>NC_092377.1:66696068-67947318 GCF_030028105.1 Mobula birostris | reverse complement strand
GCAAGAAAACTAGGTATATTGAACATAAATAAAGTGAAATTCTCATTCTTAATGAAATTCTCTCATGCAGGGGCTCAAACGTGAGCTGCAGGATAAGGAAGACCCGATCTTAACTGCTCTGGATTCTGCACGATTATTCCTTGCAGATCAGCCCATAGAGGGGCCCGAGGAACCACGGCGTCATTTGCATGTTAAAACTGGTCAGTGAATTAATAATTCTTAAAAAGAATGAACGGGTTTGTTTGAACTCCTTTGGTCCTTCATCCCATATGGCAAGTTGTATCATAACGAGTTCTGCAGGAACTGCTGTGATCTACAAAGCAATTTTGTTAAAACCGTAGTAATAGTGCTGGTGGAACAGCTGAAAGAAAGTTGTTGCGTTGAGTCAGTATTGCCTCAGTTCTCTGAATATGGTTTTTTACCAGTTACTTGAATTTTCTAGTAAGAGGATTTTGAAATGAGGCTTTGATAATGAGTTGAATAGCCTTGTTCTATAAATATCTACGATTCTGATTTCCATTTAACTTTCAATTATAGCTTCAGATTTTTGAAATACGCTGGTCTCAACTTAAGTAATTTGAGTCTACAATTAAATATATTTGTTTATATAATCTGTCATATTTTAGAAACCTTTAAAGTGCCTTCTTTGCAGGGAATAGTTCTTTTTAATGCCATCAAATACTCTTAAGCTCCCTCAAAGTTCCTGCAATTCAAGTTTTGGAGAAGAGGGAATCACAACAGAATCTAACTGGGTTCTTGACTACTTCATCCATCACAACAACAATCCCAATCATATAGATGATCTTCTCTAAATCTTGAAATTTGCCCTGGGTAAAATCATTTAGCCTAATTTTAAGCATTACGTGCAGTATGTCTCAACCAGTGTTTTCACTGAGCATTCGTTCTCTTTTTGGGTTTTGGTAATCCATTTAAAGTTTATATTAATACATATATTTTAATTATTCTTCATTACTGAGTATCAGTTTAGGTTGGTCGGTAAAATATTTAAATTCTTAAATTATTGAAAATCAAGTCAAAACCACGTCAGGACATAGGGTATACCCAAGATAAACTAGGTTTACTTTGTGAGCGAAATATCTCATGAAGCCCAAACCCTTCAGTTTGCATTGGGATGTCAGAAAGATAAACTTAATTTGAGTTTATCATCTCCACATGGGAGTGCTCCATTGTTTGACCTACCAACTTTCAATATCCTATCCAAAATTATTCTCCACCTACTACCAGTTTAATTGGCAATTCTTTTCCAAGTTTTTTTATGTGTGGCAATTTATGCCTCAGTTTGCTGCATTTTTTGTCACAGTAACTGCACTTTCAAAATATAATTGATTAAATGTAAAGCATTTGGGACAATTTGACACAAAAAAGTGCTTTATGATTGTGATTGCTGGTTCCTCATCTTTTCTAGCAGCCTAATATTTCTCAAGTGGAACTGTTCCATACGAAAAGATACATGATGCATTTGTTATAAGCTGTGCAGCAGATGGGCAGTCATGGTTCTTAAGCTAATTGATGACTGTGTTTTCACAACAAGTTTCAATTTAAGCAACTAAGATCTGGTTTGCTTTGTATATGTCATCTCTATATTCACTTTCTAATCTTCCTTTGGTGGTAAGTTCACTGATCCAGTAATGATTTGCGGTATGTTGGTGAATTGTTAAATAAACATCCAGTTTACTATTTTGCTGAGATTTAAAATGTATTAATGTGGTTTGGCGGTTAAGTGGCTACTTGAGCCTTTAGTGCTAAAGCACTGAACTTCTGTGGTGGAGAATGGGTTGTCATTCCCAAGATAATTTCCTAGCAAAGAAATTTGTGTGTTTCTTTTTTCTGTTTTCATGTTCAAAGTAGGCAATGGGGCTAAGAAGCAAGACTAATTATTGATTTTAATTGATTTCCAAAATGGCACCAAATTGTGGGGAGGGGGGGAGCTCAAAGGGGAAAAGATGAGGGAAGGATAAAAGATAGGAGGAGAAAAAGTATGTTGAGTCATACATATTTGTTTAGTACATGCTGATTCATTTCCTTAACTGCCTCTCAATCCACCACCACTTTTACTCATGACCTTCGACCACAATTAAACACAATAGCTTAGAGCCTGAACTTTATACACAGTGGATTTCAGTTAACTGGGGTAGCTGTTTATTTGGGACAACTCTCAAAAGACAAAAACTAATCGAAATACTAGCTGGGATTCCCTTCATTTCTTTGGGACACTATGCTACTTAATTGGGATACTGAACTGTTGCCAAATTGATTGTAACTGGCAACAGTTGTGTGACCATTAAGTGCTCCGCTATGCTTTAAGCAAATAGTTTTTAAATGGCATTGTTTGTGTGTGCTTGTGTTCAAAAAGCAGTGATAGTTGTCACGAATAGTTGGCGAGAAATAAGGAGTAAGATAATTCAGAACTGTTTTGCTCACTGTGGTTTCAAGCATTCAGGCTTGGAGGAGTCAGAAACAGTTTGGAGTGAAAATGAATCTGTTTCACTGCTTCAACAAATTAGAACCCAGAATGAATTTGAAGGCATCAATAGCCACCTTGAAAATTACAATTAAGATGAAGATTTGGAGGATGTAGTTATCAAAAGCGTTGTATGAAAGTAGGACGTTATCTGCACGAGGTGTCTGCACTGCTTTTGTCAATTTACTGTCAATCAAAAAACATGCAGCATACACAGGATGAATTCCTTCATTAATAACGATAAGGAACTAATACACATTTTAATAGTAATATTAAATAATATTAATAGTGGTAATATTAATAGTGTTCCAGTTTATTCTGTACAGTATTTCATTTAAGTACATAATTTGCTACTCAGTTAAACGATAGTTTGTCACTTTAATTATTTCCGTGAAACTTCGGCTAATTGGGCCAAAATTCACTGTTCCTAATGTGTCCCAATTAACTGGAATCCACTGTATAGTCTTTTCACATTCTCAATCTATTGCAAAATGTTTATCAGCAAGTTGAGTGCTCCCATGTATGTTACCTGGTAGTGAGTTTGTACATGGTAATAGTAAAAAGATGACTAGTTACTCTGCTCAACATCGATAGGGAAATATTTGATCGAGAGTTTGGGGATTTCCTGCGCCATTTCATTCAAGCGTCTTGATATTTTCTCCATCTAATGAAGTCAACAGGAGGAACCTGTTTAACATCATGTAGTAAAGATGGGACACTGCCATCCTATGCTGAGGATGCTTAAAGAGTAATTGTATTATTATACCTGCATAAATTACTCATAAATTGTGATCTGATCTTCATCTGAGTCACAACAATTGGCAAACACAATCTGCCTCAGCTAATAATACGCAAGCAATTGTACTTTTCATGCCTTTATTGAACACATTGTTTAATCATTCACAGTCCAGCCCGGAAAAAGTATGTAAACCCTTGTATTTAATCACTGGTAGAACCTCCTTTAGCAGTAATAACCTCTACCAAACATTTCCTGTAGCTGCTGATCAGATTTGCACATGCGGAAGAATTTTGTATCATTCCTCCATACACAACTGTTTCGGTTCATCAATATTTCTGGGATACCTTGCATGAACAGCCCTCTTCAGATCATGCCACGGTATCTCAATTGAGTTAAGGTCTGGACTCTGACATGGCCATTCCAAAACATACATTTTTTTATTTTTAAACCATTCTGTTGTGGATTTACTTTTGTATTTCGGATCGTTGTCTTCTTTCATCATTCAACTTCTATTAAGCTTCAAGTGACAGATACTGCCCTGACCTCCTCCTGTAAAACGTCTTGATATACAATGTTTGAATTCATTGTTTCTTCAATGATTACAAACTGTCCAGTCCCTGAGGCAGCAAAGCAGCCCCAAACCATGATGCTCCTTCAACCATGCGTCACCGTTGGGATGAGGTTTTGGTGTTGGTGTGCAGTGCCTTTTTCTCTCCAGACATAGCAATGGGCATTTCTGCTAAAAAGTAAACTTCTGTTCATCTGTCCACAAAAAGTTGTCCAAAGAGTGTTGTGGAACATCCAGGTGGTCTTTTGCAAATTTGACACGTGCAGCAATGTTTTTATTGGAGAGCAGTGGTTTCCTCCATGGTGTCCTTCCATGAACACCATTCTTGTTCAGTGTTTTTCCTGTAGTGGACACGTGAACAGAGACTTTAACAAGTTCCAGAGATTTTTTGCAGGTCTTTTGCTGTTACCCTTATATGCTTTTTCACCTCCTTCAGCACTGCATGTTGTGCTCTTGGTCTGATCTTTGCAGTACGCCCACTCCTATTGAGAGTAGCAACAGCACTGAGTTTCCTCCATTTGTCGACAATTTATCTTGCTGTGGACTGATGAACACTCAAGGTCTTTAGAAATGCTATTGTAGCTTTTTCCAGCTTCATGCATCTCTACATTTCTTCTCAGGCCCTCTGAAAGTTGTTTTGATCAAGGTATGGTGCACGTAAACAGATCTTTCCTGAGAAGAGCGGGCTCTGTCAGTAATTTGACATTGTGTCTTTTTTTTAATAGGGCAGGGCACCTCTACAGCTCACACCTCTGATCCCATCTCATTGATTGGAACACCTGACTCCAAATAGCTCTTGTTGAGGGCATCACCCCAGAGGTTCACGTACGTTTATGAACCTAGGCTGTGATTGTTTAAATGGTGTACTCAGTGTTGACCAGAAGTACAGTTGTTTATGTGTTACTAGTTTAGGCAGATTGTGTTTCCTATTATTGTCACTTAGATGAAGATTAGACCACACTTTGAGTAATTTATGCAGAAAACCAGGTCACAAACGTTTTCTTGCAACTGTATATATGTGTGTGTATATTTATTTGAGATGTGTTCTATATAGAGTTGTGGTTTATAACTAAGCAAGGAGTGTTGTGTATTTAATATTTCAGTAATATCTGAGTAATGTTGTAAATGTAATGTTTAATTAAGCATTCTTGTTCATTTCAATAATTAATTGTGGGTTATATGTTAGAAACACCTGAATACATTTGTCATGACGCTACCATGTTAGACATGCACAAATCACTTAAAGTAAGAATGAAGTTAAACTGACAGTCTTGACTCCTTTTGTTTTCATTTCAATTAGTTTTTTATGTTTTGGAGTTACAAAACACAACAAGATCTTCCTTTCAAAAACAATTCCCTCTATTTTTTTCCGGTTGAACACCCAACCTACTTATATTGACTAAATTTACTTAGAAATGCCATAATTGATCTACAAGTGCTGCTACACACACGAAATGCTGGAGGAACTCAGCAGGCCAGGCAGCATCTGTGCAAAAGAGTATCGTCGACATTTTGGGCCAAGACCCTTCATAAAGGGTCTGGCCTGCTGAGTTCCTCTAGCATTTTGTGTGTGTTGCTTGGACTTACAGCATCTGTAGATTTTCTCTTGTTTCTGATTGGATTACGAGTACTGCTGCTGTTTTTAAAAAAAAATTTAAGAAGTCAGTGTGAATGTAATTGGCATTAACTTCATATATATACTTATTTGATCCAGCTCCATTGCCTGTACTTTGTGCAATAAATTGTCAGCAACATAAGCATTTGCAGATTTTCTTATGTTAACAGCATAATACTTTTTTTTTGTAATGTTAGTGGTACCATTTTCCTCTTATTGGTATTTGAATAATTATTGAACCTTTAAATATTGACATGTAAACGTAATTGGGTAAACAGTGAGGCCAGTCGGTGTCCAGGAAGATTTTCTCTGTGCAAGCAACACTCATTATTTGACAGTGAGGGATCGTCTTTGTGTTTCAATTGAAAAGGTGATTTAAAACAGGTCTTGTGATTTGTTTGGAATGTGGCTTAATTGGATCTGTAGCCTCACAGAAGACTCCTCTGCAAAGATAGGGAAATATATTATTCTCATCTATTGTGAACTTTTAACTCCTGAAGATGAAAGTTGATGTGAGATGTATAAACTGTGTCTACTGTGTAAAGAAGTTTTGAAGAGTTTTTTAAATAAATAATTACTTTATTCCCTCTATTTCCTTTTCACTTTGGTAATTGCAGTTGTGTATTTAATGAATTTTGATGTCTCTTGCCACAGAATGTTTCACTAAAGAACTCACAATGCTAGTCACTATTCATGTGGCCATGTATGTGATAGTGCTTGTGACTGACTTTCATTCCTTTGAAAGTATGAAGTTTAGAAAGGGTGTGATGTGTTAAAAGAATCTTTGCTTTTGAAAGTTGACCAGCAATTACATCTGTCCTATTCTAGAGTCTACCCCTGAAGAGAAAGCACAGAGGATTGCAAAAGCAGTGCGTAAACAGTCAACAGAAGTGAAGGAAAATTGGGAGCAATTGAATATTCATGCCAACAGCTGGCAGAAGCAGGTAGAAAAAGCCCTAGAGAAACTGCAAGAACTGCAAAAAGCTATGGATGACTTTGAGGCCCGTGTGGTATCAGCTGAAAGTATCCGCAATGACTGGCAACCTGTAGGAGATCTACTTATTGATTCTTTGCAAGATCACATTGACAAAACCACAGTAAGTACAAATTATTCTGCTGTTTGAACTTCTCCAAACAGAAGTCTTCTAATGGACAGGAAGCAATAAGAACACTGAAATATTGACATTATTTGTATCACTGTTGACATTTGATAAAGTGGAGCTGCTTAATTGACCATTACATTTGATTATCATACTTTATTAATTAGTGTCGCAGCAGGATTTCATGTCATAGTTGATTTATGGATTGGCTGCATGATTGCAAGGATTAGTACATTAACAGAATTCAGAATTGGGATGGAAGGTGCTCAGTTTTATTTCTAAGGTATATTTTTGCATGTGGGCTCGTCTGCAATTTGACCTTTTGAAACATTGACCAACTCATCCTCGCAAGATGAGTCAAGTTTTAATTTCATGATTTGTTTCTATTGCATTAGTTGATCCCAGTTGGCACAAGATTAGAATTTCAGTATTTGTTTTGCAGTTCTCATTTAGTCCAGGAGGAGATTAGAATCAAGTATATAAGTACATTGAGGACAGCACAGAACTAGATCGAGGACTGCTACCTCCCTTCTGTCATCCTGAACCCATGAACACTACCTCCCTATTCTGCTTTCTTTTTGCACTATTTATTTACTTTTAAATTTATTTATTATTGTCACTCAGTGTAATCATTCTATGTATTACATTCCATTGCTGCTGCAAAACAACATATTTCATGACATATCTGTATGTCAGTGATAATAATCCTGATTCTAATTCTAATATCCTTGGTCTTGTTGGCATAATTAGTTAAGAATCAGATCGCTTTTGGCATCTTTTTGGCATAACGTACTCATTTGTATGAGTTACCCAGTTAGTCCTGCTTCCTCAGTGTTGATCAGTCCCACAGTTTTCTCTGTAAATTGAGGCATTACTGATAGGAAATAGAAATCAGGATAATTTCATTCCTATTGTCAAAATATATAGTGTTTTCTGTTGATTAATCCATGAATTATTTTTTCATATGAAGGTGTTTAAAATGGCTGCTATGTTGTACCTCTTTTGATTGTGAGTTGAGATAATAGTTTGCTATAAATCAGTAATATACTTTTTTTTATACAAGACCTGAATGGAGGGCTGAGGTACAAATAGTCAAGGTTGAGTGTGTGAGGTTCCAGGGAGGGGATGCATTTGAATTCCCTCATACAGGGGATTCATTGAGTGGAGGAAGTATTCAAAGTGGAACAGATTTTACAGATACAAATTTTGTCACCTTGTTTTCCTACTTTTTGTTGTAGCTACAGTTTTAATTTCTATTGGCACTCAAGGTTGGAAATGTTCAGCTGATACTAAAATTTCAGCAAAGGTTTTTGTAAAGTTATTTAGGAATGTTTTGTAAACACCAAGATCTAAATCTGTCAAACAAGCAAACCTACAGGGAAATGGAAGTGTGAGAAGACCAGGCTATGCTGAGTCCTTTGCTTAGTGTTACTTGTCCTGAAGAAGACTGCAAACTGAAGAATTCAACAAAATATTTGGAGAAAAGGGTCAGGTACAACAATGGTGCATCAAAACACACTTCATCAAATTGAGCCCTTTTGCATTAATTTTCTTATTTATGGAATTTCATATCTGACAAAGCTTAATATAATTTCACATTTGTGTTTGTACCTCGGAGTAAGTACTCTCAGTGTTCATTAGATTTAATCAAAGTAAAGGATAGCAGCGTGGTGGGTGGAAATGCATCTCTACCAAAGGAGGTCTAAGGCACTTCTTCCCTCTGCTACCCTGCAGGTCATCCTTGGGCAAGGTGTAGATCCTGCTTAGCCCCCTGATCAGGATCACATGAAGTCATGCAGCAGGTGGTGGATGGTCATATGAGCAGCTGATGGTTGTATAAGTCCTGGTTGTGCAACCACTAATCCCAGCAGACAATCTCTAAAGAGCATTGATAATGGCCAGTGTCCTCTGTCTTGCAATGGCAAACCAGTTCTGTAGAAAAATTTTGCCATAAGCAATCATGGTCATGGAAAGATCATGATCACCCACATCATATAACACAGCATAATGAATAAAAGGATACTGCATTGTGAACATTGGAGAAAATTCATTAAATTGGAGGAAGGGAAAGTAAATCACTGCCTCACCTGAAAGGTCTGTTTGGGTCCCTGGATAGTGGGAAAGGAAGAGCTGAAAGGACATTTCCTTTCATTGCATGGAAAAGTGATCAGAGAAAGAGTATAGTTGGAAAAATGGACAAGGGGATGTGATGGGATGGTTCCTTGGAAATACTGAATATGTATGCTTGGATGAAAGGGAATGGATGGAATTTTGTTCAAGGTAGCAGAAATTGCCAGTGAATGAACTGTAACAGTGAATGAATTGCTTGCATTGTGAGTTCCTTTACAATGGAAAAACCAAACGCAATTTGGTTTTGTGACTGCTTTGTCGAGCACCTTCGTTTGCTCTGCAGGGACGATATGAGAGCTTCCTGTTGCTTGCCACATGAATTCTCTGTCTAGCTCCCACTCCAACTTATTATCTATGCTCGGCTTCATTCTCAGCACGTTGCAGCCTCCTGAACTGTGTTTTAATTTCTATGACTTTAGTTAACATGCCAGCTGTAATTTTCTGCTCAATTGCTGTTGGTTCTAACTAATAGTTGGGCTGTTATGATTTTTGAAAGAGTATGCTGCTTCAAGTTCCTTTTCTAAAAACTCCCAAGCAAAGACAATTTCTTTCATTATGTACATATACATTTTCCTTCTGCATGCAGGACTTTATACTCTGCCCTGCTAAGTTTCTTCGTAATTTCTCCATCACTGTACAATTCAGTTTATTCTCTGTATTAACATTTCTGTGCCTCTGCATCTTCCACGTTCTGTAAAAGTCATGTTTGACCAAGCTCCACTTAATCTGTTATTTACGGAAATAAGAAGCAGTGAAGGTGCAAAGAGAAATTCCCTGGATCCTGCTCGACCCATCTCTGCCAGGCATCCTAAAGAGTATTCTTAATCAGGACGGCAATAAGCTTATCCTTAATCCTTAATAAAACCAAAAGAAATGTAACTTTCTCAAGCAACACACATAAAAGTTGCTGGTGAATGCAGCAGGCCAGGCAGCATCTCTGGGAAGAGGTACAGTCGATGTTTCGGGCCAAGACCCTTCGTCAGGACTAACTGAAAGAAGAGCTAGTAAGAGATTTGAAAGTGGGAGGGGGAGGGATGGAGCCAACAGCTGGACAGTGGATTGGCAAAAAGGATATGAGAGGATCATGGGACAGGAGGCCTAAGGAGAAAGAAAAGAGGGAGGGGGGAAGCCCAGAGGATGGGCAAGGAGTATAGTGAGAGGGACAGAGGGAGAAATAGGAGAGAAAGAGAAAGAAAGTGTGTATATAAATAAATAAATAACGGATGGGGTACGAGGGGGAGGTGGGGCATGAGCGGAAGTTTGAGAAGTCAATGTTCATGCCATCAGGTTGGAAGCTACCCAGATGGAATATAAAGTGTTGTTCCTCCAACCTGAGTGTGGCTTCATCTTTACAGTAGAGGAGGCCGTGGATAGACATGTCAGAATGGGAATGGGACGTGGAATTAAAATGAGTGGCCACTGGGAGATCATGCTTTCTCAGAGCGTAGGTGTTCAGCGAAACAATCTCCCAGTCTGCGTTGGGTCTTGCCAATATAGAAGGCCGCATCAGGAGCACCGGACTCAGTATATCACCCCAGCCAACTCACATGTGAAGTGTTGCCTCACCTGGAAGGACTGTCTGGGGCCCTGAATGGTAGTGAGGGAGGAAGTGTAAGGGCATGTGAAGCACTTGTTCCGCTTACAAGGATAAGTGCGAGGAGGGAGATCAGTGGGGAGGGATGGGGGGGATGAATGAGCAAGGGAGTCGCGTAGGGAGCGATCCTTGCGGAAAGCAAGGGGGGGGGAGATGTGCTTAGTGGTGGAATCTCGTTGGAGGTGGCGGAAGTTACGGAGAATTATATGTTGGGCCCAGAGGCTGGCGGGGTGGTAGGTGAGGACAAGGGGAACCCTATTCCTAGTGGGGTGGCAGGAGGATGGAGTGAGAGCAGATGTGTGTGAAATGGGGGAGATGCGTTTGAGAGCAGAGTTGATGGTGGAGGAAGGGAAGCCCCTTTCTTTGAAAAAGGAGAACATCTCCGTCGTCCTGGAATGAAAAGCCTCATCCTGAGAGCAGATGTGGTGGAGACGGAAGAATTGCGAGAAGGGGATGGCAATTTTGCAAGAGACAGGGTGAGAAGAGGAATAGTCCAGATAGCTGTGAGAGTCAGTAGGCTTATAGTAGACATCAGTAGATAAGCTGTCTCCAGAGATAGAGACAGAAAGATCTAGAAAGGGAGGGAGGTGTCAGAAATGGACCAGGTAAACTTGAGGGTGGGGTGAAAGTGGGAGGCAAAGTTAATGAAGTCAACAAGCTCAGCATGCGTGCAGGAAGCAGCGCCAATACAGTCGTCGATGTAGCGAAGGAAAAGTGGGGGACAGATACCAGAATAGGTTTGGAACATAGATTGTTCCACAAAGCCAACAAAAAGGCAGGCATAGCTGGGACCCATACGGGTGCCCATAGCTACACCTTTAGTTTGGAGGAAGTGGGAGGAGCCAAAGAAAAAGTTATTAAGAGTAAGGACTAATTCTGCTTGGTGGAGTAGAGTGGTGGTAGAGGGGAACTGGTTAGGTCTGGAATCCAAAAAGAAGCGGAGAGCTTTGAGACCTTCCTGATGGGGGATGGAAGTATATAGGGACTGGACATCCATGGTGAAAATAAAGTAGTGGGGGCCAGGGAACTTAAAATCATTGAAAAGTTTCAGAGCGTGAAAAGTGTCACGAACATAGGTAGGAAGGGATTGAACGGGGGGGGGGGTGGGTTAAACAGTGTTGAGGTATGCAGAAATGAGTTCGATGGGGCAGGAGCAAGCAAAGACAATGGGTCTACCTGGACAGGCAGGTTTGTGGATCTTGGGTAGGAGGTAGAAATGGGAATTGCGGAGTGTGGGAACTATAAGGTTGGTAGCAATGGATGGGAGATCCCCTGAACAGATAAAGTTGGTGATGGTGTGGGAGACAATGGCCTGGTGCTCCCTCGTGGGGTCATGATCAAGGGGTAAATAAGAGAAGGTATCCGCGAGTTGTCGCTGTGCCTCAGCAAGGTAGAGGTCAGTGCACACAGCATCGACGTTATCAGCAGGTTTTATAGTAAGGTTAGGTTTAGTGCAGAGGGAGTGGAGAGCAGAGTGTTCAGAAGCAGTGAGGTTGGAATGGGAACAAGGGGCGGTGAAGTCGAGACGGTTATGTCCTGTCGGCAGTTAGCAATAAAGAGATCCAGAGCAGGCAGAAGACCAGAGCGGGGTGTCCACGAAGAGGAGGAGGGTTGAAGGTGGGAGAAGGGGTCATCGGGGGGGGGGGGGGTGGGAGAGTCCTTGCTGAAGAAGTAGGCTCGAAGACGGAGCCGGCGGAAGAAGAGTCCCGCGTCACGGTGAACACAGAACCTGCTGAGGTGTGGGTGAAGGGGGACAAAGGTGAGGCCCTTACTGAGGACAGAGCGTTCTACCTCAGACAGTTGAAGGTTGGAGGGGATGGCTACTGTGTTGTAACTTGCTCAGTGCTGTTCTTTTGTATACGTAAAAGGCACACTGGTGACTGGTTGAAGGAAAAGAAGACTAATGAATTGTTTTCTTTCTTTTCCTCACTTGGCTTTTGTTGATTGAGCCTTAATATAATGTGAAACACAAATATTCTTAAATAGTCATTTGGCTCTTCAAGACTGCTCCAGCATTGTTCAGGAACTGAGTTGTGCAGTGATGGAGAGATCTTCTATCACTGAGCCAATTACATGCTCTTGTTTTGATTAATATTGAGGTATCTATCTATCTATCTATAAACCTTCCAAGGCGTAAATCCATAGTCTCATGAGACTAATGGATGCCTTTATCTATCTATAACGGTTTTGAATGAACTTTGTCACTGCTCTCAAAAGTTTTATGATTGCCGTCTGCATGAGGAAATTTGTCCACATCTCCCTACAAAATGGTATATACCGTACCGCTCCCTGATGTAAAAATTTCTAAACTTTTTAACCTGATGGTAACCTGCAATGTGGTTGAGCATTTGATCCTTTGTCACCAACTCTTCACGGTTACCCAGATGTGTCCACACTTCCTAGGTACGATTCTGATAGTCGCACAGGATCATGTGCAGTGGCCTCAGTTAAAAATAAATGCACTATTGTTGATCCTCGAACCTTTTATTTCTCATCTGAAAATATATGTTCCTGTAACTATATGGATCATAACCACTCGATCTCTCAAACTTTTCACTGTCCCTGAATTGTCAGATCATGTGTTGAACATCAACTGCATGCAGAACAGAATTTATCTCAATTAAACATTGGAGATAGCAAAGCTATCGGCTTCAGTATGCATCACAATCTCCATTCCCCAGTCATTTAACAACCTTCTAAAACTAAATTTGGCTGTTTGTACAGAGGTGTCAGATTTAATGCCAAGCTGAACTCAATGGGCCACAAATACACTCCACCAATCAGAATTTTCTCACATTGAACAACTCCACCCAATCTCAGCTCATTGGATTCTTAAAACCTCATTCACGTCTGCAGTCTCTTGTGTCTTTAATCTACATCTGCCCTTGATTAAATCAGTGCTTTCTTGCATGGCCTTGCACTTTCTACCTTGAATAAGTTTGAGGTAATCATAAACTCTGCTACTCTTTCTTTAACTCTGTGTCACTTTTGTCCCTGTGCTTGCTGACTTAATTAACACCTATTTCAGCCCACTTCTTAAAATGGCCTTTGAAATTCTATATGTTCTTTAAACGTGAACATACATACACTGTTCAAATTACAATCTCTTGAGCATCTCTGATTTTATTTGTTGTACTAATTATGCCTTCAATTACATTGTTGTAATATCTGGAATTCTGCAGAACTGTCTTCAGATCTTTAACATTTTTTTTTCATTTAAAATGTTTATTCCAACCTATCTCTTTGAATTTCAAACTAACTGGTAAAATATTATTGGATGCCTTGTTTTTATTAGCAGGCATTTGCCAGGTGGTTTGGGTTATTTTTGATATTAAAGGTGCAATGTAACTTCAAATTGTTATTTCAGACATCATCATAGAAGAATTTTCAGAAGCAAAAGTCTTTCTGTAATTACTGTTTAAAATTTGGAATTCTTTGCTTCCATTTGTTTAACTTATGTCTAATGGTTGGAATAGATTATGAAAACTGTGATAAAGCATGTTGAGAAAAGAAAAAAAGGTTGGGATTTATATGTGGGTGTCTTTGAATTTCAGAAATAATTTTGCAGCTGTTGGAAAAAGCAGGTCTTTACATCAAATGAAGGTCAATCTCACTTGAACACTTCACCTTGATCATATCACCACTGACTCACACCATACTTGCAGAAAACTATTCAGTTCCTTGCTTCTGTAAATTTGAAATTGAAACATAGAATCCATGAAACAGTCAAGTGCCTTTAAATAGTTTAGAATTTTCCCATTACATTGACTAGATGCTAATCACTGACTTCAGTTGAGGACTGTTATAAAAATTAACAGCATTTGAGACTTGTTAATTTGATGGCTTTCATGAAGAAATGCATTTTCACTGCCATCAGAATTATCAACACAAGGACAAACATTTTTCACTCCAAGTTCTTGTGTGAGAGTGTGTCCAAAATTGAAGCACAGTTTATTTGCAAACCACATGTTAATCAAAGTTCAAAGTATATTTATTATCAAAGTACATTTGTTATTACATACAATCCTAAGATTCATTTTCTTGTGGACATATTCAATAAATCCACGATAGAAAAATAACCACAAAAGAGTCAGTGAAAGACTGCACCAACCTGGGCATTCACCCAGTGTGCAAAAGACAACAAACTGTGAAAATACAAAAAGAAAGAAATAATGGTAATAAATAAATTAGCAATAAATATCAAGAACATCAGATGAAGAGTCCTTGATACTGAGTCCATAGATCGTGGGAACATTTCTGTGATGGGGTGAGTGAAATTATTCCCTCTGGTTCAAGAGGCTGATGGTTGAGGAATAACTTGGTGATGTTTTGATTTTTTTTAATTTAAAATTGATCAGTTTTGGCATAAATAACTCCTCACCCTCATTGACCACAACCTCAAGATCTCAGCCCCACTGTATGGCATTGTTACCTATCAGCAGCCTTTGTTTTGAATACATCTTGAGCTGTGAGTTTGAATATTGCTTCAATAGCTACTTGTACTCTTGAATATAGAATATCCCAAGGTCCTTCAGAGAGAGTTATTAGCAGATTTGAGAGCAATTTGCATAATCATGTTATCATTGGTTTCTTCAAAGAGTCAGATTTTAAAGAATGCCTTAAAGGAGGAAAAGGAGGTGGAAGGGCAATTAGATATTGGGAGAGATATTTTGGCCATTTGTAGCTGAAGCATAGCAAAGAGAGATAAAACAGTTATGTCTAGAGTTGATCAAAGGAGCAGAATTGGAAGAAAACAGAGATAAAGGGTTTGTTTTTTTAAGTGATGTTAATTTCTGAATAAACAGAATACAAGAAATAACATGCTCATTATGTGAAATGGAAACAGTATCAGGTTTTATTCTTTCTGTCTTATATGGTGTAGAATTTGTTGTTCATATCAGCAGTACACTGCAAAGAAATGACAGGACTATAAATTACAAACCATATAAATAGTGCATTAAAAAAGAATAATGAATACTGCTCAATGGGTCCATAGACCATTCAGAAACCTGATGACAGAGGGGCAAGAAGCTGTTCCTGAATCCTTGAATGTGTATGTTCAGGCTGCTGTACCTCCTCCCTGATGGTAGTGACAAGAAGAGGGCATGTCCAGGGTGGTGAGGATCCTTAATGATGGATGTCACCTTCTTGAATCAGAATCAGCTTTATTGTCACTGACATAAGTCATAAAATTTATTGTTTTGTGGCAGCGGGTTCAATGTAGACAAAACAAATTACAGGTTACAATAAAAACAGTACAAAAGAGGAATAGTGAGGCAGTGTTCATGGATTGTTCTGAGATTGATGGCAGAGGGCAAGAGGCTCTTCCAAAAACCATTGAGTATGAATCTTAAGGCACTTGTACTTCTTCTGTGATGGTAGTAATGAGAAGCAGGCATGTCCCAGATGGTAAGGGTCCTTAACCTCTTGAAGATGTCCTTGATGTTGGAGTGGGTTTTGCCCATGATGAAGATAGCTGAGTCAACAATGGTTTGTCGCAGTTCTATGCATTGGAACCTTCATACCAGTCTGAATACTCTCCAAGTTGCTGGAGTCTTTGGTGACATACCAAGTCTCCTCAAACTCCGAATGACGCAGAGCCGTCTTGATGATCGAATCAACGTGATGGGCCAGGGACAGATCCCGAGGAATACTGACAACCAGGAACTTAAAGCTGCGTACCCTTTCCACTGCTGATCCCTCAATGAGGACTGATATGTGTTCTTCTAGCCTCCCCTTCCTGAAGTCCATAATCAGTTGTGTTCCTGTCACGTTGGAGACACAAACACTGTGTCAGGTTCCGCTCAGTGCTTCTTTCTGGAATTCACCACACTTTCCCCTTTGATGGACTCAGCTCTGATCGACAACTGGCAGATGTGAAGTTATTTCTTATCATTTTAGAGGTATATAAGATGATGAGAGGCATCGAGTGGATGGTCAGAGACTTTTTCCCCAGGGCAGAAATGGCTAATATGAAGGAGCATAAATTTAAGGTGAATGGAGGAATATTGAAATCTATTAATTATTGAAAGACCCAGATAGAGTAGATGTGGAAAGGATATTGCCTATTGTGGGTAAGTCTCAGACCAGAGGGCCCAGACTAAGAATAGAAGGACATCATTGGGAACAGATGAGGAAGAATTTCTTTAACTCGAGGGTGGTGAATCTGTGGGATTTATTGCCACAAATATAAATAATTATATTTAAAACAGAGATTGATAGTTTCTTGATTAGTTCGAGTAAAAGGTGATGTGGAGAAGGAGAAGGAAGAATTGGGTTTAAAAGGGATAATATATCAGCCATGATGGAATGGCGGATCAGATTTATGTCTTAGGGTTTTATGGAATCTATGGGGGGGTATGTCTGAGATAGTTTTTATGATATATGGTGCATGAAGCACACTGCCAGGGTGGTGGTGGAGGCAGATACATTAGGGTCATTTAAAGACACTTAGATAGACACATGAATAGAGGAAAATGGAGGGCTACATGGGAGTGAAAAATGAGAAGATGGATCTTGGAGCTGGTTAAAAGGTCAGCACACATTTGTGGGCCAAAGGGCCTGTACTGTGTTGTGCTCCTATGTCCTTAATTCCTCCATCTTGCTGGTGTTGAGCACGAGATGGATGTTGCAACACCAGTCAACCAGTTGATCCCTATCACTTTTGTGCACTACCTCATTGCCCACTGAGATTTTACCAACAGCAGTGGTTCATCTGTTAAATTATAAATGTCATTGGCCACACAGTCATGAGTGTAGAGAGTAGAGAAGTGGGCTAAGCACCCATGCTTGAGGTGCGCCGGTGTTGATTGTCAGTGAGAAGGAGATTTATCACTGATACAGACTGACTCTCCCGGTGAGGATCCAGGTTTTGAAGCTTGGTGATTAATACTGAGTGGTTGATGGTATTGAATGTGAAGCTGTAATCAATAAACTGCAGACCAATGTATGTTTTGCTGTTGTCTTGGTGCTGTAAACAGAGTGTGTTCACTGCAAACCTGTGTGGTCGGAATATTTCTGTTTACAGAATATTCAGGGCTCCTTATTAACAATTGAAGAGGGATATGTAATTTCTGACTGTGCAGTGTTGCTTCAGTATTGCTTTGAAATGTCATCTGAGAATTTTGGTTTGAAGTATTTGAATTGGAATATGAATTTGCTATGTCTTGACTCAGAGGTCAAAGTGCAATCTAATGAGCCACAATTAAATTGAATTGACTTTATAACTTACATCCTTCATATACATGAGGAGTAAAAATCTTTACGTTACTTCTCCATCTAAATGTGCAATTTATAGTAATTTATAATAGTATGTACAACAGGACAGTCAATATAAGATGGAAATTCAGTTGTATCAGCATGAATTAATCAGTTTGATGGCCTGGTAGAAGAAGCTGTTCCGGAGCCCGTTGGTCCTGGCTTTTATGCTGCAGTACCATTTCCCGGATGGTAGCAGCTGGAACAGTTTGTGGTTAAGGTGATTTGGGTCCCCAATGATCCTTCAGCTCTTTTTACACATCTGTCTTTGTAAATGTTCTGAATAGTGGGAAGTTCACATCTACAGATGCGCTGGGCTGTCCTCACCACTCTCTGCAGAGTCCTGCAATTGAAGGAAGTACAGTTCCTGTACCAGGCAGTGATGCAGCCAGTCAGGATGCTCCCAACTGTGCCCCTGTAGAAAGTTCTTGGGATTTGGGGACCATACCAAACTTCTTCAACCGTCTGAAGTGAAAGAGGTGTTGTACTTTTTTTCACCAGACAGCCAGTATATACAGACTGTATGAGATCCTCGGCAATGTGTATGCTGAGGAACTTAAAGCTGTTCACCCACTCAACCCCAGATCCATTGATGTCAATAGGGGTTAGCCTGTCTCCATTCCTCCTGTAGTCCGCAGCCAGCTCCTTTACTTTTGCGACATTGAGGGAGAGGTTGTTTTCTTGACACCACTGTGTCAGAGAGACAACTTCTTCTCTGTAGGCTGCCTCGTTATTATTTGAGATTAGGCCAATCAATGTAGTATCGTCAGCAAATTTAATTAGCAGATTGGAGCTGTGGCTGGCGACACAGTCATGGGTATACAGGGAGTAAAGGAAGGTCAGAGAGAAAACACTATGAATTATTTCATTTACTGAGGTGATGCAGGTTTTCTGAAACTTCAGTGCTTTATTATCTAATGCTGACCATTTTGTAGGTAAATATGATATTCCATTTATAAAAGGTAATTTATATAAATGTTATATTGCACTGAACATTTTTAAGTCACAGCACTGTATTTTGAACAATTTACAAATGCTCTTTCATGAACAAAAAATCAGTGTTTTTTTTCTGGCTGTTATGTAGGCCCGTGTACTGATAAAATTGCGTTGTGTGAACGAAGTTACCTTATTAAGTTGCACATTATAATTTTACTTTTTGAAAATTCTGTATGTTGTCTTTTTTAAGCAGACCTTCTGCACTTCTTAAGCTCCCTCTGTTTTGTTGGGCCAGAATACAGTCTGTTTGATAAGTGATTCTAATCCTTGCATGTACTGTATTTTGTCACTGGTGTGAGATTTAATAAGCACTCTGAAGAGGCTTTGTGTTTAAATGGCAACCTTACATCTCTCAATAATGTACCAGCAAATGCACTGGTGTTTTGTCTTCATATAATTCTGCTATTCATGATAAATTTTCTCAGTAGTTACATTATTTAGCTATGTAATGTTCTGAAAATGCCTTTGTCAAAGACTCAATTTAATTTAAAGGCTAGCATGGTCAAGTATCATACTAAGTACTGAAGCCCAAGGTATTTACAAGTTACTGGTTTCATTAGACAGAAATGTCAAAACAGATATATTTAATCCAGGAATAGCATTGCAGACGCAGCTCTTCAATATTCTGAACAAACTTTAAACCATCTGTCTGGTTGCTCAGGTATCCATTGGAGATTTTTATTGCTCTTTTTTGTCAAGAACTGCCCTTCTATTCATCAGCGTTGAGGATCACTTGCTCTGAATTTCATTGTTTGGACTGTATCTCCTTGGACCTGGTCCTACAGTTCCAGGAGATGGGCAGTGGGACTGGGCTCTGGGTTTTGATACTGTACTCCAGAGTGCCCTGGTGGGCTTCACTGAAGGCAAGGTTGGAAATGGAGCTTTGCCTTCTTTGAACTTTGTAACAATTTTAAAATTCAGACACATTTAAAACTATTAAAAATGATGTGTACAAAGTTGATTAAAATGCTTAGAAATGATTAAAACAATTGCATTAAAGTTAAGATGATTAACAAAATAATTAAAAAATAAAATGCTGTAGGTACTGAGCAAGTTATGTTAGTGGCCCCAAACGGATTTCGACAAACTATTGATTTCATTAGTCAGAAATGTCTAAACAGATCTATTCTAGAAATAGCATTGCAGAAGCTACTCTTTAATATTATGCACAAATGTAAAACATCTGGCTGTGGACTTCGAAGACAGATATATTACTCCTCCTTAATTATAGAAACTTCCAACGAATTATTGTATTTTACTCCTACATTCACGAAGTTTCAATTAAGCAAATGGTTGTAATGTTGAGCATTATTTAGAGATTGCTGTATGTGACTTGAATTGGACTGGGGATTTGGCTTGTGCTGCAATATTAAGAGGAGAGCATTAACCCATAAAATAGTCTGTACTTTAATCAGTCCATCTCATTTGAAGCGATGCTAAGAACTGCAGCAACTGGATAGGGACATGGTATATGGAATGTCTCAGTTCTGTAGCCAGCCCTTAATACTTTGATATGTGCAGGAAACTTACAGCAGTGCAGCATTTGCTTTGCTGTGACAAATTCTGCCAACGCATCAGCACCTGCCTCAATTAACTGATCTGTTTCACTTATGCCTGTCTCCCCTTCATGTTCACCCATGTGCAGACTATCTTCTCTCAATCCCTTCTTTGAGTTGTGTACAGATGGTCTCAGTTGTTTGTCTTGGTCACCGGATTAATCTTTAAAAAATGCCATTTGTCATACTCCTGACAAGGGTCATTACTCTCTCTCACCTCACTTGGCATTTAGAGCTTGTTTAGTCTTAAATGTAAATTATGTAGCTCAAAGAAAGCCTTTGTCAGACACCTGTTATGCCTTGCAAGAAAGTATTCTCAAATTTAGTCAAACAGCAACCTCAATGTGAGATGCTGACAGATGTTTATACTTTATTCTGTTTTGTCCAGCTCATTCCATGAATTATTTAGAAAATAAGATTAACAGTGGCTTTTTCAGATTTCAGGCTTTTGTTCGAATTGCATTTGAGCATAGCACAGACCAAACTGATGTATGCTCTGTGTCCAGTATGAAAGTGCACTACACCGTGACCTGATGTGCAATTTCACTGATGTAATAAAACGTTCCACAGCCCACCAACATTTTATTACATGTTTATGTTTCAGTGGATTGAATTTATGGTGGATTTTCCCAAAGGTCATTTGTGTCTATAGATGACCCAAGAATTTTAAATCCGCCAACTTGTCTACCATGACTACCACAGTGATCTTTTGGCACTTATTTTATGACTGGCAACATTTTCTAAATGATCAAATAAACTATAAAATTGAATCCTGGATTCTCTCGGCAACTAGATAACTAGAAAAGTTATTAACACAATGTTGAAAGCTAAAGATCAGCACACAACTGTGTTTGTATGTGTAACCTGATACTTTCCCCCTCCTGTTGAAAATTCTTTAGGAAACATTGATTTGCCATTTCTAACTTGTTTAAAACTAGACTGCATCTAATTTGACTTATTATGTGCCTGTATCGCAATACAACACCATGATCTGGGAGAAGCCAGAAGATCCCATCCGTAAGTATTATTTTCAAGTGACCTTAAAATTGAGGATAATTCCTTGCTCCTTTAAAGCCAGTGCCATCATCTGGCTTGCAAAATAGGCTTGCTGGTTCAAATGTTTTTGAAGTAGAGCCAAGGAGAGTTGCCTCAGTGACCAAAAGTTGACATTTGAGAAACCTACATATCCTCCTTCAGTTATTATTCTTTCTCAGGCAAAAATCACAATTTGGTCATTTGTTTTTCAGGGAGTGATTTCTAATGAGTTGGATTGTAGTAGGTAGTGAAACAGCTCCCCACAGAACTCAGACTTGTTAGATGGGTAGAGTTTTGGGCAAAGCTCCTTATTCTCAACCTCATTGATCAGGGCACATTCCACAGCACAGATCACTCTACCAATCTGAAATCAATAGCCAGTTTGTCAAAAAAGCTCTAAAGCTTGGGCAGCACCTGCGTGAGCCCTAAAGTGGAGCCTTACATTGGACATATTCATCTCAGTAATCAAGCCCAGTGGTACTGGGTTGCAGAGATGCAAGGGGAAAATGCTAAAACTTTGCATCACTTTTTGTCGTGATTCATCTGTGTCATTGTTGAGGTTCATGATGCAGTGTCAATACACTTGTGCTTTATGGTAAATTATGATGCTCAGTAAGTGTTCAATATGTTGTTCCCAACTGATCATATTTTAAATCCATGTGTTGAGCTTTAATCACCTCCTTCTTCCCAGATTAAGGTGTATTCATGATCACAGTTAATTATGGAAGAATTAAGTAAATTCCAAGAGTTGTCACCAAGGTCAAATAGTTCACAATACTTCAAAGTATTGTTAATAATCAAATATCACATGGTGCTCATTTGAACAGATAACATTGGTCTTTTTGCTGAGAAATGATAATTTTTCCACAAACTTTTATTTTATGCTGCAAACCAGTCCCCTTATCAGGTAGCCTGAACATGGCAAGGGGAAAAATTCGGAAGTTTATCAAAAATAGGATCAATGTTTGTTGGCTAAGTACAATATGCTTCCAGGGAAGAGTACATACGTTCTCAGTTAAATGTAACCCAAAAAAAATGGATTTTGAATTTCCAGGAGTTTGAATTAACAGTTTTTAAAATGAAGTGATCAGTTTCTTTTGCATATTGAATGAAAGTGATCAGAAACTGAAATTCAAAATTGCACAGCCATGAGCTCCATTGACTCTGGTTCCTTTTTGCTTCCCAGTTTGTGTATTGATTTCCTTCAAGGATCTGCATAATTATTATTGAAATGAAAATGTGTAATGAAGCAAAAAATAAAAATATCTCGGAGTTGACATTCATTAAATATTACATCAACATTGTGATGTTCCAGATGACTCGCATCACTTGATTTTAGTACTGTGTGGTTCATTCTGAAATCCAGATAACAAAACAATTTTTTTTGGTAAGTTTTAAGAAAATTCTGTATTTTTTTCCATCATCCCCATTAGGCTTTTAAAGAGGAAATTGTTCCAATGAAACAAGAAGTCAAAATATTAAATGACCTGGCTGGTCAGTTATCTCCTCTTGATGTCACTTTGTCTCCCAAGACTTCTCATCAGCTTGATGACCTAAATATGCGGTGGAAACTGATAAAGGTAAGAGTGAAAAAGAAAATAATTTACAAAATTAAGCTGCATACTTGTGTATACAAAGAAGCAAAGGCTGCACTACTCCGCAATCTAAAGCAAATCATTTCTTTCCAAACCTGGGAAGAAATCAAAGTGTTGCTTTATAGAAGAAGATATTTAATTTAGTTCCTTTGCACTATGAGCAATTCAGTTTTTGTTATCATACTTTACATGAATCACAGTTAATGTCTGCTGCTGATTTGCAGTTTTGCATCGTGTAGTTAAAAGCTGTTACAGAGCCATAGCTTGATTATGTTAGAAATGACTACAGAAACAAAATTGCTGAAATGTGTATTCAGTCAAACAAATAGGTTTAGAGTGAAGTAGTATTGAGCTGGAATATTAATGGCTGCACTTTGCACATCTGTCAGAAAGGATTTGGAGGTCGGGTGCTAGGATCTCTTCAGTATTGAAGAGTTTTCTCTGATAATTTATATCCTTGACAGAGACATGCTGCAAAGAAATACCAAAGTTATCTTAATTGATTTATAGAAAGGAAAAAATATGCTAGTTATGCAGTGAGTTTCTTTCAGCAGTGCCACATTTGGAATTTTTCTTCAAACTTAATCCAAGCAGAGTTTGGAAAAAATAATTTCAGGTTTATGCAACTGGTTTGTCCAGTCTGGTACCTGACACAGACATGACTCCCAATGTTCTCTTTCCCCATACAGATAAATTAAGTAACTAATTTACTGCTTGATCTCTGTTTGGATCTTTTGGTTAGAAACTGTTCATGTGCAGGTATTGGGCATCTCCATGTTAAGTAGGCCATGCATATACTTGGTCAAGCCCCAAAAAATCTTTATGCATTTCACTGAGATCTCTCCTTTTCTAAACTGAAAAATGGAGAGGATTAGACTACTTAATCTCTCCTCTTGGGGAAAACAGGATTCCAGGAATCAAGTTGGTGAAAACATCATTTTAATCATTCCTTAATCAGGAATTTCAGATCTGTATTGAAAATTCCAGCTGTAGTCTCTACTCTTGTTCTTAAATCTCATTGCCTTAAAGATTAATATGCTGTTCCTAATTTGTTGCTGAAAATGCACATGAAAATTTAGATACACTATGACTTAATGACTTGGCATCTTTGTATAAAATTCTATCATATTAGGATTTGTAAAAGCCCTTAACCACAAGGTTATTTATTGACTCTCCTTCATCGTATTTTAGTAGATCAAATCTACACTCCATGAATTTTTCCTCGGTGCTGTTAATTATTATAAGGTTGCAGCAATTCCCCATAGTGATGGTGGTACCTTATGATCAACCTCTTCCAATTTTTTTTCTTGTACCATATCCACTGTTGTTTGGGGCCTGTATCCCTCTCATCCATATTGTTTACCCAGTGCTGTTTCTCAGCTCCAGCCAAGCTGATTCATCATCTTCATTTGCCAAGCTCTGATTCATCCTCGAACATTAGGGTGGCTGTGCAACATTTCCACTTTATCTTTGTCTCTGAAAGTATTGTAGAGTATTTAATTCTCAACCTTGGTCATGAAGCCACCATGTTTATAAAAAGGCTATTATACCCATTTATACCCAGTTCATACCCATTTGTTTTTATTTGTGCCATTAAAGCATCCATTTTGTTGCATGGATTCAGACAAAGAAACTTTAAAGTTGCCTTTATCATTTTCCCCTGCTGAGAGTCTAATTGTAACTATGTTGTTTGCACCATTTCTTCAAGTACATTCTAGCTATCATTATCTACTTTGCTACCATTGTCTTTCATGTGTTATGCAGTATTTCCCATTACCAAAATCCTCCCACCCTGCATATTCAGTTCAAAGCATATAAACAGTATGGTTATTTAATATGCTAGAATTCAATGTGTTAATGAAAGTTCATTGCATTAAACTATCAGCAATCAATTACAAATGGAAATTCTGCCTTAGCTTCACTATCGGTATGGCTGTACAGTTGAATGCTTAATTGGCACAGCCTGACAAGTAAAATTGCAACTTTCTGATGTCTCTCTTAATCTGTGCTGCAGTAGTGTTCGCATGCAGAAGCTACTGAGTGAATTCCAGGAATTTAACGTGTCCTACTCTATCGTGTGGGTCAAGTAAAAGGTGTTGTAGGAATGGCCATTATCTGTGCTCCTGATGGTGTCATTCATAATCTGAGACCAAATTTAGATTAGTCAGTGAAACTCAGTAATGTAATTGTAAGCAAATAGAATCAAAACTGGACTGTGAGGTAAATATGTTTGCTTGTCTTGCTCATTATTGAAAATGCAAATATGAGCAATTACATCACGCGTTTATAAGACATAGGTGAGAAAATAACTGCAAGGTCAATTGTTGGAGTCACTCAAGCAAAAGTAGCTAAAAATAAAATTGGTCAATATATCATATTAAGCTACATAATAAATTTAATTATAGCTGATCCCTCATTATGAAATTTGCCTTTGTAGAATTCATAAATGACTGCCCAAAAATTGATAACTGGAATCAAATTTATTCTTTTGGCTAAAAAGTGAGCATTTTCTTGGAACCTAGTCCCCTCCCCTGTAAGCAGAGGTTGCCTATATTTAATAGAATGAGAGTAGTTATATATTTGTGATAAGTTTCTTTTGTAGCATAAGCCAGTGACAAAGACGCACTGTATGATTTTAAAATAATTGTCAGCTTCACTCTTGTTTGAAGACCAGAAGTTTGTTTCCTGGGATAAGCGTGTCAACAAACATCATGCACACACCACAGTCTGTAACTTCACGATCTGCATACCCACCCACCCCCAACCAGTATACCAGCCTAATCAGTTGTGCAGATGGACAAATATGGGGCAGCGTCAAGTCCACTAAAAGCTCATGGCCCAATCTGGAGAGGGTACATCACAGAACTATCTGTAGGCTAAACAGTAAAAACAGCGTGTATTAGATGGAGTTAGGTGATCCCGCAAACAATGATCAGATGAGTGTAGCCACAACATTTCACAATCAGTTATTGCACAAATTATGGAGAGGAGGAGGGTCAAAGAATGTCATTCTCCTTAAGGACGACGGGGCTCGGCATGTGAGTGCCAAAGTTAAGTCAGCTTGATAAACTTGCTATTAGTGGCTTTAATGGTTATCATCATATTAGGGAGAATAATGGACACAGTTATTGGTGGTTTATGTCTTAGGATGTCACTGCAGGAATTCCTGATGGCGACTGGCCCAGCTGTCTGTTTTTGCTTTGTTGTTGTCTTTCCATCATTCAATCAGAAATGTAACTGTTAGTTGGAGACTGCAGAAAAAAGGACTTTTGCTGTGTTTTTTTTTCCCCTTCGTCATTAATTGGATAATCAGGCTATTTCACGTAGATTTCAAAAAGACTTTGTTGCCATGCAAATCCAAACCAATCTCCATTATCATGAAATTCATGACACATTTTCTGGATGTTATTTCGCTGTGTTAATGTGTTCAGTTTGCAGAGTGTACTTGTTTTAATCTTTGTTTCGGTGTTGTGATGGCAAATGCAGCCTCTCCAAGGACTTAACGAACTGCAGCATGATGTCAACTTGATGCCCTGACTGCCAGCATGCTATACGTGTCCTTCACCAACCTATCTACTTGCAGAGCCACTTTCTGCAAACTATGCACTTGTATTCTCAAGTCCCTTTGTTCTACCACACTTGTGAGTACCCTGTCATCCACTGTATAAGTCCTATGGCGGTTTGACTGTCCGAAATACAAAAAATAACACTCATCTAAGTTGAAATCCATTTGCCCTTCTTCAGCCCGTCTCCCTAACTGGTCAAGAACTCTTTGTAATTTATTGTAACTTGTTTCACTATCAGTAAGACCCCCTAATTTAGTATTATCTGCAAACGTGCTAATCATACCCTGTATGTCAAAGTAATTTACATAAATAATGAATTCCAGGAGTCCCAACACTGATACCTCTCATCAGAGAATCAACTTTCAACCATCTCCCTTGTAAAATTAAAACTTTTAAAGGATTCTTTTACTCTCCACCCACGCTTCTGTGAAGTCTTTAACTACATTTTTCTTTCATGCCCTATTAAGTGCCTGGAGCATAATTTTTACTCTGCCCCTAGCACAATACTCAGCTGAACCAGACCCAGGCTTGTTTGGTGTCCTTGAATTTCTGTGAAATTGCTTATTTATATTCCCACTCTCCTCCATCGTAGCAAAACACTAGCTTACACCTTGATTAACAGAAGAATTGTGTTTTCCTTGCTAATCCGCAATCATCAACTCTGCATTTACAGTCTTTGCTGACCTGCAACTAGTAACTTAACCTCTCTTCTCTTTGAAGTCCCCTACAAATTTCACAACATATGCTGGTGATATTAAATCTGATTCTGCTACAAAATTTTACCTTTGTGAAGTGTTACTGATCACTTGGGTGATGGCTTCTTCATTTTCAGGTTTCTCATTCTTGTCTTCAAAACACTTGATCTGGAAAAATTTCTGCTGCCAATCCCTGAGTGCAGCTTGTTTCCTCCTCTGACTTTACATTACTGCTCTTTCACTACTGAGGGGTCAACTCTCACAACTCTCCCTTTGGAACACTAGTTGTATGTTTACTGAGTGACCTCCCTTTCTGTCTTTAAAATCGTTTTAAGTTCATCGTATCTACTCCCATTCTCATAAATGTGAACTTTTTTTTTTGCCTATGTTTTGCCCACTTGCTGTGTTTGTTCTGATGTTGTTCTTTTTTCTGTGCAATGAGGAAAGAGAAATAATTTTGTTCTCTGGGGAACTTGCAAAAACTCCAGACTAGCTTTTCCCACTATCTGAGAGTTCCCAGTTCCTAAAGCAATGGAGTAAAAAATTGTTGCCTAATTTGGGGGGGGGGGGGCAGGAAGGGAAGAAAAACTTGACAAGCAAGTGGCTATTTGTTCTGTAGGTTATTGCATTCATCTGCACAGATAGAATCTTGAATATGTTTCACAGTTCAAACCTGGACATGGCTGCGTGATTCCTAAAAGATGTATGGTCAACATGAATTGCAAATTAAATGGCAAGGTTGAATTTGATCAGAGTCTAGATTTGGGGGAGGACTTTGCTTTCTCTATTGAGAAAATCGGTGTGATAAATCTTTTGTCAGTGTGAGTCTCAGTGGCTCTGTTTATCATTCCAGGTTGCTGTTGAGGATCGAATCAAGCAGTTGCAAGAAGCATACCGGGACTTTGGTCCATCATCACAACATTTCCTCTCCAGTAAGTCAGATGTATAGAAACCTAGTATGTTTTAAATATAATAATGCTGCAGGTAGACCGTATTCAGAGCTTTAATGCACTTATTTGAAAAGCCATGGAAGACATTTACTGTGCATTTGCATAATGAACTGTATGCGTTGTCACCAAAAAATGGGGTTTAATGTTTTTCAAAGCTTTATGTTTAATGGATTGTGAGCTATGCAAGTGCATTTCACATATTTTTGTCACAGTTGAGTTCTAATCCATTCTTTTTATTTCTCTAGCATCTGTTCAGTTACCATGGCAGAGAGCTGTATCACACAACAATAAAGTGCCATACTACATCAAGTAAGTTTTCTCTGTGTTATAATCAACTGCCTCAATGGATGGCTGGGATTTTCACATGGTATGGGTAGGAGTGATTGCCGTAAGTAGGAGTTGCAAGTGAAGTTCATGGGTGCGGAGACAGGTAAGTGAAATTGAAATATTATGACATCAACAATTGCAGGATAATTTTTTTTTTTGTCTGCTGAATATTCACTGCCCACATTTTCACAGGGAAGAACCAGGCATGCAAATTTTCAGTACTGTTTTCTGCCTTCTGGATTGCTCAGTTCCAATATCTTATACCTCAGCTTCACTGTCTGCCCCTGCCACCTTGCTGCCCCTAAAACTTTTGTGGTTAGACTTGTAATAAAGTTTTAAAGAAAAAGAGTTGTTTTGATATGGCATGCCAAATAATCCAGATAATATTTACTCTGGATTCATCAGGATCTTGTACATAGCAACGTGTGGCCATTCAACCTATTGTATTTCTTTTTGTAAAATTCGAGGTTATTGTCACATGTACAAGTACGTGTATGCACATGTGCAATGAAAGATTTATTGCAGTAGTGTCACAAGATTAGAGACAAAAATTATCAAGAAAATCATATATCAGACATATTTATGCAAAATGATACAAAAAATAACATAATTAGAATAAAAAGTGTTGAAGTGAGGTGTGATTAAAGTGGTCATCATATCATGTTGCTATACTGAGATAGTATTAGGGTTGTGCAGGTCATTGGAAGAAAGAATGGCTGAAGGAAAGCAGCTGCCCTTGAACCTAGTGCTGTGGGACCTCAGGTTTCTGCACCTCCTACCTAGTGGTAGCTGTGAAAAAATGACATGGTCCGAAGGCTGGGGATCTTTGTTGATAGATGTTGCCTTTTAGAGATAGCGCCACATTAGATACTGCCAGTGGTGTCTTGGGCAAAGTCCACTACTCTCTGCAGCACTCTGCATTACTGTGAATTCCAATTTTCACTAGTCCTTCTCAAGCAGGTATTGTCAATCCCTTTCACATGGGCATTAGGCCTCAAATAACGCTCCCTAGACCTCTAACACTGCCATTTCACTGAGGCTATGTCCACACTAGACCAGATAATTTTGAAAATGCCGGTTTCACTTAAAAACAATAGGTGTCCACACCAGGCGTTTTTGAAAATAGATGTGTCAGCCATAGCTGGCATAAAGGTGAGGGGACAGGTGGGAAGGGTATTTGACCACGTAGCTCAGCAAATTTAGGAATGCTCCAGGAATCAGTGATGTCCAGAGACAATGAGATGTAACACATTTGACTCCAGTGAGTTCCATTGATCAAGACTACAGCTCAGAATTGCAGAAGTCTGGATGCATGGGCCTCGTGCTGCAGCTGGCAAGGGTTTTCCTGCAAAGTTGCTGGCTCATCAACAGCGTGTTCCAGCCCTTTATTGCAGATTGGAAGATGACTACAAAAGTTTCTCAATGATCCTCATATGCCAGAAGTATGTATTGGAACATAAATTATTTGGACCAATGTAAGTGCAAAACTCTGTATATTCATATATGGGATGTGGTTGCATAGGATTAGCCCATCCATTGTCATTCTTGAGCAGGTGGTTGTGTGCTGCTTTCCTGAACTATTGAAGTCCACATGTTATGGGTGTATCCACAATGCTGTCAGGGAGGGAGTTACACAATTTTGACCTGGGAATGGTGAAGAACAACAACATATTCTATTTTAGTGGCTTGCAGGGCATCTTCCAGGTGGTCATGTTCCTGAGCTTTTGATGCATATGTTCTTCTAGCTGGCAGAGGTCATGGATTTGGAACATCCTGTGTAAGGAGCCCTTTCCAGCCATTACTTATGTCTAGTTATTGATGTATAGGATATACATTGGTAAATGTGCCCAATTGTTTGTTCAGAAAAAAAATTACAAAATAATAATGATACATACTTAGTCTTGAGCAAATACAGATAGCTGCAGTTCGACAATAATTTGTAGAAAATGCAGGTCATTGTTAAGTACATCGTCAAATTTTTGGCTGCATTTTGGATCAAGGTAATCATTAATAACATCAGTACTTTTGGTGTGCAGTGACGAGATCCATCATTATCTCTAAATTGTCAGATGGCTTCAAATTATGCCTGCGCAGAATTTCCTCCAATTGAACAGCAAGAAGATGGTGAACAAAAAGGCTTATAGATCTCATTCTTACAATTCAAGTTTAATTATGTTATTTGGATTATAAAAAAAAAAGAACTATGCAAGAGATTTTGTGGCGCTTGCTTTGGATTTGGAGTTGATCTCTGTATTTTCTTTCTAGCCACCAGACTCAGAGTACCTGTTGGGATCACCCAAAAATGACAGAACTCTTCCTTTCCTTAGGTAGGTGGACCCTCTGTAAATATTCTTCAGTTATTCATGAAGTTTAGGACAGTGAGGAATGTGGCCAAAGAATACAGATCAGTTGGAAATATGGGTGGAGAATTACAGATGGAGTTTAATATGAAGTGTGAAGTTTTCTCTTTTGAAAGGTCAAATGTAAGAGGAAAGTGTGCAGTAAATTGCAAGACTCACAGTCTTTGATATATAGAGGGATCTTAGGAAACATGTCCATGGTTCTCTGAAAGTGGCAATGTGAAAAGGGTGGTGAAGATGTACGGCATACCTTATCCTTTGGAGCACTGAGTATATAAGTTGATAAGTCATGTTGCAGCTGCGTAAAACTTTGGTCAGGCCACCTCTGTGTGCATTTCAGGTCACTACAAGACTGGAAGGATGGAGAAGAAATTCACCACGATGTTCCTTGGATTATAGAGTGCTAGCTGTAAGAAGTTGGAAAAATTCAGAGAAGTTGAAATCTCTGGATCATCATCAGCTAAGGGGCACCAATAAAATATAAAAAATAATGTGAGGCAGAGATTGTTTTCCTGGATGAAAATATCAAATACTGGAGAGCATTGACTTTAGTTGGGAAGGGAAAAGCTTAAAGAAGATTTACAAAGGAAGTTTTGTTTTCAACTCAGTCTGCAGTGGTTGCCTGGAATGCACTGCCAACGGAGGTGGCGGAGCAGATACAATGGCAACGTTTAAGAGGCACTTAGACAGGCAGATGAACCTGCAGGGATGGTGGCTGTCGACCACGTGCAGGCAGATGGGATTAGTTTGAAATCGGCACTGTTGTCAGTGCAGGCATGGTAGGCTGTTTGTGTACTGTACCGTATTATTGTGACAGAATGAGTAGCAAAAAGAAACATCGGGTTGGAGCGTTTGCATTTTACATCTATTTAAAATGTAGGCTTGTGCACGAAGCAATATTTTGAAGCAACTAAAAAAAGGGCTACAAGAATGGCATAATTATTAGTGGATTCTGACTGTAGATTTGAAAACCAGTGCTCATGATGTATTGAAATAGACATTCATAATGAGTTGCCCCTTAAGTTCCAACTTGCACAAAGTGGTGAAAGGAATGCATAAGATATGTTAGCACCTCTCCAGGAGCTTGAAAATAGGTGCTTAAATTTCAGGCTTTTTGGTTAGTTGGTAAGTTCCTACAGCCTCCGTAGCCCAAAGCCATTCTTTTCTTTGCTGATTTTTTTTGCCTCTAAAGATGTTCATTTAAACTTGTATTTTTGATCTGTCTAGTTATTTTGAAGTTTATAATTATACTGCATATTGTGATAACTTGCTACTTAAAAGTTCTGCACAAATACAAGTTCCTTTTAAAAAAATCATTGATAAAGAAATTGCAGTCCTATGCCTTAGATTTACCTCCTTTTCCCTGTCTGCTGCCCTGACCCCAAACCTCCCCTCCCCATCCCTAAGCTCTTTTGTTTGTCTCCTGTTTCTCTGTGGTAGCTGCTACCCATAATCTTTTCCATGGTTTTGCTCTCTTCCCCCACCCTTACCCATTTTCCATTCACCAACAGACCATATAAAGTGAATGATGCAATTTATTATCCCTTCTGTTTATAAAATCCATCTCATGCTGTGAATCTTAAAGATTAAGAATGGAGCTACTTTCATTTTCTTTCACTTGCTTTGTATTCTTCAGCATCTCGTTTCGTTTCTTAAGTCAGTTGTGTGTCTTATTGAAGTGATTTGCTTGTCCTTAAGCACTCTAACAATAGCAATATTTTCTGATGCAGGTGATTTGAACAATGTGCGGTTTTCTGCTTACCGAACTGCTATGAAGATCCGCCGACTGCAGAAAGCACTCTGTTGTGAGTTACCTTCATATTCTCCTGTCCTGTAATCTCCAGCTTTATTTGAGGATTCTTTACATGCATTTTTACTTGTTTAACTTGTTGGAATTGGTCAGAATTTTTGGCAACAGGGCAATTAGCTGGAGTTATTTTGCATTTTCGGTTCAAATTTTGTCCAATTGAATGTGCGTTGGTAGCAGTACAAGAGAAATATTACAGAAGGACTCGAGTGGACAGGGTAACTAAAAGACTATTTTTTATAAATTGTTGAGCTTAATGGAAATGAATATCACCTCAGAATACATGAATTAAAAAATGAGCTTTAAATCAAGTTCAAAGAGCAAAATAAGGGTAAGTAAAGCAAGTTTGAATTGGATGAAATGGCAATAGGAAGAGAGCTCAATTGGCAGCTATTAACGCTTCTCAGTATAAAGCTGTGTTCTTGCATTGACAAGACCTAACTTAAAGAGGTATATTTTACTGGGAAAATGCAAAAAAAAAAATTTTAAAGCATGGAAGTAGTTAGGTTCAAGATGCCATTTTCTTGAAAATGAGCATGAAGCAATTCAGTCAACAAGTTGTGATTATTCACATTCAACCACGTGCCTGCCCCTTGTCCGAGGTACTTCAGCAGTGCTTTGTGGTCAAGGATGAATTCATTGTGTCACTTAAGCATAATGCTGAAAAATGGCATTAATTTTTTATTCTTTTTACAGGGATTGGGGTAGTCATGGAAGGTTTTGAAAATGAGGATAAAACTTTTGAAACTTGAGTTGTTGCTCGCTAACAATCAGTGCAGTCAACCATCAGAGGACTAAGTTGAGCACAGTACTTTCTTGGGGGCAATGGCGGTGCCAGAGATTTTTTCTTGCTGGTGCTACAGTGGGGCTGAATTATTCAGTGATGGTGCTGAGGGTAATATGTATGGTAATATGTATTCGCAAGGCCAGACGCATGGCGTTCAAAAGTCAATTTCAAGCATTATGTGCCTACTATAAATGCCTCTGTTGATTCACAAGCAACAGCAATTGATAGTTCCAATATAGAAGTGAACTGTGACAGTGTCAACAGCATCGGAGACAACCTGGGCTACACAGAGCATAAACAAGCAAACCAACAGAGCATCCGAACCACAGCGCACAACGTGAATCACACACCAATTCAACGTCAAATGCATGCTTTTCAACTGAAAAGCACAACACTAACCCACAATGCCCACTGCTATTCGCATTACATAGACAGACAATGCCAAAAGATACACTGTTATTAAAGTCAAATAAGGCAAACAACAGATGCAAGGCTTTACCAGGAGTTGGGCAAATCGTACTCTGACCATGCAATACCTCAATTAATTTGGCTACTGAATTTAAAACAAAAATCAACAGAATCACCACTTGGAAGTCTAAGCAAAACCAGGAGGCTTAATAGCAGTAAGTGTAATATTTTGGGATTTGCAGGAAACATAAGTACTACGGGGTATCCAGCACAAAATAATAATAATAGTAATAATAATCAGCATTAGTCTTGGATCAATTTTTCAAAAAATCAACTGCACTCACCATTGATGTTTTCAGAGAAGCACAATCCGTTTGTTGTTGTGATTGGTGGTGAAAGCATCAGTGATTTTCTGGATGTCAAGTGCTTTGGTCCTCTGGCTGTTTATGCCCAACAGGGCCAAGTTGCTGTTCCGAGCATCGCCGCTGCTATTCCTTAGGTAGTTTTTGAGGTGTCTGAGGCAAGAGAAACTTCATTTGCATGAAGCAGTGTCACAGATAGAGTCAGTGATATGCAGATTAGTTTGTATAAATCTATAAATGCATCGCGGTAGGGTCTCATTAGAGCTAGAAATTCCACCGTGTCATTCACTACTCAACCACTGCTCTCATATACTCACGATTTTCTTGAACAATCTTTGCATGTCCTTTGTCAAGCATATTTCCCAGTCTTTAACCATCTTGTTTTCTCAATCTGAATTCGGCCCATGCCTCCATAGCAAACTTATGAGTTGCACTTACATGGTGGGTTTTGAAAGCTGTTGTAGCTTTCCGCCAGTTGCGGTAACTGGTATCAGTGAAGGTAGACTCAGAATGGAACCCATGTCCTCAACACAGGAAATGCCTGCATGCGAAGCAGAACATAGTATCTTTCGTGATCGAATATTCCAGTCAGTCAAACCAGCCACGAATAAAACTCCTTTGCTGATTGCCAAACTGTTGCGAAGGGTACATTTTCAATGCTGGCCGACGGGGTCCTTCCTCAGGCTGCTGGCTAACTTCGCTAACAGTATTCCCACTAGCACTAAGAGCAGCTTCATTCACGTTCTCTCCGAATCCCGCTCCATTTCTTGTTCCTGTACTTCGCCCTCACACTCTTTCGTGAACTGCTGTCGTCCTCATCCCCACTTACTTCAGACTGAGACACCACTGATTCCTCACTAAAAATCGATTCATTTTTCATGTCGACCAAAACAATGCACGTGCCAGGCCCATGCTAGTTTGAAAAAGCACAATGTGTGTGTGTGTGGCATCCGTTAGTCTCACAAGACCATGGATCTGCGGCTGGTTGTATACTATCAGTCTCTCGCCTGAGTTACATCACCACCTTAAGTGATCTTAGATCAGCTTAACTGATCTGAGGACAGCAATGGCAAGACATTGACAACGAATGAATAAGCAGAAGTTTGGAGTGGATCTGACAGAGTTTATGACTTTATTGCTGCGTGGGTGCTATGGTAATTGGGGGCGCTGTTTCACTAGATCAACTGGAGAAACACGCTGTATTCAAAACTATACAGAGAAAGCAAAGCAGCTGCAGTTTGTATGTGAAATTTCAGTTAATTTCTTGGTGGTGCTACGGTGGTGCTATTGTAATTTCTGCTGGGGCTATAGCACCACCTTAGCGCCACCCCTGTTTGGGTGTCATGGGTAGCAGAGTTTTGCTCATCCCTTCAAGTATGACATCAAAATTGCGTATTTTCTCTCTGTTTCAGACAATTGCCAAGGTGTTGGGTGTGTAGTGGGGTTCATGATTGTATTTGAAGCAGTCTCCTGAATATTCAGTAGGAAGAAATTTCTGGACAAAATAAGTTATTAAATAAATGTGAAATATTTTAGGCATGAACTATTGCATAGCTCTTTCCTGGTAGCTGACTTGGTGTGATATTTGTATTAGCTCTGATAAACGAATATAATACATGTTAATTTAAATCTATGCTTTTGGCAGTTAGTTGGGCTAACTGAGAGTTCTATTATGAATAAAGTAGACAGCGCAAGATGGAGCTTGTATTTGACTGTTTGAGGCAAAGCCCTGGGGCTATAGAACACAATGTAGGACATAGGACAATACAGCACAGAACAGGCCCTTCAACCCACAATGTTGTTGTCAACCTTTTAACCTACTCCAAGATCAGACTAACCCTTTCCTCCCACAAAGTCCTCTGTTTTTCTTTTGTCCACGTGCTTCTTTAAGTCTTCTAAATGTCCCCATTAAATCGGCTCCGACGTACCACTACCTCTTGTAGTGTATTCCATGAATGTACTGCTCTGTGTACAAAAAAAACTATCCCTGAAATCACCCCCCAGAGTCCAATCACCTTAAAATTGTGCTCTCTCATATTATCCATTGCCACGCTGGGGAAAGAAGGTGTTGGATATCTACACTATCTATGCCTCTTGTCAAAGTGGCCTGTCATCCTCCTTCACTGCAAAGTGAAAAGCCCTAGCTGACTGAACCTTTCCTCTTCAGACATGATCTCTAATCCATGCAGCATCCTGATAACTCCCCTCTGCAATCTCTCTAAAGCTTCCAGATCCTTCCTATAATGAAATGACCTGAACTGAACACAATACTCCCAACCACAGTTTTATAGAGCTGCAACATTACCTCATGGCTCTTGAACTCAATCTGCCGATTACTGAAGGCCAACACACCATACGCCTTCTTAAACACCTTATCAATTTGTGTGGCAGCTTTGAGGGATCTATGGGTGTGGACTCCCAAGATCCCTCGGTTCCTTCACACTGCTTAGAATCTGCCATTGACACTGTATTCTTTCAGTAGGTTTCAATAGGTATGTTTAATGTCAGAAATGTATACAATATACATCCTGAAATTCTTTTTCTTCGCAAACATCCACAAAAACAGCAAAGGGCCCCAAAGAATGAATGACAGTTAAAACGTTAGAACCCCAAAACACCCTCCCATGCATAAGCAGCAGTAAGACAATGAACTCCCTCCCCCCCCAGCTCCACCAGCAAACAGCATCAACAAGCGTGCAGTAAAGCATCAATAAAGACACAGACTTGCAGTGCCCTCGAGACTACTCATTCACTCGGTAATGTGACATACCGCTGGCTGGCTGGCTGGCTCTCTCTCTCTCATAAGGGAAGAAGAGGTGTGTCTGTTTCACAGTGAGAGGGGTGACATAATAAACAACTCGCTGATTTTCAATGTTAAAAGTTTGTTGCGTCGCTTTTTCTGAGCTTAGTGCCCAGAGAGTCAGCACCAGAAAGGTGCAGCTAACCCTCTGCTCCCAAGGTTCCATATACTCCCATGACACTTGAGTCAGGGGTACCAGCCTAGAATCAGCATGTCTCCAGAGCCATGAAAATCTGGAACCCTGAAGGTGTACTTGCTTTCCAGGCCGCATCCTTGGTATGTCGAATAGCAGCCAGTTGTGAGGCCCTGAGAGCAGGTCCCATTCCCACAAAGAACCAAAGTTAGAGTGTAATTCCAGGTCACAGTCTTCAAAAGAATCTTGAAAGTTGATAAAAGATAGAAATAGAAGATGCATGCAAAGGTGTCGCCGTTCAGCAGCATCTTGACTTCGCTCTGCCTCCAGAAGTCAGAAACAGGCAAATGTGAAGAACAGGAGAATAGAAGTATACCTAGAGAGAGGCTAGGATTGATCCACATGCAGTTCACCTTCCAAAGTGAATCACTCACATTTTTCCAGATTGAACTCCACCTGCAATTTCTCAGCCCTGCTCTGCATCCTATCAATGTCCCGTTGTAACCTTGGGTGTGTCTTGTCCAGTCCTGGGGACTTATCTATCTGAATGTTTTTCAAAAGTTCCAGCTCATTCATTCTCAACATCGGCATGTTCCAGCATGTCAGTCTGTTTAATGCAGTCTCTCTTGCATCAAGATCCCTCTCACTGGTGAATACGAGCGAAGAATACTCATGTACCACCTCTGACTCCAGGCACATGTTTTCGTTCTTATCCCGGAGCAGTCTTAGCCTCACCCTAAGTGTTCTCCTATTCTCCTGTTCTTCACATTTGCCTCAGGGTTTTCCTTAGCCTTGCTTGACAGGGCCTTCTCATGCCGCCTCCTAGCTGTGCTGAGTCTCATCTTAGGTTCCTTCCTGGCCACCCTGAAATTATCAAGAGCCCCGTCTGATCTTTGTTTCCTAAACCTTAAGTATGCTTCCTTCTTCCTCTTGACTAGATGTTCCATTTCTCTAGTTAACTATGGGTCCTTCACATGACTCTCTTTTCCCTGTCTCAATGGGGCAAACCTATCCAAAATCACCTTGCAAGTACTCTCTAGACAACCTCCATGTTTTCATTGTAGATTTCTCTGAGTTCATCTATTCCCAATTTACACTTCAAAGTTCCTACCTAATAGTATGATAATCTGCCCACCCCAATTAAATACTTTTCCATCCTATCTGTCCCTATCCCTGTCCAAGGCTGTACTAAAGGTCAAGGAGTTGTGGTCACTGCCTTCAAAATGCTCACCCACCAAGACATTTTCCAGCTGACCGCATTCATTGCCTAGTTCTAGATCCAGTTTAGCCTCTCTTCAAGTTGGCATGCCTACATATTGTGTCAAGAATCCTTCCTTGGCATGCCTAACAAATTCTGACTTGTCTAAACTTTTGCATTAAAGAAATGCCAAACAGCATTAAGAGCGTTGAAGTCAGCTGTGACAAAAACCCTGCTTTTTTTGTACCTTTCCAAAGTCTGCAGACCGATGTTCTCCTCGGTGTCTTTGTTGTTATTGGGGGAGGGGTAGTCTATAGAATACTCCCAAAAGTGTTATTGCTTCCTCCCTGTTTCTGACGTCTACCCACACTGTCTCAGTAGGTAATCCCTTCATGGCATCTTTCCTTATTGCAGCACCCTCCGTTATTGTGATGCCACTTCCCCACCTCTTTTACCTCCCTGTCCCTTTTGAAACAGCTAAACCCTGGAAGATCCAGCAGCCATTCCTGTCCCTGTGACAACCGAAATCTTTCTAATGGCTATAATGTCATAATTCCATGTAGTGATCCATATAAGTTTATCACTTTTGTTCCTGTTACTTCTCACATTAAAATAGACATGTTCAGCCCATCTTTATGCTCTATCCACTGCCTATCCTTCCTCACGGTCTCCCTACTTGATGCATCTACCTTTACATCAATTGCTGCCCTATTTTTCGGGTTCCCATACTCCTGCCAATCTAGTTTAAACCCTCCCCAACAGTTCTAGCAAACCTGCCTGCAAGGACATTGATCCCCCTTGAGTTTGGGTGTAACCTGTCCTTTTTGTACTGGTCATACCTTCCCCAGAAGAGACCACAATTATTCATCAGTCTGAAACCTTGTTTCCTGAACCAAGTCTTTAGCCACACATTCATCTGCCATACCATCCTTTTCTTAACCCTGTTGCCCATGTGTCTCATCAGGCTTAAAATAGATTCCAGAGTATTAATGGGGTCTGGGATCTCTTATCCACTGTTCTTATTGGCAAAATTTGCAACACAAGAAGGTGCAGGAATATTAAAATATTTATTTGAAAATCCAGCAGATTTTTTTTTTTGGAATGCAATCTCATTTATGGTTAAAAGTAGTTTGCTAGAGTAGTTTTTGAAGAGCTATTTATCCAAGAGATTTAAATGAAAAAAAAACTGAGGTACCGTTTTGTAACTTGTATTTGGATCTTGAACTCAAATTATCAAGATTTGGCCAAACCAGCAACATTTTGGAAGAGTTTTCTGGTGTGGTATGGTGAAGCACGTGACCAAGTGGTTAAGGCATTGAACTAGCTACCTGAAGGTCGTGAGTTCGAGCCCCAGCCGAGGGAACATGTTGTGTCCTTGAGCAAGGCACTTAATCACACATTGCTCTGCGACGACACTGGTGCCAAGCTGTATGGGTCCTAATGCCCTCCCCTTGAACAACATAGGTGTCGTGGAGAGGGGAGACTTGCAGCATGGGCAACTGCTGGTCTTCTATACAACTTTGCCCAGGCCTGCGCCCTGGAGAGTGAAGACTTTCCAAGCGCAGATCCATGGTCTCGCAGACTAATGGATGCCTTTATTTATTTATTTATGGTGAAACACTGATAGTTTCCTGAGAAATTAGGGGAGAATGGCCAAGAAAGTAAGTAACCAGTAGCAAGAAAATTAGATTGATGTGAATGCTGTTTTCCAAAAGATACCTTTCTGGGTTGGAGAAGAAAAAGTGCCAGATACTAGGAACTTGAAATAAAATAAGGTGCTATAAATATGCAGAAAGTTTGAAACTAATAACTCATCAGGGGTGATTGTTAAGTTCTTGGTCTAAGGTAGAAGGAGATGAGTTATTAACTTCGAACTTTCTGCATAATCACTCAGAGTTGACCTGCATGTGCGTGTAATGAGAACTGTATAACTCATCTCCTTCTACCTTAGGCCACGAACTTATCAATCACCCTTGCTGTGGACATTTTCTGGAGGTCATAGTCATACTTTATTGATCCCGAGGGAAATTGGTTTTCGTTACAGTTACACCATAAATAATTAAATTGTAATATGTAAATTATGCCAGGAAATAAGTCCAGGACCAACCTATTGGCTCAGGGTGTCTGACTCTCCAAGGGAGGAGTTGTAAAGTTTGATGGCCACAGGCAGGAATGACTTCCTATGACAGGTGGAATGAGTCTCTGGCTGAATGTATTCCTGTGCCCAACCAGTCCATTATGTAGTGGATGGGAGACATTGTCCAAGATGGCATGCAACTTGGGCAGCATCCTCTTTTCGGACACCACCGTCAGAGAATCCAGTTCCATCCCCACAACATCTCTGGCCTTACGAATGAGTTTGTTGATTCTGTTGGTGTCTGCTACCCTCAGCCTGCTGCCCCAGCACACAACAGCAAACATGATCGCACTGGCCACCACAGGCTCGTAGAACATCCTCAGCATCGTCCGACAGATTTTAAAGGACCTCAGTCTCCTCAGGAAATAGAGATGGCTCTGACCCTTCTTGTAGACAGCTTCAGTGTTCTTTGACCAGTCCAGTTTATTGTCAATTCCTATCCCCAGGTATTTGTAATCCTCCACCATGTCCACACTGACCCCCTGGATGGAAACGGGTCACCAGTGCCTTAGCCCTCCTCAGGTCTACCACCAGCTCTTTAGTCTTTTTCACATTAGGCTGCAGATAATTCTGCGCACACCATGTGACAAAGTTTCCTACCGTAGCCTTGTACTCAGCCTCATCTCCCTTGCTGATGCATCCAACTATGGCAGAGTCATCAGAAAACTTCTGAAGATGAGAAGACTCTGTGCGGTAGTTGAAGTCCGAGGTGTAAATGGTGAAGAGAAAGGGAGACAAGACCATCCCCTGTGGAGCCCCAGTGCTGCTGATCACTCTGTCGAACACACAGTGTTGCAAGCACATGTACTGTGGTCTGCCAGTCAGGTAATCAAGAATCCATGACACCAGGAAAGCATCCACTTGCATCGCTGTCAGCTTCTCCCCCAGCAGAGCAGGGCGGATGGTGTTGAACGCACTGGAGAAGTCAAAGAACATGACCCTCACAGTGCTCGCTGGCTTGTCCAGGTGGGCGTAGACGCGGTTCAGCAGGTAGACGATTGGCATCCTCAACTCCTAGTTGGGGCTGGTAGGCGAACTGGAGGGGATCTTAGTGTGGCCTGACCATAGGCTGGAGCAGCTCCAGAACAAGTCTCTCCAGGGTCTTCATGATGTGGGAGGTCAATGCTACCGATCTGTAGTCATTGAGGCCACTGGGGTGCGGCGTCTTCGGCACAGGGACGAGGCAGGACGCCGTCCACAGTACAGGAACCCTCCGGAGACTCAGGCTCAGGTTGAAGACATGGCGAAGTACTCCACTTAGCTGAAGGGCACAGGCTTTGAGCACCCTGGTACTGACACCATCCGGTCCTGCAGCCTTGCTTGGGTTGAGATGTTTCAGCTGTCTTCTCACCTGTTCAGCTATGAAGCCCACTGTGGTGGTTTCATGTGGGGAAGGGGTATAGTCATGAGAGCAGGGTGGGGGACTGTGAGGAGGGGTAGGAGGGGAGAGTGTAATATGTGTTGGTTGGGGGCCGAAAACAGATGAATCATGTGGGGGATGGGCAGGGGCCACAATGTCAAATCTGTTAAAGAACTGGTTAAGTTCATTGGCCCTGTCCATACTGCCTTCAGCTCCTCTGTTGCTGGTTTGCTGGAACCCAGTGATGGTCCTCATCCCACTCCAGACCTCTCTCATGTTGTTCTGCTGGAGTTCACACTCAAGCTTCCTCCTGTACCTGTCTTTAGCCTCCCTGATCCTGGCTTTCAGGCCCCTCTGTATTGCCCTCAGCTCCTCCCTATTTCCATCTCTAAACGCCCTCTTTTTAGCGTTCAGGATGTCCTTAAATGTCCTTTGTTACCCATGGCTTATTATTTGAATAACAAAGCACAGTTCTTGTCAGAACATTGCAGTCCACATGGAAGTTGATGTAACCAGTGATGCACTCTGTGAGCCCATCAATATCCTCTCCATGCGGCTTACAGAGTGCCTGCCCTAGAGGCCACGAACTTATCAATCACCCCTCATATTTCTCACCAACTATCAGTGAGAAAAATCACAGATTTTTGAACACAAACATGCAACTGACACTACTTAAAAACTGTTTGCTGTATGCATGGGTAGTGTCTTCTGGCCATGCAGGTGCATGGAACTGATGCTTGTTAGTAACTGTTCCCCATCCCAATTAAGCGGCTTAGTGTCCCAAGTAAATGAAGGGAATCCCAGCTAATTTTCTTAATTAGTTTTCGTTCTTTAAGAATTGTCCCAAATAACCAGCTGCATTGATTAACTGATAGCCCAATTAACGGGAATCCACTGTACTTCCCCAAGGCACTGTATCCTTGTATTTAAAAAATGTGTTAATTTTATTCAGATGACCTATGTAAACTGTATCGTTAAATTCAGTTCAATTTCCTCTTTGCAGTGGATCTGTTGGAATTGAATACAGCACATCGCATCTTCGAACAACATAAATTAGTGCAAAATGAGCAGCTTCTAAATGTGACTGAGGTGATCAACTGTTTAACAACCATTTATGATGGCTTGGAGCAAAATCACAAGGATTTGGTTAATGTGCCACTCTGTGTTGACATGTGCTTGAACTGGTTACTTAATGTCTTTGATACGTAAGTACTGCTTTTATAATTTCAGTTGACTTCAAATTAATTTAACTATCTGTTGGCTTTTGATACATCCTTTACCAGTTAAGTAAATTAGGCTTCTGTTAAACTGAATAAAATTGGTGGTAATTCATTTTTTTATAAGATATCATTTGGGTTAAAATGCAGACTAGTTAAGGTGTGTTTTAAATTAACTATCCAAATCCGTGAAACTCCTCAACAAGGCATTTTCCAAACCGTTTGTCATTGGTGGTCTTTGTAAGGATCAAAGCTGTTCAGTCTTGCCACATCTAGCAAATAAGACCATTTGCATTCTCATCTCAGCTCATGAGTGCCAAAAATAAGCTTGGTGCATTTGCAAAAATATTCACCTAAAGTGACAAGTGACATCATCCTAAATTATACACCACCTGGAATCTGGTCTTCAGCCAATTCATTGCAGCTGCTGTGCACAAAGAAATAGCCAACAGCATTAAATAAAGCAAATAAACTGGGATTAGTAACGTCCCAGTTGTAGTGCTGAAGAACTGAAGTACTCAGCAACCAGCTAAGTTGTTCGAATACAACTCCTACACTAGCATCTTAGAAGCCAATGTGGAAAGTTGCTCTGGTCTGTGTTGTCACCAACATATGCCCAGTTACAGTCACTTCATTCTCTCAATCATCAACAAAGTGATGGAAAGTGTTGCCATCTGTGTTGTTGACCTCAGCCTAAACACTAATGAGCATTTAAAGTGCTTGATTTGACTTTTGCCAAGGCCTCTTGACTCAAGCTTACATTGCTGCTTTAGACCAAATGTGTTCAAAAAGAGCCGAATTCCGAAGATGAGACAAGATTTAATGCTGCTGAACCAAAAAAGCAAACCTTAAAGTGTTGCATCAAGGTATATTAATGAAATTGATTTAAATGGGAATCGGGCAAACTGGAATCACATAAGAATATGTGCAGACCAATATTCAAAAATAAGCCATTTCTGGCACCATTGGAGTTCTTCAACGTTGTCCTCAGCCCAACTATCTTCAGCTGCTTTTTATTGACTTTCAGGAAAAGGCATGGATACTGATGACTGCAGTGGTCAGCTGCTTTTCAGATCAAGGAATTAATGCTGCACACAGCAAGACTTGTACATAAGTTCTCAGCAAAGACCATTGCCAGCTGGAGAGAGTTAAGGCACCCTCCTTCATTTTCATTGACCAAAAATGAGACAGGTTACCTGAAACCTAACTAGATTAGTTACATTAATAAGACAAATATATTGCAGGTGTTAGAATCTGGAACAAAAAAAAAGAAAACCTTGAACTCAGAGGGCCAGGTAACATCTGTGGAGGTGATAAGTTTAATTCGATGCTTCAGATCAAGACCTTTCGTCAGTCTGAGAAGAAAGAGTAAAGATTTCCAGTATGGCCGAGGGGCAGGAGTATGTGATAGAAACAGTTAGATGATAGGGAAACCAGATGGAGAAGGGATGATGTTCCAGTTGAACCAGGCACATAGAGAGGGAGAAGGCAGAACTGAACAAAAGGAGAAGAAAACTAAACTGAGAGATGAGTGTGTGTTTTAGGAGAGCACTGGAGGGGGGTGATGGTTGGGTTACCTGAAATTGGAAAATTAAATTTTCAAACCTTTGGGTCAATAGATGTTATTCCAATTTGAATCTGGCCATTCCATAGCAACGGAGAAGGCCAAGGGCAGACAGATTGGTATGGTGACTTGGAAAAGTGAGGAGTCATCTAACAGAAACAAATTCTGAGTGTGTTCAATGGGTAAATGCTAAAAAGACATTTCCCCTCTCGGAGGACTCCAGATCTTGGGGCAAAATTTCAGAATTGGGTGGAGATGAGGAAGATTTCTTCTCTGGGTTGTTATCTTTGGAGTACTCTAGTGAACTGTGAAGGCAGAAAAGTTAATGACATTCAGGTCTCATATAGATGGTGGTTTGACTGCAGGAGAGTCGAGGGTTATGGTGAAAAGGTAGGAAGCCAGATTCAGCCATACTACTGAATAATGGTGCAAACTGAGTGACTCAGTGGCCTGCTTTACTCCTGTTTCTTGTGCTCTTAGGGCATAATTTTTGGCAAAGCAGCCTCTTTGGTTGGCACTCATTTCAGCATTTGGCCACCTGGTTCTTCAAGCTTATTCTGCCTTTGATCAAAATGAAACTGATCTTCTACCTGAACATCGTTTTCCTTTCCCACCCCTGTATCCACAATTTCTTTCTTATTTAGACGTTTATCCATCCCTCTTTTGAAACAAATTTAATGACTCGACAGCTCTTTTGGATAGAAACTTCCAAAGATTCGCCAATATCTGTTAAGTCCGAAACAAGTGGCATCTTATTCTGAGACTGACTTCTAACCCTAATGCATCCATCCTTTTAAACCTGCAATTTTTTTTTTTTAACAATTTCATAAGCTGATCTCATTCTTATAAACTCTTGTGAATGCAGGCTTGGTCTCGTCGATTCCTCCTCGTATAGCAAACCTTCGATCCTTGGAATCAGTGTAGTGAATCTTTGTTGAACTCCCTTTATAACAAGTGTATCCTTCCTAGATAAGGAGACAAAAACTCCATGTTAAACAAGAACCAGCACAATAGCAGTAAGACATACTGCACTTGATTTCAAATCTTGCCAAAATAAAGGCTGACATTTATCTCCCCTGCCATTTGCTGCATCAGCATTTAGTTTTCAGTGACTTGTGTAAAAGCACATATATTTCCTTTTCTAAATGTACGTTGCCCATTTCTCAACTTTTTAAAAAGCTTCTCTGATTTTCAGTTTTGTGTGTTTAAAAAAAAAAGTGGATGACATTACATTTTTCCAATTTATGTCCCATCTGCCACATTCTTGTCCACTCATTCAGCTCGTCAGTTTCACCTTGAAGCATTTTGTACATCATTAGAATTCAAAACAGGGTAATCGGTCCCCCTGGATATCCTTAATCCTGACACCAGGCTCTTTTCAAAAACTGCAGAGAGTATTATCAATTTCCCTGTATCACTACCCCTTACTGCTGGAATGCTGTGTCTCATTCATCCTCAGTGGTCTCCTGTACCACAATGCCATTAATGGGGATTATCCATCCTTCAATATCAGATTACCTTTTGTGGAAGGTAATCTCAAACTTGTCCAACTCTTCGGACACAGAAGTAATTCTTATTTTTCCTTCTGTGAAGCTTTAATTTTGAGGAATGCCTCTTTGTTCTAGATTATTTAAACAGGGGAAAGAGTTTCCCCTTCATTAATTTCATAGGATCGTAAGACATAGAAGTCGAATGTGGCCATTCAGCTCATTGAGTCTGCTTCATCATTCAATCATGGCTGATTTATTTTCCCCTCTCAACCAATTCTCCTGCCTTTTTCCTTGTAACCTTGGTACTACGCAAGAACCTAGCAATCACCACTTTAAAAATACCCAATGACTTGGCCGCCACAGTTGTCTGTGGCAATGAATTTCACAGATCCTCTGGCTAAAGAAATTCCTTCTCCTAAATGCCGTATAATCTTCTAAATTCTAGAAAATGCAAGCCTGATTTTTGGTAAGTTAACTATGGAGACCTAACATCCCTCTGATAAATCTGACCTATATTTCCTGCTGGACCCATATACTTATTCTGTAATGTGTAATTGGTGGTGCTGCCCACTTCCCCACTTACTGGACAGTTTCAATATTTGAGGAATAGCAAATGAAAGTGAATTCTGCAGTTATCAACAAATGTATTCACTTCTGTCCTTGCAACAGAAACAGTGTCATTGGTGAAGTAGCTAAGGATGATTTGGCAGCTTTGATTGGCTGCTCTTCTGAGCTTTCACCTAAGTCCTGGTTCCTTACATCAGCTCGCACAATGGTACTAGTTTATTCTGTGAAATGTGTAAGACTTGGGGCCACCTTTGATTTCTCTTTCTTGCGTCACCTCGTGTTTTTGCTCCCAATGTTTTGCTTTTCTCAAGTATTGTTCAGGGAAATTAATTAATTCTAACTTTGTTCCCCTTTCCCAGTTAGAAAATCACATTAGGATAAAAGGAAATTAGGGATATAAAATTAATGAATAGATCTCCTTTTATTTTCTTCTTCTTCTTCTTCTATATTATGTATTGCATTGAACTACTGCTGCTAAGTTAACAAATTTCATGACACATGCTCATGATAATAAGCCTGATTCTGATTCCTTGCTTGATTTAGGATTGATTAAGAATCAACCAAGTTGGAGGAATTGTTTTTATTTCTGTGACCTTGTTTCTGGGGTTTATGGATGGCATTTTGAAACATTAAAATGTTTACATTGATGCTTACGTTGTTTCTCTTTATCCTGAAAGTTGGAAAGCCATGCATCTTTGGTAGAATATATGTGAACGGCATTGCTGACAAAGTTGATCCAGTGTCTTGAGCAAGTGTAGCCAAATAAGTTTAATTATCCAGATCCAAGAATTGAAATCTCATTAAATCAAACCAAAACAAGTTTCATTGTTGAAGTAAATTAAAATCTCCTCTTGAATTTAGTTTCTGGTTTGCCTTTTCTTGGAGGCATTTTAAATTGGCGTGGCTTTTGTTCATAAAAGGTTTTGTTCAAAACATCTTATTTATATTGTAATTGTTCGACAAAAGAGATATATAATCAGACAAGTTTCCTTACGTTCTACAGGTTAGGATGAACTGGATCTCTCTGATCTTCCCTTTTCAATATATTTTGCCTCATAATGTTGCACCAGATATTCACAAACCAGGATACAACTCAAAAGTTCTATTCAAAAGAACAGAACTATTTTATTAAAATAGTTATATAGTTAATTGGGTGGCTTAATATTATTCTTTTAACCCTTCACAATTAATTAGCTGACAGAAAGTTGAAGGAATAATTTGATTCAGTTTTGATATTTGAATTGTCAGTTTACATCTGTCATAAAATAATTACTTAATGCTCTTCTCTGGAAGAAAATGTTTTCACTATTTGAGCATTAAGATATATCGAGAGGTATCGTGAATTTATGTTTTAAAATTTTATTAATTTTATCAGTAAGTCAATTTATTGAGTTAACAATTGTGACTGAACTGTACTTAGTTACTGACCCGACTTCACTGATGCCATGTACGGATTTGTAAAACCAAAGTTCACCCAAAGTTTTCATCTTTTTTTCTGGTAGCTGTTACTAGTTGTGCTGAATGTCTTGTTCCACATTCTATAGAAAGTGATTCGCAACTTTTTAACTATTTAAGCCAGAAAATATAGTTTATTTTAGAAATTAAATCTGAAATTAATAAGCATTGTTTTATGTTTAGGATTTGTGCCCGACGCCGGCTCCCTAGGCCTGAGTCGACGTAGTAGTATGTTTAGGATCACTGATAACTTTCACAATAAAATCTTGGCCTTTTAAAAATGTTCATTTCCAAGATTTCTGGGCTTTCTCAGCATTTTAACTGAATTATACCACTAACGCTTCTTGGACTCAATCTATTTCATCTATAACAATGAAGCAATAGCTGCCTAAACTTTTCGTGTTGAAGGAAATCTTCTGGGTATTCATGTACAACTTAATCTATTGCTGATGGAAGTCTGTATAGTCAGAACAGCAGTACGAGGTGGACCTTACACTAAACTCTCATGAGTGGTCATATCCCGTGTGGTTGTTTTCATTAAATCATGCACAGTTGAAAGTAGTATAATCCACATGTAAGCTGATCATTTGTAAACATGGATTTTGGTTCAAATTCAGGTTACAGTGGTGGAAAAGTGAAATACAATTTTTCTCAACCTGGTTAAGGTACAGAAGGCGACTAAGGACAACCACATACTCCCAGTTAAGCTGCATCGGTAAAACAGTATTTGTGTTTTGAAAATGGGCAATGTAGAGTGGATCTCTGCTGTACTGAAATCTGTAAAAGTGATCAGTTTTCTTCTATTAGGGGTAGGAGTGGAAGAATCAGAGCGTTATCTTTGAGGATTGGATTGATGTGCCTATCCAAGGGTCTTCTGGAGGAAAAATATAAATGTGAGTATTGGACCACTCATCGTAGGTACTGAGTTGAATATTGTTTTGCCTAAAGCAGATGCAAGCCTGTGTGCCAGCTCACTCTGTATGGATTTGAGTACCACTCACTGGTTCATTAGCATGGCTTTACCATTTCCCTCACTATAAAACTTAAATTCTCTGCATTGTAAACATTTTTTTTGCTAAATGAAAGCCATTACTACTTATCTGTACCAAAGCCATGCACGGATTTCTTTAAAGTGTTTATGAGGAACTTAAGGAAGTGACTAGTGAAATTCTTGATACATTAATTATAGTTCCTAAATTTCCAAATCCCTTTGGGGATATTGTTCCGTTAGAAAATAGAGAATGTAACTTCTTTATTGAAAAAGGGAGCAAAACAGAAAAGGGAACTACTAACCAGTTAGCTGAACATTTGATATTGGGAAAATGTGAGAGGCTATGGCTGAAGATGTTAAATGAGGGCACCTGGAAAAATTCAGAATCAAGTGTATGGTCACTGATATATGTTGTGAAATTTGTTGTTTTGTAGCAACAATACAGTGCAATACATAAAAATTACCATGTTACAATAAGAATATATATTCAAAAATGCAAAAATAGAGCAAAATAGGTAGTGTTCATGGGTTTATGGACTATTCAGAATTGATGACAGAGGGGAAGATGTTGAGTGTGTTCAGGTTCCAGTATCTCCATTGATGGTAGTAATGAGAAGGAGTCATGTTCTGGATAGTGAGGGTACTTCGTGATAGATGCCACCTTTTTGAGGCATCACATTTTGAAGATGTCCTTGATGGTGGGGAGTCTAGTACCCATGATGGAGCTTACAACCCTCTGCAGCTTTTACAATCCTGTGCATTCGTGCCTCTGTATCAGACAGTGATGCAACGAGTCAGAATGTCCTCCCTGGTACATTTGCTAGAGTCTTTCCTAATGAAGTATAGCTGCTGGTGTGCCTTCTTTTCAATTGCATCAAGATGTTGGGCCCAGGAAAGATTTCAGAGATGTTGACACCCAAGAACATGAAGCTGCTCACCCTTTTCACTGCTGACCCCGTGATGAGGACTGCTGTGTACTCACCTGATTTCCCCTTCCTAAGTCCACAACCAATTCTTTGGTCAGACTGATGCTGAGCGCAAGGTTGTTGTTGTGACACCATACAATCAACCAATCTGTCTCATTCTTATGCACCACTTCATCACCATCTGAGATTCTGTAACAAAAGTTGTGCCATCTGCACATAGATGAAGTTTGTGTCTTCCTCAATCAGAAGCCGTGGATGATTTTTTGGGCTAAACTTGAATCAATGAAGGATGCTTGACAGTTATGGCAGGGCTTGAATACTAACACCTCTGAAAGTTAAATCAAGTGACAAAGGCAACAAAAGGGCTTCCAAATGAGCCCAATGCCATCTATATACTCACTTTGACTGTCAAACATGGACGAACCATCACAAGCTTCTACAGCCCTTGATGACCCTTTGATTTCAGTGTCTGAGGCTGATGTGTGAGCATCCTTCAGGATGTGAGCCCATGAAAAGCATCCTGCCCAGACAGGGTATCTGGTCGAGTACTAAAGACCTGTGCTGATCAACTGGCTGGAGAGTTCACTGAGATCTTTAACCTCTCGTTTCACCTGCTTCAAGCAGGCTTCAATTATAATGGTGCCTAAGAAAACGTGGTAACCTGCCTCCATGAGTATCATCCGGTAGCACTTACATCCACAGTAATGACACATTTTGAGAGGTTGATAACAGAGAAGCAACTTAGTTCCAGTCCAATTTGTCTCTGAAGCACCAGGTCTACAGCAGATGCCATGTCATTGGCTCTTCACTCAACCCTGGAACATTTGGACAGCAAAGATGCATACATCAGGATGCTGTTTATCGATTACAGCTCAGCATTCAATATCATCATCCCCTCAAAACTAATCAATAAGCACCAAAACCTTGGCCTCAATATCTCCTTGTGCAATTGAATCCTCAATTTCTTCACTTGCAGACCCCAGTCAATTTGGATTGGCAATAGCATCTCCTCCACCATCTCCATCCACACAAGTTGCTCCACAAGGCTGTGCGCTTAGTCCCCTGCTCTACTCACTGTACACTGTGACTGTGTGGCTACACAGAGCTCCAGTACATTATTCAAGTTTACTGACAACACCACTGTTATTGGCCGAATCAAAGGTGGGGACTAATCAGCCTAAAAGGAAGATAGATTGAAAATGTGGCTGAGTGACGCCATAACAACAACCCCTTACTTAATGTCAGCAAGACCAAGGAGCTGGTTATTGATGTCAGGAGAAGGAAACCAGAGGTCTATAAGCCACCTACAAAAAGTAGTGGATATGGCCCAGTCCATCACAGGTAAAGCCCTGAAAGGTTGTCGCAGGAAAGCAGCACCCATCATCAGAGACCCCCGCCACCCAGGAGATGCTCTGTTCTCACTGCTGCCATCAGGAAGGAGGTACAGGAGCCTCAGAATTCACACTACCAGATCCAGGAACACTTATTACCCCTCAACCATCAGGCTCCTGAACCAAAGGGGATCACTTCACTCACTCTATCATTGAAATGTTCCCACATCCTATGGACTCACTTTCAAGGACTCATCTCATGTTTTCGATATTTATTGCTTGCTTACTTGTTTGTTTGTGTATTTATTTTTCTCTCCTTTTTTGTATTTGCACAGCTTGTTGTCTTTTGCACACTGGTTGAACACCCAAGTTGGTGTAGTCTTCCATTGATTCTGTTATGGTTGTTATTCTATAATAGATTTATTGAGTATGCCACAAGAAAATGAATGTCAGGGTCATGAATGATGACATATATATACTTTGATAATAAATTTACTTTGAACTTTGAGCTATGCCTAGCTACACAGTCAAATGTGTTGATAAAATAGAGCATTGGGCTAAGCGTACATCTTTGAGGTGCACCTGTGTTGATTGTCACTGAGAAGGGGATGTTATTTCTGATCCGCACTGACTATGGTTTCTCGACAAGGAGTTCAAGGATCCAGTTGCAGAGGGAGGTACAGAGGCCTCGGATTTGAAGCTTGTTGATTAGGACGAAGGGGGTGACAGTGTTAAACACTGAGCTGTAATCACTAAACAGCAGCCTGACTTAGATATTGCTGTTGTCCAGATGGTCCAAGGCCGATTGGAGAGCCAGTAAGATTTCATCTGCTGTAGACCAATTATGGTGGTAGGCAAATTGCAGCACATCCAGGTCCTTGCTCAGGCAGGAGTTAGTTCTGCCTATGACTACTCTCTCAAAGCATTTCATCACAGTGGAAAGTGCTACTAGGTGATAGCTGTAGAGGCAGCTCACCCTGCTGTTCTTGGCACTGGTATGATTGATGCCATTTGAAGCAGGTGGGAACCTCCGACTGCAGCAGTGAGAAGTTGAGGATGTCCTTGAACATTTCTGCCAGTTGGTTGGCACAGGTTTTCAGTGCCCTGCCATGTAGGGCCTGATGTCTTGTGAGGGTTCACCTTACTTATTAAAAGTTGTTCGGACATCACCCTTTGAGACAGATATCACAGGGTTGCCAGATGCTGCAGGGATTTTCAAAGGTGAAGTTTTATTCTTCCTTTCAAAGTGTGCAGAAAAGGCACTGAGCTGATCATGAAATGAAGCATCACGGCCATTTATGTTAGATTTTGTCTTGTAGGAAGTAATAGCTTGCAAACCTTGCAACAGGTTACATGCATCCAATTATGTTCGAAACTTCACTCGGAATTTCTTTTTCGCTTTTGCCATAGCTTTCGTAGGTCGAATTTGGATTTGTAGAGTTCTGGATCACCGGTTTTGAATTCCACAGAACCAGCCCTCATCAGACTGCGAATCTTGTGAAAAAAGCTGTTTATTGGACAAGTAATTTAAGCTGTGAATAAAGTGACAGTACATCCATGCGTACTTGGATTTCCAGAAAGCCTTTACATACACTCAGGGCCATTTTATTAGGTACCTCCTGTTTGTTGGTCATCTGCGGCTGTAGCCCATCCACTTCAAGGTTTGACGAGTGTGCATTCAGAGATACTGTTCTGCACATCTCGTCACTGTTGTAACACATGGTTATTTTAGTTACTTTGTCCTTCCTGTCTGCTTGAACCAGTCATGCTGTTCTACTCTGACTTCTCTTATGAGCAAGGCATTTTTCCCCTCTGAATTGCCACTCACTGAATATTTTATGGGTTTTTTGCACCTTACTTTGTAAACTGGAGAGTTTTCTAAGAATGGTGTGAACTCTGTAGGCTAGAGCAAGTAATTATGATAGCTAAAAATGGCATTGTTTGTTGCTAGGAGAACTGAATATGAAAGAATGGCGATTTTATTTCTGTCAACTGGAGCAATGGTGAGATCATGTTTGTCACTGATTCCCTTAAAGAGGATAAACATGCATTGGAGGCAGTTTAGCAAAAGTTTATTGGACTGATAACTGGAATAGATGAGTTGCCTTATGAGGTGAGATTGGATAAACTCAGCTTGCATTCACTGGAGTTGAGAGTCTCGTATGCTTTCATCACCTCTCACTTTTCTAAGATGTGGTGCATATTGTTCCTCCTAAGGGAGACCCAATAACGTAGCTATTATTTAAAAATAAGGGTTATAATTGAGTTTTTTTTCCCCTCTGACTGTTCTGTGTACTTGAAACTCACCTACAGCAGGCAGGAAAGAGGTGAACATGCAGACAAGGAGGAATGTGGAAGTGAAGTTTAGTCAGCTGAACCATGATCTTGGGCTCTGAGGCTGTGAGGCTTAATTCTGCTCCTAAATCATGTTTGTAATTTAGCAGATTAACAGCTGTGTGTCATTAGCAAAGATAATTACTCTTCCTGACAAGCCTCTGAAAGAGGTGCAAAGCTATATGCATGTCAGGGTCAATAACTTTAAATTTCTTGGCATTGTCATTTCGAAGGATCTGTCCTGGGACCAGTATTTAAGTGTCATTATAAAGAAGGCACAGCAGCGTCTCTACTTAGAAGTTTGCACAGAATCGGTATGACATCTAGAACTTTGACTAACTTCTTTCAGTGCACAGTGGAGAGTATCCTGACTGGTTCCTTCATGGCTTGGTATGGAATCACCAATGCCCAAGAACGGAAACGCCTACAAAAAGTGGTGGATGCGCCCAGTCCATCACAGGCAAAGCCCTCCCTCCCACTAAGCACATCTACAAGAAAATGATGCCACAAGAAAACAGCATCCGTCAGCAAGGCCTCCATCTTCCAGACCATGCTCTGTTCTCATTGCTGCCAGTGAGAAGGAAGTACGGGAGCCTTGGGTCCCACACTACCAGGTTCAGTAACAGTTATTACTGTTCAACCACCAGGCTCCTGAAGTAGAGTGGATAACTTCACTCACCTCAACTCTTGACTGGTTCCATAACTTGGGGACTCACTTTTAAGGACTCTAGACCTCATGTTCTCAGTATTATTTATTTACTTATTTATTCTTTTATTTGCAGTTTCTCTTCTTTGAATCTCAGCTATTTTCTCGATTATTTTCTGTTCTTTAAGATTTGCCCCAAATAAGCAGCTATCATAATTAACCAATGACCCAATTAACTAGAATACACCATACTCAAAACAAATGATCAAGAAAAGTTGGACTTATTGAATTCTTCGCTGCCTATCTGAAGATTAACAATACTGTATTTCCTTGCTGTCATCTTTTTACAGATCTTTTCAAGCAAGTAACTGGACCCAATGATTTGTGTGACCAACGAAGCCTGAGTCTCTTGCTTCATGATGCAGTACAGATCCCTCGCCAGCTTGGGGAAGTAGCTTCGTTCGGAGGTAGCAACATAGAACCAAGTGTCCGCAGTTGCTTCCAATATGTAAGCTTATTTAATGTAATTCCAGTTCATATTTGATGGGGGCTCATAGTCTGACACTAATTCTTAAAGCAAATCTGATAGATCTAAGTATTGTTCACAGGTAAATGATACTTTAAAAGATTTAGGGATGAATCTCTTCATCAAACGAGAGCATGACTAAATAGAGTTTTACAAAATTTCAGAACCATTCATGGAAATAACATTGTTAGTTAATACTGATTCAATGCATCATTATACAAGGCCTCTCCAGAGGTGTTGAAATCACAAACAAATTTCTTGACATCCAGCTCCCCCTTGCTCCTGGCTCTTTCAACATTGTGGCTCACACTGACTCCTGCCTCTCAGGCAACCCAGTTCACCCTCAACACTGCTCTCAAAAGGAAGGAACCTCTTCGAGCTCCCTCACAAGGATTTTTGATTTTTGCTTGGAATGGGACTTTGACCTTAAGAACTTCTGATTCAGAGGCAAACAGGCTCCTATTATTCATAGTTAGCATCAGCAAAAGACAATGTATTTAAGTCATTGAATTATATTTTATTTTTGCAACATAAAGTGAGTAAATATCCATTATTGAATTGATTTTAAGTCATGGAGGAAGCAGTAAGCTTTGACAAGCTATTAACAACGCTTGAATTTCTCCTTTTCTAGGCTCAGAACAAGCCAGAGATTGATGCTAAACTGTTTGTAGAGTGGATGAGACTAGAGCCTCAGTCCATGGTCTGGCTACCTGTTTTACACCGAGTAGCAGCTGCTGAAACTGCAAAACATCAGGCGAAGTGTAACATCTGCAAAGAATGCCCGATTGTAGGCTTCAGGTAAGATGTGCAACCTTGCAAAGGCGTGTGCTGCAAGGAAAGAATTCACACTTAATTCCACAAATTCCAAACCAACAAAAGTCATCATAGCAGGAATTAAGCTTTCAAAAATTAATTAATAGCAGTTTAATCTCTGCAAATGGAGATGCATAATTGGAGTTGTTATCATTTAGACAGTCTCATGAGATAAAAGAAGATGCTTGGGTGCTTCTGAATCTTGGATTAGAGCTTTAAGACTTTAGAGGTGTGGGGAGGTGAATGCAATTAGTGCAAATTGAACTTGAAGATATTAACAGTGTTGGAAGAGCTAATTCACATGTTTTGGATGTTTATAGGCACTGATCACAAATGATAGGAGTTACAGTTATGAATCAGCGTGCAAACTAGTGAAAAAGCAGATTTGGTGAATGTCAGTTTGTAAAGAAGCATTGTATTTCAAACAAAATTTGTTTGACATTTGTTCTTCCTTTGCAGGTATCGGAGCCTCAAGCACTTCAACTATGACATCTGCCAAAGTTGTTTCTTTTCAGGACGTACAGCAAAGGGACACAAACTGCACTATCCAATGGTGGAATACTGTACCCCGGTATGAATATATATTCACTTTGTGTCATTAGCTGCAATATGAGATGTTCCACAAGAAATATTTGATGACTCTCTGTTTACCACATCATTGAGTTACAGAATGAGTTGAAATTGATGTTGTCATTGGAATATTCTGTAATTCACCCAAACTTTTAGCTCCTTTCACCAAATCAAGTTTAGCATCCAATTTGTGAACTCTTCCTGGATCCCATGTGTTTTAATTTGCTGGACCAGTCCACCACTGGGGCTTTGTCAAAGGCCTTGCTAAGGTCCATGTAGCTAACATTTGCAAGTCCTGTCCTCTCGATTACCTCTTCAGAAAAAAAAGACCAAATTCGAAGCGACAGTATTCCCAACTATAAAGCCCGGTTGACTATCCATAATCAGTCCTTGCCTTTCGAAATGCAAATAATCCTATCCCTCAGTAACCTTCCCACCATTGATATGATGCTTAGTGTGTATAGATGTCAGGTGGTGTATATGAAAAAGGAACTCTAGGTATAAAATATACAATTCCCCAAAATCAAGTCAGTTTGACATTTTTTATATGTGAGGAATTATGAGTAATATATTTCTTCAAAATATGGTCACCCGGGAGGGTGGAAGAAGAGGAGAGTGGTAGTGATAGGGGACTCGATAGTTAGAGGTACAGACAGGAGGTTCTGTGGTCGTGACAGAGACTCCTGGATGGTTTGTTGCGTCCCAGGGTGCCAGGGTCAGGGATGTCTCTGATCGCGTGCACAGCATTCTGAAGTGGGAGGGTGATCAGCCAGATGTCATGGTACACATCAGTACCAATGACATAGGAAGAAAGAGTGAGGAGGTCCTGAAGAGTGAGTATAGAGAGCTTGGTAGGAAGTTAAAAAGCAGGACCTTGAGGGTGGTAATCTCAGGATTGCTACCTGTATCACGTGCCAGTGAGGGTAAGAATAGATGAACACGTGGCTGAGGAACTGGTGTAGGGGGCAGGGTTTCAGATTTCAGGATCATTGGGACCTCTTCTGGGGCAGTTGGGACCTGTACTAGAGAGACGGGTTACACCTGAACTACAAGGGGACCAATATCCTTGCAGGGAGGTTTGTTAGTGCTATTGGGGAGGGTTTTAACTAGATTTGCAGGGGGATGGGAACCAGAGTGCCAGAGCAGATAGTGGAGCGGAGGCGAAAATAAATGATGTTAAAAGTTCATGCAAATTCACAAATAGAAGGATTGTGTGTGGTGGTAATAATCTTCTGAGGTGGGTCTGTTTCAATGCAAGGAGTATTGTGGGGAAGGTAGACGAGCTGAGGGCGAGGATTGACACATGGAATTACGACATTATAGCCATTAGTGAAACTTGGCTACAGGAGGGGCAGGACTGGCAGCTTAATGTTCCAGGGTTCCAAAGTTTCAAACATGATAGAGGCAGAGGAATGAAGGGTGGGGGAGTGGCATTGCTAGTCAGGGAAAATGTTACAGCAGTGCTCAGGCAGGACAGATAGAGGGCTTGTCTACTGAGGCCATATGGGTGGAGCTGTGAAACAGGAAAGGTATGACCACATTAATGCGGTTGTATTATAGACCACCCAATAGTCAGCAAGATAGCAGGGAGATAGCAGACAACTGCAGGAAACATGAAGTTGTGATAGTAGGGGATTTTAATTTTCCACATATTGATTGGGACTCCCATACTGTTAAAGGTCTAGATGGGTTAGAGTTTGTAAAATGTGTTCAGGGAAGTTTTCTAAATCAATATATAGAGGAACCAACTAGACAGGATGCAATATTAGATCTATTAGGAAACGAGTTAGGACAGGTGATGGAAGTGTGTGTAGGGGAACACTTTGGTTCCAGTGATCATAATACCATTAGTTTCAACTTGATCATGGATAAAGATAGATCTGGTCCTCGGGTTGAGGTTCTAAACTGGAAAAAGGCCAAATTTGAAGAAATGAGAAAGGATCTAAAAAAACGTGGATTGGGACAGGTTGTTCTCTGGCAAGGATGTGATTGGTAAGTGGGAGGCCTTCAAAGGAGAAATTTTGAGAGTGCAGAGTTTGTACGTCCCTGTCAGGATTAAAGGCAAAGTGAATAAGGAACCTTGGTTCTCAAGGGATATTGGAACTCTGATAAAGAAGAAGAGAGAGATGTATGACATGTATAGGAAACAAGGAGCAAATAAGGTGCTTGAGGAGTATAAAAAGTACAAAAAAATACTTAAGTAAGAAATCAGGAGGGCTAAAAGAAGACACGAGGTTGCTTTGGCAGTCAAAGTGAGGGATAATCCAAAGAGCTTCTACAGGTATATTCAGGGCAAAAGGATAGTAAGGGATAAAATTGGTCCTCTTGAAGATCAGGGTGGTTGGCTATGTATGGAACCAAAAGAAATGGGAGAGATCTTAAATGGGTTTTTTTCGTTCTGTATTTACTAAGGAAACTGGCATGGAGTCTATGGAAATAAGGCAAACAAGTAGTGAGGTCATGGAAACTTTACAGATTGAAGAGGAGGAGGTGCTTGCTATCTTGAGGCAAATCAGAGTAGATAGATCCCCAGAACCTGACAGGGTATTCCCTCAGACCTTGAAGGAAATTGACCTAGTGTTGAAATTGCAGGGGCCCTGGCAGATGTATTTAAAATGTCGGTATCTATGGGTGAGGTGCCGGAGGATTGGAGGATAGCTCATGTTGTTCCGTTGTTTACAAAAGGCTCTAAAAGTAATCTGGGAAATTATAGGCCAGTAAATTTGACGTCGGTAGTAGGTAAATTATTGGAAGGAATACTGAGAGATAGGATCTACAAATATTTGGATAGACAGGGACTTATTAGGGAGAATCAACATGGCTTTGTGCGTGGTAGGTCATGTTTGACCAATCTACTGGAGTTTTTCGAGGAGGTTACCAGGAAAGTGGATGAAGAGAAGGCAATGGATGTTGTCTACATGGACTTCAGTAAGGCCCTTGACAAGGTTCCGCATGGGAGGTTAGTTAGGAAGATTCAGTCGCTAGGTATACATGGAGAGGTAGTAAATTGGATTAGACATTGACTCAATGGAAGTAGCCAGAGAGTGGTAGTGGAAGATTTTTTCTCGGAGTGGAGGTCTGTGACTCGTGGTGTGCCACAGGGATCAGTGCTGGGTCCATTGTTATTTGTCATCTGTATCAATGATCTGGATGATAATGTGGTAAATTGGATCAGAAAATTTGCTGATGATACAAAGACTGGAGGTGTAGTAGACAGTGAGGAAGGTTTTCAAAGCTTGCAGAGGGATTTGGACCAGCTGGAAAAATGGACTGAAAAATGGCAGATGGAGTTTAATACAGACAAACCAAGGTAGAACATACAAGGTAAATAGTAGGGCACTGAGGAGTGCAGTAGAACAGAGGGATCTGGGAATACAGATACAAAATTCCCTAAAAGTGGCGTCACAGATAGATAGGGTCGTTAAGAGAGCTTTTGGTACATTAGCCTTTATAAATCAAAGTATTGAATACAAGAGTTGAACTGTTATGGTGAGGTTGTATAAGGCATTGGTGAGGCCGAATTTAGAGTATTGTGTAACCAAATTACAGGAAGGATATTAATGTTGAAAGAGTGCAGAGAAGGTTTACAAGGATGTTGCTGGGACTTGAGAAACTGAGTTACAGAGAAAGGTTGAATAGGTTAGGATTTATTCCCTGGAACGTAGAAGAATGAGGGGAGATTTGATCCAGTGGTATATAAAATTATGATGGGTATAGATAGAGTGAATGCAAGCAGGCTTTTTCCACTAAGGCTAGGGGAGAAAAAAAACCAGAGGACATGGGTTAAGGGTGAAGGGGGAAAAGTTTAAAGGGGACATTAGGGGGGGCTTCTTCACACAGAGAGTGGTGGGAGTGTGGAATGAGCTGCCAGATAAAGTCCCACTGACATAGATAAAGTGGTAAATGCGGGTTCACTTTTAACATTTAAGAAAAACTTGGACAGGTACACGGATGAGAGGTGTATGGAGGGATATGGTCCAGGTGCAGGTCAGTGGGACTAGGCAGAAAAATGATTCAGCACAGCCAAGAAGGGCCAAAAGGCTTGTTTCTGTGCTGTAATGTTCTATGGTGCTTCTGCATGGTAAAATGGATATAATATTTTCTTTGGTTGGAGAACAGTGCAGTGATGGGATGGGTGTTCAAACATCACACTGCAAAAATTCTCCTTCCAAAATTTTATGATTTAATTTGTTGGGTTAATTTTCCTTCCAAAGAATATGCATTGGATCACTTCAGATTGAATGAAACTAGTGAACCCTGCTGAACTTGTTTTCTCAATGTACAGGAGGATATTGCAGTGCTTAGTGAGGCAGTTATTGATGGACTTCTCATCGTTCAGTAGCATCCAGCTGAGCTGCAGAACATTTGCCTGATGAAAATGAATGTTTCTTTCTTTCTTTCTTTTCCTTATTTGGCTGTTAGGTAAATAGAAGTGAAGTTGTTCTTAGTTGAACGGTATTCCAATTTAAAACATTGATCTTTTAGAGTAGTTACATCTACTCCAGCAAGCTAATCTCCAAATAGTCGTTTTCAACCCATGACACCAAAACTATTTGCTCCCTTTACCAGAAGTAATGGCTTGGAGCCACTGATGTTAAGGAGTTTGTGAGAATTGAAGAGAGAGCTGAAGAGAAATTGGTATTTTAAAAAGTGATTGGATTAGGGAATGTATTACCTCTGCTGGTGATTGGAATTGGTTTATTATTGTCACATGTAATGAGATACACTGAAAAGATTTTGTTTTGCATGCCATCCAGACAGATCATGGCAAAGATAATTACATTAAGATAGTAAAAAGAAAACAGATTGCTGAGTATAGTAACACACACAAAATGCTGAAGGAACTCAGCAGGCCAGGCAGCATCTAGGAAAAGAGTACTGTCAAGTTTTGGGCAGAAGGGTTTTGACCTGAGGTGTCGACTGTACTCTTCCAAGATGCTGCCCGGCCTGCTGAGTTCCTCCAGCATTTTGTGTGTGTTGCTTGGATTTCCAGCATCTGCAGATTTTCCCTTGTTTGTGCCGAATATAGTGTTGTCAGTGATATCTGGACTCAAAACACTTGTGCACTTGCTGCTGAAACATACTTTATTTTACTTGTGCACAAGGAGAACAGCATGGTCCCTGTCGCCACAACTGTTCTGAATTCTGAATAGCATTTTTATACAGAATTAGCTAGCAATTACGGATGTTGACCATTCGGTAAATATATACATTTGAATTCCTTAGCTGCAAGAACAATCATCCTTCACAATACTGGTGTTAAAAATAAATAGAAATTACAAAGTAACACACATCAAAGTTGCTGGTGAACGCAGCAGGCCAGGCAGCATCTCTAGGAAGAGGTGCAGTCGACGTTTCAGGCCGAGACCCTTCGTCAGGACCGATGAAGGGTCTCGGCCTGAAACGTCGACTGTACCTCTTCTAGAAATGCTGCCTGGCCTGCTGCGTTCACCAGCAACTTTGATGTGTGTTGCTTGACTTTCCAGCATCTGCAGAATTCCTGTTGTTTGAGAAGTTACAAAGTGACAACTGATGATCTTTGAAGTTAGTACAGCAATTGTCCCACAGTTGGTGTGTGTGCCTTGGAATGCTTATCTCGTCTCCAGATCTCGAGTGTACAAAGGGAAGCTGTCCCCTTCAAAGAATTTTCTTTCCTGGGCTGTCTGCTGTCTATCCTTGCCTGGATATTATATTATTCCTTGCCTTTCCACAACTTTCATGATAGTGTTGCAGTTTCAGAGAAGGTACAGTGCAAGTAGACATGAAGTGCAAGATTCGCAGCAAGGTAGATTGAGAGATTAGCAGTGGAATAGACGTTATCATTGAATCTGCTAATGTCTACCCTCAGGTTTTTTTGAAATCAGGGTTATTATCACTGTCTTGTATGATGTAAAGTTTGGTGTTTTGCAGCAGCAGTACTATACAAAAATATAATTACTATAACTTACAAAATAGTCTGAGAAAGCAGAATAACGAGATAGTGTTCATTGGTACATGAACTTTTTGGAAATCCGATGATTTGCATTTGCTGTGCAACAAGAGAGAGGGGCGAAGAAAAAATGACTGTGGTGGGAGGTGTCCTTTATTTTCGAGGCTTTCCTGAGACAGCAGGATGTGCAGACAGAGTCAAAGGAGGGGAAATGAGGCAAAGACCATTGCATCTTGAGAAAATTAAATGAGGCTAAAGCAAAAAGAAACAAAGGGTAAAGAGAGAATTGGGCACCACCAGTAAGTAACTTCAGAAAGCAACTGACCGAATATTGTGATCTCTGTTTCTAAATCTATCAACTTTGGTCATCCAAGCATATTTCATGAAGCAAGATTGCTGACTGTCTTTCCCATGCCTTTTCAGAAATTAATTTTATTCTGTTCCTGTTTGATCCATACAGCCACTCCAACCAGATATCCTGGTGTGTCCTTCTGTGTCGTGCTGCTGAACAGCAGTGCTGATTAGTTCCTCCATGCCTCCTCCCTTGGCATAACAACTCACTAATTCTGCTAGGCTTCCTTTTCCTTCTCCCACCAGGAAGAGTGATGAGTTTGACTGTGCCTTCTCCTTATTAAACATCATTCCATCCTCCTGACCCTCCCTCAGCAGGAGATCAGTGATTTTAAATAACACCCACCTCAGGCTTGAATGCTGAAAAAAATATTCAAACCTCACTTCCCTGAACCAGAATGTCAAATAGTGTAGACCAGGGTTATGGAATGATTGGGACTGAAAAACGACTACCTAATAAATGAAAAGACTGTAGGGAGTTTTGCAGAATAGAGGAACGTTAGAGTACAAGTACAAGGATCCCTGAAGGTGATGGCACAGGTATTGTAGATTGGTGGTGAAGAAGTCATACGAAACACTTGTCTTCATTAGTCGGGGGATTGAATACAAGTACAGTAATATTATCATACAGCTTAAAAGCAGTGGTGTAACACTGCTGGAGTACCGTGTGCATTCTCGGAACGATGTGATTCTACTGGAGACAGTGCAGAGGAGATTCACCAGGATGTTGGTGGGATGAAGAATTTTAGTTATGAGAATAGACAGGATAGACTTGTTGCAATTGGAGCAGAGATGTTGAGAATTCTCCTGATAAAATTGTGTGAAAGGTATAGATTCAGTGGATAGAAGGAAACTGTTCCCCAGTGTCTTAATTAGAGGGCAAAGGTTTAAGTTAAGGAATAAGATTTTAAGAAGGAATAAGAAAAACATATGTTTATTCACTGAACGGTTAGAATGTGGAACTCTTAAAACATTGAAGATCAGAGCTGGAATTGCCAAGGCACAGAAGGCCACAAGCCTGATGCTGGTAAATGGAAATATGATAAACGTCAGGAGTGCAGATACAGGCACCACCCAGCTAACAGGCATCACCTGCCTCTTGTTTCCAGCAGCCTATTTAAACCCATTGCTCATCCACAATCCTTGTTCATTCATGCCAAACAGCCTCAGCCAGTTGCTTCTTCTTTTCAGTTACCTTGTTGCTTTGTCATGTTAAGTATCCATTCTCTCTTATTTTGTCCCCCCCTCCCCCCCATTGCTTGTTGCTTTGCAGTTTATTATTAAAGAGATTGCTCACCACTAAATCATCTCCACTGTTCTACGTTTGGGTCAAGCCTTGCCTACATTTCCTCACAGTGAAACAAAAGTTGACCGAGCAGAGTATGCTCGCCCAAAGGAAGTCATCCGTCAACAGGAGCAGACGTTCTCAAAGCAGCAGGAAACCACTTATCATCTGCTCACCACTGTCAACCAACTCTCCATCTTGATACAGCAACTCAGCACCAGTCGACCTCTTCCCTCGAGGGCTGAATGGGAAGACACACCCTTGTGCCACCTTCTCGCACAAGTTCAACCCTATAGAGTGCCATTTTGGAGCAGGAGATGGAGCAAATTGCCATCAAATGTGCCTTGGAGGAATGGATCCTGGGAAACACCTGATGCCACAACTTACAGTCCTAGTGCATCTTCCATTTTGAGCTCTAGACATCTCTGTACATTACAAACTGAACTAAATTGCCTTTGTCATTTTTCTCTTGAATGGGTGAGCTCCAGTCTAGGCTGTTGCTAACTGGGACAATAAAACCATCATTTGCAATAAATATGAAGGTTTTACAATTGAGATGCGCTCGGTTTTTAAGCGAGTAAAGGATTGAATACTTAACCTGCGTCAAGGCTCACAGTCGGTGCTGGATTATACTGTGAAATTCAAGACCCTTGTGACTGCTGGCCCATTAAAAGACTTGAAAGACAAGTTCCCTACCCTGGAGATGTTCAACGATCTCGAAAGCTTTCTCAATCTAGCCCTCCAAATTGACAAGCATCTTATGGATCTACCTTCCAGATCATCAGCCAGAGCCCCAGTTCATTTCCCAGAAATATTTCAGGCTGCAGGACCCTCATCATCATTGACTCCAGAACCCATACGGTTAGGGGGAGCTCTCTTAACCCTCCCAGAGTGAGCGTCAGTGTGTGTGCGTACCACAGAGCTGCTGATCACCCACGCATCAAATACTCACTGTGTCCAGGAAAATGACACCGCCATGTAGAGATGAGGGGCCTTCTGTCTGGTAAGGTCCCCACAGCCTCTGCACTTGAGCATTGGGTAGCGCTGTGAGTTAATCCAATTCCTCCTTATTGACTCACCCAAGACTATGCTCACCTTGGGTAACCCCTGACTCTCGATACACAACCTCAGTTTGCCTGGTCATCGGGTTCTCTGCTGACTTGGGGACCCACCTGCCTGCAAACTCAGCTGACTTCACCCCAGAAGTCCAAGGGGAAGGAGAAAACTCAACCTCACTAAACTCCCACAGCAATACCACAACTTATCTATTGCCTTCAATAAAAGGAAAGACAGCACCCTGCTGCCTCATAGATCACATAACCATGCGTCAACTTCCCAGGCACCACCCCTCCCTGAGATCATTTGTTCTCCCGCTCTTCTCGAGACCTAAACCATGAAAGACAACATCGCCAGAATACTGCTGCACGGTTTCATTCGACCGCCACAGTCCCCCACCAGTGTAGGATATTTCTTTGTCAAAAAGAAAAATGGGGCTGTTCTTCCCTGCATTGACTACTGTGAACTAACAATATCAACATTAAGAAACACTACCCTCTCCCTTGATGGATAGCACATTTGAAGCACACTATAGGGCCCAGATCTTCACCAAACTGGATCTGTGGAATGTGTACAACTGCATCTGCTAAGATGAGTAGAACATGGCGTTCATAACATCCAGTGGGCACTAGAATACCATGATGCTTTTCAGAGTTTCCAACAGTCCAGCCTTTTCCAGTCTTCATTACCAAGATCCTCCAAGATATTCTACACAGGTAAGTGTTTGTCTGCCTTGATGACATCAGCAGTTTCTTCAAGGACCCCCAAGACCATATGTGTCATGGCCATTCAGTCCTTTAGTGTCTCCTCGAAAACCAGCTCTGCTGCAAGTAAGAGAAATGCCACTTCCACACCCTAGTAATTTCCTTCTTGGGTTACATCCTTTCACCCCAAGACATAACCACAGACTCAGAGAAAGTGTACGCCGTTGTTGAATGGCCCCCGACTGCACCCCCTCAAATAGCTACACTGTGTCTTGGGTTTCTCCAGCTTCTATGGCTGTTTCATCTGAAACTACAACCAAATCGCCACTCGTCTCACCTCCCTCACCAAATCACCTACTTCATGGATAATCGGCTCTTCTGCAGCAGACCATGCTTCCGAGGAACTCAAGACTCCGCACCACTGCTCCCGTTCTCTGCCATCCGGACCTTTTGTGTGGCAGAGGTGGGTGTTAGGGCCATCCTCTCCAAGTGAGGACCAGATGGGAAGAGACACCCTTGTGCCTTTCTCTTGCGCAAGTTCAACTCTGGACAGTACCGCTTTGGAATAGGAGAGGAGCTACTCACTATTAAATGAGGCATGGAGGAATGGAGACTTTGACTGATAGGAAACATCAAGCCATAACTGATCTGTACGGACCACCAGAACCACATATCCATACCACAGACCCATGAACTCAACCCATCTTCAAGCAATTCCAATTCACCATCTGCTACCAACCTGACTCCAAGAACACGAAGACGGATGTCCTATCAAGACAGTTGGACCCAGCTGAAAATGAGATCAATCCTCAGCCCATTATTCCATCCTCCCAGATTCTCGCCCTGATCGTCTTGGACCTTGCGAACCAGATCTGCAAGATCCTGGAGCACGAACGTCCCCCGGCCAACACCCACATGTGCATGCCGGCAGCCGTGTGCTCTGAAGCACACCAGTGAGCCCAGTCCTCACACTGGTTCAGCCATCCAGACACACGGCGGACCCTGGATTTTCTGAGACCCCATTTTTGGTGGCCCTCAGGATTGCAGATGTACACCAGTTCGTCACTGCCTGTCCTGAATGTGCCTAGTACAATTACTCCAACCAGTCAATTTCTGGGATCCTTCAATCCCTGCTGGTCCCTTGACAATCATGGCCCACATTTCCATGGTTTTCATCGCTGGTTTGCCAACTTCTGATGGGGTCACAGTGATCATGATAGTGGTGGTCTGGTTCTCCAAGGTAGCCTACTTCACTGCTCTCCCTAATCTTCTGTTGGCTAATGATAGGGTAGACCTGGTTTCTCCATCATGTAGTTCGCCTCCATGGCTTCTCTCAGGATGTTGTGTCGGACCGGGGTCCACAACTCATCTCCTGCTTCTGGTGAACCTTCTGCTCCTTCCTCTGTACCTCAATGAGTTTCACCTCTGGCTATCATCCACAGATCAGCAGACACTCATATAGAGTCAATCAGCAAGTGAAGATGTTTCTGTGATGTTTCACTGCTCCTAACCCTTCTACATGGAAGAAGTATCTGCTCTGGGCTGAACTGTCCCTTGGTCTACACACCTCCTCTGCCACAGTATGTCACCCTTTAAAGTACATCATGGCTACCAACCCCCATTGATCCTCATGGTGGCATTCCCTTCTGCCAGGGCCTTGGTTCACCAATGCCAGAATGCTTGGAAGAGGGCACGGAGTCCATCCTATCTGCCAAATGCACCTACTGACACCAGGCGAACCACCATCAGCACACAGCCTGGGGACTGTGTCTGGCTGTCCACCCAAGATATGCCCCTGTGCACGAACTACCACAAGCTCTTGCCCCTGTTCATTTGCCCCCTTAAGATTATCCATTACATCAACCCAGTCTAGCTGGCATTGTCCCTCACGGTCACACCTACCTCAAGCCTGTTGTCCATGGACCATTCAACCCAGCTGAGCCTGAGCCTCCAGAACCAAGGATGGTAGAAAGTTGTTCAATGCACACAGTTCACCAGTTGATGGATTTACGTTGTCATGGATGGTGTGTGCAGTATTTGGTCAACTGGGAATGGTAAGGTCCAGAGAAGAGGCTGTGGGTGTCATTCAGTTTCATCTTGGGTCCATCGCTCTTTTGAAGAGTTCCATCAGACCCACCTGAATTGCCCTGGATCACCAGGTGCCAGCCAGAACAAGGGTGGGTCCTGTCCAGTGTGCACAGGCAGGCACCTCCCACTCTCCCCCCTCCCCCCCCCCCAGCTAACAGGAGTCACCTGCCACTCATTTTCACCTCATCACCTGCAGCCCATTTAAACCCAGCTCTCATCTACAATCCTTGTTTACTCATACGAACCAACTAGCCTCAGCCAGTTGCTCCTACCCTTCAGTTACCTTGTTGCATTGTCAAGTATCCACACTCTTTTGTTCTGTGGCCCCACCTTGCCTGTTTCTTTGCAGTTTATTATTAAAGTGATCACTCACTGCTAAACCTTCTCTGCTGTTTTGCTTTTGGGTCAAGCCTCGTCTACATTTCCTGACAATTATTGGGTGTTTGATTAACATGGAGATGGTGGGCTGAAGTGCTGGTCTCAGTGCTCCATGACTAATAGATAATTTTGAAGCAAATTTGGTCTAATTGCTTGAAATATTTCACCTTGGAAATAGCCCTTTCATCAAGAATGCAACTGATTTGACTGGTGGAACTACCAACTTCCTGAAATCGCTGAAGTGGTTAGTCTCATGGTTGATCATGAGTTGGTACACTTTGTTGGAGTTGGTCCAATGTGTATCACGGTGAGACTGAGTGAGTGAATGCTAGAGGTTCAGCCCTTTATTTGGAGCGACCTGTTTTGGTTTCCCTGTCCATGTGACTTTTAGTAAGGATGGAGAATCATGGTGTTTCTATGCCTTTTGAAATCTACCAGTAACTTATTTGAAAACTTTACCCCTACATCATGTCATCTGCAGATTTTTTTAAAAAAAATATTCCTTCAGGTCCGTTCAAATCTGAATAATTGCCATGTATTAGGAAGGGCAGTACTCCAAACCCTATCTCTCAGAGAACATCAGTCTTACAGAAAAGAACACATAACTATTTTCCATCCCTCAGAAAGTTCCTTCTCCACGCAGCAGCCTCTCTCTTAATTACATTGGCTTCATCCTTGCTAACAAGCCAACAAAAGACTGTATTCCAGCTACACTGCAGCAACTGCGCTCTTGTCCCCTCTCATCAAAAGTCAATGGATTGGCTTTTTATGATCTGAGATTCTACTAATTAATCCAAGTTCATGTAACAGACTGTTAATTTAATCCTGGATTGTTGTATCTAACCACTGAGGTTAAACTGTGTGGCCTGCACTTGCTGGGTTAATCTTCATTCATTTTTTTCTTTGGAACAAAGGGGTAATACTACACCGGCCCTTTGGCACCACCCTGAAACCCAGCAAAAGAAAATCATTCCAAAACAGAAAACTGCCTAGAGAGCTTTGAAGACTGGAGAATACCAAAGTCTTGCAACCCAATTTTTGTACATTCACATGCCCGCCCAGAAGTCTGTTAAGTGTCCTTATTGTATCATCCTTCACCAACTGTAGCAGTGAATTCCAGGCACACACTATTCTAAGTCCGACATCTGACATCTCCCCTAAATTATGCTCCAACCCCTTTAATAATATTGGGGTGAGTGGATATTTCCTTGGGTGTTCTCCTCACTACAATTTTCCACCTGTCATCTGCATAACTGAATACAATTCAGTTGGTCCTTCCACCCAGTACATTAAAATAAAGTGTAAATACGTGAGGCCCCAGCCCTAATTCCTGTGGCACCCAAGTAGTTCCTGTGTTCTGATTTTAGTCACTTAATGAATCCTCTATATCTGCTGTTATATTACCATCACTGGCAATGGCTTTTTTATCTTGTGCAGCAAGTTCTATTTGGGACCTTGCCAAATGTATTTTGGGAATCAAAGAAAATCTACATCTACTGATTCCCCGTTGTCCATCCTGCCAGCCAGACCGTCAATTAAATTTTCAAATGCTATTTTTCTTGCATAAAACTTCACTCACCCTGCTTCATCATTTTATGATTTTCCCCAATTATCTTTTAATGAATTGTAGAATTTTCCCATGTCGGATGTTAAGACAACTGGCTTAAGCTCATACATTCTTTCCCTTCCTCCCCCCTCATCCCTTCTTAAGTAAAAGCATTACATTTGCTTCTTTTCAGTGTCTTGAGACATTTCATGAACAGAGGGAATTTTGGAAGATAAGCAAACAGACGTTAAGTGTCTTTGCGGGCACTTCTTTAGAAACTTAAGAATACAGACAGAACAAATTATAAGCAAGAGTGTGCCAATTGACGACTCATAGCTGCTGCACCATTCAGTTCGTCAATCTTTCATCTCGGTACAATTTATCAATGAGTAAGCAATATCAAGCAGTCTTGTTACACCAGGGAGTGCTGATGCCTTGTAGTTGCTGTGATCCCAGTTCAGTCATCACTTTGGGTGTCATCTGGAGGGTGTTGGTTTGTTTTTCTTGTGACTGAAGGGGTTTCCTCAGTTGTACCACTTTCCTCCCATATGTCTTAGTTGATTGATAGATGAATTGGCTATTGCAAGTGACCTTCGGTGTAGGTGGCCAGTAGAATTGAGATGGAGGTGATGGGCATGAGGTGGTGAAAAGAGTATCAGAGGGATCTTGGGGTCCGAGTCCATAGGACGCTTAAAGCAGCTGTGCAGGTTGACTCTGTGGTTAAGAAGGCATACGGTGTATTGGCCTTCATCAATCGTGGAATTGAATTTAGGAGCCGAGAGGTTATGTTGCAGCTATTTTGGACTCTGGTCAGACCAGACCCCACTTGGAGTACTGTGCTCAGTTCTGGTCGCCTCACTACAGGAAGGATGTGGAAGCCATAGAAAGGGTGCAAAGGAGATTTACAAGGATGTTGCCTGGATTGGGGAGCATGCCTTATGAGAATAGGTTGAGTGAACTCGGCCTTTTCTCCTTGGAGCGACGGAGGATGAGAGGTGACCTGATAGAGGTGTATAAGATGATGAGAGGCATTGATCATGTGGATAGTCAGAGGCTTTTTCCCAGGGCTGAAATGGTTGCCACAAGAGGACACAGGTTAAGGTGCTGGGGAGTAGGTACAGAGGAGATGTCAGGAGTAATTTTTTACTCAGAGAGTGGTGAGTGCATGGAATGGGCTGCTGGCAGTGGTGTGGAGGCGGATGTGATAGGGTCTTTTAAGAGACTTTTAGATAGGTACATGGAGCTTAGAAAAATAGAGGGCTATAGGTAAGCCTAGTAATTTCTAAGGTAGGGACATGTTTGGTACAACTTTGTGAGCCAAAGGGCCTGTATTGTGCTGTAGGTTTTCTATGTTTCTATGTTCTATTACAGGAAAGTAAGTCAGGGAACGGAAATTTTCTTTGCAGGGAGTCGACCTGTCGGCCGTACTCACTGTTGTGAGAAAAACATTACTGTAAAAATATACTCAAATTTCAAGTTTAATTATCATTCAAACATACATGAATAAAGCCAGACAAATCGGCGATCCTACAGGGCCAAGGTGCAGAACGCATTTCCAACAGTATATAGCACATTGCACATATGGTTACAATTTCAGAAAGAACTGTCCATCACAAAGAGGGAAAAAAGCAATATATTCTACGTCCCAGCTCCCTGAGTTGTCCTAGACCGGCTTGTTCTTCCACTGAGTGAACACTAGGGGGCTGCAGTGATGGGTAGGACTGCTCCCAACCCTGTACGAAATCAAGCAGCACACAGTCAGCTCCAGCAACCACAGCAGGCAAGTCCAAGGCCTTGTCTGCGCAACAACCAAGGCAGTGCAGCTCCCCTGCTATCGGGTTGCGTGCTGTCTTGACACAACAGTATGCACCAAGTCCAGGCAACAATACACAATAAGTCTAGCCCCATTGCTATTGAGCAACTCTGTGATGGGATAGTTTTGCAGTAATTGATCTTAATGTCCAGCAATGACTTGTGATCATAAAAGAGACATGCAGGACAGATAAATACACGTTTGATTGGACCCAGAGTGGTCGCTGCATCAGAGTGCACCGCCATCTTACTGAAAGGACTTGCTCAGCGACAGAGCCTCCACAGCCCTCTTTAAGTAGAGAGTTACAAAGATTCGCTGCCTTTTAAGTGAATGTTCTTTTCAAAATGACCTCTTACTTTGACACTCCAATTCCTGGTTCCTGAGACCCAAGTCAGGAGAAGCATCAACTTCATATCTTTACTTTCAAATACTGTAAGAATTCTGTATGTTTTACCTCATTTTTCTAAATTCAATAATTCAGGGCTACTTTGTTTAATTTTTCTTCCTATGTCTAAACCACCATTCCAAGAATCCAACTGATAAGCCTTTCCTCCACTTCAGTAGACCTTTATACAAATTCTGGATGTTTCTCATCAGCCTGCTATGTAATTGGATTAAGATCTTTTGGACACAAATCCTCTTGCAGTAAAAGCCAGCACACTTCGCCTTTATAATTGCTTGCTGTACCTGCAATTCTGGCATTGATTTGTGCAGCAGCACACCCAAGGCCTCTGAACGCCAACATCTCAGTTTGTTATTCTATCAAAATGAACATCTTCAAATTTTTCCATGTTGTATATAATTTCTTCACCTCTTCACTTGGTCTATCAAAATCTTCCAGAGTATCTCTGCATGTTTTCACAATCTACACTGCCACTTTGCTTTGGATGAGTCTGATTAGGTTGCCTACTATTATTGTTTTGACTTTAGTGATTGTTTTCAGTTACTTTCTTCCTTTTTCCTCAACATTTCTTATTTTGTCTTAGTGTATCCTGCTATGGAGAAAGGTGCAAAATAATTATGTCATGTCCCTATAATTTTGAAATTCATCTTTATCAAATCAACCTTTTTAGATTCTGAGGGACCAATGGGTTCCCTCTCAGGTACACGAGTGTGCATGTGCACAGATTATTTGCTACCAATGCACAAAGAAATTTAAACCGTGCACAAAAGGTTGTCACCCTCTACCTTGTTGGCATGTTAAATGTATTTCACAATCGTACACAATCATGTATCCTTTTTTGGTTTCTGATGCAGACGGTGTTGACAATATGGAGTTTGCGATGATTTGTGTGCAGATTTTAGAACCTGCTTATTTATATTGTTTTTATTGAAGAAATTATTGATTCACTATGTCGAATTCCAAAGAAGCAAAGGGTGTGAAGTGCAAAAGAACTGCTAGTTCATTTAAAGCAAAATAGCTTAATGAAACAGGAGAAACTGCTACATCGAAAGCTCATGAGGTCAGGAACGTTCAGTCACGTGAAATATTTATACAGAAGCTGTTGTTAGCTGCATGTATTGTCATGATGCAAAAGTTGCTGGAGAATTTGCAAGTGGGAAGAAGTGGAGTGATATTTGGAAACTTGACTTTTTAAAGTGTCATTTAACAAACAAATCACATATGGACAGTGTGCAAAAGCTGCAGTGAGAAAAATCTTTCATTTCATGCTACAGGCCTGCTATGTACAGTGACTACAAGAAGTATTCTCCCCTCCCCCCCCCCCCCCCCCCCCGGAAGTTTTCATGTTTGATTGTTTTACAACATTAAACCACAGTGGATTTAATTTGGCAGTTTTTGACACTGATCAACAGAAAAAGACTCTCGTGTCAAAGTGAGAACAGAGCTCTGCAAAGTGATCTAAATAATTGCAAATATTAAACACAAAGTAATTGATTGCACAAGTATTCACCCCCTTCAAGTCAATATTTAGTAGATGCACCTTTGGCAGCAATTACAATCTGTGTGGATAGGTCTCTATCAGCTTTGCACATCTGGACACTGCAATCTTTCCCCATTCTTCTTTACAAAAAGATTGCATGGGGATCGTGAGCGAACAGTTCTTTTCAAGTCCAGTCACAAATTCTCAGTTGGATTGAGGTCTGGACTGTGACTTGGCTGCTCCAGAGCATTAACTTTGTTGTTTTTAAGCCGTTCCTGTGTAGCTTTGGCTTTATGCTTGGGATCATTGTCTTGCTGGAAATCAGATCTTCTCCTGAGTTGCAGTTCTCTTGCAGATTACATTAGGTTTTCCTCTAGGATACCCCTGTATTTTGCTGCATTCATTTTATCCTCCACCTTCACAAACTCTCTAGGGCCTGCTGCACTGAAGTATCCCCACAGTTTGATGCAGCCACCACCATGCTTCACGGGTTTTGATGATGTACGGTGTTTCGCTTACACCAAACATAGTGTTTAGTCTGAAGGCCAAAAAGCTCAATTTTTGTTTCATCAGACCATAGAAATTTCTTCCGGCTAACTTCAATGTCTTCCACATGCCTTCTGGCAAAATCTGGCCAAGATTTCATGTGAGTCTTTTTTTAAACAGTGGCTTTCTCTTTGCCACTGTTTATGCAGTCGTAGAGCTGCGACTGGTGAAGCACCCGGGCAACAGTTGTTGTATGCACAGACTCTCCCATCTCAGCCACTGAAGCATGTAACTCTTCCAGAGTTGTCATGGGTTTCTTGGTGACCTCCCTCATTTGTCCCCTTCTTGCATAGTCACTCAGTTTCTGAGGACGGCCTGTTCTAGGCAGATTTACAGAGATGCCATATTCTTTCCATTTCTTGATGATTGACTTAACTGTACTCCAAGGGATATTCAGTGACTTGTAAATTTTATTGTATCCATCTGCTGACTTGTGCTTTTCAAGAACCTTTTTGCAGAGTTGGTTGGAGTGTTCTTTTGTCTTCATGGTGTAGTTTTTGCCAGAATACTGACTCACCAACAGTTGGACCTTCCAGATCAGGAGTATTTTCACTACAGTCAATTGAAACACCTTGACTGCACACAGGTTTCCAAAAACAGATCTCTATTTAACTAATTTTGTGACTTCTAAAATCAATTGGCTGTGCCATTTGGTATGCCATTATTAAAGGGGGTGGGTGTGAATACTTATGCAATCAATTATTTTATGTTTTGTATTTGTAATTAATTTGGATCACTTTGTAGGAATCTGTTTTCACTTTGACATGAGAGTCTTTTTCTGTTGATCAGTTTCAAAAAAGCAAAATTAAAGCCACTGTAATTCAATGTTGCAAAAGAATAAAACACGAAAACTTCCAAGGGGGTGAATTCTTTTTATAGGGACTGTATGTTTTATGAGAGTGCAGATGAACAAAAGTGAAAATGATCAAACCCAGAGGAGGTCAAAGTTCTTATTGACAGATACTTTAATTCTTTTAAATAATGAACAGCCAACTAGAATTGGTAGTTTATTATCCTTAGAATAGCTTCAGGTTTGCTTCCACTTAAAAATTCAGTGTCAACATGTTGTTGTCACAGGGCAAAAGATTGCAAAGCACAAGATATTTGTGCACACTGGTCATTACAAATTAGAGAGAACATTGTGAAGAACTAATATTTTCTTAGGGTGCTCTCTTTCACTTAGTATACTAGTAGAACTTTTAGAATCTGTTTTTGTATTTATTGCCAGTTTATTCCCTTATTTTTACCTTCATCAATTTTTTTCAGGAAACCTTTCCTGTTTTCTGAACTTAATCTAATCCTGTATAATATCATTATAAATTTTTTTCAATTTACTGTCATTTATGACCTTTTATTTCGGCATACATAGACTTCATTCTTGTGGAGCCCTTGTTTCTCCATGCTTCATATCTTTTGTTAACAGTTATGAAATACTATTTCAAAAGTTTGCCTTTGCTATCATACATTTTAATCCAGTTTCCCCATTCACTCTGACTAGCTTTCCATTCATTGTCACATAATTGCCTATATTCAGAATGTAGTTTAGTACCAAGTTTTATTGCTCTCAAACCAAATGTAAGATATATTTTATCATTTCATAATCATTCTTCCCAGTGGACCCTCAATAGTAGGTCATGAAATAATTCTGTCTCATTGCACTTAACATAATAAAATAACCTGCTTCCCAGATGAGTTCATAAAGTACTTTTCTGGAAAATTGTCTTGACTGCATTGCACGAACTCATCCTCGAGATTACTTTTTCCAATTTGATTTGTCCAATCTATACAAAAATTAGATTTGTCCATGATTATTGCATTTTGTTCATCACAGTGTCCATTATTTCATGATTAATACTCCACCCAACATCATATCCACTGAAGTAGCTCTGATTGACTATCCCCACCAATCATATATTTGCTACTAATACATATACTAATCCTGTTTTCTGATATCATGTGCCAAGATGTTTTAACTCCACTGTTGTGATATCAACCTTCCTCACCAAAGCTCTCCAATTCCTTTTCCATTTTCCATCTCCTTTGACTTTGAGCGTGTTCTGGCCTGGAATTTGTGTCGTTGTCTTGGGTGATGGAATTACTGGTTCGGTTGCAAAGTTTATAGATGATCTGAAGATAGGTGGAAGGACAGGTAGTTTTGAGGAAGTAGTGAAGCTCAGAAGGACTTGGATAGATTTGGAGAATGGGCAAAGGAATGGCAGGTGGAGTAGCCTTGGGAATGTATGGTCATGCACTTTGGTAGAAGAAATAAAAGGGTTGACTATTTTCTAAATGGAGTGAAAATACAAAAAACTGAGGCACCGAAAGACCTGGGAGCCCTCTTGCATGATTCCGTAAAGGTAAATTTGCAGGTTGAGCATGTAGTGAGAAAGGCAAACATGATGTTGGTATTTATTTCAAGAGGACGAGATTATAAAACTAATGATCTAATGTTGAAACTTTTCATAAAGCACTGGTGAGGCTTCACTTGGAGATTTGTGAGCACTTTTGGGCTCCTTAGAAAGGATATGTTGAAACTGGAGAGTGTTCAAAGGAGCTTCACAAAAATGATTCCACGATTGAATGGCTTGTCATATGAAGAACATTTGAATACTTTGGGCCTGTATTCACTAAAATTCAGAAGAATGAGGGGTGACCTCATTGAAACCTATTGAATGGTGAAAAGGCCTTGATTGAATGGATGTGGAGAGTATGTTTCCTATGGTGGGAGAGTCTAAGACCAGAGGACACAGCCTCAAAATAGAGGGGCATCCTTTTAGAACAAAGTAAGGAGGAATTTCTTTAGCCAGAGAGTGGTGAATCTGTGGAATTGTTTGCCACGGGGGGCTCTGGAGGCCAAGTCTTTATATATGTTTAAGGCAGAGATTAATAGTGCAAACATGAGGAAATCTGCAGATGCTGGAATTTTAAGCAACACACATAAAAATTCCTGGTGAACGCAGCAGGCCAGGCAGCATCTATAGGAAGAAGTACAGTCGACGTTTCAGGCCGAGACCCTTCATCAGGACAAACTGAAAGAAGAGATAGTAAGAGATTTGAAAGTGGGAGGGGGAGGGGGAATCCGAAATGATAGGAGAAGACAGGGTGGGGGGCGGGATCTGGAAAGTTGATTGGCAAAAGGAATATGAGAGGATCATGAGACGGGAGACCGAGGGAGAAAGAAAAGGGGAGGGGGTAAGCCCAGAGGATGGGCAAGGAGTATAGTGAGAGGGACAGAGGGAGAAAAAGGAGAGAGAGAGAGAGAAAAAAAATAATAATAAATGAATAAATAATAGATGGGGTACGAAGGGAAGGTGGGGCATTAACAGAAATTAGAGAAGTTAATGTTCATGCCATCAGGTTGGAGGCTACCCAGACGGAATATAAGATGTCGTTCTTCCAACCTCTACTGTCAAGATGAAGCCGCACACAGGTTGGAGGAACAACACCTTATATTTCGTCTGGGTAGCCTTTCAATCTCTTACTATCTTTTTTCAGTTAGTCCTGACAAAGGGTCTCGGCCCGAAATGTTGACTGTACCTCTTCCTAGAGAGATTGATAGCTTCTTGATTAGTCAGGGCATGCAGGGATATGGAGTGAAGGCAGGAGACTGGAGCTAAGGAAAATTGGGTCAGCCATGATGAAATGGCGGAGCAGACTCAGTGGGCCAAATAGCCTAATTCTGCTCCTATATCTTATGGTTTGACAGAATATTGCATTTGCAGCCATGGCCATCCTGAACCACATTTCTGTAATAACTGATCATGCTTATTTTTCTTTATTTCTGACATTATTTTGATATATATTGAATGCTAACAATATTGAGATTTAGATTATACATTGAATTTAAAAGAGCTTAAAATTTAGATTTTTTTAACCATTCTCATTTTGATGTGGTTTATTGTTCTGTCATTCACTCAAATGCAATTCAATAGAAACATGGTGTTGCTTTCGGAGGAACTATCAAAGGTGAAAAAGAAGCAACAGCTCATTGCAGAGTGGCATTTACTGAGCTTTCGCATCAGATCATCTATCCTGTACTAAGCTGGTAAATGGTGAATGAAGAGTGAAGGGAGAATCTGGCACTTGGTTTAAGAATAGTTTATGATTATGAACCATTCTCAAATTTTGAGTGAAAGCAGTGGTCAAAGTTGAGCTTAATGTCATATATATAAGTACATGTATGCATAGGTACAATGAAAAATCTACTTGCAGCATCACGGACACATTGTACCAGGTACACAACAGTCATAAGAAAAACATAAATTATGGAAAATTGTCCAAGAAAAGCACAATTAGAATTTTTGAAAACATTTCATTTTCGTGCTAAGTAGTCATAGTGCTGATATTCTACTGTGATAATTAAGGTTGTGCAGTTTGGTTCAAGAACTGTTGAACCAGCTGATGGTCGCTGCAAGAAGATGGCATGGCCCAGGTGGTGGACTCGACACCCATGACTGTGTGGCTAGGCGTAGCTCAAGTGGCACCTGTAAATTTGCTGATGATATAACCATTGTTGGTAGAATCTCAGATGGAGATGGGAGGGCGTACAGGAGCGAGATATACCAGCTCGTTGAGTGGTGTCACAGTAACAACCTTGCACTCAGTGTCGGTAAGATGAAAGAGCTGACTGTGGTCTTCAGGAAGGTTAAGACAAGGGAACATGAACCAATCCTCATAGAGGGATCAGAAGTGGAGAGAGTGAGCAATTTGGAGTTCCTGGGTGTCAAAGTCTCTGAGGATTTAACCTGTTCCCAACATAGTGATGCAACTATGAAGAAGGTAAGATTGCGGCTATATTTCATTAGGAGTTTGAGGAGATTTGGTATAAAAACTTCTATAGATGTACCATGGAGAACATTCTGACAGACTGCATCACTGTTTGGCATGGGGGGACTACGGTGTAGGACTGAAAGAAGCTACAGGAAGTTGTAAAATTAGACAGTTCCATCTTGGGTACTAGCCTCCATAGTATCTAAGACATCTGGAAGGATCGGTGCTGCAGAAAGAACCCCCATCACCCAGGGTGTGCCCCCTTCTCATTGTTACTCTCAGGAATGAGGTGCAGAAGCCTGAAGGGACACACTCAGCGATTCAGGAACAGCACCTTCCCCTCTGTCATACGATCCCTAAATGGACCTTGAGCCCATGAATGCTAACTCAATTTTTTAAAAATATATATTACTTCTGTTTCTATACCATTTTAATCTATTTAATATACATATATATACTTAATATAGTTGATTTACTTTTTTTCTTTACTGTCATGTATTTCATTGTTCTGCTGCTAAGTTAACAAATTTTACAACACACGCCAGTGATAACAAGCCTGACTCTGATTCTCACTGTGATGATGCATGTTGTGCCTCATGTAGATTGAAATTGGCAAGTTTTGTGCCAGTAATGTATTGGACTGAATCCATTACTCTTTGAAGCTTCTTGTGCTCCTGCATATTCAAATTACTGTACCAGATCCTGCAAATGGTCAGGGTATTTTCAACATCTTCTCTATCATTTGTGTTGTTTATTAACTAAGGGAAAATAGTTTAACTTCCACTTAATGATTGTTCTGACATTTCCAATGTTTTTTTAATAATCTGAGCAGTATCATTATCATCAACTTATCTAGATTAGACATTTCACGATGCAACTCTTAATTAATCAAAGCTTGCAGTTTGTTGTCTCTGCACAAATATCAACGTAACTAAGCTGACCCCTGACCAACAACAAACATGAATTTTACTGTTACCCTGTACTAATACTCATTCTGACCACTTGTCCAATTTATAACACTGAAATAGGGCTCCCCCATTGGTCAAATGATTAATCATTCTCCCAGCCCCTGGAATAGGGGTCTTCCTCGCAATAGTTGGTCTCTGGAGTACTTGCTGCTTTGCATTCAAAGGCCCTCATATTTGTGCTCTTTTCTTATCAATTCAAATACTGTATTTCGATATTGTTGGCTCAAGCCTATCTGGCTAATGTGTGGCACCATCCCATTAGCTCTCGTCAAAGCTAGCACCATTTTATTGCCCTTCTCACAAGTATCAACTTGTAATTAATGTCTCTGTTCTGAATCAGAGCAGAACAGCCAGTTACTAGGTTCGAGTTATTCAGGTCAGACACAGACTCCTCTATAAACCTCCGTGTTCTGTCTTACCAAAGAACATCTCACAAATAACTTCTTCTTTGAAAATTATTGTGTCCATTTTAATACAGGTTTCAGGCCAGCTTCACAAAATGACAGCCTCAATTCCTTCAACCACATGGCATTTGTTTTCTCTATTTCCACTGTTCTTGACTCATTTGAATTCAATGTTTTCTTCCTTATATTAATTACTTCATGATCAACAACTATAAGGAAACCTTAGGCCTGATCCTCAGGTACAAACATAATTACTTTCCTGACAAGACTTCGTCCAGTTAACATGCACACATTTTGCATGAGATGAATGGCTGAATTAGCAGAGCACTTCATGAGAATTCATAATATCTTTTGCATTTTTAGACAACATCAGGTGAAGATGTACGTGATTTTACTAAAGTGCTGAAAAATAAGTTCAGATCAAAGAAGTACTTTGCCAAGCATCACCGTCTGGGTTACCTGCCTGTACAAACAGTCCTGGAAGGTGAAAATCTTGAAATGTAAGTTTGACAATGTGTGGCTTTTAAGTGATGAATAATTAGTTTTGCACTATAGTGCACCCTTTGTTTTGAAGGGAACGAAAGATTTTAAACTGTACATGTATAATATAGTATACATTCAGAAAAGCACTATATAAAAATAAGAAGGCCAAGTGATGAAAACATTGGTCTCCTTCGTGCTTGTCTCCAAAATCCAGTCATTGAGTAAGACATTATCCTTGTTGGACCAGCAACTTGCCACCTGTTTTTGTGATTTCCATTAGACTGATTTCTGTCATTGATAACCACACTTATTTCAGCTGGACCAACTGTTGTGATTTTGCAGTGTTTTGAAGCAGAGGAGGAGAGTGAGATGAACAGGCCAACTGGTTCATTTTCTGATTCTGCTTGTTTGAGCATTTTCAGTGTCAGTTGTCAGAAACCAAAATAAGTTCCAAATTGATAGCACTTTTCTCTTAACACTAAATTGATTTTGCCACTGTTGGAGTGAAACCAAGTACTGCAGAGAAATGTGTTCTACTGGTGGGTAATCGGATTAGAGAAGAAAAGCTCAAATAATTTGGAAACTATTCAGTTACCTCCCAAGAAAAGAACATTGAAATGAGTAACCATGTTCAATTGTGATCATCCCATGAATCAATATCGGGATGGTATTTGGTCCAGGTTCAAGTACATCACCAATATGGTCATTGCTTCTGAAGAGCACCTGTGAACGTAATGTTGAGCAACAAACTTAACACTTTCAGGCGTAGGTGAAAGACATTTTGGAAAATAGGCTGTGCTAATACAGAATATACCATTCTCCTTCTCTGCTGTATGAAGGAGTAAGTGTGTTGCTGGGTTCAAACAGAAAGACACGAAGTAAATTTGGCGAACACAATTCACGAGTTAAAGGCAGATAGAGACTGTTTGGTATTGGGCTTTAAAGCTTAAGTTGATTTGAAGTTCATTGGCTTGCCTGTGCAGAAGATAAATCAAAAGGACAGAACATGAATGCTTTCCTGACGAAGATGGAGTGATATTTCAAGAGCAGTATTAGGGAGGTGCTTAGAAAATTCAGAAAATATCGGTGTCCTAGTAAAGTAAAGAGGGAATATTATTTAACAACAATGTAATAAAATTGAATAATTTTTCCTTAAGGCACCAAGAGCCAGGCTTATTAATGATGGATGTGTTGCCTTTGATGTTTACTTGAATTACACCAACATCCTTAGTATGCGTGTTTCATTACTGTGCATTGTTGTAAAATATTTCATCAATTCTTGAGTGGCATAAACAACATTTTGTAATTTTCTCTCTTTTGCAGCCCTGTCACACTCATCAGCATGTGGCCTGAACAGTATGAGTGAGTATATGTTACTGTCTTGTATGCCAAATACATCACCTCAACCCAACAGCAGTTTGTTGCTGTGTTAAGTACTGAATGTCTTCCTTTTGCCGGGGACTAGAGAATTTATTATTTCCTTTTTGTGCTTTCAGTTAATGCATCTGTCATGATTAAGAATTTGTTTATTTTAAATGGAAAACAATAATAGAACACTCAGACATGTAGTTTTGTATTATGTCAACTTATTGTGCTCTTTCCCGAGAAATCCCCCTGCCCTGCAAACCATGCTCCCCTGTTAGTCAAAAATAAAATAGTAACTACAAAGAGATATTTCAGCCTGAGCATTATATCATTAAGAAGGTATTGAGCTGATCTGATCAGCATTGCATATGCACTTTTTGCTTTTATAGCATGCAGAGCATTAAATTACTGTATTCTTCCACCTTAGCCTGTTGTATCACAAGTAACAAAAGCTATGGAAAGCTGCTTAAAATGGGGAACTAAAGATAATGTTAAACTAGTGTTGAAAAGGAAATATAATTCCCATTCCATTTTACTGCACATTTCATTTCTATTGCAGTAGATTGTAACATCTACCTTCATAAACTTAACAATACTAAAATAATGATGAAATATATTTGTTTTGATGTTTAAACTGAAATATTAATAATCAGATGCTTTACTATTATAGCCCCACACAATCTCCACGGCTGTCCCAAGATGATACACATTCCAGAATAGAACACTATGCCAACAGGTAACAAAAATATTCGCAGATACTAATTGAAATTGAAAAGGTGTTACGAGATGAAACTAGTTTGTTCTGTTCAGATTCTTGGGTTTCAAAATGCTCATTTTAACCAAGTTGGAATTTAGTTTCAAATTAAGTTTTGTAATTAAAAATAGATAGCAATTTCATCATTATACTTCATACCTTGTGTATTAATTTTGGCAAAATTTGATAGATTGCTGTACATATTGATGAAGGATCACAGCCTGAACCATGGCTGTTTGTTTCCCTCCATTGATGCTGGTTGACTGAAATTCCTCCAGCATTTTGTGCATGTTACTCCAGATTTCCAGCATTTCCAGTCTGTTGTGCATCCACAAGGCTGTTAAGACTTCTTCACCATTCAATAAGGTCATGGGTGATCTGAGTATAACCACACATCCGCATTCTTGTCCATTCTCAGTCAGTAACATTCCACCCCATTGCTTATCAAGAATCTGTTTGTCTCTTCCTTAAAAGTTTACATAGACTGTCTCCATTGAACTTTAAGGAAGAGGATTCCAAAGACTCTCCAGCCTGCTGAGATAGGGAAAAAAATCACCATGCCTTTTAGTTAAATAGGTGTTCCTCTGGATCTAGATTTTATGTGAGACTATCTTTTCTGTAACCATGCTGTCAAAACTCAGTAGGATCTGGTAGTTGTCAATCAAGTCCTCTCTTGCTCTGAACACAAAATAATCTGCAGATGCTGGGGTCAAAGCAACACTCACAACACGCTGGAGGAACTCAGCTGGTCGGGCAGCATCCGTGGAAAAGATCGGTCGACGTTTCGGGCCGGAACCCTTCGTCAGGACTGCAGAGGGAAGGGGCAGAGGCCCTATAAAGAAGGTGGGGGGAGGGTGGGAAGGAGAAGGCTGGTAGGTTCCAGGTGAAAAACCAGTAAGGGGAAAGATAAAGGGGTGGGGGAGGGGAGGCAGGGAGGTGATAGGCAGGAAAGGTGAAGAAAGAATAGGGGAAAACACAATGGGTAGTAGAAGGAGGCAGGACCATGAGGGAGGTGATAGGTAGCTGCGGGAGGGAGCACAGTGACATAGGGATAGGGGAAGGGAGGGGGAGGGAATTATTGGAAGTTGGAGATGTTGCTCCTCCAACCTGAGTTTGGCCTCATCATGGCAGTAGAGGAGGCCATGTATGGACATATCTGAATGGGAGTGGGAAGCAGAGTTGAAGTGGGTGGCTACTGGGAGATCCTGTCTGTTGTGGCGGATGGAGCGGAGGTGCTTGACAAAGCGGTCCCCCAATCTGCGTCGGGTTTCACCGATGTAGAGGAGGCCGCACCGGTTGCAATAGATGACCCCAACAGACTCACAGGTGAAGTGTTGCCTCACTTGGAAGGACTGTTTGGGGCCCTGAATGGTGGCAAGAGAGGAGATGTAGGGACAGGTGTAGCACTTGCGCTTACAGGGATATGTACCGGGTGGGAGATCCGTGGGGAGCGACGTGTGGACCAGGGAGTTCTGGAGGGACCGATCCCTGTGGAAAGTGGAGAGGGAAAGATGTGCTTAGTGGTGGGGTCCTGTTGAAGGTGACGGAAGTTGTGGAGGATAATGTGCTGGATCCGGAGGCTGGTGGGGTGGTAGATGAGGACAAGGGGAACTCTGTCCCTGTTGTGGTGGCGGGAGGATGGGGCAGGAAATGGAGGAGATGCAGGTGAGGGCGTCATTGATGACAGCAGAAGGGAAAACACGATCCTTAAAGAAAGAGGACACTTGAGATGTCCTGGAACGGAAAACCTCATCCTCGGAGCAGATGTGGCGGAGACGGGGGAATAGGGAATGGCATTTTTGCATGTGGCAGGTTGGGAAGAGGTATAGTCGAGGTAGTTATGAGAGTCAGTGGGCTTGCAGAAGATGTCAGTGGACAGTCTGTCTCCAGAGATGAAGACCGAGAGATCGAGAAAGGGGAGAGAAGTGCTTCAGACCTCCGGAATTTGGAAAAGTCTTTCCTCAAGGAAACTTACCTGCTCTAAGTAGCAGTCAAGTAAACTTTTTCTGAGCTTCAAACAGTCATTGGAGAACAACCTCCGCAATGTCTGGCCTTTTGCAAATATGTAAAGGTGGGACTCCTTAAGACTGCTTATTAAGATATAAGTAATACTATAACTCAAGTACTCTTCTAATTTTATTGGAATCTAATAAGATAATCTGGCACCTTTTATTCAGGCTGGCACAGATGGAGAGAACTAACGGATCTTTGCTCACCGACAGTAGTTCTGCCACAGGAAGTATGTAAGTAATTTGAACGATTAGTGCACTCAGTATGATTTATACATAGCAGCTTGAACTACAGTGCATCTTAAATAGTGATATTCTGGTAATAGGTAAGGAACATACCACCTAAATAAAAATGTAATGTTTTTAAATTGTAATTGAATCAATGACCTGAAGATATTTGTGATTTCCTGTTGGAACGGGGACAGTTGCAGATTACTTGCATGAAATTATGAAGATTTTAAAAATACATATTTTTACATTACAGAAGAACTGTAAAATGAGTAATGTATTCTTTGTACAGTGATGATGAACACGCACTAATTCAACAGTTCTGTCAAACACTGGGGAGTGAATCACCTATAAGCCAGCCTCAAAGTCCTGTTCAGATCCTCAAGTCAGTAGAGAAAGAAGAAAGGAGTGAACTGGAGCGCATCATTGCTGATCTTGAAGAAGAGCAAAGGTGAATTTGATTGTTCTTACAATTTTTTGTAACTGTATTAATCCTCTGAAGGCAGTGGCATAATCCATTGTTATTTCATGATCCTCCAAATGACTATTGTTCAAATTAAAGATCATGTCTACAGTGTTCAGAATACACCCCTTCACCATGAACTCAGTCTCCTCACCTCATGCAGCTCTTCAGAATCCACCAAACTTCTCATTATTAAGATTGTGTCCAAAAGACAACAAACTGAAAATACAAAAGAAAATAATAGTAATAATAAAAAATAAATTAGCATTAAATATTGCAAACATCAGTGAAGAGTCCTTGAAAGTGAGTCCATAGCTTGTGGGAATGATTTGGTGAGGGGCAAGAGAAGTTGTGTGAAGTTATCCCCTCTGGTACAACGGCCTGATGGTTGAGGGGTAATAACTGTTCCTGAACCTGGTGTTGTGAGTTCTGGGGCTCTTGTACCACCTTCCTGGTGAAAGCAGCAAGAAGAGAGCATGACCTTTGTGGTGGGGGTTCCTGATGTTGGATGCAGCTTTCCTGTGACAACGCTCCATGTAGGTGTGCTCGGTGGTGGGAAGGGCTTTACCCGTGATGGGCTGAGCTGTGTCTGCTACTTTTTGTTGAATTTTCTGTTCAAGGGCATTGGTGTTTCCATATCAGGCTGTGATGCAGTCAGCCAATATACTCTCCACCACACACCTATAAATGTGATTTTAGATAGTGTGCCGAATCTTCGCAAACTTCTAAGGAAGTAGAGGCGCTTCCGTGCGTTCTTCGTAATTGCATTTACATGTGCATGAAATGTCCTCTGAAATGATAATACTGAGGAACTTAAAGTTGCTGATCCCCTCCACTTCTGATCCCCTGATGATAACTGACTCATGGACCTCTGGTTTCCTCATCCTGAAGTCTATAATTGGCTCCTTGGTTTTGTTGACATTGAGAAGTTGTTGTGGCACCGCTCAGCCAGATTTTCAATCTCCCTGCTATATGCTGGTTTGCCACCACCTTCGATGTGGCCATGACAGTGGTATCATCGGCACATTTCAATATGGCATTGAAGCTATGCTTAGCCATACAGCCTTAAGTAAAAAATGAATAGAGCAGGGGGCGAAGCACACAGCCCTGTTAGGTACCTGTGCTGATGGAGATTGCCGAGGAGATGTTGTTATCAATGCAAACTTACCCAGTCTGCAAGTGAGGAAATCGAGGATCCAATTGCACAAGGAGATAATGAGGCCAAGGTCTTGGAGCTTATTGATTAGCTTTGAGGAAATGATAATATTGAATGCCAAGCTGTGGTCAATAAAGAGCATCCTGGTGTATATTCCTTTGCTATCCAGATGCTCCAGGGTTGAGTGAAGAGTCAATGAAATGGTTTCTGCTGTGGATCTGTTGTGCTGGTAGGCAAATTGGACTGGATCAAAGTCAGTTCTCAGACATGAGTGTATATGTTTCATTACCAGCCTCTGCACAAGACCATAAGATGTAGGAGTGGAATTAGCCCTCTTGGTCCATTGTGTCCGCTCTGCTACTTCATCATGGTTGATCCAGTTTTCCTCTCAGCCCCAATCTCCTGCCTTCTCCCTATTTCCCTTCATGCCCTGACCAATCAAGAATCTATCGACCCCTGCCTTAAATATACATAGAATTGGCCTCCCCAGCTGCCTTTTGCAAAGAATTCCACAGGTTCAGAATTCTCTGGCTAAAGAAATTCCTCTTCATTTCCATTCTAAAAGGACGACCCTCTTCTGAGGCTCTGTCTTAGACTCTCCCACCATAAGAAACATCCTGTCCACATCCACTCCATCAAGGCCTTTCACCATTCAATAGGTTTCAATGAGGTCACCCCTCATTCTTCTGAATTTTAGTGAATACAGGCCCAGAGCATTTAAACACTCTTCATATGACAAGCCATTCAATACTGGAATAATTTTCGTGAACCTCCTTTGAACCCTCTCCAGTGTCAGCACATCCTTTCTAAGATAAGGGGCCCAAACCTGTTCATAATACTGCAAGTGAGGCCTTACCAGTGCTTTATAAAGTCTGAACATTACATCCTTGCTTTTATATTGAAATGAATGCTAGCATTGCATTTGCCTTCCTCACCACAGACTAACTTGTAAATTAACCTTTATGGAATCTTGCACAAGGACTCCCATTCCCTTTTCACTTCAGTTTTTTGTAATTTCTCTCCATTTTGGAAATAGTTGACCCTTTTATTTCTTCTGCTGAAGTGGATGAGACCATACACTTCCCAACATTGTATCCCCTCTGCCTTTTCTTTGCCCATTCTGGTAATCTGTCTTGTCTTTCTGTAGCCTCTCTGCTTCCTCAATACCTGCTCCACCACCTATGTTCATATCATCGACAAACTTTGCAACAAAGCCATCAATTCCATTATCCAAATCACTGAAATATAACATAAAAAGAATCAGTCCCAACACAGACCCCTGTGGGACACCCTAGTCACCAGCAACCAGCCAGAAAAGGCTCCATTTATTCCCATTCTTTGCCTCTTGCCAATCAGCCACTGCTTTATCCTTTCTAGATCCATTCAAAGGCCTTCTGACATTCCAAGTGCACATCAACGAATTCTCCCTTGTCTATCCTGCTCGTTATTTCTTCAAAGAATTCCAACAGATTTGTCAGGCAAAACTTTCCCTTGAGGAAACCACGCTGACTACAGCCTATTTTATCATATGCCTCCAAGTAACCTGAGACCTTATCCTTAGTGATCCGCTTCCCAACCACTGAGGTCAGACGAACTGATGTATAGCTTCCTTTCTTCTACCTCTCTCCCTTCTTGAAGAGTGGATTGACATTTGCAATTTTCCATTCTTCTGGAACCGTTCCAGAAACTAGTGACTCCACAATCTCTTCAGCCACCTTTTTCAGAACTCTGGGGTGTACACCATGTGGTCCAGGTTACTTATCTACCTTCAGACCTTTCAGTTTCCCAAGAACCTCCTCTCTTGATATGGTAACTTCACACACTTCATGCCCCCTGGAACTTCCACACTACTGCTGGTGTCTTCCACAGTGAAGGCTGATGAAAAATGCTTATTCAGTTCGTCCAACATTTCATTGCCCCTCACTTGTTCCTCTCCAGCGATTTTCTCTTAAAACATTTCGTCACTGTAGATGTAGGTTCAACTGGATGATGGTCTTTGAGGGACTGGTATAATTGAAGTGTGCTTGAAGCAGGTGGGTACATCAGACTGCCAAAGCATAATGTTAAAGATCTCAGTGAACTCTCCAGCCAGTTGATCAGCACAGGTCATTAGTACTCCGCCATCTGCCTCATCTGGGCTGAATGCTTTCTGTGGGTTCACCCTCCTGAAGGAAACTCTCACTTTGGCCTCAGTTTTCTAGTATGTTGGGACCTCTGGTGCTACAGTTTATATGTTGATGGTAATTGAGCAAGGATTTCTTCAAACGAGCCTGATTGAAATCCCCATATGGTTTGAAATATGTTGGGATGGACTGTTTCATTTTTGGTGACAGCAATATGCAATGTCTCAGGCGCATGATTATACTCGGCTGCTGGTGGTATTTAAACTGTATCCAGGATTACGGAGGAGAACTCTCTTGGTAAATGGAATGGTGGACTTTTGATCATTAGGTGTTCAGGGTCGGGGGAACACAAGTATGACAAAACCACCACATCAGAGCACCATAGGGAGTTTTATCATGAAACACACACCCCCATGTTTGGCCTTTTCCGAGCTATAAGTTCGGGCCATCCTGTGTATTGAGAAGCCTTCGGGTCTGATTGCTATATCTGCTGTACTCTGAGCAAGCCATATCTCAGTAAAACAAAGAACACAACAATTCCTCATTTCCCTCTGACACAGCAATCCTGCCCATTTACTAACTTTGGGTAGAGCAGGCCTCATCCATCTGTGTTTCAGCTCAGCTTGGAGTCCCATAGCAGTGAACCTTGATCCGCGTAAAGGGGCCATACCTGCTTGCTTGAGAGTTAATTCTGCTGAGTCCTTCAGAAGATTGTGAAGTCTGTAATTCTTTAACTTAAATTTCCAGAGGGGATCTTTGACAGTTCTCTCAATAATTACATAGTCACCTATCACCACCTCATTGATGTTCATGTTAAATTTAACCACTCAACATAAGACTTTGATTCACATATGGACAAAAGAACTGAATTGTAGAGGCAAGGTGACAGAACAGTGGTATTTTACTAAGTTCAGCATCCAGAAGCCCTTAAAACTGAAATCAGTTGGAATTGAAGGGATAACTGAGGAGAGAGAAACAGGTGATATTAACATAGATGAACGGGTATCAGCCTGAAACATTAACCATTGTCTGACCTACTGAGTAATTCCAGCACTTGTGGTTTTATTTCATATTTCCATTGTTTTGCTTTTTGAAGGGATAACTATCCAGTAGCTGAAGTTGCATTTATTGCAAAGTAGTTATCTGGTCATTTGAGGCTTGGATTCAGGAAATCACTGCAGAGGTATTTTAGGCTTGTGCCTTCGGCACAGCTTTCTCCGGTTGCTTTATTAGTAACCTTGCAGTGACCACATCATCAGGTTTGATGTGGAAGTCTTTGCTAGTGTGCGCACAATGTTCTGTTCTCTTTGCAGTTCTTCTGATGATGAAGTAGTCTATACTTACATGCACAAATACATGTTTAATCTTGAGATTTGGGTCATATTATTTGCATAATGCAATCTTCTGATAATGTTCCTATGATACTCAACAGCTTTGCCAAAATCCCCCACCCAGCACCACCACCACCGTTAGTATACTGAGTTTACTAATGATCAGAAACTCGGCTGGACCAGCCACATGCATATTGTGGCCGCAAAAAACTACGTCCAAAGCAAGTGACTGCCTCCTGATTCCTCAGTCTCTCCACCATCTATCCATCAGAAAGTTACCAAGAGTGAATACTTACTACTCACATAAATGAGTGTAGCTCCACCAAAATTCAGTGCTATGCACCAAACAGAACACATCAAGCTGTTTAATTAGAACCACATCTTCCACCTTTGAGTCATTTACAGGATGTTGTTCGGTTAGATTACCTTCAAATAATAGACATAATAAGCTCCAAAGAGTTTGCAAGATAGTTCTCAAAGTGTGTAAATTCTGTAGTTGTGTCATGATTACTGATTCTAAGTATGAGGCAGATTAATTGCAGCATTATTTGAAAATTGAAGCAGCACATTTTAATTTGTGCAATAATTAACTGAAATGAGCAATAAACCCAAATGAATAATGCTGAATATTGTGCTACAATGGGCAAATAAAAGTATCCATATAATGTTTTTGAAGATATGTTAACAGATGTTTTATCTTCTGCTGGTCATACTCAGCATCATTTTAATTGTATTTAGCGTGTTGTCTTTTACATCAACTTTCAAAAAAAGATGATAATTTCACTTTTAGTGGGATTTATATCTTTACAGCAGATGTTGTTTTCACTGTTGTATCTAGATCATATGTGCTGCTGTTGTTTTCTTCAGCAAAGTACTTCCACTTCAGTTAACTCACATTCATGATATGTTTTACATGCGGGTTTTATCATCTAATTTTTTTCTATATTTCTTTTTCCCAGCTGAAATAATAATTTATTCATAGCATGTATGCCTTTTTACCCAATTTTTCTATCACTTCTTCCCTCCTATTAAGCACACTACTCCATTCGTAAACAGATGTCATAGATCCTTTCTCAAGGGCATATTGATAGTAGCAACTTCAATGTGTAGTTTATTGTCATAGTTTCTATGAACATTTCAGGCTATAGACACATTAACCTTTTCTCTGAGGCAGTTGTGACGGTTATGAATAATTCTACCAAAGCATTTGGCCAGAAGAAGGTATTTGTGAACATGGAATCTGTTACTGGACTGATCTGATTGCAAATGATGTAGCCAGTGATTATCTTGACTTTGCTACCAGTGTCATAAGGAGTCTGAAGCTGGAGCCCGGTGGCTCTTTATCTAAATGCAGGCATCTGATACAGGGTAAAGCTTAGAGATGAATACAGTATCTTTTTGGCTGATCTGAAAATATCTTTTAGGAATGAATATATATTCAAGCAATGTGGAGTTGGTTAGATCAATTGAAAATGAAACAGAGTTTGAATCCTGATTAAAAATATCAAGTGGTATTTTCAAAGATAGTGATTAGGAAATGAAAATATTTTCTGGCTTCATTGTCATATCCGTATACTGTCAGCACTGAAGGGCTCTTTTGAACGTTAGCTTGAGTCTGAACACAGAGCAGAGGCAACAAGCACTGAAATCTTCCTCATTAATGAAAAGTCCAAGTGAACATTCTCATTGTTCTATATAATGTACAGGTTGAGCAATCTGGAAGTTTCAGCATTCCAGTGAACATTTAACCTTTAGAGTACATTGTCAGCTGAAATCTATACTTGTTCAGTAATCACCAGTGGTTCTTGAAGTAATTTGTACTAATTTAGATCAGGAGTTGACTTATCCAATGTAATGCAAAGAATTGATAGAATTCCAGTTTCCCAGAGCGAGACACATCATAAACATCTTCCCCTACCCTTTCATTCGTGCCTATTTAATCTTCCACACTCTCAGTTAGTGGACTTGACATCCACTAACAATAGTGGGGAAAAAAATAGCTCTTGTCAAAACAGCTTTTAAATAAATTACATTATTTTCCATTGTTGGGCAGTCTTGTTTTCAATCTCCAGTTCAAATATTACTCCATTCATCTTTGTTGAATACCTCAGTATCCAATTAATGTTTTATGCAATACCATCAAAATGACAAAACTTAATTCAAAATGCATCTACAGACTTAGTCAAATCCATCATTATGTAAAGCATGTTTAGTAAAATCGTCATTCTTGCTGAGCATCAGCAATGATGCTACTGAGACATATTTTCCAAACATCCCAAACAATTTTATTTGCCAAACAGAATTTCTGAATTTGCTAACTAATATTAGATTTGTATTTGACATAGTTATTATAGAATTGTCACTATTGTAATGTCACAGTTAACTGTATACCTGAAGTATCTCAAGGTGTTTTGTTAGGTTCTCTGGAATTATCTGCCCACAATGTTTTGGAGGTTCAGTCACCATCCATATTCAAGGCAGATAACAATGAATTTTAGGTATTGAGTGAATTGAGAGATATGAGGTTCATGCAGAAATAAAATGGAAGGAAAAATAAGGCACATCATTCCTTTCAGGTCAATGCATCCCAAACTGTTGTGCTAATACATATAAAGGCTCATATATCTTGGTGTCAATAGTGACAAACAGTACCCATGACAATAGAGATTAGATGTGCCTGGTTCTGTAAATGGGCAACATAAGAAATAGAGAAAGCAGTTGACCACCTTTCGCATCCGCTGTGTCATTTGCTAAGATCATGGGTGATCGTCTACCTAGCCCTGCTTTTCCTGTTTGCACCTCGTTTCTCTTGAATTGCTTAATTTTTAAAATCTGTTGTTCTCATGCCTTAAGTATAAACGCTGACAGATCCTCCACAATTTCTTGGACAGAGAACTCCCAAAGAATCTTGAAAAACTAGCTGTTAGAATAACTGCCAGCTTCCTTTGAAACAAATGCACCCTGAGAAGTCCCTGGTGTTTTCCATTTGTGTTGGACACTCTTTAGGGTGCATTTGTTTTGAAGGAAACTGTACAAAATAATATACACCATGTGGCCACTTTATTAAGTACGCCTCATTAATACAAATATATAATCAGCCAGTCATGTGGTAGAAACTTAATTCACAAAAGCATATAGACATGGTCAACAGATTCAGTTGTTGTTCAGACCAAACATCAGATGGGGAAGAAAAGTGACTTTGACCATGGAGTGATTGTTGGTGCCAAATGGGATGGCTTGGTTATCTCAGAATCTCAGTTCATTGCCTGGGGTTTTCACATACTACAGTTTCTAGAGTTTACAGAATCAGAATCAAGAATGGTTTAAAATAAAACAAAAAAAAATCCTGTGAACAACAGTTGTGTAGGTGAAAATGCTGTTGGAGAGAAGTCAGAGGAGAATGGCCAAACTGGTTCAAGCTGACAGGAAGGCAACCGTAATCAAATAACCACTCATTACAACAGTAGTATGCAGAAGGTCATCTCTGAACGCACAACATGTCAAACCTTGCAGTAGCAGCAGCAGAGAAGGGTTTCGCTTCTGTGGCCACTTTATTAGGTACACTCCTGTACCTAATAAAGTGTCCATTGAATGTATTTTCAACTTGCGGTGATTTTGATAGCTTTTTTTTTTCCCCAAGATGAATTGGTTCTGTGAGAAAATATTATAATATTGGTTTTCAACCCTTGGGCCCAAGGTGGTGTGTGTGTGTATATGAAATGACTGGGGAAACTTGTCAAGAGACTGGCATAGAGTACCACAATAATATTTGCACAGATGATTAAAGCTGTGTTTGTTGAAACCAACTAATAACCATTACTATTTCAATCGTATCCTAGGGACTCCTTAAGCAGTCTAGTATTGTTCCTAAGTCTCCAGGCTTGCAAAACCTATACTTCAAAAGTGACAGGTATTCATTACATCCAACTTTCATTAAAACCATTTTATTTGCTTTTGTGAAGTTTTATTAGAATGGCTAGCAGCCTTGTAAAAAGAATTAGTAGTCTAGATCTCATTGAGTAGAGACATGAACTGCTTTAAAACTTCCCATTTATCTTGTCCACATCTGGAAGGTTGATCTTGCTAGCTAAGACAAAACAAAATATTTGAAAAGAGTTACAGAGATCTCTTGTCCTCTAAACAGGCAGTTTAAAGGACAAGGAGTAGGTCATTTAGTCTTTCACCTCTGCTCTGTGATTTGGAAAGACCATTCTGCAACTGAGAGGCAAGGCTTAACCTGGGGCCAGGCTTCGCACAGCGTAACTGAGTGATGGATGATCCAAAATAAACCCCTCCCAATGAACGCCTCTGAAAATCCTTGAAGGCAAACAATATCCCCAATTTTACCCCCGGTCAGATGTGTCAAATTTTAGTTGTCCCTGCATTTTAGAAACATTTAGAAACTCTTAGCAAGGATATAATTATTAGAATCAGGTTTATCATCACCGGCACGTGATGTGAAATTTGTTAACTTAGCAGCAGCAATTCAATGCAATACATAATATAGAAGAGAAAAAAATGAAAAGAAAATAATAATAAGTAAATCAATTACAGTATATGTATATTGAATAGATTTTAAAATGTGCAAAAAAGAATTACTGTATATTAAAAAAGTGAGGTAGTGTCCAAGGGTTCAATGTCCATTTGGATGGCAGAGGGGAAGAAGCTGTTCCTGAATCGCTGAGTGAGTTCCTTCAGGCTTCTGTACCTCCTACCTGATGGTAAAAGTGAGAAAAGGGCATGCCCTGGGTGCTGGAGGTCCTTTATAATGGATGCTGCCTTTCTGAGACACCACTCCCTGAAGATGTCTTGGATACTTTGTAGGCTAGTACCCAAGATGGAGCTGACTAGATTTACAACCTTCTGCAGCTTCTTTCTGTCCTGTGCAGCCCCTCCCCGCCCCCATACCAGACAGTGATACAGCCTGTCAGAATGCTCTCTATGGTACATCTATAGAAGCTTTTGAGTGTAATTCTCGACATACCAAATCTCTTCAAACTCCTAATGAAGCATAGTCGCTGTCTTGCCTTCTTTATAACTACATCGATATGTTGGGACCAGGTTAGATCCTCATTGATCTTGACACCCAGGGATTTGAAACTGCTCACTCTCTCCACTTCTGATCCCTCTGAGGATTGGTATGTGTTCCCTCGTCTTACCCGTCCTGCAGGCCGCAATCAGCTCTTCCGTCTTACTGACGTTGAGTGCCAGGTTGTTGCTGCATCACCACTCCACTATTTGGCACATCTCACTCCTGCAGGCCCTCTTGTCACCACCTGAGATTCTACCAACAATGGTTGTATCATCAGCAGATTTATAGATGGTATTTGAGCTATGCCTAGCCACACAGTCATTTATATATAGAGAGTAGAGCAGTGGGCAAAGCACACATCCCTGAGGTGTGCCAGTGTTGATAGTCAGTGAGGAGAACATGTTATCACCAATCTGCACAGATTGTGGTCTTCCAGTTAGGAAGTTGAGGATCCATTTGCAGAGGGAGGTACAGAGGCCCAGGTTCTGCAGCTCCTTAATCAGGATTGTAGGTATTAATCAGGATTGATGGTATTAAATGCTGAGCTACAGTCGATGAACAGCAGCCTGTCATAGGTGTTTGTGTTGTCCAGATGGTCTAAAGTCATGTGGAGATCCAATAAGATTGTATCTGCCATTGACCTATTGTGACAATAGGCAAATTGCAATGGGTCCAGGTCCTTGCTGAGGCAGGAGTTCAGTCATCATGACCAACCTCTCAAAGCGTTTCATCACTGTAGATGTGAGTGCTACTGGGCGATAGTCATTAAAGCAGCTCACATGCCATATTATAGTTGATTTTTTTTTTTTGCAGTACTGTGAATTATTTTTGAATGTTTTGTACAGGAATTAAATAATCAAAAACATTCATTGTAAAAATAAACGTGGTCTTTCCTTTCTTGTAGAAATAAAGTCATCATTGGAATGACCATCCTGAAGGATTTTTTTTTGGACAGGTTTAACTTGATATCTACAAACAGTTTTTCCCACGTTTACCTTTGGGGAATTCCACTAAGCTCCTATTCCATTTTTGATTCCATACTGGTTTCAATGTTGAGTGCAGTTGGGTAGGAGCCCACTGAGTTACTTGGGCTTGCAACTCACCAGTATTTAAAGAGAGTAACTACCTTGGGTTATATGTGGAACTGTTGACCAGACAAAATCTGGATTTGGATTGCCTTTGAGATTCACAAAACTGGAAGGCAGATGATTTGAGCAGATTATGATCTGATACATTCTTGTGCTTATCACTCTGATTTTCAGGCATCATTTACCCATATTATCAGGAGTTTGAGGAGATTTGGCATGTTAAAAAATACATTCAAAAACTTCTATAGTTGTACCGTGGAGAGCATTCTGACAGGCTGCATCACTGTCTGGTATGGAGGGGCTGCTGCACAGCACTGAAAGAAGCTGCTGAGGGTTGTAAATCTAGTCAGCTCCATCTTGGGTACTAGCCTACAAAGTACCTAGGCCATCTTTCGGGAGCGGTGTCTCAGAAAGGCAACACCCATTATTAAGGACCTCCAGCACCCAGGGCATGCCTTTTTCTCACTGCTACTATCAGATAGGAGGTACAGAAGCCTGAAGGCACACACTCAGCGATTCAGGAACAGCTTCTTCCCCTCTGCCATCTGATTCCTAAATGGACATTGAATCCTTGGACACTACCCCACTTTTTTTTAATATACAGTATTTCTGTTTTTGCACATTTTTTGTAATCTATTCAATATACGTAATTAACTTGTTTATTATTTTTTTCAATTTATTTTTTTCTCTCTGCTAGATTATGTATTGCATTGAACTGCTGCTGCTAAGTTAAAAAATTTCACGTCACATGCTGGTGATAATAAACCTGATTCTGATATCCATTCCAAAATTAAATGAGCACATAAATTGACCCATTTCAAATCCAGCAAAGGCAGATGGAGTATAGTTTCCTGAACACTGTGCTACTGTTTGTGGCAGTGCAGTGATGCAGCCAGTAAAGATGCTGCCTCAGAACCTCAGTAGCCCTGATATCGTACACAATCTGGGCAAAGTTTGCCTATTCTCCTCGTGAACAGCTGTCTCCCAGATGTCCCACCTCATCGCACAACATGCTGGATGCCATGTCAAATAGCCGCTAAATAGCACCTCTGTTGATAATTAGTAGTATTTGGGCAGAGTTGAAGAGAATCTGGGGAAAACAATGGGATCAGTGTAGATGGGTGTGTGTTTGCTGACAAAGACTTTGTGGGCCAAAGGGTCTGTTGCCATGCTTTTTAACTCTATGACTTTGTGACTTTCAGTTCAACACAAAAGTTGCTACAGCATCTGTTCATACTTGAGTGTACTTTTTTTTCCAAGATACTCCTGCAGCTATCTGAATAACTACCAGTTGATACAGTCATAGAACAGGTTTTAAAATTAAAAAAAACACAAGAGATTGTGCAGATGCTGGAAATGTGGAGCAACGCCTACAAAATGTTGGAGAAACTCGGGAGATTTGGCAACATCTATGGAGGGAAATAAACAGTCAATGTTTTGGGCTAAGACCCTTCATCAGGAGTGGAAAGGAAGGGGGCAGAAGCCAGAATAAGGTGTCGGAAACAGTGAAACGAAGGTGGGGGGGGGGATACATTCAGAAGTTTGAGAAATCAGTGTTCATGCCATATGTTGGAGGCTACCCATACTAGTGGTGTTACTCCTCCAACCTGAATTTGGCCTCATGTAACAAAGTGTTCCCCAATCTGAGTCGAGTCTCAGTAATGCAGAGGATATTGTACAGAGCCCACTGAATACATTAGATGACCCCAACAGACTGGCAAGTGAAACGTTGCTTCATCTGGAAGGACTGTTTGGAGCATTAAATAGTGGTGAGGGAGGAGATGAATGGGCAGGTGTAGCACTTCTCCCTCTTGCAGAGTTGTTGTTCAGGAGGGAGATCAGTGGGGAGGGACATGTGGGCAAGGAAGTCATGTAGATAGAGTGATAAATTTTCATCACTTGAATTTGGGCTGAAATTGGAATTGATTTATTATGGTCGTATGTACTTGGATGTGGTGAACTACTTGTCTTCCATACTGTTCATCCAGATCAAATCAGTTTATTAGGGTAGAACAAGGTTAAACAATTACAGAATGCGGAATAAAGTGTAACAGCTACAGAGAAAGTGCAGTGCAGGTAGACAATAAGGTGTGACTACAGTCAAAAACAATGTGTGATTGTCTCTGGATAAACAATGAACTATTCAGGACTGAATCTTGGAATTTCAAGTCAAGTCAAGTCGCTTTTTATTGTCATTTTGACCATAAACTGCTGGTATAGTACACAGTAAAAAACGAAACAACATTCCTCCTGGACCCTGGTGCTACATGAAACAATACAAAACTACACTAGACTATGTGAGACAGCACAAGGGTACACTAGACTACATAAGACAACTCAGAAACTACACTAGACTACAGACCTACACAGGAAATACATAAAGTGCATAAAACAGTGCAGGGCAGTACAATAAATAATAAACAAGACAATAGGCACAGTAGAGGACAAATTACAATATAATGATAAATTATGTAGATGTCAGTCTAGTCTCTGGGTATTAAGGAATCTGATGGCTTGGGGGAAGAAACTGTTGCACAGTCTGGAGATATACATAAGCACTTTTTGATCAATTATTCAAAATTTGTTTATCTAGCACTGTAAAGTTATCCAGGTTTTTAGATGGTGAAAGACATGTTGGTTGTTGTCAGTTGCCTCAAATGTACAAGGTAAGTGCAAAGATTTGAAGAGAGGAATGGTTGATGGGAATATGAAGAGAATAAAATGGAACTGATGTAAACATTGAAGATTTGGAGTGAAGAGCCTGTTACTGTGCTGTATCATGTGATTAGATGAACTGAACTGAATGAGCTCTCATTGTTATTTTATTACAGGAATCTAGAAGCTGAGTATGAACGGTTAAAGCAACAGCAGATTCTGAGAGGTGTAAAGCCCCTACCATCACCACCTCTCTCACCAACTCAACAGAGCTATCAAGATGCTGAGCTATTGGCTGAAGCTAAGCTCCTCCGACAACACAAGGGGAGACTGGAGGCCAGAATGCAGATTTTGGAGGACCACAACAAACAGCTTGAATCACAGTTGTGCCGGCTGAGAAAACTATTGGAAGAGGTATGATTAATCAGGCATTGGTCTCATGAAACAAGTAGGTGAAGCTGCGGCTCTGTGCTTTCTTGGTGTTGAACTAATCGGAGTTCAGTCTCCAGCTATCGATACATTGACTTTGAATGTATGAAAGAGTTGAAAATAGGAGAAATCTGTGAAAGAAAAGAGCAGCCTGGGAGAAAAGGCTAATTTTAAATCATTTGAGATAGTGAAACAAAAGGTTTCATGATTTGGCAAAGTCTCAAAGCCATATCCAAAACTAGCTGAAGCTGAGAATGGGGTCATTAGGTTGGTAATACATCTGAGATTCTGCTGGATACTTTTATTCATTTTATTTCTTTTGTGTTGATTAATTTCCAAGACTTGGTAAGCTGTGCGTATCAAGTTCAAGTTTAATTGTTATTCAATCAGACACATGTATACAGATAAATGAAACGTTGTTTCTCCAGGGCCAAGATGAAATACATGGTGCTGTACAAACAGTAACACACTGCACAGATAGTTACAATAGCACATCCAGTCACTAAAAATATATTAGTTCTTGAATGGCTGGCCCAAAGGTTGATAGTGAATGGGATGTTATCCTGAAGTCACAGTCCTACAAGATCCAGCATGCAGCAGTTCCTCATCTCACACTGGTTCAGCAGACGCAAGCAAAATACCTTGTCTCATGCTGGGCGAGCCGCAGGCAATCCAGCTGATCTTTCACAGAACAAATACTGGGGAGCAGCACCGACAAGAGAGGCCAGCCCCCGATCCAGCACGCCCACTGCTCCTCTGATCTCCCCCACACTGCCTCCAGTGCCTCTTCCCCTGGGTGGCTGTAACAGGCAGCACCATGGCACAAGGGCCTGGTCTGCATACAACCAAGGCCCTGCAGCTCCCCCACCTTCAGTCTCACCAATGAACTGGACTTGCAATATTTTATATTACCAGTGTCCAACAGGGTCTTGCAATCACAAGAAAAATGTGATCCATTTGTGCCATTTGTTGGACTTGAAGAGGCTGCTGCAACAAAGCGCAGCACCATCTTAGCAGAGCTTACAGATGTTAGCTCCCTGTCCTTATGGAATTACCATTCCTGAGTGAGTACGGCAAATATCACCTGACTTTCTCACTAGAAACATCGTGTGCTATTGCAGTTCTACAATTTCATATTTACTAAAAGCTATGGAAGTTGAGGCTATATAATTGGGGTGAGAATGTTATTTTCAACAATTGTATGTCTCATTTTAAAACTTTAATATAAATGGCAATTCTGCACCACTTGAGGCTCAGTTGAATTGTTTCTTGTGACCTAACCCTCAGGGATTTGTCAATTTCATTTTCATGGCATGCATTGTTTAATTATTGTGAGCACCTTCTTCCCAAATGTGAATTATGTGGAATTTTCTATTGAGAATGACCTGAGGCAAACTAGAATTGATGAGTCACCAAGAGTCTATAAGATAAATAAATCAGATTTATTTTGGTTCTAATAAACAGGAAGTAACATGCTGCATATAACACTTAACTAAGTCATCTTCCTCACTATGCTTGCTTTGGGCATTCCAAATTGCTGACATTGCAAATACAAAAATAATTGGTGTGGAGTTGCTTAGACTTGGGAGCGTCCATAAATCTAAATAAAAGGTATCTCAATAAAACAAAGCAAACAAAGAACGTCGCACACAGTAGTTGCCCTTGTGTGTACGTAACACTCACTTTGCCAAGTGGCATGATCTCGGGGTGATAACCCCCTGCCCGGCAAACCTTAGCACTCTGGTTTGGGTGGATGCCGTGTGTTGTGTCCCCTGTGTAACATCAGTACCCCAAAATAACATTCAATCCACAATGTGCGGTTAAACATCTCCCCCCACCAAATTTAGTCATATCCTCATGACTTCTAAATAACTCGCCAACCCTTTCTGCAGACACAAAAACCCAAACAGTGACATTGCTCCCCAAACAGTAGACCTTACGCCCTGTTCCCCAGGCGCTACATAGGCAAACCTATCTGGGAGTTTCCTAATCCTCCAAGTCCTCCGTACCCCCCCACCTAAACCCTTCAGGCTCGGACACTACTAGGGATACCTCAGGTCTGCTTGCCAGCTCCTCTCTCAATCTCTCACTAATGCCCCCACTGCAACCCGGAGCCCCCTGTCCCATGTCCAGGGCCCCACTTCTTTTCCTTCAGGGTCCTGCAGTAACCCAGGCTGCCCACAACTAGCCCTCCCCACTACAGCTGACTCAGTGGGAGAAGGGCCAAAAGTCTCTTAATCAAGGGGAAGTTAGCAAAAGGCAGCATGTACCACGCATCCAGCACATCATCCTTCGAATCAGTATTCTTCCTCATTTCCTCGATCGGTAGCTGCTTTTTGATCTTCTCCAGACTGAAGCACTTGGTCTGGGCTGCCTCTGCAGCCTCTTCAGCCTCCTGTAATAGAGGCGTCAGCTTCTTCTCTGACTCCCCCAACTCTCGCCACAGTCTCAGCAGTTCTGACTCACGCTTCTTGGCCATCTCAATCTGAGACGCAGTTACTCCACCAGCTTCTTCCACCCCAATCTGAAAAAGTTTTTCCACTTCATTTAAACTGTCGATGATTATCTTCAGATTCCCTTCAAGCTTCCGCTTCCCTCTTCCAAGATCTGTCCGCAATTGCTTCACCGCCTCAGAAGTATAGTCAAACCTCCCTCTCTGGGCTCTCAGTTTTCTGTTGGCCGATGTCACACAGTTTCCTTGGTCTTCCCCAACGTGCAAGTCTTCCAGTCTTTTCTGGACTAATTTATCAGTAAGTGGCCGCAGTTTCTGCTCGAAATTCCGGTTCTCCGTCTCCACGTTGAGGAGCGTGGACTCTCAAGTCTTCAAGGTTTGTCCCAAAAGTGCGGCACTCAGTCTCCAGCCTGCATTTCTGAGCACTCAGTTCAACGGTGCAAATCCCCTCTCTCCCCAGAATCTCATTTCGATTGATGACCTGGGTTTCCAGCTCCAGGTCCACCACCGTCTGTTCCAACACCAGGAAGTTCAGCTGGTATGTCGGGTCATTTCTCTCAGATTGCACCAAACTCCGCCGGCCAAAAACTACTCCACATTTTACACTTCGCCTCTGTTGCTTTTCCCCCCTCCCTTTCTTCTCCAAGGGAGGGTAGCCACACAGCAGCAGTTTCAAGGGGTGCTGCACTTTGCTGTTGTCCCTGGTGAATCTCCAAGAATTACCGTAGAATGCCACAGCTGAACACAGAGCACGGATGAACTGCATCTTTCTCCAGACCTGGCACTGGTCCAAAGGAAGTTTTAAGTCTTTAACTCTTTGTCGCCCGGGCTTTGGCACTCGTCTCGCATCATAGTCCCCCAAGGCCAATCCAAACCCTAGGCGATCCTCCACAGACGCCAAAACTGCAAACACTTCCACATCCCCCATGGTCTTCCCCATGCCCCACAGGAAGGTTGCAGGGGCTCCAGATATTCCCTGTGGCATCTTTTCAGACTGGAAGAAACCTAGGGGACCTATAACAGCCATCTTCTCCTTGTCGGCCTCACTCATCGGGATCTGGCAACACCCACTCCTCAGATCCAGTACATTAAACCACGTTGCACCACACAAACAGACCATCGCGTCTTTGGCCCTCAGGACCATATTCTGGTCAATGACAGGGGCCAGTCGCTGCGACCTCTCTCTCACCGAGGTGTCTTCAGCGGTCATTTCGTGCGCCCCCCCCCCCGCCACGTGGTATGTCAGAGCATCCACTAAGAGGGTCTCACCCTCAGATACTTCCCCCAGGCTGTACCACCATCGGCTCTCGTTTAAATTCGGTACCGGTCCAATGCTGCTACACATGTCTTCACAAGCAGCTTGAAACACTGAGTGCACAGACAATGCCCCCAAACAGCTCTCACCCGCCTCCTCCTGGCAGCCCCCATGCGCCTCCTCATCAGCGGGGTGTTGGTCCTCCCCAGAATTGAAACGCTGCCCGTCTCAACAGTGTCCGGACACATCAGCATTAACGATTCACGAACCTCAGACACCCCTACCTTGGCCTCCGAGAACTCCAATTTCACTTACCCATAATCGTCTTCGAAATAATCCCTAGCACTGATATTCGGAATTTCCAGTGCTCTGAATGGTGTCGAGAGTAAATGCTTCAAATACCAGTTGTGAAGTGAACTATACAGCAACTTGACCTGCGCCCTGGTGTCGAGGATGGCCTTAGCATAGCTTCCATCTATCCGTAATGACACTCAGGGGCGTGGTCCCTCTAAGCCTTCAGGAATAGGGTCTTTCCCTTTTGGGAGTTCCTTGGTGCATTGCTGGGAACGTGTTTCCCCAGAGACCCCAAGCCGTTCCCCCACTGGGCCTCCACTAAGTTTCCTGACACCTCTCTGATCAGCTGAACAACTGAGGGAGAGGCTGTTCCCCTTGAATAATCCCCCTGGCACTGCAAGCAATTTAGCTGCCCCCCTAGCCGGAGAAGATACACTGAAAGCTTTCCCCCAATCTCCTGACACAGGTATGGAAAGCCCCCCAGGTGCTGCATTTTACTTACAGTCAAATCAAATGCATTTTCCCACGCTTGCAGATAACTGGCAGCTGTCACAATGAGGTAATTGACCCTGACAGTTCTAACACCGTCAACAGCCCACCTACTCAAACTTTCAACTAATCCCTGTCGCTTTCCCTCAGCCAAGCACTGCCACTCACCTAACAACTGAGGGGTCCCCTCCACCCCTTTAGGGTTGGACATTATTCCAAAGACCTGCCATAGAGGTAAGATTCTGACCACTCTTTCCCCTCCCTCCTGACAGTATGGATAGCCCATGGCCCGGCCCCGCCTCACCCAGGGCACCAACAGATACTGGCAATCCCACCTCCGTGACGTCAGCGTTAGCCCACGCTGAAGCAAGGTCTGAGCCCACCATTTTATCAAACTTTTGCGCTGCGGTTTCAACTTCGCCATCAGCTTTAACTGCACTCAAAAATCAAGCTAACAATTCATCCAAGGTACAAATATCCACCCCACTCAACCCGTGACTAACCGCAATCCCCAAAGACACACATCACTAACCGCAATCCCACAGAGACACAGCAGCACTGATTCAAACAGGGCAATCACACAGCACCCCACTGAATCAAATCCACAGACGAAGCTCCCAAATGTAACACTCGCTTTGCCAAGTGGCATGATCTCGAGGTGATAACCCCCTGCCCAGCCAAACTTTAGCACTCTGGTTTGGGTGGATGCTGTGTGTTGTGTCACCTGTGTAACATCAGTACCCCAGAATAACATTGTCCACAATATGCAGTTAAACGATTAAGATTTTATATTTAAGTATGGGGCTGGTAGAGAAACAAAAAAAAAAAGGAAAACAAATAAAAGGCGCCAATAATCTCATAAAAATGTCCAGTGCACAACGTTGGAGCTCACGGATTTCCTTTCGCTGATCCTCCTTCACTCATCGTCAACCCCTGGGCTCTTGCCCCCAGCCCAGGCCCAGCGGGTCCAGCAACCATCTCCTCAAGCCATTCTTCTCTCTTCATCCTCTTCACGCCTTCTCCCCGAAGCCCACGCAAACTAACAGCTTTCACACAGACAGAAAGAATAACATCTATCCCAATTGGTTAGCAAACGAATACAAGTCCCATTATCACTAACTGCTATAGAGAACCACTGTCTCAGCAGTTAACAGTACAGAGAAGCCATTTTATTCCTCTTAGCAGTAACATAAAAGGAGAAACCCTTACGTATATATGTCACTGACTCACAAAATTAAAGGTGGCACATCAGTGGTTAGCATAATGCTTTACAATACCAGTGACAGAGTTCAATTCCCACCACTGTCTGTATGTTCCTCCCATGGCTGTGCGGGTTTTACTCCAGGTGCTCCAGTTTCACCCCACACTCCATTGACATTCTGGTTAGTAGGTTAATTGGTCATTGTAAATTGTCCAGTGATTAGGCTGGGGTTAAATTGGGGGATTGCTGGGCTCAATCAATCAATAAATTAATAAAAACATTAACAATAATGACAAGTCAGTGCATTTAGTGTAAGTTCAAAACTATTGTACTCAGTTGCATACCCTGTGGAACCTTTCATCTCTGGATTACACCCTTCTTGGGGCATTTAATAGCACTTAACATCTCTTAATTTTGACCTGTGTTGCAATTTGTCGTCTGTCTATCCTTGATGCACCCTTGGCTGCATGTCCTTCAGTCATATTGACCTCTGATTCTCAGTGTGTCTGTCGAATTTTGTCCTGTCCACAAAATAATGACCATATCCTTAGGCTGAACTCACTGTCACCACTGATATCCATTTTTATCTTCATGCAGCACTAGAGTATTTTTTTCTGAACCCACTTCCTAAAACATCATACAATTCACTAAATGGTTGTGACTGTGCCAGAAATTAATTCATTCCATTACATTCATTTTTCAAATTTACCACATTATGCTTATCATTAATTAAACTATGCATATTGCCATGTGTGCAGGACTGGTGCTTTAGAATTGTGCTGTGGTTGATGACTTATTTCTCTTCTGAAGCTTGTGTTATAACCACACTAATTTTTGCCATGGTAGTGCTCGGGATTTTGGCTAATTGAAATTGACTTCATACGAGGTGAAGGTTGGTAATTGCAAAGAGGGAGACTTGCAATATTTATATTGCATTTCATATTCATTAAGGTAATTAGGAAACACAGTTCTGTTGTCAAGTAGGAAGTGTAACTACAGGTCCCTCAAACAGCAATGTAAAAGTTACTAGATATTCTGTATTTTAGTAATACTGATGGCCTGGGCTCAGGGTAATTCTCCTGCCACAGAAAGCGAGTGTGGAACTGGACATTTTCTGTTATAGTTGGTGAAATTGCAAATGTGAGGAAAAATACTGATCACCTGGACAGCTGGTCACCTCAGGGCTACCCAGAATGTTATTTAATATCTTGAATTTGGCATGTTCTCATATCATCAGAAGTATGACGAACATAATGAAACAGACTTTACACAAAAGCATGTTGAAAATACAAAATCTGTTTTTTGAATAAACAGCACAATTTGATATGTCACACCTGAAGCCACCTCAGTGTGCTTCACCCATCATTTTATAATACAATTTTATATTAAAAGTATGCATTTACTACATTTGGAATTTATTTCACAAGCTTATGTTTGAGAAAGTTCAGTTGAGTGTGAATAAAATTGACATCATTACATCTGCTCCCAATCAAGTGGAAGGCAGTCCATCAGGACTCAGGCAAGAGTATTTGCTAATGAATTGATTACTTTCAACTTCTCATTTGCAGTCATGCTGCATTTTGTCAAATGGTAGAAATGTCAGCATTGGAGAATGTGTCTGTGGCGTTGCTTTGCTAAGTTGCACTTCAATCTGTCCGCATGGCACATTCCTGTGTCAGTAATTACAAGGTGTCAAACCGAGGGTCCACCCACTGATTTGAAAATATGCAGTTCTGCTTCCATTTGCAAACTAATTGTAGGTTTATATAACATTTGCTAAGGCCTCAAATTATCCAAAATTACTTTGCAACCAATCAAGTATTCTTAATGTCTAGTTACTTTTTCCACATAGACAAATTACTTGATCCATGGCAAGTTCCCACAAATGTGAGAATGCCATCTTTTTGGTAATGTTACCTGTATTGATTATCCTCCGAATATTACCACAGAATCTTCATAATTCCTTCTGAATGAATAGTTCGATTTCTTATCCTCACTTTGCTCTGGACCAGCTAGACAACAGGAACTTGAACTTCAGGCTGCTGTTCATCGACTACAGCTTGGCGTTCAACACATTATTCCATCAAAATTTATCATCAAGGTTTGAGATCTGAACCTCTGTATCTCCCTCTGCAACTGAATGCCAGAGTCATCAGCAGACTTCAATTAGTGAGGATTGGTAATGACATCGCCTAATCAACACAGGTGAACCTCAAGGCGATGTGCTTAGGCCCTATCCTACTCTCCATATGCACTTTATTGGCTAAGCACAGCTCCAAAGCAATCAAATTACCTTATAACTCTGCTGTTGTTGGATGAATCACAGGTGACAATAAGTCAGCATACTGGAGTGAGATAGGACAATCTGGTTGAGTTGTGCCGCACAGATAACTTCTCATTCAACATGAGCAAATTAAGGAGCTAATTGTTGACTTCAGGAAGGGGAAGGAGGGGAAACATGCGCCAGTCTGCATTGGGGAATTGGCAGCGGGGAGAGTCAGCAGCTTGCAGTTCCTGCGTTTAATATTGGACAGCTTGTCCTGTGCTCAGCATCTTAACTTTCACAGGAAGCTTCAGCTTGTCATCGAAGACTTCAACAAAAGATCTATAGCTGTACTTTTGAAAATATCCTGACCAGTTGCATCATGGTCTTTTACTGCAATTGGAATGCATGAGAATACAAGAAGCTGCAGAGTAGTGGTTTCGGCCAAGTATATCTGCTCCCCATTATCAGTCATATCTCAGAAAGCACAACTTCAAGAAAGCAACATCCATCAAAGATCCCAGGCCATAGCATCTATCACCAGGTAGGAGGTACAGAAGCCTGAAGTTCCTCACCACCAGGTTGAAGAACAGCTACTTCCCTTCAACCATTCATTTCTTGAAACAACTTGCAAAACCCCAAGTGGTGCAGTTTAGCAACACCACAACCACTTTGACTGCCTTGCACTAAAATGCAAGGTAATTGTTCTAATTGTGTTTTCTAGTAAAAAGGTGTATATTTGATTCTTTTTCTTGTGAATTCTGTTGATGTGCTGCTTTGTGACAGTGGTGCTGCTGTATGCAAGTTATTCATTGCATCTGTGCACAGATGTCCTTGTGCATATGACAATATACTTGACATTGGCTTTGACAAAAACTGGCATCTCTAACAGGGCAACAGACTCTTGCAGATGTGGTGAGGTACTGAGAAGATGGAACATAAAACGGTACAGGACCGCACAGATCCTTTATTCCATGATGTTATGCTGACCTACATAAATCTACTCTACAATTAAGCTTCCCTCCCATACACCCATAACCCTCCACTTTTCTTTATATCCATGTGCCTATATGAAGCTCTTAAATGCCCCTGTTCTATCAGTCTCTACCACCAGCTCTGGGGGTGTGTTCCAGGCACCCACCGCTCTGTGTAAAAGGAAAAACCTATCTCTGACATCTCCCATAAACCTCCCAATGCTCACTTTCAGTGGATCTCTCTGGCATTGGCCCTTGCTGCTGTGGGGAAAAGATGCACAGATGTCCCGGCTCCAGCGTCTGGAGTAGGATTTAAATCTAAAACCCTTTAGACCAAGGTGCAGAAATGCTGTATTCTTGGAGTCTTCACTGAATGTCCTAATAGAAAAAAGATGTTCACAATTTATGGTCAAATTGGAAATACCTGTCCAAATATATCACCAAATTGGAAAGCTGTTTCCACTGTACCAGCTAATTGAGAATGATGCTCACTGTTGACCAACTATTTTGAATTATCTTCCATAATATATTAATCACAAATACTGCTGTGACCTTGGCAGCTAAAAACAAATGCTACTTCAGTCTTTTAGCTAATTGGGGATGCTCTTCCTATTCTTTCAGCTAATTGAGAAACTTGGTTCACTCAGTGAAATTTGTGGAGTTGGGACCATATGAGACACTGGACTTCAGAAAATAAACCAATTAATGCAAATTTTAACTCTCTCTCTCCCCCCCCCCCCCCAACGGCACAGTGGTTCTCATCAGGAGCCATATCTCCCACTGCCCACCACTTTCTCTCCCCCCCCAGCCGCACAGCACAGTGGTTCTCATCAGGAGCCATATCTCCCACTGCCCACCACTCTCTCCCCCCCCCCCCCCCGCCGCATGGCACAATGGTTCTCATCAGGAGCCGTATCTCCCACTGCCCACCACTCTCTCTCCCCCCCCCCCCTCACGGCACAGTGGTTCTCATCAGGAGCCATATCTCCCACTGCCCACCACTCTCTCTCTCTCTCCCCCCCCCTCCCCTCACGGCACAGTGGTTCTCATCAGGAGCCATATCTCCCACTACCCACCACTCTCTCTCTCCCCCGCCCCTCACGGCACAGTGGTTCTCATCAGGAGCCATATCTCCCACTGCCCACCACTCTCTCTCTCCCCCGGCCCCCCCCCCCCCACCACAGCACAGTGGTTCTCATCAGGAGCCATATCCTGCAGGAGCCACAAGTTTAAAAACAAACAAGAAATGCGGAGTCACAGGAGTTTCTGAAAGTGCCATCATAAGTTTATTATTTTAATGAAATGTGACTAAAATGTATAAATAAAAAAGAAATTAGTATATGTAATTTAATTGGAACCCCAAATGAAATGAATGGGAAAATGTGCCTGATGATGCAAATGAGGCAGCTAAACAGCTTTTGAGTGGAGGGGGTGAGTGCTGCACATCAGTCATTATCTCTGTTCTGCCTGACCACACACAAATAGCCGTTCGCACCCGACAGGGCAGTCTGCTGAGCCCTGCTCCACATCCACCCCCAAGTCACTGATTATACAGTGAGCAGGCGGGCGTGACCCTGCGGGATACCCTGCAACCTGCCTCTACCAGTTCGTGATTATGATTACTTTGTAATAGATAATTACATGTTAATAAGGAACCATCCGCATCTAATTCCAACTGAAAGACTGTCAGAAGTTGCCAGGATTTCCATTTCAAAATCTATATCAGAAGGAGATTAGTATGGAGGGTCTGGCATGGCCCATGTTGTAGTAATCTCATTAAAACAGTTATGAGTATCACAAACAAAGCAAACATTGGGCAGGGCTGTCTCCAACAAGGCCAGTCAGTGATGTTGTGTATGTGGCCTGGTTACCCAACAATGCTACTAATAAAAACGCTGGAGACGGGAGCTAAGTTTCATGGTTCTTTTTGGCAGAAACTGAACTCAGCACACAGGTACAGATCAATACACGCCTAATAGCGCATGCAACAACGTGTTACTAAAACATAAAGTAGTCCCTTATTATAATGTAGGCTATACGATACACTCCTCCTTTTATTTTAATAGTGTATCAACTGTTTTTTACTGGGGCATTATGCTAAATAAATAAATTTACCCTTAACATTCAAACATCTACCATTTGTTTACTTTGCAACTTAATAATATCAAATGAAAACAAAGTAACCTAATAATATCAAATTATAGCAAACCTTTTTTTTACTTTTGGTCTAAGACCCATTTATAACTCAAGTCTCCGGGGCGGGGGGAGGGGAGGGTCTTCTCTAGGTTGACCAGCATTGAAGCAAATAGGTCTTCACTCTATTGTCTGGAATAAATTAAACAATCCACAAATTGGCAGGTTCCAACCATAAAGAGTAGTCACCTCCATTTTGCAAAGATGACGAAAGCAAAGTGAAATCCGTGAAAAGGTGAATGTTATTCTTAAAAATATGTGCAATCATCAAACTGAGATGGCATTGGAAAGTGTCTTCAAATAGTGTGTTCTTCAGTCCGTGAATAAACTTGTTTTAATACAGATTTCCATATAAAAGTCATGAAAAGTTGACCTCTGAGCATAGGGAGTTAAAAAGATGTGCGCCTCCAACTTGCTAAGAGTTCTAGGCAGCAGATTGCCTCCGTATAATGAAGACTCCTCTCTGCACTCTCTGCAGCTGTTCTAGATATATACAAATCTTTGTGCTATCGCTTGTCTTCCTTACCCATATCTCATTTGTTCCAACTGAGCTAATTACACAGCCAATCTCTATATTCTCCTTAGATTCCAAATAGATAGCCTGACCTTTATGATACTATCTCTTATCGTAATATAACCTTCCATCTTCTATTCATGCTTTGTATCTTTGTGCTGGTGAATCTGTAGGAGTGCTGGGAAGATGCTCAGGAGAAGACAGATGCTGGTCTTTTCGGAGATTTAAGTTTATTGAGAGTTTGCAGATCTTCCATTATCTGTTCATCTGTTAACAAGTAATTTAACTGTGCAGGTGCAGGTTTTAGTCTTTTGTCTGTAATTGGGACAGGGTCATTAGGTCTCCTCCTTAGCTTCCTAGTCATTATTGGCTTTACCTCCGTAGAATCTCCTGTGAGCTCCATTGTTAGCCTCTCATTCTCAATCATCTTTTTCTTTTCTTCTAACTCAATCTTTTTATCTTCAAATTCCTTCACTGCTGCTTTCTTCTCTTTAATATAATTCCTTTCCATTTGTTCTGTCTCCAGTTGCAGAAAAAGCTCTGCATTTCGTGCTCTTTCCTTGTATTGTTGATCTAGTTTCTTCATCCTTTTCTGATACTCCTGCAAAGTGCCTTCCTGTAACTGCCATATCTGTCTTTTGAGAGATATCAGTATCTCCTGGTACATCTGCTCTTTTACTTCCAGGTAGTCTTCATCATCCTGCTTATTGGCAATATGTCTCCCTTGCATCCTCTGTATCTTCATCCGAGTTGCAGCCACAGATACTACATTCGTCCTCATTGTCGACGCTGTCTAGTTCCACCTTGTTGTAATAGTCGACAATGGGTGAGAGGAGAGCTGCGGACATCTTCCCCGCCAAGCTGTCCTCCTTTGTTGACACATCTAGTGCCTTGATGGTGTGCCAATCTAACTGGATTTTCCTGAGCCATTCACGTCCCAGCAACGGTGGTCCTCCATTTCTCAGTACATAGAGGTTCAGCTGCTGTGTTTTGTCTCCATAGGTCACTGTCACTTAAATTTTACCTTTGGGACGCACTTTCTGTCCTGTGTAAGTCTTTAGCAGTAGTTTAGTTCGTTTCAGAGGTATGTGAGAAAACAGTCATTTGTAGTCGTGTACAGAGATTATTATTAAAGCTGAGCCTGTGTCCAACTCCATTTTCAGTCTCACACCTGCCACTTGTGGAGTGATCCTTATTACTCTTCGATCACCTGTCTCTTTCACGCTGTGAAGTTGCAGACAAGACAATTCACTTTTGACTGAGTCTTTTTCATCAGAACTGCTTTCTTCCTTTTTGTGTACATTGTTGTATTTTCCTTTCTGGGGTTTCTTGTTTCTCTGTATTTTGTCCTTTTTCTGCTGTTTACTAGCTTTGCATACTCTGCCAGTGTGACCCTGTTTGCCACAGTTTCTGCATTCTTTGTCTTTAAACCCTCAGGGTCATGTGACATGTTCCAACAATGGTAACATTTCTTTCCTTCATTTCTGTACAGTGACATTTTATCTGTAGCATATTCCAGAGATTTTTGTTGTATCTCTGAAGCACCCTGTGCTGCTGTGTTTCCGTTGATATTGCAATGTTCAGTGCCTTCTCTAATGTAAGGTCTTTTTCACTCAGGAGTAGCCTCTGTGTGGTTTCACAGTGCATGCCACACACTAACCTGTCCTTCAATGCGTTCGATAGACCCGCTCCAAATTGACAATGTTCTGATAATTTGCGTAATTCAGCACAATATTCAGAAATGCTTTCATTTTTGCTCTGATTCCATTTGTGAAATTTAAATCTTTCAGTAATGACCAGTGGTTTGGGGATTAGGTGCTATTGGAGAGTGTCTACTGTTTGCTTGAACGTTTTGTCAGCTGGCTTTTCAGGGGTTAACAAGCTCCGTAGCAGCCCATATGTTTTTGCTCCCGTAACACTGAGTAAGGCTACGTCCACACTAGACCGGATAAATCCGTAACTGAAGCTTTTTCTCTTGGTTTTGACCCTCCGTCCACACGGAAACGGCGTTTTGCTCTCCCGAAAACGGAGCTTTTCTAAAACATTCTCCAGAGTGTGTAAATCTGAAGACGCCGGTTGGGCGGTGTAGTGTGTACAGGGTGACTGGAGCTTCAAAACGCTGTCATGACCTGCTGGGACAGATGGTGGCGGCAGCACGGCATTTCATTGTTTTCTTGAACGCAGCCTCCAACACCACAACAACAATGGCGGACAGCTTCATGTGTGTGTTGTTTATTATCCACGTTTATAGCTGCTTTTTCCAGCAGAGGTTTTCTTTGTATTCCTCAAAGACGTTGTTGAAAACTTTTTCGCTGTTGTTGTAGGTACTCTAGTTTTTGACCAATGGAAATAGCACAACGCCACCGTGGAAACGGAAGTAGTATACCATTTCCTCTTCGCTTGTTTTCTGTAAATGTGTCCTGCGCATGCCCAGTAGGAGGAGATTCACCCAAATACCCATTTTAATGTGGACCGAGGTATTTTCAAAAATGTCTGGTGTGGACGCCTATCGTTTTTATGTGAAACCGGCGTTTTCAAAATTATCCGGTCTCGTGTGGACGTAGCCTAAGACGCTGGCTTTCTTTTCATCATTAACACCATTAGCATCACAATATAACTCCACTCTTTCAATGTTAAGTTACCCAGTTTTCAATGCCACTATCAAATACTGTAATGATTCCAATCATTGCCATCTTCGTTATGTTAATTTATCCCGTTTTTCCTTGTTTCCTTTTTAGCTAGCTCCTTGCAGTCACAGCACGTTTCACTTGACTCACGTGACCTTTTTGCTAGCGCAGGCACACTCCATCTAAATGCGTGTGTCACTCCTTTTCATCTCCCTTCTGGGGCAGGCAGTCTCTCAGTCCCTGGGATTCAGCGCTGGCTGTGGTCTCGCCTGGACGTGCTGCGACTCCGACTGTGCCTCTTGGTCTCGACCCCGGCTGTACTCTCATTTCCTTTCGGACTCACAGCCTTGCTCTGCCTCCTTCTCCTGCTCCTTGGCTCATTCCTTGCGCTCTTCCTCCGAGTGTCGTTATCAACTAAAGCCCGGCGTTCCGCTAAGATGTAGGTTCATTAACTTCGTAGCCAAAGCAATGTCCCCTTGGATCCCATGCCTCCTTACTTTCTCAATAAGCCTTACATGGGGTACCTTTATCAAATGCTATAAGGATTTAATAGTTCAAGCAAAATTTCTGGGTAACGACTGATATTTAAAATAAGTTTCAACAACTCTGAGAGAAAGCGAAGTTGATTTTAATTGGACTTCCCAATCTCTTATCCAGTTGAATGTGGTTTTAGTCAAGCTCGTAACTCATAACAGTCTAGATGTTGTGAAAAGAGGTGATATTCGATAATCTTTAACCAAGTTGCAACAGAGATATTCAAAAACTTGCTGGCTTGCATCAGTCACATGGATATCACTAAATACCCAAAGTAACAATATTAAGTACTTTTTCATAGTTGTTGGAAAGAATATTATCTATATTTTAAATAAAATATCTATTCAGAGCTTTGAAATTGTTTTATTTTTCATACACACCTATAAAATTATACTGAATATATAATAATATCTGTAACCTGTTAAAATATAAATATTGACTGGATATTAGAATAATTAGTACAGCTGACCCAAAAAAAACTTGGAATGATGGAGGGTGGAGACCACAGAGCTGAGTGGAAGTCACAAGTGGGCCACGAGCTGAAAAAGGTTGAGAACAACTGCATTTGCAGATGTCGAAACCTTAAATGCAATCAGTGTATTTGTCCAATGGCCTAAAGGAAGCTGGCATTTCTGTGTAAATATTTATTTCTGCTTCATGATAATTACGAACTACCCCAAATAAGGGCTGCATAAAATGCTATCAGAATCATGAAGAGAACAATATAACCCATAGTCTTTAATTTTGCTTAAAAAAAAAATCACTTTGCATCCAGACCATAAGATATAGGAGCAGAATTAGGCCATTTGGCCCATCGAGTCTGCTCTGCCATTTCATCATGGCTAATCCAATTTTCCTCTCGGCTCCAATCTCCTGCCTTCTCCCCATATCCCTTCATGTCCTGACCAACCTAGAATCTATCAACCTCTGCCTTAAGTATGCATAAATATTCAGCCTATGGCAAAGAATTCTGAATATGATGTAGGTGAATGCTTTCCTGGTGTCATGGATTCTTGATTGCCTGACTGGCAGACCATAGTACATGTGCCTGCAACACTGTGTGTCTGACAGAGTGATCAGCAGCACTGGGGCTCCACAGGGGACTGTCTTGTCATCTTCAGAAGCTTTCTGATGACTCTGCCATTGTTGGATGCATCAGCAAGGGAGATGAGGCTGAGTACAGGGCTACAGTAGGAAACCTTGTCACATGGTGTGAGCAGAATTATCTGCAGCTTAATGTGAAAAAGGCTAAGGAGCTGGTGGTAGACCTGAGGAGAGCTAAGGCACTGGTGACCCCTCCAGGGGGTCAGTGTGGACATGGTGGAGGATTACAAATACCTGGGGATACAAATTGACAATAAACTGGACTGGTCAAAGAACACTGAGGCTGTCTACAGGAAGGGTCAGAGCCGTGTCTATTTCCTGAGGAGACTGAGGTCCTTTAACATCTGTCGGATGATGCTGAGGATGTTCTACGAGTCTGTGGTGGCCAGTGCGTTCATGTTTGCTGTTGTGGGCTGGGGCAGCAGGCTGAGGGTAGCAGACACCAACAGAATCAACAAACTCATTCGTAAGGCCAGTGATGTTGTGGGGATGGAACTGGACTCTCTGACGGTGGTGTCTGAAAAGAGAATGCTGTCTAAGTTGCATGCCATCTTGGACAATGTCTCCCATCCACTACATAATGTACTGGGTGGGCACAGGACTACATTCAGCCAGAGACTCATTCTACCGAGATACAACACAGAGCATCATAGGAAGTCATTCCTGCCTGTGGCCATCAAACTTTACAGCTCCTCCCTTCGAGGGTCAGACACTCTGAGCCAATAGGCTGGTTCTGGACTTATTTCCTGGCATAATTTACATATTACTATTTAATTATTTATGGTGCAACTGTAACAAAAACCAATTTCCCCTGGAATCAATAAAGTATGACTATATTTCACCAAAGTTTAAAACAATATGGCATGATTACTGTATAACGTGGATTTTTTTTTCCAGCCATTAACGGAATCAAAGCTGAATGGAGTTAATGCTGTTTCTCCATCTGCGTCCTTTCAACTGGCTGAAAACGGTCAAACATTTAATGAGGACTTCAGCTCACAGGCAGGTTAGTGATGATTATTTTATAAATTCACCAGCTGAATTGCCAGAGAAGTGACCTTTACCAATCAGACAAGTTAACCATTGTTAGCAGCATTGCTCAGAATGGCACATGTGTGAACATAGAATATTAAAAAGCCACTTAGCCCATTAGTTTACTTTGGCTGTAAACTCTGCTTTTGCTTTTCTATCCCTCAGTCTCCTGACAGATGAAAGCTCCAAATATGTTTCATTTAAAATTACTTCTCATATTATGCAACCTTAAGCATTGGATTCACTTAGCTGAAGGACATTGCAGCTCTGGAATTCAGAAATAGGGAAGGTAGAATTTAGAAAAAAACCCACTAAAATGGAGGAACTTTTACCTGTCTTTGTTGGATTAAAGGTGAATAAATTATCAGCTCCTGATGGGATGTACCAAAGGCTCTGGTGGGAGTCAAGAACTCTGACAGAGTTTTAATTATTTTCTGGCCACATGCCAAGCGTCTGATTACTGAGGAGAGCAAATTTGATATCTTTGTTCACAAAGGGCAGCAGGAATAAATCAGGTAATATAGGCAGTGAGTCTATTGTCAATGATTAGAAATAACTGAGGGATAAAATTAATCTATGTTTGGGAAGATAGAGATTAGCCTAAATTAGGCAGCATGAAAGGGGGAGGGGGTATCCTTTCAGACCAATTCAACTGAGTATTTTAAAGAACATACCAAAGTGATTTGATGAAAGCAGTGTAGTTGATGTATCTCATTAAGGCCTTTGACCAGATCATGCATAGCAACCTCATTCAAAGGATCCAAGCCAAGCTGCCAAATGCATCCAAAATTGGCTTGATAATTGGAGGCACAGAGATGGCAGTGGGAAATTCTGCCTTTGGAATTGTGTGACAGGGATCTATGCTGGAACTTGTCTGTTTGTTATGTACATATTTGATTTAACTGTAGGAGTATGAATTGATGGTAAAGGCAAATGAAATATCAGCATTCATTTCAGGAGGTCTGGAATAAAAGCAAGGATGTAGTACTGAAGCTTTATAAGGGGTTAGTCATACCACATTTGGAATATTGTGAGCAATTTTGGACCCTGTATCTAAGGGAAAATGTGCTAGCGAGGGTCCAGAGAAGGATCTGAAGAATGATTCTGGATATGAATTACTCGAGCCACTGTTACAGCACTGCAGGCTGTTCTGGTTGCCTCTGAACAGGCAAAAATGTTATTGCACTTTGGAGAAGAGCAGATTACCCAGGTTGTTACCTGGAATAAAGCATCTCAATAGTGAGAAGGCACTGGGTAGGCTGGGTTTCTTTTGCTTTGAGCGGAGTAGACTGAAGGGGAACCTAATGAGGTATACAAAATTCTGAGTGGCATAGAGTCGGTAGGTCGTAAGAAGCTTTTCCCCACAGCAAAGATAAGACCATAACAAATTGGAGCAGAATTAGGCAATTTGGCCCATTGAGTCTGTGGCTGCCATTCCATTATGGCTGCTTTATTATCTGTTTCAACCCTATTCTTCTGCCTTCTTCCCATAACCTTTGACACCCTGAATAATCAAGAACCTTTCAACCTCTGCTTTAAATATACTCAATAACTTGGCCTCCACTGTGGTAATGAATTCCACAGATTCACCACTCTCTGGCTAAAGAAATTCCTCCTCATCTCTGTACAAAAATGGACGTCCCTACATTCTGAGGCTGTGTCCTCTAGTCCAGACTCCCCCATTACGGAAAATATCCTCTCCATATCCATTCTGTCTCGGCCTTTCAATATTTGATAGGTTTCAATGAGATTCCCCCTTATTGTTGTAAACTCCATTGAGTATAGGGTCGGAGCCATCAAACACTCTTCATACGTTAACATTTTTATTTGTAGAATCGTTCTTATGAACCCCCCGGACCCTCGCTAATGCCAGCACATCATCTTGTTGCTGCCTGTAAGGAGCTTGTACGTTCTCCCTGTGACACGTGGGTTTCTCCATGTCCAGGTGCTCCGGTTTCCTCCTACAGTCCAAAGGCATATCCGTTTGTAGGTTAACTGCTCGTTATAAATTGCCCCGTGATTAGGATTAAATTAGGCTCAGATTAAATCCAGAGACTGCTGGGTGGCGCAGCTCGAAGGGCCTATTTCACGCTGTATCTCAATAAATAAATAAGGGGCCCAAAGCTGCTCACAGTACTCCCAAGTGTGGTCTGACCAATGTCTTAAAAAGCCTCAGCGTTGCATCATTGTTTTTATCTTCTGGTCCTCAAAACAAATGTTAACATTGCATTTGCTTTGCAACATACACAAAATGCTGGAGGAACTTAGCAGGCCAGGCAGCATCTATGGAAAAGAGTACAGTCAACGTTTCAGGCCAAGACCCTTCAGAAGGACGAAGTCTACACTCTTTTCCATCGATGTTACCTGGTCTGCTGAGTTCCTCCAGCATTTTGTGTGCATTGCTTGGCTTTCCAGCATCTGCAGATTTTTTTTGTTTGTGATTGCATTTATTTTCCTTACCACAGACTCAAGTTAGCCTTTAAGGAATCTTGCACAAGAACTCCCAAGTCCCTTTGCACATCTGATTTTTTTTGAATTTTCTGCCCATTTTAAAAAAAAGTAGTCTACACCTTTTTTCCTTTTACCATACTCTTCCCTACACTATATACTATCTGCCAGTCCTTCTGCGGACTCTCTGCTTCCTCAACACTACCTGCCCCTCCACCTATCTTTGAATCATCTACAAACTTGGCCACAAAGCCATCTATTCTGTCATTCAAATTATTGACATATAACATGAAAAAAGCAGTCCCAGCACCGATCCCTGTGGGACACCATTAATCACTGGCAGAACACCAGAGTATGCCCCCTTTATTCCCACTCTTTGCCTCCTGCCAATTAATCAGTCTTCCGTCCATTATCTTTCCTATAATACCATGGGCTCTTATGTTGTTAGGCAGCCTCATGTGCTGCACCTTGTCAGAGGCATTCTGAAAATACAAGTAAACAGCATCAACTGACTTTAAAACTCAAAAGTCTTAAGGTGTATAAGTCACTTAGGCCAGTTGAATTACATCCCAGAGTCCTGGGAGAAGTTGCTGAAAAGATAACGGATGCATTGATCATGATCTTTCAAGAATCATTTGATTCTGGCACAGTCCCAGAGAACTAGAAGAATGCAAATGTCACTCTACTCTTTAAGAAGGGAGGAAGGCAGAAGAAAGGAAATTGTTGGCCAAATAGCCTAACCTCAGTGCTTGGGAAAGTGTTGGGGTCTATTATTAAGGATGTGATTTCGAGGTACTTGGAGACTAATGACAAAATAAGTCAAAGTCAGCATGGGTTTTGTAAAGGGAAATCTTGCCTGATAGATCTGTTAGAGTTCTTCAAGGAAGCGACGAGCAGAGTGAACAAAGGAGAAGCAGTGGATTTACTTGGATTTTCCGATCGGTCTGATCGTTTCCTGATTGGTCAGGACATCAAAGGATATGGCGAGAAGGCAGGTGTATAGGGTTGAATGGGATCTGGGATCAGCCACGATGGAATGGCAGAGCAGACTCGATGGGCTGAATGGCCTAATTTGACCCCTATGTCTTTTGGTCTTTCCTTTGTCTCTCCTGTCTGTTGTTTCCTCAAAGAATTCCAACAATTTTGTCAAGCAAAGTTTCCCCTTGAGGAAACCATGCTGACCTTAGCTTATTTTATCATGTGTCTCCAAGTATCCTGAAACCTCATCCCCAATAATGGACTCCAACTTTTACCCAACCATTGAAGGCAGGCCAACTGGCCTTATATTTCCTTTCTTCTGCTCCCTCCCTTCTTAGTGAGTGCAGTGACATTTTTTGCAATTTTCCTGCCCTGTGGAACCATTCCAGCATCCAGTGATTCTTGAAAGGTCATTACAAATGCCTCCACAATCTCTTCAGCTACCTCTTTCAGAACCCTGGGATGTAGTCCATCTTGTCCAGGTGACTCTTCTACCTTCAGACCTTTCAGTTTCTCAGGCACAACTTCCTTAGTAATAGCAACTGCACTCACTTCTGTCCCCTGGTACTAGCAGTATGCCAAAAATTTCCTCTGCCATTTCTTTGCCCCCTATCCCCTCCCATTGCTACCTCTACAGCATCATTTTCCAGCAGTCTGATATCCACTCTTACCTCCCTTTTACTCTTTATATATCTGAGAAAACTTTTTTCCTTTTTATATTATTGGCTAGCTTACTTTCATATTTCATCTTTCTATCCTTATGGCTTTTTAGTTGCCTTCTGTTTTTTTAAAGCTTCATATTACTCTTAACTTCCCACTAATATTTGCTATATTATATGCCCTGTCTTCTCCTTTTATGCTGTCCTTGACTTCTCTCGTCGGCCCTGGTTGCCTCAACCTCCTTTTTGAAAAATATTACTTTTATCTTTGGGATGTATCTATCCTGCACCTTCCAAATTGCCCCAGAAACTCCAGCCTTGGCTGTTCTTGTGTCCTCCCATCAAGATGAATAAAACCTGTGAGAATCGGGTAATAGTGAGGAAGTTAAAGGGGATCTCGGGAAGAAGCTACTCAACCAGAGGGTGTTTGGAATCTCGAACATGATATCTGAGGGGGTGGTGGAGATACATTTTAGAAAAATCAGGATGAGCACTTGAGTTGCCAAGGCATAGAAGAATATGGGTCAAGTACTGGAAAATGGGATAAGATGTGTTCTTGATAGTCAGCATGCTTGTGGTAGGGTGAAGGGCCTGTTTCAATTATGTATAACTCTGTTTCTTATTTAATATTATGTAATCAAGGAGCCATGTAGCACTCTTTTTTGAAGAATATTTAATTGGTTGCAATTATTTTTGTCGCCATGTTCTATATTCTGAAATCTATATTCAAAAGTGAGTGAATTGTGTGTTGAAAGCTGTATGCCACTAATTGCAACATAGCTGGATTGTGAAGCTTTGACTTTTTGTTCAAATATACCTCTATTTACGAATGATGCTCTGCTGCATCTGGGCTGACCTGGACCATGAGATGGTTTTGGATGTGGCTCACACTCTCAATTTCCAGTGGTGGAATTTTTCAATCTCAGCTGTAACATCTCAGGGAATTATCATTGTAGGTCAGCTAACTAACACTACTTTGAAATTACTCTTAAAAAGCAATTTTAGATTTATACATTTTGAAATAAAATAGTGTTTTTCTTTTTTTAGCATTTTGTTTTCAGATGTTCTGTAGTATTGAGCAAAAGATTTTGAGCTGTTTTGTTTCTTGAGTGCTTCCCTGGATTTGATTCTGATGAAAAGAAGTTTAATTGGATTAACTTGAAAACTAATCAAAAGTTTCAGTCTCGAGTGCAACATGGAGCACTGTTTCAGTATCGACAGAAAAACCATAAATTAATTAGAGACCACTTAAAATTATTAATTTTTGAGAGAATAAAACCTGATGCATAAAAAATAATTGCAGATAAATGGAGTGGTAGGAGGTTGCCATTCAATCTATCCATGGAACTGCAATTCCTCGTCCATTCACGTAAATCTCTTAATTAATCCTTTCCTGATAAATTGACCAAAACTTCCTTTTGCACCCTATGCATTTGAAAAAGCATTTGGACTCCATGATTTTTAACATTTCCTCTCATCTATTAAGATTTGAGTATTAAAAACTTCCAAATCTGTCTTCACATTCACCTCTTAAAAGTATATTCCATATATTATTGTCCTTTTGTCTCATTCTTCTGATCAAAATGCATCATGTGAAACAATTTTTTGCATTCATTTTCATCTGCCCATTTCTCTAGCCTGTCAATATCTATTACTTTAAGTGTTTTCTATATTTGGAGGTTATGGGTCATCTGCCTATCTGAAAATGATTCAATATGTTGTTGAATCCAAGTCATCAATTTTGAAGGCAAGAAGGACTGGGAGAGCTGTTGAGGTAATGATGTCACCTCCTCCTGTTGCCAGTCTGCAGTAAAAAACAAACTTGTGGAAGAGATCAGCAAATCGAGCAGCATTCGTAGAGGCAAAGCGATGGTCAGTGTTGGGTTATATAATGCAGTCGTTCTTCTGATGCCAGCTGACACTTTTAATGAGACCTAAAGGGCTCATTACTGCCAAGTTGCTAACGTTTATATGGGTGCAATTAATAGTTGCTGTTTTTTACCCCCGAGAGATTTCAGTTATATTTTCCCTCGAGATGTCTGAAACAGGACCAGCAAATTGTAAATCCTAAATGGTTGCTGTTATTTTTTTGTGAATTATATCATTAAGTTATCTTGCCTGAATTTGATGTGCATTTGAATTTTTATGTCTCCATTCAAACTGAAGTCTGGAAGATGATGAGCAACTGCATTCACTTCTATCATCCAAATATAGCTGCTGGTCATTAAGAGATTGCTTTGCCAGTTTTTTTTTTCAGAACACAACTATTCTGCAACATAGTGGTACCCTCTATTTTGAGCAAAGTTAATGTAATCGTCCTCAGCCAATTCAACACAGCTCTACCAAGAGGGATTTCTTGCAGGTCAGAGGCAGTAATTTAAAAAGGGAACTTTGAGGGCATTTGTCCATTGTACTTGGACTATCAGCCACATCAACAGAGCTCTATGAACTAAATAAAAGTACAGAAAGGATAAGCGGGGCGGCCATTATACAAGAGTAGGTCAGTGGCAAGAATAGAAGCGACAGGCTTTGGCTCAAAAGAGGCTCTGGCTCAGAAGAGGCGTTGGCTCTGTGTAAAACGTCTGTTAGGGTTTCCTTTTTATTTCTTTTTTCCCTCTCCTATTGCACCATTTAAATGGCTGTGGTGTGCTCTTCGTACCGGATGTTAGAGAACCGGGAGATACAGAGTCTCCCAGGAAACATCTGCATGAAGTGCACCTGGCTGCAGCTTCTTGAGGACCGTGTTAGGGATCTGGAGCAGCAACTGGATGATCTTCAGCTTGTACGGGAGAGCGAGGATATAATTGATCAAAGTTACAGGGAAGTAGTCACCCTGAAGTTGCAAGAGGCGAGTAGCTGGGTGACTGTCAAGAAAAATGGAAATAGGCAGTTAGAACAGAGTACCCCTGTGGCCATTCCCCTCAAAAACAAGTAACCGCTTTGGATACTTTCATGGGGGATGACCTCTCGGGAGAATGCCACAGCGACTGGGTTACAGGCACTGAGCATGGGTCCATGGTGCAGAAGGGAAAGAGAGAGAAGGAGGGAGTGGTAGTGATAGGAGACTAGGTAGTGAGGGCAAACAGACAGGAGATTCTGTGGACATGGACGTGATCAGGACACCCGGATGGCATGTTGGCTCCGAGGTGCCAGAGTCAGGGATGTCTCAGATGGAGGGGGGTGGGGAGTAGCCAGATGTCTTGGTACATATTGGTACTGATGACATAGGAAGGAAAAGCAATGAGGTCCTGAAAAGAGCATTTAGAGAGCTAGGTAGAAAGCTGAGAAGCAGGACTTCCCAGGTAGTGATTTCTGGATTGCTGCTTGTGCCATGTGCCAGTGAGGGTAGAAACAGTTTGATTTGGCAGATAAATGCGTGGCTGAGAAGCTGGTGCACGGGGCAGGGCGTCAGGTTCTTGGATCATTGGGGTCTCTTCTGGGGAGGTATGACCTGTTCAAAAGTGGCGGGTTGCAGCCTAACCCGAAGACAAGCAATATTCTTGTGGGCAGGTTTGTTAGAGCTATTGGGGAGGGTTTAAACTAACTTGGCAGGAGGGTGGGAACCAGAGTGAAGGGACTCAAGAAAGGACGGATGGTAAAAAAGTAAAGATAGCATGCAGTCGGATTGTCAGGAAGGGCAGGCAGGTGATGGGACTTAGTTGCAGCCAACAGGCTGAGTATCAAATCATTGGGGATGCAGAGTCAGAAAGGGCAACAAATACGGTACTCAAGGTGTTGTATGTAAATGCATGTAATATAAGAAATAAGGTGGATAATCTTGTTGCAATATTACAGATTGCCAGGTATGATGTTGTGGCCATCACTGAACCGTGGCTAAACGATGGCTGTAGTTGGGTACTGAATGTTCAAGGTTGCCCGTTATATCAGAGGGATAGCAAGGTAGGCAGAGGGGGTGGTGTGGCTCTACTGGTAAAGATTGGCATCAAATCAGTAGAAAGATGTGACATTGGATCTGAAGATGTTGAATCCTTGTGGGTTCAGTTAAGAAACTGCAAGGGTAAAAGGACATTGATGGCAGTTATATACAGGCCTCCCAACAGTGGCTGGGAGGTGGACCACAGGTTACAACAGGAAATTGAAAAGGCAAGTCGAAGGGGCAATGTTATGGTAGTCATGAGAGATTTTAACATGCAGGTTGATTGGGAAAATCAGGTTGGTAATGGATTTCTGGAGAGCGAGTTTGTTGAATGCCAAGAGATAGCTTTTTAGAGCATTTGTCTATAGCTACTAGGGGATAAGCTATACAGGTGTCCCCCGCTTTTTGAAGGTTTGCTTTACGAAACCTGTTATGAAAGGCCAACGTTAGTTCCCTGTTTTCGCTAACAGAAGGTGTTACAAAAAAAGGCAGCGCTCAATAAAAAATCAGCGCGCTCCCCAAGCAGCCGCTCTCCCCTGGATTCAGAACTGCATTCTCGCCAGCATTGCTTAAACACATGCCTCTGAGCAGCCGTTAGCAAGTTGAGTTCTAAGGTATCGGAAAAGCCTGAAAGAGCTTGTAAGGGTGTTACACTTAGTGTAAAACTAGACATAATTAAGCTTTAGATGGTGGTGAACGAAGTAAGGACAAAGTGAATTTGGCTTGTGGAAGTTGACGAAGATGATGTTGAAGAGGTTTTGGCATCCCATGACCAAGAACTGATAGATGAAGAGTTGATGCAATTGGAAGAGGAAAGGATAACAATCGAAACCAAATGAAGTAGCGAACGGACCGAAAGTGAAGTTTTTTTGTTTTTTTTTGTCATGGTAACACGTCAAAGCTGCACCCTCTCTAATATGCTGGTAGAGGGAGTTTTATTTGGGTTTTCTTTAGCGCTGGAAATGGTTACATCCCGACACGCGGGACAGAAGCAAAGTAGCATTGTGTATTCCACGGACCAGCAAATACTGGCCAGTTTAGCGAACAGAGCGACGGACACCCTTGCTGAAATCCAGAGGAAAACCCACAGAGAGTGCAGAGGGGGATCACAAAGCCGAGGAAAGAGGACCGGGTTGAGACAACAGGGTCTTTTGGAGAAGAGGAGTTCGGTGGGTAATACCGTTCCGGCTGACCGTAAGTGCACTGAGAGCGGTAAGCGTAAAGGAGTTGGGTGCTTACTGATCTGGTTAACAACGGATGGTGCAATCCGGGGCATATTACGATCGAGGAACGTGTTTGCAGACTGGATATTGAACTTTTTACTGTTGGACTTCGGTCACATTCCACTGTGATACAACACTTGGCGGCACGGGAGGTTGTTCCTGCCTGTGGCCATCGAATGTGCAGCTCCTCCTGTGGAGGGTCAGACACCCTGAGCCAATAGACTGGTCCTGGACTTATTTTCCATCTGGCGTAGTTTGCATTTTGTTGTTTGATTGTTGGGGGTTTTTGTATTGCTATATTTACGCTCTATTCTTGGTTGGTGTGGCTGTAACGAAACCATATTTCCCTCGGGATTAATAAAGTATGTCTATCTATCTATTGTCCAGGAACTGAACGTGAAGCAACTGCGTGAGATTTTCGCTGCAATGATAAAGTATGACTTTAATTTTGAAAGGGTACGTAGGTTTAGGGCAAATTTGCAAGATGGTTTGAGTGCTAACAAAGAACTGTATGATAGAAAAATGTGCGAGGCTCAGCAGTCAAGCATACTATCGTTTCTCAAGCCTTCCACATCAGCCACAGGAGACGACGAACCTCGACCTTCAACATCGAGGTGGGCAGTCATAGGAGAAGATGAGCTGCCTGCCCTAATGGAAGCAGACGATGATGAGATGACACCCCAGTGTCCCACCACCCCAACCCCCAGGCCACGGACAGGTACCAATTTGCGGAGAATGCAGCGGTAGCCAGGAGGCACACAGCACATCATTAAGGAAAAAGCCAAAATAAACATGCTAATTAATTAGGTGCCGCCCAGCATGTAATTGTCGACCCAGATCAGAGGCGATGCAATTAAGATACAGTTAACCGGAAAATGTGACCAGACTGAGGCCAGTCATTATTCGGTTTCCTTATGTCCATGATAAGGAATGAGTTATTCAAGCTGCTGGGAAGAAAGGTATGATCGAATTTTGAGAATTCAAGTTCAGAATTGTTGAAGACTACAGCCAAGACGTACTGAAAAAACGGATGGCGTATAAACCACAGATGGCAGAACTTTATTGTCGGGGCTATAAAATAGCGTTACTGTTTCCAGCTCATCTAAGAGTGGTTACGCTGGACAACTCGCGTGGCCTGTTTAAAAATCCGATGGAAGCCCAAAGTTTCCTTAATGATCTGCCTCTCTCTGCGGAGGATTAATTAATGTATCGGTTTGTTTTCTCTCTCGTCTTTGATTTGTGTAGTTCAAGGGTTTCTTTTTTCTCTTGATCTTGCAGTGTAGGTTCGCTTTATATTATTAAATGATACGATGCTTTTCTGTTAGTGATCTTGTATGTCTTACTCTTAATACTTTTTGAAAGTTATTTAGTTACAATTTTAATGCTTGTTTTCTTTCTGAAATGTTACTGGAGTATTATATTTTTTAAAATGGTAGATTGTTTTCTTCTTCTCCCCAGAATTCTTTCTATCTCTAACATCACTTCCGATCATTTATATATGAAAAATTAATACAGTAATATGATCTAATATTTGATGTTCTTTGAAATATGAGTAAAAAGGAACTATTCGATGCTTTTAATCGTTGTAAGCTGTTTCTTACTGTTATAGCTATTTTTTACTTTTTCTGAATATGGGTAGTATCTTTTTTGATAAACATATTTCTTTTGGGTTGCTTTCTGGAAAGATGGGGGTAGGATTAGCTTTAGATATAGCATTGGCCACTGTCTGGCTTTTTTCTGGGTTTTTGTGGGAGGTGGGTGGTATTTTTGTTCTTATTTTAATTTCATTTTTGCTTTTTAAATGGACTGACCTGAAACTACAAAAATGTCTGAAATGTCGTAACTTCCGGTTCCTCTTCGGACCTTTATTCCTCTTCCGGTGTCATGAGTCTGTACTCTGGTTAACCCTTTACATACCTTATACTTGAGCTCATTACGATGGATAAAATTATTAATTTGGTTTCTTGGAATACAAATGGCTTAAACCACCGGGTTAAACGGAAAAAAATTTTAAAAGTATTCCATAGGATGAATGCTCATATTATTTTTGTACAAGAAGCTCATGTCCAGAAAGAGGATAATCAGCATTTTTTTAGATTCTGGAAGGATTATCAGTACTACTCGAATTCACAGGCTAAAGTTTAAGGCGTTTCTATTTTTATAGATCCATCAATTTCATTTCTGCATTATGAGACGATCTCAGATCCCAATGGCAGATTTTTGTCAATTACTGGATTGCTATTTAACAAAAAAGTTGCTATGCTTAATGTTTATGCCCCAAATGTTGACTGTCCTGATATTTTCAAGAATCTCTTTACATCTCTTCCTAACTTAAATAACTTTCTGCTGATTCTGGGTGGAGATTTCAATTGTTGTTTAAATCCTTTGATGGATAGATCCAAGTCCAATCAAGTACTTCCGAACAAATCGGCTACCCTTATTAACTGACTCTGGAATCTCAGAAATTTGGAGATTCTTATATCCAGATGAAAAAGAGTTCTCATTTTTTTCACATCTATATCAGCACTATTCAAGAATTGACTATTTTTTATCGACTCTCCATTAATTCCTCTTGTTACTGGCTGCAAATATGATTCTATTGCTGTTTCTGACCATGCACCGTTGAAATTATTTATTAACTTAAGGGATACATTTACTAATTCTAGACAATGGCATTTTAATACCACTTTACTTCAAGATTCAGATTTTGTTAGGTTTATTGAGGAACAGATTAATTTTTTCTTTACAATGAATTCTACAGAGGATATTTCTAGTGGGACACTTTGGGATACTTTAAAGCATATATTGGTGGACAAATTATTTCATATACTGCTGGATTAAGAAAGTGAACTAATAAGGAAATACTTAAACTGGTTGGCAAGATTAAAGAAGTTGATAAGAAATATTCTATAGCTCCTAATCAGGAACTTTATAAACAGAGAGTTGAAGTTCAAATGAAACATAATCTCTTATTATCATCTTTGATTGAAAGTCAATTAATCAAAATAAGAGTCAATTTTATATACATGGTGATAAAACTGGGAAACTTTTAGCTAATCAATTGAAATCAGCCTGGGTTAAACGACAGATTCTTAAGATTCGTAAACAAGATGGCACTTTGACAGTTGACTATGACAAGATTACTAAATCCTTGCAAGAATTCTATGCCTCCTTATATCAAACAGAATTTCCTGATGACTCTTCTATAATACATGAATTTTTAAAGAAATTGAATATTCCAAAATTATCATCTAATGAACGTTCAAAGCTAGATGTACCTATTACAATAGAGGAAATAAAGAATGCTATTTTTCGATGAACTCAGGTAAAGCACCTGGCCCAGACGGATTTACAGTAGAATTTTTTTAAATTTTTCTCTACTACACTGACTCCTTGGCTATGTAGTGTTTTTAGGGATGCAGTATCTATAGATAAATTACCACAATCTTTTTATCAAGCTTCTATTTCCCTAATTCTTAAAAAAGATAAGGACTCCATTGAATGTGCATCTTATAGGCCTAAATCTTTGCTGAATATGGATTCTAAGATTTTTTCTAAAATATTGGCAAAGAGATTGGAGAATGTATTACCTCAAATTATTTCTGCTGATCAGACTAGATTTATTAAAAATTGTTACACTTTTTTTAATATAAGGAGATTAATGAATATTGTTTATACGCCTTCATCCAAAATTCCAAAATGTGTTATTTCATTGGATGCTGAGAAAGCTTTTGACAGAGTTGAATGGACATATTTATTTAACACCCTTGAGAAATTTAATTTTAGTTCGATATTTATATCTTGGGTGAAACTGATATATCTGACCCCTTTGGCTTCGGTATTTACTAACAATCAAAGATCTCCTCTTTTTCATCTATTCTGTGGCACTAGGCAGGGCTGTCCTCTTAGTCCACTACTATTTGACATTGCTTTGGAACCGCTAGCTATTGCTATTCGTGACTCCCCTAATATATTTGGCATTACCTGTGGAAATGAGACTCATAAATTATCACTATATGCAGATGATCTACTATTATATATTTCTAACCCAGGAAAATCTATTCCGGCAATATTAACTTTGCTTGCTCAGTTTAGTAGTTTTTCTGGTTATGAATTGAACCTAGGTAAGAGTGAACTTTTTCCATTAAATATGCAGGTTCCCACTTACAGAAACTCTCCCAGACATCCCACCTCTCCCGGAACTTCCAGGAGTCTCCCGCATATTAATAGTGGCTCCCTGATGCCCGCAAATTATATACAATATCACGGAGATCAATTTTTTTGAGAACGAGTGAGAACGACCACGAGAGAGAGCGCGCGCACGAGAGAGCGAGAGTGAAGGCCAGTGAGCGTGCAAGAGAGCGAGCGAGAAAGCGAGAGCGAAAGCAAGCGAGAGCGCGCGAGCGACCACGAGAGAGAGCGCGCGTGTGCGCGCCATGGCAGAGTGTTCCAAAAAAAATATAAAACATACATCACCCCAGACTACACTAAAGTGTACCCCTGCCTAATAGGGGTCAAAATAATGACAGTGTTGCTTGCTGCACTGTTTGCAACAATGACTTTTCTATTGCCCATGGTGGGTTAAGACTATAAAAGACATGTTGAGGTGAGTTTAACAAGTGTCATTCGTTCATTAGCATAGCTAACGTTATTTAAACTAGCTGACCAGCTGCTAAGGAGCTACTCTGTTGCAGACATCCCACCTCTCCCGGGAGTCTCCCGCAAATTGATGGTGCTACCTCCCTGAAATGAGTTTTTGCAGGGTGGGATGTCTGCTCTCCATTTAGAGTGACTACTGACTATTTTACTTATCAGGGAGTTAAAATTACTAAGAGACATAAGGATCTATTCAATTTTAACATTTTACCATGAATTAATCAGGTTAAACAACTGATTACTAAGTGGTCCCCATTGTCTCTATCATTGATTGGCCAAATCAATGCTGTTAAAATGATTATTTTACCTAAATTTTTATATTTATTTCAAACGATATCAATCTTTATTCCTAAGTACTTTTTTGATCCTATTGATTCTAAAATTTCCTCTTGTATATGGCAAAATAAAAATCCCAGATTAAGCAAAAAATACTTACAGAAATCTAAGAAAATGGGTGGTTTGGCTTTGCCTAACCTAAGATTTTATTATTGGGCAATTAATATTTGATATTTAATATTTTGGATGCAAGATTGGAATATAACTCCAAGCCCATATTGGGTAAACCTTGAAGGCCACTCTGTCCAAGGGTTTTCATTAGCTTCCATTGTAGGAACTTCACTTCCTTTTGTACTATCTAAATTGAATGAACAAACGTTTAACCCTATAGTTAAACATATATTGCGAATATGGTTTCAATTTCTTAAATTTTTTGGCCTGAATGAATTTATGTTATCAGTCCTATTATATCTAATTTCTTTTTTTCAACCCTCGGTAATGGACCAGGCCTTTTTGATATGGAAAACGAAAGGTATAATATGTTTTCGTGATATATTTCTGGATAACTGTTGTATGTCTTTTGAGCAGTTATCTAAGAAATTTGATTGCCTAGATCTCATTTTTTAGATATTTACAAATAAGAAATTTTTCAAATACTACATTGCCTACCTTTCCAACTTCAAATCCTACTAGTATTATTGATAAAAATTTAGGGTTAAATCCTTATCAGAAGGGATTAATAGTAATTATTTATGATATAATTATGAAATTACAGCCAGATATATGGGATAAAATTAAAAACAAAGGGAAAAGAGAACTTCAACTTTGTCTACCTATAGAGAAATGGGATAAAATTTTTCAATTCGTTAGTACCTCTTCTATATGTGCCAAATATACATTAATACAATTTAAAGTAGTACATAGAGCCCATATGTCTGAAGATAAACTAGCTTGTTTTTATTCGGATATAAACCCTATTTGTGATAGATGTCACTCTGAGGTGGCTTCTTTAACTTGTATGTTTTGGTCCTGTCCTCTTTTGGAAAAATATTGGAAAGATATTTTTGATATTATTTCAATAGTTCTATGTTTTGATTTAAAACCCCATCCTATTACGGCAATTTTTGGATTGCCAATGGTAGAACATAGACCTTTGTCTTCTTCAGCCTGTCGGATGATAGCATTTGTTACTTTAATGGCTAGAAGATCTATTTTATTGAACTGGAAGGAAATCAATCCTCCTACCACATTCCAATGGTTTTCTCAAACTATATTAAGTTTAAATTTAGAAAAAACTAGAAGTGATATTTTTGACCCTTTGGTTAAATTTGAAGAAACTTGGAAACCTTTTATGCCACATTTTCATATGATGTAATCTGACCTTTCTGAATCTTTTTTTTGAACTTAAATATATGAATAGAGGAGCAGAGTTGACGACATTACTGAACGTGTCTGATTCAAGATATTGGTCTAGCCCTGTTTTGTTCTTTTTTTGGGTTCTTTTTTCTTTTTCTTTTGGGGATTTTTCTTTGTTTATATTTTTTTTTCTTTTTATTTCTTTTTTTTTATGACTAATTTCATTATGAGTTTGGAAGTCTATTATACCTATGTTACTTAAAATCCTTTTTGTATATGCTGATTAAGATTATTCCAATCTCTTTGTACCAACTTTATTAATTTTCAAAATTATAAACTGAATAACAAAAAGACTTAAAAAGAAAAAGATCAAGGCCAATGCACTGTATGGCTCCTTAACCACAGCGTCAACCTGTACAGTAGCTTTGAGTGTCCTATGGACTCAATCCCCAAGCTCCCTCTAATCTTCCACACTGCCAAGAGTCTTACCATTAATACTACTAGCAAAATGAACCACTTCACACTTACCTGGGTTGAACTCCATCTGCCACTTCTCACCCCAGTTTTGCATCCTATCAATGTCCATCCCGCTATAAAATCTGACAGCCTTCCACACTCTCCACAAATGTCATCAGCAAATTTACTGATCCCTCCCTCCACTTCCTCATCCAGGTCATTCTTAAAAATCACGAAGAGTAGGGGGTCCCAGAACAGATCCCTAAGGCACACCACTGGTCACCAACCTCCATGCCGAATATGACCTGTCTACAACCACTCTGCCTTCTGTGGGCAAGCCAGTTCTGGATCCACAAAGCAATGTCCCCTTGGATTCCATGCCTCCTTACTTTCTCAATAAGCCTTGCATGGAGTACCTTACCAAATGCCTTGCTGAAATTCATATGCACTACATCTACTGCTCTACCTTCATCAACATGTTTGGTCACATCTTCAAAAAATTCAAGCAAGGCTCTTTCAAGGCACAGCCTGCCTTAGAGAAAGCCATGCTGACTGTTCCTAATCATTATGCTCTTCAAATGTTCATAAATCCTGCCTCTCAGGATCTTCTGCATCAACTTACCAACCACTGAAGTAAGACTCACTGGTCTATAGTTTCCTGGGCTATCTCTACTTCCTTTCTTGAATAAGGGAACAACATCCGCAACCCTCCAATCCTCCGGAACGTTTCCCATCCCCATTGATGATGCAAAGATCATTGCCAGAGGCTTAGCGATCTCCTCACTTCCCACAATAGCCTGGGGTACATCTCGTCTAGTCCCGGTGACTTATCCAACTTGAAATTTTCCAAAAGCTCCAGCACGTCCTCTTTCTTAATATCTACATGCTCAAGATTTTCAGCCCACTGTAAGTCATCCCAACACTCGCCAAGATCGTTTTCCGTAGTGAATACTGAAGCAAAATACTCATTAAGTACCTCAGCTATCTCCTCCAGTTCCATACACACTTGATTGGTCCTATTCTCTCACATCTTATCCTTTTGCTCTTCATATACTTGTAGAATGGCTTGGAGTTTTCCTTAATCCTGTCTGCTAAGACCTTCTCGTGGCCCCTTCTGGCTCTCCTAATTTCATTCTTAAGCTCCTTCCTGCTGGCCTTATAGTCTTCTAGATCTCTATCATTACCTAGTTTGTTGAACCTTTCATAAGCTTTTCTTCTTAACTAGACTTAGAACAGCCTTTGTACACCACCGTTCCTGTACCCTACCGTTCTTTCCCTGTGTCATTGGAAAGTACCAATGCAGATGTCATGAACATTTTGGTGTCTGTTCGGACACCAAACGTGGACCACTTTCCGTACCTTGGAGGTCACCTCTCCTCCAATGTCGACCTTAATGACGAGATCCAACATCATCTTAAAGGCGCTGGAACAGCTTTTAGACGTTTCCAAACAAGAGTCTTTCATGATCGTGACATCCGAACAGACACCAAAATGTTAGTGTACAAAGCAGTGGTAATCCCAACGCTCCTGTATGCATCACAAACCTGGACAACATACCGACGACATCTGAAGGCACTTGAAAAGTTCCATCAATGCTGTCTTCGAAACATCTTAAGTATCAGCTGGGAAGATAGAAGAACCAACATCAATGTGCTAGTTGAAGCAAAAACAACAAGCATTGAAGCCTACGTCATCAAGAACCAACTAAGATGGAGCGGTCATGTTGTTCAGATGAAAGACGAATGTCTGCTGAAACATATCTTCTACTCCCAGCTTTAAAAAGGCAAACGTAAAAGAGGCGGACAACAGAAGAGATTCAAAGATGTCTTAAAAGCCAACATGAAGAAATGTAACATCGACATCAACAATTGGAAAACCAATGTCAAGTTCAGGAAACTCTGGCAAGCCATCATCCGAGCAGGAACAGCAACTTTCGAAGCCAACAGATGTGCAGAATTAGAAGAAAAGAGAAGAAAATGGAAAGAGGCAGCAACAACCAAAGCCCGATCTGCCATCTGGAACTACCTGTCCTGAATGCAGAAGAACGTTCAAAGCCAAGATTGGAATCATAAGCCACTTGAGAGCCCATAAGTAGATCAACAGAACGAAGACCATCATCCTCGACCTCAAGGGATAGCCACCGACGACGACCAATGCAGATCTGCACACAAATATCCCCTGAACATTTGCCACATTTCTTCCACACATTTCTGGGGACATCTATTCCCAATTTATACTTCCAAGTTGTGCCTGATAGACTCATATTTCTCCTTACTCCAAATAAACACTTTCCTAACTTGTCTGTTCCTATCCCTCTGCAATGCTATGGTAAAAGAGATAGAATTGTGATCACTATCTCCAAAATGCTCTCCCACTGAGAGATCTGACAGCTGACCAGGTTCATTTCCCAATACCAGATCAAGTACAGCCTCTCCTCTTGTAGGCTTATCTACATATTGTGTCAAGAAACCTTCCTGAACACACTTAACAAACTCCACCCCATCTGAACTCCTTGCTCTAGGGAGATGCCAACTGATACTTGGGAAATTAAAATCTCCCATAGGGCATCAATGCCCTATGTTCTTAGCCCACGCTCTACTCGCTTTATACTCATGACTGTGTTCTTTGCCATATTTAAGTTTGCTGACAACACCACTGCTGTTGACTGAATCAAAGATTGTAACAAATCAGCATATAGGAGGGAGATTGAAAATTTGGCTGAGTGGTGCCACAACAACCTCTTACTTAATGTCAGCAAGACCAAGGAGCTGATTATTCAGGAGGGGGAAATCTGAGGTTCATGAGCCAGTCCTCATTGGAGGATCAGAGGTGGAGAGGGTCATCAACTTTAAAGTCCTCAGTGTTATCACTTCAGAGGATCTGTCCTGGCCCTCTGCAATTATGAAGAAGCATGATAGTGCCTCTACTTCTTTAGAAGTTTGCAAAGATTTGGCATGAAATGTAAAACTTTGACAAACTTCTGTAGATATATTGACTGAGATATATTCTGAGAGTATATTGACTGGCTGCATCACAGGAATGGAAACATCATTGCTCTTGAACTGAAAATCCTACAAAAAGTGGTGGATACAGCCCAGTCTGTCACACTTAAAGCCCTCCCCACCTTTGAACACATCTACATGGAGTGTTGTTGCAGGCAATCAGCATCAGGGACCTCCACCACCCTGGTTGTGCTCTCTTCTTGCTGCTGCCATCAGGAAGCAGGTACAGGAATCTCAGAACTCAGACCACCGGGTCCAGGAGCAGTTATTACCCCTCAACCCTCAGGCCTTGAACCAAAGGTTATAACTTCACTCAACTTCACTTGCACCATCATTGAAAAGTTCTCACAACCAATGGATCCACTTGCAAGGACTCTTCATCTCATGTTCTCCATATTTTTTTTTGTTTTTGCAGAGTTTGTTGCCTTTTGCACACTGGTTGCCCACCTTATTGAGTGCAGTCTTTTATTGACTGTATTATGGTTATTGGATTTACTCAGTATGCCTGCAAGCAAATTAATCCCAGGATTTTATATGGTGACATACATGTACTTTGATAATAAATTTACTTTGAACTTTAGTTCCCTTCATCATAAATTCTGCTTACTTCCCCCCTAATACTTGCACCACCCTGACTTCAGCTCAGCTGTTACCCATACCTTCATCATTTGCAGACAGTATTCTAATAGCACAGTAACAAGCCTTCATCTTGCACCATCCATAAATTTAAGATCACTTTTTATAACAGCCCGTCACACCATCTGATTCTAAATGGTTTGTGGCCTGGCTTGTAACTTACAATTGAAGGAAACTATCAAGTATATATTCTTTAAATGGAAGGATTTCTGTAATATCAATGTACAGAAACTTTAATTACATTATAATTAAAAGTTTCAGGCTGATGAAATTTCTCCAGATATGACGAGTGCTCTTGAACCTAAGATGTTAACATTTCTTTTTCCACAGATGCTACCTGGTCAACTGTTTTTTTCTTTTTTTTTGTTTTTATTTCACATTTCCAGCATCTGCATTTTTTAAAACAGCAGGTTAAAACTGGTTGACCCCTAAATGCATATTTACACCAATTCCAAGCGACTCAAAAGAACCCAAAAGCTGGAACTGTGGTAAAATTGGATGAAATGCTTGGAATAAACCAGAGCATCAGATTCGGATGCAACAATACGATTGATACTTTCCTACTCTTTGAAGTGTCCTCACAACACACTTAGTTGTACCAAGCAAACTGATAAAGAGTAAAACCTGGCAAAGTACCTCATATTAACTTTGGCATCAAATCAAAGTTCAACAAAGTTACTTTAAGCTCATTTCACCTTAGGAAATGCTGCTTCCAAGAATTTGAAAATTGGGAAAGTTGTCTCAGAAACTAGTTATGCAACCGCTTGACCCCACTTTCATAGTCCCTGGTTTGTTCCACTATATTAGCAGACCCACATAAGGATGACTGGACAGTGATAAACAGGTGGGATGGAGTGTGCTTGGAAGTTGTTAACATGGCTCACCTCTCAATAGTCTAAAGCCTGTCCACAGTTCTAAAAGGCATGGGGCTTGACTTTGGCTGGTTCAGAGTATCGAAATGAAGTGTTCGTGTAGTGCAGCAGTGAGAAGAAAGGGCAGCGAGTCAAGCTGCTGCCTCAGTGTCGAAGACCTGGTTTCAATCCTGACTTTGGGTGCTATCTTTATGCAGTTTGCACATTCTCTCTTTGATTGAGTGGCAATTCACTGTATACTCTCATTTCCTCATACACGCTAAAGTGTGTAGAAATGTGGTCGAATTTGGAGCAAAGGGAAAATAATGGGATTAATGTAAGATTAAAATAAATGAATGGTTGATGATCAGCACTGAAGGATCTATTTCCTGTTATATTCTTCTGTGACTCCAAACGGCTTCACCCAGGATGATGAATTTTTGGAATTTACTATGCAAAAGGTTATTTGATGCTCAGCTTCTTAGTATAATCTGGCCGGGCTTTTGGATGTCAAAGTAACAAAGGATAAGAACAAAGTGATACTGAGATAAAAGGTCGGCCACAATTTTCTTGAATGCCACAGCAGACATCAGGGTCTAAATGGCCGCTTTCTGTTTCTCTTTCTCATCTTCTTTAATCTTGTGCATGACATAAGCTGCATTTAACTGACTGAAATTCCATCAATTCTGAGGAAGCACAGCACTGTCTTGGAATGGCAGTGCACTCCAATGACACCTTATTGACCATGTCTTACATTCCCTTCCCCAGCCACTCGATCATAGTGGTAATTGAATGTAGCACTTTGATCTAGTGGAGAAACAGATGTTTGGATTGCAGTTTCCCATCCAAGTTGGACTCTGACTCCATTTGGAAATAGTTTACTTTTCTCCCATGCTGGATCAAGCCTTTGGAACTCTTCATATTCCTCCTCTACAAGGATTTCTTCACAACAAGGTCTCCAGGTAGATCACCATCATCAAGCATTAATTGTGACTGAATCCACTTGGCATTAATATGAAAGGAAGAGGTTCTGTCTCACATAGATAATATTTTGAGGTGGAGGGATCTGGTTGTTGGGAGGAGATATGATGTTTGTAGTTGCAGAGGTACCTGGAGGTTTGTGTGACCTTAGATAAATTTTAAAACAAATTCACGTCATGTTTGAACTTCAAAAATTTAGGGTTTGGCTTTTGGTGGAGTGTTATGTATACTTGTGCGCTTAGCATTTTTGGAAGATTGTCTGAACTTTGGTGAGGTTACACAGGAGGCTTACTGGACTAGTATAGGAGGATTTAGGGACTTGAGTCCCAAGGAACAGCAAGAAAAGCTGGTATATTTCACATTTGATTTGGAATGGTTAAATAGGGATTTAATAGAGGTGTTCAAAGTTAGAGTGGATTTTGCGAATGCAGATTAGATCTTGAAATAGATTGAAATGATCTGGAACACACCAGGTAACAATAACGGAAGCAGCCTCCACAGGGGTTTCCAAAGACATATGGACATGTACTTCAAGAGGACTCATTTGCAAGGTTGAGGGGAAATAGCTGATGTATGGGATTCATTAAAGACTTAGCACAGGCACAATGACTTAAGCTGTCTCCTTCAAAGCCCTGTGATTCTTGATGAGCAGTTCCAAAGTGCAGCTCATTAACATGTTCTTCCACAGATCATTAGATCCTTGTTTAAATACTAGCTGTCATTCACATTAGTGGGTTTTTCCACTTCAACATGAGTTTACAAGGTTATTTAGACCAGAGTTTGAAACAAGAGAATCAAAACTACAATGTCTCAGTGAATTAAGAACAAATATTAGTAAATTAGACTGACACAAGAATTAAGAACACACAGGCTTAGATACATTCCACAGCCTTTCTGCATCCATTTGTAATCCCATTGTACCATAATATCTGTGGATGTTTTTTTGTTGCATATATTTTAAAAAATGCATTCTCTGCTACACATCTAAGTGATATTTCTGAGGTAACACAGGAAATGCTTAAAACACTGCCCAAAATGAAACAGCTAATTTTTCAGCTGGAAGACCTTTTGTCAGAATGGGGAGAGGGAAAACAAATTAATTTTAAATTGCAGAGAAGGTGAAAGGATGAAGAATTGGACAAAGGATGAATGTAAACAGCTGAAAAAGATTCTACAAACTCTCTCCTTCTCAACTCTGAATGTCACCTTGTAAGGGTCCATCTTGTTTCTCTTAATATGACAGATTTCACCTTGTCCCAATTTAATCAGCGATTTGCATACTTGATACATCGACAAATAAGGTGAATGTTATTTGGCCTTATTAATAGAGAAATCTTAGGAGGAAATGTAGAGTTTTCAGTTAATTCTAGAAAGTTGTACCGGAATGACAATTTTTGCCACCTCTATAATTGAGCCCAGAAACGTTGCTACCAGGATACAGTATTTTAAAATAAGATGTTCTATTTACTGCAACAGATAACATGTATCTTTTACAGAGTAAATATAAACTCTGTTGGCCACGTGGCCAAGTGGTTAGGGCGTTCGTCTAGTGATCTGAAGGTCGCTAGTTTGAGCCTCAGCCGTGGCAGTGTGTTTGTGTCCTTGAGCAAGGCACTTATCCACACATTGCTCTAGTGTCTGTGTGAGGACTGGCGCCCCACACAGACTTCCAATCTGCGCCTTGTCTGAGTCGACATTCCCTTCCCCTGTTTAAATAACAGGAAGTTGGCTTGAACCAATGGTTTCATTCTTGGTTCTGAGTTTGCAGGTTGTGGATCTAAGAACATAACATAACTGCCTTTGACTTTGCATGATCAGGAGAATACAGTACAGTTGTAGCGATCTTCTGGATAAATTGTCTCTGCTAAGGCAATTGAGCAAGTTAAATGGCACAACAGGAAGGGAAATAACATAGTTTTCCACGTCAATGTTTAGCCCTCAGCCAACACCACCAAAGAAGATTATTTTGTTATTTATCTAATTATTTTTGCAGGAACTTGTTCTGAGAAAATTGCCTGCTTGTTAGGTCGCAAAAGTTTGTGAGAATGACTGGGGTAGAGAACTTACTAAATTGTTCTTCAAAGGAGGTTGTACACTATGAATCAAGTGACCTTTAGTTCTGATGAGCCATTCTGTGGCAACTGTTATGCTAAGCTAAAGCAAAAATGAAAATTAGAATCATCCTAATATATATATAAAATATATAATGATTGTAATTTTATATATATTATATGTATGTGTGTATGTGTATATATAAAATCAAATTCAATTGGCTTTAAATAATTGTTACTTGTAGATTCACACAAGTTGTGCAATTGGTGCATACAGTTCATCATATTAGAAGTGGCTACTCTAAGTTGTCTTCTGAATTTTCTGATTTCTGATTCTCCTGATTTCAGATGAATTATTGATTCCACCCCAGGACACAAGTACAGACCTCACCGATGTCATGGAACAAATCAATAGTTCTTTCCCCAGTTGCAGCCGTAAGTACACTGATAGATTTCTCAAAAATATATGAATTTTTTTCTTTATTTCATTGTATGTGTTCAATGAATTAGTAATTACTATTGAACTTGTGCTTAGGAACAGTTCCATCAAGATTATTGATTCATCTGTCCTCAATAGCTACGAATACTTGTCCTTCCACAAGTAATGTGCTGGAAAGTTCTTGCTGACATTATTAAGCCAGGGTTTATCATAGTCTTCTTACCTTTTAAAACTTCTCAACTTGTTTGTTTTTCAGGTGTGTTTTACGTGGGTATAAATAAGGAGAAAAGATTTGTGGCATTGCCCCTTGTCACGTAGAAGGCAGAATGTTAAAAAGTTGCAAGATTTCACCTACTGTGTTGATTGTTAACTGAGCAGGAAGTTGCCAGCAGACTTAAGTTTGTCTTAATTTTAGTGTCTTCCCTAAATACTTAATTAAATCAAATAATTGCTTACCAGTTTTACTTTCATAGTGTTTGTTTCGGAAAGTTGAATTCTCACTGTAGCTTAATTCTCTGTAGAGCTCTGTGTCTAAAAGTGCTCCATGTTAGCTGCTGCAATTTCAGTTTAATCATTTTATAAAACACATTCATAGCTTTAAAGTGATTTAGAAGTAATCCACATTCAGTGCTGAATTTGTTTAAAGATAATGCACTGAGAACTGGAGATGGCTGATGAATCAAGAATGGCATTGGCACTTAGTGTCTTTTTCCATTTAAACTCTTCATTTACAGTCCCTCAGTCTGTCATTAAACAACTCAAACTAATACTTCTCCCTATGACCTTGAGAATAACATTTTGTCAGATGTAAAATTCAAACAAAAAATTAGAAGACCTGAAAAGGAAGTTTTCATTTTAACCATTGAGATATAAACTGGTTACCTTAATAAAGCTGAGATCTAAGTCGGAATGTTTTTAGCTCTAGTCAGCTAAAGCCATTATCAGCCGAAGTCCTACTCTTAAAGAGCTTCTCCCCCCACCCCCACCACTCACCTCCTTTCCTCCCTTGACCACATTGCTGCTTTAAAAAATTACCCAGTGCCTTTCCAAGCCAGACAGCAAAGGCTTCTTGCCCAATTGAAATGTTGTGCTTCATTGAATCTGTCTCAAAGTTCAAGATGTTTATATGCATTTTCACTTTCTATCCACCTGTTCTCCAGTTATATCAGAACCAGCAATGCAGTTTTGTTCCTTTGTGAGATAGTATTTTTTTTCTGTTTCCAGTTAATCTCACTTAAACCTGCATGTGGTTAACAGGAGCTTCTGTATATTTTATACTCGTGAATGGGAGGCATTATTCTTTAATGGCTTCCTCGTCCTCTCATCTATCTGTGATGTACTTCCTGTTTTTATATAGTCTGTCAATGTTGTTATCCAACCAGGTTATGGATAAATCATGAATAGCTACTCCTGGTTCTTCAGAGAAACTATCTGACCAAATGAAGAACCCTTCCCATATTAATACTGTCTCCTACCTCCCAACCTATTATTAAACTTATGTCAAAGTGATTGGACCCTTTATACCTGTCACAGCTAACTATTCCATCGAAATAGTGTCTTGCCAGTCATAATTCCATGATTGTCCTAATTAGACTAACGGTCAGGACATGGCTCTTGTTGCCATATTGCATTTTGTTCTGTCTTCTCATCCTCTTCCAAATTCTATTCAAATATTTCACTTCACTTAGTGCACAAATGAACCTCATTAACATATTGACTGGTACTGTTGAAGACTTGTGCTTCATAATAACCTGTATTTCCAACAAAATTATTGCAATGCAGCTGTGGTACTGTTATCACCTCTACAATGTAGAAAAATTCTCAAGTTCTCTTCATGTGCATTTGACCAAATTTTAGAGATGAACTGAGTGTCACTACATCAGCAACAAGGTAGAAGTGGCTTATTTATGACCACTGGCCTCAAAAGGGATAACTGGCTACAGGCCGACCGAGCCAAAGGAATATAACTGTGATTGTAAATCAATCCCAGGACATCAGTGCAAAATTCTGTGCCAGTTAATAACCTTCTCCAAATCGTCTGAAGCAGAGTTTTTTGCTGATTGAATTGCATTTTATTTTAGTGAAGCAACCATGCGTGCACGTTGCAAGAACTGGTCTATATTCAAGCATGGAATTTTAACTGGAGCAACTTAAATCGGCTCCGGTTTTGTGTACTGGAGAGCTCATTTGCAGTATGAGGGACCCATCTGCTTCAAGCAGTTGTCAATTATACTGGTGCCTGATGGAGAGATTTCCTGGTGGTGGCTGATGGAGTAACAGCAATCTGCCGTTGCTCCAACTCTAATTATCTTACTATTTCCAACCTGTCTTGAAACTTCTTCTTTAAGTGTGATATTCTTTCATTATGGCTGGAAGGAGTGCCAGAGGTACTAAAAAGGATGATTTTCCTGCCTCTTTGGATTCTATTATGGATTTGCTGCAAAGTCATACACGAGAAGCCTCTGAGAAGTTTTAACAATTCAGCACTGAAAATAAACAAATAAATAGTAAATTGGACTCTATTCAACAAACTCTTAATGAATACGATAAATGTATTAAAAATAATGAGGAAAATTTGTCATCTCTGGAAACGGAAGTGAATGAATTGCAGAAGCTTTGTGAAAAGCAATCAAAGTCCAATGAAAAGTTAAGACAGAAGATTATCAACCTAGAAAATAGAAGTAGAAGGAACTACCTACGGGTTCTGGGTCTCAAAGAATTAATCAAAGGTAATCATCCTATGGAGTTTTTTTGCAAGAATTATTTCTGGAGATTTTGACGTCTGTACCTATGATCGATCGAGTTCACAGATCTCCTGCGTTTAGACCTCCTAATGGTTAGAGACCAAGATCAGTAATAATCTGTTTTCAGGAGTTTAAAACAAAGGAACTCTTAATTCGCGCATCTCGTCAAAGAGGCATGATTACTATAATGTTCACAAGATTAGAATTGTCGAAGATTATTCGCCTGAGGTTATGCAGGAACGTGTTATGTTCAAAGAAGTTATGTCCAAGCTTTTTAATAAGGGCTTCAAGCCTTCCCTTCGCTACCCAGCCTGACTCAGATTCACACTTAAAAATGGTTCTTTCGAATGGTTCCGCTCGACTGTTCAAGCACAAAAGTTTTTAAAATCTGAAGGCTAGCTGTTTAGTTTCTCCTTACATGAAGACACAAGATTAAATGAGAAACTTTTAATTCACAAATCCCGTCAAAGGGGCATGATTGGTTATAGGGTGGAATATTAAGATTCTCGAAGATTATTCGCTTGAGGTTATGCAGGAATGTGCTAAGTGTAAACAAGCTCTGTTGGAATTTTTTTAATAAGGGTTTTAACCTGTCCCTTAGCTACCCAGTTTGACTGAGAAAATCTCATTAAAGATGGATCCTTCGAATGTTTTCGTTTGCTGAAGCACAAAGATTTTTTAAATTTGAAGGCTAACTGCTTAGTCTGTTTTTCCATGAAGATATAAGATTAGTGTTTAATGTCTATCTGTATAAATAATTGTATCTTTTACTTTTGGAAAACCTTTGTAACTAAATTCCTTTCGTATTTTTTAATACTGTATTTTTGATATACGAGAATTAAATCTCTTGGGTATTGTTTAGTCTAGGTTGGGATATAAATAACCTTGAAACTAATTGGAGCGATCACCAGACTTTTTGGGGGGGGGGGCTGTCTGTAGTTATAGATGCCCACTTTCTATTGGTCGGTTTTCTTTCTTTGGGAGGTGGGTGGGGGTATGATTTTCCCCCCAGAAGCTGTTTTCGAATTTTTAGCCAACTTGTTGCTTGGTTACCGTTTCTCAAGGTTTATGGCTTGGTTTTTAACTTACATTTTAACCCTTCCTTTAAATAATATTAAAAATGGGCCAACCTATTAATTTACTTAGTTTTAACGTGAAAGGGTTAAATCACCCTGTTAAACATAATAAGATTTTTGCTTATATTAAGAAATTTAAGATCCCTTTTATTTTTTTTTACAAGAAACTCACATACACAAATGTGATAATCTACGCTTTTTTAGCCGTTGGAATGGACCTTGTTTTCACTCTTCTTTTCAGGCTCAATCTAGAGGAGTTTTGATTCTTTTCGATAATATACTTTCCCTTGTCCAACATAAAGTAGTGTCTGATACTAATGGACGTTTTGTTACAGTTTCAGGAAAACTAGATAATAAATTAATAGTATGTGTATGCCCCAAATGTAGATGATCCAGGATCCTTTGAGCTTTTTTTTTGTTTTTACCGGATCTGAATGGTCCATATAGAGTCCATATGACTAAGCTATCTCATTTTTATTCGGATATATCTCCTTACTGTGACAGATGTAATAATGGAGAAGCTTCATTAATCCATATGTTTTGGACTTGTCCATGTCTTGAAAAATATTGGAAGGAAGTCTATCAAACTTTTTCTTTACTTTTCAAAGTCAATTTTAAGCCTAATCCTCTGACGGCCGTATTCGGTATTGTTGCAGGACAAGATAGCAAGCTGAAGACATTTGATTTACATATTTTGGCCTTTAGCTCCGTTATAGCTAAGAGGGCACTTTCGTTTAAATGGAAAGATGTTTCTCCTACTCATGTTCAAGGGTTATGCGACGTTATGTCGTGCTTTGATTTAGAGAAGATTCGTTGTTCAATTTCTGAATCTCGTCAAGACTTTCAAACATTGTGGGGACCCTTTCTGAATTAGTTTCAAAACTTTCAAAACCCTCAATTCGTTGTTTAAATTTAGATGTTGGCTACTATTAATTTTTATTATACAAGAAGGTGTTTTACCTTTTTTCTCCCTAATAAACAGCTTCGGTCTTGGTAGGGGTTAGATTTTTTTTTGTAATAAATTACACGTTTGTAGTATATTTCAATATAACTTCGTCTAACCTACATGATTATGGGGTTACGGAGATTGTTATTATGAATAGATACAATGTAATTGGTAGTTTTTTTGACCTTTATATATACTTTCTTGTACTCTGTATTCTTCTATGTAGAAACTATTAAAAAATATTGATAGAGAATTATACTGGTGCCTAAGAAGAACATGGTATCCTGCCTTAGTGACTGTCAGCCAGTAGCACTTACATTCACAGTGATGAAGTGTTTTGAGAGTTTGGTATGAAAGACATCAACTCCTGCCAGAGAAGTGACTTAGTTCCACTCCAATTTGCCTACCAGCACAGAAGGTCCATAGCAGATGCCATTTCATTGGCTCTTCACTCAACCCTGGAACATCTGGAAAGGAAAGATGCATACATCAGGATACACTTTATTGACTACAGCTCAGCATTCAATGCCATCATCCTCAAAATTAATCAATAAACTGGACTTTGGCCTCAATACCTCCTTGGATCCTTGATTTTCTCACCTGCAGACCGCAGTCCGTTCAGATTGACAACAGTATCTCCTCCATGATCTCCCTCAGCACAGGTGCACCATAAGGCTGTGTGCTTAGTCTGTACACTTCTTGCTTTACACTTATGACTGTGAGGCTAAGCACAGCTCCAATGCCATAGTCAAGTTTGCTGACGACACCTCTGGCGTATGGCCAATTCAAAGGTGATGATGATTCAGCATATAGGAGGGAGATTGTAAATCCGGCTGAGTGGTGCCATTAGAACAATCTCTTACTCAATATCAGCAAGACCAAGGAGCTGATTACTGACTTCAAGAGAAGGAAACTAGAGGTCCATGAACTCGTCCTCATCAGAGCGGATCAGCAACTTTAAATTCCTCGGTGTTATTTCAGAGGATCTGTCTTGGACCCAGCGTGCAAGAGCAATTATGAAGAAAGCACGGCAGCACCTCTATGAGTTTTACCTTCGGAGTTTGTGAAGATTTGGTATGACATCTAAAACTTTGACAAATTTTTATAGATGTCTAGTGGTGAGTATATTGACTGGCTGCATCACAGCGTGGTATGGAAACTCCAATGCACTTGCACGGAAAACAGTATAAAAAATATATAAGGCCCAGTCCATCATGGGTAAAGCACTCCCAACCATTGAGTGCATCTCCATGCAATGCTATCACAGGAAAGTAGCATCCATCAGGGACCCCCACTACCCAGGACTTGTTCTCTCCTCACTGCTGCCATCAGGAGGAAGGTCCAGGAGCCTCACACCACCAGGCTCTTGAACCAAAGGGGTAAATTCACTCAATTTCACTTGCCCTGTCATTGAAGTGTTCATGCAATCAATAGACTCATTTTCCAAGGACCCTTCATCTCACGTTCTGGATATTCATCATTGATTATTATTAACTTCCTTTGGTATTTGCACAGTTTGTTGTCTTTTGTACATTGGTTGAACATTCAACTTGGTGCTGTCTTTCAGTGATTCTGCTATGATTATTTTATGGATTTATCGAGTATGCCCACTAGAAATAAATGTCAGGGTTGTACATGGTGACATACAGATACTTTGATAGTAAATTTACTTTGAACTTTAAATGGCATGGAACATTCAAGTTGGATATGTGCAGGTAATAGCCATTGTAAATAAGGAAGAGTCTCACCTTGCCCTCCTGACAATCAATGACATGACCATCAAATAAATTATAAGAAAGATATGACAGAAAAGATACCAGCATGGATAGAAAGTTTGGCTGACTGGTACGAGACAAAGAATGGGAATGAAGGGCGGGGGGGGCTTTTTTGTTTGGCTGCCAGTGAGTAATGGTGTTCCGCAGGGGCTGGTATTCGACCACTTCTTTTCACACATTATGTCAGTGATTTGAATGATGGAATTGATGGCTTTGTAGCCAAGTTTGCAGATGATGATAAGATAGGTGGAAGGGCAGGTAATGTTGAGGAAACAGATTGCAGAAGGACTTAGATGAGGAGAATGGGTAAAGAACTGGCAGATGGGATATAGTGTAGGGAAATGTATGGGCATACACTTTGGTAGAAAGAATAAAGGCATAGACTATTTTCTAAATTGGGACAAAATTCAAAATTCAGACATGCAAAGGGATGTGGGAGTCCTTGTGCAGGTTGAGTCGGTGGTAAGGAAGGCAAATGCAATGTTAGTATTCATTTTGAGAAGAGTAGAATTAGGAGCAAGGGTGTAATGCTGAGCCTTTTGTAAGGCATTGTTCAGACAACATTTGGAATATTGTGAGCAGTTTTTGACTCCTCATCTAAGAAAAGATGTGGCATTAGGGAGGGTCCAGAGGAGGTTCATGACAATTATTCTGCAAGTGAAAGAATTAACGTATCAGGAGCATTTGATAGCTCTGGGTCTGTACTCGCTGGAATTTAGAAGAAAGAGGAGGGATCTCATTGAAACCTATTGAATATTGAAAGGTTTGGATAAAGTGGATGTAGGGAGGGTGATTCCTGTAGTGCAGGGTCTCCCAGTCTGTCATTCATAACCCTTCAGTAGGGGTCCATGGGATAAATAAAGGTTGGGAGCCCTGCTGTAGTGGATGAGTCTAGGACCAGAAGGCATACTCTCGGAATAGAAGGATGTCCAATAGAACAGAGATGAGGAATTTCTTCAGCTAGAGGGTGGTGAATCTGTGGAATTCGTTGCCACAGGTGGCTGTGGAGGCCAAGTCATTGGGTATATTTAAAGTGGAGGCTGATAGGTTTTTGATTAATCAGGGCATCAAAGATTTCAGAGAGAATGGGGTTGAAAGGGATAATAAATCGCTAAGATGGAATGGGGGAAGAAGACTTGATGGGTTGAATGGCTTGATTCTGCTTCTGTGCCTTCTGGTTTTAAAATCCCTCATCGCCCTTCTGGTGATCACCTGAACTGACACTGGTATGTCATTTACTTCCTCACTCTCCACCCAAGAGACATCTCAGCTATATAATACAATTCAAACAGTTCTTGAGAAGACATTCCATTCACCATTTTAAACACCTATTTGTCACACTGAATTTTTTCTTCTTCCATACCAGAGTTGGAAAATACATTTCACTAACCAACTGTGGATTCCTTGACAGCATTCCCAGACATGCAATCCTCACCCCCTTGGAAGCGTGGCAGGCATATAGCAGTACTGTTTTAGATATTTTAAGCAATTGTTTGGTGACTCTGAAAGGCATTGCTTATTGCCCATTCTTTATCCATTTAATGATATGATCTATCAATATTTGATTTGGGACAGGGTCACTACAGGCAAGGTCATGCACTTGAAAAATTGTTGCACTGTAAACTACATTGTCCTCATTATTAGTGAGAAATTGTGCATGAATTTGCCATGGACAACAAAAGCTGGGTCCATTTTCTTTGTACTCAACATGGCCCAAAACAAATATATTGTTCTAACGTGTAAATATTTATAAAGCATATTATTCTAATATGTTTTATAAGTATTCATGCATTAGAGTAATAATTACACAATGTTTATATACCTTAAAAGAAATTGGATTAGCAAGCAAACTAGTTCCATTGAAAATAATTGGCTTTGAAAGCACAAGGTATAACTGTGTGCACGATGACTCTCCTCTATTCGAGCATTGCAGGGCAGAGAATGTTATATATTACAAGCTATGTGCCAGAGATAGTTTTGCTGCTGTATGCATCTGCATGTTTGGTTCTCAAGTTTAATTTCCAGCCAAAATTGATCATGCTTTTTCTGCATTCCACAGATAATGATGCAGCAATTTGTCCCACTCACCAGAAACATTGAGGTTACCATTTCCTGCAATTACCAACAGCGGTTATGAAGAAAAGGAGAACTGAATCAGACCTGAAGAGAATCATTCATTCCACAAGTCTGCCTTGCTGAAGGAGCTTAACTCTGAAGATCCAGCCCCTAGTAGTTTTAATTATTGCCTGCTCTTCTTTGCTTTTGCTATGCAATTGTAAAATAATGAAATGTAAAATGTTGAAGTTTGCAAAAAAAAAGTACCTTTATTTGTACAAACATGCACCTAGCAGGAGGAAAACTTTTTATCACTTTTTACTCATGGTGTGAGAGAATGTTGATACAACATTCACAAACTCCTTGCATTTTACACTGTTTTGAAGAAAATAATACTCTAACACCAGCCTCTTAGAAAATAGCCTTACAAATAAGTCTCTGAATGTTCACTAAAGAAAGTAGCTTATTTTTGAAGTTCTGCCAAAGTCTTGCAAATATGTGAGGAGAAATTTTCTCCTCTTTAGTGTGAATTTTAATGATCTGTGCCCAAGCAAATTTTATGAATAGGGAAGATATTTTAATGTATTGTAGCCATGTAAAGCCATGACCACCTTTCTACCTCAAGCTCTCCTTCCTTTGTAATCATTCTCACACAGTACATTCCATTGCATATTAAGCTTTCATTTGCATCATACCAAATGGCAGAAGGGTCTAAGTATTTGGTTAGTCCTGATTTGCTGGTGTCTTCATTTCTATTTGATTATTTTGCTAAAATATAATTAATGAGAATTTGCCCTACATCCTACTTAAAACACCCACCCCTGTCACCTGAATGACAGAATCACTGACCCAAAAGGTAGGTTCCACCACCACACTACAAACTTTCACATTATCTTCCTTCAGTAATTGACATTATATTTTAACATGTGAATTCACCATGTGATCTTTGAGGTATATAAACTATATCTTAAGTCCTGATCACATCTGACATCACTACATAATTCATTCAAAATAAAGTTCATTTATACAACAAACAAAAACAGAAAATGCCGTGTCATTTTTATCACTGTGGCTTCACTGTTATTGTTGGTTGCTTTGTGATGTTTGCTGTGTTCTCTTGAAGGAAATGCAAAGCTTTTGGCTGCTTACATTCCAGTGCTTGAATAAAAAAAAATGTATGGTCTGGTGTTAACAAAAATCAAAATATATCATTTAATATTGTTCTTTGCAATGTTAGGTTTCAGATTTCATACCAGCCTTACTGGACACCAAGAAATTCCAGTATTGTCTCTTGCTAAACTAACATGCTTCAACCTATTTCTTGGCTAGAGGGCAAAAAGCTGACATTTCATTCCAAAGTTCTTCTATAGGAGAAAATAGAATAAACATCAGTAAATTTCAATCCAGCAGCAGAGTAAGGTAATTGACATTGAAACGGTAGATAATGTCTCTGTACATTTAAACTTGAGAACAAATAATCAACTTAAAACTGAGAATTTGTAACAGAAAAACCAAGACGTAAACCTGTTGTACTGATCAAAGTACATTTATTATCAAAGTACGTATGCATGATGCAACCTTGAACTTCATCTCCTTGCAGCCAGATGTGCATACATATTTGAAATGCATTATATGGTTGCTTCCTCAGTAGTTTTGTCCATAACTTAGTTTTTTGAACTGAACTTAGAAATTATTTGATAAGCCAAAAATTATGCTTAACTCCATGACAGATTACTTCTGCAACTTCTGTACATTTGTGTTTAGAATATAAGGTAGTAAGTACAGCATAGGAGAATGCCCTTCAGCCACGATGTAACCCCAAACTAAACACGTTAATAATCAAATGTTTAACGGAACTAATCCATTCTGCCTACACAATGTCCATATCTTTACATTTACTGCAAATTTTTGTGCCTATGAGCCTCTTGAATTCCTCTATTGTTTTGCCTCCACTTCCACCCAGGCAGCGCATCCTACACACCACCCTCCTTGTAACAAAAAAACGTGCACTGCACACTTCCTTTGAATTTGCCCTCTCTCACCTTAAATGCATGCCTTCTATTATTAGACCTTTTGTAAAGTAGCTTGTGAACATACCTAAGCCTTTCGGGAAACAAGAAAGATGCACGGGATGCAGCAGTTCCAGGAGGAGACTCACCCCCACTTTTTAAAGGCAAGAAAAGGGCATTAAGAATCAGGGACAGCTATGTTCTGTGAATGATTTTTTTAAAAGATCATTGGAAAAGAATGAAATTGGACCAAAATGTGATGATGTGAATTAGCTGCCAGAGGAGGCTTGTATTAAATAATATCAAGGAGTTGGAGGATGAAAGATGCCAGTGAAAATGGCTAGTCCTGGTGAAGAATTACTGCCAGGTGAAAAGCTGACAGGAAATAACATTGATTTGTTCTGAATTACTTAGTTTAATTAGCAAAGTAGTTCGTTTCCATAATACATCTTTAGGGTTACTTAACTGCTAAAATATTGCTTTTAAATGAAAGCAGGACTAATAATGAGCATGACCCAAGGCGTACATAGTCTTAACATGTCATTGTTAATATTTCATTACAGCTCAGCATTGCTGCAACTTAATTATATTAGGCCATCAACTTATTGCCTTTTTTTTTGGAACTCACTGTGTGCAAATTAGCTGTTATGTTTCCAGTCTTAAAAGATTTTTGTTGGCCATAAAGCACTGGGAATATGCAGAGATTAAGAAGTAGCCTGTGTAAATATGTTTATGATTCAATCATGTCTTGGCTTGTCCTTCTGATAAAATGCTGTTTGTGATAACAAAACTGTTCCAAGCCTGTTACAATACCCTTTGCTACTCTTTGCTGATAAACCCTTACCAAAGGATGAAGCTTCCCATTCTGATGTTGAAGTTGCCCAGGAGTTTGTGTCATGTTAAGCCTCTTTGATCTGATCTGAAGTTTTCAGGACTGGATGCCAATGGTTGTCAGGTGGCTGATAATCACAGAGGGAGTCAGTCTTGATATAAAACTAGCCTATTCCACTTTCTTTGTAAAGATGTTCCTCTACAGTTGGTGCCTCCCCACTGCCACACTCTCCACCCCCTAAAGAAGAGTATTAACCACATTTAGCCCAGTGTTATTGTATCTGAGTAGTAGATAACATTCAAGTCTGTCACTTTTTGGACCTTGTCCAGACTTCATATTGTGTATTGTGTAATGCTTGGGTGTAGTTTCTTTTAATGTGGGGCAATTATGGCACATAGTCTTTGGGGACTAAGATGCCAAGCTCATCAAGAAGGTTACACTTGGAATAGAGGGACTAAAGAACAAGTAATAGTTTTTTGTATGTGGGGAGATTAAGTAGTTTAGGCCTGGACATAGAACATTTCATTGAAATGTGCTAAAATTTTAGAAAGCTTGACGTGAGAGATGTCAGCATATTTTCCCGGTTGGGGTGTCTTAAAGCAGGGATAACTGAAATTTGTATTTATAATGCTTTTCTGTGAAGGGAAATGGAATCTTCATAGTTATTTTATAGAGAGCTCTCATACACCTCAATTTAGACTCCCCTCAACCACCTCAATACCAAAGAGGAACATTTTGGATCCAATCCAACTCTTCCTTTGATCCCACGTGGCTCTACTTTCAGGACCAGCAGATTGTATTGAACATTGCTAAAGCCTGTGAATATCAAATGCACTTCCCTCATTAACCCACCAAAAAAATCAAATCTTTAATCAGATAGATCTATTCGTTAGCAAAGCTACACAGTCTTAGATTAATCTGTGCCATAAAAACGAAGGTTTATTCTGTCCTTGTGATTCAATAATTTGTCTACCTCTGAAATTGAACTAATTGCCCTGTGGTTGATTGTTTTATTCCCCTTTAAACAACAGTACATTGGTATAAATTCTATCCTCTGGTACCATCCCTGTGAAGAAGAAGCAGTTGAAAGTAATGGCTAGAGCTTGGCAATTTCTCCCAGTGCGTACTGTGACAGCTCGGAATATATTTCATCTGAGCCTGATGATTTATGCAAGTCTCAGGATGCTAATATTTACTTTTTTACCTCATTTTTTCCATTATTATTCACATTGGTCCTCCCCAAGAGCATCAACTTTTGTGAAAGCTATAAAGCAGTCACTGAAAAACTTACCCACACCCTTCGACTCCACAAGCAAGTCTTACATATCTTCTTGCTCTTGTTGTACAATATATTAGGTTTCTTTAGATATAACCTCACTTTTTCTTCATATTGTCTTTTGCTTTCCTAATTTCCCTATTAAATTTAATTTGAACACTTTGCATCTTCCTTGATAATTTCAGAGGCACTTAGCTCTCAATATCTCACAAGTTTGTTTCCATTGTTTGTTCTGAATATTTTACATCTACGCATCCTGTCATTCAATGGACTAGATGTAGCAGATCCATTCTTCCTTTGTGAAAATATACTAACCTTGAGCTCCGTGAATCTTACTCCTGTGCACCTTCTCCTGCTCTGAATCTGCTTCACCTTAAAGAAACTGTTGGCAGTCCACTTTTGCATAACTACTTCAGTCAAATAAAACTGGCTTAACCTGGTTAGTTTTGATTGATTTCACTTTGTGATTTTCTATTGCAGTATCACTCAAATTAAGCTTGTTTCAAAAAGTTGTTTTCTTTGAAGTGTAGAGTTTTATTTGATAGAAGTACATTCAGAAGAAACATAGGAAGTTGGATTAATTGAGGGAAGAAGCTATTTCATGACATGATTTATGCATTTATATCAGTTTTTGAGCACTAGAGCTAGCGATGAACATTTTTCAAAAGGGGTGTTTTAATGGAATGCAATGCCTCCTCCAGAACAGATAGGAAGCTAATTTACTCCTCAATAAAGTCCAGATTGTACCATCTGAATTATATATAAAGAATATTTCTGTGAGGATATTTCAGTAGAATATTCAGGGAATTGCTTTAAAGCTTGTAAAGAAATTGCATTTGAAGGTGAAAATCTGTTCATAAGAGAAACCCTTCTGGCCTAAATAATGATGAGAGAAACAGAAGTAGGAGATACTGGTTATATAATAATTATGATAATAGTTAGTTTCAGTTGTAAAACTGGTAAAGGAGGAAATTATTGTACTGGTAATGAAGGACAGTGCCTGGGTAAATAATGATGTGGAAATAATATAGATAAAGCTAAGAAACTCCAAGGGGCACATTGTTTATTGCAGTTGTTGACTTCCAACCCTGCCCCAGTCAGTGGTAGTGTTAGTAAAGGAAGAGAAAGAATGAAACTGGAAATTTAGAGACATGTGGGAAAGAGGAACATTGTGGCGTCCATTAGTCTCGCAAGACCATGGATCTGCACCTGGAAAGTCTTGCATCAGTATGTGTTGGTAGAGCAGTGTCTGTTGTGGCTGTAGAGGCCCCACACAGTAGTGACAGTCTCGGCTGCAGCGAATGCACTTCAAGGTGCTGTCCTCCAGTGTTGTCTTGGTGCTGGTTTTCCGAAGAGGAACAACTTTAGTGACTTATCTACCAGCTGTGTATTAGTCAATAAATCCTATATAGACAACCACCAAGTTTTTTTTTCCCCCAAGGGGCTGGTATGCCCAGAAAATGGTCCACATCAAGATTTTCCATAACTTAAAGCTGTATCATTTACACACATATCAAGAAATTTGAGTTGGAAAACATTTATTTTTCCACTAAATTCTATGAGAATAATTTATCATATTTTTGTGTAGTGATGTGGAAATTTTGAAAGGTCAGATTTCTGTTGCCCAAGTGGCCATAATGTACAAGTTACCTGCTGTGTGTGCAAGCTTTTAAATGGCAAATGGAACCTGTTAGAGAAAATATGATAGGCTAGATATTGCGCAATGTGAAAGGAATATCGACAGTCTTGCTAATACACAGTGACCAAGGAAGTGTGATCTAACTTGATGGAATTCGTCATGGAGATAGAGAATGAAGTTAACTAAAGCACTGAACATGAACAAAGAAAACTATGAGGGTACGAGATTTAAATTGGCTATGATAGATTGGGAAATGATAGTGGATAGGCAATGGATAATATTTAGAATGTATACATGAATGGCAACAATCATCAGGCCAGGCAATAAATTTGAAAGGAAAGCATTATCAAATTTGCCAGAAAAGCAACAGACCTGAACACTGAGAGCAATTTAAAATTCTGCAAATGAGGACATAAAGATTAAGAGGAGGGAGATGGGAGTTAGAGTGCAAGGTTGCTGGGCATATTATAACAATTGTAGGAGTGTCTCTAAATATGTGAAGAGACCAAGTTAGGTAGACAAATGCAGGTCCCCTTCTACCAGAAAAAGAGAAGATATAATTGAAGCAAAGAAATAGCAAAACAATTTGAGCACACTTACCCAATAACAAACCAGATGGGTTTGGAGAATCAAGAATTTAAAGGGGGGGGGGAGCTAAAGTAGATCACTATTAGTTTAAGAAATAATCTTAGAGAAATTAGTGGGGCAAAGGGCAAGCTGTTTCCCAATACCTAATAATCTATTTACCAGAGGTTAAACAACATGCCCCAGAAATACTGACTGCATTGCTGGTCATCATCCACAGTTCCATGGACTATGGAGCATGACAAATGTCACCCCATCACCCAAAACAGAGAGAAAAATAAAAATGGGATTACATTCTAGTGAAACTAACATTAGTTATGATAAAAATCCCTTTTAGAAGTTATAGCATGAACACTGGAAAATATTAGCAGAATTAGACAAAGTCAGCATGGGTTAATGAAGAAGTCATATTTAACATTTTTCTTGAATCTACAAAAGGAAGTAAATAGTTGTATTAGGATTTTAGTGAACTTTTGGCGAGGTTCCCCAAAATAGGTAGTGAACAGAAGTCAAGTACATAGTGTTGTTTCGGGTCAAGACTCTTAATCAGGACTGGAAAAGAAGGGGGAAGAAGTTTGAATAGGAAGGAGTACTGGCTAGAAGGGGATAGGTGAAACCAGATGGGTCGGGGAGGGGTGGTGAAATAAGCTGGGAAGTGATAGTTGGCGAAGGTGGGGAAAAAAGAATCTGATAAGATAGGAGAGTGGACCATGCGAGAAAGGGAAGGAAGAGGGGTACTGGGGAGGTATAGGCAGATGACCACAAGATATAGGAGCAGAATTGAGCTATTTGGTCCATTAAGTCTGCTTCATCATTTCCCTCAGTCCCAATCTCCTGCTTTCTCCCTGTAACCCTTCATGCCCTGAACCTATCAAGAATCTATCAACTTGTGCCTTAAGTATACCCAATGACTTGGCCTCTACAGCTGCCTGTGGCAATGAATTCCACAGATTCACAACTCTCTGGCCAAAGAAATTCCTTCTCATCTCCATTCCAAAAGAACAACCCTCTATTCAGAAGCTGTGTCCTCTGATCTTATACTCCCCCACTGCAGGAAACATATACTCCACTGAGGCCTGTCAACATTCAATGGGGTTCAATCTTCTGAATTCCATGAGTACAGACCCAAAATCAAAAGCCACTCCTCATCTGTCAAGCCTTTCAATCACGGAATCATTTTTGTGAACCTCCTTCGAACCCTCTCCTATGTCAGCACATCTCTTCTTAGATGGCCCAAAACTGCTCATAATGCTCCAAGTGAGGCCTCACCAGTGCTTTACAAAACCTCAACATTAGATCCCTTGTTTTGATATTCTGGTCTTTTTGAAATGCATGCCTTCCTTACCACAGACTCAACCTACAAGTTAACCTTTAGGGAATCCTGCACAAGGATTCCCAAGTCCTTTTGCACCTCAGAATTTTGAATTTTCTCTCCATTGATAGTCTACACCTTTACTCCTTCTATCAAAGTGCATGGCCATATTCTTCCCGACACTGTATTCCATCTGCTGTTTCTTTGCTCGTTCTCATAATCTGTCAAAATCCTTCCATAGCCTCTCTACTTCCTCAAAACCACCTGCCCCTGCACCCATGTTGTATTTGGTCTAGGTAACTTATCTCCCTTCAGACTTTTCAGGGAAGAGAAGAGCTAAGAGGGGAGCTGCAGCAGGGAGTGGAATAAGAGGGAAAAATTACTTGACGTTAGAGACATTAATGTTTATACCATCAGTTTGGAGGCTACCCAGATAGAATATGAGGTGTTTCTCCTCCAACCTGAGAGTAGCGTTGTCATGGCAGTAGAGGAGGCTATGGATTGACATGTCCGAATGGGAATGGGGACTGGAATTAAAATAGTTGGCCACCGTGAAATATTGCTTATGCAGATGGTGCAAAAGTGCTCTGAAAACAGTCCCCCAATCTTTGTTGGGTGTCACCAATGTAGAGGTCACATTGACAGCACTGGATACATAGGCGACCCCAAAAGATTTGCAAGAAAAGTAAGGCACATAGGTTTGGGTTAATGCACCGGCATGATTAGGGACTGATCGACAGACAGAAAATAGGGAAATTGTATCACTTGGATGGCAGGTAGCAACTAGTGGGTAACTGTATCGATCAATGCTTGGGCTTCATCCTTCACTCTCTAATTCACTGCTTCTCGCCACCTCATCACAGTTCTAAATATGATATCCAGTACCACAAGTCTTGTCCTCCTGAATCTTCAGCTAAGTCATCTGTATATGATCTGTTCAGTATTAATTTTTTTTTGTGTTCCAAGCATCAGTGAATACAGACTTCACCTCCTCAGGCAGAAGTCCTGTCATCCCACAAATCTGTCTAGTAAGTGTACATTGCAGTCCCTCCATTAAAAGGTCATCTCTCCTCAGATAAGCAGATCAAAACTCCAGGTGACATCTTGCCAAGCCTGTTTAAATGCAGCAAGATATCCTTGCTCCATTATTCAAAACCTTAGAATGAAGACTAACATTCCTTTTGCTTTACCCAATCTATTACTGTTTAGAAAATAATATGCCTTTTTTTTAAACAAATGGATAACCTTATGAACATATTATACGTTGTCATACACCTGCATATATTTTTCACTCACCCAACTTGCTGAAATCACAATGGAGCTCTTTGGCTCCTCCTCATAGCTCACAATCCTCATTGCTTCATTTTATCTGTAAACTTGTATATACTGCATTTAATTCCCTTTTCAGGATCATTTAATGGGAAGAAATGCAGATGGCAGTCAATCCAGTGAAACAAGATGTAATTTCTTTGGGATGGCCACACAAGGCAAAGGAATGCACAACGAACGGTCAGGTACTCAGAAGCACAGAGCAAATGAAGCATATTTATAAATCCCTGATTTCAAGGTCTGCAGTTGGCCAAGGAAATTGTGCAGGAACTGTGTAAAATATTACTAAAGGCATAGCTGGAGTATTGCATGCCGTCTGTAAAATTCTGCTGGTGTAAGAGAGGATGCAGAGGTGATATGTAATGTTCCTGTCTGGACATTCATAGTTTGGAGGAGCAACTGACTGTGCTGAGATTGTTTTCTTGAGAGAAAAATGAGAGGAGGAATAATTAAAATGTATACAATTTATGACAGGCTAAAAGTGTCCTTTATCCAAATGGTCTTTTGTCTGAACATAGATTTAAATTAATTCATAGATGATTTCATGGGGAACTTCCTGGGCGGAAAAAGATAGCTTTCAACATATGATTGAAAGACAAATGACAGAGTCATTTCTTTGTCCCCCATTACTTCCTCTCCTGCATCATTTTTTTCAGCAGTCTGATATCTACTCTCACCTCTCTTTTACTTTTCATATATCTGAAAATAAAACTGTTGGCATCCTCTTTTATGTTATTGGCTAGCTTTTTTTCATCATATCTTTCCTTATGGCTCATTTAATTACTTTCTGTTGGTGTTTAAAAGCTTTCTAATCCTTTAACTTCCCACTAATTTTTGCTTTATTGTATGCCCTATCCTTAACTTTTATCCTGTCTTTGACTTTCTTTGTCAGTTACCTAATCCACTCTTTTGAATATTTCTTCATCTTTGGGATGTATCCACTGTTCCTTTTGAGCAGCGCTCATGCACAGTCGTGCAGTAACTGAAATGTTCCCTGTGCACATAGCTTTAGTTGCTGAACAGCTCAAATTTTCCTTTATATAATGTTAATATAACTTTAAAATTATACTAATGTTATTTTGAAATCTATGTTAATATAATTATGAAATACCCTGCAATTACGTTAATATAATCGATAAGTTTACAAAATAATATACTTACAACCTTTACTTTGAAATATTTTAGAACTTCAACATATTTACATTGTCAGTGTTTCAAGTTACAAGACATACAAATTGTAACAATAAACACAGAATGGAAGTCTGTAACTCATTGTTAATAAACCACTGAACTCCACTATCTAGTCAAAACATTTTACTTTTGCCCTTATGCCTGTCAGTTGTTTTGACTGCTTGACATCGTTTACATTTGTTCTGAGTCATGGATTGTGTTTGTTTGATATGAATAATTCTATATTCTGACTTTTTTGGTAAGTCATCTTTCAGAAAAAGTCAATCTAATAAGAATTTTTCAATTAAAAATAAGTGTAAAATTAATTTCTATAAAATTGTTTGCATGACAGATTATTTTAGTAAACTCAAGAAAATTTGACTTGTTAAAGTTTTCAAATCATAATTATTTTTAGCATCTGAAGGATGTCAAAAAGATAAGCAGATGAGTTAAATGCTTTGAAGAGCAAAGCTTGTACAAAATTTAAGGTATAGAAAGGCTTTGGCAACCCATAAATACTGAACTACCATTTTCACACCAGAAACAAAAAGTAAAAATTGGCGCTATTGTTACTTATCAAGATACAGCGATGTTGTATGCACCATTTATTCAGAAGTAAAAGTTGGGGGCGAGTTCAGTTGTGGGAAAAAAATTGGGAGAATAGAAATTAGATTACTTAAAATGACACCTTGACCAGAGAATTCATATAGATGTTGTTACCAAATTGCAGAAGAAATGTGCAATTTTGCACATTAATTGAAACTCCAAAAGAGCAATAAGTGAGAGTGAAACAAGATGCATGAAAGAAGTCTAACTCTGATATGGTCAAAGTGGTAATTGATAACATGATCTTAGCAAGTAAAAATTAATGCTTCTAGGCATTCTGTGCAAGAAATTCATGCATATGTGGCCAATAAAGTAAATATACTAGAGAGCTGACGCAGCAAGAACTGTGCACTTGAATTTGATCGAGTGCATAAGCTTTGTGCTTCAGTAGCAGATAATGGAAGAATTGAGGAAATCTGATTCCATACACTAACTACTGGCAAAAGTACAGACATTTCTGTACAGGAAGAGTTTATTTTGTATTTTAAGTTTCGACTCAATAATGAAACTTCCTATAAGACTGTTTGTGGGTATTTTGAAACTAACTGCATGTAACAGTATCACTATCATTGAAGCAATAAAAAACAATTATATCAACAACAATCTTGATACTCAAAAGATTGGCATGTTTACATCAGATGGGAAAATGTTATGCTTGCAAACAATAATGGTGTGCAGCAGTTCTTTGATGAGAATATGCAACATTGTATTGCGTACAGAGAAGCCCTGGGATTGGATGGAAAAAAGAATCAATTATGTATAATACAGAAACCCTGCTACCAACGGTGTATATAATATTCAGTTCACCAGGTCACCCAGTTTAAAAAGGAAAGCTTGGAGAATTAGCTCATGTCACAAAATGTGATTTGTCATTTTAGGCCATGAAACAAAATTAGATGGCTGTGAGACATTTTGTTGTTACTGCTTTAATGAGGAGTTACGTAGTATTGTAAAGAGCAAGTTCATGAATGTAGCAATTCAATCAGCAGTTACTGCCTGGAGATTTCGACCAAGCCACAATATTGAGTTGCAATAACTGAACTGTCCTTTACGATGTTTTAGAAGATCTGGCATCTTTTTGTAAATTCCTTCAGAAAGGCTTTTTGAATACAATTGAAGCCCAACAGTATGCAAACGCAAAAATTAACGTGATACAGTCACAGTATTTTGGTGATACCATTTATTGGATTGACAAAGTGAAAAATATACTTGCATCCATAAGTTCTGACATCAATACTGCATCTATCATTTGATAAACTCAACATTTGTATTGTCACTTGGATAATAGACTTCCTGACGACGAGTTAAGAGAATGGCAAGCTTTTGACCCTGTTGCAAATGCAAGCAGAACTGATTTTGAATTTGGAAAAGAGGATATGACCCAACTGACAAAAAAATACTCAGTTACTATTGATGATGTTTTTGAGGATATTGGGGATGCAGGGATTAATGACCTTCAAGGACTTTGTACTTTGCATAAATTGCGTCCTTTGTTTTTGCTTCGCACAGCTGTGAGGTTGTGAAATAGCTAAACTACTTCTTTGTTTCAATCAAGGACAGAACTGTCTGATTCTGTAGAGTAACAGATGTGTGTGGCTGACAAACACACTCAGAGGCTGACTACTTCTTTGTCTGGCCCTCTGTATCTTGTAGTTTGACAATCTTGTACTAAGAATTGGAAAACAACTCCATATATGGTTAATGATGGCCTCTTTGAACTATATAAACGTTGTTGTCTGTAACCTGCTAATAGAGGTCCGTTACGAGCTCCAAGAGGGAGAGGAACGCTGTCCCTCTTGTAGGCAGCTCCGGAGCCCCTCGCCAGCTGAGTTTGAGTAAATAAACTGGTGAAAAGGGTGAAGTAAAGAACTGTTTGTAGTGTGGTTATTGGTCTGGCAAATTTAAGTTTACACTAATACGAACTTTGACAAAAGTGTTGCTTCAAAAGTATTGCTATGCTATGATTTCAAATTTGTCATTTCTGAGAGTTAAAACTAGTTCAATTAAGACATATGTTGAACTATGCAAGGGTAGATAAAAATATTATGGGAATCCTGTATAGGCCTCCAAACAGTAGCCAAGATTTGGGCTGAGATTACAAAGGGAGCTGGAAAAGGCTTGTAATAAGGGTAATGACACAATTGAAATGGGGGACTTAAATAGGCAAGGTGATTGGAAAAATCAGGTTGGTGTCAGATTGCAAGAGAGGGAATTTGTTGAATGCCTGTGAGATGGCTTATAAAGCAGTTTGTGTTTGAGCCTACTTGGGGAAAGGCCGTCTTAGATTGGGTGTTGTGTAATAGCCCAAATCTTATTAGGGAGGGAACGTAAAGGAATCCTTAAGTGACAGTGATCATAATATGACTGAATTCATACTGCAATTTGAGAGGGAGAAGCCTAAGTCACATTTATCAGTATCACAATGGAAGAAAGGGAATTAGAGAGGTATGAGAGAAGAGCTTGACCAGGTGAATTGGAAGAGGATACTGGCAGGGATGATGGCAGAGCAGAGGTGGCTGAAGTTTCTGTTAATGGTTCATAAGGCATAGGATAGATATATCCCACAGAAGAAGTTGTTCTCAAATGGCAGGGGTAGGCAACCGTGGCTGACAAGGGAAGTTAAGGACTACATAAAAGCCAAGGAAAGAGCAGATAAGGTAGCAAAAGTGAGTGGGAAGTCGGATGATTGGGAAGCTTTTAAAATCCAACAAAAGTAAACTAAAAAAGCTATAAGAAGGGAAAAGATGAAATATGAAGGCAAACTAGCCAGTAACATAAAGCAGAATACCAAAAGTTTTTTTCAGCTATATAAAGAGTAAAAGGGGGGTGAGAGTTGACATTGGACCACTGGAAAATAATACTGGTGAGGTAGTAATGGGATTCAAAGAAATGGCAGATGAACTTACTGGGTACTTTGCATCAATCTTCACTGTGGAAGACACTAACAGTGTGCCAAAGGTTCATGACTGTCGGGGAGCAGGAGTGAGTGCCATTGCTATTACAAAGGAAAAAGTGCAAGGCAAACTCAAAAGATCTTAAGGTGGATAAGTCACCTGGACCAGATGGTCTACATCCCAGAATCCTTAGAGAGATTGTTGAAGAGATACGATGCATTGGTCAGCATCTTTGAAGAATCACTCGATTCTGGCACGACTAGAAAATTGCAAATGTCACTCCACTCTAAGATGGGAGGAAGGTAAAAGAAAGGTAATTATAGGCCAGTTAGCCGAACCTCAGTGGTTGGGAAAGTGCTGGAGTCTATTAAGGATGAGGTTTTGAGGTACTTGGGGACTAATGATAAAATAAATCAAAAGTCAACATTGTTTCTGTAAAGGGAAATCTTGTCCTTCAAATCTGTTAGAGTTCTTTGAGGAAGTAAAAAACAGGGTGGACAAAGGAGGGACAGTGGATGTCATTTACTTGGATTTTCAGAAGGCATTTGATAAGGTGCCATTCATGAGGCTGCTTAACAAGATAAAATCCTATGGCATTGCAGGAAAAATATTGGCATGGATAGAGGAATGGCTGACAGGCAGGAGGCAGCAAGTGGGAATCAAGGGGATCTTTTCTGGTTGGCTGCCAGTGACTCGTGGTGTTCCTCAGGGGTCAGTATTGAGGCAACTGCTTTTCACATTGTTTGTCAATGATTTAGATAATGGAATTAATGGCTTTGTGGCAAAGTTTGCAGATGATACGAAGGCAGGTGGAGGGGTAAGTAGTGCTGAGGAAGCAATGCAATAAGACAAAATGGGAGAATGGGCAAAAAATGGCTGATTGAATACAGTGTTGGGAAATCTACGATAATGCAATTTAGTAAAAGGAACAATAATGCAGATTATTATCTAAATGGGGAGAAAGTTCAAATGTACAGTAAGACTAGAATATATAGGAGTAGAAGTAGGCTGTTTGGCCCATCGAGTCTGCTCCACCATTTCATCGTGGCTTATTCATTTCTCTCTCAGCCCCAGTCTCATGCCTTCTCCCCATATCCCTTCATGCTGTGACTAATCAAGAACCTATCAACCTTAAATAGACTCAATGACTTGGCCTCCACAGCTGCCTGTGGCAATGAATTCCACAGATTCACTACTCTCCAGCTAAAGTAATTCCTTCTCATCTCCATTCTAAGTGGACATACCTCTATTCTGAGGCTGTCATCTGGTCTTAGGTTCCCCCACCAAAGGAAGCATCCTCTCCATATCCACTCGATTGATAAAACTGCACACAATAATTCAAATTAGGCCTCACCAACATCTTATACAATTTCAACTTAACAACCCAATTTCTGTTGTCAATACATTAATGTATGAAGTCCAATGCACCAACAGCTTTCTTCATGACACTGTGACACCTTTTCAAGGAATTATGTTTCTGTATTCCTAGATTCCTTTGTTCTACCATACTCCTCAGTGCCCTACCACTCACCATGCAAGACCTCGCCTGATTAGTCCTCCCAAAGTACAACACCTCACACTTGTCTGCATTAATTTCCATCTGCCATTTTTCAGCCCATTTCACCAGATGGTCTAGATCTGGCTTCAAACTTTAACAGTCTTTGCTGAATACTACGCTCCCAATCTCGATGTCATCCACAAAAGTAATGATCAGTTTACCACATTATCATCTGGATCAATGATATAAATGACAAACAACAATGGACCCAGTACTGACCCCTACGGCACACCACAGGTCACAGGCTTTCAGTCAGAGAGGCAACCATCTACTATCACTCTCTGGCTTCTCCCACTATGCCAATGTCGAATCCAATTTACGACCTCATCTTCAATGCTGAGCAACTGAAGCTTCTTGACCAACCTCCCATCCAGGACCTTGTCAAATGCCTTGCTCAAGTCCATGTAGACAACATTCACTGCTTTGCCTTCATCAACTTTCATAGTAACTTCCTCGAAAAACTATACAATTGGTTAGACACAATCTACCCATAGAAATCCATGCTGACTATACCTAATCAGCACATTTCTATCCAAATACTCACATATCCAGTCCCCTAGAATACCTTCTGATAACTTTCCCACTATTGATGTCAGATTCACATAACTATCATTTCCTGGTTTATTTTTAAATAGTGGAACAACATTGACTATTCTCCAATCCTTTGGTACCTCACCTGTTGATAATGATGATTTAAATATCTCTACTATGACCCCGCAAATTCTGCACTTTCCTCCCACACAATCTGAGGGAATACCTTGTCAGGCCTTGGGGATTTATCTACCTCCAACTTGCCACAAGACAGCAAGCACCTCCTATACAGGGTCTATGAAGTTGATGCTGCTTTGCGTCATATCTATAGACTGTATCTGTCTCCTGAATAAATACAGATACAAAAGAATCTATTTAAGATCTCCTCCATCTCTTTTGGCTCCATGCAGGGATGACTATTCTGATCCTCCAGATGACTAATTTTGTCCTATAATTTTTGACCTTTCTTCTACCTCTCTTCATTCTTGAATGGTGGAGAGAAATTTGCAATTTTCCAATTCTTCGGAACCATGCCAGAATCCAACAATTCTTGAAAAGTCATTATTAATGCCTCCACAATTCTTTCAGCCACCTCTTCCAGAATCCTAGAGTGTAAACCATCTGGATCAGGTGATTTATCCACCTTCAGACCTTTCAGTTTCCCAAGCACCATAATTTCACTCACTTCTGCCTCTTGACACTCTCAAACTTCTGGTATACTGCTAGTATCTTCCACAGTGAAGACTGATGCAAAATATTTATTCAGTTTATGCACCATTTCCTTGTCCCCCATTATGTCCATTTTCCAGTGATCCAATATCTACTCACACCTCTCGTTTACACTTTATACAGTATATCTGAAGAAACTTTTGGCATCTTCTTTAATATTATCAGCTAGCTTTGTATACCATCTTTTCCCCCTTCTGACATTTTTAGTTGCCTTCTGTTGTTTTTTTTAAAAGCTTCCTAATCCTATAACTTCTCGCTAATTTTTCTCCATTATATGTGCTCCCTTTGACTTTAAAGTTGGCTTTGACTTCTCTTCTCAGCCACAATTGTGTGATCCTGCCTTACAAATAATTCTTTGGAGGGATGTATCTATCCTGCACCTTCCAAATTGCTCCCAGAAACTCCAGCTATCACTGCATTGCCATTATCTCTGCCAGTGTTTCCTTCCAATCAATTTTGGCCAGCTTCTTTTTCATACCGCTGTAATTCCCTTTACTCCACTGTAATACTGATACATTGGACTTTAGCTTTCCTTCTCAAATTTCAGGGTGAATTCTATCATATTATGACCAGGGGCCCTAAGGGTTCCTTAATCTCTTATCAATTTCAGTTCATTGCACAACACCCAATCTACAACTGCTGATTTCCCCTGTGGACTCAACCACAAGCTGCTTGAAAAAGCAATCTCATAGGCATTCTACAAATTTCCCCTTTTAGGATCCAACACCAACTTGATTTTCTCAATCACCCTGTATATTTGAATCCCCCATGATTATCCTAACATTGCCCTTTTACATGCAATGTTTATTTCCCATTGTAATTTGCAGACCACATCCTGGCTACGCTATGTAGTAGTATCAGCACCCGAGGTGGATGGTCCAGAGTTTGAATCTGGCTGGGTCCCAACCTGGGAAGCAGCAGTATCAGTGTGGAAGAAAGGCCTGGCAACCTACTTCTGTGTTTTGCCACGAAAACCCTATGGACAGCTACACTATCCATAGCATCACCATGAGTCAACGATGACTCAACAGCATTCTACAACAACAATACAACTCCCATTGGGGTCCTTTTACCCTTGCAGTTTATTAGCTCCATCCACAATAATTTTACACCTTCCAATCCTATAGCACCTCTTATAAGGATTTGATTTTGTTTTTTACCAGCAGAGCCATCCTGTGCCCTCTGCCTACCTGCAGACATTCAACATTCCTTCTAATTTTCTTTTTACATAACTGTGCAGATCAACCATTGTTCTGAGCGGGAAATTCTTACATGATCTGGAAAATGCGCAACACTTCAATTTTCTTTATTATGTGCATACTATGAATATTTAGAATGAAAATTGAAAAATTACATATTTTTGATTTTATTTGTTACTGTAATTGATGGGTATAATGAAATACAGTACCAAGAAAAAATTTCTGTTTGATGAACTTTCATGTCTTTATTACAAATCCATTGCTTTTAAACACTGTCCAGTTTAATTTTGCATCTAGATGAAATATTACATCTTAATCCTCATTAGATCATCCAAATGTTCTACTTTTCATCCGTTTCTAGGTTTACATTTAATTGAATTTATAAGATTGAATCCACATTTGCAGTCAGCACTAGAAGCTTGAAATATGCTAATGATATCAACAAGAATTGACAATTCTTCAAATTCTTCATTTCTAAGCACATAAGACCACATGATATAGGAGAAGAATTTGGCCATTCAGCCCATTCCCAGACCCATACCATCTGCCTTCTCACCATATCCTTTGACGCCCTGACCAATCAAAAAACTATCAACTTCCACCTTAAACATACCCACGGACTTGGCCTGCACTACAGTCTGTGGCAGAACATTCTACAGATTCTTTGTTCTCTTGCTAAAAAAAATTCCTCCTTACCTCTGTTCTAAAAGATTGTCCCTCAATTTTAAGGATGTTCCCTTTAGTTCTAGATACCCCCAACATAGAAAACATGCTCTCCACATCCACCTTATCTAGACCCTTCCACCCACAGAGACTCCGTAGACAATCCCTCCATGACTTCCTCCTTTTCTATAGACGTGACACTATCTCTGATCAACAGTGCCACACCCTCACCTCTTTTGTCTCCCTCCCTGTCCTTCCTGAAACATCTAGCCTGGCACTCAAAGTAACCATTCCTGATAGCTCCAAGTACTGATCCACACTCTAAATTCATCCTCTTTGTTCATAATACTCCTTGCATTAAAATAGACACATCTCAAACCATCGGTCTGTGCGCGTCCCTTCTCTATCACCTGCCTATCCTCCCTCTCGCACTGTCTCCAAGCTTTCTCTATTTGTGACCCAACTGCCTCTTCCTCCATCTCTTCAGTTCAGTTCAGTTTCTTGTAACTCAGATTGTCTAGTCCTGGTCAATGTACTTGTAAATCTTTTTCGCACTCTCTCCTGTTTCCTATCAGAGGATGTCCAAAACTGTGTATTCCAAGTTGGGTCTCACCAACAACTTAAACAAGTGCAACATCATGTCCTAACTCCAAAACTCAATGCCTTGACTGATGAAGATCAGCTTTTTAAACACCTTTTCACAATTAGCCTTTCTCCTCTTCCGTTACACTAAGTATTGGATGCTTTCTGCACTTAGTTAACAATTAGCTTTGATGCTGAGGGATCAGTGATTGGTGAAAGCACCTATATTGTGTCATGGAGAGAGTGCTGCATGAGAGAGAGTGAGTTTAATGTGAAAAAATATCCTGCATCACATTCTCCCAGGTTACAACTCACCAAAGCCAAAAGGAGGCAAGAGGTAGATTTGGGCTTCACTGCAGGAGGAGTTCTCTCCAGTTGTATGGTATCTTCAACAAGAGAGAAGTATATTTGCTTTTGAAAATACATCCATTATACTTTTGTAGCTGGTCTGAAATATATCAGATGAGCAGAGAATGTAACTCTGGTGGAGTTGTTAAATTTTTCTTGGATTGTCCTTTGAGTTAAGATCCTGACAATCATCTTCTCAGAATGGATTACTACTTAAAGGGAGAAAGAATCTGCAGCTTCTTGTCTGCAGTACTACTGAACTTCACTCAGCTGGCCTTCAATTCACAGGGTTTATCCCATTCTTGCAGTAACACACACAAAATGTTACTGTGCAGGCCAGGCAGCATCTGTGGAAAAGAATAAAGAGGCTTTCCTCCGTTCTTGCAGCCAGAATATATCGACCTTTTAAGAGGTGCTGACTACGTTTAAGTGTGTCAGTGACGTCAAGTGCATCCAGACCCTACCCAGTAAAAGGATGGCACGGTAGTGTAGTGGTGAGCACAACACTTTACAGTACAGGCAACCCAGGTTCAATTCCTGTCGCTGCCTTTAGGGAGTTTGTACGTTCTCCCTGTGACCACGTGGGCTTCCTCTGAGAGCTCCAGTTTCCTCCCACAGTCCAAAGACGTACCGGTTGATAGGTCATTGTAAATTGTCCCATGATTAGCCTCGGATTAAATCTCTGGATTGCTGGGTGGCATGGCTCAAAGGGCCAGATGGGCTTACTTTATGCTGTAAATAATTCCTCAGAAGCTCAGGAACAGCTTCTGTATGAAAGTCTGCACGTCTGAGCATTGGATTTAGTCAATGCCTGGGACAACAGTAACAATGCACTATCTGACAGCCACAGGGGGAAATCTACAATCAAATATTCCTTGAACTGTGAACAGGTTGCAAGCTGCAATGTCAGTCATATTTCCTCAGTGCTTTGTTTTCACAATTTAATGAATGGAGCCACCAACTGGACTGGTAATGAGCGGCATTTGCAGCATTGAAAATTATTGATCAATTAATTGCTTGTTTCTGAGCATGCAGATTTGCATTTTAGTTTTTAAAAATTACCTCACTGATTTACCTGATTATTAGTGCCAGCACTTCTGCACTAATAAATCACAGAAATACTGTACAATGTCAAACTATCTGGTACAATTAGCAGAAAATATTCAGATTAGTTCTGTTGACAAAATGGATGGATTGTGAGAAAAGCCATATATTCAGATATAAGACCGTAGACAATTAATACTATTAACATGAGATGGTGCCAATGCTGGAAATCCAGAGTAGACACACAAAATGCTGGAGGAACTCAGCAGGTCAGACAGTATCTATGGAAGAGAATGAAGAGTCGACATGTCAGGTCAAGACCCTTCAGTGGTTGGCAAGTTGATGGAGACGATCCTGAGAGGCAGGACTTATGAACATTTGGAGAGACATAATATGATTAGGAATAGTCAGCATAGCTTTGTCAAAGGCAGGTTGTGCCTTACCAGCCTGATTGAATTTTTTGAGGATGTGATTAAACACATTGATGAAGGTAGAGCAGTAGATGTAGTGTATATGGATTTCAGCAAGGCATTTGACAAGGTACCCAAAGCAAGGCTTATTGAGAAAGTAAGGAGGCATGGGATCCAAGGGGACATTGATTTTGGATCCAGAACTGGCTTGCCCACAAAAGACGAAGACTGGTGGGAGACGTGTCATATTCTGCATGGAGGTCGGTGACCAGTGGTGTGCCTCAGGAATCTGTTCTGGGACCCCTTCTCTTTGTAATTTTTATAAGTGACCTGGATGAGGAGGTGGAGGGATGGGTTAGTAAATTTGCTGATGACACAAAGGTTGGGGGTGCTGTAGATAGTGCGGAGGGCTGTCAGAGGTTACAGTGGGACATTGATAGGATGCAAAACCGGGCTGAGAAGTGGCAGGTCGAGTTCAACCCAGATAAGTGTGAAGTGGTTCACTTTAGTAGGTCAAATATGATGGCAGAATATAGAATTAATGGTAAGACTTTCGGCGGTGTGGAGGATCAGAGGGATCTTGGGGTGTGAGTCCATAGGACACTCAAAGCTGTTGCACAGGTTGATTCTGTGGTTATGAAGGCGTATGGTGCTTTGGCCTTCGTCAATCATGGGTTTGAGATTAGGAGCCGAGAGTAATGTTACAGCTATACAGGACCCTGGTCAGACCCCACTTGGAGTACTGTGCTCAGTTCTGGTCACCTCACTACAGGAAGGATGTGAAAACCATAGAAAGAGTACAGAGGAGATTTACAAGGATGTTGCCTGGATTGAGGAGCATGCCTTATGAAAATAGGTTGAGTGAACTTGGCCTTTTTTCCTTGGAGTTTCGGGGGATCAGAGGTGACTTGATAAAGGTGTACAAGTTGATGAGAGGCACTGATTGTGTGGATAGTCAGAGGCTTTTTCCCAGGGCTAAAATGGCTAGCACGAGAGTGCACAGTTTTAAGGTGCTTAGAAGTAGGTACAGAGGAGATGTCAGGGGTAAATTTCTTTTTTTTTAAAACACAGGGAGTGGTGAGTGCATGGAACGGGCTGCCGGCGACGGTGGTGGGGGCGGATACGATAGGGTCTTTTAAAATACTCCTGGATAGGTACATGGAGATCAGAAAAATAGAGGGCTATGGGTAACCCTAGGTAATTTCTAAGGTAAGGACATGTTTGGCACAGCTTTGTGGGCCGAAGGGCCTGTATTGCGCTGTAAGTCTTCTTTGTTTTCTAAAAAATTGCTAGGCTAGGTCTTTATTCCTGGAAGGGTAGGAGAGTGAGGGGCATATATAAGGTGGATGGCGAGTCTTTTCCTCAGAGTTGGAAAGTCCAAGGTTCAGGTATAGATTTAGGGTGAGAGGCAAAAGGTTATAGAAGGACTGTGGAGTTTATTGAATGAGCTGTCAGAGGAAGTTTTTGAGACTCTCTTGAAGCACTAGATGGAGTAGGTCACACTTGACTTCGCTCTGTTCTTTTTTTCATTTATTTACCACCCATTTAGTATTAACATTGAAGTGTTTACATTATTTTTGTATGCTTGAATTGTGACCTCTAATGTTTAGAAATGGCAACCAGAGGGAAAAAGGCATTTACTGAGAGCAAGGAAGCCGACAAAGGGAATGGAGGAGAAAGAGATGACCCTAAACAACCAAAACAGTTGCAACTGACTTTCCAAGTTATATCCAAGCTTTTGGATGACAAACTTGATAAATCTGATAAAAGATTTTTCTAATCTCGAGATGAAGTTAAATAATATTGAAGATAAACTGGGAGCAATTAAATGGGAGAATGAAAAGCAACAACAACTAATTTTGGATCTTGATGAAAATGGCAAAGAGACCGTAGAATAAGCTCATTGGAAAAGAACATATTCTCAACCACTCAAACGCTGAAACGATATAAAGCCAAGATCATTGACCTGGAAAATTGTAGTCACAGACAGAATCTATGGATTATAAGACTTCGTGAGGATGTTGAAAGTGGCGATCCTACTAAGTTTTTTGCTCAATTTTTAATGGAGGTATTCGGTATTGAAGTGTTTTCTAACCCCCTATACTAGACCGCGCTCATCGTTCGTTGAGGGTTAAACCCTCGAAAGGTTTAAAACCCAGAGCAGTTGTTTTACGATTCCACTATGTGCATACTAAAGAGCAGTTAATTCGAGTTGCACATCGGAAAGGAGTCATTGAGCACGGGGATCTCAAATTTTGTTTGGTGGAAGATTTTAGTCTAGAGTTGTTACAAGGTAGGTCTCTTTTCAAGTCGGTAATGTTGGAATTATACCAAAAGAAATTACATCCTGTGTTATTATACCCTGCGCATTTAAGGGTTGTTTTGCCGGATAAATCACGTAAATGGTTTAAATCAGTGATGGAGGCACGTCAATTTCTTGAAGAGGTTGACTAATTTTCAACTGTTTTATAAATTTACTGCTTTATCATGGTTGAATGTAGTTGTCTATTAGTCTAAAGCTAGTATGTAGATTTGCCTTTGAAGTTCGGGAATTCTCATTCTTGGTTGGATTATACCTGTATTTTTTTTGAGTATAGAAGTTTAGTATGCTTTTAAGTTGAGATTTCTTTTCTCTTTTATTATTTCATGTAAATATTTTTAACTTGTTTAATATTTTGACTTGGCAACAGAGTTCTTTTTTTGAAATATTGATAAGATTGTATTTTGTTTCATTTTTCAAAATGTTGCCTTTCAAAATGTCTCGCAATGACTGGGTACTTTTTTCAATATTTGATTTGTCATGGAATGTAAATAGTTTGAACCATCCAATTAAACAGAAGAAGATTTTTAATGTCTTTCGTAGACTGAATGCTCAGATTACCTTTGCTCAGGAGACTCACTTGAGAAGGGTGGATAATCAGCATTTTTTTAGGTTTTGGAAGGAACAACAGTTTCATTCCAATTCACAATCTAAGATAAAAGGAGTCTCTATTTTTATAGACTCCTCAATTTCATTTGTTCATTATGAGACAATTTCAGACCCGAATGGTAGATTTTTGCTAATTACTGGCTTACTTTATAATCAAAAAGTTGTTTTGGTTAATATTTATGCACCAAGTACTGACTATCCTGAATTTTTTAAACATTTATTTGCATCTTTTCCTGATTTAAATGAATACAAGTTGATAATGGGTGAAGACTTTAACTGTTGCTTAAACCCTTTGATGGATAGGTCTGCCCCAATCAAACAAATCTGCTATTTTTATTAACTCCTTTTTAGTTGATTCTGGAATCTTAGATGTTTGGAGGCTTTTACATTATAATGAGAAAGAGTTCCCTTTTTTTCTCCCATGTATATCATAGCTATTTGAGATTTGATTTTTTTGTTGATTCTCGACTAATTTCATCTGTTATTGCATGTGAATATGATGCAATTACTATTTCTGATCATGCATCTCTGAAACTATCAGTTAAATTCACTGACGTAACTTTTAGTGCAAGACAATGGAGGTTTAATTCTACTTTACTTCAAGGTTCAAATTTTGCCAAATTTTTGTCAAATTTTGTCTTCCTTTCCACCTAGCAGTTGATCACAGTCCTTTACACAGTCATGGGCTGAACTTCCAACTGGGTCTTCTGTATTTCCAGAACTTTTGGTCTCCCCTCTCCTCTGATATGTATCCACAATAGGATTCTCATTGTCCCCACTAGTCTCCACATTAAGGAGATTATTATCCACAATTTCTCTCACTATTAATGAGACATTGTCACCAGATGAACCCTCTCTTCCTGTTCAGGCTTCTGAAACACCATTTTTCCCCCCGATTCCCTGATTTTCCATTTGTCTTTTCACAACATCTTTTCATTGAGCTGCAGGATATGCAAGACCTCTTTCCTTCCCGTCATCCAGGGATTCAGATACTTATTCAGGGTGAAATAGCAATTCACTTGGATTTTTTCCAGTTCAGTGTGTTGCATTTGGTGCTCATTATGTGGTCTCACTACAGATGAGACATCAAATACTGATTGGATGCTAGTTCTGCTGAAAGCACGATCTTGAGATTCCATTTACTTGAAGTCTAAGTCCCACTCTGAAACTCAGCCTCTGTATTTTTATAACCCACATGATTCCTCACGGAATTCAATGTTCCATAAATAATTCAATAATTTCAGGTACTAGCTTTTTCGGATTGAGTCAGAGCTGGACAATTCTGATCTAAGGTTACCCACCTGTTCAATGATTGAAATTTTTCTCTCTTTCTAACTGACCTGCTGTACATTTCCAATACTCTTATTTCCATTTTCCTGCAACAACTTTATTCCACATTTCACAATTCCGACATTCTTTCCTCAGTGTTCTCATTCTTCTTCCTCCATAGCTTTTCCAGACAAATGAGAAATAATTAACAAATGTATTCACCATCCTCTCTCAGTTAGCAGCATTATTAATGCCATTTGAATTCTCTTGGTCTGCATCCCTATCTTATTCCCTCCACTCTCTTCTACTACAAACTGAAACATACTTGATTTAAGTGTTAACTTCTTTCCTCACAGATGCTGTCTGACCTGTGAGTATGTTCAATTACTATTTTGAAGTATATCATTTACTTTGCGTAATTGTGGCGTATCCTCAGAAGGCTGATCCAACACAATGTGGCCAAAACCCAGTGCCCTGTTTGTTGAATTATCACACCAACCTTACAAAGGGAAATTATGATAGAGCTTGTGAAAAACTGAAGTTTGAAGGCATAGCTACAAGCTGTCCTAAATTAACAAAATTAAGACAGAAAATATTCAGCAGAGTTAATTTTCCAGACAGATAATCCTTTATCAGAATTTGACTTAAAATTAAAATTCTTAACAGAAGAATACAGCTTGACTGGCAGGGTACTTCTGCCCCATTGTCGTTTTTTATTTCAGATTTCCGGTATCTACATCTTTTACATCTGTAGTCTTACTTATGTAACTGTTTATAAACGTCAGAAATTCTGCAGGTGCTGGAGGAACTCAGCAAGTCAGGCAGCGTCTGGGGAGGGGAACAAACAGTCAACAATTCTCATCCTGAAACAGTAACTGTTCATTCCTCGCCATAGATGCTGCCTGACTACCTGAGTTTCTACAGTATTTTGTGTCTATAACTGTTTAGCTGAGTTTGTTAGGTTGGGGGTAGAATTTAGACCAGAACAGCATTAACATTTTAATTGTCTCATGTAGAACTAGCTTTTGTTTCTTGGAATAGTGTTCAGTTCTGGCTGGCTCATTATGGGAATGGTGTGGAAGCTTGAAGAGGCTGCAAAAGAGGTTTGCTTAAATTGGAGGGCATGTCTTGTTCAAGTTCAAGTTTATTGTCATTCAACCATATGCATGAATACAGCCAAATGAAACCTCATTGAGAAGATAGGTTGAAAGAGCTGGAGCTTTTCTCCTTGGAACAAAGGAGGATGGGAAGTGACTTGCTCAAGACGGAGGAGATTTCTATACTGTATCTCAGAAGAATAGATGATAAGTAAGAGTGGGTAGCCAGAGACCTGTTTCCAGGTGGAAATAGCTAACATGAGGGGGGATAATTTTAAGATAATTGGAGAAAGCATAGTGGCTGTTACAGGTAAGTTCTTTACACAGAAAGTGGCAGCTGTGTGGAGAGCTCTGCCAGGGTTGGTGGTAGAGGCAGATACATTGGGGGCATTTACGAAACTCTTAGATAGGACATGGATGGTAGAAAATGGAAGATTATGTAGGAGGGAAGAATTAGATTGATCTTAGAGTAGGTTAAAATTTTGGCACAACATCGTGGGTCAAAGGGCCTGTCATGTTCTATGTTCTGTAATTACATATGTCTTGCAATAGATTCCATGCATGTTAAAATATTGGTTCGGCAATTGCATTTACCTGAGTGACAACCTCTTAATAAACGGAAACTAATGCAGATGAAATGTTGCTTAAAAAGATAGACTCATGTATCATGAAATATAAACCAAGATTGTACAAGTTATTTGACTAAGTAAGCAACATGGTCACCCTGAATTTTATTAAGCTTAACTTCCAATGATGTATAATTGAACATTGGCACTGTCTATTGTTCATTCTTCCATCAGCACACCAACAATACCTTGTATTTTCATAACACCATGAACATAGTAAAATGTTCCAAAGTACCTTGACAATACTATTGTCAAGCAAAGGTTGACACTGAGGCACAGAAAGAATCAAAGCTTCACCGAAGAAATAGATCCTAGGACAAAGTCTTCAAGGTGGAAATGGAGATAAAGTGATGAAGTAATTACAGACTGCAGAGCTCCGGGAACTAAGGGACTTTTCACTGTTGATAGAACAATTAATATTGGGTGTACATTTGTTTAAATTTATGGGATTTCACATCTCAAAGGGATGGTTGCATATGCTCCTTCAACGAAAGATGCTTGCAGTTTGGATTTGCTATGTTTCTTCTACATATTTTCTTCCTTTTTTTATTGCTATGCCAGTTGTCCATATTTATACTCAGAGTTATACAGCACAAAAATTGGACCTCCAGCCCAACCCATCTATGCTTGCCAAGGTGACTACTTGAGCTAGTCCCATTTTGCTGCTTATGCTCCATAATCAGCTATACTAGATTGTGTGTTATGTCATGAACCAGGGGTCATTAGGGAGCTTAACGTGAAAGAACCCTTAGGAACCAGTGATCACAATATGATTGAGTTCAACTTGATATTTGATAGGAAAGGTATAAAGTCTGATGTAGCAGTATTTCAGTGGAGTATGGGAAATTACAGTGGTACAAGAGAGGGGTTAGCCAAAGTAATTTGGAAGGAGCTGCTGGCAGGGATGTAAGCAGAGCAGCAATGGCGTGCATTTCTGGGAAAAATGAGGAAGGTGCAGGACATGTACTCCATAGATAAAGAAATACTCAAATTATAAAATAGCACAACCGCGGCTAACAAGGGAAGTCAAAGCAATTGTAAAAGCAAAAGAAGGGGCATACAACAAAGTAAAAATTAGTGGGAAGATGGAGGATTGGGAAGTTTTTAAAAACCCACAGAGAGCAACTACAAAAATCATTAGAAGGGTAAAGTTGAAATATGAAAGCAAGCTAGCAAATAATATCAAAGTGGATAGTAAAAGTTTTTCCAAGTTTGCAAAAATGAGGCAGGAGAAATAATAACAGGGGACATGGAGATGGCTGATGAACTGAATGAGTATTTTGCATCAGTCTTTACTGTGGAAGATACCAGCGGTATACTTGATGTTGTAGTGTGTGAAGGAAGAGAAGTGGGTGCAGTTACTGAAACAAGAGACAAGGTGCTCAAAAAGCTGAAAGACCTAAAGGAACATAAGTCACCTGGACCAGATGAACTGCACCCTAGGGTTTTGAAAGGGGTGGCGTTAGAGACTGTGGTGGCATTAGAACTGATCTTTCAAAAATCATTGGACTCTGGACTGGTGCCAGCGGACTGGAAAATTGCAAATGTCACTCCACTCTTTAAGAAAGGAGGAAAGCAGCAGACAGGAAATTATAGACCTGTTAGCCTGACCTCAGTGTTTGGGAAGATGTTCGGAGTCAATTGTTAAGGATGAAGTGATGGAGTACTTGGTGACACAGGACAAGATGGTACGAAGTCAGCATGGTTTCCTTCAGGGAAAATCCTGCCTGATGAACCTGCTGGAGTTCCTTGAGATGACCAGTAGGACAGATAAAGGGGTGCAGCAGATCTTGTACATTTGGACTTTCAGAAGACCTTTGACAAGGTGCCACACATGAGGCTGCTTACCAAGTTAACAGCCCATGGTATTACTGAAAAATTACTAACATGGTTACAGCATTGACTGATTGGTAGGAGACTGCGAGTGGGAATAAAAGGATCCTTTTCTGGTTGTCTGCCAGTGACTATTGGTGTTCCGCAGGGGTTGGTGTTGGGACCATTTCTTTTTATGCTGTACGAATGATTTGGATGATAGAATAGATGGCTTTGTTGACAAGCTTGTAGATGAGTCAAGATTGGTGGAGGGGCATGTAAGGTTGAGGAAATAGGTAGGCTGCAGGAGGACTTAGACAGATTAGGAGAATGGGCAAGAAAGTGGCAAATGAAATACAATGTTGGAAAATGCATGGCCATGCACTTTGGTAGTTGAAACAAATGTGCGGACTATTTTCTAAATGTGGAGAAAATCAAGGAATCTGAGATGCAGAGGGACTTGGGAGTCCTCGTGCAGAACACCCTGAAAGTTAACTTGCGGGTTGAGTCCGTGGTGAGGAAGGCAAATGCCATGTTAGCATTCATTTCAAGAGGTCTAGAATACAAGAGCAAAGGTGTGATGCTGAGGCTTTATAAGGCACTGGTGAGGCCTCACCTTGAGTATAATGAACAGTTTTGGACTCCTCATCTTAGAAGAGATGTGCTGGCATTGGAGAGGGTCCAGAGGAGGTTCACAAGGATGATTCCAGGAATGAAAGGGTTATCATACGAGGGATGTTTGATAGCTCTGGGTCTGTACTCGCTGGAATACAGAAGGATGAGGGGGGATCTCAATGAAACTTTTGAATGTTGAAAGGTCTAGACAGAGTAGATGTGGAAAGGATATTTCCCATGGTGGGAGAGTCCAGGACAAGAGGGCACAGCCGTAGAACAGAGGGGCGCCCTTTCGAAACAGAGATGCGGAGAAATTTCTTTAGTCGAAGTATAGTGCATTTGTGGAATTTGTTGCCTCATGCAGCTGTGGAGGCCAGGTCGTTGGGTGTATTTAAGGCAGAGGTGGATAGGTTCTTGATTGGACATGGCATCAAAGGTTAGGGAGAGAAGGCTGGGAACTGGGGTTGAGGAGGAGATTAAAAATAAAGGATCAGCCGTGATTGAATGGCAGAGCAGACTCAAAGGGCCAGACGGCCTAATTCTGCTCCTGTGACTTATGGTCCATAATTCCTTTTCCTTCTCTGTACCAATGTGAATGTCCTTTAAACGTCTCCATTGTACCTGCACTGACCACTTCCTCTTGCAGCTTGTTCTATACACCCAACCCTCTAGGTGGAAATGTTGTCCCTCAGACTCTCTTTAGATCTTTCCCCTCTTACCTTAACCCATACTCTCCAGTTTTCAACTCCCTTACTCTGGGGAAAAATATTCACCTAATCTGCCACTCATGATTTTATCTGTTTGTTTAAGGTCATCCTTGAACCTCTTTCACTACAGGGGAAAAAAAATGCTCAAGCCTATCCAGGCTCTGTTCATAACTCCAAGTCCTCCAGTCCAGTTAACACCCTTGTGAATTTTTTCTGCACCTTTTTCAGCCTAATTATATCCTTTCTACAGCCAGCGCCAGAACTGCACACAATACTCCAAGTCCGGTCTCACCAATGTGTATTATGACTGTACTAATTTCAGTTCTCTTCTGTCTCCTCAAAGGTTCTCTCTCAGCTTGACTGTTTATGAGACTAACTTTCTGCTGTTTTCACAACACGTTGGAGGAACTCAGTGGGTTGGGCAGCATCCGTGGAAAAGATCAGTCGACATTTTGGGCTGGAATCCTTTGTCAGGACTGTGGAGGGAAGGGGCAGAGGCCCTATAAAGAAGGTGGGGGGAGGGTGGGAAGGAGAAGGCTGGTGGGTTCCAGGTGAAAAAGCAGTAAGGGGAAAGATAAAGGGGTGGGGGAAGGGAGGCAGGGAAGAGATAGGCAGGAAAGGTGAAGAAAGAATAGGGGAAAACACAATGGGTAGTAGAAGGAGGCGGAACCATGAGGGAGGTGATAGGCAGCTGGGGGGAGGGGGCAGAGTGACATAGGGATAGAGGAAGGGAGGGGGAGGGAATTACCAGAAGTTGGAGAATCCAGATGAAAAACCAGTAATTCCCTCCCCCTCCCTTCCTCTATCCCTATGTCACTCTGCCCCCTCCCCTATTCCTTCTTCACCTTTCCTGCCTATCACCTCCCTGCTTCCCCTCCCCCACCCCTTTATCTTTCCCCTTACTGGTTTTTCACCTGGAACCTACCAGCCTTCTCCTTCCCACCCTCCCCCCACCTTCTTTATAGGGCCTCTGCCCCTTCCCTCTACAGTCCTGACAAAGGGTTCCAGCCCGAAACATCCACCGATCTTTTCCACGGATGCTGCCCGACCAGCTGAGTTCCTCCAGCGTTTTGTGAGTGTTGCTTTGACCCCAGCATCTGCAGAGTATTTTGTGTTTACTTTCTGCTGCTTTGATCCTGCTCTCAGGAAAGTGGAACACATAATTGCCTTTCCACATTATCTGACAGTATAAACAATTTCCCTCATTGAAAATTGTTTTCCTCCTTTTCAATGCATTCATATTCATATCCTTTAAACACTCAAACTTAACTTCTGTCTTTGCCAAGTTTCTTCTCCAAGCTGTCATTTGATTCAAAGTTAACTCAGCTTGTCATTGTTTCCCAAATGTATGTCCATATTTTTCAACAAGTGCTGATACAAGCAAAAGAAAGCAGTCTAAATACATTCCCCATCGACTATTACAGACTAACCTTGACTTCCTAGGAAACGTTGATTTGATCCATCACACAACACTGCATGATCTTTCCTCAGCTGAACGAATTCCCCTTGCACTCACTAGCTTATCAATTACTGACCTCCTGAGGAATCTGCGTTCTGCCCCCCCCTTTCTCATCCACAATATGGTCTTTTATTTAAATTATCTGCACCCCTTAGTTCTGTTCCAACCAAGTTTAGTCCATCCACCAGCTTTCCTGACTCCTTTCCTGACTCTGTTATCCAGAATCCAGTATTGTTCAAGTGACGCTTCCCTCTTGTTAAGAGCTGTAAAGAATAAACCACCAACTTTCGCAACTGTAGCCCATGCAGTGTTTTTGTTGAGATCCTGTCAACCTCTCCTTTTAGTCTCCAGATTGTACGTAACCTGCGTTTTGTTGGACCTTGGTGGATCTCCAAGTCCCAGCCATTCAGATGTGCTACTGTGACTCCCTTTCACACATCTGTCATAGCACATCAATATTATGTCATACATTCTGATGTTCCATCTTTACAATCTTGTTTCAATTTATCCAAACTTCTTGCCTATATTCTTTTTTAAAATGTCCCGTGTGGGACTCTACAGCCACAACAGACGCTGCTCTAACACAGACTGAAGCAAGACTTTCCAGGCGCAGATCCATGGTCTCACGAGACTAACGGATGCCACCACCACCACCACTACTTGCCTTCCCCCTGATATGCTAATGTGTTAAGTTTGAATTTCTCATCCTGCTTTTGCCTATTTGTGGTCACACGTTCTCCTTTCTTGGTAACATTCTCCATATCCAATACACATTCTGCCTTTTTACTCTTGTCCTCTGCCAATCACACTTCCTCCGACAGTGATCTTTGATGCATGCACTCTGCAATCAAGCACTGAGTTTCAAATCCTGATCGTCATTCCCCCATCTACTTGCAATTGTTACAGCCACTCCGCATCTTTCTCCTCTTCTAAGGCCCTTGCTGAAACTCACTCCTGTCAACCTTGCACACATCTACCCTATTACTGTCTTGTTGGATCAGTCTGCCTTTTTTCCTTCAGTTGTGCTTTTAGACGTAGGAGCAGAATCAGGCCACTTAGCCCATTTCTACTGCTCTGCCATTTGTTCATGGCCAACTTATTATTGAGTGTAGGCATTTGCACAACTGGGCTTTTCAACTTTTATTTACAGAGCAACCTTAATCTTCTTGTGAGTTGGGAGGGAGAAGCTGCTGGGAGCAAGTCCAAGGGGTTAATCTAGACATTATAAAGTGTTGGTTAATCTTTGAGCTGAAACACTGATTAATTTACAGTGTAAGATTGTCCCTCATAAAGAAATGACAAAAAAAGAACTGATTATGTGTACCCACCTACACTTATCAAAAACTTGCATTTTTATTTTGTCGGTTTGTATTTGGTTGTTGTGTGATAATGCAATCTTACCATAACATGGTAACAGTATATTTGCATTTGCAAGAACAATTAAACTACTTCCTTTATCCTGCAAGAAACCCAATCTTAATGCAAGTAGGATAGGTTGCCCATGAACATTTTTCATCAACCTGTCACTGAACAAAGATCCATTTCATTATCAATGTAAGAAGAAAATCAATTACCCTAAAGCACTAAAGCCTGCTGCTAGTCTCTGATTGATCATTTCAATCAATATTTCTTAGATGCAAATGATTTTCCATATTATTTTTATGACCAAATTGCTAATATTTAAATCAATGGTATGAAATGATGTGCTTTCATTTCTAGATAATTTCTCATTAACCAGTTAGATTTTATTTTTGCACATTGAGAAGTAAAAGATTTACTGTGTTTTGATCCTGAGTGAGCTAATGATCTTGAATGTAATTTGGAAAATTACAGAATGAGAATACTATAGTAGCATGTAAGGACTAAAGATGAGATTAAGCTATTCAAAGGGATAATGAGCTTGCAATGCAGAAGACATTTTATTGAATCATGACTTACGAACACTTAATTTAATTGGCTTTGCAACTGGAAAAAATCATGGTTCTCTTCAATATATATATAAAAGCCATAAATGCAAGCAAAGAACACAAGAGAAAAGGAAGTGGACCATTTTCTCTACTTGCAATAAGGCTTTCCAATCTGCAGCCTGCAAAGAAACACAATGTATCATTGTTTATTAAGTGCTGGAGCCAGGCATGGATTGTGTAGCCAGTAGCAGTCTTGATGTTCATATGATGGGCAAAAAATATGTAATAATATTTTTAAATGGAACATTTAATCCAGAAGCATGTATGCAGCAATCAGTGAAGCTGCTTTTGTAGAAGGAAAATACATTGCAAGTTTATTATCCTCTTTACAGGAGCAGCATTGAATCAGAAGGTGCATTGAATGATTGCTTTTAATTTATCATGCTGTGCAAAGTATGTTCACAGTTACTGATGCCTCTTGGTCTTCCTTTTACTTCAGAGAATGAAGGTAGAGAATATTCTGTGCAAACCCCACCTATGTCAGTAAACCTGCCAGGCTTCAGGTTTGCTGTAAAAGCAATTCTCTTGTACAACCTACAGAAGTGTTAAGTGTAAGGAAAACAAAGTTTCTGCAATTGAGTACAAAACATCACCTTTTAAGGCTTTTCTTGACGTTACTTTTAAAGCCAAGGCAAACTGGCCCACAAGCTTAAATGGAAGTGTGGATTTCAAGTGAGTTCATAATGAAAATGTCAGCGAAAAGAACATGCAAACAGAAGGATATTCAGTGCTTCAAACTTCTTCCATTATTCAGTAAGATACTGTAGCCTTTTCTCTATATCTGTTGATACCGTCACTTAACACGAACTTTTCAATCTTCAGATGTATCCCCACCATCAGCAAAAAGTTCCAGATTTTGTGTACGTTTTTTTGCTGAAGAAATACTGCCATCGAAAACGCTTTGGATCTATTTATGCATTTGTAACCATTATTGTTTCAATAATAATGGTTATTATTGTAACCATCTCTAGATGGCTGCTATATACCGGCGGTCCCCGACATGTGCTACCGGGCCACAAGGAAACAACATGATTTGGCGATATGAGTTAGCTGCACCTTTCCTCAGTCCCTGTCACGCCCACTGTTGAGCTTGAACGCACGCGAGGTCATTACCCGCACGTCATCCATGTCAGCCAGAAAAATATCAGCTCATCGAGCTTGCAAATGATGGCGGGCTGAAAAGTATGTTTGACATAACATCTCTGCCAGCATTCTGGATCAAAGTCAAGGCTAAATATCCTGAGATAGGCATGAAAGCTCTGAAAGTGTTGCTTCCATTTCCAACATATCTCTGCAATGAATGCAACGAAAACTAAATTGCGGAATAGACTGGACATAAGGAACCCCCTTCGAGTATTGCTGTCTCCCATCACCTTTCGATAGAACCGTCTTGTTGCAGGGAAACAAGCCCAGGGCTCCCACTGATTCAGCGATATTGGTGTGTTGCAATGATTTTATATGTTCATACGGGGAAAATATGTGCTGTGTGTTTAATATCCAAACGTTACTTAAAATGTTATGATGCTATTGACTTATAAGTGACTTATATAACCATATAACAATTACAGCATGGAAACAGGCCTTCTCTGCCCTTCTAGTCCATGCTAAACGCTACTCTCACCTAGTCCCACCGACCTGCACTCAGCCCATAACCCTCCATTCCTTTCCTGTCCATATACCTATCCAATTTTTCTTTAAATTATAATATCGAACCTGCTTCTACCACTTCTACTGGAAGTCTGTCCGTTCAACACTTACTTCAGACTCCCCTCTCCTCCCCTGATAATTGACTTATCACTATATTCATGCGAGGAAAATATGCGCTGTGTTTAATATTAAATTCGTTGGATAAACCCTTTTAGAAACAAAATTGAGTGTATTAGCCACTTGTCACCTATATTCCAGTCGTGATTAACACCCCACCCCCCGAACAGAATCACCAAAAACGATTTGTAGAAAAAAATTGGCATGTACACGCATGCACACTGGTGCCCACGCAAGGCTTCATGGTCATTGTAGCCTTTCTAGGGGGAAAAAACACAATGTACTTGACTGCTACTCCTGTCCGTTGACAACACTACCCCCCGCCCCCGCGGTCGGCTGATCCGCAAGAATATTGTCAATATTAAACCGGTCCGCAGTGCAAAAAAGGTTGGGGACCCCTGCCATACGCGAATGCTCCAGATGGCTCTTGACGTGAGTTGGCAACAGCGCATGACGAACGTCGAGCTCTATGACGACATACCGATGCTCACCACTAAAATCGAGGCGAGAAGACTGCAGCTAGCGGGGCACTGTCTACGCCACCCCGAGCTACCTGCCAGCCTAGTCATCATATGGGAGCCCAAGCACGGGAGGATGAAACCTGGGCTCCCTCCCAAGACTATGCTCAACATGTTCCTAAAAGACAGTGGTGCAGCTAATATAGATGAACTGAACACACTGATGAGGGAGAGGGAGAAGTGGAGGGTCCGTCATCATGCCCGACGCCGGCCCCCTAGGCCTGAGTCGACGTAGTAGTAGTAGTAGTAGTAACCATTATTGTAGATTTTCACCACCATAATAAACTGGTCTTCTCTACATCTACCTAATCACTTTATAAGTTAAAATGTCCTTAATGGATCATTTCACACCAGGTGAACTCAAGGTAATTGAAGCTACTTTAACTTCTGTAGTCACAATAGGAGGGCAAACTAGAGAGAGGAGAAAGCTCAAACACAGGAAAGCCTGCATCTGCTAGAAATCCAAAGCAGCAACACACACACACACACACACACACAAAATGCTGGAGGTGCTCAGCAGGTCAGGCAGCATCTCTGGAAAAGAGTGAACAGTTGATGGGAGACCCTTCTTCATAGATGCTGCCTGGCAGGCTGAGTCTCTCCAGCATTTTGCGAGATGCGAAAGCTTCTGGCATGGGAAAGGCTGGCAGCTAGATGGGAATTAAGGGTTTCCTATTGGATAGTGAGCTGACTCTTATTTGTTTCTAAATGAAAATACAGCCTGGATGTGGGAGCAATATACAACTCCTGATTGAATTTGAACTATAAAGAAGGTTTGGTCTGGCTGACTTATAGACTGTAAGCACCTTTCAAGGGATAGTAAAGGAAACCAGGTTACTTGGAAGTGTTTTTTTAAAAATCAACAAGTGAGATACAAATCTCACTCGAGGCAAGAGAAGGAATGACACCGAGGACATAACACACGAAGAACGCCTTTGTCTGGAGTTATTGATCCATCCAACATACTCAAGCTAGAAAGACATAGCATTATAGTCTGTGCCAAATTGCTTACCTGAGATGAAAGTTAACACTAAGCCCTTGTTTCATTGCAGAGTGGGGTGAGCCAAAAATACCATCCTCATTTCTGCTAATCGCTGTATATTCCAGAGTGGCCAGTTTACATGTAGAATTAACAGGTGCAAGGGTATTCTTACGAGCAAAGGGGAGACCAAATGGAAACTTAAAAGGATTTAAAAATTCTGGAAGATTTCAGGTTTCAATGACAAGTTATTTTCTTGTTGAGGGGTCGGAAATGAAATGCTATCAAGTGAAAATTTTGGCTGATAGATGAGGGAGATATATTTTCATGTAATTCTTGGTCATGGGAAAGGATTGCAATCGATATCATTATATCTTTAGGTAAACTTGACAAAGAAGTGCAGAATGATGGAGAAATGGAAGAAGAGTACAGTAGTGGGATTTGTTTTGGTAAATAAATCAATAATGAGCCAAATGACTGCCTTCTGTGATGTAAATTTATACGTCTACTCTAAGTGCAGTGCAAATTACTGTGGCTGTCATTATAAATTTTCATGTCATGTATGACTGACAACCATATTAGCTTTGACTTCAAAAGACCCCAAAAGATTTATTGTTTGTATGACCTTTGTTCATAGCTTGTAAATGTTATTTTCACGTCTTGTTAAAACACAGCATTTTCAAGGAGGGTTCCATTTTTCTTCTATACATTGTCTCTGTTTATTGGAAGGTCAATGAAGCACATACAGAAAAAAACATTATAATTATACTTGTAGAAATGTTCAAATTTTCTAAGAATATCCCATGATCTGTTGTACGCATCTGAGCCTGCGACACTGTCACATCTCTTTATTGTCTTCATTATTCCGATATTAATCTGAAGATATGAAGACCTCTTCCATTTTACTTAATAATGCTGCAGGATTTTGGCCTCTCTAATCAGGCTTGATTTCTCTGAGGATACAATTGTTAATGGTATTTAGTCTAGTTACTTACAATATTTAAAAATATAGCAGTGTCCCTTTCTAGTCCTGTAGCACACTCTGCTGGTTCAGTATCTTATGCATGAAATGCTTGTTTCCCTACACAGAGAGATTCATTTGAGATATCTAGTGTGCTTGTGGCTTGTCAAATGAAACCTGCACTATACTTAGGGTGGGGTATCCACTCAATGCAGATGATTATCTGGGCTGTTGGTTTTAAAAAGTAGTTCCAATTTGTGTGCGTGTTGGGGGGGGTCCAGTAGTATAAATTGATTCATTGCCTCCCATACAAAGGCAATAAGCTTGCATGTAATACTGGATCATTTTTCTCAATAAATAAATGAACAAGTATAATGTTTTTCTGTTACTTATTTAATTAGATTCTCTTTATCTAGTTTTAAGACACATGAAGATCTGATCACATTTTGGGTCACATTTATGCAGAAATAGAGAAAATGCTATAGGGTTCACAAACATCTAGCACCATTGTACTTTTACATATAATCCATAATGCATTATGTAAACTAAGGATGCTTAATCACGATATATTTACAATATTACTTGAATGTTAAATATGCAACACGTATAATCAAGGAAGATGTCAGAGAAGTCTCAATTCAAGTGGGCAATATAATCAAGTATTAGTCTCTTGTTAAGAGTTAGTGGCAAAACACAGAGGAACAGCTGCAAGGGACCAAAACTGTTTTTACTGAAATAGTCTTGGGCACTCTAGATTTTTGATATGGTTTCAGATGGTATGATCTCCTCTGAGCCCTGATCTCAACATCATTGATGTTGTCTAGGATATCCTGGAGACAGAAGTAAGTGAGACAACCAACATCTGCAAAAGAACTGTGGCAAGTTTACCGAGATGCTTGGAACAACATACCAGCTGATTTTCTCGTAAAACTGCCCAAAAGTGTACCAAAGAGAACTGATGCAGTTTTAAAGGCAAAGAGCGGTCACTCTAAATATTAATTTGATTTTGTAGCCTGGGAAAGATACACTTAGGACACAAATACTTTTATGAATCTTTAATTCCTTTAACTGTTTTAGATGTTTTAACATAGAAAGAGGGTATCAAAATAAAAACAACAAAATGAATTTTAAAAAGCACAGTTCCTGTGGTTACAATCTCAGCTTAATTTTGGTTCACATACTCGTGTATCACCTAGTTACGTATGCAGTATGAAAATCACTAAAATATACAAAACCAATACGGTTGTAGCACTTCTAAAAAAAACATTAGCATCCCACCAACCCTGTATCTTACACACAACATCAAAAATATTAATAGATACATCTCAGCTTAACTAAGATGACTTTGGGACACATGTGCTTTACTTCCAAACACATACTGTATAGGCTGGACCCCGAAATGACCTCCCCTCGCTCATTAACACATTCACATTCGGTCATGAAACAATAAAGTAAGAGAAAAATGAACCTTTACAAAAACTTTTACAATATTTTGCCTCAACAGGAATTCTGCAGATGCTGGAAATTCAAGCAACACACATCAAAGTTGCTGGTGAACGCAGCAGGCCAGGCAGCATCTCTAGGAAGAGGTACAGTCGACGTTTCAGACCGAGACCCTTTGTCAGGACTAACTGAAGGAAGAGTGAGTAAGAGATTTGAAAGTTGGAGGGGGAGGGGGAGATCCAAAATGATAGGAGAAGACAGGAGGGGGAGGGATAGAGCCAAGAGCCAAGGGGGATACGAGAGGATCATGGGACAGGAGGTCTGGGAAGAAAGACAAGGAGGTGGGGGGGGACCCAGAGGATGGGCAAGAGATATATTCAGAGGGACAGAGGGAGAAAAAGGAGAGTGAGAGAAAGAATGTGTGCATAAAAATAAGTAACAGATGGGTACGAGGGGGAGGTGGGGCCTTAGCGGAAGTTAGAGAAGTCGATGTTCATGCCATCAGGTTGGAGGCTACCCAGACGGAATATAAGGTGTTGTTCCTCCAACCTGAGTGTGGTTCCGTGCCTATTCTGGTATCTGTCCCCCACTTTTCCTTCGCTACATCGACGACTGCATTGGTGCTGCTTCCTGCACGCATGCAGAACTCGTTGACTTCATTAACTTTGCCTCCAACTTTCACCCTGCTCTCAAGTTTACCTGGTCCATTTCCGACACCTCCCTCCCCTTTCTAGATCTTTCTGTCTCTGTCTCTGGAGACAGCTTATCCACTGATGTCTACTATAAGCCTACTGACTCTCACAGCTATCTGGACTATTCCTCTTCTCACCCTGTCTCTTGCAAAAACGCCATCCCCTTCTCGCAATTCCTCCGTCTCCGCCGCATCTGCTCTCAGGATGAGGCTTTTCATTCTAGGACAAGGGAGATGTCTTCCTTTTTTAAAGAAAGGGGCTTCCCTTCCTCCACTATCAACTCTGCTCTTAAACGCATCTCCCCCATTTCACGTACAACTGCTCTCACTCCATCCTCCCGCCACCCCACTAGGAATAGGGTTCCCCTACCACCCCACCAGCCTCCGGGTCCAACATATTATTCTCCGTAACTCCCGCCACCTCCAACGGGATCCCACCACTAAGCACATCTTTCCCTCCCCCCCTCTCTCTGCATTCCGCAGGGATCGCTCCCTACGCAACTCCCTTGTCCATTCGTCCCCCCCATCCCTCCCCACTGATCTCCCTCCTGGCACTTATCCATGTAAGCAGAACAAGTGCTACACATGCCCTTACACTTCCTCCCTTACCACCATTCAGGGCCCCAAACAGTCCTTCCAGGTGAGGCAACACTTTACCTGTGAGTCGACTGGGGTGATATACTGCGTCCGGTGCTCCCGATGTGGCCTTTTATATATTGGCGAGACCCGACGCAGACTGGGAGACCGCTTTGCTGAACATCTACGTTCTGTCCGCCAGAGAAAGCAGGATCTCCCAGTGGCCACACATTTTAATTCCACATCCCATTCCCATTCTGACATGTCTATCTATGGCCTCCTCTACTGTAAAGATGAAGCCACACTCAGGTTGGAGGAACACCTTATATTCCGTCTGGGTAGCCTCCAACCTGATGGCATGAACATCGACTTCTCTAACTTCCGCTAAGGCCCCACCTCCCCCTCATACCCCATCTGTTACTTATTTTTATGCACACATTCTTTCTCTCACTCTCCTTTTTCTCCCTCTTTCCCTCTGAATATACCCCTTGCCCATCCTCTGGGTCCCTCCTCCCCCCAGTCTTTCTTCCCGGACCTCCTGTCTCATGATCCTCTCGTATCCCCTTTTGCCAATCACCTGTCCAGCTCTTGGCTCCATCCCTCCCCCTCCTGTCTTCTCCTATCATTTCGGATCTCCCCCTCCCCCTCCAACTTTCAAATCCCTTACTCACTCTTCCTTCAGTTAGTCCTGACGAAGGGTCTCGGCCTGAAACGTCGACTGCACCTCTTCCTACAGATGCTGCCTGGCCTGCTGCGTTCACCAGCAACAATATTTTGCCTTGTAGTTTAACTGCTAGAAAGATTAACTTACTAGGCTGATAAGCAACTTCGCACATACACACTTACTAGCGCTGATACGTTACTAGCAAAATTCTAAAGCAAACACATAAAATATGTCAAATTACCAATATTCTAGATTTACAAACAAGTATAAATGAGTTTATATGGATATTTTGATATGCTATTCACTTTCCCTCACCAGACCTGGGAAAAGCAGCTCTCAGTACTCAATGCTGGTCTTTCTAGAACAATGTATCGCTTCCTTCTACTCTGCATGTGCAAAATGGCGTAGCAACACACGTCATTCCAGCATCTGCAGGTTTTCTCTTGTGTGTGATTGCTTAATGACATCACTGTTTCCTCTTAACGGCACAGGATGCTATTTTCGCACTACCAGGGTGAATACATAAGTGCTCTTTAACAATAAGAAATAATATTCAATGATCACCTGGTTACATTGATTTAGTTGTTAACTGTTTACTGCTCTTTATAGTAATTGTTTGATATTTAGAAAGTTTTCATTTCATTGCATCTTTGCTTAACAGAATTTTTTTCATGTGCTTAAGACTTTTGCACAGTATTATATTTGTTTTAGTTTATTTAAAATATTTTTTGAAGCATTTAAATGTTTTGGTTTGAAGAAAAAAATAACATACTTCAATGGCTTAAATTTAGCCGCCTCAGTTTTCAAAGTCTGTTCTCATTCTTATGGACAGGAAAAAATCCCGGATTCCCTATCCAGGGTATACAAGTTTTTACATAGATGACCCGGCTCAGGACCATGACTGATCTCTAAGAATAGAACAACTTTTGCCGATAAGTTGTCTTCTGGAGGCCCCTTCTGACTGAATATGGACATTGTACATAAGAACATAAGAAATAGGAGCAGGAGTCGGCCATCTGGCCCATCAAGCCTGCTCTGCCTTTCAATAAGATCATGGCTGATCTGACCATGGACTCAGCTCCATCTACCTGCCTTTTCCCCATAACCCTTAATTCCCCTACAATGCAAAAATCTATCCAACCTTGTCTTAAATATAATTACCTAGGTAGTCTCCACCATGGCTTCATTGGGCAGAGAATTCCACAGATTCACCACCCTCTGGGAAAAGCAGTTCCTCCTCATCTCTGTCCTAAATCTACTCCACTGAATCTTGAGGCTATGTCCCCTAGTTTTAGTCTCACCTATCAGTGGAAACAACTTTCCTGCCTCTATCCCTTTCATAATTTTATATGTTTCTATAAGATCTCCTCTCATTCTTCTGAATTCCAGCGAGTACAGTCCCAGGCAATTTAATTTCTCCTCTTAGTCTAACCCCCCTCATCTCTGGAATCAACCTGGTGAACCTCCTCTGCACCACCTCCAAAGCCACTATATCATTCCTCAAGTAATGAGACCAGAACTGCACACAATACTCCAGGTGCGGCCTCACCAGAGCCCTGTACAGTTGCAGCATAACCTCCCTGCTCTTAAATTCAATCCCTCTAGCAATGAAAGCCAGCATCCATTTGCCTTCTCGAATGCCTGCTGCACCGGCAAAGCAACCTTTTGTGATTCATGCACAAGCACTTCCAAGTCCTTCTGCATAGCAGCATGCTGCAATTCTTTACCATTTGGATAATAATCTGATCTTTCGTTTTCCTTCCAAAGTGGATGACCTTGCATTTACCAACATTGTACTCCATTTGCCAGGCCCTTGCCCTCTCATTTAACCTATCTATACCTCTCTGCAGACTCTCTGTACCTTCTGCGCAGTTTGCTTTTCCACTCAATTTAGTATCATCAGCAAACTTAGATACACTACACTTGGTCCCTTCATCCAGATTGTCAATGTTGTGAGCAGTTGCAGGCCCAGTACTGACCCCTGTGACACACCGCTCACCACTGATTGCCATTTGGAGAAACACCCATGTATCCCAACTGTCTGCTTTCTATTAGTTGACCAACCCTTTATCCATTCTAATACATCACCCTCATCTCCATGCATCCTTATCTCATGGATAAGTCTTTTATGTGGCACCTTATCGAATGCCTTATCTTCAAAGAACTCCAGTAAGTTTGTCAAACAGGACTTTCCTTTGCTGAATCCATGCTGTTTCTGCCTGATGGATCCACTTCTTTCCAGATGCCTCACTATTTCTTCTTTAATGATAGCTCCAAGCATTTTCCAGACTACAGATATTAAATTAACTGGCCTATAGTTACCTGCCTTTTGCCTACATCCTTTTTTGAGCAGTGGCATGACATTTACTGTCTTCCAATCCACCGGGATCTGCCCAGAGAATTTAGATACCAAAGCCTCTACCATAACTTCTGTCATTTCCTTCAGTACCCAGGGATGCATTCCATCAGGACCAAGGGACTTATCTAAATTCAGGCCCACAAGTTTGCTCGGCACTACCTCTTTAGTGATAGCTATTATATCAAGGTCCTCACCTGCCATTGCATCCATAACATCTCTTTTTAGCATGTTAGAAGTGTCTTCCACCAGGAAGACTGATAGAAAATAATCCTTCAAAACCTCGGCCATTTCCTCATTACCCAATATCAATTCCCCCTTCTCGTCCTCCAAGGGACCTATGTTTACTTGAGCCACCCTTTTCCACTTTACATAATTACAAAAGGTTTTACTACCAGTTTTTATATTTTGTACTAACTTATTTTCATAATCTAGCTTCCCTTTTTTAGTGCCTGCTTATTGGTTCTTTGTTGCTTTTCACAGTTTTCTCAATTTTCTGGTTTCCCACTACTCTTGGCGACTTTGTACGCATGAGCTTATAGTTTGATGCTTTCTTTTATTTCCTTAGTTATCCAAGGGTGCCTCTCCCCACCCTTACTGTCCTTGCTTTTAACTGGAATATACTTTTGTTGAGCACCGTGAAAAATCTCTTTGAAAGACTTCCACTGTACAAAGGACAGTGGCATACATGCATGGGGGTGTTTTGTCCAAACATTAAAACCAGCTGAAACACAGTGTATTTCTATCAACACCTTATTTAGGTCATAAGATATAGGGGTAGAATTAGACCATTGGGCCCATCAAGTCTGCTCCACCATTTTGTCATGGCTGATCCAATTTTCTTCACAGCCTCAATCTCCTGCCTTCTCCCCATATCCCTTCATGCCCTGACTAATCAAGAATCCATCAACCTCCGCCATAAATGTACATAAAGACTTGGCCTCCACAGCTTCCTGTGGCAAAGAACTCCACAGATTCACCACTCTCTGGCTGAAGAAATTCCTCCTCATCTACATTCTAACAGGATGCCCTCTATTCTGAGGCTGTGTCCTCTGGTCTTAGACTCCCCCACCAGAGGAAACATCCTTTCTACATCTACTCGGTCAAGGCCTTTCATCGTTTGATAGGATTACTGGATCATGGACCTCTGGTTTCCCTCTCCTGAAGTCCACAATCAGTTCCTTGGTCTTATTGACATTGAGTGAGAGGTTGTTGTTATGACACCACTCAGACAAATTTTCATTCTCCTTCCGGTATGCTGATTCATCACCACCTTTGATACAGCTCACAGCAGAGGTGTCATCAGCAAACTTGAATATGGTGCTGGAGCTGTACTTAGCCACACAGTCATAGGTGTAAAGCAAGTGGAGCAGGGGGCTGAGTACACATCCCTGCAGTGCTCCTGTGCTGATGTCGAGGAGATGATTTTGCCATCTTGAACTGACTGGGGTTTACAAGTGAGGAAATTCTGGATTCAGTTGCACCAGGGGGCATTGAGGCCCAGGTCTTAGGGTTTACTGATCAGTTTTGAGGGGATTTTGGTACTAAATGCTGAGCTGTAATCGATAAAGAGCATCCTGATGTATGTATCTTTGCTGTCCAGATGTCCCAAGGTTGTGTGAAGAGCCAATGAGATAGCATCTGCTGTAGACCTATTGCTTCAGTAGGTGAATTGGAGCAGATCCTAGTTGCCACTCAGAAAGTAGCTGATATGCTTCAATACCAGCCTCCTGAAACACTTTATTACCATGGCTGCCATTAGGCAATAGTCATTTAGACAGGTTACCGCACTCTTCTTGGGCACCAGTACAATTGAAGCCTGCTTGAACCAGGTGGGTACCACACACTACCAGAGCAAGAGGTTGCAGATGTCTGTGAATACACCAGCCAGTTGGTCTGCATAAATCCTGCTTGCGTCTTTCACAGTGAAGACTGATGCAAAATACATATTCAGTTCATCTGCCATTTCTTTGTCCCCCATTACTACTTCTCCAGCATCATTTTCCAGCAGTTTGATATCCAATCTTGCCTCTCTTTTACACTTTATGTATCTGAGAACAACTTTTGGTATCCCCTTTAATATTATTGGCTGGCTGGCTTCCATATTCCATCTTTATCTTCTTAATGACTTTTTTAGTTTCCATCTGTTGGTTTTTAAAAGCTTCCCAATCCTCTAACTTCCCTCTAATTTTTGCTCTATTATATGCCCACGCTTTGTCTGTTATGTTGGCTTTGACTTCCCTTGTCAGCCATGGCCGTGTCATCTTGCCTTTAGAATACTTCTTCCTCTTTGAGATGTAAGCTCTCTAATCAACGCTGATTAATTGCAGAACATGCAATCCAAATAGCTGATCCCCTCGTGGGCTCATCCACGAATTGTTCTAAAAAGCCAGCTCGTAGGCACTCCAGAAATTCCCCCTCCTGGAATATAGCACCAACCTGATTTTCCCAATCTTTCTGCATATTGAAATCCCCCATGACTATTGTAACATTACCCTTTTGCATGCATTTTCTATCTCCCATTGTAATTTGTAGACCACATCCTTACTACTGTTTGCAGTTCTGTATACAAGTTCCATCAGGGTCTTTTTACCCTTGCAGTTCCTTAGCTCTACCCACAATGGTTCAGCACCTTCTGACTCTATGTCTTTTCTTTCTTTGCTTTCTCTAATTGAATCCTCTCTTCAGTGAAGCCTCGGAAAGCTAAAGCTCACCACTCTGACTCTGTCCACTCAGCCTATGCTTGCCCTTTCCTTGCCCTTTCCTTCTTTTAATTTGATCTTGCTAATCAATTCCAAACACCAACTGGCCACTGGTCAAAGCTCTTTTTCGCTGTAGCGACCCACTGCTGCCTTTTGTACTTGGGCAGTGGACTTGATTGAAGTCCCGTCCTCTCAAAACTGCTGATGTCTGGATTGGCCGCTGGTCAAAGCTTTTTTTTCCTCTAAGCCAGCGGTCCCCAACCACCGGACCGCGGACCAGTATGGGGCCGCAGAGCATGCGCTACCAGGCCGCGAGGAAACAATATGATTTGGCGATAGGAGTCAGCTGCACCTTTCCTCATTCCCTGTCACGCCCACTGTTGAGCCATTATGCATTCGAGGTCATTACCCGCGCGTTATCCATTTCAGTGCGGGAAGAAGATCAACTCCTCAAGCTTGCAAATGACGGTGGGCTGTGAAGTATGTTTGACATAACATCTCTGCCGGCATTCCGGATCAAAGTCAAGGCTGAATATCCTGAGGTAGCCACGAAAGCACTGAAAACGTAGCTTCCATTTCCAACATATCTCTGCAATGAATGCAATGAAAACTAAATTGCGAAATAGACGGGACATAAGGGACCCCCTTCGAGTATCGCTGTCTCTCGTCACCCTTTGATAGGACCATCTTGTTGCAGGAAAACAAGTATTCAGCCCAGGGCTCCCACTGATTCAGCGATATTGGTGTGTTGCAATGATTTTATATGTTCATACGGGGAAAATATGTGCTGAGTGTTTAATATCCAAACGATACTTAAAATGTTATGATGCTATTGACTTATATAACTATATAACAATTACAGCACGGAAACAGGCCATCTCTGCCCTTCTAGTCCGTGCTGAACGCTACTCTCACCTAGTCCCACCAACCTGCACTCAGCCCATAACCCTCCATTCCTTTCCTGTCCATATACCTATCCAATTTTTCTTTAAATGATAATATCAAACCTGCCTCTACCATTTCTACTGGAAGTTCATTCAACATTTACTTCAAGCTCCCCTGTCCTCCCCTGATAATTGACTTATCACTATATTCATGTGAGGAAAGTATGCGCTGTGTGTTTAATATTAAATTCGTTAGATAAACCCTTTTAGAAACGAAATTGAGTGTATTAGCTAATTATCATCTGTATTCCGGTCGTGATTAACACTCACCCCCCCAACCGGAAAAGAATCGCCAAAAACAATTTGTGGAAAAAAATTGCAAACGCGTGCGCAAGTTACGCATGCGCACTTGTGCCCGCACAAAGCTTCATGGTCATTGTAGTCTTTCTAGGGGTAAATCCAGCGTATTTGATTGCTACTCTTGTCCGTTGGCAACCCCCACCCCCAGTCGGCCAGACCGCAAGAATATTGTCAATATAAAACTGGTCTGCAGTGCGAAAAAGGTTGGGGACCCCTGCTCTAAATTACCTCAATTAGACATCTCAAATATAGATATATAGATGCTATAAAATGTACAGTTAGATTTTCTACATAAACTCAAGAGATTCTGCAGATGCTGGAAATCTGGAGCAACACACACAAAACGCTGGAGGAGCCCGGCAAGGAGGCAGCATCTATGGAGGGGAATAAACAGTGCATGTTTGGGTTGAGACCCTTCATCAAGATCTGATGAAAGATCTTGGCCTAAAATCTTTTAGCTCTCTTTGTAAACTAAAGTGATTTATCCCAGGACTTAATTAATAGCCTTCCTCTATATAGATTGCAAATTCCTAGTGTCACCCACCATAAGATTGAAACCAAGAGTAGACTTTGTGTTTGAAATAAGAATTAAGTTAAATCTTGATTGTTGACAAAATGAGCAGTGCAAATAGAGAGGACAATAACATAGTGAGGTAGAGTTCATGGGCTCACTTTCCATTCAGAAATCTGACGGTGGACGGGGAAAAGCTGTTCCCTGAAACATCGAGTGTGTGTCTTCAGGCTCCTCTACCACCTCCACTCTATCCAGAACTTTCAATATGTTTCAATGAGATCCCCCCCTTATTCTTATAAACTCCAACGAGTACAGGCCCAAAGCCATCAAATTCTCATCATACTTTAAAACTTTCATTCCCGGAATCACTTTTGTGAATCTCCTCTGGATCATCTCCAAACCTAGCACATCTTTTCTTCCATAAGAGGCCAAAAGCTGCTCACAATACTCCAAGTATAGTTGGACCAACGCCTTACAAAGCCTCAGCATCACATCCTTGCTCTTCTATCCTAGTTCTCTTGAATTGGAATACTAACATTGCATTTGCCTTCCTCATCACCGACTCAACCTGCAAATTAACTTTTAGGAAAACCTGTGCAAGTACTCCCAAGTCCCCTTGCACCTCAGTTTTTCACATTTTCCCTGCATTTAGAAAATAGTCTCTGCCTTTATTCCTTCTACCACAATGCATGACTGTACACTTGCATACACTGCATTACATCTGCCACTTCTTTGCCCATTCTCTCAATCTGCCCAAGTCCTTCTGCTAACTCCCTGCTTCTTCAACACTATTCAAGACTCCACTTATCTCTGTGTTGACTGCAAACATGGCCATAAAGCCTTCGATTCCATCATCCAAATTATTGATATATATTCATGAAAAGAAACAGGCTCACACTGACCCCTGTGGAACACCACCAATCACTTGCAGCCAACCAGAAAAGGCTCCCTTTCCTCCCATTCTTTGTCTCCTGCCAGTCAGCCAATCTTCTATCCATGCTCATATCTTTCCTGTAAAGCCATGGGCTCTTCTCTTGTTAAGCAGCCTCATGTGCAACATCTTGTCAAAGGCCTTCTGAAAGTCCAAATAAACAGCATCAACCAATTCTCCTTTGTCTATTCTGTCTGTTATTTCCTCAAAGAATTCCAAGAGATTTGTCAGTCAAGTCTTCCCCTTAAGGAATCCATAGTGACTTTGGCCTATTTTATCATTTGCATATAAGTACCCCGAAACATCAACGTTAATAATGGACTCTAACACTTTGCCAACCACTGAAGTTAGACTAACTGGCTTATAATTTCCTTTCTCTGTCTACCTCCCTTCTTAAAGAGTGGAATGACATTTGCAATTTTCCAGTTGTCAGGAACCATCCCAGAATCTAGTGATTCTTGAAAGATCATTACTAATGCTGCCACAATCTCTTCAGCTACCTCTTTCAGAACCCTGGGGTTTAATCCATCTAGTCCAGATGACTTATCTTCCTTCAGATCTTTCAGCTTCCTAAGCACCTTCTTCTTTGTAATAGCAGCTACACTCACATCTGTTCCGTGATGCCCTCTAATTTCTGGTATACTGTAGGTGTCTTCCCAGTGAAGACTGATGCAAAATACATATTAAGTCCGTCCACCAGTTATTTGTCCTCCGTTAATACCCCTCCAGTGTCATTTTTCAGTGGTCCAATATCCACTCTTGCCTCTCTTTTACTCTTTATATATCTGAAAAAATTGTATACTGTTTCATATTATTGGCTAGCTTACCTTTATATTTCATCTTTCCTTTCCTTATGGCATTTTTAGTTGCCTTCTGTTGGTTTTTATAAGCTTCCCAATCCCCTAACTTCCCACTAGTTTTTGCTATATTATATGCTCTCTCTTTTCCTCTTACATTGTTGTTGACTTCTCTTGTCAGCCACAGTAGCCTCATCTTCCCTTTAGAATACTTCTTCATCTTTGGGATATATTTACCCTGCACCTTTAAAGTTGTCCCCAGGAACTCCAGCCATTGCTGTTCTGCAGTCGTCCCTGCTAGTGTCCCTTTCCAATCCTCTTTGGCCAGCTCCTCTCTCCGTTCAAAGTACTTTTTTTCAATCAAAGTACTGTATGTATACCATATACAACCTTGAGATTCATCTTCTTGCACACAGCCATAAAACAAAGAAATACAATAGAATCCATGAAAAAACTCACAGGACAAAGACCATCAAGCACCCAATCTGCAAAATAAGGAGAACAAATCATGCAAACAATATAAAAGTAAACAAATACTATACAGAACATGATCTGCAGTGTCCCCAACAGTGAGTCCACAGCCACGGGTCAGTTCAGCGTTGAGGTGAGTGCCTATGGCTACAGAACAGAATTGTAGAGTCAGTCAGCCCTGAGCCAAGTAAAGCCTCACGGAGTATTGAGTTGAGAATTGGTTCATAATGCCTCTGTAATTCTTTACTCCACTGTAATACTAATACATCTTACTTCATCTTCTCCCTCCCAAACTGCAGGGTGAATTCTATCATATTATCATCGTTGCTTTGGAAGGATTTCTTTACCTTAAGCCCCCTAATCAAATCCGGGTCATTACACAACACCCAATCTAGAATTGCTGTTCCCCTAGCGGACTCAATCACAAGCTGCTCTAAAAAGCCATCTCATAGCAATTCTACAAATTCCCTCTCTTGGCACCCAGCACCAATTTGATTTTCCCAATGTACTTGCATATTGAAATCCCCCATGACTATCGTAACATTACCCTTTTCGCATGCCTTTTCTATCTCCTGTTGTAATTTGTAGCCCACATCCTATATAACTCCCATTAGGGTCTTTTTACAGCGCAGTTTCTTAATTGTATCACAAAAATCTTGCATCTTCCAATCCTATGCTACCTCTTTCCAAGGATTTTATTCCATTTTTTTTTTTACAAATAGAGCCACTTTATGCCTACCTATTTTCAATCATCCTATTTTTATCCTCAATGGGACGTGACACAGGCAGCAATCCAAAGGTTACTAACCTAGAGATCCTGCTTTTCAGCTTTCTATCTAACTCCCTGTATTCTCTCTTCAGGACTTCTTCCTTTTCCCGAGTTACATCGTTAGTACAAACATATAGCATGACTCTGGCTGCTCACCCTCCCACTTTAAAGTGCTGTGGAACTGATCTGTGGCATCCAGGACCTTAGCACCTGGGTGGGAAAATATCATCCATGTGTCTCCTTCATACCCACAGAATCTTCTGTCTGCTTCTCTACTATGGAATCCCTGACCACTTTACTTTTCTTCCCTTCCCCTCTGAGCCATAGACCCAGACTCAGTGCCAGAGACCCAGTGGCTGTGATTTCTCATCCACACCACCCCAACATTATCCAAAGCAGTGTACTTATTATTGAGGGGAACATCTACAGGGGTACTCTGTCCTGGCTTTTTATTTCCTTTCCCTGCCCTGACATTCATCCAGCTACCAGCCTCCTGCAACTTAGGAGTGACAACGCCCCTGTCAGCTCCTACTTTCAGTTGCTCCTGATCTCCAGTAAGCTCCAGTTCCTTAACTCAGTCTCTTAGGAGCTGAAGCTCGACATATTTAGAGCAGATGTAGTCATCAAGGAGACTGGAGGTCTGCCAGAGTTCCTGCATGTCACACAAAGAACATACCACTAACTTTGGGCCCATGCCCAGCGCACTAGCTATGTACTCATAGACAAAGAGAAAAAATCTTACTAGAAGCTCACTTACAACCTCTCCCTGTGCTTGTCCAAGTCCGTTCTCGCCGAACCCTGTTGAGCCAAAGACTCTCACTCTAACACTGGAAATATTGCGATAATAATCCAACGATATATTGTAAATTTCCAAATTGGCTGGTAGGAGTCAGCTTTTGGACACAATGACATATTCCACCCCCACCCCACCTCCCCAAATGATCTAATGATACCTCATCCCATGTGACGCTCCGTGAAAATTCCTCTTATTGGCTTCAGGGAAAGCCACAGACTGTAAATGCTTAAAGTTTCACTGACGCAGGCAAATCTTGTCAGTGTTGAAGCATATGAAGGTGATAAATCCCTGGGTTCTGAAATGTCTGAATGAGTTGTTTATATCTTAATCTGCTGTCAAAAGCAAGAGAAGTGAGTGTTTGGGCCCTGGCAGAGATTTGTGGATCTACATTAGCCACAGATGAGCTACTGGACGTGCCAAGAAGCTCCCTTTACAGCCCAATCTACCTGTGAAAGCACTTTCAAGAAATGATGGATCTGTGTTAGAACTGCTGTGGTTTGTTCTTCTATAGTGCTGCACCTCACACTTGTCTGCATTAAATTCCATCTGCCATTTTTCAGCCGTCTTTTCAAGCTGCTCCCAATCCTGCTGCCAGCTTTGACTGGTCTTCCTCGCTGTAGGATGCAGAAATGTTTGCCCTCATCAACTGAGCCACTGAATACAGAAGCTAGGATGTCATGTTACCACTCTACAAGACATTGGGAAGATAGCGCCTGGAGCATTTTGGCTCCGGGAAGGATGTGATTGAACTAAAGAGGGTCCTGAAAAGATTAAAAGGAAAGTAGCTTGGACTGGCAAGTTTGAGAAGAGATTGAACAGGCTGGGATTGTGTTCCCTGGAAGGCAGGAGTCTGAAGGGTACATAAGTTTATGGGAGACATAGATAGGCCGACCACCCACCACCCCCAGGGTAAGAGAGTTTAAAACTAGAAGGCACAGACTTAAGCAACACACATCAAAGTTGCTGGTGAACGCAGCAGGCCAAGCAGCATCTGTAGGAAGAGGTGCAGTCGACGTTTCAGGCCGAGACCCTTCGTCAGGACTAACTGAAGGAAGAGTGCGTAAGGGATTTGAAAGTTGGAGGGTGAGGAGGAGATCCAAAATGATAGGAGAAGACAGGAAGGGGAGGAATAGAGCCAAGAGCTGGACAGGTGATAGGCAAAAGGGGATACGAGAGGATCATGGGACAGGAGGTCCGGGAAGAAAGACGGGGGTGGGGGACCCAGAGGATGGGCAAGAGGTATATTCAGAGGGACAGAAGGAGAAAAAGGAGAGTGAGAGAAAGAATGTGTGCATAAAAATGAGTAACAGATGGGGTACGAGGGGGAGGTGGGGCCTTAGCGGAAGTTAGAGAAGTCGATGTTCATGCCATCAGGTTGGAGGCTACCCAGACGGAATATAAGGTGTTGTTCCTCCAACCTGAGTGTGGCTTCATCTTTACAGTAGAGGAGGCCGTGGTAGATACGCTCTGTCCCCCAGAGAAAGCAGGATCTCCCAGTGGCCACACATTTTAATTCCACATCCCATTCCCATTCTGACATGTCTATCCACGGCCTCCTCTACTGTAAAGATGAAGCCACACTCAGGTTGGAGGAACAACACCTGATATTCCGTCTGGGTAGCCTCCAACCTGATGGCATGAACATCGACTTCTCTAACTTCCGCTAAGGCCCCACCTCCCCTTCGTACCCCATCTGTTACTCATTTTTATGCACACATTCTTTCTCTCACTCTCCTTTTTCTCCCTCTGTCCCTCTGAATATACCTCTTGCCCATCCTCTGGGTCCCCCCCCCCCCGTCTTTCTTCCCGGACCTCCTGTCCCATGATCCTCTCGTATCCCCTTTTGCCTATCACCTGTCCAGCTGTTGGCTATATCCCTCCCCCTCCTGTCTTCTCCTATCATTTCGGATCTCCCCCTCCCCCTCCAACTTTCAAATCCCTTACTCACTCTTCCTTCAGTTAGTCCTGACGAAGGGTCTCGGCCTGAAACGTCAACTGCACCTCTTCCTAGAGATGCTGCCTGGCCTGCTGCGTTCACCAGCAACTTTGATGTCTGTTGCTTGAATTTCCAGCATCTGCAGAATTCCTGTTGTTTGGGCACAGATTAAGGTGAGAAGGATATGCTTTAAAATGGATCTGAAGGGCAAGATTTTCACACAGAGGGAGGGAGATGAATGAAATGAACTACCAGAGGAGGTTATATTGATGCGTTTATGGATCACAAAGATTTGGAATATGGGCCAAACACGGACAAATGCGACAAGCTTAGTTAGGAATCTTAATTAGCGCAGGTGAGTTTGGCTGGATAGCCTGTTCCTATGCTCCATGATTCTATGTCTCCTTAAGCCACCATTATTGTCATCTTCTGAATCTTTCCGAATACAAGTAGATTACCTATTTGGAGCTAATGTTGGTCTGGGTTTATCAATTATAGGTCCAACTACATCCTGTTCAATTGAATTTCTCTCCTCTGATATTACAATCAAAACTCCTTTGCTGTACTTTTCTATCCAGTCGCCTGTAGATGGGTGTTCAACTTAGAATACACTTTTCCTTCGCTAGGTGAAAGGATCAAGTCCATTGATGATAAATTAGTCACTACTAGTCAATGCTCAAATATTTTACCCTGGTTGTGTATGCTTTAATAAATCCCCCCACTGGTAGTTACTGGTAGTTCTGTGAATGTTGACTGAATTCATTAAATGTTGTCATGGAAATCTGTACAAAACATATTCGACGGCAGCTGTTAAATTTCTGGACATTCTGAAGGTCTCAATAGTTTTTCCTCAGAGAGGATGCATAATGACTTGGCAATACTGGTAGAATATTAAAAATTTTCATGATTATAAAATAGTTTCATGATTAATTAATTTGAAACAGCTGTGGTAACTGGGTGACCAACTGAAGGAGATGAAATGCAAGTCAAAAATATTGGCAATAAATTGAAAACTCACTGAATAAAATATTGTAGTCATTAGGCATAACGTATTGTAGAAAATGTTATGCATAAATGTATTTGCAGTGCCAACAGAGAAATTAAATTCTCACTGGTAACTGAAAGAAGGATGAGACTGTGGAATGTTTCCATGAATAAAATAAGAAGCTGGAAGTCTGAATTCCTTCCTTCCCAGGCTCACAGATGTTTGCATCATGTCCAATTCCATTTGCAGCTCCTTACAAAGATGAGGCAGTTCATGACTGCGTGTACTAAAAGGAGTAGGCTGATAGCAAATAACAATTGTGTCAAACAAGGAATGACCTGCAATAAATGAGATTATAACCACCCATCTTTGTCATTCAATGTCATCACCATAGACAAGTTGGCAATGGTCAACGTCCAAGGGTTGATTAAATTGAGCAGCCACGGATACTTGTGCCACAGAAACTGTTATCTTTTGGTTGCTGACTCATCTCCCAGCTTCCCAAAGCCTTTTTACCATCTACAGGACACAAGTCAGGAGTGATATGGAGTGTTATCCGGAGAAGTGCAGCTCTAACCACAAAGATTGTATTGTGTAACACCAGGCAGTGTCTTGGCTGTTATTCTATATTAATCATCCTTAAGCATTTATTTCTTAAACACGAATGCATCATGGAGGCTGCGTGTATCATCACTGCGAATCTCTGGCTGGACTTCCTAAACCCATGCATCTGCTCAGGAAGAAAAAAGCCCATCAATGCATGGAAACACAAGCTTTATGGGGTTCTTCTCCAGGCCATGTACCATCCTTACCTGGAAGGCTGGCAGTTCTTTGCCTCTGTACCTAAAGCCTAGAAACCCTCACATAACACCTTTGCTGCAACAGTTTGAGAAGACAGCTGATGGCCCCCTTTCCTAGTGCAACGATAGATGAACGATAAATGGCCGCTTCCCTCAAGAACTGACACATGTGTAAGGAAGTAACTGGATGAGAAATTGATCAACCCATTATATGAAGGAAGGAAAGGGCTCTGAAATAGAGTTAGTACAAAATTTAACAATTATTTTGAAGAAATTTCATGATGAATATTTAGGAAGGCAGAATAGACAGCCTGTGTATATTAAAGAAAATGAAGTAATGCTAAACTAACTTCTGCACTTTTTGAAAGTATTTTGTAGTGAAGTGCAAAGCGGATGCATTGTGAATATTAGAATTTTCTTTTCCACAGAAAAACTAAAATATTTTTGAGCAATATACTTGCTTTGATTATCAGTCTTCGAGTCCTTGATTATTATCTCATCGAACAGTATCACCGTATCCTTAGGTCCAGAAGCTAAATGGAACTAAGTCCTGCCAAAGGGTTTCGAACCGAAACATTGACTGTAATTTTTTCCATAGATGCTGCTGGGCCTGTTGAGTTCCTCCAGCATTTTGTGCATGTTGCTCGGATTTCCAGCATCTGCAGATTTTCTCTTGTTTATGGAACTAAATTTAACAACTCAGAAAATGTAAGATTAAAACCCACCATGATAAAAGCTGGGACGACATTAGTGAATGACCATAATTCTTGTAGGAAATCAAGTTGGTTCATTTATGTCTTTTCAAGAAGGACAACTTGAATAGTGATTACAGTATCACCAATTTTACATTAGTTACATGTCAGTACAGAGTGACATAGAGTAACATTTACTAGATCTGCAGGAGGGCTGTTTATATTCAACTTAACAAATAGATTTGGGCTGGTCTTACAGCACCCAAACCTGTTCCATCACTCATAGACTGTAGTTGATGTAATATTTTGCTGATCATGGTAATTCCTGATTCATCTAAAATCAAAAAATATTTGTCTCAAGCTTCAGGATAATTAATGACTTAACACTCAGAGTTCTTTCACAGGGAAGAAATATTTGAAAAATCTTTAACTTTCTGAGAAAAGTAATTTCTTTTGCCTTTGTCTTTAAAGGGGAATCTACTTCTTCCATGAAATCCACACAGCACCAACAAGCATAAAGTTACAATGCAGAAAGATAATATCCATACAGTTATGGAAAAGCTTGCTAGTCCAATTCTTACGTTCAGGAAGAGCTCCATTTTCCGAAAAATCGGATCTCCCCCTCCCCCTCCCACTTTCAAATCTCTTACTAGCTCTTCTTTCAGTTAGTCCTGATGAAGGGTCTCGGCCCGAAACATCGACTGTACCTCTTCCAAGAGATGCTGCCTGGCCTGCTGTGTTCACCAGCAACTTTTATGTGTGTTGCTTGAAATTCCAGCATCTGCAGATTTCCTCGTGTTTGTGTATTCATTCTTCCCTCCTGGTTACAAATTTCTTATCCTTTTTCAGAGATTTATGTGTCAACTTCATCATAAATCTTTGAATCCACTGGCAATCACACTTTACCAATAATATTTTTTTATTTCAAAATATACTTTATTCAAAAATAAATATATACAATATACCATTCAATAACTTTTCATCTTTTACATACGTTTCCGTTATACTCAGTACATATCCGTATTTATAGCCACCCACGTGGCACTCCAGTAGTTCAGTTTAGCATATCATTGTTGAGGGGTATACTCCCCGCCCACCGACCCCTCCCACTCCCACGGGTGGAGAAACCTATACTGTGGTCCTTCCCCACCGGACCCTTGTGGTGGCTGCACCGAGTTTCAGTGCGTCCCTCAGCACGTACTCCTGCAGCCGAGAATGTGCCAGTCGGCAGCATTCTCCCACGGACATCGTGAACAAAACCACTTGCATAGTTTATGGTGTTGTTAACTAGTGTGGTGTACAGATTAAGTTCAACCTCCCTCCCCCTAACAGTAAAGGAAAGCATTTTAAATGCTTTTTCAATTGTTATGTAACATGTCTCATTGTCCTTAAGAATTTGCAAATTTGCTTTGCAAGGCCCTTCTGAACCTCAGACCTAGTTGTATTCATTTACTTTACTGTGCTTTTCCTTTGTTTTCTTGCTTCTTCTGAATAAATTTTTCAAATGGAGCAGCATTACAGGCTACAGCTTTTCTTGTAATTTGCATGTTGATGCCTCTATAGGATTTTATGAATAAAACATGCGAGAGTCAGTTTATGTGCTTAACAAAAGCCACAGTCCTTTACTTCGGTTATGAACAAACCAAAAGCTGTTGCCTTGCACTGATATTATTACAACAGATATCATCTCTTAAAGTGAACACAACAACTCAATGACAGTGTTTGTGAATTAGTAGAACAGTTTTTATAAAGAACAATATGTGTCATCTGTCACCCGTTACATTACCCTAGACATGCCACCCCCCCTCTATAATTCACCAAAACAGGCATTGTGAGTCTGTCTGGAGCTCATACAAACTGCCCAGTTTGGGTGATAAATGCCTTGGAGTAAAAGCAGGTGCCTCTGGCTTTCTCAGAAGTGTGCTGACATGCACATAGTCATACTGTGAATCGGGGGTATGGTACTGGAACTGTCCAGGTCTTGGGGGGAGGGGGTCAGTTTAAGGCGACCTACAGAAATACATTCAGGTTCACATTTCCTATCTGCCATAAAAGTCTTTTTGCCTCATTCCAACATGCATAATGGGCCATTGTAAAGGGCAAAGGGGCTGCTGATGTGCATTATGGCGGACAAACCAATTTCCCCCGGCATCAATAAAGTCTGACTATGACTATGACTATGACAAAAACACACGAGGTAGAACGTAGATCAACTAATCCAAGAGTGGTGTACGGCATCTTGTTGGGAGATAGGAGTAGGTGTAAAAGAATCGAGTTTACTGAGGAGGGTGGAATGCTGCTGGGAGGCCGACCAGACAGTTGCGGATCAGGAATAAAATCTTCTGGCATCTGTAGCGGCTGCTCGTGCGCAAACTGAACTGCGGAGGATTGAAGTTCTTCTTTTGGAGCTGTTCTGAGCCCCAGCAGGACCTGCAGGAGGTGACTGGGCCAACACTTGTCCATCAGGAAGGACCTCAGAGCAGCCTTTAAGAAATGGTGAATCCGCTGGTCAGGCCTTTGGACTCTGGGTGATACACCATAGTGTGATGCAACTTAACACCAATGTTCTGTAGAGTTCTGTCCATTTGCACCATGTAAGTATTTAGTTCTGTACACATGTACGCTCTTCCTGTTATGTGTGTACGCGTGGGAGGAGGGAGAGAGAAATTGTGGGAGTAAAGGTGGTGGCCCTCAGGTTTTAAACAGAGACATTGAAAGTAAAGTTGTTTAAACAAAAGAACAACGTGTCCTTGTAGTTGAGCGTTAACAGTGTCAGTGGAGGATGGCTTCCAATTGTAGGAACCCACCAGCATTTGATGAGAACAAGCCTTATGAAAGCTGGAAAAATGAAAATGGAGTATGGACTCGTGGTACAGAACTGGAGAAGAGGAACAGGCCTTGGCTGTTGTGTTGTCGCTTTTAGGAAAAGTGAGAGAGACTGTGTTGGGAATTTTGGTGGAAGACTTGAACAAAGATAACGATATGAATACACTAATAAATGCACGTGGCTCTGTTTTTTGAAGGAAGAAAAGGTTCTGATCTATGAGGCATATCCAGACTTTGACAAAATTTATAGAGACAAAATTCTAAAAAATGTGGCTGATTATATTATTGATTTTTAACAGAAGTACAGTTGCATGCGTAAATACAAAATGGAGCTTCCTGTCACTGTATTAGCTTTTCAATTGTTGGACACTGTGTGACTAGACATGAAGCACAGACAGCTTGAGTTAACTGCATGCAAGGAGCTTACATCTGCATCTATGAAATCAGCATTGGAGAGGATTTTTGGAGAAAAGGCCACTAAGACTACAATCAGAATTAGTTTGAGTCAGGAAACAGCATACTTCACTGAGCAGAGACCAGAGTATAGCAAGTGTAGATCCCAGAGGGACCAAGGTTACCGGTGCCTGATACAAATGCAATAAGCAAGTATGGTAGGAGATTGAAATGTGGGGTATCTCAGGCTACATCCACACTAGACCGGATAATTTTGAAAATGCCAGTTTTGGGTAAAAACGATAGGCGTCCACAGCAGGCATTTTAAAAAATATCTCCACCCACATTAGAACGGATATTTGGGCGAATCTCCTCCTACTGGGCATGCGCAGGACACACAGAAAACAAGCGAAGAGGAAACGGTGTATTTGGTGCAGTTTGTCCAGTTACAGACTACAAGAACTTAAAAGGAATTGCTGTTGGCTCTAGTACAAGAGGACTTAAAATTAAAAAAACAACAAATACTGGAGCATATGGAGGCAACCGACAGGGAGTTCACGGACAGTATGACCCGGCTGACGACGAACATTGAAAAACTGACTAACTCTGTTGCATTAATAAAGCACCTTGTTAAATGTATAAAACATGTCTGCATCAGAGTTATCTTGTATTTCCATACAATGTTACATTCGGCTGTTACACATCTATTGTCAGAGAAGTACTTGCATAAATAGGTAAACCACCTTCATACAAGCAAGGACAGAAAACAGGGCGAAGTGAGTATACTTATTTATTCAGTAGCCTATGGGTCAAAGTGTTTGGTGAGTACATTTCTAACTCTTCTGGCTTCAGTCTCGTTGCTGTCTGTTCTGAAATTGTAGGTTGTGTGTGTGTGGGGGGGGGGGTTGCATTCAAGAAAACAATGAAATGCAGCGCTACCGCCACTATCTGTTCCAACACGTCGTGACAGCATTTTAAAAAATATCCGTTTACCCCGTCCACACTACTCTGATGAAGAGTCTCGGCCTGAAACGTCGACCGTACTTCTTCCTAGAGATGCTGCCTGGCCTGCTGCGTTCACCTGCAACTTTGATGTGTGTGGCTGCTCTGCACAATCGGCGTTTTCAAATTTACACACTCTGAAGGGCGTTGTAGAAAATCTCCGTTTTCGGGGGAGGAAAACACCATTTCAGTGTGGATGGAGGATCAAAACGAAGATAAAAATCTTCGTTTACGGATTTATCCGGTCTAGTGTGGATGTACCCTCAGAGTGCTTACTACTAGGCAAGAAACTGCCTGCACAGAACTGAACAAATTAGGGTAACTGAAGAAAATAATAAATCTGAAGATGTAGAAGAGTGCCATATCACATTGTTTGCGAAGGAGTCACCTACTAAAGCAGAGACAACTGAAGCAGAGATTTTGATGATAGAATCTCTAGTGTGTGGAGAAAAATGGCTTGAGAGCTATATAGGTGAACGAAACCAGAATGAAGTGCAGAAACTGGTGAACTCAGATACACCAAGTAACAAAGCATTCAAATTTGGAGATGAAAAGATTGTACATCCCACCAAAAGAGTGAAAATTCCCACAAAAAAAGGGACAAAATGTTACATTGAAATGGAGGTGGTACCAGTGAACATTCCATTACTCTTGAGTAAATCTCCCTTAAAGAAAGCAGGAGCAGTACTGGATATGGAGAATGACCAAGGAAAGATGTTTCAACAGCCAGTGTCTCTTAAGTTCACCAGCTCTGGACATTATTGTGTGAACATTCTAGATAAAGGCGTTACTGAGAATCAGTATGAGAATGAAGTACTAACTGTCACACAAAACATGACCATAGAAGAGAAATGCAAAGCATTGCTCAAACTTCACAAGCAGTTTGGACACTTCAATTGATAGACTTCAGAAACTGCTCAGGAGTTCAAGAAATAAAGATCCAGATTATTTTTCCAATCTAAAGATGATAATTGACAGCTATGAGATGTGCCAAAAGTTTGGAAAGCCCAAGCAAGCCTGTGGTTGGTCTGCCACCAGCATCTGAATACATTGAAACAGTAGCAGTAGACCTACATGAACTGGAGCAAGGAGTGTGGCACCTCTGCATCAGTGAAGGGGTCACGCCATTTCGGTGCTGGTAGCATTGTACACAAAAAGAGACCCTGAGAGAGAGTACAAAACTTCATCCATTCCTGAAACAGTGTGCGTGGCCCACCTCAGAAAGTATTCAGTGATAATGGTGGTGAATTTAATAATGATGAATTCAGAGATTAGGCAGAGAATAACATTGAAACAAAGACACGAGGAATTCTGCAGTTGCCTCTCATATCTATTTTGCCAATCACCTGTCCAGCTCTTGGCTCCATCCCTCCCCCTCCTGTCTTCTCCTATCATTTTGAATCTCCCCTCCCCCTCCCACTTTCAAATCTCTTACTAACTCTTCCTTCAGTTAGTCCTGACGAAGGGTCTTGGCCTGAAACGTCTCTTGCTAGAGATGCTGCCTGGCCTGCTGCGTTCACAAGCAACTTTGATGATTGAAACAAAGACATCAGTGGCATAGTCAACCCTGAAGAGTACAGCAGTAACATCAGGCTGTGAGAGGCAATTGACTGCAGCATTATTTTTCCCTTTGATGTGCTGTATGTCAGTCACAAATTCGAAAATATAGGCCAGGTGGTGTTGCTGCCATGCAGACCAAGGGTCTGATGCTTTAGCTGTCACGTGCACAAGGAACTAGTGATCAACAAATGCTGTGAAATGCCATCCCTCCACTGGAAAATGAAATTGGCAGATAGCCAGATAGAGACAGAGAAGCCCCCAGTCAAATGTGCAGGTCGAGCTGCCTGCTGAAGAAGGCGAGCAGCTGCCACACACCTCCACCCAGCTCTCCATGCTCAGCGTCGTCAGAGGTGTCAGGAGTGACGGCTGTAGGTGCATTGAGCAGCAGGTACACTGGCAGTGTTGCGTTCGAAAGGGCTTGCTTGGTGTTGTCAAGTGCTCTGCTCATGTCCACTGACCACTCAAGCATGTGATGAGGTATCACTCAAGCATGTGATGAGGTATTCTGGCTTTAACGGCACTATACAACTTCAGCAGCTCACAGGATGAATCAGTGATTGAAATTCACCATGCCCAAAAACTCTTGCAGTGTTTTGGTAATGTGAGGCAGTGGAAAGTCCACAACAGACGGCGACTATTGACTGCAGGGTGTCACACCATCTGCAGAGATACAGTGGCCAAGAAAATCAATAGTAGTAGACAACCCAGACTGGGTTAATAATCGGCCCATGTAGGCTTAAGCACTTGAAAAGTGTGCAGAGATGTGATAAGTGTTTGGCTTTGGAAGTGCTGGCAACAAGTGTGTCATCCAGGTAAATGAAAAGAAAATCTAATTGCTTTAACAGAGTCCATTGGTTGCTGGAGAGTCTGTGCTGCAATTTTCAGCTTAGACGACATGCACAGAAGCTCAAATAGGCCAAACGGGTGGCGGTAACGGCCGCATGGATGGTAATCACCACCTGGCTCAGAGACCATATGAGGGGGTGAAGCCCAAAGCCTATTTGATGTGTACAATACCAAGTATTTCCATGTTACCAAGCTCAGCCTTTGGGCTGGCCAGCTTTTCAGAGTCCAGTCTACGCACACGGGCATGGACCAGCGAACCAGTCGTGGAAATATGGTGCTCGACCCCGTACTTTGTGACTGTAGTGAAAAACGTGGGCTTGGTGAGGTTTGGGAATTCACCCAGCAGTGAGTGAATTCATGTGTGGTGGTGCATGTGGTAGACAGAGTCGCTGTGGGGAACTTACTGGGAGTACAAGGTAACAACCCAAAGTCCTATGCCCACAGTCCACAGCCCTGACCTACTAACAGTTCTTTGGCATACAGGAAATCTGTGCCAAGCAGAGGTCTAACTGCTTCAGCCAAGACAAAGACCCATGTGAATAGCATCGTCACAGGTCATGTCCCATAAGCTTGGCTCCTGCTGCTGCTGGCAGCCTCCAGTGAGGTTTCGTTACTCTCTGCCTTATAATCAATGGGTGATGCTGGCAGCAAACTTACTCGTGCACCTGTGTCCCACAGGAAGCATTGTCCTGAAAGGGTGTCCATAATAAACGATAATGACCCTGGCAGCTGGAATCCACAGTATTCACAGACATCTGATGTCTTGATGTGCTGGCACTGTCAAAATGGCATGGCAGATGGCACTTCTTAGCATTCGTGCCGAAGCGTGTCTGGTAAAAACAAAGACCCAGTGTTGTCCAGTTCAGAGCCATGGGTGTCCATGAATCTGCTGGAGGCTCTGCTGAGGGCTTACTGAGACAGGGAAAGGAGGCAGGAACGATTAGCAAGCTCCCAATAGTCCTTGGCAGGTATGCTAGCGAGGGCTGTGTGAATCTGATCAAGCATTTGTTGCATAAAGAGTTCTTTAAAACTAAAACGATGATGGTGACTGCCCAGGAGAGGTAGCATGTGGTCTATTAGTTCTGAAGGCCTAGGCCAACCAGGCCGGACAAGGAGAGCAACTATTTGGTGCATTCAGACTCAGACAACCCAGAAGTCTGCACTAGGTGAGATTTCAGAGTGACATATTTATCATGAGCAGGTTGGTCTTCTAGTAGACACACCAGTCTGGTTGCAGTGGAACTAATTAGTGTTGCTATGAGGTAGTAATATTTGTTAATATCCACAGTGATTTCTCACATCGTGAACTGGGCTTCCTCCTGTGCAAACTGCCCCCGAATCTTTGGCAGCTACACAGCGACTGTGTTGGTCTACGTGTCATTGAGTAACTCTGGAATCATCCAAGAGTGTTGGGGTCAGCAATGTAGGGTTTTATGAATAAAACATGTGAGAGTTGGTTTATGTGCTCAACAAAAACCGCAGCCCTTTACTTCCATTACAATCAAATCAAATGCTGTCGCCTTACACTGACATTACTTCAGACACTGTCTCTTAAAGTGAACACAACTCAATGTCAGTGTTTGTGAATTATGCAGGACAGTTTCTATTATGAACAATATGTGTCATCTGTCACCCATTACATTATGCTCCATCCCTTACAGAATTGTAATCATTAATGTAAATTGCAAATCATTAATATATGCCACAAACAGCAAAGGGCTTGGACTACACTCTGTGTAGCCAGTGGTAACAATCCTGAGGTCAGATAAATATTGATCAACATTTAGCCATTGCTTCCTGTCACTGAGCCAGATGTGGATGCAATTTATCCCCTCCCATGGGTCCCATTGGTCTTTTTACTGGACCACCCTGTGACAATGAACCTTTTCAGAAACTTTGGTTAAAATCCATATCTGCGTTGCCTTCATCAACCATCCCAATTTCCTTTATAAAAAAATGAATTTGTTTGCTAGGAACAAACTTCCCTCAAAAAAGTAAACTCTCATTGTTTTTGATGAATTTCTGCTTGACTAAATGAAGGTTTATCAATCCTAAAGATTTATCAGGCATTGATTTACAGTAAATTACCTAGCCTATAATTACTTGATTTGCATTTTAAACAACAATTCAATGCTATCAGTCCTCCAGTGCTTGCAGTTCTCCTGTGCTCTGGAAACAATCCTGTAGCCATGGAGGATTGAACTATGTTGATCAGAGCCTCTGCACTTCCTTACTCTCTCCTTTCAGCAAATTTGAAAATGTTAGAAATGGCCATATCATTCATAAAGCATTTCCTCTGTTCCTCTCTCCACAGATGCTGTCTGACCTGTTGAGCACATCCAATGCGTTCCGTTTTTATTTCACATTTACAGGATAAATGGGTTGTTTATGTTTTTGAGAATGTCAATGATGACTTAAACAAGATCTAGCAGATTTGAAAAGAAAGGGAGATATGGCTGTTCGGAATTTTAGTTGCAAGGAAATTCCCATTTTTTTTTTGGTTAAGAGGCAAGTTTCTGGGTTGAAGTTCATCAGATTCTGAAAAGGTTAAAATGAGCTTGATGGCCACTGGAAGTTTAGGGAATGGAAGTCAGATTAAAGATGAAGAAATTAAAAACATGAATACACAGTATAACTTATAAAACCATTCAGAAATTAAGTTGATGGCAGGATGATTTCTGCACTTGTGATCTCCAAGTGCCAATATTGGATGGAGATCAATTTATTTCGTTGGATTGCCAAAAGCATTCTAGTGTACAATATCTGCAGCGACATCTGGCATCGTGAAACATGGCCAACAGCTGCAGGGCTGTATTCATGCTCCCTTCCATTGCCTGAGTAATATTGAACACCATGAACACAATTGTATTCCTTACAAATCCATCTTACCAATGTATCAATAAGTTCAAGTTCAAATTTACTGTCATTTCAACTGTGTACATGTATACCACCAAATGAAACAAAGTTCCTCTGGAGCAAGGCGCATAACACAGTATGTATAACTCTCACACAACACAGAAAGTAATATCACCACAAATAAATTAACACATAATCAGGTGTATTGATGTCATACATCAAAAAGTAAACAGCATGACACTACAGGTGCTTCATATGAGGTGATACCTGGATGGTGGCAGAGAGTTCACCACCTGGGGAAATGAGCTATTTCAAATCCCAATAGTCATTGTCGTAATGCCATGGTAACTCCTGCCTGATGATAGGGGGTCTAAGAGATTGTTGGATGGTTGGAGGGATCATTGGCAGTGCAAAGGGCCCTGTGTATGCAGCGCTCCTGGTAGGTATCTCTGATGGGTGGAAGAGAGACGCTGAAGATCCACACAGCAGTCCTCATAATCCTTTGTACAGCCTTGTGGTCAGATGCCTTGTAATTCCCTTACCAGATGGTGAAGCAGCTTGCAGCTTGTCAGAGCACTCTCAATGGTGATCCTGTAAAAAACTGGTTAGAATGGCAGGGGTAGTGGTGGGGGGGGGAGTGAGAGATGGAGGAGAAACTTCACTTGCCTCAATTTTCTCAGGAAGTGGGGATGCTGCTGTGATTTCTTGATATAAGAGGTGGTGTTGAGGGACCAGGTGCAGTTGTCTGTTCTGTGCACTCCCAGAAAATTCATGCTCTTAATTACCCCCATGGAGAAGCCGTGTATGTGCAGTGAAAAATGGTCAGCCTGCACCTTCCTAAAGTCCACAATCATCTCTTTAGTTTTGTCCACTTTGAGAGCTGTTGTTCCACTTCGAGTCTGCACTGCCATTCAGTATGATCCTCCAACTCAGAACCCTGTACCTGTCTTCTCTCCATACCCCCTGATCCCTTTAGCCACAAGGGCCACATCTAACTCCCTCTTAAATATAGCCAATGAACTGGCCTCAACTGTTTCCTGTGGCAGAGAATTCCATAGATTCACCACTCTCTGTGTGAAGAAGTTTTTCCTAATCTCGGTCCTAAAGGCTTCCCCTTTATCCTCAAACTGTGACCACTCATTCTTGACCTCCCCAACATCGGGAACAATCTTCCTGCATCTAGCCTGTCCAATCCCTTTAGGGATTTTATATGTTTCAATCAGATCCCCCCTCAATCTTCTAAATTCCAGAGGGTATAAGCCTAGTCGATCCAGTCTTTCATCATATGAAAGTCCTGCCATCCCAGGAATCAATCTGGTGAACCTTCTTTGTATTCCCTCTATGGCAAGAATGTCTTTCCTCAGATTAGGGGACCAAAACTGCACACAATACTCCAGGTGTGGTCTCACCAAGGCCATGTACAACTGCAGTAGTACCTCCTTGCTCCTGTGCTCAAATCCTTTTGTTATGAATGCCAGCATACCATTCACCTTTTTCACCGCCTGCTGTACCTGCATGCTCACTTTCAATGACTGGTGTACAATGACACCCAGGTCTCGTTGCACCTCCCCTTTTCCTAATCGGCCACCATTCAGATAATAATCTGTTTTCCTGTTCTTGCCACCAAAGTGGATAACCTCACATTTAACTACATTAAATTGCATCTGCCATGAATTTGCCCATTCACCTAACCTATCCAAGTCACCCTGCTTCCTCTTAGCATCTTCCTCACAGCTAACACTGCCGCCCAGCTTCGTGTCATCTGCAAACTTGGAGATGCTGCATTTAATTCCCTCGTCTAAGTCATTAATATATATTGTAAACAACTGGGGTCCCAGCACTGAGCCTTGCGGTACCCCATTGGTCACTGCCTGCCATTCTGAAAAGGTCCCGTTTATTCCCACTCTTTGCTTCCTGTCTGCCAACCAATTCTCTATTCACATCAATACCATACCCCCAATACCGTGTGCTTTAAGTTTGCACACTAATCTCCTGTGTGGGACCTTGTCAAAAGCCTTTTGAAAATCCAAATATACCACATCCACTGGTTCTCCCCTATCCACTCTACTAGTTACATCCTCAAAAAATTCTATGAGATTCGTCAGACATAATTTTCCTTTCAGAAATCCATGCCGACTTTGTCCGATGATTTCACCGCTTTCCAAATGTGCTGTTATCACATCTTTGATAACTGACTCTAGCATTTTCCCCACCACCGATGTCAGGCTTACCTGTCTATAATTCCCCGGTTTCTCTCTCCCTCCTTTTTTAAAAAGTGGGGTTACATTAGCAACCCTCCAATCATCAGGAACTAATCCAGAATCTAAAGAGTTTTGAAAAATTATCACTAATGCATCCACTATTTCTTGGGCTACTTCCTTAAGCACTCTAGGATGCAGACCGTCTGGCCCTGGGGATTTATCTGCCTTTAGTTCCTTCAATTTACCTAACACCACCTCCCTACTAACATGTATTTCCCTCAGTCCCTCCATCTCATTAGACCCTCGGTCCCCTACTATTTCCGGAAGATTATTTTTGTCCTCCTTAGTGAAGACAGAACCAAAGAAGTTATTCAATTGGTCTTCCATGATCAATTCACCCGTTTCTGACTGTAAGAAACTACATTTGTCTTAACCAATCTTTTTCTTTTCACATATCTATAAAAGCTTTTACAGTCAGTTTTTATGTTCCCTGCCAGCTTTCTCTCATAATCTTTTTTCCCTTTCCTAATTAAGCCCTTTGTCCTCCTTTGCTGGACTCTGAATTTCTCCTAGTCCTCAGGTGTGCCACTTTTTCTGGCTAATTTGTATGTTTCTTCTTTGGAATTGATACTATCCCTAATTTCTCTTGTCAGCCACGGGTGCACTACCTTCCCTAGTTTATCCTTTTGCCAAACTGGGATGAACAATTATTGTAGTTCATCCATGCGACCTTTAATGCTTGCCATTGCATATCCACCGTCAACCCTTTAAGTATCATTTGCCAGTCTATCTTAGTTAATTCACGTCTCCTACCTTCAAAGTTACCCTTCTTTAAGTTCAGAACCTTTGTTGCTGAATTAACTATATCACTCTCCATCTTAATGAAGAATTCCACCATATTATGGTCACTCTTATCCAAGAGGCCTCGCACGACAAGATTGCTAATTAACCCTTCCTCATTGCTCAGTACCCAGTCTAGAATGACCTGCTCTCTAGTTGGTTCCTCGACATGTTGGTTCAGAAAACTATCCCGCATACATTCCAAGAAATCCTCTTCCTCAGCACCCTTACCAATTTGGTTCACCCAATCTATATGTAGATTGAAGTCATCCATTTTAACTGCTGTTCCTTTATTGCACACATTTCTAATTTCCTGTTTAATGCCATCCCCAACCTCACCACTACTGTTAGGTGGCCTGTACACAACTCCCACCAGCGTTTTCTGCCCCTTGGTGTTATGCAGCTCTACCCATATCGATGCTGTTTCATTGTTGTTGATGACGCTAACTACTGCTGCATCATCCATGAACTTGATAATTCGTTTGGAACAGGATCTGGCAGTACAGACCTGACGAAGGGTTCTGGCCCAAAACGTTGACTTCTTTTCCACAGATCCTGCCTGACCTGCTGAGTTGCTCCAGTGTGTTGTGAGTGTTGCTCTGGCAGTACAGTCATGTGTCAGCAGTGTGAACAGCAGCTGGCTGAACATGCAGCCCTGGGGGACGCCAATGCTCATAAAGATGTACCTAGAGATGCTGCTGCCAACACAGTCTGACTATGGTCCTTCTGTCAAGATCCAAATATAGAGAGAGATGTTGAGACCCAATGAGGACAGTTGACCCTCAAGGGATGATCATACAAAATACAGAGCTGAAGTGGACAAGCAGCATCCTGGTGTATGAGGCATTATTTTCCAGGTGGGACAGGACAGAGTGGAGGGCAGAAGTTACGGCATCATCAGTGGACTGATTTGAATAATAAGTAAACTGGAAAGGGTCCAATGTAGCAGGAAGAAGGGATTTAATGAAATCCATAACCAGCCACTTCATTATTATTGAGTACTGCTGGGTGGTAGTCATCGAGGCAGGTTACTGTCACCCCTTGGATAATGATGGCTGCCTTGAAGCCTTGGGGGACCATGGGCTGTTCCAGAGAGATGTTGAAGATGTCTGTTAGAATGTCTATTAACTGGGCTGCACAGTTCATCAGCACCCAACCAGGTATGTTATCAGGCCCCGTAGCTGGGTATCCCTCACATCTGCTGCATTTGTTACCATGTTTAATAACAAGCATATTGAATTATTTTTAACCCAGTTGTCTTCTCGTAACATGATGTGTGAGTCTATGCTGTCTCTTCAGCGACAATGATGGGTTGCCTTTGGCTGATCTGCATCACATTTAAAGCACATTCTTTTAAAAGAAGGTAATAGAAGCTTGGAAAATATTGCCTCTGGAGTCATGGAATAAATTACTATTCATTGATCCACAAAAAAAAATGTTTATTCACTTAGGGCTTCCCAGGACATTGCAGAATAGTCTCAAAGTGTTGTCACTTTTTTGATCCAATTTATTTCAAACAGGCACATTATGTCGATTACTAGATTATCCTCTTTTGTTGTATTAAATTATGATTAACTTTTGATCAGGACGCCAGACATAACTTGCCTTCTCTTCAAAATCATGCCATGGGATCTTTGTGTTCACTTGAGACTGCAGTCTGATGAAATCTCATTGATCTGAAATGTTAATATTGCTTCTCTCTCCACTGACGTTGCCTGACCTGGTGAGTATTTCCAATGCAGCATTTCTGTCCATATAACATAAGAAAGACGGGAATTTAAAACATGCAGTGTCACTTCAGTACTGAAGAGTCAAACTGGGCTTTGGGCTGAAGTGTCTGAAGTGGGACTTGGATCTGAGAACTTCTGATGCAGCTGTGTCAATTATGGGTGGCAATAACACAAGTGATAACAAGATAAACCATGTGTACTTTTTGTGGAACAAATGGGTTGACAGGTTTAATGAGAAGATATGTAGATGTTCTGCCCTTCACTTATTTCTAATGATCTATTTTTAAAAGATGGCTATCATTTTTGGCTTTCAACCAGGCAGTATATTGCATATATACTGTCTGTCTATATAAATTCACCTCCTGTTTTCCAAATGATGAAGCTTATTATTCTTTAAATAAATGATGATGCATTGCAATAAATGATGCATCTGAACTTGCATACACTTCCAAGTTTCCTCAGTTCCATTCATTGTCGCTTGTTGTTATTTCCATTGGCCTCATGTTTTATTAATTCTTGTCGGACAATTTATTATACTGGCTTGCCCTTATTCATGAAATAGAAATTGCTTTAGTGCAGATTCTGAGTTATTGCAAGGCAGGTTCTCACTCTGAACATCAATGAAACAAATGTGGAGTACGAGTACTCATGAACTTCTCTTGCACCTAAATTATACAAGGGATGGGGGTCACAGTTGTTGAATGCCCTCCAAAATGACAAATTTATATTCCCATGTATAGTTTTGCTGTTAAGCTGCATGAGCTGCCAGCTGCACTGACACAGAAAACATCAGTACACCCCCGGAAAACAGTAGTAATGCAGGGCTCAGTGCAGATTGGGAAATTAGTCATCCATGACTAATTGTATTGTAATTATGTTGGTTTTTAATGTACATAAAGATCACACAAACCAAATTAGTGGTAATTGTAGGAGAGAAAATTCACTGAGTGTATATGAAATAGTGTTTAGCTCATAATGCCAAGAGAAAAACCAGGGACCATGCAATTTTATATCTTGTATTAAACCATGAGAAGTATCCTTCAGTAACGATAAGACCTCTTGTGAATTGTGATTGTAAAGTAGAGTTTTATATTAAGAATAAAAGCCTTAATTCAGACAAAGCAAACTGCAAGGATGTGGGCATGTGTTGGCTATGTTATATTAGGAAACCATAATATAGAATTCATCTGTTGACAAGCAATGCTGACAATTTGGGGACTTGTACATATTACATGACAAACAGAAATCATTATCTGTCATTAATACCAGCTGTGTCCAGCTGTGATAACAAGGTAAGTTTTAAATAATATTGAATCAAAGGAATAGGTTTGTAATGTTGCCAAAAGAGTAATAAACCTGGGAATTGGGAAAACTGAACAATTTAGCAAAGGGGGAACAAAACACTGGTCTGGAAAGGGAACATAAAACATTGAGAGTAATGTAGAGAAAAACAAAAACAGTGTGGAAGCTTTCATGCATGAGGAAAAAGAAAACTAAGCAAAATTTAGACAGAAGAAATAGAAATTATACAATTATTTCACTTGTTTTAATGGAAGTCACAAAAAACATTCAGAAATTGAAAACCAAGTCTAGCAAGAGTCTAAAGAAAAAGTTGCACTTTAAAAGATCGGATTTTATAAATTAATGTGGAAGTGCTAAGTTTCCAGGAGAAAGAAAATACTGCAGTTCCTGGAACCTGGAGCAAAAAAAAACACTGGAAGAGCTCATTGCGCCAAGAAACATCTGATGTAGTGTCTCAGCCTGAAATATGAAGTACGGAAGTAGGTCAAAACACAAACTAGCAATTTTTTTTTGCTCTTGATAAATTCCTAAGATTTGATAACCTGCATTTTAACATTTTGAAATAAGTGGTCATGAAGATAGTAGACTGTTCACACCTTTCAAAATTCTATGGATCTTAAAATGATTCAAACAAGTTGGAAAGTAACACAAGTAAATGCACGACTTAGGAAAGTAGGAGAGAAATATAGATGAGCTAGCCTGACATTAGCAGTCAAGAATCTGCAGGAAATTAGTATTAATGAAATTGCAACAGGACATACAGGAAATAATAAAAGGAATGGGGTGTGGGCAGAATCAACATGAGCATAGGAAAAGGGCATCATTTTTGGCAAATCTGTTTGGAGCTTTTGGGGTATCAATTAGCAGAAGAAACCAGTAGATATAGTGAATTTGATAAGGTTCTACACAAGAGGTTGTTACCCTGAATTGGAGCATACAGGTTTGGAATACTCATCTGTGGAGTGAAGCTTAGTTATCCGACAAACAAACATGAGTTATTTTCAGGTTAATATTGAGTCTTTTTCAGGTTGAGAGGCCATAACCAGTGTTGGGCTATATAGATGGGCACTAGGACTCAGCTGTTATCAAGCAATGTTATTGATTTGAATAGCAGGGTCAAATGAAATCTATGCAGGTTTGCTGATGATAAAAACTTGTGGATAAGTTGAGAGCAGTGAAGAAGACAGAGAAGATTGAAGAGGATGCAGATAGGCTCAGCAAATGGCTGAGAACATGGTACATTGAAATAAATAGAAAAACAGAGTATTCTTTGAATGGTGGAAGATTGAAAGATGCTGGTGTTCAAGGGAACCTGGATGTCTTTGTGAATGAATCACAAAAGATAAACTGCAGGTCTAGCATACAACATCCTGGCTTAGAGTGCAACAATACAAAAATAGGAGTGAAATTTTATGCTGACTTGATGAGGCTGCACCGAGAATGTTAAGTAAATGAGGTTTTGATATCAATGGAAGTATATACCGCTCAAAGAAGACTGCAGCAAAGATTCACTGGATTGATTCCTGGGGAGGAGGGACTATGCTCTATGGAGAGAGGAAGCACAATGGGTTCTTGCACACTTGAGTTCAAGGGGATGAGAGGTGATCTCATCAAAATATAAAATATTCTTACTGGGATTGACAGGCAACATGCAGTGTGATGTTTTTCCTGGACTTGGTGTGTGACATCAATGGACAGTTTCAATATAAAGAGCTAACCATTTGAGACTGAGATAACAATTATTATTCCCAGTCAGATATGGAAAATATTTGAAATTCTCAAACCAAGAGGGATATGAATGTTCAGTCACTGAACATTGAGAGATGTTTGGATAAACCTGGAAAGAGGTTGTGAGATTAATGCAGCTAAGTAGCTGAGGTATAAGATCAGCTATGACCTTATTGACTGCCTGACTGGGAGAAGCCAAATAGATGGGTGGCAGGAAAATCAGTGTAGAATTAATGGGCATGTGAGAGAAAGCAGGTTACTGGACAATACATGGATGAGTGGGGACTGGTGAGGGTATTTTGAGAGCTGATATAGACTCAATCGACTGAATGCCAAAGGATAGCAACGTGGAAGCTAATGGGGAAGGTGAGTGGACTGTTTCTGACGTGGTTTTCTCCAGCTGCTTCCACAGAACCATTAACGATATATAGAGGTTCTCAATATCATCCTGAATCTCCTCCTCCACTTTGGATGGGTGTAGGCCAGAGATTCCCAGCGGTCTACAGGGACGAGGTCCAGCACCTGGCTGCGTGGTGTGCCAACAACAATCTAGCCCTTAAAACCCAGAAGACCAAGGAGATCATTGTGGACTTCAGGCACGCCAGGAGTCACACTCACGTCCCCATCTACATCAACGGAACTGTAGTGGAGCATGTATTAAGCTTCAAGTTCCTTGGTGTCCACATTTCCCAGGATCTCACCTGGTCCCTGAACTCCTCCATCCTGATCAAAAAGGTGCCTTTATTTCCTGCGGAGCATGAAGAAAGCTCACCTCTGTCCCAGGATACTGACGGACTTTTACCGCTGTACCATTGAGAGCATACTCACTAACTGCATCTCAGTGTGGTATGGCAATTGTCCCGTATCGGACCGCAAAGCACTCCAGCGTGTGGTGAAAACTGCCCAGCGGATTATCGGCACCCGATTGCCCATCATTGAGAACATCTACCGTAAACACTACCTGGGCGGGGCGAAAAGCATTATCAGGGATGCATCTCACCCTAACCATGGACTTCTTACTCTCTTCCCATCCGGTAGGTGCTACAGGAGCCTCCGCTCCCGCACCAGCAGGCACAGGAAGAGCTTCTTCCCTGAGGCTGTGACACTGCTGAACCTCTCATCACAGCGCTAAGCAGTATTGCATCCGTATTGTACTGTCTCAGTACTTTTATATTTGTGTGCTGCAGTACTTTTTATATTCACAGTTATTTTGTAAATAACACTATCCTTTGCATTTCTGGTCAGATGCTAAATGCATTTCATTGGCTTTGTATCTGTACTCAGCACAATGACAATAAAGTTGAATCTAATCTGTGGGGGGTGTTGCGTTTCTTCAAGGTGGTTTCAGATAGCTTGGATCTTTTGGTGATCTCCTCCCATAAGAGAGCTTGGGCAGCCAATGTTAGCACTCACCCCCCCCCCCCCCCCCAGCTTCTATACTCATCCTACTTTGTTCTAAGCACCCTGCAGATCTGACAAAAATGAGACACAGTTTTATTATATTAGAAAGGGAACTCTTCACAGCCTTAGAGTGTCTCAAAGTGCTTTACCATGAAGGAAATCTATCAAAATAATGAGCTTGGAAACAACAGAAATATAATTGCAAAACATGTCTGTGAACAAAATTGAGTTTCAACATTACCATATATTGTGCAATTTATTATAAAACAGTTCGGTCATTAGAAATAGCACACTGTCAAATAAACTGTGGAATGTACTATGGTAGACAAAAAAGAAAATTTGATAGTCTTGCCAATGAATCTGCTGTTAAATTGGTTATTTATGAAATAGTTCAATTAAACAAAATAGTGACACTAAGTGGGCATCAACTCTACGACATTTCATAAAGTAATTCAGTACTTTGTTTTGCAAATCCACTAAAAGCCCACTATAAACTTATACTAAGCTGCCACATATTACTTCATAGTTGGGGAAAATTCAGATAATACTCCAACTGAATTTTGAGTTCCTTTCCAGTTTATGCACACTGAATGTTTCCATTACGGTTTATTCTGCAGGGGAATGCATGAGGTGCACAGCTTTGTCAGACAGAGTAGGAGTTTTCCATTGAATAATGAAAAATTCAGTATGCATTTTGCACTGTGCCTTGGATTGAGAATGTACTTCACTTTTTATCATTGAGCTGCAAGATGTTAGGGTTTTAATTTGAAAAGCCATTAACCACTTTGCCTTGAAGTTCAATCAATGCTGCAACTTCAGCTTTTTGCTTTCTTTCAGAAATTGATGAATATGATTCACGTCTATTTGGAGATTGAGCATGGTAACAGGGCCTTCCAGCTCATGCTGCCCAACTGCACCAGTGTGACCACTTAACCAACTAACCCATATGTGTTTGGAAAACAGAGCACCAGGAAGAAAACCATGCTGTGCAAGCTCCTTACAGATCCTTACAGGTCGCTGGCACTGTAACAGCGTTACTAATGTGTTGTTTAGTGAATATATTCTGTGAAGTGACAGATATAGCCCCCCCCCCCACCAATATAGCCAATCAATTCAAAATTCAAATGCAAAATTAAAAATCAATTTACCTCTGGGCCACTGATACTTCAATATACCGGACAAGATCAATGAGGGATATTGAGTCAATATGAGACTTCTACCATTGTGGATGTGTCTTTTGTCACTGAGACCCTCCATCAGTCGGGGTACTGCATCCTAACTATCCATGTGATATACAAGCCAGGGCAGTATGATAAGGAGAGCAAGCAACAGGCTCCCCCTTCCACACAGCTGAAGAATCCAAAGAAACGGCAGAAACTGACACAGTTTGGCATCAGCGGCATCACAGGAGTTGCCAGTTGGGATTGACCTCAATGTAAGTCTGCCAGAGAGACTCCAGCTCTGCAGTTTTTCCTCAAAGTTTACTCCCAAAGTCTTCTCTATGAATGGGAATAGGCACAAGGCAGCGGAGGCTTGTGGTCAGAGTTTTCCCTCTCCTGGATGAGCTGCCAGCCACGGCTGATGAGCCCCATCTGCCTGAAGTGAGTGCTTTTCTTTGCCCCTTCTCCTGTTGGAAAAAATGGTTCCGCTGGGCTTAGTAGCCAAGCCACATGAGAAAGGCCAGGAGCTGGACATGGTTGTCAGAAGATATTTGAGACACATGCCATTGGGAGCATTTAATAGATAGCAGGAGCTTAACCTTGCTACCACGCCTGGATATAACAACCTTACAGAACCTTTGTCAGTCAGCCCAGCATTACTGTCAGCACAGAGCTTCAGTTTTGTACTTTGAAAATGTGCACTGAGCTAGCACCGCCAGCTTTAGTCTGCCTGTGAGAGAATTAGTACAGTTGTCAATACTTACTTGAATAAAAAATTTTAAACAACTATCACTAAGTTAATGTTAAACATGAATGAACTATTTTAGACATTTAGCTTAAAGACAAATGCAGTTTCTTCATGTTTAAAAATGATGTGGAGAGAACCAATTTACAGTGGATGTGGTGAAACTGAAGGGAAAATGTTTTCTTTTTCTTTTCCAATATTTTTATTAAATTTCATATACACAAATACAGAATTCATAAGAAGACTTATTATAAATCAAAATAAGGTAGCACAAAATGCACTTTATATAAATCACACTGATACAATCACGGTGTCCCATATTCATGATCAATCAAATAAAATAAATTGAATTATGAAATACAATAGTATGGTTAATTATATTATAAAACAATCTACACCCACTACCAAGACAAAGCTGGTGGGTAAAAAAAAAAGAAAATAAAAGAGTACTTTACCATATAGTGTTTTATAATAATAGCCCAGATCTATATTTTAATAACAATAACAATTCAAAGATTTTCAAAATAGTTCAAAAAGGGTTCCTACTGCGTTTGAAAATCTTGATCAGAATCAGAAATTGAACAACCAGTCTTCTCTAAATTTAAACATGACATAATGTCGCAGGGAAAATGTTCTGACTGAAAGAATGAATGTGAAATATAAGAGACTTGATAAAAGACAGATTGCTTCCCTGATGAATATCCAAAGCATAAAAATAACAACAAAATGTTTGTTTGAAATGATTTTGAGCCTTTTCCACCATTGAAAAAAATTCAAAATTGGTTTTGTATTTCAACTCGATCTTTCTCCAGATCCCTGTGTATTTAAGATCTATCTCGCTCTCTGAGATGAATAACTTATAAGACCTCCTTCCACAACCTATGAGATAGAAATATTATGATTTTCACTCTCCCTTCTTCCATGTGCCTATCATCTGTCATCTGCCAGTTCTTGCCCCTCTCCCCTCCCTCCACTTTTTAGGACTGGCTATCTCTTCTCACCTTTCAGTCCAGATGATGGGTCTTAACCCCAAAATATTGACAGTCCACTTCCCATTGATGCTACCAGACCTGCTGAGTTCTTTCAGCATCCTATGTGTTTCCAGAAAATCTGATAGTTCACAATTGTGATGAAAGCAGGCCTTTGCTGACCTCTGCTTCTTAATTCCTCCAGCAGCTGAAGCATGCTCCCAACATCTGATCTGTCAAACCATGAGAAATCTTATATGTTTCAATTACGTTACTTTTCTAAACCTCTGAAAAATAGAGTTCAGAAAAAACTCTAAGAAGTTTCGTACAAATCTAATCCATTATTCCTCATAGGACAATGCTTTCCTAACAGAATCATTTTTGCACTCCATCTGTGGTAGGTACAGCATATCTTACTTTGAGTAAAGAGACCAAGCCTGCACTAAGTACTCAAAGTGTGGTTTCACCAAGGCCCAAAAGTAATTGAAAACTTATCTTGTACTTCTGTTGCTTTTCAATGAAGGCCAGTGTAGCATTTGCTTTCCTAATTACTTCTTCTGCTTGCATGCTATTTTTATAGATGAAGCCATTTCCCAATCTTGAAACCTTGAAGATTACATTGCTTCTGGTTTTTGCTCCAAGATCAATAAATCCATAGTTCCCCACATTGTATTCCATTTGCCACATTCTTGGCCACTCAATTAATCTGTCCCTGGCCATTTACAAACTTTTACATGTTACTCTAAATTTACTTCTCCTTCTTTCTCAGAAAACCTACAGTACATACATATAGATATATAAGTCCCTTATCTATCACTTATCTATTAATAGTCTCTATCATAAATGGAGGCTATAAATAGATTAAGGTGAGGTACTGATTCTTTGTCACACCTCAGCTGTGAGGAAGAGCCAACTGAGAAAAAATAATTTAATTAGTTCTCAAGCCATGCTAATGATGAAAAACAACACTACTGTTTGTGCATCAACACATCCTTTGGTCATCTGAGGAAAAGAGTGTTTGAAAATCAATATCTCAAACATATTACAATATTCTTGTCCTAATGGGCATCAATGATCTCTGTCCCCCAATTGTCTCTGAGTCCTGGATTTACTTGTAGCAGATTCTACAAGGCACTGGAAAGATCCTACCAATGCAAAATCCTTGAAGTCCATCAGAAGGATAAGCAAACCAACCATGGTGTTCTCCCCAAGCTACACAGCACTGTAGCTGGTTCAACGGTTCTCTTCGGGCACGAAGCACAGGACCAGGACACAAACTCCTGGTTTTGATGGGTACTTTTAAGAGAAAGAATTTGAGCTTGGCTCAGACCACTTGTTGGCCTGAGGGATAATCACAGAATCAGATGAACCTGCTGAGTTCCTCCAGCATTTTGTGTGTGTTGCTTGACAGTTTATTTTCATGTTTATGCGTGGAATGCTGCTGTGTGATGTCCACTAACATTATCTGAGCAAGGATGCCAATCTCTGAGAGATTACTAGACAAGATTCTTATGGATTCCTGAGAATCCCAGTCTATGACAGTGGAGAAAAACCATTCAGGATGGCACTGGAAATCTAATTTCCATGGATCAGGAACACAAAGTCCACTGTAAATAGAAGGGACATGCCAGCTACCAGCTTGAACCATCAGGCACCTCTTGTCTCATTCAAGATTGCATCTGTGGTTCCCACCTTGGCCTTGTCAGTCACCTCAGATCCCACAGAAGTCATCCTCTTCCTTATGGCAGATCCTCAGTTGAAGATGCCAGTTATCCTTTTGGTTGCTATCTGATGTGATGAAAATTGAGAGATTGCTGGAGAGCAGCTCTGTAAAGGTGAGATCAAATGTAATGGTGGCTGGACAAATGGGAATTTGAGGCAGAGAAAGAGGTTCCTCATTTGGTTGTGGAGTACTGATCAAGAATAGAGTGACTGTATGTGCACAACATTTGCAGATGAGTTGTTTGTTGATCTTTCAAGATTTGATAATATCATTAAACTACCTGTTGTACTCATTGCCTACTGTTACTATTTACATTTTTGAAAAGTGCCATGTATTTGCACTTGTCCATCCACAAAATGGAAAGCTACGGCCAATACTTCCGCAGTTTTGATCCTTATTCACTTAGATGCATCTTATTTTCTTGATGTATCTTATTTAAATCTGGTAATGTATTTTTGGGTGGCGGGGTGGAGATACATCTCTACCAAAGGAGATGTAAGGCTCTCCTTTCCTCTGCTAGCCTGCTGGTCTCTCTTGGACAAAGTGCAACACCTGTTTAACCTCCCCCCACCCCCCGCGGTTAGGGTCACGTGAAACAGTGGGAGCAAGTGGTGGATGGTCGTATGAGCAGCTAGTGCATATCATGAGTCCTGGTTATGTGACCACTGACACCCGCCAGACAATCTCTGAAGAGTATTGATAATGGCAGTGGTAACCCATCTTGTAAAGACACTGCCCAGAAGGCGGCAATGGCAAACTAATTCTGTAAAAAGAATTGCTAAAAACAATCATGCTCACGGCTAGAGAAAAGAGCAAGAACAACAGCGGGAAGAGGGTCAAAGGGCAGATGGAAGACCATGATTCGCCACATCATATGACATGGAACATAATGATGATGATAATGTTTTTGCCTTAAATGCTTACAGTCTTTCTTGGACTCCCATTTGTCGGATTTTACATGCTTATCTTATGCCAAGTATTTTCAACATGTTTTATTTTTTAGTGCAATTATTTATTTATCATTCAGTGGTCTTTTGCTCCAATGACTTTGTTTTTAACTTATTGGCAATTCCTTGAAAAGACTTTTTCCATGTGTGCAGTGGTTCAATCTGTCAGCAGGAAATTTTTCCATTACACTGAGATGCACATGAATTTTTGACAAAGATGAGTGGTTTCAGTCTCTAAGTGATAGACAGGTATTTAAAATATTTTGGTTGATTGTGTATCTTCTGAGGGCACTCCTACTTTTGGAAGGATTCAGGGAGGAATACTCTGTATGGCTCGGTTGACAGGACTTGATATATATAATGAAATAACGTATATACTCAGTGGCCACTTCATTAGGTATACCTGTACATCTCGTTAATGCAAATATCCAATCAGCCAATCATTTGGCAGCAACTCGATGCATAAAAGCATGCAGACACGCTCGAGGGTTTCAGTTGTTGTTCATAGTGGGGAGCAAATGCGATCTAAGTGACTTTGACCATGGGGTGCCAGGCGGTGTGGTTTGAGTGTCTGAGAAACAGCTGAATCCTGAGATTTTCAGGCACAACAGTCTCAGAGAGAATGCTACAAAAAAACCCAAAAAACATCCAATGAGTGGCAGTTCTGTGGGTGAAAATGCCTTGTTAAGAGAGGTGAGCGGAGAAAGGCCAGACAGGTTCAATCTAACAGGAAGGTGACAGTAACTCAGATAACCATGTGTTACAACAGCAGTGTGCAGGAAAGCATTTCTAAATGCTCAACACATTGAACTTTGAAATGGATGGGCTATCGCAGCAAAGACCACAAACATACACTTAATGGCTATTTTATTAGGTATATGGGGTACCTAATAAAGTGACCACTGAGTGTGTATTTATGTTTCAAATGCTACATGATATAGAACAAGTGTTCATGATCAAGCTTTTAACTTTAATTATGAAAATAAGAGGAGAGGAAACTATTATTTGCAAGGAAGACTGGAGATCGTTCCATTTCTGTAGCATAGAATCTTGCCAAAGGAAATCAATCTAAAATTTGAATAAAATTAAGCTGGAAAAGTGTATGGCGTGACTAAACTTGGTAGTGAAATCAAAGCTAATGAATTCTGGTTGATCTCTTTGTGTTAGTGTGGAGTCAGGCTGCTGTTCCTGGATTTCAGTTTGGCATTCAATACTATTGTCCCACAGACCTTGGCGAACAAACTCCAACTCCTCAGTCTAAATATGCTACCATGCAACCAGATGTTGGACTTTCTAACCAACAGACCTCAGATAGTCAGGATGCCCAACTGTTCCTCCCTCTCCTTCATCCTTAGCATATGTGCCCCTCCTCCCTAGGGATGTGTGCTGATCCCATTGCTAAAAGGTAAAATCATTTGCCCCAGATAATTGTCTAATGATAGTTTAAGTCCAACTGTATCATTGAAATTATGCTGGTAAAACATAATTGGAAACACTGAAAATAATGGCAGACCATTAAAAAAAGTTTGCATTGGAAATAAATGCCATGAAGTTAGACTTTCTAATTGACATTATTTTCTTTCGTTTGAAGTAATTAGGATTTAATTGCATTGCCTTGATATCAACAGTGTAAATGAGAGCATTGTTTGAACTCTAACAGGACCTTTGATATTGCATTGTGCAGAAAACCTTGCAAAATTATTCTTTCTGCATCACTCCAGATAGAAATTGACTTACCTTCTTGAATGTTCAAGAAATAAAGGATTGTGAAAATATCTCTGTTTCTTTGTAAACTCCTTAGTAATTTTAAAGACAGACAGTACATAAAGGTATTTGGAAAGACATTGAAAGTGAACAGTTTCCTATTGGATGGCATGAATAAATATGAAATAATGCAAGGTGATGCCAAAAAGTAACACTGCAAATGTTGTATAATGTGGTGTGAATGATTTACAGAGTCTGACTTGTGAATAAATCAGTGTGAATTAATGTGGCAGTCTGTTTCTCAGCATGAAAACCGACGTGTTCTTCTTTCTCTCTCAGATACCACTCAATTTGCCTTAAACATCTGTTTAAAGAATGGTCATATTTGATCATCTGAACCACCTGCTTAAATGTCATATCTGTTTTCAAAGGTCAGAGGTTGGCTATTTTGTGATAAATAGCTTATCTCCTCATTCCCTAATGCGCTTTCTCTTATTGGAAAGCAAAAGTCTCAGGGTTCAGTCAAATTTCTTTACCAACTCAGATGGATGATGTAGGATTTTGATGTATTAATACATGGTTCTTTCAGAAGTCAGGAAAAAAAGCATAAAACTAGTTACTTCATGATTGTTTTATTAAGCGTTAATTGTCTGAACAGTGTTAGAGGTCTACTAAATATAGGGAGAGACAAAAAACTAAGATACTAAGATGGTGCTGACCTCATTTTGCAGCTCTTTTATGCCAATAGATAAGAAAATTCATTCAAATTTGTAGATAAGAGCTATCTCATTGGTTGACTCTTATTCAAAGCTTCCAGAATCACAACAGTGCAACCACTAGGGGAATACATTGAGCTTGCATAGACATACTTCTACCACTAGGAAGCATACTAGGCAGTAATTGTATGAAATACAAACACACAACTAACTGTTAAACTGTAAAGAAAATATCAATTAAACAGTCTAATTTACAGATTAAATATGTGGATCCAGCAATCTCCCCTTTGATTCTAAATCACATGTTTAGAATCATTACATCTGAAAATTCAGAGGCAGAAAAACTAGTGTTACCTACATTAAGCATAAAATTATCAAAAACTACTTAAATTATGAAAGAGCAAAAGGTGCAGTACTGCGCAGAAGTCTCAGGCACATAGATACAGTGAGGGTGTTTAAGATTTTTGCACAGTACTGTATTTGTCAATGTGGAGAAGAAAGTGAGTTTGTAAATCTGGTGGGAGCAAAGGATGTTCGGAATGGCAAGGGTGAAGTGCTATGGGAGGGTTGTGGGACAGGTGGCAGAGAAGGAATGCCAGGGGTAGGTGGTGGTGCGTGTCAGACACACCCAGCCCTGTGACACCAGGTAAGACCGTTTGATTCCAAGCAATTTGTTAATTGACTATTACAGAATGTCTTTCTGGTGCTTACTGCTCCCCCCACTCCTCTTCCCTTTTTCCCAACAATGATTCCCACTTTCAGACCACAAAAGATTATGTCATAGTTAGGCAAATTAGTATGCTGGCCATTGGTTTAGTGACATCTGCACTGGATTTTGTGGCAAGTGGTCCTGGGTATGAATGTGGCCAGCTCCTTGCATGTTTTCTGTCCGTGCTGGGTTCAGCATTGAACCAGCAATTTGGCCTCATAAAAACAGACAAAGGCTAAGGAAATGGCAAAGGTTACTACCCGATGCATCACAAGGCATGGAGAAGGAAAACAAGGCGGATTTCTACGCACACTTATGTGAGTTTGAACTATGGCCCACACACAAAGAAAAGTATGTAAATTATGAAAAGGAATATTGGTATGAATATTTGTACTCATTGAAAGTAGGGAAAATTGGCAAAAATATAACAACAACTAATATTAGAATAAACTTCATAATGTCCACTAGTTATCAACTTACTTGAAGTCTTCTGGCTGGTTAGAGATTTGCTCACTGCAGCTCAGCAGAGCAGGCACTGGGTCAAGAGGTTACCAGCACATTAACCACAGTGCTGGTTGTCCTCATTGGATACCACTTTAACTCACTTGCAGTTACTGGTGTGCATCCACTTACTTCTATTTTCTACCTTCTCTGCTGAGATTTTAATTACAGCACTTGATAAGGACCTTCTCATCAAGCTCACTGTGGTCCTTCATGCAGTTTCTTAAGCAGGACCCACTCACCAGGAATCAGGGCGTGTCCTCCTTTTGTTGGAATCACTAACAGCTGCAGAAATCTCTCTGAGATCGAGGGATCCTGGCCGTGGCATGGGGCAACTTGTTACCACCTTGAATGGAGTTAATTTAGTTTTCTTGTTTGGTGTTGCTCTGATGGAACATAAGACCACAGAAAGAACAAAGGCTATGGTACATCTCCCTCAAGATACTAAGTCATTCATTGTTTGATGATTCCATTCAATTGCTCAACTTGTCCTGATGACTCTGGGTGATGTGGACAGTGAAAGGACATTTAAGTGTTCATCAGTTGACATAATTCCTGACAAACACTCCCTGTGAAATGTGTTCCTTGGTCAGAGTTGATAATGACATGACAACCCCATTTAAGGACAGAGATTTTGAACAGAGTTTTTGCTGTGTTTGTGGCAGTGGCTTTCCTTGACAGAATTGCTTCTGCCCATCTTGAAAACATGCCCACTATTCCCAGCGTGTCTGAGTATCTTGTCACCTTGGTAAAGAAATGTAGATCTAAGAATGGATCAGGTAGGGCAGGAGCACTTAGTTGTGGTAGTTTTGTTGTGGTAGCTTTTTGCTGCTCCAAGAATCATTTTAGACAATAGACAATAGGTGCAGGAGTAGGCCATTCAGCCCTTCGAGCCAGCACCTCCATTCACTGTGATCATGGCTGATCATCCACAATCAGTACCTTTTTCCTGCCTTCTCCCCATATCCTTTGACTCCGCTATCTTTAAGAGCTCTATCTAACTCTTTCTTGAAAGAATCCAGAGAATTGGCCTCCATTGCCTTCTGAGGCAGAGCATTCCACAGATCCACAACCGTCTGTGTGAAAAAGTTTTTCCTCAACTCCGTTCTAAATGGCCTACCCCTTATTCTTAAACTGTGGCCTCTGGTTCTGGACTCCCTCAACATTGGGAACATGTTTCCTGCCTCTAGCGTGTCCAATCCCTTAATGATCTTATATGTTTCAATCAGATCCCCCCTCATCCTTCCAAATTCCAGTGTATACAAGCCCAGTCGCTCCAATCTTTCAACATATGACAGTCCCGCCATCCTGGGAATTAATCTCGTGAACCTACGCTGCACTGTCTCAATAGCTAGAATGTCCTTCCTCAAATTTGGAGACCAAAACTGTACACAATACTCCAGGTGTGGTCTCACCAGGGCCCTGTACAACTGCAGAAGGACCTCTTTGCTCCTATACTCAACTCCCCTTGTTATGAAGGCCAACATGCCATTAGCTTTCTTCACTGCCTGTTGTACCTGCATGCTTACTTTCAGTGACTGATGAACAAGGACAGCTAGATCTCATTGTACTTCCCCTTTTCCTAACTTGACACCATTCAGATAGTAATCAGCCTTCCTGTTCTTGCCACCAAAGTGGATAACCTCACATTTATGCACATTAAACTGCATCTGCCATGCATCTGCCCACTCAGCCCACCTGTCCAAGTCACCCTTCATTCTCATAACATCCTCCACACATTTCACACTGCCACCCAGTTTTGTGTCATCTGCAAATTTGCTAATGTTACTTTTAATCCCTTCATCTAAATCATTAATGTATATTGTAAATAGCTGCGGTCCCAGCACTGAGCCTTGTGGTACCCTACTAGTCACTGCTTGCCATTCTGAGAAGGACCCATTAATCCCTACTCTTTGTTTCCTGTCTGCCAACCAATTTTCTATCCATGTCAGTACCCTACCCCCAATACCATTTGCTCTAATTTTGCCTACTAACCTCCTATGTGGGACCTTATCAAAGGCTTCCTGAAAGTCCAGGTACACTACATTCACTGGCTTTTCCATGTCCATTTTCATAGTTACATTCTCAAAAAATTCCAGAAGATTAGTCAAGCATGATTTCCCCTTCATAAATCCATACTGAATCGGACCTATCCTGCTGTTTTCTGGCATGTCATGCATCTTTCAAGTGTTTGTCGAGCTTGTGCCCTGAACTTTGGATTTCAACACCATTGGGAGAATCTGTTGATTATCTTTGGTACTCCAACGTGTCTTAGAGAGTGGATTTGCTGTGCCAGATAAGGAAGCAACATATGTTGTTGGAGCTACCAGTCTATGACTCTTGCCATATGTCCATACTCTATCACTGCTTAACCTCCCAGCATTCTCCAACTTCTTCTGGTTAGAGCATTGAGCTTGCATCTCTTGAATGTCTTCCATGTTCATCTGATACAGCGTTCAACTTTGCTTCCATGATTCCAGTTGTTGGGTTTACCGTATATGTTCTTTAACTCCTTCCCATGCTGCGTTTTTGCAATTTCATCAGCAAATACATTTCCACAGCTTTCCATTGTAGTCATTGTGGAAAGGTTTTTACACTTTAATACAGCAACTTCTGACAGCAGTTTTATGACATCCAGAAGTTCTTGTACTAGTTCACCACTCTTGAATGGGGTTCCTACGGTCGTAAGAAATCCTCTTTGTCTCCATACGTTTCCGAAATCATGAACAACTCTGAAAGCATATCGACAATTAGTGCAGATATTAGGTGACCTTCCTTCTACCAACCTACAGGCTTCAATCAAAGCTTTTAGATCTGCCTGTTGTACAGAGGTACCAGCAGCTATGCTTTCTGATGGCAGCACTTCTGCTCCGAAAACAACCATTCAAGTTCCTCTCTCAGTCACTGAGGAGCCATCAGTGCACAGAATCAGATCTTTAAAAGAGTAATAAGTAACAGGATGTTGTTGGCCTCTACGTCCTTGAGTTAACACTACCATTATGTGCTTCTCATGGACATACAGATGTAAATGGTTTACCTGCATCAAGGATACTTAATACACAATGTTGCCTTTAAAGTTTGAACCACTTTCAGTTGTTCTTCATTAACAGTCACAGGGTTGTCTGAGCACTTAGTGCCCTTCAGTAGATCGTTGAGTGGTTGATCAATGGTTGATGGGTCTGGCATTAGCTTCTCAATACATTGATTATCAATGATTTCATCTTCAGTCCTGTGTATCTTCACTCAGGAACAAGCTGTGACATAGCTGTCAATCTTATTGTTTCATCTCTGTCATTCTCACTTGACAGTATTCTCGTTCTAAGCAGTGTAGTTGACACTAAATGGCTCTTCAAGTGAAAAGCTGCTCTGAGACAAAATAGAATGCTTTCTTTTCACACTTTCTCTTTGATATTAAGAATAAGTATATGAGTCTGACTTGTTAATCTTACATCCTAAGAAGGAAGCCATAGGCATCAATTACCAATATCTTTTCTAGTAAGGTGTTCTTGCTTTGTCAGAATTTGTACACCAGATGGCAGCACCACCTCAGATCATGAATGGACCACAAGGCCAAGCCAGGGCTAATTACCACGAATCGCAAAGGTCAAATACGAATTGTTTCCATACAGTGCAAACCAGCATTTGATGCAGTTAACTCAGATATTATGTTTGCGATATTTGATATCTTCCACCAAATGATCTTGACTGAATGTTGGTATCTTTTTAGAATGATATTAACAACTATTGCAAAGGCACAAGTTTGAAAAGAGAACTACAAAATCTGTGGAAATCTTGATGGAACCTGTTCAGAAGAATCTGAAAAGTCTTTGAATTCTCCTTTTAATTTTTGTTTCTCAATATTCAGTTGTGACATTCTTGTGGTAGAACCAGTGATTGCAAAAGATGGAATGTTGAATATTTGGAATTATTGACATAAGGGAGTCTGCAGTTACTGGAACTCCAGAGAAACACACACAAAATGCTGGAGGAACTCAGCAGGCCAGGCAACATCTATGGAAAGAAGTAAAGGGTTGACGATTTGGGCTGAGACCCTTCATTATGACCCATCATCTGCACATTCAAATTGTTAGAAATGCAAGTGAGTTGCTTCAGCTCCTGAGGGACTGGTTGTGTCCCTGGAGGATGATGAAGTAAATGATCCTACAATTGTCTGGGAAAGTTCCACAAGGAGGGGAATGGTTGGTGGAGATATAAGAGTTTACTGGAGAATTGCAGAGAGAGTGAACATTCACACTATGGCCTGCAGACCACATTAGTCCTGTGGCACGTCTTGGCTGAACCCACCTGAAGGGAAATAATTATGAAGACAAACTCTGATACCCTGCTATATATAATGTCCAGAATCTCGTGTGTGGTAGAATAGGGCCTTTCACCAATGGAGAACTGAACAAATGCATTAGACATTAAGGTTGGACGTAAGATAACGGGAAGAATTGAGCAACTGATTACCAGGAGTTTCGAAAGAAAGAAAGATTAGCTTTATTTGTCACATGTACATTGAAACATGAAACATAAAGTGAAATGCATCATTTGTAACAAATTAAGTCAGCGTGGATTGTGCCAGAAGCAGCCTGCAAGTGTTGTTATGCTTCTGGTACCAACATAGCATGCCCACATCTTTCTAATCAAATCCTAACCATATGTCTTTGGAATATGTGAGGAAACCGGAAGAAGCCCATATAGTCACGCGGAGAATGTACAGTCATGATATTGGGTTCACTGACCACAAAGCCCTAAACTTGAAAGGAGATTTTAAGCCCTATCCTCACTATAGAGAGGTTATTTCAGTATTAACCTATTATTCAAAGACTAGCTTCCTTCCCAGTCTAGGCTCTGCACTGAGGTCTAATCTGCCAGTACCCACTATCTGAGTAGTGGGTTCTCTCTCCCTTCCAAGGAGGAGATACTTCCACCTAACAAAGTAGATTAAACACAGTTTACTTTATGTTTAATGATACAAATTTAATTTTAGACAAATAGTTCTTAACACACATTTAAATCTCACAGAGGATTTCTGATTTATAAAAGATTGCCAAATTCCAAAAGATTTATAAACTGCAAAGAATTTCCAAACACAGGTACAATTCTTATGAACTAAAGAATATACCAATGAGTTGAAGACGAATGAGTTGTTTGTCATAGAAAGCAAAGGTGGAGGAATGAACTCTAGTTCTTCTTTCTGTAACTCTGTATTTAATTACTGAAAAGCCCCAGTGCTTTCTAACATTTATACTGTCTTGCTAATTGTTGACATTATTTGCATTTGGTATTTTTCAGATACTTTTGCTGGGACAAACTAATTCAAACAAATGTTCTAAAAGCTTCTGTGACAGAGATGCAAGGCTCCCAAAAGTAGTGCTGTGGGGGCTGACTCTCTGAGTACATGAATATTCCAACTATTGATTGATCATACCCGTAACCATATTTGTTGTGCTAAATGACAAAATAAGGCTGGCTTGGAACCTTCTTTGATCTCTAACACAATGATCCAATTAACTTAACTGTAGTTACTTGGTTTGATGTAGGCCAGTTAACATTGCCTCATTGTCTTTCGTTTGGATGATGCAGATGAGAACATCTCATGGTCACTTCACTTTGCAAGCCCTGTCTCTTGAGTGACTAGAGCTGTTTGTTTGCAAAGCTATCCTTTTAACTTCAAACAATTGCTTGCAACTTACACGAAGAACTGAAGACTGGTTCTTGTATACAACAAAAAGCTGAACAAGGAATATTGGGTAGAAGTTTAACTTTCTCACAAACAACTCTGACTCTTTGGAAAGGTCATGACGCTATGCTAAAAAACTGAGGTTAACAATAAGCCTCTTTGGCCCTGGAAATTGAATATCCATCACAGTAGGAACTCCTTACAGGCAAGGGCGGAAATCAAATCATTAGAATACCTATATTACCAAGTCAGCTGTATATTTTACTTGGAAAATCAAGTTACTAAAAATGTGGTATAATTATAGTTTGCAAGAAGAGTTTAAAATAATGAGTATTTAGCCATAGATAGGTATGTCTGATACTTGTCAATGCAGTTCCCACGCTAGTAAACCATACTGTAATCTATCCACTCCCCCACTGTCCAAGGGCATTATTTTAGTCATAGTCATACTTTATTGATCCCGGAGGAAATTGGTTAATTTTGTGGACCTTCCTTTAGTCCACAGAGTGGTCAATGCGCCAGGGCTGAGAGTTGCGCGTGTCGGGGAAGGGGCGTGAGGAGGGAGGCCGGCGCTCCCACGGCCCGTCGGAGGGGGGAGATAGCGGGGTTGGCGTGGCGTGGGACATGTTGCTGTAGAAGCAGCTGCGGAGCGCGGGCGGGCGGTCGGTCGGACGGGGAGAGCTGCCGTTCCGCGCGAGTTTGGAGCGCGCCCGGAGCACCCAGACCCAAAGATGTCCACAGCGGCAACCTGCCTCGTCCTCTTCACCATCATCTTCTCTGCAGAACCGCACAAAGGTCAGAGCGACTGCAAATTAAAGCTCAGTAGTTTGAAGGACAATTTGCGAGGAAAGTTTCAAAAACTTGTCAGATAACTAATGCATAAGATAGGGGTGGGCAATGGAAAAATCGTTTTCTTTATGAATAGTTAAAGTAATTCGAGGTTTATCATCGTTTGACTTTTTTTCCCAGAAATTTAAAGAAAATTTATTTTCTGTTAATGACACTTTGCCTGTTGTGCTTTTGAGAGTGTGTTAGATCTGGTTTAACAGTCATCATGGCACCAGATAAAAGTTTATTTTTAAAAAGCAGTTTGATGAGCTTATTTGCCCCATTACACTGCTTGCTGTCGTTCTTTTGTATTGTCCGTGTATTCCTGGAATTGTCAATCTTTTCAGGAGAATTATGGTTCTAGTGGTAATTTGGGATTGTTTCTGATTTTGTGAATCAGGCGGAAAAGAGAGTTGTCAAAACACTTAAGTAAAAACGTTCATTGTTAGACTTAACATTGTTTAAAAAAATCTATGAGAAACAGTTCTGAGAATAGATTTTACCGGTCCGTAATGTTTAAAGTAACTTGAGTTCTTTTTGATGAATATTGGTTGGTTGTTGAGGTAAGTGCGGCCAAAATGGTGGGTGTCGCACGGCTGCTTTTGGTCAGACTTGGGCAATTGTATAATACTGAGTTCACGGGGGTTGACCTTTGGAAAGTGTGCGTAGAAAATTTGCTGGACGCAGTACAAATTTAATTCAGTTTCTTTTAAAGTTGAATTATCTAGTGGCTGGAGATTGATTGTTGTTTAGTTCGATTTATAAATTATAGTGGGGTGCGACAATGCTGGAGAATCGATGTTTATAAACAAATAGCAATAAAAATGCTTCCCTAAGGATAATTTTTAAAATGCTATACGGATACACTAATGTTGTTACATTCATCTAAACTGTTACTTATTGATTTGTTTGCCAAACGGAATCTAATAATGTGTAAATTTCTAACACCTGTCTCATTGAAGGTGGCTAATTTGGAATAACAAACTTTAAATTTGATACAATAATAAGGTTTAATTCCAATTCAAAATTCAAATAAGATGGAGGACACTTGGATATGAAAAGTCTCTGCAGTGGGATTTGTATTACTGTACAGGTCAGATTTTGGGCAATTCAAATTTGCCAGAAATATGTAAACAATTGTAGTGCTGTTTATTCAAATAATTTGTTAAAATCTGTTTTTGAAATAACTTTATTTTGTACATACATTCAAGATGCAGATGTTATGCTGCATATTTTGTAACTAATTCAAACTTAATATTTCAATGGGAATTTAGTTTAGAAAGTAATCAATTTGAAACATTTTAAAAAATTGAATAATTACTGCTGAAGCCTGATCAGATTTGTTTTAGGGGTAAGTTTCAAATTAACAAAAAAAGTGGAGATTACAGCACATATTAATATTTTTGAACATGAAAACGGCAGATTGGGTTGGGTCCAGCTTTTTCTCAAAAGGGAGAAAATGCATGGAAGTCTTGTTCTGTCACATTCAGCTTAGTTGGAGTCATGATGGGCTCGTTTTTGGTTAACAGCACAGGCGGGTTGCCAGAAAAGTTGGAATGCACTAACCCTTAACTCAGTCTGACTTGGAGTTTTATGGTTCATACGATGTGGATCCTGGTGTAGAATAGCTAGGACAACAGAAGTAACCACATATTTGCCTGGCAGCTGAAGTTCCATTGGCTCACTAGCCACACAGGGAGGACATGAGGTCAAACTCAGAGACTGATTTAAGTAAACAAAAATCTAGGCTGAAGCTCCATTGCGGCACTGAGGGATTTACACCTTTTGGCTGAGATAATAAACAAAGAGCAATATGGTCTTTAGGTGGGTGCTGTAGGCCAGGTGACACTGCTTTGAGCAGGAGAGTTATCATAGAACCCTGGTATTTTTACCTTCATTTCATATTTCTGAACAAAGTATTAGTTACTATTACTTATTGATACTTGATTCATTGAGGTAAATCAGAATGTTCTTGAGATTATGGAAGTCCATGGAAGGATTTGTTTTTCTTTATCGTGCAGGAAGACACACTGAAGTACTTTACATTCTAGTTTTCTGACCAAAAATCCACTTGTACTGGACGGATTAAATCTTTGAAGGACAGAATTAAAATAGCACAGAAATCTCCTAAGTGGAAATCTGCCCTTGTAAAGATTTAAGTTAAACTAAAACCAAATCAAACCCAACCAGACTGTGTTCACTCTGAAGTCAAGCCCTTACAATATTTTTTCTTGATGCAAGGATTCATTTCATTTTATTGATAGACACTGATGCAAAATGAGTCCTTATGTTCATGCATGAAAAAAAAACATTGAAGTCTGGATTGAATTAGTCCTCTGCATCTCCACCATGAATGCGTGATATTGCTTCGCTGTGGCACTGAGGCAAGAGCCTCACTGTATGAAGTTAAATCTCATCTGCTTCCTGCCTGTGTGCCTAATACAGCTGCTGACACAGAGTCCAATTGACTTGGATAAAATGCAGAGCCAGGTTGTTATGGCATAGTCTAATCCAACTTGAGCCTGAAAATTTTGGCAAAATATCAATCTGATTCAATAGGAATCCATACATATAGTTAGGTCTCTCCTGTCCTGAATTTGGGAACCTGGCTGGAGATTATTTGGAAAGACAATGAATGAGGTTATAGAGGGATTTTAAAATGAAGTATGGGGTTTCTTAAAAGAAGTGCTGATCTTGATGGGTGCCAGTTCAGGTCAGTGAGCACAAACCATCTGAGTTTGGATCTAAGCAACAGTGCTTTTGATGATCTGAAATGGAGAACAGTGCGGTACAACAGCCAGGATTACAGTGGAATTGTTTATTTTTGTTACTGCATTGGCAGCAAAGCCAGCATTTATTGATTATCACAATTGCTCTTGAGAAGTTGGTAATGAATTGCTACCCTGAACTGCTGCAGTACTTCCAGTGAAGGTACTAATAGAAAGGCTTTGGTTATCAGCAGGTTAGACACAGCAAAGGATACCCAGTGCTGTTAACATGGCTGGTTCATTTGAGTTTCTGGTCAATAGTGAACCCTAGGATGAGATAGTTATGAGAGTGAATACCAACTGCAGATGATTAGACTTTACGTTGTTGGAGATATTTTTTTTGCCAGCAGTTCTGCAGCATGAATATTACTTGTGACTTCCCTTGTAATGTTGTTCAGGTCTAACAGACAAGTATTTCATTTGCTGAGTTGTAAATAGAATTAAAACATTGTACAATGATCAGTGAGCATTCCCTCTGATATTATGATGGAAAGGAATTGTGGATGAATCATGTTATATTTTGTAACTTTAAAGCACAAAGCTAATTGGAAGAAAAACAAAGGAGTCTGGAATGCGTATGTAACTTCGTTTTACTTATCATGTGCCGGTGTAATGATATATGCCATTCACATACTTTGTACATAACCATAATGAATTGTTTAAAGAATACTTAACCAAACAACGTATTCATAATAGTACTGAAATATTAAATACATAACCAATCCCTGGAATTCAGCTCTTAGGTCTACATTTGGATTAAGGGTGTGAACTTTGAAGCAGATGATTCTAGTGGGGCCCAAAACGGCCGTCATTGAACAGGTTATTTGTGACTGCTACTTGACAGCACTGACAAAGGCACCTCCCTCACTTTGCAAATGATTGAGGATAGTGTAGACTGATTGGGCAGTAATTAGCTGGGTTGAATTTGTCTTGATAACTGTGGACTGAGTCATGGATAGGTTTAGGAAATGGTTCAGAGCTTAAGCAGGTCAGCTATACAATGCATGGATTCTTGGCCGGGAGGTAATCCTGGGAGTAAAGTGACACTAAACTGTGTGGTCTGGTTTAGTTGTTGCATGTTGCAATGGAGATAAATGGATTTTATGAATGGAAATAAAGATAATAACTTTAGCAGTGCAGTATTCATTTGATAGGAATTTCTGCGCATCTGGTATTGCATATCAATATCCATGACTCAAGCAAAAAGCTGACAATTTAGATGCAGTAGTGACATTGTGCAAGGTTTGTCTCTGTGCCAAAACTGATAGTAAATGTTTAGATAATAATTTTAAGCATGAACTGATTAATTGGTATCTTAGTACATTGCCTGTTCAGGTGACATCACCTCTACAAGAAGCAATGTACTCCTGGATTTGCCATATTACAATAAAAAGGTGCTGAACTTAACATTTATTTTGTCAGTACAATAAACTCCCCTTTTCTTAGTTCCTTTTTAGATGGACTGTAAGTGTAAGTATAGATAAAAGTGAGAGAGATAATATGTTCCCCACATGATCCCACAGACATCAATGACCAGCTAATTTGTTTTATGTTTATTTAAGAGGTAAATATTGGCCTCAGCACTAACTGAATTTACTGCTCTGTGAATAATGGTGTGGGATTTTCATTGTAAGCTTGAATCACTGAATTATGTGATGTCTTGTCTCAGAGGCTGACTTTCCAACATCTTTCATGAGGGTGAACCCTCACAAGGCATCATTCCCTGATAGTGCACAGTATCTGGTAGGGCACAGGAAACCTGTGCAAACCAACTGGTTGGAGTGTTCAAGGACATCTTCAGTCTCTCACTGCTGCAATTGGTGGTTTCCACCTACTTCTAAAGGGCATCAATCACACCAATGTCTAAGAAGAGCAGGGTGAGCCACCTCAATGACTATCACCCAATTGCATCCACATCTACTGTGATGAAGTGCTTTGTGATGTTGATCATAGCCCAATTTAACTTTTGTCTTAATGACGACCCCCCGCTGCAATTTGCCTACCGCTACAATAGGTCTACAGCGGATAGAATCTCACTGGCTCTCTTTTGGCCTTGAATCACCTGGACAACAGCAGTATCTACTTCAGGCTCCTGTTAATTCATTACACCTTTGTGTTCAACACCATCATCATCTCAGTACTAATCAATAAACTTCGAAACCTGGGCCTGTGTCACTCCCTCTGCAATTAGATCCTTGACTTTCTTATCAGGAGACCACAGTCAGTGTGGATTGGAAATAACATCTCCTCCTTGCTGACACCACCAGTGCACCTCAAAGATGACAACATAGCTTGCTGCTCTACTCTGTCTACATCCACGACTATGCGGGTAGGCACAGAGTAACACCATCTATAAATTCACTGATGGCATAGCTGTTGTCAGGAGAATCTCAGGTGGTGACTGGAGTGAGATAGATCATCTGTTTGAATGATGTCCCAATGACAACCTTGCACTCAATGAATGTCAGTGAGACCAAGGAATTGATATAAATTTAATAAATAGTGCAAAAAGAGAGCAAAAATATTGAGGAAGTGTTCACTGCTTATTTCAGGAAGAGCAAGTTGAGGGAGCACACAACAGTGCTCATGAGTAGAAAGGGTGAGCAGTATCAAACTCCTTGGTGTCAACATCTCTGAAGTCCTGTCCTGGACATAACATATTGATGCAATTACAGAGAAGGCACACCAGTGGTTATAGTTCATTTGGAGTTTAAGGAGCTTTAATGTGTTACCAAGGACTCAATCAAATTTATACAAGTGACCGTGGAGCACATTCTAACTGGTTGTATTTCTGAATAGAATTGAACGGCCACTGCACAGGATCAGAAAAAGCTGCAGCCAAGGTTGTAAACTCATCCAGCTCCATCACTGGCACTAGCCTCCCCACCGTTGAGGTCATCTTCAAAAGGTGATGCCTCAAAAAGGTGGCATTCATCATTAAAGACCCCCATCACCCAGGATATGCCCTTTTATCAGTACTACCATCAGAGAAGATTTACAGGAGCATGAAGACGCATACTCAACAACTTGGAAACAGCTTCTTCCACTTTGTCATCAGAATTCTGAATGGTCCATGAACAACACTGACACTACCTCACTATTTTTGTTCTCTCTTTGCATTACTTATTTAATTTATATATACTCTGGCCACCTGTACACCTTGTTAATGCAAAGGTGGGCAAATCCACTCAGTGCCCACTTTGTTAGGTACAGGAGATACCTAATAAAGTGAACACTGAGTATATTTCTGTATGTTTGTAGTATCCTGTTGCTGAAGTCCATCCACTGCAAGGTTTGACGGGTTGTGCATTCAGAAGTGCTCTTCTGCACACCACTGTTGCAATGTGTGGTTATTTGGTTTAGTGTTGCCTTCCTGTCAGTTTGAACCAGTCTGGCCATTCTCCTCTGACCTCTCTCATCAACAAGGCATTTTTGCCCACAGAACTGCTGCTCACTGAATATTTTTTCTTGTTGTTTTGCGTCATTCTCTCTGTAAACTCTGGAGACTGTTGTGCCTGATAATCCCAGGAGCAGATTCTGAGACATTCAAACCACACCATCTGGCACCAATAATTATTCTGCAGTCAAAATCACTTAGATCAGGGGTCCCCAACCTCTTTTGCACCGCGGGCAGGTTTAATATTGACAATATTCTTGCGGACCAGCTGACCAGGGGGGTGGGGGGAGGGAGTGTTCAAGTAGGGTTAAACTCACCTCAACATGTCTTTTACAGTTAGGGTTGCCAACTGTCTCACTCCCGAATAAGGGACAAAAGTAGTAATCAAATCCCAGGACACTTTGCCCCAGGAGACTACAATGACCATGAAGCCTTGCACAGGCACCTGTGTGCGCATGCGTGATGTGCGCATGTGATGTGCACTTGCGCGTACGTGCCGATTTTTTTTCCCCACCAATCAGTTTTGCCTTCATCTTCCCGACTATACTGTACATACATTATTTCTACTTTACATGGGCTGTGTATTATATCATTCCTGCTTTTACTATATGTTAGTGTTATTTATTTTCGGTTTTATGTATTTGGTATGATTTGTTAGGTTATTTTTTGGGTTTGGGAACGCTCAAAAAATTTTCCCATATAAATTAATGGTAATTGCTTCTTCACTTCATGGCATTTCGGCACAAAAGGTTTCATAGGAATGCTCTACCTTAACGGGGGAAATATGGGACAAACCAATTTAGTCCAGTGTACAGGATGTCCTGACAAATACGGGATAGTTGGCAACCCTATGTTTAAGTTCAACAGTGCATGACAGGGAATAAGGAAAGGTGCAGCTGGCTCATATTGTTTCCTCGTGGCCCGGTAGCACATGCTTTGCGGCCTGGTACCGGTCTGCGGCCCGGTGGTTGGGGACCACTGACTTAGATCACGTCTTCGCCATTCTGATGTTTGATCTGAACAAGAACTGAGTCTGTTGACCATGTCTGCTTGCTTTTATGCATTGAGTTGCTGCTGCGTGATTGGTTGATTAGATGCATCGAATGAAGTGGCCACTGAGTGTATTTGAAAACAAGAAAGATACAGGACTGCGGAGAGAAAATGGGGAAATGTGATGAGAGTGAGACTAATCTGACGCAACAGGCAATGGACTTGTTCTGTGAATGGTATATTCTAAAAAAAGATTTCAACAGCGTTGAGGGTTAGGAGGAATATAAATGAAAGTGGAACTGAGGCCAATGTTCAGATTAGCCATAATACTTAGCCTTAAATTACCTCATTCCACTTCGATTTCTTATGCAGTTATAGGGCAAATTAAGGTCTATATATGGGAAGGTGGTTTAGTTTGATCTTTGTGAAAAATTTTAATAAAGGTTTGGCTGTTTTCCTTCTGGAGTAATATTATCGTAAGGCACTTGGAGGGCACAGGTGTTTATTTTAGAGCTGAACATCAGGCTGTCCCATCTGATTGCTGACTTTATGTATTTATCACTGCTTCAAAGCTGCACAAATATTTTTTAAAGAAATGTGGGTTTTGCATGTAGCTTTAGTAAAATGAGTTCTATCCATTCTGATTTAGATCACCTAAGAGTATTTTAAACTTTTAGAATTATGAAACCCTTTTGGGTTTTTAACCAGTCAAGATTTTTGAAGCTTTGCTTATTTTACTGACCTCAGTGTGAGATAATGTAGCATTTTCACATGTTCGCAATTCAGTATCATATCATTTCATACGATTGTAATTTTTTAATTAAAAATTAGATTTTTTTCATAATTCAGTCACAGTGATGCAGTCAAAACACATTTCTAGCATTGCAAAGTCTATCATATCCAAGTCCATTTTAGTGCAGTGATCAAAATGGTCATGGTGTTGCTAAATTATAGTAATTAGAATTTTGCCAGTTGGTTCAATAACCAGATGGTTGAAGGGAAGTTTATTGTTCTTGAACAGTTGATGTGAGTTTGTTGTTGTGGCACCACACAACCTTGTGTTCTACTTCACTCTGGTAAACTGACTCCTCATTGCTTGTAATTTGTCCAACATCGTTAGTGTCACTGGCAAATTTGAAGATGGCTTCAGAACTGGGGCTAGCTACAGAGTCACGTGTATCGAGAGTAGAGCAGGGGACTAGGCATACAGCCTCGAGGTAAAGCCATGCTGATGATCAGCAAGAAGGAGATTTTGTTACCAGTCTTCACTGATTGAGGAGTGCTGATGAGGAAGTCAAGTATCCTGTTGCAGAGGGAGATACAGAAGCCCAGGTCTTGAAGGTGTCAATATCTAAATTTGCGTGTCAGGAAACATGGAAAAATAGCGTAAGTCTGAAGTCATGTCTGAAATTTAGAGCAACCATCAGTTTCCCTGTGGCTCCACTCTGTATATTTTCATTTCTATCAAGGAGAGGAAAAGTTCTTTATCTTAAAGGAAAGATACAAAATGTGAGACACTCCTCATGATTGGTTGTGCTTATTCCTGTTTTCTGTGGTTTTCTCTTCCAAGCAGTTCCTTTTAGATTTAGATTTTAAGAAAACAAATGTGCAAGAACCAGCACAAAGCACTTGTTTAACCTGTGTGGGGAGGAGAGTTGCTTTGTGGGGTTAAGTTTCCAAATGATTCACTGTCAATGGTGAATCAGCTTCATAGATCTGATAAACACTAGGTTTCATAGATACTGGAAACCTTGAGCAGCGCACAAAATACTGGAGGAACTCGGCAAATCAGGTAGCATGTACGTAGGGGGTCGATGTTTTGGAAAGGTCTCAGCTTGAAACATTGATTCTTTTTAAATTCCTCCCTCCTCAACATGGATGATGCCAGATTTGCTGAGTTCCTCCAGCATTTTGTGCATCTTGTACATCTATAATGCTATATTTGAGCAGCCTTGGCTAAGAACATTCCTGTGGTGACAAAACTTTTCCATTATTAATTCAATCTTGCTGTATTTAGTTTAATATCTGAAATTCAGTCAGACTTCATGATTAAGGTGGCAGTTCATTATGTCACCACAAGGCATGTTCAGAGCAGTATTTGAAAATTCATGTCTATGCTCTTGACAGATCACTTTAAATTTCCTGCAGGACAACTGTGTAAGTTTTTTCGTGTGCAGTGGCAGCTGAATATCACTTCTCATCTCTGCGGCACCACTCCAGCCCCTTTGTTCTATCACAGAACACTTCTGGCTCAGCTGGTGCATTCTAAAATTATACAGGAAATCATGAAGAAAGTAAGAGCTCCCTGGATGCAGGATATTTCTAACAAAATATGCTGGAAATACTTAAAAGGTCATGTACCATTTGTGGAAAGAGAACTGGAGTTGATGTTTTGGATCGTCCCATCGTCAGAATCCTTGAAAAATCATAACTTCAGCATAGCTCATCATTGTGGATGTGACTGTTCAGTATCATCAGGAAGTTTACTTTTGATCTTGTCCAAGTACTCCTCCATATTGGAAAAATAAGCAAACAGGAACGTTTAAAGGGACTTGAAATTGGCCACTGAGAACAAAGTCAATGAACTAAGGGCAAAACTGGCCTGCCAAAAAGAATGTGGGGGGTGGGGGTGGACTGCTATGTGCTGTATCTCACCAAAATGTGGCTTACATCTACATCGCCTGACTGCAGCATATGATTTGAGGGCTTCTCAATCCACTGGTTGGAACATATAGTGTCCTTGTGCAAAGTTAGAAGCTGATGGTGCTTGGATGTGACATTTCAGAGTACTGTGGCGACCCACTTTCTGGCACCCACAAACTGGCTCACAACAGTGCGCGCAGGCAGAGGGCCGGCCCCAAAAAGGGCACCAGGCCATCTTCACCAGCAGGGGGAAAATCCCACGCGCAGAAAGGGTCTGGGAATATGCATTCCCCACAGCAGTCCCGCCCAGGGAGGGCGGGAACGGGAAGGCTTTAAAGCAGGCCACGAAGTTTGAATAAATCTCTTTCATCGCAGCTCTAACTCACCGACTCCGTGTGGTTATTCTAGCGCTGTGTGTAGCACACCGCTACAATTGGTGACCCCGACGGCCCAAACGATATTTGGACCAGAGGTGACCGACGCTGCATCTGTTCACGCAGTTTCATTAAAAATGCCAAGCTTTTGGACGCTGCGACCCCAATTATGGTTCGAACAAGCAGAAGCACAATTCCATATTCGGCAGGTAACCTCGGAGTCCACTCGCTACTACTACGTGCTGAGCTCACTCGACCAGGAGACTGCTGCACAAGTTGAGGAGTTTATACAGTCGCCCCCGGAGGACGGCAAATACACAGCATTCAAAGCCCTGCTCATAAGGACTTTCGGACTCTCACGGCGCGAACGAGCACGCCGCTTAATGCACCTGGATGGTTTGGGAGACAGGCCGCCATCGGCATTAATGAACAAAATGCTGGCCCTGGCTGAAGGACACAAACCCTGCCTCATGTCTAGAGCAACTGCCCGAGGACATATGCCTGCTGCTGTCCGACGCAGATTTCAGCAACCCCCGAGAGGTGGCGGCCCGAGCAGATGTGCTGTGGAATGCCAGGAAAGAGAGAGGGGCGTCATTGCACAGATCACCAAGCCGTGTGCCCAACGACAGAGCAGACCAGGCCTGGCAGCAGAGCCCAATGAACAATGGTGCTTCTACCACCAGCGGTGGGGCACAGAGGCCCGCCGCTGCAGACCACCCTGCAAATTCCCAGGAAACGCCAGGGCCAGCCGCCGCTGGTGGCTACGGCGGCTGGCCATCAGGACAGCCTCCTGTATGTCTGGGACAAGCAGTCGGGACGCCGCTTTTTGGTCGACACCGGAGCGGAGATCAGCGTCTTACCTCCAACGAGTTACGACACCCGCAACAGAGAACCGGGACCCACCCTGAGGGCCGCAAATGGCAGCACAATACGAACCTACGGCACCCGCACGGTGCAGCTACAGTTCAGCTCCAGCCGGTTCACGTGGGACTTCACACTAGCCGCCATGGCTCAACCACTCCTGGGGGCAGATTTTCTACGAGCCCACAGCCTGCTGGTCGACCTGCAAGGGAAGCGATTAGTCCACGCCAAGACTTTTCAAACGTTCTCCCTGGGTGAAGCACAGTTGCCAGCCCCACACCTGGACTCCATCACACTGTCCGACGACGAATTCACCAGGGTCCTGGTGGATTTCCCATCAGTACTGACACCGCAGTTCACAGCAGCCATGCCCAGGCATGGAGTACAGCACCACATCCCGTCCCAGGGACCACCCCTCCACGCCTGTGCTCGAAGGCTTCCCCCGGACAAGCTCCGACTGGCGAAGGAGGAGTTCAAGAAGATGGAGGAATTGGGGATCATACGACGGTCCGACAGCCCATGGGCCTCCCCCCTTCACATGGTGCCCAAGGCAACGGGGGGGTGCTGGAGACCATGCGGTGACTACCGCAGACTGAACGAGGCTACAACGCCAGACCGCTACCCTGTGCTGCACATTCAAGACTTCGCAGCAAACCTACACGGCGCAAGGATCTTTTCCAAGGTAGACCTCGTCCGGGGATACCATCAAATCCCTGTACATCCGGATGACATCCCCAAAACAGCACTTATCACCCCGTTCGGACTTTTCGAATTCCTCCGAATGCCGTTTGGTCTAAAGAATGCCGCACAGACTTTCCAGCGGCTAATGGACGCGGTGGGACGCGACCTGGACTTTGCATTCATCTATTTGGACGACATCCTCATAGCCAGCAGTAGTCGTCAGGAGCATCTGTCCCACCTCCGCCAGCTCTACTCCCGCCTGAGCGAATTCGGCCTTGCAATCAACCCAGCCAAGTGCCAGTTCGGACTCGACACCATCGACTTCCTGGGCCACAGGATTACTAAAGACGGGGCAACCCCGCTGCCCGCCAAGGTAGATGTGGTCCGCCACTTCCCCCGACCCAACACAATCAAAGGCCTGCAGGAATTCGTGGGTATGGTGAATTTCTACCACCGTTTCCTCCCCTCAGCAGCCCGAACCATGCGACCCCCTGTTCACTCTAATGTCGGGTAAGGGCAAGGACATTACCTGGGACGAAGAGGCCGCAACCGCTTTCGTTAAAACCAAAGAAGCCTTGGCAAACGCTGCGATGCTAGTGCACCCCAGAACGGACGTTCCTACTGCCCTCACGGTGGACGCATCCAACACAGCGGTCGGTGGAGTGCTGGAACAACTCATCAAGGGTCGCTGGCAACCCCTGGCGTTCTTCAGCAAACACCTACGACCACCCCAACTCAAATACAGTGCTTTCGACCGGGAGCTATTGGCACTATACCTGGCAATCCGGCATTTCAGGTACTTCTTAGAAGGTAGGCCCTTCACCACATTCACAGACCACAAACCGCTTACCTTTGTGTTCATGAAGGTGTCCGACCACTGGTCGTCCCGCCAGCAGTGACATCTGTCCTACATCTCTGAGTACACAACGGACATCCGGCACGTCTCTGGAAAGGACAACGTCGTGGCGGACACACTTTCCAGACCGACCATACAGGCCCTGTCCCAGGAGGTGGACTATGCAGCGCTGGCAGAGGCACAGCAGGCAGACACTGAGATCCCCAGTTACAGGACTGCAGTCTCCGGTTTGCAGCTCCAAGACCTCCCCGTAGGCCCAGGTGAGAGGACCCTACTATGTGATGTAGCTACCGGCCAACCCCGCCCCGTCGTCCCAGCAGCCTGGCGCCGGCGGGTTTTTGAGTCCATTCACAACTTAGGGCACCCCTCCATCAGGACAACCGTCCGGCTGGTCTCCAACAGGTTCGTGTGGCATGGGCTGCGTAAGCAGGTCAATGAATGGGCCAAAACGTGCATGCAGTGCCAAACAGCCAAGGTGCAGCGGCACACCAAGGCTCCGCCGCAGCGGTTCGAACCCACCCGCCGGAGGTTCGACCACATCCATGTGGATATCGTGGGGCCCCTGCCAGTGTCACGAGGAGCGCGGTACCTCCTAACTATGATAGACCGGTTCACCAGATGGCCAGAGGCAGTCCCGCTTACCGACACCACCTCCGAATCCTGCGCCCGAGCACTGATCGCAACCTGGGTAGCCCACTTAGGGGTACCGGCCCACATTACCTCCGACAGGGGCACCCAGTTCACCTCCAGTCTGTGGTCAGGTATGGCCGACCTTTTAGGAACACAGCTACACCACACAACTGCCTACCACCCACAGTCGAACGGACTAGTGGAGCGCTTCCACCGTCACCTGAAATTGGCTCTCATGGCCCGCCTGGAGGGGCCTAACTGGGTGGGCGAGCTTCCCTGGGTCCTGCTTGGAATCCGCACGGCGCCCAAAGAGGATCTGCACACCTCGTCGGCTGAGTTGGTGTACGGCGCGCCCCTGGTCGTCCCGGGAGAGTTCATACCAGCCCCAAGGGGGCAAGAGGAAGAACCCACAGCAGTCCTGGACAGACTACGGGAGAGGCTCGGTAACCTGGCTGCCATCCCCACTTCACAGCACGGACAGAGCCCGACCTGCATACCCAAAGACCTGCAGAACTGTAAGTTTCTTTTTGTACGACGAGGTGGACGCCGGGCACCACTACAGCGGCCCTACGAGGGGCCGTTTAAGGTGATCAGGAACAACGGGTCTACGTTCGTGCTGGACATTGGGGGGAGAGAGGAGGTTTTCACGGTGGACCGACTCAAACCGGCCCATGTGGACTTGGCGCAGCCGGTCCAGGCTCAGGCACCGCGGTGCAGGGGCAGACCTCCCAAACAGAGGCCGATCCAGACTGTGGACATTGGGGGAGGTGTCACCGGTTCTGGGGGGCGGGTTATGTGGCGACCCACTTTCTGGCACCCACAAAGTGGCTCACAGCAGCGCGCGCAGGCAGAGGACCGGCCCCAAAAAGGGCACCAGGCCATCTTCACCAGCAGGGGGAAAGTCCCGCGCGCAGAAAGGGTCTGGGAATATGCATTCCCCACAGCAGTCCCGCCCCAGGGAGAGCGGGAACAGGAAGGCTTTAAAGCAGGCTGCGAAGTTTGAATAAATCTCTTTCATCGCAACTCTAACTCACCGACTCCGTGTGGTTATTCTAGCACTGTGTGTAGCACATCGCTACAGCACCTAACGGTGAATTGCTGCCCACACTACCTGCCACAGCATTCAGTTGTGTGATGGTAGTCTACATCCCACCGCAGGAGGACATGAGGCCTTTCATCATTGCTGGTGACTTTATCCAGGCCAACTGCAAGAAATGTGTTACCAAAAATGTACCAGCATGTCTTCTGTCCCATGGGCTCAACTACCCTCTACCATTGCTATGTAGCCATCAAAGACGCCTACTGAGCCAATAATTGCCCTCCCCCCACCACCCCATGACACTTTGGTAAATCAGGTCACTGTGCTGAACTTCTACTCCCTGCATCCAAACAAAAGCTGAAACGGGAGGATCCAGTGCAGAAAGTCATACCGTGCTTTAAATTGGTCGACTGGTCCATGTTCAGAGATTGAAATGCCAGCCTCAATGAGTATGTCACTACCATTACGGTGTGCAGGGTGTTGAGTACCTTATACCAAAGAGGACAATACAGATGTTCCCAAATTGGAAACCATAGATGCACTGGAAATCCACTCCTTATTGAAGCCGAGATCTGCAGCATCCTGATCTGTACAAGAATTTCAGCTATGACCTCTGTAAAGCCCTCAGAGATGCAAAGAGACAGTGCCAGTCCAAAACTGAGTCCCTTATATGGCAGGACTGATGTGTGATATCAGATTTCAAAACAAAGTTGTGCCAGGTTGCTGACAATAGCACATCCCTTTCCAGTGAACTTAATGCATTCTGTGCACATTTTGAACAGAATAGAATGGATACGTCACGCCCACCTTGCCAATCTCCAGTGTACCTGAACCCACAGTCACCATTGTGGACATAAGATCAGTGTTCTGGAGAGTGAACCCACAGACAGCAGGTGGTTTGGATAGTGTCTTTGACCGTATCCTTAGATCCTGTGCAGATCAGTTGGTGGGGGTATTTGCAGACATTTTTAACCTCTCCGTGTTGCAATCTATGGTTCCCACCTGGTTTCAGAAGATCATTATCATCATGGTAGCCTAAGGAAAACGAGGTAATACTACAACCAGTGGCTCTAACATCTACCATCATGAAGTACTTTGAGAAGCTAGACAGTAAGGATAGACCTGCCACTATTACACTGGTGCTCTACAAGATTGCATCCTCTGTCCCCTACTTGTTGTATGTTCATGACTGCATAGTCAGATTCTGCTCTAACTCCTTCATGGAGATGGCACCACCATAGCTGACTGTATCTCAAATGATCATGAGTCAGAGTATGTGAAGGAGATAGACTGCAAGGTAATATGTTGTCGTGACAAACTTTCCCTCAATAACAGAAAAACAAAAGAGCTGGTCATTGACTTCAGGAATGGAGGTGCAACATATGCTCCTGTCTACATTAATAATGTTCAAGTTGAGAGCATTATGTCCTTTGGTATGAACATCACCAATAACCTGAATGGTCCAACCATTTTAGACATTGTGGTCAAGAAAGCTCACCAATGCCTCTACTTCCTCAGGAGGCTAAGGAAAGTTGACATGTCTCTGTGGACCCTTACCAATTTTTATCAATGCATCATAGAAAGCATCCAATCCGGATGCATCACGTCTTGATGTGACAAATGCCCTGCACATGACTGAAAGAAAATGCAAAGATTTGTGGATACAGATCAGCACATCACAGAGACGAACTTCCCCTCAATGAACTCTGTCAATTGTTCTCCCTACCTCAGTAAAGCAGCCAGCAGAATCAATGATCCCATCCACCCCGAGCATTCCGTCATCTTCCCTTTTCTGTTGGACAGAAAGAAGAAGCCTGAAAGCATGCACCAGCAGGCTCAGGGACAGATTCTGCCTCACTGTTGTGACTATTAAATGCTTCCTTAGATCAGATAGATCTTCACCTCACAATCTACCACACTATAATCTTGAATGTTACTGTTACCCTGTACTGGATTTTCACTGCGGCTGTGGCACTTAATTCTGAATTGTTATTGTTTGACCTTGTTCCACGTCACTGCACTTGTGTAATGATTTGATCTTTATGAACAGTATGCAAGACAAGCTTTTCACTAAACCAATTCCAATTCTCAATTTAATATATGGAGAATTGGTGCGAATGGGCTTGCCTTCAATATTTGTTTTGTGGATACTGGCCACAGGCGTTCCAAAAGATAAATGTGGGTTTGTACAACTTGGTGTACAAAAGATTTCCCTCACCCCCACCTGGAAAGTGGAAGGCAAGAAAAGGAGATTGAAAGTGCTTTGTTTGAAATGCCATTTCATAGATTGAACAATGGCATAGTTGAGAACATTTTATTTTGAATCATATTAAAATTAGGGAGACTAAATGAAGGGGCAAAGGAGGGGGAACAATCTCAAGGCTAGAGGCATGGTATACCCCTGTGTATACTTTGTATGCATGCATGCATGTTCATACATGTACTTTTTGCTAAGCCTGTGCAAAAGTACCCAGCCACGATTGTCTTGGATATCCTTCACAACCGACGAAGGTCTCTCTCTTTCAAGACCAGTAGCACTAATTGCATCCTGGCAACGATTCAGTCTCCAGGTATTTTGAAGTGGTGCCATTCATTGTGTCTCCTCACCTGAAAGAAAACTGAAGAAGCAGTTGAAGGTGAACCACAGATGGTGGGTTTAGGGTCACACATGGGTTAAGCCAGGCTGATTTCTTGATGAGTATTAGTGAACTAAATGAGATTTTAGGACACTATTAATTTCTAGTGTTACTGAAACTGACCTTTTTGAAACAGTAGATTTATATATCAACTTGAAGAGTATTAGTGAACTAAATGAGGCTTTAGGACACTATTAATTTCTAGTGTTACTTAAACTGACCTTTTTGAAACAGTAGATTTATATATCAACTTGAATTTAAATTGTCCAATTACCATTGCAGGATTAAAACTTCTTTTGGAACATTGATGCTTAATTGCAGTTGCCAGTTCAGTAAACTAACCGCAGTGCTATTGCACCTGTATTTTATTTTCAGTGTTGGCAGAGGTCACCTTGGCCCCTCCCCAGCTTGTATATGCACATGCCTGCCCAGCTCCCTGTCTTGGCACTTCATGAGCAGGCAGAATCTTCTGTGCTTGATGGATCTCTGTACATTTGTACTTTGAGCACATGCAGAGATTTGTGTTTACTGGAAATTTAGTGGGAGCTTTTAGCTTTGTTTTAGGTATATAGGCTTCAATTGGAGGAGAGATGTTTAGGTTTATGAAAGGCCCAGATAACATTTGTTTGGGGGTGGGGGTGTAGCCAACAGTTAAGATTAGAAAGAAAGTCAATTCATTTCTGGATTTTTTAAAATAACATTCTTACTTACTAATTGGCCAACTTCCATTGTCAGAAATCAATATACACTGTGTGACTTCAAGGGAAATAGACTCAAGGCCCCCATAATACTTAAGCCCAGATTTGTGGAGTTGGCAGTACGGCAAAGAAATCTGGAACCGAGACTGTTGCAAGTTTCTGTGACTGAATACTAGTTAATGTGGCATTTGCTAGCAATGCATATCAAAATAGATCCTATTTTTGTTTTTGCTTTTAAACCAAAATGTCAAAACCCCAAAATTGTGGAAAAATAAACTGCCTGTTGCAAACAAAGTCATAAAATTAGTTACTGCATAGATAATTGGTGGTACTAATATAATATGCTGTCACGTACCCCGTGGCCGGTTAAAGAACTAGTAGAAATAGAAAACACTTTGGAGTCTGGTATTGCTATTAACTAATGGTATTTATTAGTAACTATGCCAAACAGTAATATATAACCAGATAAATCGAACAGGTTAACAATGTTGCATGTATATATGTGTGCAAATATAACTCCCAAACTATTGAGCCTGGGGGAAACAAGGCTTAGAGTCTTGAGATGGTAAAGTATGAGTTCATTCACAGAATAGGTGAATAGAGAGAGATATTTGTAATCCAGGGTAAGTGTCGAGAGAAGGCAATTATGTCAATATTCCACAGATTCCACAATGGCAATACAAAATAACAACAGTAGTAGGTTTTATCTTTGAAGTTGTTCCACTCCACACACGAAATATCACTGACAGTGATCGTCAATGAATATCGTTTCAACACAAGTACCACACCCGAATTCAGCTACGGGTCATTCCAAAGTGGTGGCCACAGGATACTCGAACAGAATCCACACATGGATTATCACCAACAGTAGCTTATCCCTGAGGTACGGTCTTCCAGTGGTAAAACTACCAACCCAGGCAAGGATTATCATACTCAGGTAGTTTCCACACAAGGTTACCCCAAACACACAACTGTGATAGCCACTTATCCAATTCCATGACAGACAAAATAACTCCAACAGTGATTTGCCACAGGGGTGCTTTTCTTCAGTGAACTACCACACCCAAACAAGGGTAACACACAAGAGGTATTCACAAAGGTACACCCCTCACCAGAGAACCCACTCCTGTGTATTAACTACGTTACAGTCACACCTTCGTATTCGAATGGAACTCAAACTCACCCTTACGGGCTACTTACAGAGAGAGTCCAAACAGTGACCTCTTTGTCACTAGGTTTCTTCTGTTTCAAACCTTCCTCTCCCCTCTTCTCTTCCTTTAAAGTCACTGAATGTGACCACAAAAAAAGGAGACCGTCTTCTGTGGGGGTGAGTTATCAACCCAGATGAGGGTTGGACACATTAATAACTCCCTGCCGGTCACACCTTTTTCACACTGCGAGTACCACTGATCGATTTTCCTGATCGATCTTCCAAAAACCCACCTTTTCTGTGGGCACAACAAAGCTCATTCAGTGTCCAAAACCATGTGTTTGTGTGTCTATCAGCTGACCTTCTATTTCTCTCACCATGCTGAACACCAGCTGTCCATCAAGTAGCTCCTCCTTTCTCTCTCTGTAAGGAGTTAGAAGCTGCCATTGTCCTTGCAAAAGTGTAAACAAGCTGCAGAGAAACCATAACATTGATTGTCCATCAAATAACTCCACCACTCCCTCTTTCCATGGCAACCCAAAGGCTGACAGCAGCAGTCAGTGTCCTTGTAAAAGTGTAAACACGAGCTGAAAGACAGACTCTGCCCCTTTCTCTCTCAGCAGAAATCCAAAAGTTAGTCTCAGTTTTTTCTTGTGCTTTAAAGTGACAGTCCACAGCGAAAAGGAACCCCAGGGGTACATAATCTACCTGTGACGCCACCTTTAGGGGATTTTGTATCTGTATTCCCAGATCCCTCTGTTCTACTGTACTCCTCAGTGCCTTACCATTTACCCTGTTTGTTCTACCTTGGCTTGTCCTTCCAAAGTGTAATACCTCACACTTGTCTGTATTAAATTCCATCTGCCATTTTTCAGCCCATTTTTCCAGCTGGTCCAAATCCCTCTGCAAGATTTGAAAACCTTCCTCACTGTCTACTACACCTCCAATCTTTGTATCATCAGCAAATTTGCAGATCCAATTTACCACATTATCATCCAGATCATTGATATAGATGACAAATAACAATGGACCCAGCACTGATCCCTGTGGCATACCACTAGTCACCGGCCTCCACTCTGAGAAGCAATTCTCTACTACCACTCTTTGGCTTCTTCCATTGAGCCAATGTCTAATCCAATTTACCACCTCTCTATGTATACCGAGCGACTGCATTTTCCTAACTAACCTCCCATACGGGACCTTGTCAAAGGCCTTACTGAAGTCCACGTAGACAACATCCACCGCGTTCCCTTCATCCACTTTCCTGGTAACCTCCTCGAAAAACTCCAATAGATTGGTCAAACGTGACCTACCACGCACAAAGCCATGTTGACTCTTTCTATCCAAGTCCCTGGCTATCCAAATGCTTGTAGATCCTGTCTCTTAGTACTCCCTCCAATAACTTACCCACTACCGACGTCAAACTTACCGGCCTATAATTTCCTGGATTACTTTTTGATCCTTTTTTAAACAACAGAACAACATGAGCCATTCTCCAATCCTCCGTCACCTCACCCATAGACGCCGACATTTTAAATATATCTGCTAGGGCCCCTGCAATTTCAACACTAGTCTCCTTCAAGGTCCGAGGGAATACCCTGTCAGGTCCTGGGGATTTATCCACTTTAATTTGCCTCAAGATAGTAAGCACCTCCTCCTTTTCAATCTGTATAGTTTCCATGATCTCACTACCTGTTTCCCTTAATTCCATAGACTTCATGCCAGTTTCCTTAGTAAATACAGATGCAAAAAACCCACTTAAGATCTCCCCCATTTTTTTTTGGTTCCGCACATAGCCGACCACTCTGATCTTCAAAAGGACCAATTTTATCCCTTACAATCCTTTTACTCTTAATATACCTGTAAAAGCTCTTTGGATTATCCTTCACTTTGACTGCCAAGGCAACCTCATGTCTTTTAGCCCTCCTGATTGCCTTCTAAAGTATTTTCTTGCACTTTTTATACTCCTCAAGCACCTTATTTACTCCCTGTTTCCTATACATGTCATGCAACTCTCTCTTCTTCTTTATCAGAGTTGCAATATCCCTTGAGAACCAAGGTTCCTTATTCCTATTCACTTTGCCTTTAATCCTGACAGGAACATACAAGCTCTGCACTCTCAAAATTTCTCCTTTGAAGGCTTCCCACTTACCGATCACATCCTTACCAGAGAACAACCTGTCCTAATCCACGCTTTTTAGATCTTTTCTCATTTCTTCATATTTGGCCTTCTTCCAGTTTAGAACCTTAACCCTAAGACCAGATCTATCTTTATCCATGATCAAGTTGAAACTAATGGTGTTATGATTACTGGAACCAAAGTGCTCCCCTACACACTACACTCCCCTACACCCGTTACTTGTCCTAACTCATTTTCTAATAGGAGATCTAATATTGCATCCTCTCTAGTTGGTACCTCTATATATTGATTTGGAAAACTTTCCTGAACACATTTTACAAACTCTAACCCATCCAGACCCCTAACAGTATGGGAGTCCCAATCAATATATGTACAATTAAAATCCCCTACCACCACAACTTTGTTTCTGCAGTTGCCTACTATCTCTCTGCAGATTTGCTCCTCCAATTCTCGCTGACTATTAGGTAGTCTATAATACAACCCCACTAATGTGGCCATACCTTTCCTGTTTCTGAGCTCCACCCATAAGGACTCAGTAGACAAGCCCTCTGATCTGTCCTGCCTGAGCACTGCTGTAACATTTTCCCTGACAAGCAATGCTACCCCCCCCCACCCTTCATTCCTCTGCCTCTATCACATCTGAAACATCGGAACCCTAGAATATTAAGCTGCCAGTCCTGCCCCTCCTGTAGCCAAGTTTCACTAATTGCTATAACATCTTAATTCCATGTGTCAATCCACGCCCTCAACTCATCTGCCTTCCCCACAATACTCCTAGCATTGAAATATATACACCTCAGAAGATTTTTACCACCACACACAACCTTTCTATTTGCGGCTTTGCTTGAACTTCTAACATCATTTATTTTCACCCCAGCCCCACTGTCAGCTCTGGCACTCTGGTTCCCATCCCCCTGCAAATCTAGTTTAAAGCCTCCCCAATAGCAATAACAAACCTCCCTGAAAGGATATTGGTCCCCTTGTAGTTCAAGTGTAACCTGTCTCTCTTTTACAGGTCCCACCTGCCCCAGAAGAGATCTCAATGATCCTGAAATCTGAAACCCTGCCCCCTACACCAGTTCCTCAGCCACTTGTTCATCCTCCAGAGCATCCTATTCTTATCCTCACTGGCACGTAGCACAGGTAGCAATCCTGAGATTACCACCCTTGAGGTCCTGCTTTTCAACTTCCTACCAAGCTCTCTATACTCACTCTCCAGGACCTCCTCACTCTTCCTTGCTAGTCATTGGTGCCGATGTGCACCACGACATCTGGCTGATCACCCTCCCACTTCAGAATGTCATGGAAGCGATCAGAGACATCCTTGACCCTGGCACCCAGGAGGCAACAAACCATCCTGGATTCTCTGTCACGACCACAGAACCTCCTATCTGCACCTCGAACCATCGAGTCCCCCATCATTACCGCTGTCCTCTTTTTCCACCCTCTCTTCTGCACTGCAGAACCAGACTCAGTGCCAGAGATCTGGCTGCTGCAGCTTGTCCCAGGTAAGTCATCCCCCCCAACAATATCCAATGCGGTATACTTGTTGTTGAAGGGAATGGCCGCAGGGGAACCCTGCTCTGCCTGCCCTTTCCTCTTCCCTCACCTGAAAGTGACCCAATTTCCTGTGCTCTGCTCCTTTGGCATAACTACCTCTCTGTAGCTACTATCTATAATCTCCTCATTCTCCTGAATGATCTGGAGGTCATCCAGCTCCTGCTCCAGTTCCCTAACGTGGTTTGTTAGGAGCTGCAGCTGGATGCACTTCTTGCAGGTGTCATTGTCAGGGGCACCGGAGGGCTCCCTGACTTCCCACATCCTGCAAGAGGAGTATTCCAACATCCTCTGGGAAGTTGGATAGAGGGGGAAGTGGGGGGCTGAAGTAAGAAGCTGGGAGTGATAGGTGGAAGAGGTAAATGGCTGAAGAAGAAGGAATCTAACAGGAGAGAACAGTGAACCTTGGAAGAAAGGAAGGAGGGGAGGAACTGAAAGGAAATGTTTGGCAGAAGAGGAGGAGGAGGTGAGAGGGTAATCTGAATAAGGAATAGAAAAAGAGGAAGGGGAGGGGGAGAAATTACCAGATAGAAATTGATTTCAAGGAAAACAATCATGTATTAAGTTGAAGAGACAAGAATGGTGATGGTGGTGGACTAAACAATGGAATGTCTGTGAAGATGAAGAGAATCCAGATGCATGGGTGATGTTGGTGTTGGCTGGGAGGGTGGTAATGGGTTATCTTCTGTGGATGATCTCACTGGAGTTGGTGTCAACAGCAGGCAATAAATGAAAACACAGGAGAGAGAGAAAAAACAAGCAAAATTCTGCAACTGTAATTGTAAATTACAAGTGAAAGAGTGCTGAAAATGAACAGTTAGGGTGGCATATGTAGAGGCAGAAGCAGAGTTTTGGTCCTGGCATTTTATCAGTACTGAAAATAGAAAATATTTGTATATTTCATTACAAAGAAGAGGGGTGGGTGGAGAGAATAAAGGCAAACAAATGACAGAAAAGAGATAAATGAAAATCCCATTAGAGAAAGAATCAGAAATTCGGATTCAGGGTTAAGTTAGCTTTGGAAAACAAAGTTTTTCAAAGTGACTTACTCATTTTGGATTGGGCCAGGCCTTTTCTTCATAACTCATTGCTCTTGTGATCAAGACTTTATAAATGTTCAATAAACAAAGGTATATTTACACATAGATTGTGCAAACTGAGGAACAGTCCAATGATTGTTTCATTGGGAATATGCTGAGTCTGGGATGGCCAGGATTACTTTACAAAGAGTCCCAAGGTATGGGTAGGATTTAGACTGGCTATGAAAAAGAAGGGAGTAATTGTGAAGACACAATATTAAATGAAGAAATACTGGAGAGAGTGCTATTGGAACCGACAAGATTCATATTGGAAAGGTGAAGTACCTGTGAGGTTTTACACAGCATATCTATGGTAACCTTGTGGACTCTCTAGAATCTTCACTTCTTGGCTATGTGTATATGTCCCTTGCTTGAGGAACCATGCTGAAAGCTGTTGTCATTGCCTGGGCTTGCTTCAGTGGATGACTGGTCATTGTAAAATTTCTTGGCATTCGTTCTAATATCTCTATGCCCTCTTTAAAGGTTTGGCAACTGCCACTGTGTCCAAACCCTCAAACCCTAACCCTAATGCAAGTACAATAAAACATAGCTGCTTCATAATTCTGTCCTGTGTTGCTATTTTGTATTTTTTTGTATTGTCACACCCTGTTGTTCCTCTACCCAATTTATGTTTTTAATTTCTAAGTACTGAGCTGAGAAAACCATTTGAGTAAAGCCTCACAAAGAAAATTCTGCCAGATGAAATTATGAACAGCCTTCTGAAGTGAATGTAAGTAACTACTGCAGCAGAGGTACAATGTCTGCTGGGCTTGAATTTGTTTTGGAGCAGATATCATTGCTCTCTTTTCCTTGCTTGTTCATAGTAATTCTCTCTGGGTTTTTCTTTGCCAGTTTCTTAAAGTTTGTAGCTGTTTGGAAAGCATTTAGATGTACGTCAGTCTGTATATATATTTTTAAGAACATAACATGTTCCTCATGTCAGTGGAAAGATATGACCTTGTAAGAAGCTATTTGTTGCTGTCAATAATGATATACTGCAGACTAAAAAGACTAGAAATGAGTCAATTAATACATTAGGAAAATGTATGAAATGCCTTATATGAAACTTAGTTTACAAATTACCTAATCTTCTTACTTACTTAAAATCGTCAGTAGACCTGGAATTGGAATTTGCTTTTGCGACAACTGGTTTTCCTTTTACCAGTCTCCTCATTTTATCCAACTATAATTGCAGGCTTTTGCACAGAATGTCCCAATTCTTCAAATAACCCTTCTGGGTTTAATTAGTTGAGTAAAAATTTTTCTCTCACTTTGTCTGCAATTTCCTTCTCATTTCCCCTGATCTACTCATCTTCTCAAACTGTGTGTGAAGCAACATATGTGTGTAATACATCTGAAAATCTATAACGCAGTCCTACAACATGGATAGTAGAAAACAAAGGCATTCCATCACATTTTTGACAATTATATGAGAAGTATCATTTTTCGTCGTGCTCTTGCTAAATCTGCTCATTATCCTGCTATACCACTAGAGGGCTATAGTGTAAAATTACAAGACTGAATTTAACATCGTTGTTGAATCATCAAATGCCATGTTATTTTCAAGGTTTGAAATACCTTCTTGACAGAATATCATTTAACTCCCTTCTCTGTCACCATAAAGCTCTTGATTTCATTTTCACCTTCCAGGTGTATACAGGTTTGATAGACTCTGTGACAATTACAAGTTGAGATTTGGTGATATTGCTTTATTCGTTGGAGGTTATAAAGGAAGCAAGTATAGTTTTTTCAAAATGATGGAAGGGTGTGTTCAGAGTATATTAAGGATACCTTATTTCTTCTTCTCCACTTCATGGCAATAATGATTGCATCATGCCTCACTGACTACTGTTCGGTCTGGTCACGCTTAGATCAATCGTAATGAAGAGCTTCATGAGGTTGGTTAAGATATGGATCAACACTTGCCTCAGACCATCTGCTGCTTTGGTTTGCCAACTGCCACAACAAGTCAACAGTGAAGGTGCTCTCTGGCTGTTCATTCTGTTCTGGGTCATCTTGAACAAGAACTCGTACCTCAAACTGTTGTTTATTAACTACAGCTCGGCGTTCAGTGCAATCATCCAATCCAATCAGATCCTCGCTGACCATCAGCACAGGTGCACCTCGAGGATGCATGATTAGCTTCTACTCTGAATACACACATGACTGTATGGCTAGGCACAGCTCCAGTGCCATGTTCAGATTCACCAACAGCCACACTGTTTCTAGGTCAATCTCAAATGATATTAAGTCAGCATTATGGTGAGAAAGGACACCTTGAGAGGTGCCACAACAACAACCTCTCACTTACTGTCAGTAAAATGTAAGAGTTGATTGTTGACTTCAGGAAGGAGAAGGACGGTAAACGTGTCTGCTTGACATTGGGAAATTGGAATTGGAATGAGTCAACAGATTGAAATTCCTGGACACTAGCATATCAGATGATCTGTCCTGGGCCCAGCACAAAGATAACAAACACAAGGACAGTGCTGCTAGCGTCTTTACTTACAAGGTTATCATGGAACACTCTTATAAACCAATTGTACTATTGAAAGTGTCCTTACTGGGATAGACTTGTGGTTTGTGGACTCTGGTCTCATACGGCAATTCAAGAAGTTGTAGAGAGCAGTGGACTCTGCCCAATAGATCGCGGGCATATTCTTCCCTGCCATTGGCTGTATCTATTGGAGCCCATGTCTCAAGAAGGCAATATCCAACATCGAAGATTGCCACTCTCTGAGCCATGTCACCTGCTTTCTGTTACCATCAGGCAGAAGATACAAAAGCCTGAAGTTCCACGTCATCAGGGTCAAGAGCAGCCACTTCCATTTGATCATTTGGTACTTGAATCAACCAGCACGGCACTAATCACAAGCATTTAACAACACTGTTTACTTTGATCACTTTGCACTAAAATGGATTTTTTAAAAATTGTGTTTTCGTGAAAAAATTGTGTATAATCTTTGCTTGTTTTTTTGTGTGAATGCTGCTTATATGCTGCCATACCCCTGTGATGATGCTGCAAGTAGGATTTTCAATGCACCTATGCATACATGTACTTGCGCAGAGGACAATAAACTTGACATTGACTTGTTAATGTGAGGGTAAATGTTTAATCCTGAAAGAGTGCAGGATGAACATACTTCTTACATATAGCAGGAATGTAGATTTTTATTGTTGGAGCTATCCTTATAAGTTAATTCTTCAAGTAAAATGCTCAAGGGTATGTGGTATTAGAAACTGGGGCTATAAGAGTCAGTCACAAACAAGAGAAAGACTACAGATGCTGGAAATCCAAAGCAACACACACAAAACGCTGGAGGAACTCAGCAGTTCAAGCAACATCTGTGGAACAGAGAAAACAGTTGATATGTTGGGCCAAGATCCTTCTTCAGGACTGAGAAGGAAGGGGGAAGATGCCAAAATGCAAAGTGAGGGGAGGGCAAAGAAGTTTGCTGGAAGGTGATAGGTGAAGCCACACATCAAAGTTGCTGGTGAACGCAGCAGGCCAGGCAGCATCTCTAGGAAGAGGTGCAGTCGACGTTTCAGACCGAGACCCTTCGTCAGGACTAACTGAAGGAAGAGTGAGTAAGAGATTTGAAAGTTGGAGGGGGAGGGGGAGATCCAAAATGATAGGAGAAGACAGGAGGGGGAGGGATGGAGCCAAGAGCTGGACAGGTGATTGGCAAAAGGGATACGAGAGGATCATGAGACAGGAGGTCCAGGAAGAAAGACGGGGGGGGGGAACCCAGAGGATGGGCAAGGGGTATATTCAGAGGGACAGAGGGAGAAAAAGGAGAGTGAGAGAAAGAATGTGTGTATAAAAATAAGTAACAGATGGGGTACAAGGGGGAGGTGGGGCATTAGCGGAAGTTAGAGAAGTCAATGTTCATGCCATCAGGTTGGAGGCTACCCAGACGGAATATAAGGTGTTGTTCCTCCAACCTGAGTGTGGCTTCATCTTTACAGTAGAGGAGGCCGTGGATAGACATGTCAGAATGGGAATGGGATGTGGAATTAAAATATGTGGCCACTGGGAGATCCTGCTTTCTCTGGCAGATAGAGCGTAGGTGTTCAGCAAAGCGGTCTCCCAGTCTGCATCGGGTCTCGCCAATATATAAAAGGCCACATCGGGAGCACCGGACGCAGTATATCACCCCAGCCGACTCGCAGGTGAAGTGTTGCCTCACCTGGAAGGACTGTTTGGGGCCCTGAATGGTGGTAAGGGAGGAAGTGTAAGGGCATGTGTAGCACTTGTTCCGCTTACACGGATAAGTGCCAGGAGGGAGATCAGTGGGGAGGGATGGGGGGGACGAATGGACAAGGGAGCCGCGTAGGGAGTGATCCCTGCAGAAAGCAGGGGGGGGGGAGGGAAAGATGTGCTCAGTGGTGGGATCCCGTTGGAGGTGGCGGAAGTTACGGAGAATAATAAGTTGGACCAGGAGGCTGGATCTCAGAGAAAGCAGGATCTCCCAGTGGCCACACATTTTAATTCCACATCCCATTCCCATTCTGACATGTCTATCCACGGCCTCCTCTACTGTAAAGATGAAGCCACACTCAGGTTGGACGAACAACACCTTATATTCCGTCTGGGTAGCCTCCAACCTGATGGCATGAACATTGACTTCTCTAACTTCCGCTAATGCCCCACCTCCCCCTCGTACCCCATCTGTTACTTATTTTTATACACACATTCTTTCTCTCATTCTCCTTTTTCTCCCTCTGTCCCTCTGAATATACCCCTTGCCCATCCTCTGGGTCCCCCCCCCCCCCCCTGTCTTTCTTCCCGGACCTCCTGTCCCATGATCTTCTCGTATCCCTTTTGCCTATCACCTGTCCAGCTCTTGGCTCTATCCTTCCCCCTCCTGTCTTCTCCTATCATTTTGGATCTCCCCCTCCCCCTCCAACTTTCAAATCTCTTACTCACTCTTCCTTCAGTTAGTGCTGACGAAGTGTCTCGGCCTGAAACGTCGACTGCACCTCTTCTTAGAGATGCTGCCTGGCCTGCTGTGTTCACCAGCAACTTTGATGTGTGTTGCTTGAATTTCCAGCATCTGCAGAATTCCTGTTGTTTAGGTGAAGCCAGGTGAGTGGGATTAGTCAAGGGCTGGAGAAGAAAGAATCTGAGGAGAGTGCCATGAGGACAGCCTTAGGGTGGAGGAGCAACACCTTATATTCCGTCTTGGGTACCCTTCAACCTGATGTCATGGATATCGATTTCTCCTTCCAGTGAACAAATTCCACCCCCACTTACTCTAATCTCCACTCTGACCTTTCACTTCTCACTTGCCTTTTACTTCCCCTGGATCTCCTCCTCCTTCCTTTTCTCCTTTTGTCCACTCTCCTCTCCTATCAGATTATTTCTTCTCAAACCTTTTCCTTTCCTACCCACCTGGCTTCACCTTCCAGCTAGCTTCCTTTCCCCTCCCCCCAGCTTTTTATTCTGGCAACTTTCCCTTCAGACCTGAAGAAGAGTTTGGACCAAAATGTTAACAGCTTTACTCTTTTTCATATTTTCTGCCTGACCTGCTAAATCCCTCTAGTATTTTGTGTGTGAGGTGAGAAGAGTCTACAGGTTTGACCTGCTCGATTCAATATTGGATATGTTCAGATTGTTGAAGAATGATTCAAAGTCAATCATCTGGAAATAAAGAACTTGGGAACGTAAGTATGAGTCATATCTTTAACAACTTTAACATATTTTATCTTTAACTTCCCTTTCTCCTTTCTTATAAGATGCTTTCATGGAAGTATCAAAATGATATTGAGGTGCATTATATATTTTAGTTTATTGCAAGTGGTTTAGTTTCCCCAAAGTGAATAGAAATGCATTCATTTTGTGGGCCATTATTATTCAGTCATTTTAGTCTGAAGTGGTTTGGATGAAATCCATCACTTCTGGAACAATTTTGAAAAAACTCTTCTCTGACTAAAGTGTTTGACACCCTTGGAAAATCTGTTTCTCCAAATTGAACACATTAATCTAGATGAGATTCATTTAATGTTTTATGAATTTCTTTTCCTTTTGTACTTTGTCTTCATACTTAATTGACTGTTTCATGCGCAGCCTTTTCAATTCAGTTGCTTTCAAACAATTGCGTATTTGAATGCTCAATTAACTCCCAATAAGTTCCTCCAAAGTGCAGATATTGTTGTTTTGTAGATACGTAAATTCCTTAAAACATTACAAAGATAACAAATTATTGAAAGATACTTCAGTTTGGATTGCATACTGAAACAGAGCCCATAACTCTTGACTAGAAGTGAGAATGTTCCCACAAGGTTAAAAGATAAACAGACTGCAATTATAGCTCATGAGATACGTTTAATTCATTTGTATTAAGTACTGTTGCATGATAAACTTTTACATTTACATCTTTTATAAGACTGTTGAATTTTGTCTGTGTCACAAGATTGTTCAAGGATCTGAATTTTTGCCATGCAAGCTTCTACAGGGGCACAATGGAGAGCATCCTGACTGGCTACATCACTGCCTGGTACAGGAACTGTACTTCCCTCAATCGCATGACTCTGTAGAGAGTGATGTGGACATCCCAGTGCATCTGTAGATGTGAACTTCCCACTATTTTTAGGTGATTTATAAAGACAAGTGTAAAAAGGGCTCAAAGGATCATTGCAGACTCTAGTCACCCAACCACAAACTGTTCCAGTTGCTACCTTCCGGGAAGCCGTACCACCGCGTAAAAGCCAGGACCAACAGGCTCTGGGACAGCTTCTTCCACCAGGCCATCAGACCGATTAATTCGTGCTGATACAGTTGTATTTCTATGTTATATTGACTGTCCTGTTGTACATACTATTTATTATAAATTACTATACATTTCACATTGCACGTTTAAATAGATATGTAACAAAGATTTTTACTCATATGTATGAAAGATGTAAGAAATAAAGTCAATTCACCTGTACCTTTTGTTGTTGAAATGTGATATTAAAGGCTACACTATAGCTGCAATCATGTCTGTTTATTTAATAATACAATAAACTTCCTCAATGCTTCCTTTGACTATCCAACAATGAAACGATCTGAACTGTTGCAAAATAAAAATGTGCTGTATTTGTGTCTTTCCCCCTTTACCCCCAGTCAGTTCGGATGATGTATCCTGTGTTCATTTGCAAGAGATACCTGACTTCTTGTATCCTCCTCTCAGCAATTAGCCAACAGTACATTGTATGAGCATGCTTCACTCATATTGTAACACTTACTGGACCCTGTATTTTGAGTGAATAACTATCTTTATCTTAGTTATTATTAGGTATCATTTGATAGCAACTTCTGGTGACTGTGAATGCAAATTTAAACTCAGCAGGACTCAAGTTACTGAAGTGCATAGTTGCTCTTCCGCATGGTACCTTGTAATAAATACTTGGCACTGAATAACATGCATGAACAAAGCAAATTTATTATAAGAGTACACATACGTCGCCACAAACTACCCTGAGATTCTTCACATAGCAAAAATGGACAAAAATTCAATGTGCAAAACACAACAATTGTGCAAATACGAAAAGAAGCAGAAGCCAAAAAAATTGTAACAAATAAGTAATAAATATTGAGAATTTGAGTTGTAGTCTCTGAACGTGAGTCCATAGGTTGTGGAATCAATTCAGCATTGGGGTGAGTGAAGTTAATCTACTTTGTTTCAAGCGGTTGTTGTTTGAGGGGTAATAACTGTTGCTGAAACTGGCAGTGTGGGACCTTAGGTTCTTGTACCTCCTTCCTGATGGTCAGTGAGAAAAGAGCATGGCCTGGATGGATGGGGTCCTTGATGATGGATGCTGCTTTCCTGCCACGATGTTCCTTGTAGATGTGCTCAATGGTGGGGAGGGCTTTGCCTGTGACAAATGTGGAATGTTTGTCTGCTACTTTCCCATTAAGGATGGCACAAAAGATTAAGATACAAAATGCTGGAGGAACTCAGCAGGCCAGGCAGCATCTATGGAAAAAGTACAGTTAACATTTTGGGCTGAGACCCTTCAGCAGGACTGGAGGGAAAAAAAGAAAAATAGATTTAAAAGGTGGAGTGGAGAGAGAAACACAAGACGATTGGTGAAACTGGGAGGGGGAGGGATGAAGTAAAGAGCTGTGAAGTTGATTGGTGAAAGAGATTTGGGACTGGAGAAGGGGGAGTCCAATCGGAGAGAACAGAAGGCCATGGAAGAAAGAAAATGGAGGAGGAGCACCAGAGGGAGGCAATGGGCAGGCAAGGAGATAAGGTGAGAGAGGGAAAAGAGGATGGAAGATGGTGGGGGGTGTCCATTACCAGAAGTTCAAGAAATCGATGTTCATGCCATCAGGTTGAAGGCTACCCAGAAGGAATATAAGGGTGGTGTTCCTCCAGTCTGAGTGTGGTCTCGTCATGGCAGTAGAGGAAGCCATGGATTGACATATCAGAATGGGAATGGGGAGTGGAATGAAAATTCCATCTAGGTAGCCTGTAACCTGATGGCATTCCCATTTTAATTTTAATTCCACTTCCACTTCCCATTCTGATACGTCAATCCATGGCTGCCTCTGCTGTTGCGATGGGCCACACTCCGGTTGGAGGCATACCTTATATTCCGTCTGGGTAGCCTCCAACGTAATGGCATGAGCATCGATTTCTCGAACTTCCTGTAATGGACCCCCCCCCCCCCCCACATCCTTCACAAGTCCCCATCCCCTTTTCCCCCCTCACCTTATCTCCTTGCCTGCCCATCGTCTCTCTGTGGTGCTCCTCCCCTCTTCTTTCTTCCATGGCCTTCTGTTCTGTCTTATCTGACTCCCCCTTCTCCAGCCCTGTATCTCTTTCTCAAATCAATTTCCCAGCTCTTTATTTCAACCGTCCCCCTCCTGGTTTCACCAATCACCTTGTATCTCTCTTTCCCTTCCCCCACCTTTAAAATTTTCTTTTCATTTTTTTTCTCCAGTCCTGCTGAAGGGTCTGGGCCCAAAGGAACCCTTTGGAGGCACTAATCACCATTTGATAGATTTCACCCTTCAGTTTGAGAGGGAGAAGATAAAGTCAGATCAGCATTACAGTGGAGTAAAGGGGATTACAGAGGCACGAGTGAGGAGCTAGCCAAAGCTGATTAGAAGAAGTCACTAGCAGGAATGATGGCAGAACAGCAATGGCTGGAATTTCTAGGAGAAATTTGGAAGGCACCGGATAGATATATCCCTAAGATGAAGGTATTCTAAAGGGAAGATGAGGCAACTATGGCTGACAAGAGAAGTCAAAGGCAGCATAAAAGGAAAAGAGAGGGCATATAATATAGCAAAAATTATTGGGAAATTAGAGGATTGGGCAGCTTTTAAAAACCAACAGAAGGCAACTAAGAAAGACAAGAACAGGTAAATTATGAAGCTAAATAATATAAAAAGGAATACCACAAGTTTTTGCAGCTATGTAAAAGAGTAAAAGAAAGGCAAGAGTGGATATTGGATCACTGGAAAATGATGTTGGAGAGTTAGTATTGGGGAGCAAAGAAATGGTGGGAGATTAGCGAGGGCTACTGAGGTGACTTTAAACTAGAATGTTTGGGGGCTGGGAATCAAATTAAAGAGGCTAGACGTGGGGAGGTTAGTTCACAACAGGGAGATGGGAACCAGTGCAGGGAGACAGAGGGGTGTAAAGTGAGGGTAGAAGCAAAAAGTACTAAGGAGAAAAGTAAAAGTGGCAGGCCGACAAATCCAGGGCAAGCATTAAAAAGGGCCACTTTTCAACATAATTGTATAAGGGCTAAGAGAGTTGTAAAAGAGCGCCTGAAGGCTTTGTGTGTCAATGCAAGGAGCATTCGTAATAAGGTGGATGAATTGAAAGTGCAGATTGTTATTAATGATTATGATATAGTTGGGATCACAGAGACATGGCTCCAGGGTGACCAAGGATGGGAGCTCAACGTTCAGGGATATTCAATATTCAGGAGGGATAGACATGAAGGAAGGGGAGGTGGGGTGGCGTTGCTGGTTAAAGAAGAGATTAACGCAATAGAAAGGAAGGACATAAGCCGGGAAGATGTGGAATCGATATGGGTAGAGCTGTGTAACACTAAGGGGCAGAAGACACTGGTGGGAGTTGTGTACAGGCCACCTAACAGTAGTAGTGAAGTCGGAGATGGTATTAAACAGGAAATTAGAAATGTGTGCAATAAAGGAACAGCAGTTATAATGGGTGACTTCAATCTACATGTAGATTGGGTGAAGCAAATTGGTAAAGGTGCTGAGGAAGAGGATTTCTTGGAATGTATGCGGGATGGTTTTTTGAACCAACATGTCAAGGAACCAACGAGAGAGCAGGCTATTCTGGACTGGGTTTTGAGCAATGAGGAAGGGTTAATTAGCAATCTTGTCGTGAGAGGCCCCTTGGGTAAGAGTGACCATAATATAGTGGAATTCTTCATTAAGATGGAGAGTGACATAGTTAATTCAGAAACAAAGGTTCTGAACGTAAAGAGGGGTAACTTTGAAGGTATGAGATGTGAATTAGCTAAGATAGACTGGCAAATGACACTTAAAGGGTTGACGGTGGATATGCAATGGCAAGCATTTAAAGGTTGCATGGATGAACTACAACAATTGTTCATCCCAGTTTGACAAAAGAATAAATCAAGGAAGGTAGTGCACCCGTGGCTGACAAGAGAAATTAGGGATAGTATCAATTCCAAAGAAGAAGCATACAAATTAGCCAGAGAAGGTGGCTCACCTGAGGACTGGGAGAAATTCAGAGTTCAGCAGAGGAGGACCAAGGGCTTAATTAGGAAGGGGAAAAAAGATTATGAGAGAAAACTGGCAGGGAACATGAAAACTGACTGTAAAAGCTTTTATAGATATGTAAAAAGGAAAAGACTGGTAAAGACAAATGTAGGTCCCCTACAGACAGAAACAGGTGAATTGATTATGGGGAGCAAGGACATGGCAGACCAATTGAACAACTACTTTGGTTCTGTCTTCACTAAGGAGGACATAAATAATCTTCCAGAAATAGTAGGGGACAGAGGGTCCAGTGAGATGGAGGAACTGAGTGAAATACATGTTAGTAGGGAAGTGGTGTTAGGTAAATTGAAGGGATTGAAGGCAGATAAATCCCCAGGCCAGATGGTCTGCATCCTAGAGTGCTTAAGGAAGTAGCCCAAGAAATAGTGGATGCATTAGTGATAATTTTTCAAAACTCGTTAGATTCTGGACTAGTTCCTGAGGATTGGAGGGTGGCTAATGTAACCCCACTTTTTAAAAAAGGAGGGAGAGAGAAACCGGGGAATTATAGACTGCTTAGCCTAACATCGGTGGTGGGGAAACTGCTGGAGTCAGTTATCAAAGATGTGCTAACAGCACATTTGGAAAGGGGTGAAATCATCGGACAAAGTCAGCATGGATTTGTGAAAGGAAAATCATGTCTGACGAATCTCATAGAATTTTTTGAGGATGTAACTAGTAGCGTGGATAGGGGAGAACCAGTGGATGTGGTATATTTGGATTTTCAAAAGGCTTTTGACAAGGTCCCACACAGGAGATTAGTGCGCAAACTTAAAGCACACGGTATTGGGGGTAAGGTATTGATGTGGATGGAGAATTGGTTAGCAGACAGGAAGCAAAGAGTGGGAATAAACGGGACCTTTTCAGAATGGCAGGTGGTGACTAGTGGGGTACCGCAAGGCTCAGTGCTGGGACCCCAGTTGTTTACAATATATATTAATGACTTGGATGAGGGAATTAAATGCAGCATCTCCAAGTTTGCGGATGATACGAAGCTGGGTGGCAGTGTTAGCTGTGAGGAGGATGCTAAGAGGATGCAGAGTGACTTGGATAGGTTGGGTGAGTGGGCAAATTCATGGCAGATGCAATTTAATGTGGATAAATGTGAAGTTATCCACTTTGGTGGCAAAAATAGGAAAACAGATTATTATCTGAATGATGGCCGATTAGGAAAAGGGGAGGTGCAACGAGACCTGGGTGTCATTATATACTAGTCATTGAAAGTGGGCATGCAGGTACAGCAGGCGGTGAAAAAGGCGAATGGTATACTGGCATTTATAGTGAGAGGATTCGAGTACAGGAGCAGGGAGGTACTACTGCAGTTGTACAAGGCCTTGGTGAGACCACACCTGGAGTATTGTGTGCAGTTTTGGTCCCCTAATCTGAGGAAAGACATCCTTGCCATAGAGGGAGTACAAAGAAGGTTCACCAGATTGATTCCTGGGATGGCAGGACTTTCATATGAAGAAAGACTGGACGAACTGGGCTTGTACTCGTTGGAATTTAGAAGATTGAGGGGGGATCTGATTGAAACGAATAAAAAACTAAAGGGATTGGACAGGCTAGATGCAGGAAGATTGTTCCTGATGTTGGGGAAGTCCAGAACAAGGGGTCACAGTTTGAGGATAAAGGGGAAGCCTTTTAGGACTGATATTAGGAAAAACTTCTTCACACAGAGAGTGGTGAATCTGTGGAATTCTCTGCCACAGGAAACAGTTGAGGCCGGTTCATTGGCTATACTTAAGAGGGAGTTAGATATGGCCCTTGTGGCTACGGGGATCAGGGGGTATGGAGGGAAGGCTGGGGCGGGGTTCTGAGTTGGATGATCAGCCATGATCATAATAAATGGCGGTGCAAGCTTGAAGGGCTGAATGGCCTACTCCTGCACCTATTTTCTATGTTTCTAAACCAAAAAGTATTTTGCATTAGTCTTCACTGTGAAAGACATACTTTATTGTCACCAAACAATTGATACGAGAATGTACAATCATCACAGCGATATTTGATTCTGCGCTTCCCACTCCCTGCATTACAAATATTAAATGTTAAAAATGTTAAAAATAGTAAAAATTAGTAAATATTAAAATTTTAAATTATAAATCATGAATAGAAAATAGAAAAATGGAAAGTAAGGTAGTGCAAAAAAAACCGAGAGGCAGGTCCGGATATTTGGAGGGTACGGCCCAGATCCGGGTCAGGATCCGTTCAGCAGTCTTATCATAGTTGGAAAGAAGCTGTTCCCAAATCTGGCCGATGAGTCTTCAAGCTCCTGAGCATTCTCCCGGAGGGAAGAGAGACGAAAAGTGCATTGGCTGGGTGTGTCGTGTCCTTGATTATCCTGGCAGCACTGCTCCGACAGCGTGCGGTGTAAAGTGAGTCCACGGATGGAAGATTGGTTTGTATGATGTGCTGAGCCGTGTTCATGATCTTCTGCAGCTTCTTTCGGTCTTGGACAGGACAACTTCCATACCAGGTTGTGATGCACCCTAGAAGAATGCTTTCTACGGTGCATCTATAAAAATTAGTGAGGATTTCAGGGACAGGCCAAATTTCTTTAGTTTTCTCAGGAAGTAAAGGCGTTGATGGGCCTTCTTGGCATTGAACTCTGCTTGGTTGGACCATGTCAGGTCAGTTGTGATATTGACCCCGGGGAACTTAAAGCTTTTGACCTGTTCCACTTGTGCACCACCAATGTAAATGAGGTCGTGCAGTCCGCTACTCTTTCTGAAGTCAACAACCAATTCCTTCGTCTTGCTGATGTTGAGGGATAGGTTATTGTCTTCGCACCATGCCACCAGGTTCTTAATTTCCCCTCTGTACTCAAACTCATCATTACCCAAGATACGGCCTACAATTGTTGTGTCATCAGCAAACTTATATATTGAGTTTGATGGAAACTTGGCTACACAATCATGGGTGTACAGTGAGTACAGCAGGGGGCTGAGTACACAGCCTTGTGGGGCACCAGTGCTCAGAGTGATTGTAGAGGAGAGCTTGTCACATTATCAGTATGTTAGAAATTTGAGAGCATTGGGGCAGAAGTGAGTGTGTCAAGGTGTCAAAGGTTATGAGGAGAAGGCAAGAGACTGAGGTTGAGATGGAATGGTGGAGCAGACCCAATTACCCAAATTCTGCTCCTATTTATTATAGGTTTCTGGTCTAAGGGATCAGGAATTAGAGCTTGGTTGCTGCAAGTGTACACCAACTGACTATCTGGAGTGTTCAAGGACATCTTTAACTTCTCACTGCTCAGTAAGAAGTTCCCACCAGCTTTAAAAGTGCATTAGTCATACCAGTGCACAAGAAAAGTAAGGTAAGCTGTTCCAATGACTAGCGCTCGATCTACTGTGATGAAGTATTTTGAGATGTCAATATGGCTAGAATTAACCCTTGCCTGAACAAGGACCTGAACCTGCTGCAATGTACCCTCCACCACAACAGGCCTATCTGCAAATGCAGTCTCACTGGTTATCTATTTTACTTTGGAGCACCTAATCAACAAACGTCTAAGCTGAGGCTTCTGTACTTCCCTCTGCAACTGGATCCTTGACTTCCTTATTAGGAAGCCATAGTCAATGTGGCTCAATGATAATGTCATCTCCTCACTGACTAGCAATCCTGATGCACCTGAGGGATGTGTGTTTAGGCCACTGCTCTACTCTGTCTACTCATAACTGAATGGTTAGGCACAGCTGAAATACCATCAATAAGTTTGCTGATGGTCTTTCATGGACACAACCCTCCCACTATCAACAACATCTCCAAGACGTGGTGCTGCAAGGAGATGGTATCCATCATTAAAGAGGCTTGCCATTGAGGACGAGAAGGAATAGAAGCTTAAAGACCCACACTAAAAGTTTTAGGAATAGCTTCTTCCCTTCCGCCATCGGATTTCTGCACTGTCCATGAATACTTATTATTCCAATTTTGTGCTATTTATTTGTAACTGAGTAATTTTTATGTTTTGCACTGCTGCAGGAAACAACAAATTTTATGACATGTCAGCGATAAATGAGATTTGGCAACTAATTCTTCACTTTCATTGCCATGCTTTTTCTTCACATCTTTGAAAAGGTTGTTGTTTATTGTTGTTGAATAATCATCAGACTAACAGCAGTTTTACATTCATTTTTATCTTCAAGCCAAATCACCAACAGTTTCTCTTTTCCACCTCAATTATCAAACCACTTACTTGGCTCTTTTGTAATGATAGTTTTCTGTATCAGGAGCAATTCTTGAATGTGTTCTGGAATGCACACTTTGTCTTTTATGATGGTACCGAATGTTGAGTAGCTGAAGCACAATACTTACCTTATTGGCACTTCTCCTTTTTGAAATCACTTTATTAGATCCATTCTAACTTCCTTTGTGATTGTTTTCCTTTCCTATGTTAAGTTTATTTTTTGTGCTTCTGGGAGGTATGATTATTATAAAATGCTATCAGAATTATACATGATGGCATTTACAAATAATCAAAAGCACTGCTATCCTATGTATATAATACCAGGGCACCGCTGTAGCATAGCAGTTAGCACAACACTATTATAGCTCTGTGCCTTGGAGTTTGGAGTTCAATGCCTGTGTCCTCTGTAAGGAGTCTGTACATCCTCCCTGTGGAATGCGTGGGTTTTCTCCGGATGATCTGGTTTCCTCCCACAGTCCAAAGACGTGCCGGGTAGGTTAACTGGTCACTGTAAATTTTCTCATGATTAGATTAAGGTTAAATCGGGGGTTGTTGGAGTTTGCTGGGAGGTGCGGCTCGAAGGCTTGAAAGAGCCAATTCCACACTACATCTCTGAATAAATAAAAATAAAATAAAAATTGCTCTAAAGTTGGCTGGTGTTCATGCGGGAGGCTCAGATTGTGTTGCCATTAAGTGTTCTCATTTGCCCAGTACACGAAGAAAACTAGTTCTGCCATTGGTAGGAATTAACCTATATGTGAGGCTTTTGAATTTATGGGAGCTTTTTTGGATGTGTGTGTGTGTTCACAAGTTTGGTGTTTGTAATCTGGAGTGTCCTGGATTGAGTGTATTCTGTTTTCTTTATGATGTCAAAACATTTGTGATTTCAATTTTTAAGCTTTTCATACTTGTTGAGAAAAGTCACTGAAGTTTATCAGTTTTAAGACCGCTTGAGTTATTGTCATAGACATGAACAGCAAATGCTGGAAACACTCAACAGATCAGGCAGCATTTGTGAAATGGAAAGCAGTTAATGCTTGAGGTTATGCTGATTCTTTATGTTGTACTGTAGTACTTACATTGTTATTAACTGATGGCTTATTGACACTTCTCAGAACAATAATTTGCAAGTGCTGCAGGGGCAGAGGAGAAGAGTGTATAGATGCTTCTGTAGATGCACATTGTGGAATATTCTAACTGGTTGCATTGTAGACTGATATGGAAACACCAGTGCCCAGGAATGAGAAAGGCTAGAGAGTGGTGGATGTAGCATAGTCCTTCACATGAGTACATTTACATGGAGTACTGCCACAAGAATGCAACATCCATCATCAAAAACCCCACCATTCAGATTATGCTCTCTTCTTGCTACTACCATCAGGCAGGCAGTACGGGAGCCTTGGATCCCCACCACCAGGGTCACGCTCCTGAACCAGCGTGGATAACTTCTTTCACTGCTACTCTGAACTGTTTCTACAACCTACAAGCTCACTTTCAAGGACCCTTTGCAACTTGTTCTCAGCATAATTTTTATTTGCATAGTTTGTTGTCTGTTGCACACTGATTGTCAGTCTTTGTTTATGTATAGTCTTTCATAGAATTCGATTGTATTTTTTCTTGTAATTCCCTGAAAAATAAAAGAATCTCAAGGTTGTATATGGTAACATATAGGTATTTTAATAACAAATTTACGATTAACATTTGAACTTTGAGTCAGGGAGTAAGATAAAGTTCAGATTCCAAAAGCATGGGCATATGCGCATGCAGATTGGCACATATCTTGTACAATAATGTGCCAGTACCTTAGATTGAAATTCAGAGCTGAGGAATGAACTGTTATAATTTCCTGTGGCAGAATGTCACTAGTTCATAGAAGCCTCACCATTCTGTGCTTCGCAGAACATTCCTTTTCTTTTTAGAAGATTAGCTTTATTTGTCATGAATACACTGAAGCATGTACAGTAAAATGTGCCATTTGCAGCAACGACCACCGCAGTCTGAGGCTGTGCTGGGGGCAGTCCACAAGTGTTGCCGCACTTCTGGCGCCAACATCGCATGCCCGCAACTTAATAACCCTAACTTGTATATTTTTAGAATGTGGGGGTGGGGGGGGGTGCGTGTGGAACCAGAGCACCCAGATGAAGCTCACGCAGTCACAGGAAGAATGTACATACTCCTTACAGACAGCAGAGGGAATTGAACCCCTAACTTCTGATCACTGGGTCTGTAAAGCATTATGCTAACCTTATCGCTACTGTATCACCCTTTGTGTACTTCACTTGGCAGTTATTTGGAGTGATAGTACCTGGAGGAGCAGAGTGGTTAGAGTTATGGGTAGGAGTTAATGGGAATGTGTGGACAATAAGATGTTTAATGCAAATTCGATGGCCTAAAGGGCCTGTTTCCATACTGTATGATTGATAGAAAAATTACCCACAGATTACTGGAACCCAATATAATTTTTGTGATATACTGGAGACACTGAACTCTGGAGTGTGCAGCTGTTGTGCATTTATCTGAAATTAGATCAGCACTTAATGAGTTATTTATTGTCAGAAAACTCCACTGGCATTAAAGATGTTGCAAGACAGTGATATCAAACATTTTCTTTATGTAGCTGAACTTGGCTGATTATTTCCCGCTTGACCACAGAGTACAATATTGGTGACGACTACTGGTGAATCCCTCTTCTAACTACCAACCATGGAGGCTTCCTGAGTTATTAATTATAAAGTTTTAGCACTAACTCTTGACTGATCTTTGACTTGGAAATTTGCTTTAAGTGGTGAATACAACAGCATACGCTTATAATCTAAGTCAGATGTGCCTTAGAGTTGCAGAGACTGCAGTTATTAATATAGGTACCTTACTAATGTTGCCAACGTCAGGAATTGTTATCCTGAAACGATGAGTGGTGTCGTGGCTAACGAGTATGTACATTCCTAAAGTAGCAGCAAGTACCAGAGTGAGTAATTTTCCATTTCCATGTTAATAGCACTGACCATTTTGTTAGGTAAATGCAATAATCAAGAATAATATGGAATTTTTCTTTGTTTAGAAGTAGAATTCAGTTTTTAACTTCCCAAAAGATGTTGGTATTAAATTTGCATTGTAAATCCCTGATCCCTGCTACATGGAGCCATTGACACCTTTACCCATACTACTATTGGTGCATCAGAATCTGATTTAATATCACCAGCATGTCAAGAAATTTATTTACTTTACAGCAGCAGTACAATGAAGTACATGGTAAATACAGAGGAAAAAAGCTGAGTTACATTAAGTATATATAGATCAATTAAATAGTTAAGTTAAAATAACAACTAAAAAAAGTAGTGAGGTGGATTCAAATCAGAGGCAGAAGGGAAGAAGCTGTTCCTGAATTGCTGAGTATGTGCCTTCAGGCTTCTGTACCTCCTTTCTGATGGTAACAGTGTGAAGAGGGCATGTCCTGCACGGTGGAGATCCTGAATGATGGTCGCCGCCTTCCTAAGGCACCATACCTTGAAGATGTTTGGTATTCATGATAGAGCTGGCTAATTTTACAGGTTTCTGCAATTTATTTTAATCTTGTGCAGTAGCCCCCCCCTCTCCCCCATTGCCCATTGACAAACACCTGATGTCAGCTCTAACTTCTCCTGGAATTGTTTTTTGACTCTTGAAATAGCCCTCCGCAAGCCATACCTGGTTTTGTTATACAGATGGGATCACCAGACTTAAATGCCACAGAGCTAGCCTCCAGCAGACTACAAACCTCCTGATTCATCCACGGATTTTGGTTTGGGAATGTACAGTAAGTTTTCATAGTTACACACTCATCCACACAGGTTTTAGTGAAGTCAGTAAAAACTGCAGCATACCCTTCTGTACTCAAAGATGACTTCCTGAAACAGTTCAGTCCACTAATTCAAAGCAGTCGTGTGCCTCTTTGCTCCATACCTTCTTGATCCTTACTACTGGTGCTACAGTCTTCGGTCTTTGCCTGTACACAGGGAGCAGAAATATTGCCAGGTGATCAGACGTCCCGAAGTGAGGGCATGGGAAGCCTAGTAGGCACTCTTGAACTTAGTGTAACAGTAGTCCTGTGGGTTATTTCCTCTGGTAATACAGATGATTTGTTGATAATAATTATTTAGGGACTTTATTAAGCTAGCTTGGTTAAAATCCCCCAAGATGATGGGGAAAGTATCAGGATGTGCTATTTCATGCCTGTTGATTATATCGCTCAGTTTGTCTCGAGCCTGTTTGACATTAGCCTGAGATGGAATATACACTGCTACCCAAAAGATCACTGAAATCTCCCATGGCAGGTTAATTGACAGGCATTTATTTGCGAGGAATTCCAGGTCTGGCGAACAATATTGGGATGTCACCAACATACTAGTACACCACAAGGAGTTGATTATGAGGCATACACCTCATGAGCACTCAACTCTGGAGCGACTCTGCACCTCCCACTGTTTGCCAAGATCAGCTGTGAAACAGAGGCAAGCTTAAGTAGTGCTTCACAGAGATTGCTAATTCTGAGGAAGCTGATTACAAATGAAGTTTTAAATTTTGCAAATGCTTCCTCTTTCCCTTCAGATAGTAGATTCACTACTGGTGCTTTTGGAAAAGTTGTTTGCACTGTTTGCAGGTTGGATTATTTTTTGCTGGCGCATTGGAGGCTGAGGAGCGATCTGATGCAAGTATATAAAATTATGAGAGGCATCAATAGAGTAATCAGAGTCTTTTTCTCAGGGTGGAAAGATCAAATACAAGCGAGGGCATAGGGTTAAAGTGAGAGGAGTAAAGTATAAAGGAGATGAACAAGACAAATTTTATTTTACACCAAGAGTAAAAGCTGCTAGGATTGGTGGTGAAGGTAGTTAGAGGTACTTTAATAGGAATTTATACAAGCACATGAACAGGCAGTGAGTAAAAGTATATAGACCAAGTACAGGCAGGTTAGGATTAGTTTGGATTGGCATCATGTTTAGCGCAGAAATAGTGGGCTGAAGGTCCTGTTACTATTCTGCTCTGAGGTGTTTACATAAATTTCAGGCTGGATGGCTCAATAGCTATTTTTGCTTTGATTTTAGATGCAGAACACTGAGAAGACAAAGTGTGCTTTGGAGATGCTTTAGCAGGGAAACATAGGGTTTTCAAAGTTGCTGGAGGCACAATCCACATACTGGTTTGATAGACATACTGTAGCTCTGTCAGAAGAATAGGTCTTCTGAAGGCTGCTATTGTCACATCAAGTAGTCTTGGACATCTCCAGCCATGTAGAAAATGATCTTCTCCTGAGTATACCTTTTAACCTTGTATTTATTGCCTTTGAATTTGAGCATGTCCGTGCCATGAACATGATCAAATATAGCTTCAGACCCTTGGGCAGGACAATCACATTGTGTCCAGCTAAAGTCAGGAAATTGTCCTGCTTTGTTGCATGACAGTGTTCAGTGAGAATCATAGATGATGGGGAATTAAGATGCTCATCGCTGCGTCCTTGGGATTCTTAAAGGTTGTGAGGAAGTTATGAACAAGCAGGGTATTTCTTTGCTCTGGGTGCATTGCTGTTCTGCTGGGTCACAGATTAAATTTGTCAATTCCCATAACCAAAGAACAATAATGTCAACTACTCCCAATCTGTTTACAGTAAAATCCTGAAATCAGCCATCGACAGCGTCTATGGAACAGGGGATTATGAAGTGAGTTGGAGACGGTTTCCTGTGGACATTCCCGAGCTGGAAGTTGCTTGGTTTAATAGTAACTTAGCAAGGGCCATTAAAATGTATTGAGGTTTAAGCAGAATGGTCATTGTTGGAGTGGATACTGTTAGAGTGGTCAGGCTTTGGCTCAATAGACTTGGGTGAGAACAGGCACAGGCTAGAACCCAAGCTTGAGAAGTCAGATGATGGTGGTTCTGGCAGTAGAATGCTGTTCCTGTGAGATGTAGGATTTCAGGGTACCTACCAGTTTCTCCGATGAATACATCTCCAAGAATTGCACCCAACTTCAGCTCCTGACTGACAAGATCAAGAAGCTGGAGCTGGATGTGTTCAGGACCATCCAGGAGGGTGAAAATTTCATAAATGGGATTTTTTACTGAAGTGGTAACACCCGGAGTGCAGGCTTCAGACAGTAGATGGGTGATTACCAAGAGAAGTAAGAGGAATAACGAGTCAGTGCAGGGTTCCTCTGTGGTGACTCCCCTCAGCAACAAGTATACTCCTTTGGATACTGCAGTGTCGGGGTGTGATTAGTGGACTGTTAGGGTACAGCAGCACTAACCAGGCCAGTGGTACTGTGGCTGGCTTTGAAGCTCAGCAGGGAAGGGTAAAGTCAGGCAAAAGCAGTGGTGATGGGAGGCTCAGTAGTTAGGGGAACGGACAGCAGATTCTGTGACTGTGAAAGGGAAGCTAGGATGGTGTGTTTCCTGCCAGATGCTAGGGTCCAGGATGTCTCAGAGCGGCTTCAGGAGGTCCTCAAGAGGGAAGGTGAGCAGTCAGAGTTGTGGTGCACTTTAGTACCAATGATGTAGGTAGAGAGGGGGAAGAGTTCCTGTGCAGTGAGTATAGGGATTTGGGCAAAAGGCTGAAGAACAGGACCTCCAAGATGGTGATCCTTGGATTACTCCCAGTACCATGTGCTAATCAGGGTAGCAATAGGGTGATAGTGCAGATAAATGAGTGGCTGAGGAAGTGGTGCAGGGGGCAGGTTTTCAGATTTCTGGATTTTTGGGATCTCTGCTGTGGAAGGTATGACCTATATAAAAAGGATGGGCAGCACACAAATCCAAGGTGTTCCAATATCCTAGTGGCCAGGTTTGCCAGAACCAGAGTGATAGGGCTGATATACAAGTAGGTACAGTGAGGAAAGACAAGCAGATGATAGGGCAAAATTGTAGTTAGTGGGATGAGCTGAGGTGTAAAATGGAGGTAAAATTGAAAAGGATGGTGAAGGTGTTTTACTTGAATGCGTGCAGTATACTGAATAAGGTAGATGATCTCTGTAGCGCAATGTGGGCATCACTGAGTCATGGCTGAAAAAAGATCATAGTTGGAAGCTTAACGTCCCAGGATACACATTGTATTGAAAGGGCAGGCAGGTAGGCTGAGGGTGTGGGGTGGCTCTATTGGTAAAAAATGAAATGATATCATTAGTAAGAGATGATGTAGGACTGGAAGGTGTAGAATCCTTGGAGGGTGGATAGAGTTAAGAAACAGTAACAGTGGAAAGTCCCTGATGTGACTTATATACAGTCTCCCAAACATTTGCCAGGATGTGGGATATAAATTTCATCAGGAAATAGAAAAAGGCATGTAATAAGGGCAATGTTACGATAGTCACAGGAGATTTCAATATGCAGGTAGATTGGGAAAGTCAGGTTGTTGCTGGATTCCAAGAGGGGAGATTTGTAGAAAGCTTATGAGTTGTGTTTTTAAGAGAAGTTTAAGGTTGAGCCCACTGGGATAAAGGCAATTCTGGATTGGGTGTTGTGTAATGAACCAGACTTGATTAGGGAACTGAGGGTGAAGGAACTCTTTCGGAGGCAATAATCAAATATGATGGATTTCACCCTGCAACTTGGGAGGGATGAGATGAACTCAGATGTATCGGTATTACAGTGGAGTAAAGGGAATTACAGAAGAGGAACTGGCCAAAGTTATTGGAAGCGGACACTAGCAGGGAGTATGGCAAAAGAACAATGACTGAAGTTTCTGGGATCAATGCTGAAGTCAGCATGACTTTCTTAAAGGGAAATGTTGCCTGACAAATCTGTTGGAATTCTTTGAGGAAATAACAGGCAGTATAGACAAAGGAGAGTCTGTGGATGCTGTTTACTTGGATTTTCAAAAGGCCTTTAACAAAGTGTCGTACATAAGGCTGATTAACAAGATAAGAGCCCATGGTATTATGGGAAAGATACTAGCATGGATAGAAGATTGGCTGACTGGCAGGGGACAAAAAGTCAGAATAAAGGAGGCTTATTCTGGTTGGCTGCTGGAGACTTGTGTTCCACAGATATCTATTTTGGGACCACTCTTTTCATATTATATGTCAATAGTTTGGATGATTGAATTGATAGCTTTATGGCTATTTGCAGATGATACAACTATAGGTGGAGGGGCAGGAAGTGTTGAGGAAGCAGGAAGTCTGCAGAAGGCCTTGGGCAGATTGGGAGAATGGGCAAAGAAGTGGCAGACAGAATATAGTGAAGTGTATGGTCAATCACTTTTTTAGAAGGAATAAAGGCATGGACTATTTTCAAAATAAGGAGAAAATTCAAAAAGCAGAGGTGCACAGGTCTTGGGAGTCCTTGTGCAGAATCCTCTAAAGGTTAACTTGCATGTTGAGTTGGTGGTAAGGAAGGCATATGCAATGTTAGCATTCATTTTGAGAGTACTAGACTATAGGAACAAGGATGTGATGGTCAGACTACACTTGGAGTATTATGAGCAGTTTTGGGCCTCTTATCTAAGAAAAAGTATGCTGGCATTGGAGACAGTTTCGAGGAGGTTGACAAGAATGATTCCTGGAAAGAAATGGTTAACATATGAGGAATATCTGTTGGCTCTGGGCCTGTACTCGCTGGATTTGAGAAGAACCTCATCAAGTATGGGGATCTCATTGAAACCTATTGTATATTGGAAGTCCTAGATAGAGTGGATGTGGAGAGGATGTTTCCTATGGTGGATGAATCTAGGATCAGAGGGCACAGCCTCAGAATAAAGGGACATCCTTTTAGAACAGAGATGAGAAGGAATTTCTTTAACAATGTTGAATCTATGGAAACAACAGGAATTCTGCAGATGCTGGAAATTCAAGCAACACACATCAAAGTTGCTGGTGAACGCAGCAGGCCAGGCAGCATCTGTAGGAAGAGGTGCAGTCGACGTTTCAGGCCGAGACCCTCCTCCCCCTCGTACCCCATCTGTTACTTATTTTTATGCACACATTCTTTCTCTCACTCTCCTTTTTCTCCCTTTGTCCCTCTGAATATACCTCTTGCCCATCCTCTGGGTCCCCCCCCCCCCTTGTCTTTCTTCCCGGACCTCCTGTCCCATGATCCTCTCATATCCCCTTTTGCCAATCACCTGTGCAGCTCTTGGCTCCATCCCTCCCCCTCCTGTTTTCTCCTATCATTTTGGATCTCCCCCTCCCCCTCCAACTTTCCTTCAGTTAGTCCTGACGAAGGGTCTCGGCCTGAAACATCGATTGAATCTATGGAATTTGTTGCCATGGACTGCTGTGGAGGCCAAGTGATTCAGTGTATTTAAAGTGGAAGTTGATAGGTTCTTGATTAGTCAGGGCATCAAAGGTTACTGGGAGAAGGCAGGAGAATGGGTTTGAGAAGGATAATAAATCAGCCGTGATGAAATGGCAGAGCAGATGCGATGGGCTGAGTGGCCTAATACTGTTCCTACATCCTATGGTCATATGGTATATGGAACTAGTTGGACTAAGTCAATGCATTTCATTGTGTTCATTGCCAAAGAAAGAAATGGAACTTGCTTTACAAGATAGGTCTACTAAATGGTGCATATTATGATCTTCCTTGCTATCTCTGTGATCATCTCTAGCCACCTTTGTCAGCTACATCTCCTTTGTTCTAGCTTTATCTACTTACCATACCCAGAAATAAAATGTTTAATTTCTGCCACTGCTTTCTAATTTTGCTTTAGTGAAAGTTTTGGTGGCAGCGCAGCCCTTCTTTAGTTCACCAAAGCTCGTTCTAGTGCCATCTCATTATATGTTTAAATGTTGGCCTCCCTGATGCTGAACTTCTAAATTACGTTTGTAGTTAGATTTTTATATAGTGATATTCCAGGTTCATATCTTAAGTATATTCAAAATACCAAGAAGTAAAAGTCCATCTTTATGTTGGAAATGGACACATGGATCTGCCAAACAATAGAACATTTGCAGATGCTGGAAATCCAGGCAACACACACAAAATGCTAGAGGAACTCAGCAGGCCGGGCAGGATCAGTAAAGAAGAGTACGCAAGTCCTGATGAAGGGTCTCAGCCTGAAACATCTACTGTTTACTCTTTTCCATAAGATGCTGCCTGGCCTTCTAGTTTCCTCCAGCATTTTATGTGTATTACATGGATCTGCCAGAAAGCCTTTTAATTGTGTTGTTTCCCCTACTTCACCATTGATCCCTCTCCACCAAAACCAGAATTGGATGCCAGCTTACCATTGACTTGGCCCAGCATATTATGTAATAGCATTAAGTCCTGGATGCGTTAATTTCCAGGAGTTCTGCTAGGAATGGAAATTGTGTGAGATGATTCTGGTGCAAGCATTCTCCAAAGTTAGGTTCTTTAGCTGCTGACATTAAAAATTAGAAAATATAGATTTCTCAGACAAATTTACAACATTTCAAGTATTTTTTCAAAGTTTTAATCTATTTTGTGCTTGAAAGCTGGCAGATAGTATGACAGCACCAGTAGCATCATATCATGATAAATTTAAATATAGTATCTGCAGTTAATGTCAGCTTGTGCATCTATAGAATATTTTTTACTCTCTTTTAATATTATTTTATGTGTTGTATGTTATATATGTACTGTTTTGCACCATTGTCCCAGAGGAATGTTGTTTTGTTTAGCTGTATTTTGTTCTTATGTTAACTGTAGGTTCCACCTTGATAGTGAAGAATGTAAAGGTTCTGCCTCTTGAAAAGGGCTTGAAAATCCTCTGGGAATCACCACAGGATGTGTCCAAGAGACCTGTGGATCATTACAAAATTGGTTATGGTAAAACATTGGAAAACATCAAGTTCATCAAAGTGGGGAAAAATGAACATTCTTATATTGTGGAGGATATTGGTAAGTATGTCACTGGCATCCTTGTTATACGAATTAATGAGACCAGCCAGATTTAATTTAGATTTCCTCAGATCTATAAGTTTTATTAGCATTGTAATTGAAATAATGTGGCTTCTAAGTCTGCCAGTTAACTTCCAGAAGTTATGATAATTCACTGATGTAAGCCATGTGTTCCAGAGCCAGGGGAATTGCATTTTTTGCTGGTGACAGCAGAAGGCCGCATCAGAGAGAAATATCCAGTGTACAAAGCACAGAGTGCCACTGGTAAGTTGCAAAATATGCTGATCCATGAAATATAGGAAAACAAATCGTCACCTTTTTGCCAAAGAATACACGCCAGATGCTAAACACATCTAGTACTATTTCAATAACACGTCTCTGAATTCATCTGATGTTTGGTTTTATATTTTTGAGTAGCCCCCCCCAGTTAGACTGTAGACATCTAAGCTATTGAGGCTTTGGTTATGAAATTCCTGAGGTACTTAGATGCTTGAAAATCTTAGAACCTTGCAAACCATATTCTACAACTTAAATTTGTGCATACAAAATCATATCCTTGGGAGAAACTTTGAACGGATTATAACCAATGAATCATGAACACAAAATGTACAAATCAATTCAGCACACAATGAAATTTTACAAATTGCAGGCACATATTCATGCAATAAAATCCTTAGTGGTGGGTAAGCATGTTGTGCTTATTCTCTGTGGAATGATTCATAATTAAACAGCTTCTAATGATCTGGAACACGGTACCTCTAACAAAACTCATTCTATTTTACCACCCCAATTAAGTTCCAGACTATGTTATCTAGACTGGAGACTCAAGACTGCAGGTCGTGGCATCAGGACAAATTGCCAGAGAAACTCAAAGGATTTAGCAGCATCTTAGGGGAAAGAAATCATCAGCATTTCAGGCCAAGACCTTGGATCAGGACTGGGAGTGGAGCAGAAAGGTATTGAGTATATGGGGAGAGGATTGAGACAGGGACTAGTAGGTAATAGATAAGCTGAAGAAGGGTGGAAGATTATGGACAAATGGAATTTAATTGCGGGGTGAAGGTAGAGTTGGTACACAGGTGGCAGGATAGTAGGTGGAAAAGAAACAGAAAACAGATGGCAAGAGGGCGATAAACAGATGAACAAAGGCTACAAGTGTTGGAACCTGATAACTAAGGAAGTCGAAATGGATACTATTATTAGGTGAGAGATGAAGGTAGATGGTAAAACCTCTGAAAGAGGTAGCTGAAGAGATTGTGGAAGCATTAGTAATGATCTTTCAGGAATTACTAGATTCTTAAATGGTTCTGGAGGACTGGAAAACTGCAAATGTCGCTTCACTCTTTAAGAAGGGAGGGAGGCAGAAGAAGGGCAATTATACGCCAGTTTGTCTGACTTCAGTGGTTGGCAAGGTGTTGGAGTTCATTATTAAGGATGAGATTTCAGGGCACTTGGAGGCATGTGATAAAATCGGCCAAAGTTAGCATGGTTTCCTTAAGAGGAACTGTTGCTTGAAAAATCAGTTGAAATTCTTTGAGGAAATAACAGTTAGGGTAGACAAAGGAGAGTCAATGGATGTTGTTTACTTAGATTTTCAGAAGGCCTTTGATAAGTTGCTGCATATGAAGCTGCGTAACAAGATAAAAGCTCATGGTATTACAAGAAAGATACTAGCATGGGTAGAAGATTGGCTGACTGGCAGGAGGCAGAGTGTCGGAATAAAATTGGCCTATTCTAGTTGGCTGCTGATCACTAGTGGTGTTCAGCAGTGGTCGGTATTAGGACTGCTTCTTTTCACGTTTTTGTTTATGATTTGGATGACCAATTTGATGGCTTTGTGGCCAAGTTTGTAGATGATACAATGATAGGTGGAGGGGCAGGTATTATTGAGACTGCAGAGGACTTGGACAGATTGAGAGAACTGGCAAAGAAGTAGCAGGTGGCATATAGTGTAGGGAAGTGTATCTTCCTGTATACACTTTTGGTAGAAGGAATAAGCTGTAGGCTATTTTCTAAATTCAAAGATCAGAGGTGTAAAGGGACTTTAGAGTCCTTGTGCAGGATTCCAAAAGGTTAACTTACAGGTTGAGTCAGTGATAATAAAGCAAATGCAATGTTAGCATTCATTTTGAGAAGACTACAATACAAGAACATGGATGTAATGCTGAGTCTTTATAAGACATTGGTCAGACTGCACTTGGAGTATTATGAGCAGTTTTGGGCCCCTTATCTAATAAAAGATGTGCTGTAGAAGAGGTTTATGAGAATGATCCAAGAACTGAAAGGATTAATGTCAGAGGAGCATTTGATGGCTCTGGGTCATTGAAGTTAGAAGAATGAGGGGGGAGTATTGAATATTAAACGGCCCAGATAGAGTAGATGTGGAGAGGATGTTTTCTATAGTGGGTGAGTCTAGGACTGGAGTGCACAGCCTCAGAATAGAGGGATGTCATTTTAGGACAGAGTTGAGAAGGAATTTCCGCAGCCAAAGGATGGTGAATCTATGAAACTCATTGCTATGGACAGCTGTGAATAGAGGACACAGCCTCAGTGTAGAAGAATGACCCTTTAGAACAGATGAAGAGTAATTTCTTTTATGGCATGGTGATGAATCTGTGGAATTTATTGCTGCAGACGTCTGGAAGCCAAATCATTCGGTATATTTAAAGCCGTGGTTGGTGGGTTCTTGATTAGTGAGTGCATCAAAGATTGAGGAGAAGGCAGGTATATGGGGTTGAGAGGAAAAAATAAATCAGCCGTGAATGAATAACAAGGCAGTCTCATAAGCTGAATAGCCTAATTCTGCTTCTATGTCTTGTGGGAAAATTTAATTCTTTTGAACTAAGTTTCTTTCAGCATTTAATCTTATCTACTTGGTGGCCCACAAGGGCTCTTGACTGGGGAATTCTGTGTATTAAAATCATCCTCATTTTTAAATCCTAGGCTGACTCGTCCTAATGTTATCTTCTAACGTCATCCAGCTCTAAATCCCTGCCACGTCTCTGCTTGCCTCCTGCTTTACCTATTGTACTGATTTTAATTACTTCACCTTTGGTGGTTGTGCCTTCGTTTTCTGCTGAACTAAGTTATGGAATTGGTTTTCAAAACACCTCTGTCTTACTCTCCTCCTTTCAAACGCTCCTTGGAAACCTACTTTTTTGACCAAGCGTTTTCAACACCTATCCTAATAACTTGTGTAGTTCTTTGATATTTTTGTGGAAGTTGCTTAGTTCTATATAAATGCAGCTGGTTGTTATCTTCGTGAGTTTTTTTCTTGGTTTTACTGTTTGGAACTGGTACGTCATTGGGACACAATCCAAGAATAACATATTGAACTACTAGAATAAGCATTCTTTCCTGTCTGCCATCCGATGTGTAGATTAAAAACATAATCACTCATAACTTGAAGAATCCTGTATGCTGATTGATGGGTATACTTACCTGTGTAACCAGAAATATTGTATTGTTTATAATCCATTTAATGTTTGTCCTAAACATGTGATTAGGTATACATTGAGATAAGATCCTTAGCAATGTGATTTGTGGAGCTATATGGATATGACCTTTGAAGTACTTGTATCCATTGTACATAATAGAAATCTGCTTATCCTTGACAACTTGTGTTATCATTCTAGTTCATCCTCTATTGGTTGTCTTTTGTCCAATCCTAATGGCCAATTTTTGTTGTTAACCTGCTGAATTCTGGTTCAGTTAAACATTTTGAGACAATTGATCTTAATAATTTAGGTTTTCTTTTAATCCACAAACCTTCACATGAATGTTTTGCTCAAAACAAATTCCTCTCGCCTGAAGTCTCATTATGGCATCCTCTGAAGAACTTGCTTATTTGGTCAAAAAATAAGTTGTCTGGCAGAATGGAGATTAAAAAAAGTAAAAGGCTAATCAGAATCCAGTCATGTTATAAGTTTCAAAGTGCTAAATAAACGAGAGTAAACCTTCTGTGCTTTCAAGCACTTAAAAATCATGGAGTCAAACTTTTGAATGCCTTTCCACATAGACTCAGAGTCAGAATCAGGTTTAATATCACTAGTATTTGCTTTAAAATTTGTTGTTTTGTGGCAGCAGTACATTGCATTACAGAAAAATAAAAAACTAAATTACAATGATGAGTTGTTTTAAAAAATAGTAGTGAAAAAAGAGAGGTAGTGGTCATGGGCTTATTGTCCATTCAGAAATCTGATGACGGAGGGGAAGACACTGTTTCTGAAACATTATGTTTGTGTCTTCAGGCTACAGTACCACCTCCTTGATGGTAGCAATGAGAAGAGGGCATGTCCTGGTTGATGATGGTCCTTAACAATGGATGCTGCCTTTTTGAGGCATTGTTTTTTGAAGGTGTTCTCATTGCTGGGGAGGCTAATGTCCATGATGGAGCTAGCAGATCTTGTAACTTTCTGTAGCTTTTTCTGATACTGCGCAGTGGCCTCTCCATACCAGATGGTGATGCAACTGGTTAGAATGCTCTCCAAGGTACGTTTGTGGAAATTTGTGAGTGTCTTTGATGACCTACCAATTCTCCTTAAAATCCCAATGAAGTATAGATGCTATTGTGACTTCTTTGCCGTTGCATCAATATGTTGGGCCCAGGATAGGTCTTAAGAGATGTCGACACCCAGGAACTTGAAACTCTCACCCTTTCCACTGCTGATCCTTCGATGAGGATTGGTTTGTTTCCCTCAACTTCCCTTTTCTGAAATTCCTCGGTCTTACTGCCATTGAGTGCCAGGTTGTTGTTGTGACACTACTTAACCAGCTGATCTATCTTGCTCCTCTATGCCTCTTTGTCACCATCTGAAGTTCTGCCAATAATAGTTGTACCATTGGCAAATTTATAGATGGCACTTAAGCCTTACCTAGCCACACAGCTGCGGGTGTAGAGAGACCAAAGCAATAGGCTAAGCAGGCATCCTTGATGTGTACCAGTGTTGATTGTCAGTGAGGAGGAGATGTTGAGGAAGTGAAGGATCCAGTTGCAGAGAGAGGTACAGAGGAGCTAGTTGATCAGAACTGAGGGTGTGGTTGTGTTGAACGGTGAGATGTAATCAATAAACAGTAGTCTGACATGGATATTATTATTGTCCACGTGATCCAGAGCTGAGTGGAGAGCCAGTGAGGTTGCACCTGCTGTAGACTTATTCAAAGTACATTTATTATCTGTTATGTATACAGTATACAACCTTGAGATTCGTCTCCTTACAGGAAACCACAAAACAAAGAAACCCCAAAAGAACCCATTTGAAAAAAAGTCTGTCACACACCCATTGTGCAGAGACAAAAAGGGCAAATAATAAAAGTAAGCAAATAGCATTCAGGACTGGAGTTTAACAAAAGACACAAAGCCTGACATCACTGCAAGGGTGAATTTATTATGGGGAACAAAGAAATGGCAGACGAGTTGAACAGGTGCTTTGGATCTGTCTTCACTAGGGAAGACACAAACAATCTCCCAGATATGATAGTGGCCAAAGGACCTAGGGTAATAGATGAACTGAAGGAATTTTATATTAGGCAGGAAAAGGTGTTGGATAGACTGTTGGGTCTGAAGGCTGATAAGTCCCTGGGACCTGATGGTCTGCATCCCAGGGTACTTAAGGAGGTGGCTTTAGAAATCGTGGACATATTGGTAATCATTTTTCAATGTTCTATAGATTCAGGATCGGTTCCTGTGGATTGGAGGGTGGCTAACGTTGTCCCTCTCTTCAAGAAGGGAGGAAGAGAGAAAACAGGGAATTATAGACCCGTTAGCCTGACGTCGGTGGTGGGAAAGATGCTGGAGTCAATTATAAAAGATGAAATTACGACACATCTGGATAGCAGTAACAGGATCGGTCCGAGTCAGCATGGATTTACGAAGGAGAAATCGTGCTTGACTAATCTTCTGGAATTTTTTGAGGATGTAACTATGAAAATGGACAAGGGAGAGCCAGTGGATGTAGTGTACCTGGACTTTCAGAAAGCCTTTGATAAAGTCCCACATAGGAGATTAGTGGGCAAAATTAGGGCACATGGTATTGGGGGCAGAGTACTGACATGGATTGAAAATTGGCTAGCTGACAGAAAACAAAGAGTAGCGATTAACGGGTTCCTTTCAGAATGGCAGGCAGTGACCAGTGGGGTACCCCAAGGTTCAGTGCTGGGACCGCAGCTGTTTACAATATATATTAATGATTTAGATGAGGGAATTAAAAGTAACAGCAAATCTGCCGATGACACAAAGCTGGGTGGCAGTGTGAAATGTGAGGAAGATGTTATGAGAATGCAGGGTGACTTGGACAGGCTGGGTGAGTGGGCAGATGCATGGCAGATGCAGTTTAATGTGGACAAATGTGAGGTTATCCACTTTGGTGGTAAGAACAGGAAGGCAGATTATTATCTAAATGGAGTCAAGTTAGGAAAAGGGGAAGTACAACGAGATCTAGGTGTTCCTGTACATCAGTCACTGAAAGCAAGCATGCAAGTACAGCAGGCAGTGAAGAAAGCTGGCCTTCATAACAAGGAGAATTGAGTATAAGAGCAAAAAGGTCCTTCTGCAGCTGTACAGGACCCTGGTGAGACCACACCTGGAGTATTGTGTGCAGTTTTTGGTCTCCAAATTTGAGGAAGGACATTCTTGCTATTGAGGGAGTGCAGCGTAGGTTCACAAGGTTAATTCCCGGGATGGCGGGACTGTCATATGTCGAAAGCTTGGAGCGACTGGGCTTGTATGCTCTGGAATTTAGAAGGCTGAGAAGGAATCTTATTGAAACATAAGATTATTAAGGGATTGGACACGCTGGAGGCAGGAAGCATGTTCCCGCTGATGGGTGAGTCCAGAACCAGAGGCCACAGTTTAAGAATAAGGGGTAGGCAATTTAGAACGGAGTTGAGGACAAACTTTTTCACCCAGAGAGTGGTTGATATATGGAATGCTCTGCCCCAGAAGGCTGTGGAGGCCAAGTCTCTGGATGCTTTCAAGAAAGAGATAGATAGAGCTCTTAAAGATAGTGGAATCAAAGGTTATGGGGATTAGGCAGGAACTGGATACTGATTGTGGATGATCAGCCATGATCACAGTGAATGGCGGTGCTGGCTTGAAGGGCCGAATGGCCTACTCCTGCACCTATTGTCTATTGAGTAGGCCACAACCTCAGGTTATTGTAGAGTCGAGTGAATATCGTGGGACCATTGATGGAAAGCCAGGCATCACTGCAGCCAGAGCAGGTCGCAGCGTCCATTCAGTGCAAATCTGATTAAACACTGCGGGGCAGCGAGCAGAACAGGCCAGTCCCTCACCTCCGGTCCCAACACTTTAATCTTTTCAATCTGTACCGGCACTTAAATCAACCAGACATCAGGTTGTTCCTCGCTCTCAGACAACTTGGATCAGACATCAGATGTTCCTCGCTCTTAGACAGCTTGAATCAGACATCAGGTTGTTCCTCGCTCTTAGCCAACTTGGATCAGACATCAGATTGTTCCTCGCTCTTAGACAGCTTGGATCAGACATCAGGTTGTTCCTCGCTGTCAGACAACTTGGATCAGATATCAGATTGTTCCTCACTCTTAGACAGCTTGGATCAGACATCAGATTGTTCCTCGTTCTTAGACAGCTTGGATCAGACATCAGATTGTTCCTCGCTCTCAGACAACTTGGACAGACATCAGGTTGTTCTTCACTCTCAGACAGCCTAGATCAGACATCAGATTGTTCCTCGCTCTCAGACAGCTTGGATCAGACATCAGATTGTTCCTCGCTCTCAGACAGCTTGGATCAGACATCAGATTGTTCCTCGCTCTCGGACAGCTTGGATCAGACATCAGATTGTTCCTCGCTCTCAGACAGCTTGGATCAGACATCAGATTGTTCCTCGCTCTCAGACAGCTTGGATCAGATATCAGATTGTTCCTCGCTCTCAGCCAGCTTGGATCAGACATCAGATTATTCCTCGCTCTCAGACAGCTTGGATCAGACATCAGATGTTCCTCGCTCTCAGACAGCTTGAATCAGACATCAGGTTGTTCCTCGCTCTTAGCCAACTTGGATCAGACATCAGATTGTTCCTCGCTCTCAGACAGCTTGGATCAGATATCAGATTGTTCCTCGCTCTCAGACAGCTTGGATCAGACATCAGATTGTTCCTCGCTCTCAGACAGCTTGGATCAGACATCAGATTGTTCCTCGCTCTTAGACAGCTTGGATCAGACATCAGGTTGTTCCTCGCTCTTAGACAGCTTGGATCAGACATCAGATTGTTCCTCGCTCTCAGACAGCTTGGATCAGACATCAGGTTGTTCCTCGCTCTCAGACAGCTTGGATCAGATATCAGATTGTTCCTCGCTCTCAGACAGCTTGGATCAGATATCAGATTGTTCCTCGCTCTCAGACAGCTTGGATTAGGTATCAGGTTGTTCCTTGCTCTCAGACAGCTTGGACTCTGCTGCCACGATTTGGCCCGTACCCGACCTTTTCAATCTGGCTTGGTGTTTAAATCGATCAGACATCAGATTGTTCCTCGCTCTTAGACAGCTTGGATCAGATGTCGGGTTGTTCCTCGCTCTCAGACATCTTGGATCAGACATCAGGTTGTTCCTCGCTCTCAGACAGCTTGGATCCAGCTGCCCCGACCTTTCCAATTCAGCCTGGCATTTAAACCGATCAGACATCAAGACTTTCTTCGCTCCCACCTCTGCTTGCCTGTGCCATGCCTCACCTCCACTTGCTTAGGCTCACCCCTGCACACCCCTCCATTGTTAGCAATGAACTTATTAATAAAGTATTATTAATAAGGTGTTTAGTAGTTTTGTTTATTTTGCATTCTGCCACAGTGAGTAGATGCTGGGTATCACTAGCACCATCTTAAACCGGAAGACATTGTGTTGACAGGCAAGTTGAAGCAGATCCAGATTCCTGCTTCGGCAGGAGTTGGTCCTAGTCATGACTAACCTTTCAAAGCATTTCATCACAGTAGATGTGAGTGCAACTGGGGAATAGTTGTTGAGGCAACTCACCCTTCACTTCTTGGGTACTGGCATAATTATCACCCTTTAAAGCAGGTAGGAAGCTCAGACTGCAGCAGGGAGAGATTGAAGATATCCTTGAATTCTCACTCCAGTTGATTGCCACAGGTCTTCAGAGTCCTACCAGGTACAATATCAGGGTCTGACACCTTGCTAGAGTTCACCCACTTGAAAATTGTACTTACATCTGTTTCCGAGACAAAGATCACAGGGCCACCAGATGTTGCAGCGATTCACACAGGTGTAGTTTTATTCTTCCTTTCCAATCATGCGTAAAAGATTCACTTGATGAAATAATGTTCATGGCAATTATGCCAAAGTCATCAAAGGGTGTTGTAATGATAATCAGATTTTCAGTGCCATCATTGTAAATTATATTTTCATTTGATGAGGAAAGCATATTGCTCCTTTGTTTCCTGATGACAGTCTTGATTAATTTGACAGTCAAAGAGAATCTGTACTTTTCGCTCTTGATAGTTGCAATGGGAAAGCCACTGGTTGGACCGCCTTCCTACAGTGTGAAATGCAATTGCGTTTGCCCTTGGCATATGAAATGATTGGTGTAATTAATACCAGGCTTGAAGTATGGGTGTTTTCAAAGTTAGGCTTTGCACACTGGGCTTGTAAATTCAGTCTGTTTATAGCTCATAGTGAGTTTAGTTGACAGAGATTTCAAGTATGGGCCAAGGAATGTACCTGGTTCTGGAATCTTTCCTCCATTTGCATCTCTGATGCAAAGGTTGCATTTCAGCTAATACAAAGTGTTATGTTTTGTAATTCCAAAATACAAAAACTAATTGAAAGGGAAACAAGGGAGCCAGGAGTAATGTTTCAGTTTTGGTTTTCACTTTAAGCGAGGCATGCACTTATCATGTGGTGGTGTCATGAAGTATGCAATTCATGTATATTTACATTTAACACATAATGAATTATTTAAATGAACAAGAATGCTTAATCAAACAATATATTCATAATATTCTCAAATATTACTGAGATATTAAATACACAACACTCCTATCTACTTTGTAATAAACTCCAACTCAATATAGAATGCATCTCAACTATATACATATTATATGATATATAGCTTCTATGCAGACACCTACAGCAGAGTATATTTTAAATTGTCCAATTCAGGCCTAAAGATTTAATTGCTGTGGAGGATTTTTTACTCTTGTGGGATTATGACTTTCTTGACAATGGAGGTGAGATGTAGCTGTGAAAAAAATTTCAGGTTCTGGAGCCTCCTCCATATTGGTTGTAAAAATTGATTCTGAGACTGCAGAAAGTGGTTCTGACAGCTCTGGACCTTTCCATTCTAGTTCCTTTCTGGTTCCTTTCTATTCTAGTTTGTTCATTTTGATCTTGGGAAGGTATATTTAGTTCACTGGAGTACTCTCTTGTTCATCCTTCTATTACTCCCTTTATGATCTGATCTCTCTTCTTGGTTTCCTCATCCACAATATCATCTGATGAATCCTCCATTTACTCCTTTCTTTTTGCCTTTCCATTCACCCAGCTGGGCTTTGGTCTTTGCATCAATACTACAAGCAGCTTTTTGTCTTACACTTGAAATTCAGGTAATAATCTTAATGCAAGCAGAGTAGATTCTGTTTGTTTAAACTCACAAAAGCCAAATATCTGCAACTTTCCCAAAGCTCCTTGAACTCTCTTCCATTTTAAAACCAAGCCACATTTCGCAAGTAACTGCCTGATTAACATATCGGAAGCTTTCTTATAAAAGCAATTGTAGAAACGGTCGCTTATAAAAATGGTTGTAGTCTGACAACTGCTTTTTTCACTATCATGCTTCATCTGAGCAGCATGGTCCTTCCTTGGTTCAGTATGCTTTCCAACCAGAGGCACAGAGGTTGGCACCAACACCTGTCTGTCTTCTGTTGGTGACGGTTCATTATGTACTTCACGGAGAGGGTTGTGGCATCATCTACTACCTTTCTTAAATTGCTTTCAGTTGAGTCTATTATAGGGAATGTGGCATGCAAACAGTAGATGGATCTCCAATCATGTTGTAGTTGTGTCAGCCAATCATGCCCCGCAGTGCTGACCCCCACATACAAGCCCAATGTGGCTTGTTGTATTTCATTTTTACGAGTGTCATTCTCAGGAATTATCTTTTCTCCAGTGTAAGTTCTTAGTTGGATATCTGAAGGTTTCAGTTTAGTGTCTTTGAAATGCTGTTCAAACTTATCTTGTGGAATGACTAAAACAGCTGAGCCAGTGTCCAATTCCATTTTAATTAGTTTTTTGTTCACTTCTGCTATAAGCCGTATCGTTTGTCTATTGTTAGTCTTCACATTGTAAATCTCAAGGCTACTCAGTCCTGTGTCACTCTCATCATGATCAGACTTTTCAACAGCAGTGTGCAGTTCAGTGCTCTTTTTGAAACTGCAACTTGACTTTTGTTGCTGCAGTTAAAATTCTAAGCAAACTTTATGCTTTTTAACCCAATGCACTTAGCAAAACTGTCACTTGCTTCTCATTGACTATTTCATTCGGTTCAATATACTGTGCAATTAGTTCAGTATACACGAGCCAGTTATCCATTGAGCAATCGAACACATCTGGCTACATTATGTAGCCTGCCATTTCCACTTCTTTAAAAATTTATGAATATTATCACCTGGTACTCACTGTTTATGAACCCTTGAATTTAGTCTGTTTTCTGCCTTCATTTCAAACTCAGACATCTTTCTTTTTCTGAAGAAAATGTGTTGCTCTGAAGAAAAAAAAGTTGCTGTACTTTTTAAAAAAACTTGACTGTTTCTCACTGCTGTTTTAAAACTCAAAGTTCTTGCTGCGCTTCAACAGGTAGGTGGTCATCTCAAGTTCATTTTAAAAGTACCTCATCACCACTATTATGTTTTGTAACTCCAAAACATAAAGACTGAAAGGAAAGCAAGGGAGCCAGGAGTAACATCTTACTTTTGTTTTTACTTTAAGAGAGGTGCGCATATCACATGGTAGCATCATGACATACTCAGTTCACGTATTTTTATATAAAACCCATAATGAATTATTTAAATGAACAAGAAATCTTAATTAAACAATATATTTGCAAAGTTACTGAAATATTAAGTACGCAACACAAGGATTTTTGTTTTTTTGAAAAAGAAAATAGCTCTACTTAGAAATAAGAGCCAGAAAACACAAGATAATTGTTGATTGTACACCTGAATGTCAGGTTTCTTTTCCTGTGTCTGCTGAATTTCAACCTGACTGTTCATAGCTTTTTAAAAACTATTACACTGTTTCAACAAGAAAGAACTCCCTTTATTTTTGCAAGAGGTGCAGATTATGCTACGTTTTTAGATATTAGATCTGCCTAATATTAATTCCTAATAGCATCAGGAATGTTACCATCACCTTAAAAAGTGGTGCAGTGGTTTACATCAAATTAAATCAGACTCTATCACTGCAGTGGAGACACAAAAGACTGCAGGTGATCTGGATCAACATACAATCTTCTAGAGGAACTCTGCAGGGTGAACAGCATTGATGCGAGTGGCAGAAAAGGATGCTGAGGCAGTTGGTGGACTGAGGGGCGTAGGATGACGGGCAGGTAGTGACTTAACTCCTTAATGGAATCTATCTCTTGTAGTTCTTTGTGCTGCTGTTCATCTCCCTCCAGCTGCTGTCTCTCATCTTTACACTCCCTCCCTCACCTTGCTTCATATGTTGCTTTTTCCTCTCTCTCTTTGTCTGCCTCCATTTATCATTCACCTACCACTGTCTTCCAACTCCACTCACTCACCTCCCCTACCAAGTACTACTTGCCTGTCATCTTACACTCTTCCTCAGTCCACCAATCACCTTGGAAGACTTCCTTTCCACTCCCCTTCTCCTCTCTATGCTGGGCATTAAACCTTTCCACTCTTGGTCCTGGTGCAGGGTTTCAATCCAAAACATGAACAGTTTCTTTCCTTTCACTGTTGCTGTTTGACCCGCTGGGTTCTTCCAGCAGATTGTGCTTTTCTTCCAGTCAATAAAGACTCCATGAAAGTTTCGTCTTTAAAAGCTTATTAACTAATATTACTTATAACTTTCAAAAGTAATCTCATTGAAAATTATCAGACACTTAAAGTTGAATTTCCTTCAAGATTTTCTGGAAGGAAAGGAACAGAAATTTCAGTTCTGCTATGATCCCCATCACTTTTCTTCATTAGCATGTTTTCCACAAGATTAAACAAGGCATAGGCATCCCTAACTCTAATTGAATCTCCACCAATTTCATGAATTTCTATGGTTCCAATTTAAAGCAGAGGTTGATAGGTTGTTGATTAATAAGGGTGTCAGAATTTGCAGGGAGAAGGCAGGAGTATGGGGTTGAGAGGAAAAATAAATCACCTCCTTCTCTCAATTCCGCTGTCTCCACTGCACCTGCTGTCAGGATGAGGCTTTTCATTCCAGACTGAAGGAAATGTGCTCCTCCTTCAAAGAAAGGGGTTTCTCTTCCTTCACCATCAACATTGTCCTCAACTGCATCTCTTCCATTTCATGCACGTCTGCTCCCACCCCATCCTCCTGCTTCCTGACCAGGTATAGTGTTCCTCTTGTCCTCACCTACCATCCCACCAGCCTTTGCGTCCAGCATATAATTCTCCACAACTTCTTCCATCTTCAACAGGATCCCACCACCAAGCACATCTTTCCCTCCACCCCCCCCCACTTTCAGCTTTCCACAGGGATTGCCCCCTACGTGGCTCCTTTGTCCATTCATCCCTTCCCCACTGATCTTCCTCCTGGCACTTAACCTTGCTAGTGGAGCAAGTGCTACACCTCCTCCTCCCTCACTACCATTCAGGGCCCTAAAGTCCTTCCAGGTGAGGCGACACTTCACCTGTGAGTCTGTTAGGGTCACCAATTGTGGCCTCCTGTATATCGGTGAGACCCAACATAGATTGGGAGACCACTTCATGGAGCACCTACACTCCATCCACCAGAAAAAGTGGGATCTCTTAATGGCCACCTATTTTAATTCCACCTCCCATTCCCATATGTCTATCCATGGCCTCCTCCACTATCGGGAAAAACCATGCTTGGGATGGAGGAACAATGCCTTGTATTCCATCTGGGTAGCCTCCAACCTGATGGCATGAACATCTATTTCTTGAACTTCAGTAATGACCCCCACCCCTTCACCATTCCCTATTCCTTTTCCCTCTCTTATCTTAACTCCTTGCCCACCCATTGCCTCCCTCTGGTGCTCCACCCCCTTTTCTTTCTTCCATGGTCTTTTGTCTTCTTCTATTAGTCTCCCCTTCTCTGGCCCTGTATTTCTTTTACCAATCAAGTTCCCAGTTCTTTACTTCATCCCTCCCTCTTTAGTTTTCATTTATCACCTTGTGTTTCTTCCTCCTCCTCTCCCCATGTTTTAAACCTCCTCCTCAGCTTTTTTTTTCTCTCTCGTCCTGCTGAAAGGTCTTGGCCCAAAATGTTGACTGTACTCTTTTCCATAGATGCTGCCTGGCCTGCTGAGCTCCTCCAGAATTTTGTGTGTATTGCTCAGATTTCCAGCATCCAGATTTTCTCTTGTCTGTCATGATCAAATGGCGAAACAGACTTGATGTGCCTGATGTCTAATTCTCCTTTTATATCTCATGGCCTGCCATTGCCATTTCAGAGTAATATGAAAGAAGGGTTCTTGCACTGGAGAGATGGGATGTTGAATCACCTCGTGGAGTTTTCTTCTAGACCCTCTAATGTGTCTGAGATTGAAAGCAGGAGGCAGAATGTCTTCCTCTGGCCACAGAAATTCATGAAGTTGTTGGGAACTTAATTATAGGCAGCTGACTGAAATGTGTTTTTTTAAATGGAAAAATGCCACCGTAGATTAGAATAATAACATATGAGACAATGTTTTGGTATGTAACATCTCACACTATTCCGTGAAGATGTTCATATGTCATGTTTAGCCCAGAAAGGAGCTGAGTAAGCTGTTCGTGCAGGAAGGAAGGAACAATTGTTGGATCGAACCTATATCTGCTTTCTTCACACCACCTTCCCCCGCAGAATAAGAGATACAATTGAAACGTAAGAAAGTGGATTTCCACTGAGACTATAAAACACTAATGATTTCTTCATGTGACACCTAATAACTGAAGTGCTAATTACTGCACTTCTTTGGCTGGCACCGAAACACTGATAGCTTTTTTTTGTATGAATGCAGAACTTACAATTTTACAAGGAATAATGGAAAAAAATTAGGATCATTTTCATTGCCAACATAAAAGGCAGAAATGGCAAATTACAAAGTTGCATGCAGCCTGCAGAAAGAACAAATTATTTAATGTGTTCAAATTATGATCAGGTATGCTTGGCTCAATTATGAGTAAACAAAAGTTATTTTAGACAATTGGTCCAGAACACCATGCCATTACAATTTCAGACTCACAGTAACAGAGGTATCCAGCACAGAAGTGGGCAATTCAGAGCACCACATCCATGCCAATCTTTTTCCCAGTATTTTATCGCTACTTACACCTACTATGTCGGTATCTTTAATACCCGGACTGTTCAAGCACTTGTCTAATTGTGTCTTAAACATGATGGTTGCATCTGACTCTACCGCTTCTTGTACCCTGATTTGCTCTAAGTATCATGTCAAGTTTCTCATAGTTTTATCTTTATGAAAGAACATGTGAGCAAACAGCTAAAGACATACTAAGTAATTTTGCTTTCCAGATATTCAGCTCCAAGATGAAACTAAACTTTTGCCACATCAGCATCTAATTTGGCCTAAGCTGCTGTTCCAATTTGAATCGTCTTCATGACAAGGATCCAGTAATTTCAGTGTTTAATCAAAGAATCGGGCCAGAATCAGAAACTTTCAACCAATTATTCCCAGTTCACAGTTAGTGAATGTTCAATAAAACAATTTTATGGTTTATTTCTTTTTAAAGTTACAAAAACTTTTACATCTGTAACCTTTTAGAATGCCATCTGCAACAACTTTTCTTTCATGAAACCCTCATCTTGAGCTTTTTTTTTAACCCCTACACCCATCTATTACATGTTAAAATGGCTGGCTTTTCATCACCTTTGCCTTGAGTTGATTCAAAACTCTGCTACTGAAACCCTGATCATCCAAGTCTAATTCTCACATAAGTTCAATGTTTATTCAGGTTGCCAATAAAGCAGAGGCTTTTCAAAATAAAATTTCATTGTTTAAAAATCCTACTATGACTTTGCTTCTCAACATATCTGTAAATCCCTTCAGCTGTATATGATCTCTGCTCTTCCCCATCTCTGACAGTTTAAACACCTTTGATTTTCTTGTGTCTATCAAGGAAGTTCTCTCTTGAGTTGCTGTAGACCACTGCTCTGTAATTTGCTCCATAAACCTCTATTTCTCTCTGCTTCTTGAAATTACTTGGTAAAATTCATTCAACCTCACCCTGCCTTACTATCCTTTAGTGACTCATCAGTATTAAAATTTCTATGGTGAAATTTTTTGGACATCTGCAATATTAAAAGTGCTGTGGAAGTGTGGGTTTGTCTTAGCCGTATCTGTTTCTCTGTACCCTTTGTAGAGGAAGTTTGCGACCATATCCAGCACTATCAATGCTAAGAACTCATGTGGCAGGAAATTATACAAGCTGAGTCCTTTAAATTGGGACGTGAATTTAGAGTCATCTTTGATCCTTGTTGTGAAGCTCTGAATCTGTGTGCTGGCAAGCAATGCCTTGGGTTATCTCATTCAAGCACTTCTATGGGGAAAGTGGATGGGTTTTATGTGAAAGAGCTTGCCTAATAAACCAGCTGATGGGCACTACAAATCCAGTTGTGGTTGGAACCATACAAATCTAGTTGTTACACAGTTCTTAGAGCGTTAATTATATTGAATGATTTCCTTTTATTGAACATTAACTATCACTGAAAGTGATTGTACTTGCTTGATTCTCACTCATTTCTTTTGCATGTTAAAATTACAGGATTCAGTCTTCAGTGATGCATTGCATCTTTAGAAGTATAGGACCATTCATTCTCATCTAATCACCATTTTGCAAACAGCAATGAATTGAGAAAACCATGCAGGAGCAATTTCATTATCTTAGTACAGTTACGTTAGTCACCAGGAAGTCTTGTACTGTTAATAATGTGCATAAAATTGAAGAAACAGTCAAAAAGAATAAAATTTGGGTTTTGATGCAAATTTCTGTTCTCAAAAAGAAATTTGCACATAAAATTATAAATGCTCAAAAGAAAAATTGCACCTGAATCAAAAAAATTCCTATAGGCAATAAACAATGACTTTGATCATAAATATGAAGCATATAATATTGTCTGGTGACTGTACAATAAAATTTGATAATTATAATTGTTGACTAAACATTTTTCGAATATCTTTGTTGTTATTTCTTGGTTATAAGTGCGTATGAGGAATTCCTTAAACGCAGTATGCTTCTGTTGCATTTGAACTGCAAATGTTTTTCTGGAATCTGCATTAATTATGATGAATTTGTAGTTTATGCCCAATTAAAAGTAGTTGGTGATCAAGTGTTTTTATTTCATTTTATTTGCATTTATCTGTAGCTGATGATTCTTGTCCTGAGGCAAAGCTGGAATCAGAAACAATTGGAAAGTGACAGCATATTCAAATTCTCTGCTGAGTCCTGCTGAAGGGTCTCAGCCCAAAGCACCGACTGCACTCTTTTCCATAGATACTGCTGGACCTGCTAAGTTCCTCCAGCATTTTGTGTGTGTTGCTTGGATTTCTAGCATCTGCAGATTTTCTCTTGTTTAGCATTTAAAATCACTACCATGGCTACCTTGTGGTTCATATAATTGAGCTCGGAACAGTTTAAAAAGTATGTTAGTGTTCTTATAAAATAAGTTCTTGATCATGGTGGTCCCTAATCCAAGATACCCCCACTACCACTCCACTTGATTACTGGGGAGTAATGTTCTATTAATTGCACTCATCTCTGATCCATCTGCATCTTTGCTTAAACCTTACTATCAGATTTTATTTTGGCACATGAAGCCTGGTTTCATCTGATCAAACTGTATGGTATTTAATGATCATCCTGTAAAACCAAGAAAATACTGCTTATTTAGTAGAAGCATTGTCTTGGGCCCTTTCCTCTGCCTACTTTTCAATGATTAATACAAAGAGCACAACAATTTCTCAGTCATGAAGACGGAGTCTTTTACATATTATCTTAATACTCAAATCCACTGAACCAAATTTCTGATAGTATTTCTGATCTTGACATGAGTTTGTGATTTTTCTCTAGTTATCTCAAATCTACAGATGGGAAAGGTTTAGAAGAACATGTGCCAAATGCAGACAAATGGGACTGGCATAGATTGGCATCTTGCTTGGCATGGATATTTGGGCCAGAGGGTCTGCTTCTGTGCTGTGTGACTCCTTTACTCTTTGATTCCTTGTTTTGTTGCCCATCATTATATTTTTGAAAAATCAAAGTCCATGGTTCAATCTTACTTTCTTCTACTCTTTACCCACAATATATTTGACAGCTTAATATTCCTTACTGATCCTCACGTTGCATCAAACATGATCTCTCTTCTCTGGTACTATTTCCCATCATCTTCAAATCTGTCTTCACCACTCCCACCCCCCTCAAAATAGCTAATCATTTTTCTTTCAGTCCTTTTAAACCATTGCCTCACCTCAAGTCTACTTTTCCTGTAGTCTTTGAATGTTAACTCTCATAAAATTAACCCCATTTTGCCTAAAAGTCCTTTCTTGAATCACTTCAATCAGATATTTGTACTTAAATAAGTAACAAAATAGCCTGGATCAAATTCACCAGTGACATCCCATGTGATTTTTATTTAAGATAATCCATGGCTTCATTCGCAATCTATCTGCAACCTCTGACATGGTTGACCACACCTCATCCTCCAAGGTCTCTCATCATTTTCTTTTAGGTTCTGACTGCTTTAGTAGTTTTCCATTCTTAACTATTGAGTCATAGCAATGAGATTGCCAGCAATGATATCTTTTCCTGCACTCTGTTGTACCTCGTGTTTCTAACCTTAAATACTTGGCAAGATGTAGAATTTGAATATGCAGTCAGTTTCCAGTTGTTTCTAATTCCAGCGTTGCCTCTTTGTTCAGTACCTGAATTATCGATTATTTATATAGTATGTAATGCAAAACAATCAGAAATTTTATCCAACGAAACATTATATTATGTTCCTGTCACAAATTATGTTGCAGCTATCAACTCTTTTGCTTTCTCTGTATCTTTCCTTCTTTTCTCTGTCTCTCACACCTTCTTGCACTCTCTTGTGTGCTGTCACGCTCTCTTGCATGCTCTCTTGCCTTTGTGTGCATGCTCTCTCTCTCCCCTTTCTGTCTCCTCTTTCCTCTTTTTTCTCTTTTTCACTCTTTTTAGTTCACTGTCTCTCCTCTTTCTCTCCTCTCTTCCATTCTCTCATTCTCTTATTTCTCTTTCTCATTCTTTCTCCCTTTATCTTCTTTCTCTATCCTCTTCTCTCTCCCCTCTCCTCTTTCTCTCTCCCCTCCCTCCCTCTGCTTTCTCTCTTTCACATGTCCTTTCACTCTTTCCCTCTCTCCCCCTCCTCCCTCTCTCCCCATTTTCTTTCCTGTTGCTCTCTATGCTCTTTTGCTCACTCTCCTTCATTCACTCTCCTCTTTTGCTCACTTTGTTTTCTATCTGTCTCCCCCTTTGTCTCTCCTTCTCTGCATCTGACTGTCTCTCTCCTGTCTCTGTCTCTCCACTTCTTTCTCTCAATGTCTCTTTCCCTCTGTGCCCCTCTCCCTCTCCGTCTGTCTGCCTTTCTGTGTCTTTTTACCTCCCACTCCCCTCTTTTACTCTCCCTCCTCCTTTCCCTCCATCCTCTAACCCTCCCTCCCTCTTTGCCCCCCTTCTCATCTTTTTCTCTCTCCTGTACCTCTCTTCCCTTTCTCTCTCTCCCTCCTTTTTCTCTCTTAAGTAATTTGCTAAGCTGTACATCTTTTGGGGTGGATGTGGGAGGAAGCTGGAGCACCCGGAAGAAACCCTGAGGTTGGGTGGGACTACAACTAGAGGTCATGGGTCAAGGAAGAAAGACGAAAGTTTAAGGGGAAACATCTTTACTCAGAGAGTGGTAAGAGTGTGGAACGAGCTGCCAGCAGGAGTGGTTCATGTGAGCTTAATTTCAACATTTAAGAGAAGTTTGAGTAGGTACATGAATGGGAGATGTATGAAGTGCTATGGTCCACTTGCAGTTCGATGGGAGTAGGCAGTTTAAATGGTTCAGCATGGACTAGATGGGCTGAAGGGCCTGTTTCTGTGCTGTACTCTTCTGTGACTCTATGACTCTCTTTGCCCTCTTTTGCTCTCTTCTTCCTCTTTTTCTTTCCTCTGTCTAACCATTAGGGGAAAAACCTGGCCTGTGTGCAAGGTGGAGACAAACTGATCCTCATGGGTAGCTTCAGTGCCACAGTTGGAAAGGATGCAATCCTCTGAAAAATGTGATTAAAAAGGAATAAGTGGGAAAAAGCTCCAACAGAATTGTCCTCCAGACAATTTGTTTAAATCCTGATCTTGTCGTAGCCAAGCCATCGTGGTAACACTACCTTCACCATTCTTCCCCTCACCCTTGCCAACATACCTCATTGCTGTACAACCCTTACTCAAGCTGTTAGATGATCAGTGTATAAGGATGATCAATGCACATCACTCGTGCCATGACAGGTCCCAATGACTGTTGGAGCTGCACTGTTATCTCAATTAGATTGCCCTCAAAACAATGGATTCTGCAAAGAAAGGTCTTCACATACAGTGCCTCTTAGACACCCTGATGATTCTCAATACCCAGGAGCCGGTGTAGCATATTTCTTGTCATTCCTTACATAGCTACTGTTATAGCTACTGCAACATATAATTTCTATTGGCACTGACTAGGTTTTGCTTGCATTTGTTCCAATTTTTATCCTTCAGAAAAATGCTGCAATTTAATCCATTGTAGAAATGCCTCAAAAATATTGGCGTGAATTGTTTGTTGCTGAAATTTCATGGAGCGTTTCTACCATAACTTTAAATCAAAAGTCTATTGAACTGAACCAAAACCCACATGTACAGAAACACTCTCTTTAGCCAATCTCTTCTATCCTATGTAGAGCCATTAACCATACTAGAGAGCATTAAAATATTTTTGTCCATGTTTTTCACAATTTTCATTGGAGATTTGGGGAAGGTTGTTGGGTGAGGTGAGACACTGACAGTCGTCATCCACATTTTTTATTGTGCTTTTTCCTTCAAAGTTGAGGTGGCACAGGTTCTTGCAAGTGTTAGTTAACCTGATTGTCTTCTTTCGGATTTGAAACATCTATTTAACTTCATAAATTTGATGTGTGGCTGTTAGACACAGTTCTCTCAGCAAAATTCCATGTTTCCTCTGCCCTGAAAGCAACAACTATGCTGATCAATGTTTCAATGTGCATTTTTCCTCAGTAAGTGCCAGCCAAGCATGTCAATTCCTCAGTTCTAATGAATTATGAGAAGAAATGTAAGCAAATCATGATGCTTAAATGAATTATCCTTGGTTATTTAAGTCAATAAATGTTTCTCAGCCGGGTTTAAACACTCTAATCTCTTCTTTATTACTATGTATTAATATTCCCTACATTCCTTTCAAATATCTTCATGGTGCCCTTTTGACTCTGAAATCTGTGGTAATCCTATCTTCATTTAGTGTATCTGCATCAATTCTGACCTCTATCACCCCTGAATTTAACCACTCTTCCAGTGATCACACTTTCAACTGCAGTGGGCCCTAGCTTCAGAATTTTTTCCCTGAGTTTCTTGGTCATTTTTACTTTCTTTCTCAGGGACTCTTCTTCAAAGCTGTCTCTTTGACAAGCCTTACATTATGTTCCTTAATACGTCCTTACATATCTTGATGACAGTGTTCATTTAATAACTTTATTTTAGAGTCGTAGAAAAGTACAATACGGAAACAGACCTTTCAGCCCAAACTAGTCCATGCCGAACCACTTAAAATAACTACTCCAATCGATCTGCCATTCATACCCTTAACATCAATGTACCTATCCAAACTTCTCTTAAACATTGAAATCGAGCTTGTATGCACCACTCGCACTGGCAGCTCGTTTCTCATACACATAATGGTGGGTGCAATAGTTCAATCTAAAACCAGTGTATTATGCCTAAACAATGGAGACTGCAATGGGACGAGGGAGAATTTGGCTAGTTGTGACTGGGAGCACAGGCTATATGGTGGGACTGTTGATGAACAGTGGAGGACTTACAAAGGGATTTTTCACGGTGCTCAACAGAAGTATATTCCAGTTAAAAGCAAGGACAGTAAGGGAGGGGAGAGAAGCCTTCAATAACTAGGCTAATAACATAAGGCATCAAACTTAAAGCTCATGCGAACAAAGCTGCCAAGAGTAGTGGGAAACTGGAAGATAGGGAAAACTTTAAAAAGCAACAAAGTACCACTCAGCGAGCAATAAAAAATGGGAAGCTAGATTATGAAAATAAACTAGCACAAAGTACAAAAACGGATGGTAAAAGTTTTTACAATTATATAAAGCGAAAAAGGGTGGCTAAAGGTCCCTTGGAGGACGAGAAGGGGGACTTGACATTGGGTAATGAGGAAATGGCCGAGACTTTGAATGATTATTTTGTGCCAGTCTTCACAGTGGAGGACACATCTAACATGCCAAAGAGAGATGTTATGGATGCGATGGGAGGTGATGACCTCGATACAATAGCTATCACTAAAGAGGTAGTGCTGAGGAAACTTGTGGTCCTGAAGATAGGTAAGTCCCCTGGTTCTGATGGAATGCATCCCAGGGTACTGAAAGAAATGGTAGAAGTTATAGCAGAGGATTTGGTGATGATTTACCAAAATTCTCTGGACTCTGGACACGCCCCGGCAGATTGGAAGACGGTGAATGTCATGCCACTATTCAAAAAAGGATGTAGGCAAAAGGCAGGTAACTATAGGCCAGTTAGTTTAACATCTGTAGTTGGGAAAATGCTTGAAGCTATCATTATCGAAGAAATAGTGAGGCATCTGGAAAGAAATGGATCCATCAGGCCGACAGAGCATGGATTCAGCAAAGGCAGGTCTTGTGTGACAAACTTACTGGAGTTCTTTGAGGATATAACAAGCCCAGTGGATAGAGGGGAACAGATGGATGTCATTTACTTGGATTTCCAGAAGGTATTCGATGAGGTGCCACATAAAAGACTTATCCATTTGCTAAGGATGCATGGAGTTGGGGGTGATGTATTAGCATGGATAGAGGATTGTTTAACTAATAGAAAGCAGCGAGTTGGGATACATGGGTGTTACTCTGGTTGGTAATCAGTGGTGAGCGGTGTGCTGGAGGGGTCAGTGCTGGGCCTGCAACTGCTCACAACATTAACAATCTGGAAGAGGGGACTGAGTGTAGTGTATCTAAGTTTGCTGATGATACTAACTTGAGTGGAAAAGCAAATTGTGTAGAAGATGGGGAGAGTCTGCACAGAGATATAGATAGATTAAGTGAGTGGGCAAGGGTATGACAGATGGAGTATAATGTTGGTAAATGTGAGGTCATCCACTTTGGAAGGAAAAATGAAAGAGCAGATTATTTAAATGGTAAAAAATTGCAGCATGCTGCTGTGCAGAGGGACTTGGGAGTGCTTGTGCATGAATCTCAAAAAGTTGGGTTGCATATGCAGCAGGCTATCAAGAAGGCAAATGGGATGCTGGCCTTTATTGCTGGATGGATTGAATTTAAGAGCAGGGAGGTTATGCTGCAACTGTACAGACTGGTGAGGACGCACCTGGAGTACTGCATGCAGTTCTGATCTCCTTACTTGAGGAAGGATATACTGGCTTTGGAGGCAGTGTAGAGGAGGTTCACCAGGTTGACTCCAGAGATAAGGGGATTAGACTATGAAGAGAGATTAAGTTGCCTGGGACTGCAATCGCTGGAATTCAGAAGAATGAGAGGAGGTCTTATAGAAACATATACAATTATGAAAGGGATAGATAAGATAGTGGAAAAGAAAGTTGTTTCCACTGGTAGGTGAGACTAAAACTAGGGGGCGTAGCCTCAAGATTTGGGGTAGTAGATTTAGGACAGAAATGAGGAGGAACTGCTTTTCCCAGAGAGTGGTGAACCTGTGGAATTCTCTGCTCAATGAAGCCGTAGAGGCTACCTCAGTATATATATTTAAGACAAGGTTGGATAGATTTTTGCATTGTAGGGGAATTAGGGATTGTGGGGAAAAGGCAGGTAGGTGGACATGAGCCCAAGGCAAGATCAGTCATGGTCTTATTGAATGGAAGAGCAGGCTCAGTGGGTCTGATTGCCTGCTCCTGCTCCCACTTCTTATGTTCACACTCTCATGACCCTCTGAGTGAAGAAATTTCCTCTCACGTTCCCCTTAAATTTTTCTGCTTTCACGTTTAACCCACAACCTCTAGTTTGAGTCCCACCCAACCTCAGTGGAAAAAGCCAGCTTGCATTTACTCTAATCTGTACACCTCATAATTTTGTATACCTCTATCAAATCTCCCCTCAATCTTTCCTTATAGCTGAGATCCTCCAGTCTCAGCAACATTTTAATAAATTTTCTCTACACTCTTTCAACCTTATTGACATCTTTCCTGTAGGTAGGAGACCAAAACTGCACACGATACTCCAAATTACTTCACTAACGTCTTGTACAACTTCAGCATAACATCCCATCTCCTGTACTTAATACTTTCATATATGAAGGCCAGTATGCCAAATTCTTTATGACCCTGTCTGTGACACCATGTTCAATAAATTATGGACCTATATTTCCAAATCCCTTTACTCTACATCACTCTTCAGTGCCCTACTGTTCACTGTGTAAGACCTACCCGGGTTGGTCATACTGAAGTGCAACACCTCACACTTGTCTGTATTAAATTCCATCTGCTATTTTTCAGCTCATTTTTCCAGCTGGTCCAGAACCTGCTGCAAGCCATGATAGTCTTCCTTGCTGTCCACTACACCCCCAATCTTGGTGTCATCTGCAAATTTGCTGGTCCAGTTAACCACATTATCATCCAGATCGTTGATATAGATGACAAACAACAGTGGACCCAACACTGATCCCTGTGGCACTCCACTAGTCACAGACCTCCAGTCAGAGAAGAAACCATCTACTACCACTCTCTGGCTTCTCCCACAAAGCCAATGTCTTATCCTATTTACTACCTCATATTGAATGCTGAGCATCTGAACCTTCTTGACCAACCTTCCATGTGGGACCTTGTCAATGCCTTGCTAAAGTCTATGTAGACAACATCCACTGCCTTGCCTTCATTCACTTTCCTGCAATCCTGTGGTACCTCACCTGTCGCTAAGGAAGATTTCAATACAATATCTCTGCTAGGGCCCTGGCAGTTTCTGCATTTGCCTCTCGTAGGGTCTGAGGGAACACCTTGTCAAGCGCTAGGGATTTATCCACTTGATTTGCCTCAGGACAGCAAACACCTCCTCCTCTGCAATCTGTATAGGATCCATGAAGTTGATGCCGCCTTGCCTCACTTCTATAAACTCTGTCCATCTCTTGAGTAAATGCAGATGCAAAAAAAATTCATTTAAGATTTTTCCCATTTCTGTTGTCTCCATACATGGGTTACCATTCTGATCTTCCAGAGGAGGTATTTTGCCCCTTGCGATCCTTTTGCCCCTAACATATCTGTAGAATCCCTTAGGATTTTCCTTCACCTTGTCTGCTGGGGCAAACTCATGTCTTTTAGCCCTCCTGATTTCATTCTTAAGTATTCCCTTGCATTTCTTTCTAAGCACCTCATTTGTTCCTGCCTGCCTATACCTGCTATGCACCTCTTTTAATTTCTGAACCAGGGCCTCGATATCTCTTGATAACCAAGGTTCCCTACACCTGCTACCTCTTTATCTTTTGTTCTAATGGGCAAGTACAAGCTTTGTAGTCTCAAACCTTCACTTTTGAAGGCCCCCCAATTACTAAGTACAGCTTTGTCAGAAAATAGCCTGTCCCAATCCACACATGCCAGATCCTCTCTGATACCGTCAAGATCAGTCTTTTTCCAATTTAAAATCTTAACACCTTTGGATCATTTTGTTATGTTAAAGTAGTTTAATGAATAGTTATATTAATTGTAGGCAGAAATTAAATTTCCCCAATCTTGCAGATGATGTTCCCTTTGCGGTAAGACTCATTTGTCTTAGCTTCTTTTCCAGCATATGCTTCTGAAGTATGATCCAAATAGTTGGAATCATAAAGCCCAGGAGAATCCAGCTGGCCATTATGCTCACTTCTGTCCTAGAAAGAGCTGAAGAATTAGTTCCACTCCTTTGTTTTGCAGTTTGTTTTCACCACAGATCCACTACTGTTTTGAAAGTTACTACTGAATTTGCATCCACCAAGCTTTCAGGCAATTTGTTCCACATCATTTGCCAAGTGAAATATTTTCTCATACAAGGAGAATAAAACTGGGCACAGCGTTGAAAGGAGACCCTTAGGAAAGAAAAAAACTAGGTTTTTTTTCTCTGTATTTAAGTGTCCAAATAATAAAATTTCATATTTGAGTCAGTTTAACATTCTGGTCCTGATATAAATTGTTATGGACCTTTTATTGAATTATGTGCAACAACACAGTTTTTTAAGGAACAGTGTTTTTCTTTAAACATGTTTTCTCCCACATAGTTGAGGATACAACCTTATCTAGTATTTACATGCTTAGTCCTTCACACGTTTCTTAGTCCACCATCCTGATATTTACTTTTATTAGAAGACATCAGCCAGGCATAACCTATCCCTCACAACATAGTTAAACCCTCTTAAATCCATTCATGTTTAAGTGAAGGATCTGTACTGTAAAAATGAGCCCAGTAGTGCCAGAAGCTGATCAGTTCCTGTCAGTCTGTCATTCAGCCAGTCAATAATAGCACTTCAATTGAGGTGATATTTTCTACTCTCCATGGCAGTGAAATTTATCTACAGAAGCATTGTGGTGAAAGGTAAGTCCTTCACACTTTCATAAATGTATTTAAACAACACATCAGAGGTATATAATGAGGCACAAAATTTAAACTGTTCATGCTGAAGGGACATTGATGAGGTTAGACAGTTATTGCCAGAAAAATCAGCTAAGTTTCCAAAGAAACTCAAGTACCTGAGAACTCTGAAAAGCTCATTAATAACTGCAATACAGAGCTTGGCATTTGGGAATAGCAAAAAATCATAAACATTGTGGTGTGCCAAAGTAGAAAATCTCCAGGATCTGGCAGTAGAACTCTAGCTTGTGGATCATGAAGTAGATAGCTCCTGGGACTCGTGAGCTCCAAATTGAGTTAGAAGAGGGTTTTACTGTACTCATTATTTTATTTCTATATTAATTGTATATCCACTACTGTTATTATATGTGATCTTTAAAATCTTTGTTCAGCATTGATATTTTTAGACAATCCAATATTAATTTCACATTCCAGATTTGTTCACATTTCAAAATAGATGAAGTGAAAATCTTGTCCTTTTATTTTCCTCTGTGGTACAAGGGTACAGATAATTACTGCCTTATGTCACCTTGGAGGAATTGTGTGCTAAGAATGAGGAGCTGGTGTGACTGAGGAGAGGGGTGGAGATTGAAGAGGTAAATAGCATAGATGTAGAAATTAAACATGGCAGTGGGATATTCAATTTGTAGGTAACAGCAGAATTAGGATACATCAGCCAGTTTTTTTTTTTGCCTGATCACTGTGATAGTGCGAGAAAGCACAAGAAGAAGAAGGTGAAAACAATGGCAAATTGAGGTAGCTTCAGGATGCTATCTCCTTTTTTGTTTAGTAACAAAGGCCTGCACTATGTTATGCTTTTAGGTATTGAACTTTTAGCAGGAGTCCAACAATCATTAAAGAAATTGACAAATTTTCTAACCTGGACCTAAATGCAAAATGATGCTCCACCTGTTTTCACATTTAGGACATTTTTTTGCACAAAAACTCTTTTAGCATTGGGTGAAGTGGAATTGAGGATCTTTCCATATTTGAAAGTGGTTCAAACTTCTAAAATAAATATTACTTTAGAATGGAGTTTCAGACATGCAAAAACTACTGTATTTTACACAGTTATATATTGTATCTCAAATAATGGAATGAAATGATATACACAGCTCATGTAAAAATGTTTTATTATTTTTCAATAGAATTTGTTAACATCCATACTGGAATACATGATTTCTGTTGATCACTTTATTCTCAGTGGCCTATGATATAATTCTGCTCATGCTATCATTCTGTGTTGCAAATTAAATCCTCGTAGCTTTTGATGAGCATTGAATAGAATTGGAAATGGAGTCTCTTAGTTTTCTCTTTAAAACTCTGAGGTGATGCATTGAATTGTATTATAAAATTCCCATCATTGTTTTAACACTAACAGAACACATCAATGCGCTCTTTGTAATACATGTCAATCAGTTTTGTTAAGAATATGATGAAATTTATCAAACGTTTTACCCAAGTGATTCATGCCATCCACCTCAAACTTTACTTTCCTCCTGTTCTTATTACTCAGCCTTAAGGAATGGTGTCTTCAGCTTCTTCAAGTGTTGCCAAAGTATCATGGCCACTGAATGGTGGCCAGGATGTGGACCGCTTGTTGATTTTTAACTTCTTCCTTCTCAGGGAGGTTAAGTCTAATATTGGCAAAGTTGCCTCTGCTTAGGGTGATGGTTGGATCTGAGACTCTGTTGTTACTTCAGACCAGACCATGTCACTTGATACCCTTATTGGAAGAATTGTTAATTTTATTGTTTAAGTTTTGAGAGCCAGGTGGTAATTGATTTGGAATACCCCTGGTCATTATGCTTTTAATTTGTTAGTGACAAAATTAGCAATGAGTAAGGTCAGATAGGTCAGATATTATTTGCAATCTGAATGCACTTTATTCCTGAAAATGCACTGAACAGAGTTTCGTGTTGTCAATCCTGGCAGGTGCAATTTTACCTTAATCTTGGGAGTTGTCACTCATCTCAGTTTATATTTGAACACTGTTGCATTTGGCTGTTTTTGTGAAGTGTCTTTGAGGAGTTAGGTTCATTTTAATGTCAAAGTGGGAATTTATGGCCTGAGCCAGAGGAAATGGATGAGGTAGTAAATGAATATTTCATTGCAATATTCATCAAGGAGGACATTGGGGATGGTGAGATTAGAGAGGTGTTTTGTTCTAGGATGTTGGTATCAAAGAGGAGATGGTGATGGGTCTTTGGAAGAACATTAAATTGGATAAGTCTCTAGGATCTGGTGGGAACTATCCCTGCTTATTGAGAGAGGCAAATATTGAGGCCTTGATAGTGACATTTGTACAGGAGCCCCCAGTACGATGGATGACCTGACTGATCAAAGTCAGGCTTTATGCAGACTTTCTGAGAAAATTTTAAAGTATTTTTCAAGCTAGGAAAGCATCTTTAGGGGATTACAGCATAGCAGTAGCAGGTCGTTAATTCAAAAGACAAACAGTCTTCACAAAATAAAGGCATTTTCAGTAACCTGATGCACCACAAGGCTGTCAGCTGAGCTCTCTGCTCTACTTGATTTATACTTATGACTGTGAGGCTATGCACAGCTCCAATGCCATATTTAAGTTTGCTGACAAGACCGCTGTGATTGGCCAATTCAAAGGTGGTGACAAATAGGCAAATAGGAGGGAGATTGAAGATCTAGCTGAGTTGTGTCACAGTAACATCCTCTCACACAATGCCAGCAAGACCAAGGAGATAATTATTGACTTAATGACGAGGAAACTGGGAGTCCATAAACCAGTCTTCACTGGGGGATCAGAGGTGGAGAGGGTCAGCAACTTTAAATTTCTCAGTATTATCATTTCAGAGGACCTGTTCTGGGTCCAGCACATTAAGTGTAATTACATCGAAAGCACGGCAGTACCTTTACTTCCTTAGAATTTTGCAAAGATTCGACATGAATCTTAAAACTTTGACAAGCTTCTATAGATGTGTGGTGGTCAGATTGCATCATGGCCTGGTATGGAAACCCCAAAGCCCTTGAACAGAAAGCCTTCCAAAAAGTAGTGCATTTGGCTCAGTCCATCATGGGTAAAGCCCTCTCCACCATTAAGCATATAAACACAGAGCTCTGCTGCAGGAAAGCAGCATCTATCATCAAGGACCCCACCACCCAGGTCATGTTCTTTACTCGCTGCTACCATCGGGAAGAAGTTACAGGAGCCTCAAGATCCATACCACCAAGCTCAGGAACTGTTATTGCCTCCCCAACCATCAGGTTCTTGAATCAGTGGGAATAACTTCACTGAGCTGAACTCACTGCATCAATGAACTGTTCCCAGAACCTATGGACTTGCATTCAAGGACTCTTTGTATCTCATTTTCTCAATATTTATTGCTTATTTGTTTATTATTATTTATTTTCTTTTGTATTTGCACAATTTTGTTGTCTTTTGCACATTGGTTGTTTGTCCATCTTGTTGGTGCAGTCTTCTATTGATTCTATAATGTTTCCTGGATTTACTGGTATGAAAACAAGTCTCAGGGTTGTATATGGTGACATGTAATATAGTTTGACAATAATTTACTTTGAATTTTGCAGTAATCAAACCGAGACTATTTGTTAAAAACAGAGTCTGCCTGTGCAGAACAGGAGGTCACTGAAGAGATATGCTTTGGAAACAGACATGCAATCTCTTCTCTTGACACTTGTAAGATACTTTGTCAAACAGTAATAATGTCTGTTGATACTTTAAAGCAACTTAATGTAGAATTTCTGATTATGTAGCATTGCAATTACACAAGGAATGATAACAGATGTTCATATTAATGGCCCTCCTTGTAAATGTTTATTTCTGCACAGTGGAAAAATCAGTTTATAGACAGTCCTTTGGAGCAGAGTCCTTGCCATAACCCAGGGACTGCCAATATTTCATTAACCACAGGCAAAATTGCAGCAGACTGGAGAATAGCCAATGTTGTTCCTTTATTTATGAAAAGAAATAGAAATAAACCAGGAAATTATAGGCCTGTGAGCCTATAATGGGAGGGAAGTTATTGGGCAAGTTTCTTAGGGATGCGATTAACTTGCATTTGTTGTTGTTTTTCCTATCCGCGCCTTGTCGTGCATCAGGCAGCAACCTTGCTGTTTCTTTAGCGTTTCTTTTTTTTTTAATGTGGTCGAGTTTCTAGCTCGATGCTTAATCCAGCACTGATGGAAAATATGCAACTAGTTGGCCGGATTCAAACCTGGGACCACTCGCATGGAAGTCTGGTGCAGATGCCATGACACCGCCGGCTGGTTACAACTTGCATTTGAAAAAGTATAAACCTTCTAGGGGTAGTCAGCATGGTTTTGTGCTTGGAAGGTGCTGTCTCCATTTTATTTGATTTTTTTTTTAAGGAGGTGATGAAGATGATTAAGTGCAGAGTACTGGATAGTGTATCGATGGATTGCAGTAATATATTCATCAAAGACCCTGATGACGTATTCATCAAGGTCCTATTCAGATGATTAAGGCACATGGGAACCCTGGATTCAAAATTGACTTAATCACAGAAAGCAGAGTGCGATGGTGGAAGTGTGTTTCTTCAATGAGTATCTTGATCAGTCAGTCCAGACAGCTTGCTTCCATGCTGAATGACTCTATGATTGAAATGCACTAATGTTACTGTAAAGTTTAGTGTTTTAGTGTCCAGTGAGGTAAATAAAATGTTATCTGGTTTAATTGTTCCCATTGAGAATTTAGATTTTAAATTCAAACTACTTACTGAGGCAGAAACTTTTTTTTGCAACAAGCTCTTTGACAAATGCAGATAGTGCTAAGGAAAGTTTGAAACATAGTTTAGTCTTGAATAAAAGAACACACACAAAATGCTGGAGGAACTCAACAGGCCAGGCAGCATCTATGGAAAAGAGTACAGTTGACATTTCGGGCCAAGACCCTCCAGCAGAACATTTAGCCTTGAATGATGGATTCCTCTACTCTTTTCTGAAGTAATGCTTAATATAATTGCAGGCTGGAGAATCAACATTACACTACTATTAGCCTTCTCTAATAGCATAACTTAATTTGCTTTTAAGCCTTGTAAAAGTAGGGATTCCAGAACTGAGGTTTTTTAAATGCCTATTGGTGTTATCTCCACTGCTGAAATGGACACGTAAAAATGGTCCCTAACTGCACATTAGCTCCATGCTTTTGTATACTTGGGGCTTGCGAACTTTGCTGCTTCTTGTGTCCCTGGAGGTCAGTCTGCAATTTGACTTTTTTCTTTACCTATGATTGTAGCAATAAGCCAATGAAAATTGGCTGGAAATTCAATGAGTTCTGAATCAGATCTACATCAGAATCTGAGGAAAGGAATCTCAGTGAAGTTTCCATTCAAAACATTGACCTTCGGAGGTTCTGCTGATGTCATCGTTCAGAATTGCAGCTTAAATCAACAGCTCCTCCGGAAAAACGGATATTTTGCCCCATTAGTGTATCAAATCTAAGATCTTTTGAACATATCTGAATTGATAAGGGGGGCAAGGATGGGGAGAAAGGATGGAGATAAAAAAAAGCATCACTGCGGAGCCCATGGAAGAGAGAGGTGCAGCGCGCGGCTCTCCTACACGTGCGCGTGGCTGTGAGGCTGACGCTGGGCCTCGTGCAGGAGAAGTGGCAAGTATGATGAAGATTCTGGAAGAGATAAAGGAAGTCCAAAAAGATATAAAACAAAAACTCAATGATATAAAGTCAGAGCTCGCCAACATCAATCAGGAAATAGCGATGGCAGAGACTCGAATTGAGAAGGTGGAAGACCGCGTGCAATACATGGAACAGATACTAAGTAAGACGATAAAAATATTAAATCAACAGGAAAGTAAATTGCTTGACCAGGAGGGAAGATCACGACGGAAAAATATCAGGATTTATAATGTTCCGGAAGAAGCGGAGTTTGTAGACTTTGTAGGCAAGCTGCTGCGGGAGGCGCTGGAGATTCCCCCGAATATGGAGATGGAAATAGAAAGCGCGCACCGTTCTCTCGCCCAGCGGCCTGCCGGAGACAGACAAAGTAACCCACGATCTATTATACTTAAATTTCTCCGATTCAAGAGTAAGGCAGAGATTCTACGAAAGGCCTGGGGTAAGAAGAGGGTTTTTTGGAACGGGTAGATAATATACTTTTGATCATGATTACCCCCCCCCCCCCCCCCAGCGGTCCTGTAGAGACGGAAGGAGTATTCCGAAGCAAAACAAATATTAAAGGAAGAAAAGATTAAAATTCAAATCCTGTACCCTGCTAAACTGAGGGTATTTTACCAAGAAGGGATATGACTATACCAGATGATGGAAGAGGCGACTACAGACATGAATAACAGAGAACTTGTCCATTAACGTGGTCAAACCAAGGGAAAGTCTGGGTGAGCAGTTATCCCAATCTGCTTGGGAAATAGTGAGAGAACTGAGAAAGCAGGGGATGGGAACAGGACGAGAGAAGGATATTAGGAAGAGACTGTGAGTTCTCCGAAGACAACCCTCACCTCCTCCAGAAGAGCCATAAGGTTTGGCTAACTTTAAAAGTGCTGATAAACTAAACGGAAGCAAAAATAGACGGTGGTATACCTATCTGGAGAAATACGTGTTATAGGGTGGTTTTTATATTACTCAATTTTTAAAAAAATCATTTATTCATTCCTTTTTCCCTGCCTAGATGAGAATATATACATGGGAGGAATACACAGGGAAATCATTTCTGTGTAATGGAGATAGTTTTTTTTACTTACTTTTATAGGTACTGCAATGGGGGCCCTCAACCCACAGGTAGGAGGGGGCTACCCCCTATGGCTAGACTTTTCTTCTAGCCCAACCCAGGGTCATCTAGAGACCCCAGCCTTGGAACCATACCTTCCTTACCTTTCTTTTTATTATTTACTTTTCTTGGTTCTTAATTGTTCAGGGAGTAGATCGATTAAGTTATATTCTGCAAATTTCAATGATATACTAACTTAGTAAGACCATATATTTTGGGTATATACCTCAAGAATGGTTGAAAAGAGATCAATATAAATACTTAATGAATGTACTGCTGGTGACTGGTAAAAAGACCCTTACCAGGAAATGGTTATCTCAGGAGAGCCCAACTTGAAATGTATGGATGGAAATTACAATGGACACTTATGGAATGGTGAAGATAACAACATCTGTTAATCATAAGTTGGAACAATTTTATTCATACTGGAAAAATGGTTTAACTACATAACATCTTATAAGCCTGATTTTATTCTCACAATCAAGGAATATGTTGTTTAAAAAAATCACTCCCTACTCTGTACATAGTTTTCTTCTTTCGATTGTTCTTTCTTTCCTCTTCTTTCTATTAGAGTATACTTCAGATAAATATTATGTGGAGATTTGTGACAAATATGATTATATGATTTTATATATATATAGTATCTGAAATACATCTTATGGAAATGATTGATGAAATTCAATAAAAAAATAAATTACAAAAAACAAAACATTGATCTTCCTCTTCAAATAATTATTGAGCCACTGCATGCATTCCACCATTTGTTATTTTAACTGTGAACAATTCAGTTCCAGCCAGTTTAATTTTTGTGATAGAATTTGAAATTCAAGGACCTACATTACCAGGGGAAGAATAGGGCAAATAATTCCAATTAGCATGGCTAGACAGTATGGTAAGGGGAGCTTATGGGAGGAAAATGTTAGCAACATGGGAATTGTTTGCTGGTTTTACTACTGAAATATAGGAAAGATTATTCAGTTTAGGTGCGAAGCTATTATTTGGCATTTGATGATGATAAATGTGAACACAGAGGTGAATTTAAAACTTCAAGTATCAGTTTCATTCTGGGTATTTCTTGTGCATTGAAATTCAATGTTACATGTTTTTGATATATTTGTCATGTAAAATTGGTGTATTTGCTTTGACATTGCAAGTTGAATTTCTGATTTTAAATCTATTCCTTCAGAAAGAAACCTATTTTGTTTGTTAGTTATTATCTGTTGTTTTAAATTATTAGATTGTAAATATAACTCTAGGACTGATTTGACCTGTGAGCAAAATCTTGCCTGTTACATTATGTTACCCTGTGGAAAGCGCAATGTATTTTTCTGGTACTCAGTTGAAAAATTGTGTCATCTGACCTGTCCTTTTAGCATCTTATGTCAATGCCATGGCAGTTATGAGCTTCCTTAGTTTCCCTGCTTGCAGTTTGACCCTGAGGAAACCATTCTTCCTCCTTTTCTTTAAAAATATGAAGTTACTATTTCATTATTAGGTTCAGTCACTGTCTATAAGATTTTTTTCTTAATAAAAACTATCATGGTGTGGGTAAATGCTAAAATATTTTATTACTTAACTGTTTTCAACATTAAGCGCATGCAGGTGAACCACTGGAAATTGAAGTTCTTTCTTGTATGCACATATAATAACACATCTTTTCCCTTGAAAGAAAAACAAAGAATATTATGTCCTCATAAGTCTGCGAGGAACAATAATCCTTTTCAACAAAGATATTTATATTCTGTAACCAATCCATTTTCACTCACAAACTTTGAATCAGTCTCTGTGGTGGTTTAATGATCCTTTTTGGTCTGATATGTTTCCACAAGTGTTTTTTTTGCATTTGGTGTGTGAATATTTATGTCTTTCTGAGAACTCTGATCAACATGTTAATTTATTCCACATGCTTCTGCCAAGATCCTATCTGTCTGTCACTGTTCATGTTCTTGCTGTGTGACCGTAATTCACTCTGTGTGTCCCATAATGGAGCCCTGAACTGCATCCATGTGATTAGTGAGTCTTTGTGCAAGTTCCGACTGGTTCTGTCTCAGTTCATAGGAACTTCTGTCATTTTCTCATTGATAGGAACTCCTCGTGTTGGTTTGTGTTGAACTGGTGCTATTGTTCCTGGCCTTGGGGAATGTGTAGTCTCCCCATCTTCTTTATTTTTCCTGTTCAGCTTCAGAGAGGATTGTGGAGATATTTTTGATTTTGTGGAGAGACAGATTTTGATCCACAGCTGCATGATGTGGAAACAAGACTGGTGACTTCATCATGATCACTCTATTTAGCACTGACATCCTGACTGTCATATTGGTGTAGCTGGTACGGATATCTATGGAAAGCGGAATTCTTGTGCTACTCCAGAGAGAGGCCCTCATGGATGCTGTTATGAGTTTCTCAAGTTACATCAGGTAAGCATCTGAGCCCCTCAAAGACATCTGTGTACTCTTCCATGCATGCAACACACATCAAAGTTGCTGGTCAACGCAGCAGGCCAGGCAGCATCTCTAGGAAGAGGTACAGTCGTCTTGGTCCGAAACATCGACTGTACCCCTTCCTAGAGATGCTGCCTGGCCTGCTACGTTCACCAGCAACTTTGATGTGTGTTACTTGAATTTCCAGCATCTGCAGAATTCCTCGTGTTTGCTCTTCCATGCATGTTGGGTGGTCACCTATGGTCTGTGAAACCACTACAAAAACTCCTTTCACCAGGTTGAGCTTTTCACATGCACTCAGACCTAGTATTTGTTGAACTCTCTTTTCTATAACCAGTAGCTGTGCCTTTAGGTGCTGCCCCTTGTGCTTGAAAGTCACTATACAACTTCCTTTTACTGGAATGTACCCTCCAGTAGAGCCTGTCACTTTTAACTTCACTGGTATATCTTGTTTTTTTTTTTTACTTTGAGAGTCTTAAAATCATCCATGGATAACAGATTTACCTAGGCTCCGGTGTCAAACTTGAATGGAATTACTGTCTCATTCACAGTCACTGGAACAATCCATTTTGTTTTCCCAGCAGAGAATCCACAAAAATTCCTCCATTTCTTCATCAACCATATGCACCTTTCTCTTGGTAGCCCAAGCATCGCAGCACTTTGCAAAATGATTCTTCTTCCCACAATTATTGCAGGACTTTCATAAGCAGGACACATCTTTGGAATGTGACTACCTCCACATTTGCTGCATTTACTGATTGAGCCTTCCTTTTGGCTTTGCTGTTGCTTTGGGAAATGCCTTGTGTGTTGCTCCGCTGTTTTGACAACATTCACTGTTGTGTCTGCCCTGTGCAGCTCCTTAGCTTGTACTTGTGTGGTCTCTACTGCCCTACACATATCCACAGCCTTTTCCAGCATCAAATCTTTTTCATGGAACAGGCTTTCTCCAAGTCCATCATCTGAAATTCTGCAAGCTGTTCTGTCTTTAACTAGTGAGTCTTTCAAATATCCAAACTCACAGGACTTACTCAGTGTGTGAAGCTCAGCTAAGCAGTGGTCAAAGCTAGCACCTTGTTTCTGAACATGGAAAAAACTCCTCAAGTTTGGTCATCAGAGTGTCCAATGTAAAACCTGTCTCATCAATTTGAAAGCTATCATAGACGTCTAAAGCATCTTCTTCAAATATGTGCAGGAAAACACACGCTTTTAATTTTTCATCATCCCCTCTTGCTCCACTAACGGCTAAATATATATTGAATTGCTGTTAGAAGTATTTCCAATTATTCATTAGATTGCTGAAAAACTGCATAGGTTCGGGGGTACTTAGCTTATCCATGGCAGAAACTCTCAGCCTGTCACCTGAATTTCTTGGTGAATCCAGTGAACTTCTGGAACAGTCACTTCTCTTTGTCACTAGTGTTTCTCTCAGTCATACATGGTATTCATTTACTCTCTGTGTTTAGACCTCACACTGACTTCTGACACATTTTATGTTAGTTTTTAATAAAGACAAATTTGGTGTGGGTAAATGCTAAAACATTTCATCACTCAACTGTGTTCAACACTGACCAGCTCACCATTGTAGCTTCTGGTTCTGGATTGTCCACTGGGAGCTACAGTTCTTTATTATATACACTTATAATAACATTCCATCTATAGAAAGAATTAATATTTCAGGTCAAAGGCTCTCTTCAGAATTGTTCTGTCATTACAAAGCCTTCAGTATTCATATAGGTAAGATGGACTCTGCCATTGTGAGGTTGGAAATGTGCTCAGACCTCACCATTTTTATTTCCTTTTTGTTTTGGGTCATTGATGTTGGTTGAATATGAATCATTAGCCAGTCAGATTTGATCAGTAACAGAATTTGTGTGGAGTTTAATAGAGATAATAAATATGGGATTTCAGAATGGCATTGATACCCTTTCATAAACTTGATACATATGATATTAGGATAAGTAGAAGCAATAGGACTTAATGCCTATCAAGGAAGAAGAAGCTGTAGAAACTCAGTGGGTCAGGGCGGGTAATGGACAGTCAACATTTTGGGTTAGCGACTTTAAGTTCCTGTGTGTTACTATTTCTGAGGACCTGTCCTGGGCCCAGCACATAAGCGCAATTGTGAAGAATGTATGGCAGTGCCTCTATTTCCTTAGGAGTCTGTGAAGATTCAGCATGACATATAAAACTTTGACAAACTTCTATAGATGTGCAGTAGAGAGTGTATTGACTGGCTGCATTATGGTCTGGTATGGAAACAGCAATGCCTTTGAATAGAGAATCCTACAAAACGTAGTGAATTAGCCCCAGTACATCACGAATAAAGCCCTCTCAACCATTGAACACATCTACATGAAACACTCATAGCAATGCATCATCCTTCATCAGAAATCCCCACCACCCAGATCATGCTAACTTCTTGCTGCTGCCATCTGATAGAAAGTACAAGAGCCTCGGGGCTCACACCACCAGGTTCAGGAACAGTTGCTACCCCTAAACTACTAGGCTCTTGAACAAAAGGGGATAACCACACTGACTTGCCCCTATAACCAATGATCTCACTTTAAGGACTCTGTCTGTTTATTTCATGTTCTTGTTGTTTTTTGCTATTTAGTTATATTTGCATTTGCACAATTTGATGTCTTCTGTACTCAGGTTAACCTTTCATTGATCCTGTTACAGTTACTATTCTATAGATTTGCTGAGTATGCCCACAAGAAAAGGGTGGTACTGTATATGGTGACATGTATGTACTTTGATCATGAAATTTACTTTGAACTTTGAATATTTTCCTCTACAGATGTTGCCTGTCCCATTGAGTTCAATCAGCTTCTTGTTTGTTGCTCTAGACTCCAGCATCTATAGTGTCTCGTGTCACCATATTACCTATCAAGTTGGACTAGGGGAAGATGGGAAGTGGTGTCCTCAGACAAAGAGCTAAGACCATAGTTTAATGTTTATTTAAGTACTTGAAATATGCATATTAGAAGAAAACATTTTAAATTGGCCCACTGTTGGTTTAGGGAACAATGTGAGAATACTTAAGGAAATACAAATTGGTTACCTCAATGGTGTGAAAATAACAAATTTATTTCATTAGAGATAAAATATGGGATGCTGCATTTTTACAGGAATTATATGGAAAATTGAATTCTAGATGCGTTCAGAGGAGCAAGGAAGATTGTTAGAGATTGTTACCAAATCATTAACAGAAATGAAGCAAATTATCAAAGCCATAAAAATTGGTGACGCCATCACTTCTAGAGGAGTAGCATAAAAATTGCAACTGTCAGGAAAAATGGTTTGAAACTTCATTCTGAAGGGAAGAGAAAACTGATGAGTGGCCTGGCATCTGAACAATTTTGAAACTACTTGAAAAGGTAAATATGTGCAAATGTTTTCCCGCTGCTGACTTCTGAAAGTACTTTGAAAGTGAGTTTAGCAGTTCAATTGACTTGTTTTATGTCTGTTGCTCCTTACGTGAGAGGCCTGAGTTACAAAGTAATATCTAGGTTGCTTTTCTGTGGTTTCTTTGTTTATGGTTTGAAGGCAGAGATTTCTCTTGATGAATATCAGATATTTATGTTGGATGAAGTGATAATCTAAGCCAGTACTCCAAGTGTGATAGATTGAGTGACTAGTTGGATGGTCTGTCGAGACTCAAGCTATGACAAAGACATTAGATTTTTGCATGCCAGATCTAGAAGTTAGTCTTCTCCTAAAAGTGTCTAAATAATTATTTTTCTTCTGTTCAAAATTTATCCATCTCGTTTCTTTCAATAATTCAGTAGCAGCTTTCCTCTTTCATTTCAAACATTGCAATTCCTTTAAAAGTTAATTTAATAGTGATTAGTAAGATGGAAGAAAAGCTTTGCTTGAGAAATGGAGGTGAATGATGAAAGGCCAGAGTGCATCTTTGCAAGCTTGTGGATTTACTATTAAAGTTTGCAGAGACTGGACAATTCACAAACACCCCAGACCTTACTGTCTCAATGTTCAAAGTATATTTATTATCAAAGTACATATATGTCACCATATACAACCAGGAGAATCTTTTTCTTGTGGGCATTCACAGTTAGTACAAAGAAACACAATAGAATTCAATGAAAGACCACACAGAACAAGATGGACAAACAGCCCATGTGCAAAAGACAACAAATTGTGCAAATACAAAAAGGGCAAAATAGTAAATAAATTACCAATAAATATCGAGAACATGAGATGAAGAATCCTTGAAAGTGAGTCCATAGGTTGTGGGAATAGTTCAGTGTTGGCATGAGTGAGGTTGAGTGAAGTTATCACCTCTGGTTCGAGAGCCTGATGGATGAGGTGTAATAACTGTTCCTGAGCTTGGTGGTATGAGTCCTGAGGCACCCGTACCATGTTCCTGATAGCAACAGTGAAAAGAGAGATGGTGGGGAGTCCCTGATGATGGATGCTTGATGATGGTTCCTTGTAGATGTGCTCATTGGTGGGAGGGCTTTACCTATGATGTATCCACTACTTTTTGTGAGCTTTTCTGTTCAAGGGCATTGGTTGTTTCCATACCAGGCCATGATGCAACCAGTCAATATACTCTCCACCACATACAGTGGCATGCAAGAGTTTGGGCACCCCTGGTCAAAATTTCTGTTACTGTGAATAGTTAAGTGAGTAGAAGATGAACTGATCTCCAATAGTCATAAAGTTAAAGATGAAACATTCTTTTCAACATTTTAAGCAAGATTAGTGTATTATTTTTGTCTTGTACAATTTTAGAGTGGAAAAAAGGAAAGGAGCACCATGCAAAAGTTTGGGCAGCCCAAGAAATTTGAGCTCTTAGATAACTTTTACCGGTCTCAGACCTTAATTAGCTTGTTAGGGCTATGGCTTGTTCACAATCATCATTAGGAAAGGCCTGGTGATGCAAATTTCAAAGCTTTATAAATGTCTCCACTCCTCAAACCTTGTCCCAACAATCAGCAGCCAAGGGCTCCTCTAAGCAGCTCCCTGGCACTCTGAAAATTAAAATAAATGATGCCCAAAAAGCAGGAGAGGGCTATAAGAAGATAGCAAAGCGTTTTCAGGTAGCCATTTCTGCAGTTTGTAATGTAATTAAGAAATGGCAGTTAGCAGGAACAGTGGAGGTCACGTTGAGGTCTAGAAGACCAAGAAAACTTTCTCAGGGGGCGTCACGTGATGACGTGGGATTGAGACGTGTAAATCCAGTTCTCCCGTAAAAAATCAGCAAAGTACCAGTTAAACAAAGCAAAGTTAATAAATACTTTCCGAAAACTATTTATAAACTTTGAAAGACTACTTTACGATATGCCTCGTAAACCGCAACAGAAGAAGTCTGTTGTTGCGAAGCCGCCGCGAGATGGGAAGAAAAAAGGGCCTACTGCAACGATGGAGCCTCAGACTCAGGTTGGATCTCCTTTGGAGGAGATGCATTCTATCTCCGGCGTAGAACAGGGAGCAATGGCGGTGGTTGCGGTCTCTCGGAAGAAGATGCCAGAAATGCGCATGCGCAAAGAAGAACGCAAGCGCAAATCGACACAACTCAAACTACAAGAACTGACAGCCACTGCAACTGAAAGTGACTTAGAGTCAGAATTGGATTCTGCAGAGAACACAGATGAAGAGGAGGAGGAAGAACTGGAAGAGATTGGAAGTAAAGGAGATGATGGAGACATAAAAGAGGCTTTATTGCAACTAGCGGCTGAACTAAGAAAAGTAAGAGCAGAGCTTAGAGATATGAAGATGTGCTATAATAAAACTATGAAAAGACAGGATAAAATGGATAAGAAGCTTCAGAAGATGGAAAGAGCAATGGGGCATATGAATGATAGAGTGGAAAAAACAGAAAATGATCTGCTTGTCTGGAACTCGGAAAGAAATCGACTCTTGGAGAAGGTGGACGTGTTGGAAAATTTCAGTAGACGTTATAATATCAAAATTGTGGGTCTTAAAGAAGGTATGGAGGGAGAAAATCCAATAGAATTTTTTCAAAGATGGATCCTGGAAGTTTTGCAAATGAAAGAGGAAGTTCGATCAATTGAAATTGAGCGGGCACATAGAGCTCTAAGACCAAAACCACAAGATAACCAATATCCACGATCGATCTTAATAAAATTCTTAAGATTTCAAGACAAGGAAAGGATTCTACAGGCAGCTGCCCAAGCTGCCAAGAATAGAAAAGGGCCATTGATGATTCGAGGGAACAAAGTTTTTTTCTACCCTGATATAAGTTATGAACTTTTGAAGAGAAGGAAGAAATTTAATCCAGTGGAAAAAATCCTATGGGATCACGGTTATCAATTTATATTGCGTTATCTTGCAACCTTGAAGATTTTTTTGCCTGGTGGAGAAAAAAGATTTTTTGATGACTACGAGAAAGCTGAGCAGTTTGTGCGAGATTCTTTGAATATTCACCAGATACAAGAACAAATCCAGGGGAGCGAAATAGATTGAAGATGAAGACTGGGTCAAGAATGGACTTGTTGGATTTTTAGGCGGATGAATATATAAATATATTATTAATTATACGAGGGGGGGAAGAAAGATTAAAATTTGAAGAATACTAATTGGGAATAGTAACATTAATTTTGTTTATATGTATATATAATTTTTTTTGTTGCGGGGGAGCTGGAAGAAGCACTGACCAATTGCTACGCTAGTCATGTGTGCAAGCGTGGCTTTAGCCACGACCTGCAAAATGGAGGGGGGTAGTGTTGTGTATCTTTTCATTCACAACATTAGTGGGGGGGGGTATTTTGTTTTTTCTTTTTCTGTATCTTTTCTATCTTTTTCTTTCTTTTTGCCTGGAGGGTTGGGAGGGGAACACATAGCAACATGGTGAAGTTCAAAGAGATTCCCCAAGGAACTATGAGAGTTGAGAAGATAAGTAATGTTTTAGATTTGAGTAACTTTGTTAAGAATAATGACTAATTTATTGAATTTTTTGAGTTTTAATGTTAATGGGCTTAATGGACCATTAAAAAGAAAAAGAACCTTAACACATATTAAGAAAATGAAGATAGATTTAGCCTTTTTACAGGAAATGCATTTAACAGAAACAGAACATCAGAAACTAAAGAGAGATTGGGTGGGTAGTGTTGTTGCGGCTTCATTTAATTCAAAAGCGAGGGGAGTAGCAATTTTGATCAATAAAACGTTACCAATTAAAATACAAAATGTAATAGCCGATTCTGTGGGGAGATACGTAATTATACATTGTCAACTTTTCTCTGAATTATGGACATTTATGAATATTTATGCTCCAAATGAAAATGATGCAAAATTCATACAGGAAGCTTTTTTGAATTTGGTGGATGCACATGAAAAAATATTAATTGGAGGAGACTTTAATTTTTGCTTAGACCCAATCTTAGATAGATCAACTAAGGCTGTTATAAAATCGAAGGTAGTAAATCTAACTTTATCATTGATGAAAGATTTAAATTTGATTGATATATGGAGAAGAATCAATCCTAAAGAAAGAGGCTATTCGTTCTATTCTCATAGACATAAAACTTATTCAAGGATAGATTTTTTTCCTATTATCAATGCATATTCAACACAGTGAAAAATATGGAATATAAAGCAAGAATATTGTCAGATCATTCTCCTTTATTAATAACAATAATAATGACTGATAAGGAAGAAGTGGCTTATAGATGGAGATTTAATTCAACATTATTAAAACGTCAAGATTTTTGTGATTTTATGAAAAAGCAGATCCAATTTTTTTTGGATACAAATTTTCATTCAGTGGATGATAAATTTATATTATGGGATGTGATGAAAGCTTATCTGAGGGGCCAGATAATAAGTTATACGTCTAAAATTAAGAAAGGATATATGGCAGACTAGATCAATTGGAAAAAGAGATTACAAAATTAGAAAAAGAATCTCAAAGATATATGTCGGAAGAAAAACGAAGGCAACTTGTCAATAAGAAGTTACAATATAATACGCTTCAGACATATAGAATGGAAAAAGCAATTATAAGAACTAAACAAAGGTATTATGAGTTAGGTGAGAGAGCACATAAAATTCTTGCCTGGCAGTTGAAAACAGAACAAGCTTCCAAAACAATAAATGCAATTAGAACAAGTGCAAATAAAATATCTTATAAACCTCTTGAAATAAATGAAACCTTTAAAAGTTTCTATTCTGAATTATATCAATCAGAATCACAAAATGATGTTAATGAGATAGAAAGGTTTTTATCACAAGTGACTCTTCCAAAATTGAACTCGGCAGAAGGGATTAGATGTGCCTTTTACACTAAAAGAAGTTGAAGAAGCTTTAGGATCACTTCAAAGTAATAAATCTCCAGGAGAAGATGGTTTTCCACCTGAATTTTATAAAAAGTTTAAAGATTTATTATTTCCTCTCTTTATGGAGTTAATACGTCAAGCAGAAAAAACACATAAACTCCCAGAATCTTTTTCAACAGCGATTGTAATAGTATTGCCAAAAAAAGACAGAGACCCTATGAAACCAACATCATACAGGCCTATTTCTTTATTGAATACTGATTATAAAATATTAGCAAAAATTTTATCGAATAGATTATCTAAATACTTACCAAAATTAATACATATGGATCAAACAGGATTTATTAAAAATAGACAATTGGCAGATAATGTAACTCGGCTACTCAGTATAATTCATTTGGCACAAAAAAGGGACGAGAAGAGTATAGTAGTAGCCTTGGATGCAGAAAAAGCATTTGATAGATTAGAAAGGGATTTTTTATTTAAAGTATTAGAAAAATATGGGTTAGGAACATCTTTTATAAATTGGATTAAAATTTTAAATTCTAACCCTAAGGCTAAAGTAGTGACAAACTCTCAAATTTCAACACCATTCCAGTTAAAAAGGTCAACTAGACAAGGTTGTCCATTATCACCTGCTTTATTTGTACTGGCGATAGAGCCATTAGCAGAACTAATCAGAATTGATCCAGATATTATGGGTTTTAGAGTTAATCAGGAGGAATATAAAATTAATCTTTTTGCCGATGATGTTTTGATTTACTTAACAAACCCACAATATTCATTACATAAATTATCTTCTAGATTGGATGAATATGGAAAGGTATCAAGTTACAAAATAAATTGGGATAAAAGTGAAATTTTACCTCTTACTAAAGGAGACTATAGTCAATGTCGGTTTGCAACCCAATTTAGATGGCCGGTAAATGGTATAAAGTATTTAGGTATAAGACTTGATAATGATGTAAAGAATTTATATAAATTTAATTATTTACCACTATTGAAAAAAATTCAAGAAGATCTTGACAAATGGATGATACTACCAATAACATTAGTAGGTAGAGTCAATGTTGTAAAAATGAACATATTTCCTAGATTACAGTATTTGTTTCAAACATTACCAATACAATTGCCACAGAATTTTTTTCAAGAGTTAATGTGTGAGAAAATTTCCTTGGAAAGGTAAAATGTCAAGAATATCATTGGAAAAATTGACATGTAAATTTGAATGAGGAGGGTTACAACTTCCAAACTTTAAGAATTATTATAAAGCAAATCAACTTAGACTTATTGCATCCTTCTTCGATGATTGAAAACCAGCATGGATTAAAGTAGAATTAGACAAGATAGGAGAAAATAGACCTGAAGATTTTATATATAAATGGGAATCTAAATGGATACAGGAAAAGAAAGAATCTCCTATATTAATACATTTGATTGATCTATGGAATAAGATAAATGTTGATAATGAAATACAGAAATCCTTATTAGCAAGGAGACCTTTGTTCCAAAACAGACTTATTACTTTTACAATGGTCAATCAACTTTTATATAATTGGTACCAAAAAGGGATTAAATTTATAGGAGATTGTTATGAACGAGGTATATTGATGTCATTTGAACAACTAAAGGATAAATATAAAATATCAAATAACACTTTCTTTTGTTACCTTCAATTAAGGGCTTACTTAAAAGGTAAGCTGGGTCAAACAATGTTTTTGCCAAAACCTAATGAAATTGAAACTTTAATTCAAAAAGGGAAAAGTAAAAAATTTATTTCTTGTATGTATAATTTGATTCAAAAACAGACAATTAAACAAGGAATCCATAAGTCAAAACAAAAATGGGAAACAGATCTGAATATTAATATTGATGAAACAAATTGGTCAAGACTCTGTCTTGACAGTATGACAAATACAATAAATGTTCGACTTAGATTAGTACAATATAATTTTTTACACCAATTATATATTACACCACAAAAAATAAATAGATTAAATTCAAATCTATCCGATAAATGCTTTCGGTGTAATCAAGAAATTGGTACTTTCTTACATTCTACTTGGTCTTGTTTTAAAATTCAACCCTTTTGGGTAAATTTAAGAGTCTTATTGGAACAAATTACTGGAACTCAACTCCCACATAACCCTGTATTAGGTGATATTGAAGGGATAAAGCCGAAACTTGAATAAATATCAGAAAGAATTTATAAAAATTGCATTGGCACTAGCTAAGAAAACTATAGCAGTTACTTGGAAATCTGATTCGTATTTAAGTATGAATCGTTGGAATAATGAAATGGCTAGTTCTATTCCACTCAAAAAAATTACTTATAATTTAAGAGATAAATATGTAACATTTTTGAATATTTGGTGCCCTTATTTACAAAAGATAGGATGGCATATATAAGTGCTCCGATAAAGATCTTGGTCCCTTGGGGAAAGTAACGAATAAGTATACCAAATTTATTTTGAATTCCGTGGAGCATGTGGAAACCTTCCAATACCCAGGCGGCTCTTCTTTTTTTTTCTTCTTTTCTTTTTTAGGTAGGACTTTATATGGGGCGGGGGGAGGGTTAAGGGGAGGCGGGAGGGTAGATTTTATCTTTTCATGTATTCTTTTTGAAAACTCAATAAAAATTATATAAAAAAAAGAAAACTTTCTCAGAGAACTGCTCATAGGATTGCTAGTAAGGCAAATCAAAACCCCAGCTTGACTGCAAAAGGCCTTCAGGAAGATTTAGCAGACTCTGGAGTGGTGGTGCTCTGTTCTACTGTGCAGCGACACCTGCACAAATATAACCTTTGTGGAAGAGTCATCAGAAGAAAACCTTTCCTGAGTCCTCACCACAAAATTCAGCATCAGAAGTTTGCAAAGGAACATCTAAACAAGCCTGATGCATTTTGGAAACAAGTCCTGTGGACTGATGAAGTTAAAATAGAACTTTTTGACTGCAATGAGCAAAGGTATGTTTGGAGAAAAAAGGGTGCAGAATTTCATGAAAAGAACACCTCTCCAACTGTTAAGCACGGAGATGGATCGATCATGCTTTGGGCTTGTGTTGCAGCCAGTGGCACGGGGAACATTTCACTGGTAGAGGGAAGAATGAATTCAGTTAAATACCAGCAAATTCTGGAAGCAAACATCACACCGTCTGTAAAAAAGCTGAAGATGAAAAGAGGATGGCTTCTACATCAGGATAATGATCCTAAACACACCTCAAAATCCACAATGGACTACCTCAAGAGGCACAAGCTGGAGGTTTTGCCGTGGCCCTCACAGTCCCCCGACCTAAACATCATCGAAAATCTGTGGATAGACCTCAAAAGAACAGTGCATGCAAGACGGTCCAAGAATCTCACAGAACTAGAAACCTTTTGCAAGGAAGAATGGGTGAAAATCCCCCAAACAAGAATTGAAAGACTCTTTGCTGGCTAAAGAAAGCGTTTACAAGCTGTGATACTTGCCAAAGGGAGTTTTACGAAGTACTGACCATGCAGGATGCCCAAACTTTTGTTTTGGGCGGTTCTCCTTTTTTGTTATTTTGAAACTCTAAAAGATGGAAATGAAGTTTTCTTGCTTAAAGTATTAAAGAAATGTGTCATCTTTAACTTTATGCCTTTTGGAAATCAGGTCATCTTTTACTCACTTAGCTATTCACAGTAACAAATTTTGACTGGGGTGCTCAAAATTTTGCATGCCACTGTATCTATGTAAGTTTATCAAAGTTTTAGGTGACATGCTGAATCTATGCAAACTTCTAAGGAAGTAGAGATGTTGCCGTGCTTTCTTTGTAATGGCACTCTCGTGCTGGACACAGGACTGATCCTCTGACATCATAATACTGATGTATTTAAAGTTGCTGACCCTCTCTACCCCTGATCCCCTGGTGAGGACTGGCTCATGGACCTTCAGTTTCCTTCTCCTGTAGTCAAAATCAGCTCCTTGGTCTTGCTGATATTGAGTTGCTGTTGTGGCACCGCGCAGATCTTCAGTCTCTCTCCTATATGCTGATACATCATCACCTTTAATTCGGTCAAAGACTGCAGTGTCGTCAGCAAGCTTAGACATGGTATTGGAGCTGTACTTAGCCTCACAGTCACAAGCATAAAGCGAGTAGAGTAAATGGTTAAGTACAGAGCCTTCTGGTGCATTTGTGCTGATTGTGATTATTGAGGAGATGTTGTTGCCAATCATAAGACCATAAAACCATAAGATACAGGAGCAGAATTAGGCCATACAGCCCATTGAGTCTGCTCCACCATTCAATCATGGACTGATCCACTTCATCCAGTCATCCTCACTCCCCTGCTTTCACCCCATACCCTTTGATGCCCTGGCTAAATAAGAACCTATCTATCTCTGCCTTAAATACACCCAATGACTTGGTTTCCACAGCCGCTCGTGGCAACAAATTCCACAGATTTACCACCCTCTGACTAAAGTAATTTCTCCGCATCTCAGTTCTAAAAGGACGTCCTTCAATCCTGAAGTCGTGCCCTTTTGTCCTAGAATTCCCTACAATGGGAAATAACTTTGCCTTATCTAATTTGTTCAGGCCTTTTAACATTTGGAATGTTTCTATGAGATCCCCCCTCATTCTCCTGAACTCCAGGGAATACAGCCCAGGAGCTGCCAGATGTTCCTCATACGGTAATCCTGTCATTCCTGGAATCATTCTCATGAATCTTCTCTGAATCTTCTGCAATGTCAGTATATCCTTTCTAAAATAAGGAGCCCAAAACTGCACACAATACTCCAAGCTTGGTCTCATGAGTGCCTTATAGAACTGACTGGGGTCTGCAAGTGAGGAAGTAGAGGATCCAGCTGCAAAGGAGGTATTGAGTTTGAGGACTTGGAGCTTAAGGATTAGTTTGGAGGGGTGAAGAGCTGTAGTCAATGAAGATCATCCTGATGCATGCACCTTCACTATCCAGATATTCTAGGGTTGAGTACTGAGCCAATGAAATATCATCTGCTGTTGACCTGTTGTGACGGTAGGCAAATTGGAGTGGATCCTTGTCACTTCTTAGGCATGAGTCGATGTGCTTCATCGCTAACCTCTCAAAACACTTCACCACAGTGGATGTAAGTGCTACTGGACGATAGTCATTGAGGCAGGCTACCATGTTCTTCTTAGGCACCGGTATAACTGAAACCTGCTTGAAGCAGGTGGCTTTCTCAGACTGCCAAAGTGAGAGGTTAAGTAAACACTCTGGCCCGTTGAACAGCACAGGTCTTTAGGACTCGGCCAGGTACCCTGTCTGGGCCATATGTTTTCTGTGGGTTCACCCTTCTGAAGGATGCTGTCATGTTGGGCTCTGAGACTGAGATCACAGGGTCATCAGGACCTGTGGGAGTTTGTGAAGGTGCCTCGATGTTTTGACAGTCAAAGTGAGCATAAAAAGAATTGAGCTCATCTGGGTGTGAAACCTTGTTGTCACCTCTGTGGCTTGGTTTCACTTTATAGGAGGTGGTAGTATTCAAGCCCAGCCACAGCTGTCGAGCATCCTTCAGTGATTCAGGTTTGGTCCCAAATTGCCACTTGGCATACGAGGGGTGATTGATAAGTTCATGGCCTAAGGTAGAAGGAGTGAATTTTAGAAAACCTAGCACATTTATTTTTCCTACATTTACGCACTTAGTCCAGTGGTCGTGGAGGATACGGATCCTTTCTTTGTAGAAGTCCGTGTCTTGGACCTCCAGAAAGTGGTTCACAGCAGGGGTTATTGATAGGTTCGTGGCTTAAGGTAGAAGGAGCTGAATTATTAACTTCAAACTTTCTTCATTTTCACAGAGTTGAACTGCATGTGCATGTAATGAGAGCAGTATAACTCATCTCCTTCCACCTTAGGCCCTGAACTTACCAATCGCCCCTGCTATGGACCACCTGGAGGTCCAAGACGCTCTCGTTACATGCACATGCATTTCAATTCTTTGATAATGCAGAAAGTTTGAAGTTAATAACTCATCTCCTACTACCTTAGGCCACAAACTTATCAATCACTCCTGCTATGGACCACTTCTACAAAGAAGGGATTCGTATGCTCCACGACCACTGGACTAAGTGTGTACACGTATGAGGGGACTATGTTGAAAAATACATATGCTAGGTTTTCTAAAATTGACTCCTTCTGCCTTAGGCCACAAACCTATCAAATCACCCCTCGTAGTTACTGATTTACATTCACTGATACTCTACATTTATTGGAGGTACATCAGCTTCATTATTGTAGCAGCCTATCCTGATTCAAATTTTAACTCTTTTGTGTACGTATATTTACAATTCAATATTGTGTCCCGGTTGTGCATAAATATGGCATTTTTTTGGTTGGAGGATGGGGAAACGAGGCAGCACGTTAAAGTCTGACAATGGAGAAACATTCTGTAAGTGATCCATAGGCTTGCTTTAATAGCTGTCCTAGTTTATTTCCTTTCCAGTGAAGAAAATCAATATTGGTACTATTTCAGTACATTTCCACATAATATTCTGCTCTGATCCTCTGGAATTATGCTGGAATGGACACTTCTCCCTCTTGGCTCACAACTTCATCCTAAAGATCTTAACAGGAGCATTTTGAAATAAAATCTGATGTTCTATATCAGGAGACATTAGAGTAGATAACTGTGAGCTGTGTCTGACAAACAGGCTTTTGTGGAGCATCTTGAAAAGAAAAGGGATCTTGAGTGTAAGTCCATAACTCCCTGAAAGTGGCTGCACAAGTTCATAGTGTTGTAAAGAAAGCAGATGGTATGTTTGCTTTTGGTTGAGACACAGTTCAAAAATTAGGAAATTATGTTGCACCTTTATAAAACTTTGGCCGCATCAGGAGAATTGCATTCATTTCTAGTTGCCCCATTACAGGAAGGACGTGAAACAAACTAGAGGGTGCAGAAGAGGTTTACCAGTTCTGGATAATATGGTATGTGCTATACAGAGAGGTTGGGCAAACTAGGGTTGTTTTCTTTGGCAGGAGACTTGATAAACATTTGTAAAATTGTGGGGGCACAGATATAGGCAGCTGGTATCCTTATCCCAGTGTCAAAATATCTAATACTAGAGGGCATGCATTCAAGGTGAAGGGGGGGGGCGGGGCGGAGTTCAAAAGATAGGTGCAGGGCAAACTTTTTTTACACAGAGCATGGAGGTGCTTGGAATCTACTGCCAGAAGTGTTGATGGAAATGGGTATAAAAGATGAGTTTAAGGAGCAGTTAGACACATGAGTATGCAGAGACTGTGGGCAATGAGGAGGCAGAAAGAATAGAGGTAATTAGGCATCATTCGCTTAATTTGGTCTGCACTTCATCGTGGCTGAAGGACCTGCCCAATACGGTAGCGTTCTATGAAAATAGAGAAGCAGTAAGATTTGGGGATAACGTGCTGGAGCTTTGGGCCTTGGCAGCAGATGTCACAGTTGCCAATGGGGCAACATTGTAATGAGAGGAAATGTGAAATTGGAAGTTGGAGCCTGTATTTGAGAGAGGATGAATTGCTGTTTTGGATGCTAAACCATTAGAGAAGAGAGAAGAACCAAGTTTTTAAAAAAATACACAAGTAAACTAACTACTGCTTTTTTTGTCAAATTGAGTATTTTTCTGTGAATTTCGTGAGTGTAATTTTGTTTAATTATACATGATTGGTCATTTTACTCACCTTGTGTAGAAAGTAATTGAAATATGTAAAATGCACGTTACATAGAAAGGTGATTTAATATTCAAAATAATACACCACTCTTTAGGATGTTTTATGTTGTACACTACCGTTCAAAGCTATACAAAAATCACCATCCTTGTACATTTTAGATTTGTAAAAGTATCAAGCCAGAAGTTGCTCATCTGTTTTCATCTTTTGTATTTTAAGGGAAACGTTTACTCTGCATTATGTATTTTAATCATAAACACATTTGTCAAAAATGTGTTCATGATTTTGCTCCACATAGTTCTTATTTACTCTCTGCCCCTCCCAGCCATTGCTGATAATGTGGAACTGAAAGACTTCCAACCTAAGTATTTGGGTTATCCAAAACTCTTTTCGCACATACAAAGAATTTTTTGAAAGGTTAGTATTGAAATGTTTTTCCCAGTTATGCCACATTATTTAATACCATTATATTTTAAGTGCCAGTATAGAAACTGTAAATAACAATCTTGAATGAATAATTGGCTAAAGTGGGAAGAGATACTTTAAGGTCAAATTAATATCAAATTAATCTGTTGATAATTTTGCTAATGCCACATATACCTTTCTCTATGTTTGAATTGAATCATACAAAAAACTTAAAAAATTGAAGTAGGTGCAAGCCATCTGGTCTGTCGAGTCTGCTCAGCCATTCAATAAGATCTTGACTCAGTTCCGCCAACCTGCCTTTCTCCCATAACTCTTAATTCTTTTGCTATTCTAATTGGGTCTTAAATATATTCAATGAGATAGCCTCTATTGCCTCCCTGGACAGAGAATTCCACAGCTTCACTGTCATCTGGGAAAAGCAGTTTCTCTTCATCTTCATCCTGATTCTATTCCTCTGAATCTACAAACTATGGCCCCTAGTTCTATGCTCCCTTACCAGTGGAAACAACTTTCCTACCTCTATCTTATCTATCCCCCTCACAGTTTTAATTGTTTGTATAAGATCCCCTCTCATTCATCTGACTTCCAATGAGTATAGTCTTAGACGATTGATCTCTCCTCATAGGTTAACCTCCTCATCTCTGGAGCCTCTTCTGCACCACCTCCAAAGCCAATATGTCTTTGCTCAAGTAAGGAGACCAGAACTGCATGCTCTGTATTCCAGATACGGCCTCATCAGTACCTTGTGCAGTTCCAGCTTAACCTCCCTGCTCTTAAATTTCATCCCTCAAGTAATGAATTCTTTGAAGGCATAGATTTGGTTATTAAGTTAGTGCTATCTCATGTCATTCAGGTTATAGTTGAGTGATTAGGTAAGTGTTTTATTTATTCACAGATATTGCAGCCAGGGCTTTTGTTAATGCCCATTGCAACCATCCTTGCAGTGAGCAGTGGTTTTGGAGTTATTGTGATGAATGTACTTGTACAATGCTGGAAGGCAACTCCAGGATTCTCATTCAGTGATGATACAAGCTTGATGTATTTCCAAACCAAAATGAGCCATGACTTGGCCCAGCAGAAATGTGATAACAGCAGTGTAGTGTCACAGATTTGTGAGGTGCTTTGAGAAAAGCCTTGGTTTGTTGCTACATTGCTTTTTCCAGGTAGTTGGGATCCAGCCACAGTGAATCGGTAATGGATAGGCCAATTCATTGATATGCATGAGGCACCATGGCTAAGTGAATGCTGAGCTTTGAACATCCCATGCTATTTCTCACCATGGCATAATTCCTCTCAATTCCCCTCAACAATTTGTTTTCCATTCATTCCCCAGAATCCTCAGAGTTTTCAGCAAAAATCTATCTTTTAAATTTTTTACCATTTGTGTTTTCTTTACCTCCATATCAATTTTCACTTATCACCAGCCTCTGCCTCCCCACCTGATTCCATTTTCCCTTCATCTTCCACCTCACCTGGTTTCACTTCTCATCTAGCAGCCCATCTCATTGCTTCCCCTCACCTCTTTATGATGGCTAATGGCTCTCCACAGTCTCTGTCCTGACGCAAGATCTCAGCCTGAATCGTCGACCAACCCTTTGCCTTCACAGATGGTATCTTGTCTGCAGAGTGCCTCCTGAAGTTTGTGTTTTGTTCCAGATTCCACCACCTGCAGTTTTTGTGTCTCCTTCCTTAGTTTTGACTCTGACCAATGCTTTTTTTTGATAGATAAGGACATTCAGAAAATCGTGGTTATCTGGTGGGAAAATGCATCAAAAATTCATTGAGTTATTTTACCATATCAAAGAAAAACACTAATTCTCACCATATGCTTAGTGGAACATAAAGAGTGTTGTCATTGTAATTGAGGAAATGCTTTTATCTCTTGAATGCATCTGCCCACTGCCAGCAATTTATATAGAGACTGATGCAAATATGTTTGACTTTGTACCCTCTCTCTCTCATAAACATCATTTATGCATACACACATAGCTACATTGAAAGATGTACTTCAGCTTTGTCTCCGATAACTGATTACCACCAATTGCAGAAGCTGAAGTTAATATGCTTGGGGGATGTTCTGTAGGATGTCCATTTGCAAAAAAAACCTCTGTTAAATGCAATCTCCAGTCTGTCAGCTTTGTAATTCGCCTATGTGATATAGCTAAGGACATAGAGGCAGAAGCAGGAATAAAACAGTCAGACCCTTGAGCCTGCTCTGCCATTCAGTCTGATCACTCCAGGCCTCAGTTATCACCCTCCCCAAACCTGCTTACTCTTCTGCAGTTTATGGAATATATCTGCCTTGGATATATCCAGTGATTTCTTGATGAAGGGAATTCTGAAACTTTATGGCCCTTGGAGAAGAAATTCTTTCACGTGTCCATCTTAAATAGACAACCCTTAATCTGAAGCAAAATGCTCAGATACCCCCACAAGGGCAAATAGCCTCTCGGCAACTGTACCTGTTGTCAGCTCTGCCAGTCCCTCTCAGCGGTCTCTCCATCAGTCCCTCACAGAATCATCAATATTTTAATAAGATCATCTCAGATTCTTCTTAACTCCCATGAGTTTTGCCTCAACTTGTTCAATCTTTCTTCATACATCTGCCCCTTCATTCCAGAAAGCAAGTAAGTGAACCTTCTCTGCACTGTTTCCACTGCGAGCACAACTGTTGTTAAATGTGGAGGTCAAACCTGCATGTTGTACTCCAAGTCTTGTCCTTGAAACTCACCTACTTTTATACCCAAGACACCTGCAACATTAGTCAACATTGCTTCACCTTCCAAATTGTTTTCTACACCTGAAAGCTAGCTTAGTTTGATATATTCAGACTCACAAATCCTTTGTACCACTAAATCCTATGCGTTTTCTATAGATTTTATTTGTTTTAATTTCATGGATTAGTCTACCATCTAAACTAAAGGTACTATGTACATTTATTTCATCATCTTAGTTATCTCCACAAAATACTCAATCAAGTTTGTGAGAGTATAGGAGTTGGGATGTAAAGTTAAAATTGTACAAGGCATTGGTAAGGCCAAATTTGGAGTATTGTGTACAGTTCTGGTCACCGAATTATAGGAAAGATGTCAACAAAATAGAGAAAGTACAGAGAAGATTTACTATAATATTACCTGGGTTTCAGCACCTAAGTTACAGAGAAAGGTTGAACAAGTTGGGTCTTTATTCTTTGGAGCATAGGAGGTTGGGGGGGGGGACTTGATAGAGGTATTTAAAATTATGAGGGGGATAGATAGAGTTGACATGGATAGGCTTTTTCCATTGAGAGTAGGGGAGATTCAAACAAGAGGACAAGAGTTGAGAGTTAGGGGGCAAAAGTTTAGGGGTAACATGAGGGGGAACTTCTTTACTCAGAGAGTGGTAGCTGTGTGGAACAAGCTTCCAGCAGAAGTGATAGAGGCAGGTTCGATATTGTCATTTAAAGTAAAATTGGATAGCTATATGGACAGGAAAAGAATGGAGGGTTGTGGGCTGAGTGCAGGTCAGTGGGACTAGGTGAGAGTAAGCAGTCAGCACGGACTAGAAGGGCCGAGATGGCCTGTTTCCGTGCTGTAATTGTTATACGGTTATATGTGAACTCCCCCCACCCCCAACAAAGCTACGACTGTCCCTAATAATCTTATACTTTTCCAGATGTGGATAGGTCCTATCCCTCAGAATCTTATCTAATATTGTCCCTACCACTGTTGTAAGACTCATGATTTATAATTTCCTGTTTTGTCACGCTTGCCCTTCTCTTGTCTTCTGGGCCTTTTACTTGATTAGGACGTCTCTTGTCATGGCCTGGCAATCTACAGTCTCAATTCTCTCAATAGCCTTGGACTTATCCACCTTAATTTGCTTGGAGAAGCCCAACACCTACTTGATGTCAGTGCACCCTAAAATACCAGCATTCTCTTTTCCCGATCTTGCTATCCTCAATGTCTTTTTCATTGGTGAATACCAATGTGAAGTATTCATTTTGTATGTGGCCCATTTCGTATGACTCTAGGCATAAATTTTCTCTTTTGTCTTTAAGTGGTCCTATTCTCTCCTTAATTACCCTCTTATTTTTAATATATACATAAAACACCTTGGGATTCTTTTTAATCCTATTTGCTGAAGACATTTCATGGCCTTCTTGCTTTCCTGTTTAAGTTCTTGCTTGCTTCCTGAAAGACTTGTCTGATTTCAGCTTGTTTAACCTTACAGAATGCAATTAATACTGACGATTATAATTTAACTCAAAACTAACAGATTTCATCAAGAAGTAATTCATCTGAACAATGTCAAACATCTCTTTTTGAAGGGAGGAGATTACCAGTAAGACCAAAGAATCCGCTCATGGGATCTTCTGATGATAAGTTTTCACGTCAGTTGAGATCACCCCGTAACCCTCAAGTAAGAAGCTATTTGCCTGGTTATAGGAGCAGTGGCAGGAGAATGAAATATGCACCATATCCACAAGAACAAAGACGACATGCAATTCAGAGATTTGGTAGGTCTTTGTTGTATTATTTTCATAATGTGCCTCGTGATGATTCAACATGATACCTTGGGCATTGTAATTTTGCATTTTGGAGTAGAAATTCAGCTTTGATGCTGCAAAAGCTGCTGAAGTATGTACTTGTAACAATGAGCTTCAGTTTTGAAAGTTGCTTCTCAGTTGTATATATGAAACCATTGTACTTCAAAAAAAAATCAAATGAAGTTTCTTCTTTCCCATGGAGTTTATTTTATGTACTTCTGTGCCTGTATTTCAATAGTTCCTGATCCAGAGCCTAGAATACCTTCACGTGCAAGGGGTGCCCTGGGACAGCGGGAAACTATTTACAGAGCAGCCCCAGCAAAACGCAAAGTGCCAGGTAGGTTTGGTTATTCACTGTAAGTGGAAAGTTAAGTAACATTGATACTAAAAACTGCAATGACAGAGTGATTTGTGAAAATGAATAGATATATTGGTTTTGTTGGGAAGAGAGAGCCGGAAGAAAGACCGATCTAATTTAAATGTTAATATGTTGCTCTAAAATTATATTCTTGCAAAACTGATTATATATTGCCAAAACATAAAGTAGTATTGCCTATTCTGACATTTTTTGAGGCTTCCACATGGAGACAGATTACAAAATGTGTTTCTTTCTTTCAAGCATTTCTTCACGCAGTGAAGTTAGCCTGGTATTCGTATATTGTTCTCACTTGAATTTGTGGCATACTGCCGAGGCTGGTTACTTACTTTGTGAGCAACATTTATTAGCTGGCAACTTTGAGAAACTTTCAGTGAGAACTTGAATTATCATTTCTTGTCACTGATCTGTAATCAGAGTTGGGAAGTTAGCAGTTTTAACAGTTTTATACAGGGAAGACCCTGGGCAAACTGGACTGTATTTGATATGTGGTGATGTCAATAAGGAAGGGAAGGGCAGGAGTGATTACAAATGGATGTAATTGTGGTTTAAAATTGTTTCCTCTACGTAAGTGTAAGAAGTACAAAATAATTGTTACTCTGGATTCAATACAACACAAAAACACAGAAGATAATGAACACAACAATAATAATAAAAAACACAGATTGATTGTATGTCCATAAAGTGATGCTGAGCGACTGACGGGAAATAAAAAATAGTGATGGAGTTTGTGGGTGGAGGTGTTGGTCAGTCTTAATGCTTGGGGAAAGTAACTGTTTTGGGGTCTGGTGGTCCTGGCGTGGATGCTATGTAACCTCCTCCCTGATGGGATTGGAACAAACAGTCCATGAGCAGGAAGAGTAGAATCCTTCATGATGTTATTCCTGTGATGGTCCCCTTGACTGGTTTCTCGATTTTCAGCAGCAGTCCATGTGCTGGGATTAACATTAAGGAGATGTGGTCAGAAAGGCCAAGATGAGGTGAAGATAAAGAAATAAAGATGAATTATAAGTGGCAACAACAGAACCGTTGTCAACACATGTTGGGAAAAAAAATAGGAGGAGTAGTTATGATGCAGAACTTTTATCAAAGTTGAAACCCCAAGTGAATCCTGGTGACCACACCTTACTCATTCCTTTTACCCACTGAAATCCTCCACTCAGTTTTGCGAGGAGCAAAGCGGCCCCACCCTCTGGCCATCTGTGCTGAGTAGTCACACACACAATTCCCTGTCCTCACTGAAGAACTGATAGCTAAGGAAGAAATTCAGCTCTTTCTGTACTTGAGCAACAAGGTAAGGACTGTATGGTAGAACCATAATGGAATTGCTTCCCACAACTCCAGTGATTCAGATTTAATCCCAGTCTGGAATGTTCCACGTATGGAGCTTGTTCTCTTTGTGACTGTGTGAGATTCCTCCAGGTGTTCCAATTGTCACCCGCATACCAAAGCCATGCAGTACGGTACATTAATTATTGTACATTTCCTCTCATGTCAAAGTGAGTGGTAGAGCATGGAGCGAGTTGATGGGAATGGGGGAAAATAAAATGGGATTAATGTAGGATAATTGTGAATATTCCTCATGGACATGCTGGACTGAAAGATTTGTTTCCATGTTGTGTGAGCCTATGGCTGACATATACATTAAATGTGGGTGCATAATATTTTTAAAAAATTAAAGGAGTAGTTATGTAAGTTAATCTGCTTTTTCCAAAACCTTACCTCCTGCAGAAATTAATGTACCTGCTGAACTTCACATCATTGTTAATAATAAAATGATCAATATTACTCCAACACAGTTTTGCCATTCATTTCCACAACTTGGAAGCTCTGTTTAGAAGTTCATTATATAGTTTAGATGGGGTCATAATTCCCAAATAATTGCAGTGGTACAATTTTTTGTTTCTTGCAATATCTTTTTTTTTTCAGAGAATTGAATTTGACTGCATCCTCTCAAAAGTTTGAAACATTGAGAAGTCACAGTATTGACTGGGTGATTCTTACTGTTCCTGTTTTAGAAACAAGTAATTTGTCTGAGCCCAAAGACATAACAGTTCGAGTTATGAGTCCACAGTCTGTGCTTGTTATGTGGGTTGATCCTGACGTTGAAAGAGAAAAGAATCCTGGCATGGCCACAGACAGGTATGTCTTTGCATAATAAATTGCAATATTTAGTTTGATTGCATTATGTGGATTTATTGTTGGCTTCTCTGTCTGTGCTGGATGAAAGAAGTCACCTTCTATTTAACTCTCAGTTGGTTATTAAAAGAAAACTATTGAAGTGAGTACCTAATTAATATTTCTTTACTTTGTGTGAGTTTTTGATGATCAAGGTGACTAAAAACAATGCCTTAAAACCAAAGTCTAGCAGACCTACAGAGAGTTCTTTTGTTGCAACGTGGATAACTTATGCAATGCTGTAGTGATCTACTGTGTCTCTGTGGCTGCTTTATAAGAACTTCTATTGCCATCTTTGTAATTAATTTTGTTAAGAGATACAGTTTGAAACAGGCCCTTATGGCCAATTGAGTCTCGCTGTCCAGGGTAATCTAGCCACTTAACACCAGTTTAATCACAGGACAATTTACAATAACCGATTAGCCTACTAATTAGTACATCTTTGGAGGAAACTGGAACACCTGGAGGAAACCCACGCACTCCTGTGGAGAACATAAAACTCCCTTACAGATGGTGCTAGAATTGAACTCTGAACTTTGGAATGCCCCAAGCTGTAATTGCATCACGCTAACCGTTACGCTACCATGGTGCTCTTTGCTTCCTTCCCTGCTATTCACTGAGGCAAACTAATGTGTCATCTGTGCTGTTGGCACTCCTAGACTCAGCCACTATGCTGCTTTGTTACTTTTTCCACATTCTCATTGTAAGGTGGCCAACTACCCTGTCATGTCATATCAATGTGATGCATCTGTGGTCTGCAGGGCCGTGTTAGATAAATACCATGCATGATGTTTACTATGCATGCACACTGAATGAAACTTGATTTCCTTCCTTTAATGATATTCATGAGCTTGTCATTTTTCTACTCTTTTACTTTCAGCAGTTTACTTTCCTCTACAGTGGTCTCCGATTAATTGGGACACATTGGGATCAGTACGTTTTGGCCCAATTAAGTGACTTCCCTAAATAGTCAAAAATTCATGGAAATAGTTAAAAAGGTATACAAAAGACAAACTGCTGTTTAACTGAGAAACAAATTATGTATTTATGTAAAATACAGAACAAATTAGAACATTACCAATACTACTATAGTACTATAAAGCTGTGTATTAGTTCCTAATAGTTATCATTGCAGGAATTCATCCCAGTGTACACTGCCTTGTTTTTTTTGCAACACTCACAGCACGCTGGAGGAACTCAGCAGGTCAGGCAGCATCCATGGAAAAGATTGGTCGACGTTTCGAGCCGGAACCCTTCCCAGTCCTGATGAAGGGTTCCGGCCTGAAATGTCGACCGATCTTTCCACTGATGCTGCCCGACCTGCTGAGTTCCTCCAGCATGTTGTGAGTGTTGCTTTGACCCCAGCATCTGCAGATTATTTTGTGTTTACGCCTTGTTCTTTTGACTGTAAATTAACAAAATCGGCATAGACACCTGAATAATGTTATACCTTCATAGAATTCTTTTGACAATTGCATCTTTCAAATCTTCATTTTCATTGTAATATTCAAGATAATAGCCAATACCTTCAAATTTTTCATGGTTTCTAACTTATTGAAGTTGTGAAATCATTTCATTTTCACTCATAGCCATTTCTGGCATCTCCAAGCCTGAATGCTTGAAATTGCAGTGAGAAAAACAGCTTTGAATTGTCTTACGGCTTACTTCTCACCATCTATCAATGAAAAAATCACAGATTTTTGAAGGCAAACACATGCAACTGAAGCTGTTTAAAAACTGATCATCCTGAGTGTAGCATGTGGTGTCTAACGCCCACACAAGTGCATGCAACTGATGCTAGTTAGAAACTGGCAACAGTCTCCTGTACTAATTAAGTGGCATAGTGTCCCAAATAAGTGAAGGGAATCCTGGCTATTTTGTCAATTAGTATTTGTTCTTTAAGGGTTGTCCCAAAATAGCAGTTGTCCCAATTAACTGGAATCCACTGTATTATTCAACTTAAAAATTTAAAAATATCAAATACAGTACTTAGAAAAAGTATTTAACCACTTGAAAGAAAGTTTTCATGTTTTATTGTTTTACAACATTGAATCACAGAGGACTTAATATAATTTGATGATTAACTTAACTGTTCTCCAAGGAATGTTCAATGACTTGGAAATTTTCTTGTATCTATCTCCTGACTTGTTCCTATCAAGAACATTTTTGCTGAGTTGTTTGGAGTGTTCTTTTGTCTTTGTGGTGTAGTTTATTCCAGGATACTGACTCACCAGCTATTGGACCTTCCAGGTACAGGTATATTTTTTACTATAGTCAATTGAAACACCGTGATTGCACACACTGATCTTCATTTAACTAATTATGTGACTTCTAAAACCAATTGGCTGCACCAATGATGATTTGGTGTGTCATATTAAAGGGGGTTAATGCAATCAATTATTGTGTTTTATATTTGTAATCACTTAGTTGGGATTTGTTTTCACTTTGACATGAAGGAGTCTTTTTTGTTGGTCATTGTCAAAAAAAGCCAAGTTAAATCCACTGTGATTCAATGTTGTAAGACAAAAAAAACACGCAAACTTCCGGTGGGGGGGGGGGAGGATACTTTTTATAGGCACTGTATCTAAAATAGAACTTGAAGACAAATTTTCTGTTCTTTTGTTTGCTAATCTTTGACATTTCAAACACAGTAAATTCACCCATATAAAACTTTGTTGATTAAAGATCAAGAGACTAGGGACATGATCTCTGTTTCTCTCAGTAGCTGCCTGACTAATTTGATATTTTTAGAACATTCTGTTTTTAATTTCAGATTTTTTAGCATCTATAGTAATTATCCTGTGATCAAATCTGTCATGAGTGTTCTAACTCAGCATGTTACATTCCATCAACCACCCTGTCTTTCCAGATGCATATTGGCTCCTAAGCACCAGAAAGCTCAAGGTCAGGTCTAATTTTGCCATCTCGACCTCATGTATTCCGGTTCCTGTGAAAAAAGTACCAGGGTAAAGTAAATCTAATGCCTGGCAAGATTGGAATCTGGGTAATTAGCTAAACCAAGAGCTTCTACACCTCAGGAAGTTCGAAGTGACCTTTGCGCTGATAATGAAAGTTAAAATGCCATGACCAAGTACAGGAAACGAAGGTTCAGAAAAGGCTGGTTTTTGATTCTTGAGGACTAGAATAAAGGGTGGGTAAAATTTATATTGCAATGTTGAGACCCTTGTTGGACTAAACTTTAAATTATATTTGGTTTTTGATAACACACTTTTGAAAAGATCTGTTAATCTTGAAAAGAGTGCAATGCACATTCACCAAAATATTACCTTGCATTCAAACATGAGATTTGCCATAGGTTAAATTTCTAGTACAATATTGAGTGATGATTTGATCGAGATTGGCAAAGTTCTGTGAAAGTCAGTGATAAGGTTCGTGGAGAGAAACTAGTTTCAATGGTAGTGAAATCAAGGAAGAAGGGATATGGTCTGAAAAATGAGAGCTAGCTTTTCCAAGAGTGAAGTTGCATGATTCTACATTGATATGGTGATGAAAATTTGGAACTCTGTACAACAGCAAAGGATGTTAATTTAACACATGAGACTCATATTCCTGTTGATTTATCATTGCTACATGAATCATGAAACAGTGAAAAGCTTTGTTTTGTGTGGCATTCAGACTTATGACATACATAATTATATTGTAGTGAAAAGAAAACAATGTAGAATATAGATTCACTGTTATAGAGAAAGTGCATCACAGAGACAAATAATAATTGGTAGATTCTTTTTGTCTTTTTCTCAATTGTGACTCTGTATGCTGCTTCCATTGATATGGCTATTTCAACTGCTCTTCTAAATGTAAGTTGTTCTTCAATTAGGAGCTGTCTTTAAATGCTTTCTTGTAAGATTCCACAAACTAAACGATCTCCTGGTGCATCATTAAGCCCATCGTTGAACTGACAATAGACCAGCAATAGGGCTTACGCCAGAAGTGAATGTCAAATTAATTAAAATGGATTTGGACACTGGCTCAGCTGTTTCAGTCATTCCACAAAATGAGTTTGAGAGAGGCTTTTCAAGGATACTAAACTGAAGCCTGTAGATATCCAACTAAGAACTTATAGTGGAGAAAATATAATGCCTGTGGGAATGACATTCGTAACAGTGAAATAGAACAACCAACAAGCCACGTTGGGTTTGTATGTGGTAAAACAGGGGGATCAGTGTTGTGGGAGAGTGATCGGTTGAAACAACAACAACTTGATTGGAGATCCATGCACAATTTTCATGCCACATCCCCTCCAATAAAGTCGACAGAAAGCGAATTAAGGAAGGTACTGGATGATGCTACAACTGTCCCCATGCTGAACACCGTGAACCTTTGCTCAACAGAGAACAATGGGTGTGGTGCCAACCTATATGCCTCTGGTTGGAAAGCATATTGGACTAAGGAATGACAATGCTGCTCAGAGGAAGCAAGAAAGCAGTAAATGCAGTGGTTCAACTGCCACAATTTTTGTAGGTGACATATCTGAAAAAGCTTCTGATCTGTTAATCAGGCAGTTACTTGTGAAATGTTTCTTGGTTTTAAGCTGAAAGAGAGTTCAAGGAGCTTCAGGAAAGATGCAAGCATTTGGCTTTTGTATATATAAAGAACCAGAACCTACTCTGTGTGCATTAAGGTTATTACATGAACTTCATGTGGGAGACAAAAAGCTGCTTGTAAATGTGATACAAAGACCAAAGCCCAGCTGGATGAATGGAAGGCCAAAAAGAAAGGAGTCAATGGAGATATGAAAACAGGATTCCTCAGATGATGATGTGGATAAGGAAATAGGAGAGATCAAGTTATAAATGGTGTAATAGAAGGAATAATGAGAGAATACTCCAGTGAACTGAAAGGACCTTCCCAACATCAAGATGTACATCCTAGAAACAAGAAAAAGAAAGACAAGAAGTTGTAAAGGAGAAAGGCTCCAGAGCTATCACACTTTCAGCCATCTCAGAGTCAACTCCTAACGCCACTACAGAGGAGACCCCAGAACCTGAGATTGTTACACAGCCACCAGTCTCATCTGCTAAACAGAGTGATCCCCCTTGTCAGGAAAAACATTTTCCCACAAGAGTAAGAAATCCTCTACAGCAATGAAGTCTTTTGGCCAAATGGGACAATTTAAAATTTACTATGTTGTGGATTTCTGTATATACTGCATTATATTGTATACTATGTATATCGTTGAGAAGCATTCTCTATTGAGTTGAAATTTGTTGTTAAGCCGGAAGGAGTGTTGTGTATTTAATATTTCAGTAATATTGAAGTAATCTTGTGAAGTGCCCAAGACTATGCGGCTAGGCACAGTTCAAATGGCATCTATGCACTTGCTGATGACACAAGTATTGTTGGCAGAATTTCAGATGGTGACAAGAGGCCATACAGGCTCTAGTACAGGAGCCTGAAAGCAAACACTCAACAACTCAAGAATAGCTTCTTCCCCTCTGCCATCTGATTTGGGAATGGACATTGAACCCTGATACTGCATGACTTTAACTATTGTATATTTACTGTAATTCACAGTTTGTTTTTCTCTATTGTGTAATGCATTGTACTGCTGCCACAAGGACATATGCCAGTGACATTGAACGTGATTCTGATATATTGTTTTATTAAGCATTTTGTTTGTATAATTTATTATGGTTGTATGTAAAAGTACATGATTGCATATGTCACATGATCGTGCGCACCTTGCTTAAGGTAAGTACAAAATTAGGCTCACATTTCGGACTCCCATGTTTTTCTTTGAATTAGCTTAATGTTTTGAAGTTACAGCACCAATGCGTTGTGATGTTATTGAAAGTTGAAATAGATCTAAAGGGTGCAATAACTTGTCACGATTTCTCTGCTTTTGCACATAGCTGTGATGTTGAATGCTTACTTATTTTTCTGGTGAGAGTGCATTTTGGTATTTTTGCACAATGGTAATTTCGTATATCACGAGATTCTGGAAGCTGCACTGGTGTCTTTGGGCTTGAAATTAAAATGCTTCTCTTGATAGTCATTGCAACGGATTAAATTGATTTTTTTAATGCAAAGATCATCGTATTGCTGTAAAATTTGGAAGTGGTTCTTTTTTTATTGTTCCTCTGCAATTTTTATTGCTGATTTGGTACTTATGCAGGCACAGACTCATGTCTTATTGCATATACTGAAAACAGACTTATTAAAGATGTGCAGTGACAAAGAGGCAGCTGAAAGTGCAAAATTATACAATTAAGCTTATTCTTAAAAGCAGGAATGCTTTGACAGAACCAAGAAATCAAAGGAAATAGATTAAATCTTGAAAATGAACAAGACAGAAATATATCTAACAACCTTATACACATTTTTGTAACTGGGTGCAGTCACAGAAATGTGAGGAGTTTCAGTGAACTGTTATATTTGATGATCCATTTTGTCAGAAGGGATATTCACATTTGGGAGCTCAGCATCCAAGGATACACATTTTGTCAGAAGGACAGGGAGTTGGACAGAGGGATGGTAAGGCTACTTTGGTAAAAATTCAAATCAAATCCTAAGAAAGAAAGGACAAAGGATCTGAAGATGTAGAATCCTTGTGGTTAGAGTTGAGAAACTGTGAGGATAAAAAAAAAACTCTGATGCGAGTTATACACAGGCCACCAAACAGTAGCCAGGATGTGGGGTACAAATTGCAATAGGAGATAGAAAAGGCATGGAAAAAAAGACAATTTTACAATTGTAATGAGAAATTTCATTATGCAGGTAGATTGGGAAAATCAGGTTGGTACTGGATCCCAAGAGAAGGAATTTGTAGCATGCCTACATGATACCTTTTTAAAGCAGCTTGAGGTTGATCCCTATTGGGGAAAAGCCAATTCTGGATTTGCAGTTGTGTAATGAGATGATTTGATTAGGGGGCTTAAGGTGAAGGACCTGTTCTGAGACAGTGATCACGATATGATAGAATTCACCATGTAGTTTGAGAGGAAGCTGGAAAATGATATTGGGAAGTTAATAATGGGGGAACAGAAAAGATCTCAATAAGGATTTTATTGCTGCTATCACTGTGGAATCTGTGAGCAGTACACCAGAAATTCAAGAGTGTCAGGGGCAGAAGTAAGTGTTGTTGCATAAACTAAGGACAATTGCTTGGGAAACTGAAAAGTCTGAAGTTTGATAAGTCACTTGGACCAGGGTTTTGAAGGAGGTAGCTGAAAGATTTGTGCAGGTGTTAGTGGTGATCTTTCAAGAATAACAAGATTCAGGAATGGACTGGAAAATTGTAAATGCCACTCCACTCTTTAAGAAGTGAGGTAGGCAAAAGTAGAAAGTTATAAGCCAGTTAGGTTGACTTCAGTGGTTGAAAAGATGTTGGAGTCCATTACTGAGGACGTGGTTTTGGGGTATTAGAGGCACATGACAAAATAGGCCAAAGTTAGCATTGTTTCCTTAAAGGGAAATATCTTGCCTGACAAATCTGTTGGAATTCTCTGAGGAACTAGCGGACAGAATATAAAAAGGAGAGTCAGTTGATAGTGTTTACTTGAATTTTCAGAAGGCCTTTGACAAGATGCCATACATGAGGCTGCTAAACAAGGTAAGAACAGGAAGATAAGATTATCACAAGAGAGATACTAACATGGATAGAAAATTGGCTGACTGACCAGAGGAAACATTGGGAATAAAGGAAGTCTTTTCTGGTTGGCTGCTGGTGAATAGTAGTGTTGAGATTACTTCTTCACATTATGTCAATAATTTAGGTGACAGAATTGATGGATTTGTGGTCAAGTTTACAGATGAAAGGAAGTTAGATAGAGGGCAGGTAGTATTGAGGAAGCAGGGAATCTGCAGAAGGACTTCAATGAGAATGGGCAAAGAAGTGGCAGATGGAATACGGTACATGGAAGTTAATGGTCTTGCACTTTGGTAGAAGGAATAAAAGCATAGATTATTTTCTAAATGGGGAGCAAATTCAGAAATTAGAAGAACAAAGGCATTTGAGAGTCCTCGTGCATGATTCCCTACAGGTTAACTTGCAGGTTGAGTCGGTGGTAAGGAAGACAAATGCAATGCAAGCATTCATTTTGAGAGAACCACAATATTGAAAAAAGGTTGTATGAGGGGTGATTGCTAAGTTCGTGGCCTAAGGTAGAAGGAGTTAATTTTAGAAAACCTAGCACATTTAATTGTCCTACATTTATACACTTAGTTCAGCAGTTGTGGAACATACAGATCCCTTCTTTGTAGAAGTCGGCATCTTGGACCTCCAGAAAATAGTCCACTGCAGGGGTGATGGATAAGTTCGTGGCCTAAGGTAGAAGGAGATGAGGAGAAACTTCAAACTTTCTGCATTTTCACTCTAGAGTTGAACTGCACGTGCATGTAACGAGAGCTGTATAATTCATCTCCTTAGGCCACGAACTTATCAATCACCCCTGCTGTGGACCACTTTTACAAAGAAGGGATCCGTATGCTCCACGACCACTGGACTAAGTGTGTACATGTAGGAGGGGACTATGTGAAAAAATAAATGTGCTAGGTTTTCTAAAATTGACTCCTTCTACCCTAGGCCATGAACTGATCAATCACCCCTTGTAATGCTGAGGCCTTATAAAGCATTGGTCAGAACACGCTTCAGAGTTCAAAGTGCATTTATTATTAAAGTATGTATACAGTATACAACTTTAAGGTTCATCTTCTTGCAGGCGTCCTCAAAGCAAAGAAAACAATAGAATGCATTTAAACAAAAACCCTACACAACAATACCATCAAACATCCAATGTGCAGGAATTGTGCAAACAATCGTGCAAACAATAAAAAGTAAAGAAATAACGTTAACTGTAGGGTCCTGGAAAAGCGAGTCCTCAGCACTGTGTGGATGGTTGTAGGCCACAACTGCAGAGTCCATTCAGTGCTCAAGCAACCTGATCAAATCATGCAAATATTAAAAATAAGTGAACAAACACAAGTGGAGTATGAACTGCAGAATCCCTGAAAGTGAGTCCACAACTGTGGAGTGTGTACAGTGCTGAAGCGGGTGGAGCCTGTCCAGAAGCCGTCCAAGACTCCTCCACCTTTCCCCCACCGCCAAGACAGGTCAAACGCAGGCAGATGGCACTGAACACCTCTTCATTTTCTGCTCTCGTTCTTGACGATTTTAATCTTGCTTGATGATTTAATCGTTGTGGAGTAATGGAGATGACCATGGGTTCATGTTCCACCATTCGGAATTGTTGAAGCATACATCCCCAGTGACGGCCATAGCAGCATTCTCTACTTAAATCAATGCCAAATCCCCTGGGAGATTGCAGAAGTGCCATTTCATTTAGTTGGATCAAGAATGCATTCTTACAAGGGAAATTACAGGCTGAAATTAATCACAGTTAAGAAGAAGAAGTATATTTAGAAGAAGATCATCTAGTTATTTTGTAAGCTGACTGCAAGATGTCACTGTTGGTCGCTGGTGCCATCTTGGAGTATTGTGAGCAGTTTTGGGCCCCTTATCTAAGAAAAGATGTACTGGCTTTGGAGATGGTCCAGAGGAGGTTCATTAGAATGATCCCAGGAATGAAAGGATCAATGTATGAAGAGTGTTTGTCAGCTCTGGGCCTGTAATTGCTGGAGTTTAGAAGAACGAGGGGGGGATCTCATTGAAACCTATTGAATATTGAAAGGCCTATAAAGAGTGGACATGGGGAGGATATTTCCTATAGTGGAGGAGTTGAGGATTAGTGGGCATTGCCTCAGAATAGAAACATAGAAAATCTACAGCACAATACAGACCCTTTGGCCCTTTGCCAAACATGTCCCTACCTTAGAACTACCTAGGCTTTACCCATAGCCCTCTATTTTACTAAGCTCCATGTAGCCATCCAGGTGTCTCTTAAAAGACCCTATTGTTTCTGCCTCCACCGCCGCCGGCAGCCCACTCCACGCACTCACCACTCTCTGCATTAAAAAACTTACCCCTGACATCTCTTCTGTACCTACTTCCAAGAGAAGGACATCCCTTCAGAACAGATGAGCAAGAATTTCTTTAGCCAGAAGGTGGTGAAGCTCTGGAATTCATTCCCATACATGGAAGCGGAGGCCAAGTCATTGGGTATATCTGAAATGGAGGATGATAAATTCTTCATTAGTAAGAGTATCAAATGTTACCGGAAGAAGGGGGGAGAACAGGGTTTAGAGGGAAGATAAATCAGCAACAATGGACTAGCAGAGCGGACTCAATGAGCCAAGTGGCCTGTTCTGCTCCTATGTCTTATAGTAACTATAATCCTCTGTCAACATAGAATATTGAACATTACAGCATAGTACAGCCCTTTCAGCCTGTCAGGTTGTGCTGACCTATTAAATTTCTCTACAATCAATCTAACTCTTCCTTCCTACATATCAGTCTATTTTTTTTTATCATCCATGTGCCTAAGAGTTTTTTAAATGTTGCTAATACATGTGCTTCCTTCCCCACCCATGGCGGGGCATTCCATGCATCCACTACTGTGTTTAAAAAAAACAAAAAAATCTTAACACAATACTTTCCTCCAGCAACCTTATAATTATGCCTTCTCTTGTTTGTTGAGGTTGCAGTTTTGGGTACACATTGGAAAACACTCACAGATTATGGGAATTCACCCTGTAAGAATGCATTTGTGCAGTCAGTATGGCTTAATAATGTGTAATACGATGAATGAAGTTATTTTGTCCCTTTGCTAGATTGATTGGGACATTGTTTCATCTGTCTTGATTCTGCAGACTGAACCATTGTTGAAAAATTTCTATCTGCTATCTCTGTTCTGCATTTCCAGTACATAGACTGTACTGTGGTGCTGTCACACATCCATGGTCTCAATGAATGGCAAAGCAGGCATGAAGGATCAAATGGTCTTCTGCTATTGTTTGTATTGTTATGTAGCAAACCCACTTGGTTTTGGATACTGAACTCCTGCCAACAACATTTTCCTCCCTTATTGCTGCTTCCAACGTGTTGTTCAATGTGGAAGCATATTAATTCTTCTGATGCAGAATGTGAAATGGGTAGAGAATTTTTCTTCTGAAAAAGAATAGGTTTGTTTTTACAACAACTAGTTAAATTTCCTGGTCAGTTCTCCAGCTATAATCGACTGGGTTTGCTCTTTGGTGCTAAACCCCTTTGTCCAAATCTTTTCTCACCACCACCAACATAAACTGGGAGGTAGTATGATTTATTATGGACAGTCATCAGATTTGTTTTGAGATAAAAACAACATACTGGACACATTCAAAAAGGAATCACGTGAAACACTGAAATAATATGTGAGAATGCTGTTCTTGGACTACTGTTCAGCATTCAACACCATGATTCCCTCCAGGCTTGACAAGAAACTCAGAGACTTCAACCTTCACCCTGCCGTGTACAGCTGGGTGCTGGACTTCCTGTCAGATCAGTGGTAGGTGGTAAGAGTGGGCTCCTTCACCTCTGCCCCTCTGACCCTCAATGCAGGTGCCCCTCAGGGCTGTGTACTAAGCTCCCTCCTTTACTCTCTGTATACCCATGACTGTGTTGTCACCCACAGCGCCAATCTGCTAATTAAATTTGCTGATGATACTACATTGATTGGCCTTATCTCAAATAATAATGAGTCAGCCTACAGAGAAGAAGTCATCACCCTGACACAGTGGTGTCAAGAAAACAACCTCTACCTCAATGTCGCAAAAATAAAGGAGCTGATTGTGGACTACAGGAGGAATGGGGACAGGCTAACCCCTATTGACATCAATGGATCTGGGGTTGAGAGGGTGAACAGCTTTAAGTTCTTCAGCAGAAACATCACTGAAGGTCTCATGTAGTTTGTACATACTGGCTTTGTGGTGAAAAAGGCACAACAGCGCCTCTTTTACCTCAGATGGCTGATGGTTGTTGTGGGCCCCTGAATCCTAAACTTTCTATATTGGCACAATTGAGAGCATCCTGACTGGCTGTATCACTGCCTGGTATGGGAACTGTATTTCCCTCAATCATAGGATTCTGCAGAGAGTGGTGCGGACAGCCCAGCGCATCTGTAGATGTGAACTTCCCGCTATTCAAGATATTTGCAAACACAGGTGTGTAAAAAGGACCCGAAGGATCATTGGGGACCCGAGTCACCCCAACCACAAACTGTTCCAACTGCTACCATCCAGGAAATGGTACCGCAGCCTAAAAGTCAGGACCAACAGGCTCCGGAACAGCTTCTTCCACCAGGCCATCAGAGTGCTTAATTCATGCTGACGCAACTGTATTTCTATGCTTATATTGACTATCCTGCTGTACATACTATTTATTGTAAATGGCACATTTACAACAGAACATAGAAAACCTACAGCACAATACAGGCCTTTCGGCCCACAAAGCTGTGCTGAACATGTCCTTACCTTAGAAATTACCTAGTGTTACCCATAGCCTTCTATTTTTCTAAGCTCCATGAACCTATCTAGGAGTCTCTTAAAAGACCCTATTGTATCCGCCTCCGCCGCTGTTGCCAGCAGCCCATTCCATGCACTCACCACTCTCTGCATAAAAAAAAAACTTACCCCTGACATCTCATCTGTACCTACTTCCAAGCACCTTAAAACTGTGCTCTCTCGTGCTAGCCATCTCAGCCCTGGGAAAAAAAACCTCTGTCTATCCACACGATCAATGCCTCTTATCATCTTGTACACCTCTAAGAAGAAGAGGTGTACACCATCTTTAGATGAAGATGTAATGTAAAGATTTATACTCCTCGTGTATATGAAGGATGTAAGCAATAAAGTCAATTCAATTCAATTCATTTGATCTTATTGTAATGCATCTTAATCGAACATGATCTGTAATTCTAATCTTAAAGTCTTTCTTGATGCCTTTCAATTTTATTTTTATCAGTGTTAGCTATTTCGTCATGTCATTTCTCCACTTATCCTGTCCTAACTTTTTTAAGGAAATTGGAAAAATGGTTGATATGCTGGAACCCTTTTAAGAGAAAACTAAATTGCTTGGAAAACTCAGCAGGACATGCAGCATTCATGGAAAGAAAAGCAGAGCTAACATTTCATGTTCTACATCATGCTTTGATCAAAGTTCTGACGAAGGTAGATTGAAATGTTAAGCTCTCTTTGCACAGATGCTGCTAGACCTAATGAGTGCTTCCAGCATTTCCTGTTTACATATATAATTTCTGTGCTGCTATCTCCATTATTTAGAGCCACATGTTGTAGTATACTCCTTACCAATGGATTGCAGATCCATAGTATTGAACAATAGGTTTCTAATGTTGGGCCCTCAAAATTGCCTAGTATACTGAGTATGCACTCACATTGTGAAAACTTGCTATATACTGGCATTATTTGATCCCATTTGTTGTGCTTCCTGAAGGCTATCATTGAATTTTCAAGGTTGCAAATTTGAAGATGGTGTGGGCACTTTAGTTCAAGCGGTGATGTGTCAAGCCTAAATTATCAAGTCACTTTTCAGGTACTGATAAAGTAATGTAATTTGAAAGATGAGGATACAGTTCATAATATGGACAGAGAATTCATTATTAAATTCCATTTTATGATCTCAGCTATGCAATCTGGACAAGTACAGACTTGATCTGTTGCTTTCTTTGTATCAGTTCAAAAAGAGTTGCAGTGAGAGGAATCACATTTATGACTGAGAATTACTATGTATATGTGGTATTGAGGTAAAATAAAAGAGTTGAAGGAAGGGAATCCGGAAAGATTGCAATTCTGGACTGAGATTATTCTTTAATGTTCGACTTGAATCTACCATGGATTATCTGTAGGTGTACTTGGTTAAAAAATTTATTAACGTGGTTTGCTTCATCTGATCTTTCAGATATTACACCGTTAGGTACAGAGAAAGAGGAGAATCTGCTAAATGGGAATACAAGATATCCAAGATATACAGGCGAGTTCTGATTGACAAGCTGACATCAGATTCCATACATGAATTCTCTGTTCGCACTTCTCAAGGAGACATAGATGGCAAATGGAGTGTTTCAGTTTTCCAAAGAACCCCTGAGTCTGGTATGCTTTTCAAGCTCAGTACTGCAAGAGCACTCTGAATTCAGCAGTAAACTGTGACTAACTGTACTAATTGCTGAATATTGTTTTCTTAATAAAAGACTAAATCAAACAACAATTGAAACTGCCCAAATCAGGTTTCAGAAAGAGACCATGATTCCAAAATTGTAAAGCTACGGAATTCAAATATATTTCTAGTTTAGAAAAAATATAATTTTATTCTTTGGTTAACCTGGCATCTGATATCTGTATACTTGGCTACTTGATTTTTTCCATGTTTCCTCAGGAGATAGTTTATTATCCTTTTTGATTAAAAGTTTAATTACCAACTTTGGAATGTCAAATGGTTACATGAAGAACTTGTGAATGGCAAAACACTCTGCACATCTGTACAAGTTGTATCAATGTGACTATTGTGTGTTATTTTGTAGGGCAAGTGCGCAGACAAATGTCAGCTTACAAGCTTTTTGCAAAATGAGCCTAGGTTGAAATTTTAATATATTTGTGTAATCCAGGCAATTTGAAACCTTATAAACTGTCACCATCACAATCAACTGCATTGCTAAAATTCTTTGTGGAGCCAAGCAACTAATTGTATAGCTCTGATGTTACTAGCTGCACAATAAACCTATCTATTTCCAGGTGTTTGGAAGGTATAGGTTGTTCAATGATTCGGATAATGAATATCTTGAATACAGTTATTATGGTATGTGATTTTAACTTTCTACATATAGACTGGGAATCCCTTACTGTAGAAGGACTAGATGGGATAAAGTTTTTCAAATATGTTCATGGAAGTATAAATGCGATCCTTGAGATTGATGGTTTTTGGCAAGAGTTGAAATATCTGATTCAAGTTGTGACAGCAAAAGCCTCAAGTCCCATGTAAAACGATGCCCAAGTGGTTCTGTTTTTAGTGAATATACGGTTCACTACATTGAGCTCTTCTCCAAAGACCGGGAAACTTCATATGACAGAGTAGTCACATATCACAAAATCTGACAATTTTGAAAAGTATTTTTGTTTCGTCATCATTCTGAATTTTGATAATTTCATCTTGCAAGCTTTCTTCCTGTTCTTCCACCTTGCAAAGAAATAGGTTGATTACCCAGTCTGGAACTTCAGATCATTGAAATGCTTGAATGGATTCTGAAAATCCTCCTTCAGTAACTGCAGGTATAAATAGTGCTCTTGCAAATCACTGTCTGTAGAAGAGAGTGACATACTTTCCAGGAAAGCTGTGAGAACGTTCTTCTCCCAATGTTTTGCGTATATATTTCTATTTTTCCAATAAAAGTGAATGCTGCACCTTTTGCTTGGATTGAATTGAAGTTCTCACCCTGCAGTTTGATATTTAAGAATGTTCATTTTGTCATACAGATCGGCTAGGTATGACACGTCTCCACTTCGAAGTTCAATCTTGTTTCCCAAGCTCTTGTCGACTTTGAGCAAAAATTCAATCACGTTGTTAGAAAGATCAAAGAAATGATTTAAGCAGCAGCCCTTTGACATCCAATGCACTTCAATGTGAAGAAGGAAACGTTCATACTCTTCATTGTTATCTTGGCATAACTTGTGAAATATTCTGCTATTTAATAGATGAGCTCTAATTTTGTTGATAGCCGATATTACAAGTCATGCTTGAAAAAAGTTGCTGGTTGAGGTTTTTGACTCTGAGAACTTGGAATTTCTTTTTTCATAAATGCTACTGAATCGGCATGGTGATCTGTCATATATGGTGCTGCATCTGTTGCACAAGAAATCATGTTCCTAATCAGAATACTTTTATCCTAGATGTACATTTTGAGCTCATCGTAGATTGATTCTCCATTGATTATTTATTTTTAACTTTTTACAAAAGATAATTTCTTCATAAGCTTTTCCATTTTTAATAAACAGTACATATGCCATTAGTAATGATTCATTCTCTCACCCAATTGACTCATCCAGTTCTATCCCAAATTCTGTTTTTGAAGTTCATATTTGATACTCAATGTCTTCACTCATTTCGTCAATATGACAAGCTACAGAGTTACTTCTCGAGAACTGATTTTAAAATATTGTTATCCATTTTGAGAACAGTGGTGAGCACTTCTGATACAGCAGGCATGATTAATTTTTCACCAATTGTAAAAGATTTTCCACACTTTGCTATCATTTTGGAAATGTTATAAGAAACAATGGGACCACTATCAAGGTGACCACTGTTTAGCTTTCTTGGCAAATGACTTGAGTATGCAACACTTTTCAAATGTTTTTTCATCTTCTGGAACTGAGAAGTACCATAAGTAGCCTTTTCAGAGTGTCTTTTATGGAAGTGTTCCTGCAATCTTGATCATTTCATGGCTTCATTAGACAGTACAATATTACAAATAAGACACATGGGGTGTTGCTGATCTGACGGGAATGGAATAAAACCAAACTCCAGGTACGTAATATTGTATTGACACACATTCTGTAGTTTCTGTTTCTTAGCAGGATTGGAACTCATGGCTTCCTCGTAGAGTTTGGGCCATACGTATTTATCCATTACTAGTGGGGCTAAATTGAAATAAAAAATTTAATACAAACTGGGAATGTCTATCAGATGTTGACGATGGCAGCAAGTTGACGTGGATGGAACAATGGTAGCAGCACGCAATAGAATGGCAAGGTGAAAAGGAAGATGATCACAACAGCGAAAATTATGTTGCTGAGAACTCAGAATGGAATCCGAATGTTAGTCGGGATAGAGCTGGTGTTCGGCAAGCTTCCTTTATACTCTTCCAGTTAGCACAATTAACCAATCACGTAATGTCTCATAATCCCCAAAGATGATTCTTGGCCATACATATGAAGCCAACATCACTTTGAACACCTCAAGCTGGAAAGTTTGCTAATTGGCTCTATTTCTCCGTTTAGTTCCGGCCAGTGCAGTATCGTTGCACGACCTGTTTTCTATTGATCTGTAGAGAAAGTTGAGAGGGTGTACTTGACTTACCAACTGTTAAATTGCATGGACTCATTTTGTGCTGCAAGTCAAGGGGAATTGTTGGGCACCCTGGTTGCTAATTTATGCATCCTCAGTAATGTCTGTTTGGTTTGTAAGGTTGGATGAGATTGCCAGTTTTCAAATGCATTGTGATGATGAGTTCTTCCTGTGTTTCAATGCCTCATTTTTTTTTTTGGAGGTGCCTGCTCTACTAATGCTGGTCAGGTCTCATGCCTCAAGTTAAGGTGCTGCTTACTGCCCCTCCCCCCAAGTATCTTGAATGCCCCACGACAATTTCTATTTCCCCTAACATCCTCTTAGGCCATGTAAGCACCCCAGTTGGGAATCACTAGTGTTGGGGAACACTTTGCATCCAATGACCACAATGCCATTAGTTTCAAAGTAAATATGCAAAGAGACAAATGTGCTCCGCGGATTGAGATTATAAATTGGCAAAAGGCTAATTGTGATGGTATCAGAAATGATCTGGCAAGTGTGGATTGGGACAGGCTGTTTTCTGGCAAAGGTGGCCTTGGAAAGTGGGAGGCTTTCAAAAATGAAATTTTAAGAGTACAAGGTTTGTATGTGACTGTCAGAGTCTTTGTAAAGAGATTGCAAACTGTTTCAAGATAATTAAGATTGTTACAGAAGGTAAATTTTATTTTCCATGTATTGATTGGGAATCCCATACTGCAAGAGGACGAGATGGGATAGAGTTTGTCAAATGTGTTCAGGGAAGTTTCCTTCATCAGTTTGTAGAAGTCCCAATGAAGAGCATGCAATACTGGATCTGCTGTTAGAGAATGAGACAGGGCACATGACAGAAATTTGTATAGGGGAACACTTTGCATTAGGTGACCACATTGCTATTAGATTCAAAGTAAATATGCAAAGAGATAGGTCTGGTCTGCAGGTTGAAATTTGAAATTGGAAGAAGCCCATTTTGATGGTATCAGAAATGATCTGGCGTTTGTGGATTGGGACAGACTCTATTCTGCCAAAGGTGGAAAATGTAAGGCCTTCAAAAATGAAATTTTAAGGGTACAAAGCTTCTACGTGCCTGTTAGAATAAAAGGTAAAGATAATAAGTGTGGGGAATCTTGGTTTTCAAGAGATATTGAGGCCTTGGTTAAGAAAAAGAAGAAGGTGCATAGCAGGTATTGACAAGTAGGAACAAATGAAGTGCTTATGGAAGTACAGAAAATGTACAAGAACATTTAAGAAAGCAATCAGGAAGGCTAAAAGAAAGCATGAAGTTGCTCTAGCAGACAAGGTGAAGGAGTATACTGAGGCACCCTGCAGAGGTATCTGCAAAGCAAACAGCATTATGAAGGACCCCACGCACCCCTCATATAAACTCTTCTCCCTCCTGCCATCTGGAAAAAGGCACCGAAGCATTCGGGCTCTCATGACCAGACTATGTAACAGTTTCTTCCCCCAAGCCATTAGACTCCTCAATACCCAGAGCCTGGCTTGACACCAACCTACTATACCCTCTACTGTGCCTACTATCTTGCTTATTATTTATCGTAGTGCCTGCACTGTTTTGTGCACTTTATGCAGTCCTGGATAGGTCTGTAGCCTAGTGTAGTTTTTGTGTTTTTTTTTCTTACATAGTTCAGTGTAGTTTTTGTATTGTTTCATGTAGCACCATGGTCCTGGAAAACGTTGTCTCATTTTTACTATGTTCTGTACCAGCAGTTATGGTTGAAATGACAATAAAAAAGTGACTTGACTTGACTTGATATGCTGAGAGCAGAAGGATTGCAAGGGACAAAATTGGTCCTGTGGAAGACCAGAATGATAATCCATGTGTGGTGCCAAAATAGATGGGGGAGATTTTCAATGCGTTCTTTGCATCTGTATTTAATCGGGAGACGGATACAGAGTCTGTAGAAGTAAAGCAAAGAGGCATAAACTTCATGGACCCTGTACAGATTACAGAGGAGGAGACCTTTTCTACCCTGAGGTGAATCAAGGTTGATAACTTCCCAGGACCTGACAAGGTGTACCTTGGACACAATAGGAGGCAAGTGCAGAAATTACTGGGGCCCTAGCAGAGATACTTAAAACATCCTTGGCAACAGGGGAGGTACCAGAGGACTGGAGGATAGCCAATATTGTTCTATTGTTTATTAGATGTGGGAAAGTTAATGGAAGGTATTCTAAGGAACTGGATATGTAAGTATTGGATAAACATGGACTGATTATGGATGGTCAGAATGGCTTAATTTATGATAGGTCATGTTACCAATCCTATAGAGATTTTTGAGGTAGTTACCAGGAAAGTAGATAAAGGCAAGGCAATGGATATTGTCTACATGGACCTTAGTAAGGAATTTGACAAGGTCCCGCATGGGAGGTTGGTCAAGAAGATCCAGTTGCCTGGCATTCAGGATGAGGTAGAAAATTGGATTAGACATTGGCTTTGTGGGAGAAGCCAGGGAGTGGTAGTAGAGGGTTGACTTTCTGACTGGAGGCTGTGACTAGTCATGTGCCACAGGAATCGGTGCTGGGTCCTTTGCTGTTTGTTTTTATCAATGATCTGGATGATATGGTTAACTGGATCAGTAAATTTGATGATGACACCAAGATTGGGGGTGTAGTGGACAGTGGGGAAGGCTATCATGGCTTGGAAAAATGGGCTAAAAAATGGCAGATAGAATTTAATGCAGTCAAGTGGGAGGTGTTGCACTTTGGTAGGACCAACCAGAGTAGGTCTTACACTGTGAACATAGGTGCACTGAGGAATGTGGTGGAACATATGGATCTGGGAATGCAGGTACACAATTTGTTGAAAATATCATCAGGGGTAGATAAGGGTCATAAAGAAAGCTTTTGGCACATTGGTCTGTATGAATCAATGTATACAGAAGGTGGGATGTTATGTTGAAGTTCTATAAGACGTGGGTGAGGCCTAATTTGGAGTATTGTGTGCAGTTCTGGTCACCTACCTACAGGAAAGATGCAAGCAGTTTGAAAGAGTGCAGAGAAAATTTACAAGGATGTTGCCGGGTCTGGAGGACCAGAGTTAGAAGGAAAGATTGATCAGGTTAAGACTGTACTCTTTAGAACTTAGAAGACTGAGGGGAGATCTGATAAAGGTATACAAAATTATGAGGGGTATAGAGAGGTAAATGCAAGCAGGCTTTTCCACTGAGGTTGGTGGAACAACAACCAGAGCTCATGGCATAAGTGTGAAAGATGAGAAGTTTAAGGGAACCTGAGGGGAAACTTCTTCAGTCAGAGGGTCATGAGGGTGTAGAATGAGCTGCCAGCACAAGTGTCAATGCAAGCTTGATTTCAAAGTTTAAGAGAAGCTTGGATAGGTACATGGATAGCAGAGATATGGAGGGCTGTGGTCCCAGTGCAGATTGTTAGGAGTAGGCAGCTTAAATGGTTTTGGGATGGTCTAGATGGAAAAGTCATACTTCTCTATGACTCTGTGAAGCAGAATTCTAGGCATAGAACAGTGTGTAAGGTAAAAAGTATAGTATTCTGGAGACTAGATTTTTCATTTTAAATTGACCAAATGTTTTAAAATTGAAATCCAAATGCAGGAATACATTTGTCAGGCTTACACAAGCCTTCTCCACTACTCAATACGATCATGGCCGATCCTCTGTCTTGTTTCCATGCTCTCCCCACATCACTGATGTTCAGAAATGTGTCTGTTTCCTCCTTAAATATATTAACCCATGGAATATAGTGGAGGCCAAGTTGTTGAATATATTGCGGGAGATTGATGGATTTCTGTACACAAAGGACTTGAAGGTATACGAGGAGAATGATCTTGAGGTCGAGGATCAGCTATGATCATAAAATGATTAAGCTAGCTTGAAGGACTGAATGGCATTCTGCTATTTTCTATATTTCTATGTAAATTTAGTTGATTATCTTTAAAGTCTCCACTGTGGCTTTATATGATTTATACCTAGAAATAATTTAATTCATTATCCGAATCATTGATCAATTTTCACCTCCCTACTGGATGCAAGTACAGTATATACTTTGCTTGTAGCTATTAATCTGTTAGTATGTCACAGAGTAGTTAAAACATTAAATAAATGTAGGCACAACATGAATAATGCAAACATAGAAGTAAAAGTTAGAAGAACTTTGAGGTGAAGTGACTGTAGATCCAGTGTCTTCAGCTGAATCTGTCCTCAGTTTAATATCAGGATTCCAAGTCTATAATTGCATTCATTGTTAAAGTTGGCTAATATGTTCTTAGAAATGGGAGATGAGATTTTTAGATTTCCCAATTTGAAATGAAGAAGTCGTAAACTGAAAATTTGTTTGATAGTGGATGGTGGACCTAATAAATAAACAGCACACGAAAACCCTTCACACCATTGAATGCAATTAATAGAGGAATGCAAATAGGGAGGGTCAAATAGTCAGAAAGGGTCTGTATATCCCTTCCACTCTATGTAGTTAATCCAAAAGAAATTGTAGAAGTGAAAAATACCTTAAATCAAAAGAAAACTGAGGAAAATTTCTGAATATAGATTGTATTAAGTTATAAATGCGTATTAATTTGTGAGCCCTATTCTTTTAATAAGCCTGAATTGATGTTTTCTCCGTTACCCTTTATGGAAACTATGAATCCTATTGACTTCCAAATACAGCTCCTTCTTCCAATCCTGAGAACTTTGAGGTGAAGCCACTGGGTGAAACAGGAACAGCTGTTACTGCATCCTGGGACCCTCCAAGTGATCACAAGGGAAAGGTCACAGGTAGGAGATTACCATTACTGGTGTTAAATTCTGTGAACGGTATTTTATGCTTGTTTTCCTGTACAAGATGAGATTCAAATTATGCTAAATACACTGGACACTGAGTAGAATGCTCTCAATGGAGTCAAGCTGTCTACTCTGTTCGTTAGTTTCACATTTGATATTAATGTTTCAGGAAAACACATGAATGTTTGATGTATCATCCAAAAAGAATGTTGGAACTTTTTTTTTTACAAAGTTAAGTGAAAGAAAATGTACCTGAGGGCTACAAAATTCCACAAAGTTCACCTGAACAGTATAATTTCAAGTAGTATCAGAGAGTATCAAAGCTAAAATAGTTTTGTTTGCATTGATATCCCAGATATCATTTTATCAAAGCCCTTGACCATCTCAGTGTATTTTAGCTTTTGGCAAGCAAACTTGGGTAGCTGACCTTTTACTGCATGTCTGCAATCAACACATCAAATTATGGTTTAAAATCCATCCAAACATATCAGTAGAAGCAAGGGCTACAAGCCAAGAAGTGATATTAATCAGTGATGCAAAGGGTAAAGATATCTGATTCATGATCTGTCGTGATTATGTTGATCTCAGCTGGTTATTTCATCTCATTCTGAAACAATTTAAACCATTACTCAGTATTTGTATATTCTGCTTGTATGTATCAGGGTGATAATAGTAGGTCTGAGCTTATGATGAGGTGTTTTTCTTGCCTCTGTTAATTATTCGTCTGCCAACCATCCCAATCAATGTGTGTGCGTCAATTTTAGCCACATGGGAAGCATGATCTTTGTTGCCTGATGACTGAAGGACATACCACTAAAGCTTTAACAAAATAAGAGGAGAACATTTTAGAAAAGAATTTGCAGGATAAAGATTAAACAGAAAATATAGCTATCGCTTATTATTTGGATAGAATTTGAATTTAGTTGCATTTGATCCGTACTTTGCTATAATTTGATTGAACTGTAAGCCATTAAATATGAATGTTTTCTTGTAACCTTCTAATTAAATCCATTTGTGTCATTGCCAACATATAAGGCTGACAGGCTTGTGTAGCTAAGGCCAGAATCCAGGTCATAACAAATTTCAGCACAAGTTTGAGCAATAGTTTTAATTCATTGGCTTATGACATTAATTAAGCTTTCATGTTTTATTAGCTTTTAAAATATAATTTATGTGTGTTGCCTGTCTAGATGGCTGTGGTTTACAAAAAAATTAGGGAACTTGTTTATCATCTCATTTTGTAAGAGGCATATTGTTATTCAGAGCGCTGCTAATCAGTATATGTTTGCACGGCACTTTGTTATCATCTTTCCTGTAGTCACTCCAATGGAAAAGCAGAATTGTTTTCAGTTTCCTCCTTCCAACCATTTGTCAAATCATTTCAGAATATATTGTTTCATACGCCCCGGCTCTCAAACCATTTGGAGCAAAGACGGTTACTTTTACTGGGGATGTTACAACTGCAATAATTGACAATCTACAGCCTGGGGAGCGCTATGTTTTCAAAATTCGAGCCGTAAACCGGAAAGGGCCAGGTCCTCAGTCTAAGGCCCTCAGTGTTGTTCTGCCAAAATGTAAGTATTGCACTTATTTGCAATGAAGGTTTTTATTTTTCTTACGTTTGGTACTGGACATGCTAGGATTCTTTCATAAATTCTGAACATGCACAATCACAGTTAATATTGTATGCAAGATTATAGGGCCCATTCACAATTAGAATTTACTTGGACTATTCATTTATTCCATGGATCACACTTTATGAATGATAACTGTATTTGCGACTAGGTTTGTGCCTCCACTGAAGACAAAGGCATTCCTAAGGTAGTGCTGGGTGAACACACTAGAATTATTTATTTCTGCATCCTGAATAAGACTTTGATGCAAGAAGGAATGTGACAAAAAATTAGGTTGGCAGCTAGTGTTACAAGTATAGTAAATACTTGATCTGTTATTTGAAATATTCAATGAGGGGCAACTGAAGACGTATAACAGTTTACCCAAGAATGCAAATTCATATACATGGTGAGGAACTGTAAGGTCTTTTGTTGCCTTTCCAAGACTTGCAGTAGATTTGATATACATTGCAGTGAATAGTGCTTGAGAAACCAGATGCCAGATTTTGTGAATTCCAGTTTCAGTCATAACTGAAAGTTTGCCACACCAGAAACATCCTGGTGAATCTCCATTTCACCCTCTCCAGTGTAGTTACATCCTTCCTAGAGCGTGCTGCACAGAACTGTACATATCACTCTAACCAATGTGCTCAATATCTACTGATGTCTACTATAAGCCCACGGAATTTCCACTTTCTCTTCGCTACATCGACTGCATTGCGCTGCTTCCTGCACGCATGCTGAGCTCATTGACTTCATCATCTTTGCCTTCAACTTCCACCCTGCCCTCAAATTTACCTGGTCCATTTCTGACACCTCCCTCCCCTTCCTTGATCTCTCTGTCTCTATCTGTGGAGGCAGCTTATATCTACTGATGTCTACTATAAGCCCACGGACTCTCACAGCTGCCTGGACTATTCCTCTTCCCACCCTGTTACTTGTAAAAATGCCATCCCCTTCTCTCAATTCCTCCGTCTCCGCTGCATCTGCTGTTAGAATGTGGCTTTTCATTCCAGGACGAAGGAGATGTCTTCCTTTTTTAAAGAAAGGGGCTTCCCTTCCTCCACCAACAATTCTGCCCTCAAACTCATCTCTCCTATTTTACACACATCTGCTTTCACCCCATCCTCCCGCCACCCCACTAGGGATAGGGTTCCTCTTGTTCTCACCTACCACCCCACCAGCCTCGGTGTCCAACATATAATTCTCTGTAACTTCTGCCAGCTCCAACGGGAGCCCACCACCAAGCACATCTTTCCCACCCTCCCCCCCCCCACACTTCTTGCTTTCCACAGCGATCGCTCCCTACGCGACTCTCTTGCCCATTCGTACCTCCCCATCTCTTCCCACCGATCTCCCTCCTGGCACTTATCCTTGTAAGCGGAACAAGTGCTACACCTTCCCTTACACTTCCTCCCTCACCACCATTCAGGGCCCCAGACAGTCTTTCCAGGTGAGGCAACACTTCACCTGTGAGTCTGCTGGTGTGGTATACTGTATCCGGTGCTCCCAGTGAGGCCTTCAGTATATCAGTGAGACCCAATGCAGATTGAGAGACTGCTTCGCTGACTATGCTCTTCTGTTCCATGCCCCAACTAATGAAGGCATCACTTTGAGAATTAGATATCTGCCTTTTTTGTTTCGGAAACTAAAGAACTGTTGCAGTAAAATAGGTAATCTGATTGTTCTATATGTACTATAAGTACCCTTATATCCCTTATTGAAGCAAACCTACTGTGAAAATAGAGTAAGGAGTTAAGAGTCCATAAGTGTTTGCAGCGAGAGCAGTCTAGAAATGCTTGACTGCAAGCAGTATTTTTTCTTTAGGAAGTATATGATGGTATTCTGCCTTAACTCAAGATTTTTCCCCATTTTCTTAAGCTAGACAGATGGGTAACTCCAGTCCCAGTGTGGTTGTAGTGGAAGGCAGTTTTGCTATTCACCAATGCGTTATGATATGCAAAGAGCAAGTGTAAAAAAAGACAGTGCTTCTTGGCATTCTAAGGAAAGACAGATTCAAATATTGATTGAAATTTCTTGAACTTCTAGTAAGTTGCTTCTAACTACTAAATGAAATGTACAAAGATAAAAAAAATTGGTGATCTGATGACAAAAACAAATTGCTTAACAACACAATAAAGGCCAGTGATGTTGTGGGGATGGAAATGGACTCTCTCACGATGGTGTCTAAAAAGAGGATGCTGTCTAAGTTGCATGCCATCTTGGTCAATGTCTCCCATCCACTACATAATGTACTGGGTGGGCACAGGAGTACATTCAGTCAGAGACTCATTCCACCGAGATGCAGCACAGAGCGTCATAGGAAGTCATTCCTGCCTGTGGCCATCAAACTTTACAACTCCTCCCTTGGAGGGTCAGACACCCTGAGCCAATAGGCTGGTCCTGGACTTAGTTCATCATTTACTGGTGTAATTTACATATTACTATTTAACTATTTATGGTTCTATTACTATTTATTATTTATGGTGCAACTGTAACGAAAACCAATTTCACCCGGGATCAATAAAGTATGAATATGACTATGACTAATGAGCAATTAACAACAGCTGTCAACCCACAAGGAAGCAAGTGAGATCTAGTAATTAGAAATAAAATAACAATCCAAATCAGGAAGATATAACAGATGGAAAGTGAGAAATTATTGAGCAATCCCACTTTGATCTCCTTGAGTTTTAATGGGTCTTTGAGGTAAAGTAATATTTAAAAGGTATTACAGATGTAGGTTGGAGAAGCAACACCTTATATTCCCTCCAACCTGATGGCATCACCATTCAATTTCTCTAACTTATGGTAACTACTCACCTCTCAGGATAAAAATGAATCTCAGGGTAATATATGGTGACATATTTTACATACTTTGATAAGAAATTTACTTTGAACTGCCTATTCCCCACCCCCAGCCATTTGTTTTCACGTATCCATGTGGTCCCCTTTTTCTTCCTCTTTCCCCTTCTCCACCCTCACAACCTGCCTATCATGTACATCATCCTCCCCTGGTCTCCTTTATTTTTGTGATCTGCTGTCCTTCTCCAGTCAAATTCGTTTTCCTCAAGTCCCCTGGTGCTTCCATCTATCATCTCTCAGCATCTTATATCATTCCTTTAACCTCCATCTCCCACCTTCTTGCCTCCCTCACCTGCATTCACCTATCACCTGCCAGTTCGTGCTCCTCTTCCACCTCCTTCCATCCTTTATTCTAGCTTCTATCCTTTCTTTCCAGGTCTGATGAAGAGTCTCAGCCAAAATGTCCATTATTTGTTTCTTGCATAGACACTGCCTGACCTGCTGAGTTCTTTCAATGTTTTGTGGAGCACTGGAAAGATGCTGAATTTTAGTTAGAAATTATAGAAATTGTTTTGCTCTGATACCTTACACTATTTGTAGCCAAATAATGTGAAATATTATAAAACATTAGCATTTTTCCCTTGCATTTTAAATTTGGACTGACAAATCGAAGTAATAGTACTAAATAAGCCAGGTTGATGCAGAAGAATCAGTTATTATCCAGGAAACATAATTTATACCACATGGCTGGAGCTGAATTTTGCTTTGATTCTATTACAATGTTGGCCAAACCTACAAGCCTTTGGGTTGCAGGCACACACGTCTTTGATACATGCATTTTTATTGTTAACATTCCACCTTATGAAATGCACATAAAAGCACTCATCCACCAGTTGCTGCATGCCTACTAAACGTTGGATCTTAGAGACCCTGGGGTTCCCTCTTGGTCGTTTGTCTTTGTTGCCAAAGTGATGTGGAAGAGCACAATCAGATGATTGATTTTTAATTTAAGCAGTATTTTAATTGTATGAATTTATTAATTACATTCTTACGGATATATTGTATCTCAACTAAACAGCTTGTTCTGGTTTTCTTGATAGCTGACAACGTTGCTGCAACTTCACCTCGCAGGACTCAAAGCAAATTTCATATTTCCCTTGTTTCTGAATCGTCTTCAGCTTCCAAATCCTCATCTAAAATGCCTCCATCATATGTGCCAGCTTCTAAACACATATCCGTCTTCAGATCAAACATGAGAAAATCTTCTGATCCTCTCCCTGACTCAAAATCGTCATCTTCTCATTCGTCTGGTTTTGATAGTGAACCAGTTCAAACCATGCATTCAGCTTCTTCATTAATCTCTACGTCTCCCCCTTCAACACCGTTAAAATATTCAGCAACAAACCCGAGAAGCCATGGTGAAATGTTAAGCAGAACAAAGTCTATCTCTTCTGAATCCTCATCCGACAGAAGTCAAATTCAGCAAAGAACTCTAAATTCCAAAGCAAGTTCCAAAACAGAAATTAGTTTGCGCTCTTCAGCTGCTCTGATACAAAATGAAGCAAAAGAGCCAAGTCATGATGAGTACAGACTTTGGACTTCGTCCACTCTTCCCTCTTCCAAATCTTCTCTGTATTCAGAGGAAGAGGAAGAAGAGTTCAGTGTTGAAGAAGAAAAAGCTGAAGAGGAAAATGAAAAGGAAGAGAGTCCAATTTTAATCAAATTGCAGCAATCCTCCCATAAATCCATGCCAAACAGACAAGCTTTACATTTACAGTCACCGAGGTCATTCTCTGAAACTGATGCTACTCTGAAACAGGCAATATCAGGAACAAGTTCAAATTCACGTTCATCTCGAAAAAAGGGACCTACAATCTCTTTGACATGGCCTACTCTACCGTTGAGAAAAGTTGATCCTGATCCAAATAAAAAGCCCATTTCTACAGCATCTTCACGTTCATCCACACAGAGAAATCTTGTCTCTGGATTTAATTTTCTTAATACCAGACATACTTCTGGGGCTAATAAGAGCTCATTTGTTCCTTCTGTTTCTCCTGCCTCATCCTCCTCTTCTACATCCTCAGGAAGTAATCACAGATCTTCGCAGACAGATCCTGTGGTCCATTCCAGTTCTAGCAAGGTATTGTCTAGAGATGATAGAAAACAAATTTCCAATTCTGCTTCTGACTTCAAATCAACCTCATCCAGCAGTTCCTCTCAGCATTTTCCATCTTCATCAACTAAGTTATCTTCAGGAAATTCAGGTCAATTTTCACTGTTGGATTCTCATTTCCCTACTACCAAACTGTCATCTGAGACCGAGAGAAAACCATTTTCCTCTAGTGCTTCCACTCGGTCCCAAGGTTCTTCATCAGCCCATTCTTCCATTTTAGAAGGCTCACGCTCGGTTTTGCCAATGAATGGCCTTCCTGCTTCCCCATTTACTAATGCTAGAGTGCCTGATGGTAAACGTAGGGCACTTTCCTCTTTGGCACACTCGCGATCTCCTGCTTCATCATCACTGTCGTCTTCCACTCGTTCTCATTCAGTTGAACAAATGTATTCCTCAATTCCCAATGAGAAAATTGTAGCAATTCCTACAACACAATCAGTTTCACCTTTAATATCTCAGTTTATCCCTCCTTCGTCATCTTCAAGAAACTCCAGACAACGGCCATCTTCACTTCTATCAGGCTCCAAAAGGACTGGAGGGCGACAGCCCGTACCTCCATCCTCACCACACCTTTCGGTATCACGTTCCCATTCCCCACCTTCTACATCTTCAAATCAACAGCTTTCCCCAGGGTCACGGACACGGCTTCCTTCAAGAACAAATAACATTGGAGAACTTGTGCGTGCAGGAAGGTTTCGGCAGTTTCGGAAGACCAACCCTGATCAATGTAAGTGTTTGTAAGATAAAGCAAGGCAACATTGGAAGTACCTAATAGTTCAGACAACATCAAGAGAGGAAGCAGCTGTTGCTACTTCTAGTCCATGATCTATTGTCAAAATTGGAAAATATTAACAGGTTACTTAGTTTTGTGGAAAGGTTAAGAGTGATTGAGGAGGGAAGATCTCAGTGGTAGACTAAAGAACAGGGTTATAGATGAGGACAGGCTGAAATAATGTGAAAATAGAGTATTCCTGACATTTATGGGACTGAAAAGCAGTAAATCCCTGGTACCTGATGCTCCAGCACCTTGGGTTTTGAAGGAAGTTGCTTTGGAGGTAATTGATACACTGCTTTTTATCTTCCAACATCTAGCATGTTCCAAATGGATTATAAAAATTAGAAATAAAAAAAATGTAACCTCATTGTTTAAGAAAGAAGGTGAGTGGAACAAGAAATTAAAGACTTAAATGAATAGTAGAAAAAATGCTGGAAGAAGTAAAGGAATTAATAACAGGGCACTTGGAAAATACAAGCATGTTTAAGCAGAGTCAATATAGATCTTTGAAAGAAAAATCATGTTTCAGAATCAGGTTTAATGTCACTGACATATGTTATGGTTTGTTATTTTGAAACAACAGTACAATGCATTACATAAAAACCATAAATTACAATAAGAAATATATTATAAAAAATAAATTAATTGTAATGCAAATAGAGAGCAAAATAGAGAGTTGGTGTACATGGGTTTGTTTATTGCCTGTTCAGAAATCTGATGGCAGAGGGGAGGAAACTGTCACTAAAACATTAAGTATGTGTCTTTGAGCTCCTGTATCCTCCTCCCTGTTGATAGCATGAGCAGAGGGGATCTTTAATGATGGATGCCACCTTTTTGAGGCATTGCCTTGTGAATTTGTGAGGTTACACCTTGCAGAATGGATAGAGGAAAGCAAGTGAGTATGTTGTAGATGGATTTTTGGAAGGCCAAAGGTGAAGTGAAAAGGCAAGGACTTATTAATTGGAATACAGAGTGGAAAAATGTGAGGTCGCCGACTTAGGCAAAAAAAATCGTTGAACTATCTTGTAAATGGTGCGAAGTTGAAAGCTGCTGGTGTGCAGAGTGATCTGGGTGCACTTGTACACAAAGCACAAGGTTTACAAGTGTAGAAAGCAGTTAACAAAGCCTGTTGAATGTGGGGCTTTATCACAAGAAGACGTGAATATAGTAATAGAGAAGTCTTGATCCAGATCATATATGGCCCTGTGCAGACAAGATTTGAAATATTGTACACAGGTCTGTTTCTTTTCCCAACAAATTGAGGTAGTGCAGCGAAGGTTTAGTCCTTAGATTGCAGATTTGTTGCTTGAGGAGAGATTAAGCAGACTGGGCCATTGGGTTCTTGAGTTAGAAGTAGGCAAGTGATCCCATTTAAGTATACAAAATTCTGAAGGGGCTTGACAGGGCAGTGCATTGATATCTTTGTTGTTGGGATGTCTAGATCCAGGGGTCATAGTTCAGAAATAATGGGTTCAACTATTCAGAAAACAAATAAGAAGAAATTTCTTGCGCCAGGCATTTGTATGAAATTTGAGAATCTCTACCCTGGCTGTGAAAACTCAGTCACTGAATATCTCCAGAAAAGTGATTCACACATTTTTTAGATATTGAGGGAATTATTATTTGCAGGGTTAATGCAGATAAGTGACACTGAGGTAAGGATCAGCACTGGGACTCAATGGAAGAGTAGGCACAAAGGACCAAATGCCTTGTTCTGCTATTTCCCATGTAGTTATTTCTTTTGAAATTGTTAAACTCTATGTTTGAGTGTCAAAACTGCAAAGAACCTAATATAAACTTGCTGGACCTCACACATAGGCTCATTTTCATTGGCCTCCACCTCCTTCACTGTTCCAATGAGTTTGGAGTGTATGGGGAATTAAAGTGGTGAAGTAGCCTGGATTAAACTAAAACATTCAGTAAAAGTAATGGCTAAATTGCTGTTCAGCTATTTTGTTGTGAGGAGACAACATCATGGAATATTAACCATTTCTGTCCAAAGAAGCTGCCAGATTTGATTTTGCTTTCCTTTTTTAATTGGGATTTCCACTCGTCATTGTTTAGTTACTTGTAAATATTTTATTGCCATCTCTGTGGTTCGATTTGAAATGCAGTCCCTTTTTTTTTGTTGGGGAAGGCAATGTAACTGAAACATTTGCAAAAACTCATCTGAATATGAAGATGATGAAAGGAGAGTGGATGTGAAGTGGTGTTTTTCAGTTATGAGACTTTACAGCAGTTTGAAGTGCTGGTTGTTGTGTTTTATGAGTAAAATGCACAATATTGTCATTTTGGGGAGGTAAACTGGTGCCAACTGGAATAGCTACACTTAGCCAATTGACTGCAGCTCCATGACCTGATAAGATTGCCGTGCAGTTCTCGTTGTAGGCACTTTAAACAAAAGATGCATTAAAAATAAATGACAAGTAGCCATTATCCCAAGTGTTGACAATTGTTGTTGAGATAATTAGATTAATTAGTCATCTTGAAAGGAAAAATAGAAATGTCTTTTTCGACAGTCCAGTAGAAAGCACAGCTAAAATGTAGAGCAAAACAATTGAAGAATGTTGTGGTGATGAGGAACAGCTTCCTGTAAAGTATCTGGAGTTCAATTCCAAAATAGGCAATTGAAATTTTTCAGAGCAAGTTTGATGGATATTTCAGAGGCAGGATTATGAAAAATCACTGACTCAAGGTTGGTAAATGGAGTTAATATACAGATCAGCCACGAACTAATAGAATGACTTGAGGAGGTGAAAGTCTCACATTTTTTTTTTTGAAATTTATTTTTTTATTGAAGTTTATCATCAAACAAACATTTCCATAAGATGTATTTCAGATATTGTACATATATATCATATAATCATATTTGCCACAGACTTCCACATAATATTTATCTGAGGTGTACGCCTATAGAAAAGAGAGGAAAGAAAGAACAAGAAAAAGGAGAAAACTATGTACAAGTAGGGAGTAATTTTTTTTTACAACATATTCATTGATTTGTGAGAATAAAATCTGGTCTATGAGGTGTTATGTAGTTGAACCATTTTTCCCAGTATGAATTAAATTGTTCCAACTTATGATTAACAGATGCTGTTATCTTCTCCATTTTGTAAATGTCCATTGTAATTTCCATCCATGCGTTTAAAGTTGGGCTGTCCTATGATCCATTTCCCGGTAAGGGTCTTTTTACCAGCCATCAGCAGAATATGCATTAAGTACTTATCTCTTGTCAACTATTCTTGAGATACATACGCAAAATATATGGTCTTACTTTCTAAGGGTATTTTACATTTAAAAATGTCTTGTAGGGCATTATGTATCCCACTCCAATAGTCTTTGATAATGGGACAATCCCAGAAAATATGATAATAGTTTGCATTTTGATTTCCACAATTTCTCCAGCAAACAGGGAGATTACTATCATAATGGGATTCCTGAGAGGGTGTAATAAAGTATCTTGTCAAGATTTCCATCCGAACTCCCTCCATTTCTGTGAACGGGTGCACTTCCATTAATACCTCCATATTATTGTCCATTCTTCCTCTGATATAATTATCCCTCCTCCTTTCTCCCAATTTGTTTTGAAAGGCTCACTTCTGTTCCTATGTTATCACAACTTTCCTCAGCTGGCGATTTCACTGCAGATAGTCTTGGGAACGGTCCCCATTTTTGATGATATTTTGATGCTTTTCCAGTCTAAGCACACAGTGAGGGTCTAATATTGCAGTGAGGTTTTTTTTTTAATGTTTTCTTTGATAAATCAAGTAAAATTCTAAATGACTGGTTAATAAACATCGAATTGCTGATATATGAAATTAAAATATTTGTCGTATTTGATTTTACACAGGGAAAAATAGGAAGCCAAACTTGACTGCTGAAAGAGGGAGTAAAGTTTCATCAAGCAAAGCCAGTAATGAAAAGGCAGCGGGACGGCGGGTCATCACAGGCCCTCAAGATACTAAATGGGTTGAGTATTTCATGCACAATTGATTTTGCAAATATCAAGTCACCAATGATGTGAGTCAAATAAAGGGCTGGTCAATCTATAACGCATGCTGTCATCAGGCTCGTTAGGCAAAAGCTGCTACTGTGACTAACTGGTTAATAACTTCAAAACAGATTGTGGACCTTGATCGTGGAATTTTGATGAATCCTGAAGGAAAAATCCTCCAAGATACAGAGGGAAATCCACTTCGAGTACAATTGGGATCAGATGGGCGTACAGTATTAGGTTTGTGCAATTTCATTCCAGGTCTTTGGATAAATCCTACCTTGATATTTAATATGTCAATACTGAATGCAAGCGGCAAACATTGCTGATGGACTTTTTTTGTAGAATTATAAGATTTGATGTTTTCTGCTGTTTGATTTTGTGATAAATTCAGGTCATTTTTATTGGAAAATATATCCTTATATGGTTCATCAGGTGTGTTCAATATTGGGATATTGTATAGGCTACATGCAAATATTCTAGTTTGTAGCTAATCAAGATCTTGCATTATAATGACCAGCACATTTTCTGTCTTCTATTACAGATGAGGAAGGAACCCCAATTTTGAGTCCAGACGGATTAGCTCTGTTTGGACATGGGCGAGATAGTAAGCCTTTAGATGGCCCAAAAGATAAGCCAGTTTTATCTGTTGGGGGCAAACCTGTCGTTGGATTTGTTTGGCATTCAGAAACAACAGTTGTTCCAACTACAACCACCACAGCAATGACGACAACCACCGCAGCGACGACGACAACCACCACAGCAACAACTACAACCACTGCAGCAACAACCACAACCACTGCAGCAACAACTACAACCACTACAGCAATGACTACAACCACCACACCAGAACCAACTACAACTGAGTTAATAACTGAACCCACAACTGTAGTTCCAACATGCCCACCAGGCAGTATTTTGAGACTGGATGAAAATGGTTATCCTGTTCTGGGACCTGCTGGAAAAATTGAATGTGACACTGAAGGTGAGAAATTGTGAAAGTCAAAAGTAGAATCAGTCTTGTAATTTGTTCCCCTGTTTCCTGAGTCATTCTTACAATGGTTGCAAATACTTCATTTTCAGTACTGTGTTTATCTGTCCTTTCAGCATCTAGCTGTCCAGGTTAATCTCAGGCCAATATGAATTTTTATGTGATTTCTCCCATCTCAGAACCTTATTGAATTAAGTTCAGTAAGTCAGTGAAGCAGATTAGAATTCAGTGAGGCATTCTCCAAGGCAAATAACAGCAAAATCACTCCATTGCTGCAACTGGTACCCAATAAGAAGAGCCTCATAATTTGTCATGATTGTTTCAATCAGTATAATCTTGCACAGATATTCAAGAAACTGATGTTAAGCAACATAGATGCCGTAGACATTAATTTTTTTTTTAATGCAGGTGTGGGCAGTCTGAGATAAAATTTTTTCTGGCATTTCTAATGAAGGGGTCGTAGGCCTGAAATGTTCACTTCTCTTTTCACACATGGTGGTGAAAGCTGTTGTGTATTTTGAGCATTAATGTTTCTTCCATTACCTGAGACAATTGTTGTTTGAACTGAACACTTGTTTTGGTATGATCTCATTTAATTTTAAGTGATTTAATTCATGAATTACAGAAGAAGACTGGGGGATGGAAGATACTTTTGTAAATGTAACAAAATAAGGAGGGATTTCCAGTGTAACGGCACACCACTCCTTTCTCAGACAAAAGTCCAACTATTATTTGGCTGGTCCAAATATTGAAAAGATATTACTTTAGCACTCTGTGTGTCTTCTTCACACAAAGAGTTTGTAGAATTGCTACACATTTATTGCTTCCTGTGTTCAACTCTGAAACACAGTGATGCCAGAAGACACTTGTTAATTAAAGCCTGTGAATGGTAATATTTAAAAATACAAACAATTTTAATATTCTGTACTTGTAGTTACAAGATCTGGCATACCAGCAGTACAATGGCAAATTATCTCCAGGCTGTTTCCATTTTAAAGCATTCTGATAAACGTTGATCTTGGCTTGGACATGCACACATTATCATTATGAAGTATTTCACTTTTCAGATAGTGTTAGATAAGATGCCATGTAACTGACAAAGAACTCTACAAGTTGGCTTGAATATGGAAATGGCTAATGGAAAACAGAATCAGAATAGTGCTGTGTAGCAGAGATCAAGGCTGGCAACTCAACAATTTTCAGCCTATTTTAATGACTTATTTGACAAGTGTACTTTTGCTCTCTTTGCTGATGATGCAAATTTAGATGGATTGGCAAAGTATAAGGAGGATACTAAAAATCTAAAAAGTGATATAGAAAGGTTAAGTGAATGGGCAAGAAGGTGATGGAAGGCATGTCTTGCAGGGAGAAATGGAAGATATCCAGTTCAAATACAATATTTAAGACTCAGTTTCTTAAATTAAAATTCATACATGGGCAGTCCAGGGCTGCAGGCCATCTGAACTGATTGACAATTATTCCTTAGTGAGTACATTGCCAACAGAGAATTAACATTTTGTTCAGGAGATCAATAAACATTAGTTAAGAAGTTCCCAAATATAGTTTGACAGCTGCATGATATTTTCGCTCATTAGATTTTCCAAAGAGGAAAATTTATTAATACCATACAATGTAATTGTTTCTTATTGGTTTTAATTAGTGGAAATACAGAATTTATTAGGTTGACCATCCATGTTACATTCATTAATCAGCTCAAAGGAGTTTCCTTGAAACAATCAACGTAATTCAATATATCAACTAGGTTCGTTCAGAATTGAATTCATAAATAATTACAAGAAAATAAATCTCTAAAGTTTGAATCAAAGCAGGATGTATTTAATATAATGGAGTAGGTCAATCAGCATTTGTAAAGAGTTAAGTTATCAATTGTTCTGATGAAATATTCACCTGGAAAGAATATTCCAGCTGTTCTTACAAGTACGGAGAAGTACTGGGTATGTATTTGTAACTCCTGAGAATAAAATCTGAATAAGATCATTCTCTGTTTTTGAAGATGATCATAAGGGTATTTTGCAGGATTTCTGGTGGTGAATAAACTATTTCTAGTTAAATGAGCTGTCCACTGAAACTATCTAGTCTGTAAAATCAAAAATGTGCTGCAAAAACAGTAAATATATACTTCTCCTATGAAAATCATAACTGGCTTATTCAAAATAGTTATATTTCTGTTAAAAATACGGTACTGTGCAAACATCTTAGGCACATATATATAGCTAGGGTGCCTAAGACTTTGGAAGAATACTGTATTTGTCAACGTGGGATGGAGAGTGAATTTGTAAACCTGGCAGGTGCAAAGATTGCTGGGAATAGTGAGGGTGGAGTGCCATAGGAGGGGTGTTGGATAAGTGGCAGAGAAGGAGTGCCAGGGGTAACTTGTAGTGCAGCTGCAAACACAACAGGCAAGGTTACGTGATTCAAAACAATTTGTTTGTCGATCATTACAGAATACCAGGCAAAGTCATTTGATTCAAAACAATAGGTTTATTAGTTATTACAGGATATCTCTCTGGTGCTTCCCGTTCCCATCTCTCTCCCTTCCACTTTTCCCAACTATGATTCTCCTCTCCCTGCCCTCTTCCCACTCTCAATCTACGATAGAGACCCATATCTGGATCAGGTTTATCATCACTCACGTATGTTATGAAATTTGTTTTTTTTGGCAGTGCAATGCATGAAATTACTATTGTACTGTGCAAAGGTTTTAGGAGAGAGAGAGAGAGACAGACATGACTTTTACATAGTACTGTATATAGAATAATTTAATTAGAACATGTAACTGATACCATACAGAAGTTTACAATGAGTCTTAAATTCTTGTACTGGCCTACAGCAATACAAATTGTCACTTCAATTTTTTTTGTATATTTGCACAACTTCAATAGAAGAATCTTCAGGGATGGGACCTGATCTGATGACAACAGCTTCCATGGAAGATAAATTTCTGGATTCTTTAGACATTATTGAAGGTACTGCCTGGGTGTGGGTATTTCTCTTTTTGTGCTGCACTTACTGTACTAAAATTTCTGTATGTTTTCTTCGACATTGCTACCAAGAATATGTACTTAAATTAGGAGTCCAAATGTAGTATTTGCTTATTTTAAAAATGCCTCTCTTTTAGTTTCAGTGTTTCAAACACATTCATCATGACAGGCTTGTTCTGAGAAACTGTTGCAGAACATGATTGAAGTGATCCACTAGGACAAGATCACAAATTTGAAATCCCTACTGGCTTTAGGATCAACAGGGGATTGGTTCATGCTTAGAACTTTTAACTACTCAATTTCCTTTGCTGAGTTTGTTTGATCTTCCTCTGCTTCTGGAATTTCTGTACTTCTAGAGATGCAAGTTGTATGTCAATCAGAAGAAATCAGTGTCCTTCTGACGTAGTGCAAGTAGCTGAAGGAATTATCTGCTAACTTAGTGTGCCTGGTAAGAAATTGCTTTTGTAGTAGATTGGAATAAAATAGAGAGAATGAGATTAGGATCATTTTGTCAATAATAAGCATTAAAACAAAGAAATATAATAATATATATAATAAAACTTCTACCAAATTTTAAGTCTTTAAATGACTATTTTGTTGGATTTGCACCTTCATAAATTTTACTTTACTTGCTGAAATAGTTCTCATCAGTTCTTAATTTCATTTCATGTTGCATTGTAGAAACAGCTTGGATATGTTCAAGCTTGTTTCCATGTTTCTGCTGAAATCTTGAATTATTCTCTTATTTAGGTTAAAGAATTGTGGCACAAATGAAATCAGGGATAAGATCAGGTGGAAATGAGTTCCAATTAAATGCCTTCAAAGATCAAGTACAAAGGCTTTGTTGGGTGTTTTGTTCCTGATTCAGATTTCTAATCTGGCAAATTGACATGTGGTATAGTGGTTGAGAAAACAATGCTGTTTCACAATTCATTCAGCAATTATTTGTCAGAAGCAACAATTCTTTTAGCAAAGAGGAGAAATTGAGTTCTAGTTCACCACAAACTCATATACTTTAATCATTGCTATCTTCAAGAGAGCTGAGAAAAATGGAGTCTTGCCATGTCAGGGAATCACTACATTTGTACAAGCGATCAGTTTCTGATCCCAACCATCCACTGGGTAAAAATGTTCTTCCTCAGGACATTCTACTTCACTTTAAACCTCTTACTACTTTCCAAAAGCAATGATGTTTCTTATTATCTACACTATCAATGCTCTTTATAATTTTGTACACCTTCTATCAGATTTCCCCCCTTCGGATTCCTGCAATCTAAGGAAAACAAACTCGGCCTATCCAGATGTTGTATGTGATTTACTCCACCCAGGCAACATTCTTTCAGTCTCCTCTGCACCCTCTCCAGGGCAATCCTTCCTGTAATGTGGTAACCAGAACTGTAAACACTAGTCCAGCTGTGGCTTAAGCAATGTATTTTAAAGTTATGAAGAAACCTCCTACTCTTATGGTCTGTGCCTTGGCAAATGATTGCAAGCATTCATTATGCTGTCTTCACCTTATCTCCCTCTGCTGCCACCTCCAGGAGTCCCAGTGCGGGACATCAACCGTCTCGACTTCACCACAGACGGGACATCAACCGTCTCGACTTCACCACAGACGGGACATCAACCGTCTCGACTTCACCGCACCTTGCCCCCATTCCAACCTCACTCCTTCGGAACGCTCTGCTCTCCACTCCCTCCGCACTAATCCTAACCTTATTATTAAACCCGCCGATAAGGGGGGTGCTGTTGTAGTCTGGTGTACTGACCTCTACCTTGCCGAGGCACAGCAACAACTCGCGGATACCTCCTCTTATTTACCCCTCGATCGTGACCCCACTAAGGAGCACCAGGCCATTGTTTCCCACACCATCACCAACTTTATCTGCTTAGGGGATCTCCCATCCACTGCTACCAACCTTATAGTTCCCACACCTCGCACTTCCAGTTTCTACCTCCTACCCAAGATCCACAAACCTGCCTGTCCTGGCAGACCTATTATCTCAGCTTGCTCCTGCCCCACTGAACTCGTTTCTGCATACCTGGACACGGTTTTATCCCCCCTTGTTCAATCCCTTCCTACCTATGTTCGTGACACTTCTCACGCTCTTAAACTTTTCGATGATTTTAAGTTCCCTGGCCCCCACCGCTTTATTTTCACCATGGATGTCCAGTCCCTATATACTTCCATGCCCCATCAGGAAGGTCTCAAAGCTCTACGCTTCTTTTTGGATTCCAGACCTAATCAGTTCCCCTCGACCACCACTCTGCTCCGTCTAGCGGAATTAGTCCTTACTCTTAATAATTTCTCCATTGGCTCCTCCCACTTCCTCCAAACTAAAAGTGTAGCTATGGGCACCCGTACGGGTCCTAGCTATGCCTGCCTTTTTGTTGGCTTTGTGGAACAATCTATGTTCCGTGCCTATTCTGGTATCTGTCCCCCACTTTTCCTTTGCTACATCGACGACTGCATTGGCGCTGCTTCCTGCACGCATGCAGAGCTCGTTGACTTTATTAACTTTGCCTCCAACTTTCACCCTGCCCTCAAGTTTACCTGGTCCATTTCTGGCACCTCCCTTCCCTTTCTAGATCTTTCTGTCTCTGTCTCTGGAGACAGCTTATCCACTGATGTCTACTATAAGCCTACTGACTCTCACAGCTATCTGGACTATTCCTCTTCTCACCCTGTCTCTTGCAAAAACGCCATCCCCTTCTCGCAATTCCTCCGTCTCCGCCGCATCTGCTCTCAGGATGAGGCTTTTCATTCTAGGACGAGGGAGATGTCCTCCTTTTTTAAAGAAAGGGGCTTCCCTTCCTCCACTATCAACTCTGCTCTTATACGCATCTCCCCTATTTCACGTACGTCTGCTCTCACTCCATCCTCCCGCCACCCCACTAGGAATAGGGTTCCCCTGGTCCTCACCTACCACCCCACCAGCCTCCGGGTCCAACATATTATTCTCCGTAACTTCCGCCACCTCCAACGGGATCCCACCACTAAGCACATCTTTCCCTCCCACCCCCGCTGCTTTCCGCAGGGATCGCTCCCTACGCGACTCCCTTGTCCATTCGTCCCCCCCATCCCTCCCCACTGATCTCCCTCCTGGCACTTATCTTTGTAAGCGGAACAAGTGCTACACATGCCCTTACACTTCCTCCCTTACCACCATTCAGGGCCCCAAACAGTCCTTCCAGGTGAGGCGACACTTTACCTGTGAGTCGGCTGGGGTGATATAGTGCGTCCGGTACTCCCGATATGGCCTTTTATATATTGGCGAGACCCGACGCAGACTGGGAGACCGCTTTGCTGAACACCTACGCTCTATCTGCCAGAGAAAGCAGGATCTCCCAGTGGCCACACATTTTAATTCCATATCCCATTCCCATTCTGACATGTCTATCCATGGCCTCCTCTACTGTAAAGATGAAGCCACACTCAGGTTGGAGGAACAACACCTTATATTCCGTCTGGGTAGCCTCCAACCTGATGGCATGAACATCGACTTCTCTAACTTCCGCTAATGCCCCCCCCCCCGTACCCCATCTGTTATTTATTTTCATACACACATTCTTTCTCTCACTCTCCTTTTTCTCCCTCTGTCCCTCTGAATATACCCCTTGCCCATCCTCTGGGTTCCCCCCACCCCGTCTTTCTTCCCGGACCTCCTATGCCATGATCCTCTCGTATCCCTTTTGCCAATCACCTGTCCAGCTCTTGGCTCCATCCCTCCCCCTCCTGTCTTCTCCTATCATTTTGGATCTCCCCCTCCCCCTCCAACTTTCAAATCTCTTACTCACTCTTCCTTCAGTTAGTCCTGACGAAGGGTCTCGGCCTGAAATGTTGACTGTACCTGTTCCTAGAGATGCTGCCTGGCCTGCTGCGTTCACCAGCAACTTTGATGTGTGTTGCTTATGTCATAGTTCCATGAATGTTGCCATATTTGAATGTTTTAATTATTGATGATTGTTTTGCACTTGGTCTCCTTGAAGTATGTTTAATGCAAACGGAAATAGAGCACCGGATTCTTGAACAAAGAGGCTTTTATTGGAAAAAAGAATGAGCTATCTTTATTACCAAACTGATAGTATCTCATTAGGTCAACATGAAGCAAGAGGAATGAGAGCTTATCACTCAAAGTTACATGGGAATATTTAGCATTTTGGAGGTTTATGGAATTGGAAAAAATGTATTAATAAGAAAAACGTGGCCAAATTTTTAAAGTAGTAAGTCCATTTATTTTATGTTCTACTGCAGTGGAAGATTATTTCCATTTATTATTTTAATGGTCAGTAGTTTAGATTCATTGATTTGTACAGCATAGAAACTGACTCTTTAGCCACCTATGTTCATCTACATCTATCAGAAAGATCCCATCCCGTTTACCTGCATTAGGACTGTGAGCTTATTAAATTGGCCAATCCACACCAGGGGTTTGTGAAAAGGGCTACTTTTTAATCAGGGACAGATTTTGGAGGCAGCATTTCGTGGCACTTTTTCTGATTTGAGGAGCAACGAATCAGCAAGTGGCAATGCGTAAAAAGAGTTATCTTTCAGTCAGGTCCACATTCATGATATAAAAAGCAGAGCTTTGAACCAGTTTTCTCTGAGTTGGACAGACAATCCACATCAGGGGTGCAAGAAGGGAGCTGCTTTTTAATCAGGGCAGCAATTGAGATTTTGAAGGCAGAGTTTTGTGGTGGTTTTTCTGATTTGAGGTGCGACCAATCAGCGGGAGGGATTCATAGGAGAGGGCCAATAAGAGTGGTTTGGGTGCAGATGGAGTGGTGGCCATTCTTTTGAAGTGTACCTGTCTTTGGAGGGGCTTTGGGTCTTCAGGCTTAGGGGAGATCAGGTTCAGGTGACGTGCATTGTCTTGTAAGTTGCCCTCTCTCTCACCCCCCCCTTTCCCCCCTCTCTCCCCCCTCTCTCCCCCCTCTCTCCCCCCTCTCTCCCCCCTTCCCCCCCTCTCCCCCCCTCTCCCCCCCTCTCCCCCCTCCCCCCCTCTCCCCCCTCTCCCCCCTCTCCCCCCCTCCCCCCCCTCTCCCCCCCTCTCCCCCCCTCTCCCCCCCTCTCCCCCCCTCCCCCTCTCTCTCCCCTCTCTCTCTTCCCCCCTCCCCCCCATCATTCCTCATTTATTAAGGCATAGTAGATGAGTGAGAATAGCTCCAGGGACAGTGTTCTATAGTATAGAATCTATACTGTATGTGGGATATGAGAAGTGTGGGAGACATCCAGTCTCCCAGATAAATACATCTGCATCAGGTACACAGAATTGCAGCTCCTGAGAGAATATATTAAGGAAATGGAGCTGCAGCTATTAAGGAAATGGAGCTGCAGCTCAACACCCTTTGACTCATTCAAAATGCGGAGACTTGGGAGTCCTTGTGCAGGATACCCTAAAGGTTAACCTCCAGGTTGAGCTGGTTGTGAAGAAGGCAAATGCAATGTTAGCATTCATTTCTAGAGTTACTGTATAGAATACAAAAGCAGGGATGTGATGTTGAGGCTCTATAAGGCACTCGTGAGACTGCACTTGGAGTATTGTCTGCAGTTTCTTATTTTAGGAAGGATATACTGACAATGGAGAGGATTCAGAGAAGATACACGAGAATGATTCCAGGAATGAAAAGGTTACCATATGAGGAACATCTGACAGCTCTAGGGCTGTATTCCTTGGAGTTCAGGAGAATAAGGGGGGATCTCATAGAAATGTTCTGAATGTTAAAAGGCCTGAACAGTTTAGATATGGCAAAGTTATTTCCCATGGTAAGGGAGTCTAGGACAAGAGGGCACGGCTTTAGGATTGAAGGACGTCCATTTAGAACAGAGATGCGGAGAAATTACTTTAATCAGAGGATGGTAAATCTGTGGAATTTTTTGCCACGAGTGGCTGTGGGGGCTAAGTTATTGGGTGCATTTAAGGCAGAGGTAGATAGGTTCTTGATTAGCTAGGGCATCAAAGGGTATGGGGTGAAAGCAGGGCAGTGGGAATGACTGGAAGAATTGGATCAGCCCATGATTGAATGGCAGAGCAGACTTGATAGGCCGAATGGCCTACTTCTGCTTCTATATCTTATGGTCTTTTTCAGAGAATGAGTAAGTACTAGCAGGAGCTACAGAGAGGTAGTCACCCCTAGATTTCAGGAGACAGGTAACTGGGTAATTGTCAGGAGAAGGAGGGGAAATGGGGAAATGCACAGCCAGTGCAGAGTACAGCTGTGGCTGTTCCCCTCAAAAATATGTATACCATTATGAGGGACAACCCAACGGGGGGAGTCACAGTGACTGGGTCTCTGACACTGAGTCTGTTGATGAGGCTCAAAAGAGCATAGAGTTTAAGAGGACTGCAGTGTTGATAGGAGATTCCCTTGTCAGAGGAACAGAGATGAGGTTCTGCGGGTGTGATAGAGACACCTGGATGGTATCTTGCCTCCCTGGTGCCAGGATCAGGGATGTCTTGGATCGTGTCCATGACATTCTCAAGGGCAATAGTGAGCAGCCAGAAGTCTTGATGCACATTGGCACCATTGACATTGGTAGACAAGGTGAGGAGCTCCTGAAGAGAGATTTTAGGGAGCTAGGTAGAAAACTGAGAAATGGGACCTCTAGGGTAATAAGCTCTGAATTGCTGCCTATGCCACGTGCTAGTGAGGGTAAGAATTGGACGATTTGGCAGGTGAATGCGTGGCTGAGGAACTGATGCAAGAGGCAAGATTTCAGATTTATGTATTGTTGGGATCTCTTCTGGGGACGGTATGACCTGTACAAAAGAGATGGGTTACACCTGAACCTGAGGAGGTCCAATATCCTTGCAGGCAGATTAGCTCGAGTTGTTCAAGAGGGTTTAAACTAATTTTGCAGGGTGATGGGAACCAGAGTGATAGTGCTGATGATGAGGTAGTTGGTTTATAAACAGAGGCAGTGTGTAGTGAAACTCCCAGCAAGGAGAGGCTGATGATAGGGCAAAATTGCAGTCAACAGGATGAGCTGGAATGTCAAAGGCGGACAAAATTTAAAAGGCTGAATACAGCACTCAAGGAGTTGTATTTGAATGCGTGCAGTATACGGAATAAGGTAGATGAGCTTGTAGCACAATCACAGATTGGCAAGTATGACATTGTGGGCATCACTAAATCGTGGTTAAAAGAAGATTAAAGCTGGGAGCTTGATGTCCAAGGATACATATTGTATTGAAAGGGCAGGCAGGAAGGCAGAGCGGGTGGCTTGCTCTGTTGGTAAAAAGTGAAATCAATTAAGTAGAAAGAAGTAACATAGGGTTGGAAGGTGTTGAATCATTGTGGATGGAGCTAAGGAACTGCAAGGGTAAAAAGTCCCTGATAGGAGTTGTATACGGACCCCCAATAGTAGTAAGGATGTGGCCTACAAATTACCATGGGAGGTAGAAAATGCATGCCAATAGGGCAATGTTACATGGGGGATTTCAATATGCAGGTAGAATGGGAAAATCAGGATGGTGCTAGAATCGAAAAGGGAATTTCTAGAATGCCTACGAGATGGGTTTTTAGAGCAGCTTGTGGTTGCGCCCACTAGGGTGCTGGCTATTCTGGATAGGGTGTTGCACAATGATCTGGAATTGATTATAGGACTTAAGGTAAAGAAACCCTTAGGGGAAAGTAATGATAATATGATCAAATTCACCGAGTTTTCAGAAGGAGAAGCTAAAGTCGGATGTATGAATATTACAGTGGAGTAAAGGGAATTACAAAGGCATTAGAGAGGGATTGCCCAGAATTGATTGGAAAAGACACTGGCAGGGATGATGGTAGAGTGGCAGTGGCTGAAATTTCTGGAAGCAATTTGGAAGGCATAGGATATTCATCCCAGTGAGGCAGAAGTGTTTTAAAGGCAAGATGACAGAACTATGACTAACAAGAGAGGTCAGGGCCAATATAAAGGCCAAGGAAAGGGCATATAATAGAACAAAAATTAGTGGAAAGTTAGAGGATTGGGAAGCTTTAAAATACCAACAGAAGGAAACTTAAAAAAGTCATTAAGAAGGTAAAGATGGAACACAAAAGTAAGCTAGCCAATAATATTAAAAAGGATACTATAAGTTTCTTCAAATACATGAAATGTAAAAGAGAGGGAAGAGTGGATATTGGACCGCTGGAAAACGATGCTGGAGAGGTAGTAATGGGGGGGGGGGGGGATAATAAAATGGCGGATGAATTGAATAAGTATTTTGCATCAGTCTTCACTGTAGAAGACACCAGCAATGTGGTGGAAGTTCCAGGAGTCAGAAGTTATAAAGTCTGTGAAGTTACCATTACTAGGGAGAAAGCTCTTGGGAAACTGAAAGGTCTGAACATAGATAAGTCGCTTGGACCACATTGGTTTACACACCAGGGTTCTGAAAAAGGTGGCTAAAAAGATTGTGGAGGCATTAGTAATGATCTTTCAAAAATCACTAGATTCTAGAATGGTTCCGGAAAACTGGAAATTGCAAATGTCACTCCACTTTTCAAGAAGGGAGAGAGGCAAAAGAAAGGAAGCCAGTTAGTCTGAACTCAGTGGTTGGGAAGATCTTCGAGTTGTTTATTAAGGATGAGGACTCAGAGTATTTGGAGGCTAATGATAAAATAGACCAAAATCAGCATGGTTCCTCCAGGGATAATCTTGCCTGACATATCTGTTGGAATTCTTTGAGGAGATAGCAAACAGGAGAATCAGTTGAGGATCACTTGATAGAGTGGATGTGGAGAGGATATTTCCTAAGGTGCCTCAGGTGAGAGAGTCTTAAGACCAGAGGACACATCATCAGAATAGAGGGGTGTCATTTTAGAATGGAGATGAGGAGGAATTTCTTTAGCCAGAGAGTGTTGAATCTGTGAAATTCTTTGCCACAGGCTGCTGTGGATGTAAAGCCTGTGTGTACATTTAAGACAGAGGTTGATAGATTCTTGTTTGGTCAGGGCACAAATGGATACAAGGAGAAGACAGGATATTGAGGCTGAGAGTGAAATTGGATCAGCCTTGATGAAATGCCCTAATTCTGCTCCTATATCTTATGGTCTAAATGTAGTGACAGTACCTGATTCCACCACCTCTGGAAGCAAATTCCTGATACCAACTGTTCTCTGTATAAAATAAAAACTTACCCCTCAAGTGCCCTTTAAAGATTCTCCTTCTTACTTCCAATTTCTCCCCTTGTATTTTTGATATCTCGACTATGAAAAAAAAGCTGACAATTCACCTTATTGGCAGCGTTCATGAGCTTGTATACAGGTCACCTCTCACCCTCCTTTATTTCAGTGAAAACTAACACACCATATACAATCCATATGACCAAAATTGCCGAGTGAAGGAACCATCCTTGTGAATCTTCTCTGCATGCTCTCCAGCGCAACGCATCCTTTTTATGTAGTGTGGGAAACAGAAATATCCAGTGTTTCATAAGGATGGAACATAATGCTCTAACCTTTATATTCTGTACCCAAACTTATGAGTGCAAACACGCCATTCTCCTCCTTCCTCTTATCTATCTGAAACACTCTGGTTCCATCGGCTGTGCAAGTCCAGGGAAGACAATTCCGGCCCCGCCAGACGTGTGAGGTTGAGATGTGAGTCCACCCCGATACCCCGTTTTGTGTGGATGCTGCGTGATTCGTACTCTTGTTACAAATAAGTATCACGATAAAACAGACAGCACACCACATACAATTAGAACATAGAACAGTACAGCACCGTACAGGCCCTTTGGCCCACAATGTTGTGCCGGCCCTTAAACCCTGCCTCCCATATAACCCCCCACCTTAAATTCCTCCTTATACCTGTCTGGTAGTCTCTTAAATTTCACTAGTGTATCTGCCTCCACCACTGACTCAGGCGGTGCGTTCCACACACCAACCACTATCTGAGTAAAAAACTAGTATCCCCCTTGAACTTCCCACCCCTTACCTTAAAGCCATGTCCTCTTGTATTGAGCATTGGGAAAGAGGCGCTGGCTGTCCAATCTGTCTATTCCTCTTAATATCTTATATACCTCTATCATGTCTCCTCTCATCCTGCTTCTCTCCAGAGAGTAAAGCCCTAGCTCCCTTAATCTCTGATCATAATGCCTACTCTCTAAACCAGGCAGCATCCTGGTAAATCTCCTCTGTACCCTTTCCAATGCTTCCACATCCTTCCTATAGTGAGGCGATTAAAATTAAAACATTTAGCTTTATAATTCTTAATTTGACTAAAGGGTTGGTAAAGAGAGAACAAAAAAAAAGGAAAGGGCCCATCTTAATGAAGCAGTCTAATGTGCACAAGTTGGAGCTCACAGTTTCCCCTTCACCGATCCTCCTTTGATCTCACTCTGGGCTTCGTCAAATCATGACCCTCTTCCGGGTCGAATCCTATGACCTCTTCTCTCTGGCATCTTCTCTCTTCCTCCCCTTGAACCAAAGCCCCAAGCACAAACTTAGTGTCCCTCATCAGAGAAGCCTCCCATTAATCTGGCCATCCTAATTGGATGGCACACAATTCTCCTATCTCTTATCTTCGAGAGTAACCCAAACAAGCAGCTTGCACAGAACAGCATAACAGTAAAAAATATGAACCGGGGTATTACATATCTACGTTGCCACTTTCAGGGAAATTTGGACTTCTGCCCCAAGCTCCTCCTTTCCATTAACCTGCCTTTTCAGTAGCTGCCTGACATTATACAGTGATGCTAGAAAGTTTGTGAATGTTGCAGAACTTTCTATATTTTTGCATAAATATAACCCAAAATGTGATCAAATCTTCACACGTCCTAAAGCTAGATAAAGAAAACCCAATTAAATAAATACAACAAAAAACGTTATACTTGTTCATTTATTTATTGAGAAAAATGATCCAATATTACAAGTATTTGTTGGAAAATGTATAGGAACCTCTGGGCTAATGCCTTCTACAAACACTATTTGGAGTCATGTGTTCCAATCAATGAGATGAGATTGGAGGTGTGGTTTGTACAGGTGCCTTGCCCTATATTAAAAACAAAAGACACACAGAGTCAGGTTATTGACAGAGCCTGCTCTTCTCAAGAAAGATCTCTTTATGTACACCAAGCCTTGATTAAAACTACTTTCAGAGGACCTCATCAGAAGAATTGTAGAGATGCATGAAGCTGGAAAAGGCTACAAAAGCATTTCTAAAGACTTGAGTGTTCATTAGTACACAGTAAGAGAAACTATCTACCAATGGAGGCAACTCAGTACTGCAGCTGCTCTCACTAGGGGTGGGCATCCTGCAAAGATCACACCAAGAGCAATGGTGAAGGAGGTGAAAAAGAACCCAAGGGCAATAGCAAAAGACCTGCAGAAATCTCTAGAAATTACTAAAATCTCTGTTCGGGTCTCCACTATAAGAAAACTCTGAACAAGAATGGTGCTCATGGAAGGACACCATGGAGGAAACTACTGTTCTCCAAAAACAAACATTGCTGCACACCTGAAGTTTGAAAAACACCACCTGGATGTTCTACAACATTTCTGGGATAATGTTCTGTAGACAGATGAGACAAAAATTGAACTTTAGGGCAGAAATGCACATTGCTGTGTTTGGAGGAAAAAGGGCACTGCACACCAATAGCTGACATCCCACCTCTCCCGGAAGTTGCGGGAGTCTCCGGCATATCGATAGTGGCTCCCTGATGCCCGGAAATTATATACAATATCATGGAAATCGATTTTTTGAGAGGGAGAGGGAGAGGGAGAGCAAGCATCCTGATTGGTCTCTCTTCGTGCTAAGAGTGGTCCCCAGCCACCGGGCCACGAGGAAACGATATGATTTGGCGATATGAAACCATATTAGTCAGCTGCACCTTTCCTCATTCCCTGTCATGCACTGTTGAACGCACGTGAGGTCATCACCTGCGTGTTGTTCATGTCAGCGCGGGAAGATCAACTCCTCGAGCTTGCAAATGACGATGGGCTGAAAAGTATGTTTGACATAACATCTCTGCGGGCATTCTGGATCAAAGTCAAGGCTAAATATCCTGAGGTAGCCACGGAAGCACTGAAAATGTTGCTTACATTTCCAACATCATATCACTGCGAAGCGGAGTTTTCTGCAATGAATACAACGAAAACTAAATTGCGGAATAGACTGGACATAAGTTGTAATAGAATAAACATGATAATATAATATAAGTACATACTTTAATGTCACATTTTCTGCATATACCCAACTTGGTTTACAGATTAGACAAAATCACTAAACAAAGTATTACATACACCGTTGGAGGTCATTGGGGGGGGGTGCTGATATGGGGTTGCAGGGGGCAGGGGTGCTACCTCCCTGGAATGGTGGTGCTACCTCCTTGAAATGAGCTTTTGCAGGGTGGGATGTCTGCAATACCAAGACCTTGTCCCAACTGTGAAACATGGTGAAAGGAGCATCGTGGTTTGGGGTTGCTTTGCTGCTTCAGTGCCTGGACAGCTTACAATGGTTGATGGAACCTTGAATGCAAAATTGTATCAAGACCAATTGCAGGGGAATGTCAGGGTAGCAGTTTGTTACCTAAAGCTTTATTGAAGTTGGATAATGCAATAGGACAATGATCCAAAAGACAAGAGTAAATCAATAGCAGAAAGGTTTGAAAAGAAAAAAATTTTTTTTTGGCATGGCCGAGTCCTGGCCTTAATCCTATAGAAACGTTGTGGAAAGACTAGAAGCAAGCAATTCCTGCAAGGAAGCCCACCAACATCCCAGAGTTGGTGTCAGGAGGAGTTTTGTCAGGAGGAATGGCCTAAAATTCCTCCAAGCCGATGTACAGGACTGATAAACAGTTAGCGGAAATGTTTGGTTGAGTTTATACTGTATAAGGGGGTCACACCAGTTACTGAAAGCAAAGGTTCACATACTTTTTCCAACAAATACATGTAATATGGGATCATTTTTCTCAATAAGTGAACATGTATAATGTTTTTTGTGTTACTTTTTAAATTAGGTTTTCTTCATCTAGTTTTAGGACTTGCGTGAAGATTTGATCACATTTTTGGTCATATTTTTGCAGAAACAGAGAAAATTCTACAGGGTTCACAAACTTTCTAGCATCATTGTATATATCTACTCTAATTTGACTTTACAAAATACATCACCTCACACTTGTTGGAATTATATTCCATCTGCCAGTGTTCTGCCTAATTTTGTATCTGATCTATATACTGCTGTAGCTTGTGACAACCTTCTGTGTTATCCTTAAAACCATCAACTTTTGGGTAATTTGCATACTTATAAATTATACCACCTACAACATGGTCTAATATTCTTGATAAATTTATCAGGTGTTAGATGATTTGATGTCATAAACAGTTTAACATTTTTATTGCATTTTCCTAGGATTTCAGCTATTTACAACGGCAACACCTACAACAGCTGAGTCTCCAACAGAAACAGAGTTTGCTAGGCCATTCAGTGCAATTCCACAATCCGAGTTTGATGCGGCAGGAAAAAGACGATTCACAGGTGTGTAGTATAACTTTTAAAGGTTTGTTTTAATGTGCGTGAATGTTTTTCACATTTACTCACCTGTATTAAATTGTGTTCACCTGTGAACCATCTGTGCTTGTTGATGACCTAATTTATGCTGATCTGTTTGGGAATTTCTTAAAACCACTTGGGTGATTTCTGGAAGTGAGGTCTTGATTGGCAGCAGAACCATTCTCACCAGTGTGGTTTTTGTGGGAGGCCTGTCTTCAAAACAAGTCAGCACGAAATAGGGAAAAAACCCTTACTAGCTCTTCACACCATGTTCTGCAACAATCAAAATTGCCAATATTACATAATTCTCTATTATTGAAATGTTTTGAAATATACATAAAACTTTTAATAAAAGCAGAGCAGTAATCAAGGCTTAAGCAATTAAGCCTCTCACTCTCTTCCTCCACTTTCTTAACACTCCTCTCCCCAGCTCTTCCCCCTGCTTCTTTCTACATTCTATACTATTTTGTGCCTTTTGTCTGTCTCTCCTAGTCCCCTCCCCTCCACCCCCATTCTTGCCCTGTTCTTAATAAGTGTGATAAAATTATATAAATATACCCGTGACAAGTCAAAAGTGCATCAGTTCATAAAGTTTGAGTGGATCAGAACTTATAGGGTTGACAGTAAGATTGCTATGATAAAGACATGGTTTTTTCACCCATAATCATATGTAATCAATTTTAACCAGCCCGCAGAAATTTTCCATTTGACCAAAACACAATGTCGTCATTAAATTCAGTCTTCTGGAATGTCCTGTAGGAGGTGATGAGCAACTGATTATGATTCTAATTCATATATACTTAGGAAGTGAAAGACTGCCTTTATATATTTTGGATCTGCTTCATTCACAGTATATATTTGTGTGCATCAGAACAATGACAACACTTGAACAGTACTAATTTGCATCCATGTGCTTTGGAATCTTCTAAGGGTGTGAAAAATAATGGATGAAAAAATAAGTAATCTAGCCTGAAACTAAATTATCTGTGATCTCAGTTTTAATCATGTAAAGGCAACTGTGAGAGAAGGCATATTTAATATGTATTGCACTCCATCTGCTTCCACTCTCATAAAATCTTTATTCTTTGGAGCGTAGAAGGTTGAGGGGAGACTTGATAGAGGTGTTTAAAATTATGAGGGGGATTGATAGAGTTGACGTGGTTAGACTTTTTCCATTGAGAGTGGAGAAGATTCAAACAAGAGGGCATGGGTTGAGAATTAGAGGACAAAAGTTTAGGGGTAACATGAGGAGGAACTTCTTTACTCAGAGAGTGGTAGCTGTGTGGAATGAGCTTCCAGCAGAAGTGGTTGAGGTAGGTTCTATGTTGTTGTTTAAAGTTAAATTGGATAGATATATGGACAGGAAAGGAATGGAGGGTTATGGGCTGAGTGCAGGTCGGTGGGAATAGGATAGGGTAAGAGTTCGGCACGGACTAGAAGGGCCAAGATGGCCTGTTTCCATGCTGTAATTGTTATATGGTTATATGTATTTACAAACGTTTGTATTTCACATTTTTAGTTTTTAAGAGGAACATTCTTCAAGAGGTGAACGCTCATAAGGCATCAGACCCCAATGATGTACCTGGCTAAGCATTGGAAACATGGGCCGACCAATTGGCTGGAATGTTCAAAGACATCTTGAACCTCACTGCTGTGGCCTGAGTTTCCAACCTGCATCAAAATGGAAGCAGTCGTACCAGTGCCCCAGAAGAATAAGCTGAACTGCCTTAATGACTATCACCCAGTAGCATTCTCACTTTCTGTGATGAAGTGCTATGAGAGGTTGGTCATCGCTAAAATTGACTCCTGCCTGAGCAGGGACCTGGTTTTCCTGCAGTTTGCCTTCTGCTACAACAGGTCTATGGCAGATGCAAACTCACTGCCTCTCTGCTCTGCGTTGTAGTGTCTAGATACCTAGGGAGTTACCTGTCTAGATACCTAGGGAGTTATCTAGGGAGACCAATCAGTGCAGATTTGTAATGACCTCTCTTCCTCATTGACAGTCAATACAGGTGCACCTCAAGGATGTGTGCTTAGCCCACTGTTCTACACTCCCTACATTGATGTCTGTGTGGCTAAACACAGCTTAAGCTCTATCTGTAACTTTGCCAGTGACATCTCTCATTGCTAGAATTACAGATAGTGAAGAGGAAGCATACAGGGGTGAGATAAATCAGCTGGCTGAGTGAGTTTGCAACAAGAAGTTTGCATTCAATGCCAGCAGGACCATGTAATTGATTGTGGACTTTAGGAAGGGGAAGTCTTCATTGAGGGGTCAGCAGTGAAAAGGGTGAGCACCTTCAAGTTCCTAGGTATCAACATCTTGGAAGATCTGTTCTGGGCAAAACATATTGACGTAGTCACAAAGAAGGCAGATTAAAGGCTCTACTTTGTTAGGATTTTGAGGAGATTTTGAAGAGTGTCACCAAACACTCTTGCAAATTTCTATTCATGTATGTTGGAAAGCATTCTGACTAGTTGCTTTACTGCCTGGTTTGGAGGCTTTGGTACATAAGGTCACAAGACACTATGGTGTATTACAGTCTCAACCAGTTTCATCATGGGCACCACTCTCCCCACTATTGAGGAGATCTTCAAAAGAAGATGGGATCTGTTATTGAGTACCAAACCACCCAGGGCATACCCTTTTCTCATTACTACCATTGAGAAGGTGGTATAGGAGCCTGAGACCCACGTTTGGCAATTTAGGAACAGCTTCTTCCCCTCCACCATCAGACTTTTGAACAGTTGCTTGGGTTCTTTAAATTGTGTTTGAGTATGAAGTCCAGTGAAGGAATACAGATCAGCTGAATATCCTAATTTTTAAGTAAAGATAAATTGTAAGGCAAGTACAAGGTAAATTTTATCTTTTCAGTTAATTAGGCAAACTGAATGTTTTTAATTAGCTGTGTTTTAAGTGTTAAGTGCTTAATTGGTTTCAAAATTCTTGTGCAATTCAGAACAAATAAAAATGGATAGTTTTGCTTGCTGGTTCACAGAGTCTTTACACAAAGCTTGTTCTGGTTATTCATGCAGAGGCAGTTTTATGTTCAAAGCCGTGTTGTCACACTGAGCCTTCTTGGTTTGAATCCAGAGTTTTGCCTTTTAATGGCTTCTCATCCAAGATGCATCAAAAGCCTTTGATTATTGTGGTGAATTTGGACATTAAGTCAATTCAATAAGTTCCAGTATATCATGTTTTCTTCAAAAGTTGAAGTCCAACAGAAAATGACATTTGGAAGTTGTTATAAGAGGGTTCAACCATAAATACTGTTTGTGAAATTATAAATAATAGCTACCTTGTGGTGTATATATGATATTATTGAGAGGACGAGCTTTCTTTTGAGTGATCGTTATTCATTTATTTAACCTTCTTGCAGCTGCTCATGTGAATTATATCAGCAAAGATCCAGAAGCTCCCTGCTCATTGACAGAGGCACTGGAACACTTCCAAGTGGATTCATTGGTGGATATTATTCCAGAAGACCTGAAGGGAAAGAACTTGCCACCTGAACAATCTCCACGCAACATTACTGTTGTGGCTGTAGAAAGCTGCCATTCCTTTATAATCCTTGACTGGGCGAAACCACAGAAGAATGAATATGTGACAGGTATAGATTAACTATTCCTAAGTTTATTTTTGTACTTCGAGAAAATAGAAGCTTTTATTTCCCAAACAAATATCCCAGTTGGGATAATGGAGTGAGACATAAAAATAGAACTGGAGTCATTGGGTAGGTAGAATAATAGTTTTTTTAACATGAGAGACATTATCAAAACAACTTGCATTCCTGTTTCATCTGGTTCTGAGGAACTGGGTGGGTTTATCAGGAAAAAATTTGACTGAGTCATATGTCATGTTTACAAAAGGTAGCAATGGACTTGGCAAAATATGTTTTCATGAATATTTAAAAGAGAAGAGAAAGGCAGAAAGGTTTAAGAGAGAAAATTCCATTGATTCATTGTGCCTTGAGTCGAGCAACTCAAGGCACAGCTGCCATTGTTGAACAGTTTGAATTGAAGACTGGAGCATTCTTCAGAAATGAGAAGAAAAACTTGGTTATGGAAAAGATGGATTTAAGATCGGGGTGTAACTTAAGAATGAAGATGAAGATGGAAAGTTGATCAGGAAAGCATTGAGATACATACTGTAACTCTAGAGGAAACAAGGCAAAGATGAATGATTGAGCACCTTACCTGCCCATCACCTCCCTTTGGTGCCCCTCATCCTCCCCTTTCTCCATGGTACAATCTCCTCTCCTATCAGATTCCTCCTTCTTCACCTTTTCCACCTATTATGTCTCAGCTTCTTATTTCATCTCATCTTCCCCCAGCACATCATGAATGCAGCACATTGAAATAGAAGAAATACAAGTAAATGGATGTATTACCTGGAAGACATTGCTGAGTTCCACAACAGCAGGATCAGAGGAGTGGAAAGAGTAAATATTGTATCTCTTGAAATTGAATGAGAAGGTGCCATAAGATGGAAAACCTTCAAACTCAATTCAAATTCTCCAACTCTTGGTAGCTCATGATTTTTGTCAGTATCAAGATTGTGGTTGGGAGTAAGGGAATATCAAAGTTTCAGGCGAGGAATCTGCATCAGGACTAATGGGGAGTCTTGACCTGAAATGTTGACAATTCCTACCAACCCTCCCCTCCATCATCTCAAACAGATGCTGCTCAGTTTTTGCTCCAGGTTCCAACATCTACAGCCTCTTGTTTCTCTGTTGTAACGTGCTGCTAATCATAAACTTGAGAGATTCTGTAAATGCTGGAAATCTGCATCTATAGAGAGGGATGAATAAATGATCATTTGATGTTTTGGGCTGAAACCCTTCATCAAGACTGGAAAGGAAGATGGGGGATGCCAGAATAAGGAGGTGGGGGAGGGAAAGCTGGCAGGTCAGACAAGGTTGGGATGGGGGCGGGGGATGTAGCTGACTGGTGGAGGAGAAGGATGAAGTAAGTAGCTGGGAGGAGATATGTGAAGGAGGTAAAAGGATGAAGAAGAAATGGAATGGGAGAGGGCAGTAGACCAAGGAAGAAAGGGAAGGAGGAGAAGAGAGCAAAAGAATGTGATGGACAGGTGAGGAGAAGAGATAGCATGATGGGGGAGCCAGAAAGTGGAATGAAAAGTGAGGTGGAAAGGGAGAAATTACTGGGTTAGAGAAATCAGTGTTCATGAAGCTGTTGGAGGCTGCCCAAATGCAATATGCATTGTTGCTCCTCCAATCTGAGAGAGGTCTCATTGTGGCAGTAGAGGAGACCATGACAACAATGTCATAATGAGAATGGGAGGCACTAGGAGCACCAGGTACAGTAGATAACCCCGAGAGACTTGTAGATGAAGTGTCGCCTCACACATAGTAAAAGGACTGACTGAGGCCCTGAATGATGGTAAGGAATAAAGTGTGAGAGTTGCAAATGAACATGTCTGATGCAGAAAGAAGGCTCTGGGAAGAGATCTTTCTTGGGTCGGGTCTGAGGAGTGGGCTCTGACTTAATCTCTGTATCTCTTCCCCACACTCACTGCCTTCTAATATTTACATCATTTGTTTTTGTCATTTGTCTAGTGATAACCTTGTCCTCGTGATATTTTCACAACCACATTGATCAGGTTAAAGGACAGGAACCTTGAGTTACAGAATAATGATTTGTTTTTTATTGACTAGGTTAACAATAGGTTTCCTAAGAGTCTGGATGGCGTTGTTCCTTTAGAAGATGGCTAGATTATACTTGTTAAAAATTAACAAAGAACATCTTGAACCATAAATATTTTCCTCTGCTGTGCTAAAAATATGAGTTTAGCAAAATACCTTCCGACCCTGGAAAGTGAATATACATCACAATTTATGAGGAAAAAATAAAAATGTTAATTTTAGGAAAAGCTCCAAAAACCGGAAAATTCTAAACAATAAAATCAGTTTAAAACTTATTTATGGATAAGAAGTGTTTTGTTCTCACATGGATCCCATGAACAATTTTGAAAATGGCCACAAAACATGGTTTTCATGCAATCACAAACATGCAAGTTGTTCCCTCAAACCCTTCCTCACTCTGAAAATACATTTATCTTTTTACTTTTCCAGTTCTGATGAGGGGTCATTGACTTGAAACAGTGACTCTGTTTCTCCCTTCATTGATCCTGACCAACCCTGCTGAGTATCTCCAGCATTTTCTGTTTCTATTTCAGTTTTCCAGAATTGGCAATTTCCTAGTTGTTTTGAAGTTCTTGGAAGAAACATTGCCACATGTTTCTATAATAAAATGGAGACCCCATACAGAAATGAGACCATTGGAGAAAGGGAAATTTAAACAAGGTTAAATCATAAAATCAGATCATAGGGCTGTCAGCAATATATATTGCTGTTCAGAGGTGCCAAAAGTTCAGCCAACAACCCTAAGAAGTCTGTTGACCTTGGCAAGTTGAAAAAGTTAACAAATTTGTGAAAAATATTTATGCTTTTGAAGTTAATAAGAACTCTATTAATTTTCTGTAAGTTTTTCCAGAACAGATTTGGTTAAATCTTTAAAGTTTTTCCAGATGGCTAACATTACTTATGTCATTACAGCTTAAGTAATCATTCACTTTTGGATTTGACAGTAAGGGAAATAATTAAAACAGGCAAAAGTTTTGTCTTCTGAATTAGTTGGTTCTTGGTCTAAGTTCTTGCTTTGTCATTCTTTTTCTTTCTCAAACTACCACAATCCAGGGATTATTCATTAATTTGATACATTCTTGCCTCTGGATAAAAAGGGATCCAGCAAACATGAAACTTAGATCAAGTCAAATTGACAGTAATAAGTACTACTTCTGCTTAATCTTAGAAGATATCACCTAATGCTGCTGATATTTTTCTTCAGTTAACTTGCAATTCTGCACTGACGAATGTTACTCATCCCAAACGCACATCTGTAAAGGATCTTTAAGTTTCAAAATAGTGCACAATGTTCACGTGGTCAGTTGAAAAATAGCCTCCATTAAAATTAAAATGGCTGATCACCAGGTCTTCCATAGTCCTCTAATTCGTGTCAGGTCTCACCACTGTAGAGGAGGGAGCACTGGATACAGTAGATGACCTCAAAGGATTTGCAGATAAAGTGTTGTTTCACCATAGAAGGACTGTTTGGGGCCCTGAATGAAAACAATAGTTTAGGTCTATTATTTGTTTTCTTTGATCTTCAATTAAGACCTTTTCCCCAATACTTTTTGGAAAATAATGTCATATATATTCAGCCTCACAAATGCAAAGTAATAAGTCTTTTCATGTGAATTAAGAAACCAACAGTGTCTTTGAAAATTTAAAAAAAAGGTGTTGATTTTTTTAAAGCTTATTAAATAAATGTTACTTATAATCAACAATATTGTTTTATCAAAAAAATGGTAATTACATAGATCAATCCACTGAGCAGCTTTAATGTCTAATGTCAACCCAACTTGATTGCACAGCTGTTTTTGCTTTATTGAAGTCTCTTCCCATGTTTCCCCATTTACATTTATCAGAGTTTTCCTCCGTTACTGTCGTAATTACTATCGCCCAGTGGCACTCACATCTACAGTGCTGAAATGCCTCAAGAGGTTGGTCATGACTCGACTGAGCTCCTGCCTCAGCATGGACCTGGACCCACTGCAATTTGCCTGTCACCACAGTAGGTCAATGGCAGATGCAATCTCAATAGATCTTCACATGGCCTTGGACCACTTAGACAATACAAACACCTACGTCAGGATGCTGTTCACCGACTCTTGATCAGCATTCAACACCATCATTCTCACAATCCTGATTGATAAGTTACAGAACCTGGGCCTCTGTACCTCTCTCTGCACTTGGATCCTCGATTACTAACTGGAAGACCACGATCTGTGCAGATTGGTGATAGTATCTCCTCCTCGCTGATGATCAACACTGGTGCACTTCAGGAGTGCATGCTTAGCCCACTGTTCTACTCTCCATATACATGTGACTGTGTGGCTAGGCATGGTTCAAACACCATCTATAAATTTGCTGATGATACAACCACTGTTGGTAAAATCTCAGGTGGAGATGAGAGGGCGTACAGGAGTGAGATAAGCCAACTAGTGGAGTGGTGCTGCAGCAACAACCTTGCACTCAACATCAGTGAGATGAAAGATTTGATTGTGGATTTCAGGACGGGCAAGATGAAGGAACACATACCAATTCTCATAGAGGGATCAGATGTGGAGAGAGTGAGCAGTTTCAAGTTCCTGGATGTCAAGATCTCTGAGTACCTAACCTGGTCCCAACATATCGATAACAGCTATAAAGAAGGCAAGACAGCGACAATACTTCATTTGGAGTTTGAAGAGGTTTGGTATGTCAACAAATACACTCAGAGACTTCTATAGTTGTACCGTGGAGAGCATTCTGACAGGCTGCATCACTGTCAGGTATAGGGGGGCTACTGCACAGGACCAAAAGAAGCTGCAGAAGGTGGTAAATTTAGTCGGCTTCAACTCGGGTACTCACCTACAAAGGAGATCTTCAAGGAGCGGTGTCTCAGAAACGCAGCATCCATTATTAAGGACCCCCAGCACCTAGGGCATGCCCTGAAGGCACACATTCAGCGATTCAGGAACAGCTTCTTCCCCTCTGCCATCTGTTTCCTAAATGGACATTGAACCCATGAACACTACCTCAATTTTTAAATATATATTATTTCTGTTATTGCATGATTTTTAATCTATTCAATTTACATATACTGTAATTGATTTATTTATGTATTTATTTTTCTTCTAGCTGCGAAAGTTAACAAATTTCACGACAGATACCGATGATAATAAACCTGATTCTGATCCCGATTCCAAACCAAAATTATTCATCACCATAAAAAGTTTTATTTGAAGTGTAGTACTTTTTAAACTTGCATCGATCATTTTACCTGAGCACATCCTCCCACAGTACATCTTGCTTTCTTAAAATTTTTTATGTGTTTTATTGACAAATTCTGTTACACCCTGAGTTTTCTTTGCATGTTTGGAATTAATACCAAGCATAAGGGAAAGTTCCAAGTTTATCTATCACAGGTTGGATTCAGGTGAAGGAAATCTCATAATAATGTTGTATATTGATTTTGCATTTAGCTTTTCAGCCAGAGGTGAAAGGAAATCAATGGGTGTCAAAGGTTATGGGGAGAAAGTAGGTCATTTGGATAGATAGGGATAATAAATCAGGCATGATAGAATGGTGGAGCAGACTTGATGACCAAATGACCTCATTCTGTTCTCATGACTTATGACCTTATGGAAATACCAGTGTGTCAATATTCTCAGTGGAAGTGAACAATTTGCTGCCATTAATTTGGAGCATTAGTTTAGAATGAAAATGAATGTTTGACCAGGTTTCTAGTGCTATAAATTATCAAGTGAATGAATGTAGAGAAGTAGGCACTGACTATGCAAGTTCCTTGAGTTTCTTGATTTCCACCTTTTAATTAGTTGGACAAAAAATAGGAGCAGCTTCATCTTTGCCTTGTACTGGTGTCTACTTTCTATTAGAATATGGTATGCTTCAAAAGCAATGAGAGGGAATTCGGGAGGGCTAAAAGAAGGCATGTGGTTGCTGTGGCAGACAAGGTGAAGGAGGATCCCAAAGGCTTCTACAGAGACAATAGGGGCAAAGCGATAGCAAGGGACAAATTTGGTCCACCTGAAGATCAGCATGGTCATCTATGCAGGGAGCTGAAAGAGATGATTGAGGGAGATCTTAAATTGATTTTTTTACCTCTGCATACAGACACAGTGTCTATAGAACTGAGGCAAAGTGATTGTGAGGTCATGGACCGTATCTGGATTACAGAAGAGGAGGTGCTTGCTGTCCTAAGGAAAATTAGTGTGCATCATTCCGCAGGGCCTGACAAAGTGTTGCCTTGGACCCTGTGAGAAGCCAGTGCAGAAATTACAGAGCCTTGGCAGAGGCATTTAAAACATCCTTCACCACAGGTGAGGTACTGGAGGACAAATAAGGTTGTTCAAGGAAAGGTCTCAGTGCTGGGTCTGTTGTTGTTTGTCACTTATATCAGTGTGGTATATGTGGTAAACATATGTGGTATATCAATGTGGATGCTAATGTGGTAAACTGAATCAGCAAATTTGCGGATGACGCCAGGATTGTAGATAGTGGGTAGCGGGGAAAGCTATCAAAGCTTGCAGTGGGATCAACACCAGCGGAAAAATGTGTTGAAAAGTACTAGATAAAATTTTATATAAACAAGTGTGAGGTGTTGCACTTTGGAAAGGCAAAACAGGGTAGGTTTGCACAGTAAGTGATAGGGTACTGAGGAGTGTCCTTGAACAGAGGCAGCTGGGAATATGGATCCAGAATTCCTTGAAAGTGGTGTCACAGGTAGTCAGGGTCATAAATAATCCCTTTGCATATTGGCTTTTAGAGATCAAAGTATTGAATACATGAGTTTGAACGTTATACTGAAGTTGTTAAAAGACATTGGTGAGGCCTAATCTGGAGTATTGTGTGTGGTTCTCATCACCTACCTACTGGAAAAATGTCAATGAGATTGAAGAAGTACAAAGAAAATTTCTAAGGCTTTTGCTGGGATTTGAGGACCTGAGATATTGTGAAAGATTGAATTAGTTAGGACTTCATTCCCTGAAGCACGGAAATGAGATATAATTGGGATATACAAAATTGAAGGGTATAGATAGGGTAAATGCAAGAAGGTTTTTTTCACTGAGGTTGAGTGAGACTGGAACTAGCGGTCATAGATGAAGGGTGAAAGGTGAAATACTTAAGGGGAACCTGAGGGGAATCTTTTTCACTCAGAAGATGGTGCAACTGCAGAAGGTGCTGCCACTGGAAGTGGTGGATGCAGGTTCAATTGCAACATTTAAGAGAAATTTGCATAAGTGCATGAACAGGATGCATATGTAGTGGCTTGGTCCAGATGCGGATCGATGGAACTAGGCAGAATAACAGTTTGGTGCAGGCCAGATGGGGCAAAGGGCCTGTTTTTGTATTGTCGTGATCTGTAACTCTACTAATAGAAGAATTTAAATCAAACATTTTTATTTAGGCGTTGGAGGCTTGTATGTATGACCTCTGGCTTTTCCCTGGTTGTGAAAGGAGGAAGGTCAGGCATAGGGCTAGCAAACTTGTAAAAACCCAGAACTACAGAAATGCCAACAGAAACTCCAGAGACCTCAACCCAGGGAGAGGAAGAATCTTTACCTCTAAGATGCATGAAGTTGTGTAGGGAAAGTGGTAGCCACAGGGCCGATCAATGTTCTACTGGCCTAGGACATAGGAATCTGCCGAGCTGCTGTTGGTGGCCTGTGCCCCAGTAGGGGTGATGGGCTGAAGAAGAAGAAGAAAATCCTTTGATTTCTTAACATAACCGGTGGATTTGGAGTGCGGTGTTAGTTCCTCTGGCATCACAACACATTTGGGAATTTTGAATGTTCTGTTTGTGATTCCCAAGTTTACCAAGGCTGACTGAAGTTAGTTGATTACTCATAAGAATTGATGAATCAGCCTGGATTAGAATTGCAATGTGCCCTGAAGTTGTTTTTGAAACGTTGCCCAACTTAAACTTCATTCATATTCAAAGTCAAAAGTTGACAATTTTTATTGTGAACGTTTTGCAAGGTTCATATCTTCAAATTGAGTTTTGCAATGGGAGAATGTGCTTTAATGGTAGCATTATGTTAAAGGATAAACTCTGACCATTCTCACCTCTGACATTCCTTGAGTATGTCCTATGTCCTATCCACAAAAGACAGGGCTATCCAGTGATGGCAATTAATATTCTGTTATTGTATCCCAATCATGAATCAACAGAGGGAAGTTCTCATTCACTAGCAATCTGCTCAATGTTACTCATTGTGGGCTGGCTAATATTATAGCAGACATGGATAAAAGGCTCCAAAGGTGAGGTGAAAACATCTTTAAAAATAGTATTTGATAGGAATCTAGTGATAATCAGGTTTACTGCAGCTGGAGTTACTGGGATTTTTTGGATGAAATTTATTCTTCTGTTTTAATTAGTAAGTGACTGCATTTCAGAGTGAATTAATTCATCACACTCTGGTCAGAAGTATTTTGAGGATGTCATAAAATAGACTTTTTTTTTACTTTTTATTTTCCATGTGTTAATTAATCACATTTTCTCTGGTCTGTCATTCATTTTCAGAGTTAGCATTATTTCCTTTAAAATACTTAGCCAGCTGGAATGCAAATGCAATTTAAAGATCTTTGTTTTAAAAGCCAGTTTCTAAGTCTATTTGACCAATAGGCAATGAGAACAACAGGCAATGCTTACAAAGAAAGTCAGATTGTCAAAATATGTAATTTCTATGATAACTACTAGATAAGTGCACAAACAATGTTGTGAGTCTCAAAAAGACCACGGTTAACATAGTGATTTGCATGACGCTATAACAACTTAGGATATTTCAGAGTTCATTTCTGGCGCCATTCTGTAAAGAGTCTCTGTACGTCCTTCACATGGACTGTGTGAGTTTTTTCCAGGTCCTCCAATTTTCTCCATTGCCCAAAAACGTACTGGGTAGGTTAATTGGTCATTGTAAATTGTCCTGTCATTAGATTACAGTTAATCGTGTTTGTCAGTGGTTGCTGGGGTGGCGTGGCTTGAAGGGCTGGAAAGGCCTACTCTGTGCCGTATAGCTAAATAAATAAACAAAATTAAAACTTGTTGATTTTTCTGATTGGAAAGAACATTGCATAAATCAGGTAGGCATCTTTTTTTTTTGAAGATTATCATGCTGACAGATGCAGATTTTTCTCTCCTTTCACAAAAGTAAATACGTTGGACTTAATCCACCATGGATACAACAGATGTCTAATGTGGTGTCTGCTGTATTAACAACAGGATGAATAGTTGACTGAATTAATTAAGCTGTCGTAGTATGTGTTTTATTTTAGTATATTCTAAAATGACAATAATTCACACAGTTATTGCTAATCTAACCCAGAAAACGTTAACTTGGGACCTTGAGCTCAGAGTTGCATGGAAAATATCTTTAATTAAATGGAAATGTTTGGCTACAATAGAGAAAATTCTGTTGCATTTACTTCTGCCTGTAATTTCAATTGCAGGTTACCTTGTTTATAGTGCCTCTTATGATGACATCTTGCAGGACAATTGGTCAGCAAAGCCTACAGTAGGAAGCACACATTTAGCTATTGAAAACCTGAAGCCAAACACAAGGTAAGGTTAAAGAGGGCATGCGATCAATAAGAAAACATTATTTTATAATTTTGATCATTTTCCTGTATTCCTTTGAACATTTGTCGTATGGATCATTTGGCTCATTTACTCTCACACCACAAGAACCACCTCCCATCATATTTAGTTGCGCACTAACTGTTCCACGCGGACCAAGATTCTCACCAAAGCCAGTCCCTTTGCCTACGTTCCTATCCGCATACCTGTCCAATTGTCTTTTAAGTGTCCTCAACCACTTCTTCTGTCAGCTAATTCCATGTACTGATCATCTCTGGGTGAAATTACTCTCTCTCAGGTTCCTATTAAATCTTTCCTCCCTCATCCTAAACCTATGTCCTCTAGTTTGTGATACACCAACTATGGGGGTGAGGACTGTTCGTATTCACATTCTCTATGTCCCTCATGTTTCAATACAGCTCCATAAGATCACCCAATGAGGATTGATCTTGTACAGGTGTATGTTATGCTCCAATGAATAAAATGCCAACCTGTTTATTCCCTCTCTGTAACTCAGGTCCTTGAGTCCCAGCAACATCCTTGTAAATCACTTCTACAATCTTTTCAGCTTAACGGCTTTGTTCATTTCATAGAGTGACCAGAACTGAACACGATATTCCAAATGTAGTCTCTCCAATGTCTTGTACAACATCCTGTTCCATCTCACTTTCTGTACTTAGTGCATTGGCTGATGATAAGCAGCATGGCAAAAGTTGCCTTCAGCACCCTAATTGCTTACAAGACCATTTTCAGGCCCTATCATTTACAGTGAAAGGATCTGTTATCACTTGTTTTCCCAAAATGCAGCACTTTGCACTATCCAAATAAAACTCTATTTGCCATTCCTTCACCCACTTACGTAGCTAATCAAGAACTCTCAAAATCCTGACAACAATCTTCATCGTCTCTGACACCATCTATTTTACTATCTTCTGGAAACTTACTAAACACATTCTCATCCAAATTATTGATACAAATGACAAATAGCAATGGTCTGGCACCGAACCTAGAGGAACACCTCCAGTCGTGAGCCTCCAGTATGAAAACAACGATCATCCACCATCTTCCACCTTCACCCTATGATTCCGACCATCAAGTCAAGTGTGTATATCCAGTAATTAGTTTGTTCTCCCTGGATCCCATGCAATCTGACTTCCCATGGAATCTAATGCATGAAGCATTATCAAAGACCTTTGGCCATTTACTCTTGGGATAAAATGCACAAAAAAACTCGGAATTAAAAAAACATTTTACTCTTAGAAAGTGCAACATTGGCAAAGCTTTTTTTTGATTTACCATCCAGTGTTTGATGCTGACTTGGTTTAGCATGATCTTTATGATGAAAGTTGCTGTATATTATGGTCTACAATGAACCTCAGATTTTAAATTGTATGTTAATTTAATATGGATTTTTGTGATTTGCATTTGTACTTTACAATTGATTCACTATGAAATTTTCACAGTTTTGAGCTCAATATGGATGTTTTATCAATCATGGAAGGATTTCAAGGTCAATGAAACAAGTGTGGATCAAATAATGTATCTCAGCTGCAAGATCTCATTTTTGTCTTGCCTAAATGTCCATTCATGTAGTGATTATATCTAATTCCATCATTTCCTCTGGCATTGAGTTTAGCTATCATAGTCACTGTTCATAACATTAAAAAAAATACTCTCGTATCCCTTTAAAATTTCTTCCCATCACCATAAACCAATAGCCTCTTTTTTATACCTTTACAATGGGATAGAGTTTGTCTATCTGCCCTCTATACCTCATAATTTTATATACATCTATCAGATCACCTCTCAGCCTCCTCAACTTCAGGGAAAGTAAACCCACACTGGAATTTGTCCCCATATCTGAAGTCCTCCAATTCAGTCAACATCCTTTTCTAACCTAACTCTGTCCATTGTAATCTCATCATTCCTATAATGCAGGGGTTCCCAACATTTTTATGCCATGGACCAATACCATTAAGCAAGAGGTCCATGGACCCAGGTTGGGAACCCCTGCTATAGTGTGTTGACCAGATCTGTTAGTGTGATCTAACCAATGCTTTGCAAAGTTACAATGAAACATCTCAACTTTATATTCTGTGCCCCGAGTTAAGAAAGTAAACATGCCAAATGCTTTCTTCAGCAGCCTATCTAACTGTGTTGTCTCTTTCATGGAACTATGGATTTGAATTGGGGAACTGTAGATTTCAAATGATTTGATGGATTGGGTGACAGCTTGACCAATGGGGGACATGAGTATAGGTCTGCAGTCAGCAATGCGAAGAGTATTTCTGCAAGACGACAACTGCACTGGGGTTGAAAACTGTGGCTAAGTAAGGTTGGACCCTTTACTAACACTGAAGCAGGCCTCAATTTAGTCTGAGAGGGTAGCTTCATTTTCAGTTTTTGATCTTGTACTAACCAAACAGGTTAGGCTGAAATTCCGAAATGTAGCATGCAACAGTATTACTTTAAATGAGCAACTATCTCATACTAAGTTAGGAGGTAGGGCTGTGATTGGAGGTCAGAAAGAATGGGAAGGATGGAGTGAGTGATTCAAATAGGGCTTTCACTTGGAGCCATCACAGAGCAACATTATGTTGGAGGTGAAGGAAAGAGAAATACTTTGAATTTTGTGCTCAAAGAATTTTGCGCTCAAAGAATTTTGCCTGAAGTTAAATGCCTGCATTTTCTAAATGTTTACTTATGTTAGTGAGTTTTGCCTGCTACTGACACATTCTGGAAAATAAAGTGCATCGTGTGCTTCTGGTGGAATTTTTAACTTGCATCATTTCTGCCAAATTAAAATTAGAGTTTGGAATGATGCTATACAATATGCTATCAGTTTGAGCTGGTGTAGAATGTAGCCTAGCTTTGCAAGCAAAATAATTGCTGATATTTGCTATTTTTCAGGTATTATTTTAAAATTCAAGCAAAAAATCCATATGGTTATGGTCCCATTAGTGAAGCCTTGTCTTTTGTTACTGAATCAGGTAATGTATGACATTTCTTGTTTGGTTAACGTAATAGATATTTGCCACCAAAATTTCATTCAAATCAAACCGGACAAGCTGTGAAATCAAGTTAATGCCTTGAATTTATTGATTAACATTAATGAAGCAAATTATGAAAACTGTATAGAACCTTCTGATTAAATTGTGTGATGCACATGATCCAGTTATCCTCTCCATTTTGATCTATGCAAAACCCAGCTTGTGAAGTTGACACTTCGCTTGAATTTTCTTCCTGGAACTGATTATTAAGTATGATGGCTACAGGGATGTCTGCGACTAGCACTTAGTCTAATGAAACTTAGACTAGCTCTGGACATTGCTTTTCCCTGCTACCTCCTCCCTCTCCACTTGATTGTATGTTTGCCACCTGCCTGTTCTGTCCATGTGTAAAATGGATTGGGTGTATTATTTAAGTTATTATTAATAACTCATTAAAAGAAACGTAAGTTGGCTATCTTTCTTTCTTTTCCCTGCAACTACTACTGGAAACGGAAGTTCTTATTTAGCCACTTCCCCCCCCACCCCCCCCCCACTGAAATTTGGTGCATCATGAGTGCACCTGCAGTAGCATCAAATTAGCAATGCCAGCCTTCCTCTGCAGAGTATATTTTCCATTGCAAAGTGTCTCACCAGTCGGATCTTCTTTACATAATTGAATATGACACAAGGAAAGCAACTCTGACCCTTTGAGTAGGAGCAGAAAAACCTAGGCTGAAGTGCAAGCTGCAAAGTCACAAGATTAAGCAGTGAGGAGGCAGCCTTTTGTTAAGTCAATCGGAAATAAGCAATAACTGTGGCCAATACGCTATTCCCTGGGTTGAGGAAAGACGGAATTTAAAAGCATGAATTTTTAGGGTTCTTTTTAAGACATAAAGCACTGTTACAGGCCCTTCTGGCCCAATTCCTTGCTGCCTAGTTATACCCATGTGACTAACTAATTTACCAACCTGTATCTATCTGGAATGTGGGAGGAAATCCGAGCACCCGGAGGAAACCCACATGGTCATAGGGATAACGTACAAACTCTTTAGAGACCATGGTGGAATTGAACCTGGGTGGATGGTGCTGTAATAACGTTGCACTAAATGCCACATAACAGTTCAAGTTATATTATCATTTGGATAAATGAAGCAATTTCAAGATCCTTGCACAGTATTTACTTCATGCACCCTGCTTGTTCTGTCCTCGCAGCATTGGCAGGATTGATGAAATCACCCTGTCAAATTCTAAAAATTCTACAACTTACCTGGCCATCTTTGGACTTGGTGGATTTGCTAAATGTATGCACCTGCTGCAAGGTATGGGCTCTGAAAGCACTGATCACAAAATTTGACATCTGGACAATTTTCAACATCTTTGAGCAGCAGCACAAAAGTTCAACAGACTGAGTCCTGAGATGAAAGCAAGGAATAATCTTGTTGAAATTTATATTTGTAGAAGTTTGAACATGAGGGCCGTTGAGATGCTGGAGAGCGAAGAAGTGAATTTAAGACCATAAGACATAGGAGCAGAATTAGGCCATTCAGCCCATCGAGTCTGCTCTATCATTTCATCATGGCTGATTCCAGATCCCACTCAACCCCATACACCTACCTTCTTGACATAACCTTTGATGCCCTGACCAATCCGGAAACCATCAGTTTTCATTTTAAATACACCCACAGTCTTGGTTTCCACAGCTGTTTGTGGCGGAACATTCCACAGATTCACCACTCTGGCTAAATAAATTCCTCCTTACCTCTGTTCTAAAGGTTGCCCCTCAATTTTCAGGCTGTGCCCTTTAGTTCTGGTTACCCCCACCATAGGAAACATCCTCTCCACATGCACCTTATCTAGTCCTTTCAACATTTGATAGGTTTCAATGAGATTCCCCCACATTCTTCTAAATTCTAGTGAGCCCAAAGCTGCCAAACGCTCCTCATATGTTAACCCCTTCATTCTCTAAATTATCCTTGTGAACCTCCTCTGGCCTCTCTCCAATGATGACACATTCTTTCTGAGATGTGTGGCCCAACATTTTTGACAATACTCCAAGTGCAGCCTGACTAGTGTCTCATAAAGCCTCAGCATTATCTCTTTGACTTTTATATTTTATTCCCCTTGAAATAAATATCAACATTGTATTTACCTTCTTTATCACAGACTCAAGCTGTAAATTAACTTTCTGGTAGTCTTGCACAAGTCCCTTTGCACCTCTGATGTTTGAATTTTCTCCCCATTTAAACAATAGTCTGCACTTTTGTTCCTTTTACCAAAATGCATTATCATACATTTCCCAACACTGTATTGCATCTGCCACTGTTTTGCTCCCTCTTCCAATTTGTCTAAGTCCTGCTGCAATCACTTTGCTTCCTCAGCACTACATTCCCCTTCACCTATCTTCGTATTATCTGCAAAATTGCCACAAAGCCATTATTTCCATTATCTAAGTTACTGACAAAGGAAGTGAAAAGTAGAAGTCCCAATACTGACCCCTGAAGAACACCACTAGTCACTGGCAGCCAACCAGAAAAGGAACCCTTTTATTCCCACTTGCTGCCTTCTGCCTTTCAAACATTCTTCTATCCATGCCAGTATCTTTCCTGTAACACCAGAAGATTTTGTCTTGTGAAGCAGTCTCATGTGTGGCACCTTATCAAATGCCTTCTGAAAATCCACGTAAATGACATCCACTGCCTCTCCTGTGTCCACTCTGCTTGTTACTTCCTCAAATAACTCTATTGAGGAAGATTTGACAGACCAGATTTCCCTTTATAGAACCCACGCTGACTTTGACTTATTTTATCATTAGTCTCCAAGTACCTCAAAATCTCATCCTTAAAAATAGACTCCAACACTTTACCAACCACTGAAGTTAGGCTAACTGGCCTATAATTTCCTTTCTTTTGCCTTCCACCCTTCTTAAAGTGTGGAGTGAAATGTACAATTTCCCAGTCCTCCAGAACCATGACAGAATCAAGTGATTCTTGAAACATCATGACCAATTCATCTGTTATCTCTTCAGCAACCTCTTCCAGAACCTGGGATGTAGTCCATCTGGTCTAGGTAACTTAGCCACCTTAAGACCTTTCAGGTTGCCTGGCACTTATCTTTTATAATAGCAATGGCACATCCTTTATAATAGCAATAGCACTCACTCCTGTTCCCTGACACTCACAGGCCACTGGCACACTGCTAGTATCTTCAAAAGTGAAGGCTGATACAAAGTACTTATTAAGTTCATCCAACATTTATTTGTCCCCCATTACTACCTCACCAGCATCATTTTCCAGTGGTTCAATATCAACTCTCACCTCCCTTTTACTCTCTATATAACTGAAAAAACTTTCAGTATCCCACTTTATATTAATGGCTAGTTTGCCCTCATATTTCATCTTTTCCCTTCTTATGACTTTTTTAGCTGCCTTTTGTTGGATTTTAAAAACTTCTCAATCATCCAACTTTCCACTCACTTTTGCTACCTTATAAGCCCTTTCCTTGGCTTTTATGCAGTCCTTACCTTCCCTTATCAGTCATAGTTGCCTACCCCTGCCAGAAGTCCTTGAGGATAAGGAGTCTATCATTTAAGTGAAAATAAACTATTTGTGTCACTCTGTAGGGTATCGTTGTAACTCTCCAGTATGTGGTAATGGAAAGTATGCAAATTGCTGGCCAGATTTGAACCTGAGACCACTCGCCTCGAAGTCCAGTGCTGGAATAAACAGCAGGATCCAGCAATCTCCCCTTTGATTCTAAGTCATATATTTAGAATTATTACATCTGAAAATTCAGTGGCAGAAAAGCTTGTGTTATTTACATTATGTATAAAATAATCAAAAACTAATTAAAGTATAAAATATCAAAGGGTACAGTAGAGTGCAAAAGTTTTAGACACATAGATATAGCTAGTGTGTGTAAGACCTTTGTATTTAACAATGTGGAGTGGAGAGAGAGGTTGTAAATCTAGCAGGAGCAAAGGATATTGGGAATGGTAAGGGTGGTGTACCATGGGAGGGGTGTGGGACAGATGGCAGAGAAGGAGTGCCGGGAGTGGGTGGTGGTGGTGCAAGTGCAGATATACCTAGCCCTGTGACACTCGGTAAGGTCACTTAATGTCAAGCAATTGGTTTAATGATCATTACAGAATGTCTCTCTGATACTTCCTGCTCCCTCCCTCTCTCTTCCCCTTTTCCCAACAATGATTCCCTTCTCCCTCCCCCTTTCCAACTCACAGAGACCCATGTCAAAATCAAGTTTTTCATCGCTCACGTATATCATGAAATTTTTATTTTGTGGCAGCAATACAGTGAAGTACATAAAATTAGTACAGTGCTGTGCAAAAGTCTTAGGCCCTCTAGCCAAAGACTTTAACATAGTACTGTACATACTTTTCAAAGTATTCATAAGATTATGTCATGTTTAGGCAGCTTAGTAAGCCATCTGGTGGTGTGGTGGCATCTGCACTGCACTTGGAGGAGAGTGGTTCCGGGTTCGAGTCTGGTTGGCTCCTTACTCGCTTTCCATCCATGTGGGGTTGAACATCAAGCTAGCAACTCGGCCTCATAAAAACCAGATAAATGCTAAGGAAACAGCAAAAACATCCCACCGGATATGCCACAAGGCGCAAAAAGCAACAACAACAACATATGCTAATGGAACTTAACTGATGTGAAAGAAAGAGGTCAAAATATTCTTCTGTATTCGGGAATGGGGGTATAGAGATAGGACAAGAAAGTGACTGATGTAAATTTTAAGGTTTTTATTTTATCAACTCCCACATTTTCATGCATGATTTGTTTCTTTACAGTTATTTCATTCATGAAACTAAATTGCTGCTGGTTTTTGACTAAATACGTTTCTTCTATTTCCAACAGATGACCCACTGATCATTGTCAGACCACCTGGTGAGTGCCCCTAAGCATGAAAATTCCAAACTATTGAATTAGTTGTTTTGTGCATTTGTGTCACAGCAATTTCTGTTTTAATCATTCACAGTAAATGGGCATCACTTGCCTTTCAGCATTAATGTTGAACATCTTGAACCACTTCAGCTCTTGTACTTGCTGTAGCGCAAGAGAGTTGGAGGAATTTGATCAGTGACTCTGAAGGAGCTGCAATATATTTCCAGGTCATATCGGTCTGTGCACAAGTAGTTGGCAATGTTCTTTCTGCACTTGTCCTTCCAGGTGGTAGAATTCAAAGGCTTCAGGAATGTTCCTCGTGGTGTGTGAAGGATTGTGGATGGATACTTATAAAAGAGATAAAGCATGTGAAATATTGTTTTGCTTGCACTTGTGCAGACAACTGAAGAGTTCTCATAATGTTGCTGAATTGTGTTTAAGGTGATGAAAAGGCTTTGAAGGTGAAATCTGACTGCAGAATACCCAGACTTGTTGCCCTTGTGCTTATGCAGTATGTTTGTTCTGAACTGCCCGGTGAGCAGTAATCAAGGATGTTAATGGTGATGATGCTGCCTTTGCTTCTCAAGGAGAATTAATTAACTTATATTGAAGGTGATGGTCACTTACCAGCATTCTTGGTGTGTTTGTTAGTTACCTCTTGTTAGTTTCAACATAAATTTTCTGAGTTATTGCTTCTGCTTCATTCCAAATGGAAATTTCCAGTAGAAGTAAAACACCCTGCAGCAAACTCTAATCATTGATTTCCTGATCGTAGGATGGAAGGAGGTACAATATAGCAGGTGAAGATGGACAATGCCCCAAGGACTCTTTTAGTAATACTTGATGCTGAAATTAATAGTCACCAGAAATGACAGTCATCCAAGCTATGGATTCAACCAGGGCAGAATTTTAACTGCTGATTTCCTTTGTTTCCAGTCTTTATCAGCATGTCAGCATGTGTGATGTCACATCTGATCTTCATATTGAGGACAGACACACTCACTCCCATCTCTGGCATGTAGCTGCTTTGTTCATTCATGGCCTGTGGTTTGAACTGAAGGCAATTAATGGATGATACTCCTGATGAAACCAATCACTCTGCCAATGATTGAGTGCAAGCTGATGGGTGTTAATTGGTGTATTGAATTTGTTTTTTTTTGGATGTTTCCAAATCCTCCAGTTTAGTATTTAACATTTGCGTGCTGAACTCCATCATCATAATGCAGAATTAGTGTTTGTGTGTGGATGTGGGCAGGAGAAAGGGGAAGAGAAACACTGTTCAAGATGATAAGAGTCGTAGATCAAAGAGACTTTCCCACGGTAGAAGTGATTATTATAAAAGGACATCATTTTTAGGTAATTGGCGGAAAGTATAGGAGGGATGTCAGAGGTAATTTTTTTTACACAGAGCAGTGTCTGTGTGGAATGTGCTGCCAGGGGTGGTGGTAGAGGCAGATACATTAGGCACATTTCAGAGACTCTCAGATAGGTATATGGATGATAGAAAAATGGAGCGCTCTGGGTAGGGAAAGCTTAGATTGATTTCAAAGCAGGTTAAAAGGTTGGCATTACATTATTGGCCAAGTGGCATTTTCTGTGCTGTGCTGTTCTATGCTCAATATTTCGTGCTGCCAAGTGGCTGTCATAGTTTTATCTGAAGCAGCCTGGCTTGAAACTCTGTTGGTTCTGGAGCACAAACATTAATGCTGCAGCCTCAAGATTATTGTGGCCCCTAGCTTTGTTTGTATCCTGTGTACTCAGCTGTTTCTTGATAGTGCATGAAGTGAATTTACTTGGCCAAGGAACGTATCTGTCATGCTGGGCTTCTCAAGAGAAAGTCAAAATGATTCATCTTAGCACTTTAAGTTGAAGATGTTTCCAAATATTCCAGCCTAGTCCTTGTACTCATATGCTGAGCTCCATCATCATAGTGCAGAACTAGTGTTTTCCCTGCAATTTTCTGTCCATTAATTTTAACACCATACGTGATGTGCTGACCTCTGTATAAACCCATTCAGCATACCTCTCTCCACTTAAATTTAGTTTCTTGGATAACTACCTTTGTCAGTACCAGCTTGCTAAATTATAACTGGAATCTGACTTTGGACCTGAAACGGTTTGGTGGAAGCTCTACTCCAAATTAAAATCATAAAAACAGAACACACAGCCTGAAGGAATTGCGTGTATGTGGACAAAGAAATGGGAAGTGTAGACAGTCAATGGAGGGAAAGCTGGTTTTTATGATGGGCTGCCTTCGTAACAATCTGTAGTTTCTTGTGGTCCTGGCCAGAGCACTTGCCATACTGTGAACCATCCAGAGAGCATGCTTTCTACTGGGCACCTGTAAAAACTGATGTTAGTCATTAGAGACACCACTGAATTCCCTTAGCCTCTGAGGAAGTAAAGGAGCTGGTATACTTTCTTGGCCATTAGCATCAACGTGGTTGGACTAGGACAGTTGGATAAAGTTAAATGAAGAAAGAGATTTCTAGTTCTAACAAATAGAGATGTGTCAGTTCCAAGAAATATCCCGATGAGTCACTGTTGATACAGCCAACCTGCTAACAATAGCAGATTTCCAGAAAAAGTGTTAACACACTCATAGAACAAGAGATTCTGCAGATGCTGGAAATCTAGAGCATTAGACACAAAATGCTGGAGGCACTCAACAGGTGCAACAGCATCTATGGAGGGAAATAAACAGTTAATGTTTTGGGCAGAGTCCCTTCATTAGGGCTTTCCCAGTGCTGCCTAACCAATGTTTTGTACCACTTAGCATGACATTCCCTCCCCTGTACTAGAGCACACCATATGCCTTCTTCACACTGTCATCTATCTGTGTTATGATACTGATTTGTCTCCATAAGACCATAAGCCATTCAGCCCATCAAGTCTGCTCCACCATGCTATCATGGCTGATACTGGATCCCACTCAACCCGATACACCTGCCTTCTCGCCATAACCTTTGATGCCCTGACCAATCAGGAAACTATCAACTTCCGCCTTAAATATACCCACGGACTTGGCCTTCGCTGCAGTGTGTGGTAGAGCATTCCACAGATTCACTACTCTTTGGCTAAAAAAAATTCTTCCTTACCTCTTTTCTAAAAGGTCATCCCTCAATTTTGAGGCTGTGGCCTTTAGCTCTGGATACCCCCACCACAGGTAACATCCTCTCCACATCCACCCTATCTTGTCCTTTCAGCATTCGGTGGGTTTCAATTCAATAAAATGGCGGAGCAGACTCAATGGGCCGAATGGCCAACTTCTGCTCCTTTGTCTTATGGTCTAATTGACAGGAAAGGAACAGTAACTCAAATAACCATGTGTAACAACGGTGGTGTGCAGAAGAGCATCTCTGACTGCACATGTCAAACCTTGAAGTAGATAGGCTACATAGCAGAAGACCACACTGATTCCACTACTGTACCGAATAAAGTGGCCACAGTGTACATAGTTTGTGAAGTGTGCTGGGTTGTGATTGAGTGTATTTCCCTTCAATTCCCAATTGTTTCAAGTCCTTGCATTACCTGTCCAATAAAGTGGCTTCCCTCATCAAAGTCCATTGCAGAATACCTTCACAACCCCAAGATTTTTGCAGGAGTTAGAGCAGGAACTGCTTTGCATTGAAAAGCCTTGACTCAGTTTGTGAAGTTAACCACAAGAACCAGGCAATATTTATTTATCCTGCTGGAAGTTGGAAGAGATCCTATAAATTTTCTCTAAATGTATTGCCAAGGCCTTTCTGATCTTCAAACACACGGTTGAGGATCTTTTCTCTTTATGAGCTACAGAAAAATCCTCCTCATTCTCTGATAGGGCCATTGTCCCATAGTATTTTTTTGTTGCCTTGTATTAGCATATTCTGCTCTAATCCTCCAAGCAACAATCAAAGGCAGTCTTTTCTCTGGTATACTAGCAAATTAATGGCCTCAAACAGCATCCCTTCTGATGGTATCTTTCCTCTTTCATTTTGTTTATTATTTCCTAAATGGACAGATTTGTCTTTTGTCATGACCTCTCCTAAGTTTTCCATGGGACCTCAAGAAAGCCCTTCTCCAACAACTTCCTTTGCTAACCTGTCCAGCTGTTCTTCCTTTGTTACTCTGTTTCAGAATGAGCTTTTATTTGGAATTGTATTAGTTCCTTGCATTGCTACTGATCACCGACAGATCTCACTTTATCTTTCTTTTTTAATCTTTTTATTAATTTTCAAATTCATAAACATAGTAACAGTACTAACACAAAGAGTTTGGGATTACATTATTGGTAATTGACATATGCAAGTAAAAACTACAGATAATACAAGTATATTAGACCTCCCAAACTCTTAATATAATTAACCATGATAAAAAGAAAAATGAAAAAATATCAAGGAAAAAGACCCCAAAGTAAAAAAAAACACTAAACTAAACTGAACCGAAAACTGATCTAAACAAAACAGAACAAGGCTGGACTAATATATTGCATCGAATACAATCATTAATGTCGTTAACTCCGCTCCTCTATCCATATATCCTAGGTTAATAAAAAGGATTTGGAAATAGGCAAACTACATCATATGAAAGTGTTGAATAAATGGCCTCCAAGTCTCTTCAAATTTAACCAAAGGATCAAAAGTGACACTTCTGATTTTTTTCTAAATTTAAACATTTCGTAAATTTTTTGGTTTGAACAAATTTATTTTATCAAGCCCTATTATATCTATTTTTTCCCACCCTCTGTTATGGATCAAACCTTTTTGATATGGAAAATGAAGGGTATAATATGTTTTTATGATTTATTCTTGGATAACTGTTTCATGTCTTTTGAACAGTGGTCTAATAAATATAATTTGCCCAGATCCTTTTTTTTAGATATTTACAAATTAGAAACTTTTAAAATACTACGCTACCTACCTTTCCGACTTTATATCCAACTGATATCATGGGAAAAATTTTAGGTTTAAATCCTTGTCAGAAGGGTTTAATAGCAACTATTTATGATATAATTATGAAAATACAACCAGGTACATCTGATAAATAAAGAAGGAATGGGAAAGGGAACTTCAACTTCACTTACCTATAGAGAAATGGGAGAAAATCTTTCAATTAGTTAACTTTTCCTCTATATGTGCTAAACATATGTTGATACAATTTAAGGTGGTACATAGGGCCCACATGTCTAAAGATAAACTAGCTCGTTTTCACTCTCATATAAATCCTGTTTGTGACAGATGTCATTCTGAGGTAGCTTCTTTGACTCATATGTTCTGGTCTTGCCCTCTTTTGAAAACATTTTGGAAAGATATTTTTGATATTATTTCAACAGTTTTGCATATGATTTACAACTTCATCCTATTACTGCAATTTTTGGTTTACCAATGATGGAATATAGTTTGTTATCCTCTTCAGCTAGTCAGATGATTGCATTTGTTACATTAATGGCTAGAAGATCCATTTTATTGAATTGGAAAGAGACCAATCCCCCTACTACATTTCAGTGGTTTTCCCAAACTATATCATGTTTAAATTTAGAGAAAATCAGAAGATCTTACTTTATCAATGGCCACTTGAATGCAATTCTCCATTCACTGATCTAAATCCATGCTTTTTTGAAATAGCAGAAAAAGTCTGTCAGTGAATTGCAGACAAACTCAGAAGCCCAGCAGAGAGGGTATGCTGGTGGGAACTCATTTGGGTGACTCACTGCAAATGAAACACAAGCCTGTTCTGTCTGCTGCACAACAGACAACTTGGTGATTTCAATATTCATTTCATGAAGAACCCCATTGTACCATGGACCAAGCATTTTTGTAATTATATTTTTGATGTAGGCATTGTATTTCTTCCTTGCATATTGAATAATCAATTTCATATTATGACTCTTGCTATCACTTAACTGACCATAAATTACTTCATTGTGAAGGGATGAGAGAGCAGGGCTGAAGAAAGCCGTGGTTTCAATCCATTTATCTTAGACCTCTTGCTATAGGATCGAAGTTTTACTCTACCAACACCAGTTTGTGTGAAATGGCTTCCCCATATTATAATAAGTCATTCATGTGTATTCATCACTTTTACTGCAGTGGGTTCATGGATGAGAATTGAGGTAAGTGAAAGCATATCTCGACCTGCGGGATCCACAGAAGGGGATACAAAATAAAGCTGCAATCATTTCTTGTGCATATTCATAGTCTCTTCAGGAAAGTTAGTTTGCTGCAAAGTAAGCTGGTCAGTCTGCATTATGGCAGAACCCAGCTGGTTCTTCATCCAGTTTGCAAAAGCATGTGAAAGAGGCCATCGATGGACATTTAACAGAAACATGTTGGTTTACCAAAATGAACCATGAAGAAATACAAAGAGAAACAGCTTTCTATGCAAATACGTCTAAGTAATTTGTGCTGATTTTGGTCACTGTCAGTTGGTAGAAAATTAAATCAAGCTTGCCATTTTATTTCAGTTCAGCATGCCAGCTGTTGTGGATATGATGACAGGCTAGCATATGTTTAGTTTGTATAATTTTGAGTTGGCTGTGTCTCAGAAATTGTTTTGCTCAAATCATCCCTCAAAGTACAAGGAACCAATCTGTATCTAATTTCCAAGATAACACAACTAATGGTGATTTTTTTCCATTATTGTTATTGGTTCATAAAAGGAATGGATAGTGAAAGCTTGTCCCTTCACCAAGATAAGGCAGTGACGTGCTAGATTCCAGTAATATGAGAAACATTGCACCATGTGTTTCTTCTTTACAGGAGGCGAACCAATCTGGATTCCTTATACATTCAAGTATGAGGCATCTTCCAGCGAATGCATGGGAAAGCAGTATGTGAAGCGCACTTGGTATCGCAAGTTCGTTGGTGTGGTACTTTGCAACTCTCTGCGATACAAGATCTTCCTGTCTGAAGGACTGAGAGGTAACCAAACAATGGAGCATTTTCAAAGCTTGTCTCTGAGCGTAATTTCTTTATTCTCCAGAAAAACATAAGCATACTCAGAAATCCAGGTGTGTGTGTGTCTATCTATCTTTCTACCTATCTATCTATCTATCTATATATATAAATAAAAATATGATGTAGGCATATAATGTTTCATATCTAGAAACAGCTGGCTTTGTGTGATTACACTGATGCTTGCATATCAAAGAAGATGTTGAGTATGTAAAGTATATCCATATTTATCAGAAATATATATAGTTTAGCATTTGTATATGTATGCTTGTAGCTCGACCCTGGATGTTCATATAGATTGGTCTATATCAGATGCTTGGTTAGGTCTCTTTGAATATAGTGGTTGTTTGGATAAACCAATTAACATCAGAATTCTGCAAGTCTGGCAAGCAGTGGAAGTGGAAAATAGATTTTTTGTCTTTGCAGAGAATAGACCATGGAGCATAGAGAAGTGCAGCACAGAAGCAGGACTGTCGGCCCACAACGACTGTGTAGACCAATTAAACTAATCCCTTCTACATGCACATGATCTTTATTGCTCCATTCCCTGCCAGCAAGATATGCAGGAATGAAGCAGAAAAGTAATAGCATTAGGATAATAGTAAAGATAAAAAGTAAAAGTTGCTCATCCTCCTTTGATTATTCAGTTTTGAGGATAACGTTATGGGAAAAGTCCTTGAAAGGTAGAGGTCATGATTAATGCATTGCCTAGTCTGAAAGACATAGCAATTCATTGCTGTCAATTTATTTGGTGTAGGCTGCATTGTTTGATTAACCAATTTACAAAAATAATATAAAAGTATGAGAACGAATGCAAAGTAATTTCAAGAAAACCTGAGATAGAACATAGAACAGTATAGAGAGGAACTGGCCATTCGGCCTACAAGGTCTGTGCCAAACACCAAACAAAGTCTTCATCAGGACTGGAAAGGAAGGGGAAGAAGCCAGGATAAGAGGTGGGGAGTACAAGCTGCAGGTGAGACCAGTTGAAGGGGAAGATGGCTGGGTAGGAAGGGGATAACATAGGTAGAAGAGATAAAAGGCTGAAGAATAAGCAATCTAATGTGAGTGGACAGTGGACCATGGAAGAAAGGGAAGGATGAAGGGGACCTGAGGGAAGTGACAAGCAAGTGAGGATAAGAGAAGGGAATGAGAGTGGTAACCAGAATGGAAAATGGGAAAAAAATATATGTGTGGGCGGGTAGAAATTAGCAGAAGTTTGAGAAATCAACGTTCATGCCATCAGGTTGGAGGCTACTCAGAGGAATATGAGGTTTTACTTCTCTAACCTGAGTCTGGCCTCCTCACGGCAGTAGAGAAATCAAATTCATATTTCTTCTCAAGCCAAAAGATGGTAGGAGTCATAGAAACATCGGGAAAAGGAAGAGGCAGTTAGGCGTAATGTGCCTTCAGATTCTGAAAAATTGAGTTCAGGGGATGCAGCACAATAAAAACTTTTCTTTCCCATGATGACTACCCAAAACCTCCAGTACCCTTTCAACTTGCAGGGGGCCACAGCTCTCCAACACTTCGCATGATTTTTTTTTCTTGAACTCCCCGTTAAACCCTCCTCTAATTAAAATTTACATCACCAAATGATTAAACTTCCAACTGTGGAAATAAATTCATTATTTTCACCCAAGTTGTCATAGAATTTTGTTCAACTCAGCTTATGCTCTGTCAGTCTCCTACTTCTTCAAGGAAATTCTTTTCTGCAGAGCTGAAAATTCTTCAGCTCTGGAAATATGCTGTAATCTCTTTTGTTCTCATTGTAATGTTAGAATTGTGCATTGTAACGTTTCATAAGATTCTAGTCTGTGGCTTGAATAATTTTTTGCCCCATATTGAGCAAAAGCACAGCCTATGGCCACAATGTCTTCATGTCCACATCAAAGTGATCTTGGATTCTCATCTACATTGGCATGAGGGACTCTGGAGTGATTGAGGACTATTTGAACTGTGTGTCCATAGAACTAATGTCTTCCATCCCTGATTGGTTCAAGCAAAGCCAAAAGTGGTGTTTAATGGTGGACCTCTGTTCTGTGCAGAATTTGTCAAAGCAAATATGCAGTTCATATTGAGGCATAATATCCAAACTATCCACTTTCCTGCTGATAGCTGCTGTTTTTGACAACCTCTATGATTCATAAAGATTTTCATTGAGGATGCACATTTTCTTTCCAGCCCACATGCCTGCTACTTTCAGGCATCTATGCATATGTACTCCAAGTTCTCACTGTTTCCTTACACTTCTGAAAATGCTCAGAATGTGGAACTGGCTACCAAAAAAGAAAAGATAGGTAAAATTACTGAAAGCCAGTTAAAAGAACATAAGGCAATTGCAGATGGAAAGGAGTTAAAAACAATGTTGATGTGATTAATTGGATACAAGTGGGAAAGGACACTATTGAACCCAAAAGCTTTCCCAGATGGTTTGTTTCCATGCTACTGATTCTCTAACACATTTTTTTTGAAAGATGACATGTGGGGTGGTGCATTATAAACTTAAGAAAAATGATCTCCTTAAATAGATGAAGCAACAAGAAATATGCAGGCAATGTTGCAGAGAGTGGTGGAGAAAAGTTCAAGTTTCCTTCAGAGCAGAAAGATTAATAATTCTGAAGTACTTTGTCATGAAGTAGGAGCAAGTGTCACGTAATCAGGAAAAAGCTTCGTCCTTTTGCCTTTTTCTGCTGGTATCTTGTATGTATTTGTATGTTACACGATTCTTCTGATGACTCCCCCAGCCAGCACCCTCTGCCCCGCGCCCATTTTCTTGCTGCAGTTTGTATATTAATCCGCTGCCCGATGATAGAGACCTTAAATCCAGAGTTCACAGCTGCAGTGGAAATGTGAAATGAAATGATTTGTACAAAGCTAAAGAGTTATGTGAGTCTTCGAAAATGGTTTTAACACTCTCTTGAATGCTGAGATTCATATCTGACTTCAGCAATATGTTACAATAATTGGCAGGTTCTCAGTAATTCTGTATTTCCTGCAAATGGAATTTACGATTGGAGTTGACAGTTGACAGAAGTTTGTGATATGTCCAAGTATATGAAATTAACAAACAGGCAAAGGCATGACAGACTCAGCAAACAATTCACCCTTCATCCCCTCCCATGTATTCATTTAATCTCCTAGGAGAGATAATAAACCAGAGGCAGATAGCAAGTGGGGGAAAAAAGTGAAATCACTGTTTTTCAATTTACATAAATGTGTCTGGAAAATCAAATGTCATCTCTCATGTCACACACCTATATAATGTGATTTCTAAACTTGTAACCATCAAGTTGGAACCTTCAGTATATTCTAAACAGTTATCACTGTATGGGGGAAAAGAGTTGTCAAAATGCATTTAACTCTTCCGATGTTTAACCTTGGTGTCTCTGGTTTTCTGTAAAACTGGGATTTATTATGCTACTTTGCCCTTTTAAAATTTCTAATATTTCCTATTTTGTACTGTTTTAAGGTAAGCTAAAAGGCCTGTATAAATAACCAATAATCTTTAAATGAAGAATTTTCTTCTAACTCTCCCTGGACCTTCTCCAAAGACACAATATGGCCCATGATTAGAATGAGTTCACAACAGTTTAGTTGATTGATGAATACCATTTGAAGGTCAAATTAATTTCTTTCGTTAGTTTTACCCAGAGTTTCTCTATGTAAATTGTGCATCATCAGTAATTCGGATCCAGATATTGCTGTGGCTACCCAGAAGATTGAGGGAAAATCTATGCAGAATAAACAAAGTTACTGTCTTAGATCAATGACCTTTTCATCTGAATACTTACACATATTTTCTGCAAATAGTATGTTTATCTGCTTTGGTCCTACCCATATTCTGACATTATATTGATTTAAAATAAGTATCATGTGGCTTGATCTTCAGATTTATCTGTATTTATCACACGTATATTGAAATGTACAGTGAAATGCGCTGCTTACTTTAACAACCAACACACCCAAGGATGTACTGGGGGGGAGTCTGCAAATATCGCCACACATTCCGGCTCCAACAAGCATGCCCATAATGTTCAGCAGAACAACACAAGCAGCAACAACAATAAAACTAAACAAGACACCATCAGCAAAACGATCCCTTTTCCCACTAGCTACCCATGTGGCCAACCCCCACTGAGTAAACATCGTCAGGGATTAATTGCAGTCCTTTCCAACTTGAAAGTTCAAAGTACATTTATTATCAAAGTACAGTGCCTGAAAAAGTATTCACCCCCCCCCCCCCGCGGAAATGTTCATGTTTTATTGTTTTAAAGCTTTAAATCCACTGTGATTCAGTTGGGCTTTTTTTGACACTGATCAACAGAAAAAGACACTTTTGTGTTAAAGTGAAAACAGATCACTACAAAGTGATCTAAATTAATTACAAGCATAGAAACATAGAAAACCTGCAGCACAATACAGGTCCTTCAGCCCACAATGCTGTGCCAAAAGTGTACTTACTTTAGAAATGACCTCTAGATACCCATTTATTTTTCTAAGCTCCATGTACCTATCTGGGAGTCTCTTAAAAGACCCTATTGTATCTGCCTCCACCACCACTGCCAGCAGCCCATTCCATGCACTCACTATTCTCTGCTTAAAAAAACTTACCCCTGACTTCTCCTCTGTACCTACTCTCAAGCACCTTAAAAACTGTGTCCTCTCATGTTAGCCAGATATATGTAAAATACAAAATAATTGACTGCTTAAGTATTCACCCCCTTCAAGTCAGTATTTAGTAGATGCACCTTTGGCAGCAATTACAGCCTTGAGTCTGTGTGGATAGGTCTCTATCAGCTTTGCACATCTGGACACTGCAATTTTTCCCCATTCTTCTTTACAAAACTGCTCAAGCTCAGTCAGACTGCATGTGCATCTTGAGTGAACAGCCCTTTTCAATTCCCCAGCCACAAATTCTTAATTGGATTGAGCTCTGGACTCTGACTTGGCCACTCCAGGACATTAACTTTGTGTTTTTAAGCCATTCCTGCGTAGCTTCAGCTTTATGCTTGGGGTCATTGTCTTGCTGCAAAACAAGTCTTCTCCCAAGTTGCAGTTCTCTTGCAGACTGCATCAGGATTTTCTCCAGGAATTCCCTGTATTTTACCCTCCACCTTCACAAGCCTTCCAGGGCTGCTGCAGAGTGAAGCATCCCCACAGCAGGATGCAGCCACCGCCATGCTTCATGGTAAGGGTGGTGTATTTTTTGACGATGTGTGGTGTTTGGCTTATGTCAACCATAGTGTTTAGTCTGATGGCCAAAAAGCTCAATTTTGGTTTAATCAGACCACAGAACCTTCTTCCATCTGACTTCAGATTCTCCCAAATGCCTTCTGGCAAACTCTAACTGAGATTTCATGTGAGTTTTTTTCAACAGTGGCTTTCTCTTTGCCACTCTCCCATAAAGCTGCGACTGGTGATGCACCCAGAGAACAGTTGATGTAGGTGCAGTCTCTCCCATCTCAGCCACTGAAGCTTGTAATTTCTCCAGAGCTGTCATAGGTCTGTTGGTGGCCTCCGTCACTAGTCCCCTTCTTGCACAGTCACTCAGTTTTTGAGGATGGCCTGCTCTAGGCAGATTTACACTGTGCCATATTATTTCCATTTCCTGATGATTGACTTAACTGTACTCCAAGGCATATTCAGTGACTTGGAAATTTTCTTGAATCTACCTCTTGACTTGTACTTTTCAATAACCTTTTGGCAGAGTTGTTTGGAGCGTTCTTTTGTCTTCATGGTGTAGTTTTTGCCAGGATACTGACTCACCAGCAGTTGGACCTTCCAGATAACTAACACACATCAAAGTTGCTGGTGAAAGTAGCAGGTCAGGCAGCATCTCTAGGAAGAGGTACAGTCGACGTTTCGGGCCAAGATCCTTCGTCAGGACTAACTGAAGGAAGAGCTAGTAAGAGATTTGAAAGTGGGAGGGGGAGGGGGAGATCCAAAATGATAAGAGAAGACAGGAGGGGGAGAGATGGAGCCAAGAGCTGGACAGGTGATTGGCAAAAGGGATATGAGAGGATCATGGGACAGGAGGCCCAGGGAGAAGGAAAAGGGGGTGGGGGGAACCCAGAGGATGGGCAAGGTGTATAGTCAGAGGGACAGAGGGAGAAAAAGGAGAGAGAGAAAAAGAATGTGTGTATATAAATAAATAACGGATGGGGTACGAGGGGGAGGTGGGGCATTAGCGGAAGTTAGAGAAGTCAATGTTCATGCCATCAGGTTGAAGGCTACCAGCAACTTTGATGTGTGTTGCTTGAATTTCCAGCATCTGCAGAATTCCTCGTGTTTACTTCCAGATAATTTTTTTTTAGTATAATTCATTGAAACACCTTGACTGCACACAGATGATTCCCATGTAACCAATTATGTGACTTCTGAAACTAATTGGCTGCACCAGTGTTGATTTGGTGTATCATATTAAAGGGGGTGAATACTTATGCAATCATTTATTTTGTGTTTTATATTTGTGATTAATTTAGATCACTTTGTAGAGGTCTGTTCTCACTTTGACATGCTGTTGATCGGTGTCAAAAAAAACCCCAAATTAAATCCACTGTGATTCAATGTTGTAAACCAATAAAACATGAAAACTTCCAAAGGGGATGATTACTTTTTATAGGCACTGTATGTATACTATATGCAACCTTGAGATTCATCTCCTTATAGGCAGGCTCAAAACAAAGAAACACAATAGAACCCATTAAAAAGGATGAGACAAAAAGGGAGCAAACCATGCAAACAATGAAAAGTAAGCAAATGACATCCAGAACTGAAGATCACAAAAGTGAGTTCACAGCCACTAAGCCAGTCACAGATGATCCAAGAGCCCATTAGCTGCAGACCTCAGCTCAGTGCAGTGCAGAGACGAGTAAACCTCGCCGGTCAATAGCCTGTGAATTCCCCTTTGGAGTTGAGCTTTTGAACCTCCCTGCATGACCTGGGATTTCTGCGGTGTGAACTGAAGTCTCGAAAGTACAGGATGGTTGCAGCGTGGCCTGTAAGGGCGAAATCAAGGTGGTGGGGACCGCGAGTGAGGAATGAGCCAATGTATGGCCATTGCTGCAGTGGACTTGGTAATGATTTGAGATGAGGCGAGGCAGAGTTGAAGCCCATGCCCGAGAGTGAGAAATGAGCTGATGTTCGACCAATTTAAGTGCCGGGTCTGATTGGAAAGGTTGAATCGAGGCGGCAGGGCTCAGGCACGAGACCATATTGAAGCTGCATGGCCTGGGTCTAAGTGTGAGGAATGAGCCAAGGTTAAGCTGATTTAAGCACTGGGCTAGATTGAAAAGGCCAGGGTATCAGGGCCAGAGGCAAGGGTTGGGCCAGTGTTAAGAGTGGTCCTTGAGTTTGCATTGATATGTTGGAGCCTATTTATAGAATTGTAGAAATGGGCCCTTTTACCCCACCTCATCCATGCCTGCCATAATGCTTCTCTACACAAATGTTCTTTGCCCACATTAACCTCTCTTTCCTATCTAGGTACCTGTCAAATTGCCTTTTAAATGTTATAATTGTACCTGCCTCTGCCATTATCTTGGGAGCTCATTCCAAATATTCACCATTCTCTTTGTGGAAAAACTTAACCTTCAGATTTCCTTCAAATTTTTTCCCTCTCATTATGCCCTCTAATTCTAGACTCCCATACGTCAATATTAAAGCATGCTTATGATATTACTGGAGAGTTTTCAGAGGTGATTTTGGAGGATGCAGCCAGGACAATATAGGATAACATTGCAGTGAGGTCACTTGAAGAATAGATGAATGCAGACATTTTGTCATCCTTTTGTCCATGTAGATGAATGCATGCATAAAAATGTCTCCTGTGACTATCAAGACATGTGCTTAATTAATGGTCTTGATTTACTGGTACTTGTATTTTCACTAGAACATTGTTGGCTCTCCAAATTTTGATTTACAGAACTGTCTTATACTATAGCAAATAGCACACAAAGCTGTTGCTGAAGGTTATAGTGTAGCCAAATTCTCACGATGTATTTTGCCAACCCTTTTCCCTTTGAAATTTCATTTAATGAAATCTTTCCCATGAAATCACCCTATTCTTAAATCAATGCTGTCTGTAGCAAATGACTTTCCTTGATATTTTAATTTCTTGCATGGTATTATAACAATTATTTGAGGTAACAGTGATTGAAAGTTAACCAGGATTTTTTGAGAACTGGTGCTTGCCTTTCATATTAGTCCATTGACAACCTTCTATAGATGTGTTGTGGAGAGTATAGTGACTGTTTGTATCGCGGCCTGATATGGAAACACCAATGGCCTTGAATGGAAAATCCTCTAAAAAGTAGTGGATATGGCCCAGTCCATCATAAGTGAAACCCTCCCCACCACTGAGTGCATCTACATGGAGCACTGTCACAAGAAAGCAGCATCCATCATCAAAGATCCCTATCACCCAGGCCATGTTCTCTTCTGACTACTGCCATCAGGAAGAATGTACAGGAGCCCCAGGAACCACACCTCCAGGCTCCTTCAGTGAACTGTTCCAACAACCTGTGGATTCACTTTCAAGGACTTTCATCTTGTGTTCTTGATATTTATTGCTATTTATTTACAAACGTTTATATATTTCTTTCTTTTGTATTTGCACAGTTTGTTATCTTTTGCACATTAGTTGTTCATTTATCCTGTTTGGGTGTGGTCTTTCATTGATTCTAATATGTTTCTATTGTGTTTTTACTGTGTATGGCTGCAAGCAAATGAATTTCAGGGTTGTAAATGGTGACATGTATGTACTTTAATAATACATTGAACTTTGATTTTTGATCTTACTTTGGACATGTGGAGCATTATTGAAATTAAGTTAGCATTCTTGGATTTAGTCTTTTGTGCTTACATTGTGGTGTGGTTAAGGTAACTACAAATTTTGCTTCATAATCTTTTAATAGTAGAATTGAGCTGGGAATTGAATACATGGAAAGACAGGAACTTATAGCAAATCATATGTAAAAGGGAAGAAAACTTAATAACTGTAGAGGTAAGAAGTCATAAAAGTTACTAATAATGTTGCTGACTACTGCCAAATCAAGATTCAGGTTTTGAAGAGTTGTACTTTGAACAGCATTCATGCCCCATTTCCAGTCCTGTACTTCAGTGAAGTTTTGCATTCCAGAAAGAAAGACTGTTCTAGGCTACAGTATTACTGAACTAGGATGAAATGCTAGCATAGCCTTGATATGTTGAATAGATTATTTTTGTTCTATAAATGTCCAAGATTCTATAATTGCAAGAATGGCATCATTTTAAGAAAAAGGAAATATAGCAGTCTCATTTCACTCAAAGATCAAATATATTGCTAGCACACACAACGGAACAAGAAATCTTTATGCATATCAGAAAAGAACTGGATAGTTCATGTCGGCAAACAGTATTTCATTTTATGAAAAATATACCAAATTAATTCAAAGAATAGTTGGACTGGTTGGATAAAAAATAATCTCCTGCTTGAAGCTTGTAAAGGTACTGTTAGAAAAAATTGATATGTTAGCCAATATTTAAAGGTGTTTTGCTGCTTTACAGGCAATTGAATGAAACACCACACTCCATTGACTTGTGCTGATGTCTGAGAGCAAGAACAGTTCGCCATAATATGGGAGTTTTCTACTTATTATTCCATCTATCAACTAATGATTAAAATAAAATGTCAAGCAGCTCTGAGAGTTAAGAGGACTGCATTTTGACTATTTTGTTCACATGGTTTGACAGTGCCAAACTAACAAAGCATTGATAATTGCTTCACTGTGCTCTAATATTGGGCGGAAACTTTGTAATGCCAAATTAACTGTCAGAATTATTTGCAATTCTTTCTCAGATACGTTTTACAGCATTGGTGATGCTTGGGGAAAAGGGGAGGACCACTGCCAGTTTGTTGATTCTTTCCTGGAGGGAAGAACAGGGACACATGAATATCCTGCATCTTTGCCTATCATCCCAGGTAATCAGTCAAATTCTACTTTGCAAATTCCAAAGCTGAGGAGAAATTGTACGTATTTAGGATGTGGTCTGGGAAACGTGTATCCTATGATAATGCACTGGTTTCAAATGAAGCAGAGGATCTGTCTGTTAATCAACCAAGGTCAGCCTTGGAGTATAAATACCCAGGGCTCTGTTCAAATGAGGGAGAATCAGTATCAATATCCAGATACAACATGAAGTGAACTGGAACAGAAGTAGCATACCCACTTTACAAAAGTATTTTTAACAAGACTGTTTAAGCCCATTGTTGATATCTATTAATTGAAATATCCTTGGTTGGCACTGATTTAGGTAACAACTGAAAAACTGAATGAAGCATTTTAAGGAATTTTATGTTCTGATGATTTCTGAAATTTACACATAGTGTGTGTTAGTGTCAGTGCAGTATATTTCTCATTTTTGCTTGCATTAGAATGTACAGATTGACTTTTGTTTATTTGTACTTTTTTTTCTTGTAACCAGCCAGAACAGTTTGCTGTGTATTGTCAGAACATCTCACAAGGTTGGGCAGCAAATGTGAAGAAAGAAACAGTGAATATTTTGCATCAATGGTCCTTGACAAAGCATCATTGACCTGCACCATTCTGTTTCTCTCCTTACAGATGCTGCTTGACCTCCTAAGTATTCCCTTAACATTTAAAGTGGAAATTCATTAAATCCATCCAAACTGATTTCAGTTTTATCTCAGCTCTTAAGCTGACTTCAATGAACAAAGAGGAAATAACGCTTATGTTTCCATTGATACTGATCTTCTCATTCAGTGACCAATTCTTGATGTGGATTTTTAGGTTATTATCGGAGTTATCGTCAACAGCCGGTGTCATTTGGCCTCATTGGTGGAGTCGGGAATTATGGCGGGACATCCAATTACTATGTAGGCTGGTATGAATGTGGAGTACCGATCCCAGGGAGATGGTAATGAGCTAACTTCATGGAAACTGCTTATGAAGGAGTGGGCAACTCGTGCATAAGGTGAATTAACTAAGAGCTGGGAGAGCTCCTTCCAAAGAAAATGGAGCAATCATCGAATACTCAAGATTTTTTCCCACAATTTCAAACACTGTTTCTTCCATAATGTACTGGAATATATAAGATATCCCTCTTTTATATCTGTATATAAATAGAGCATCCAGGCTTTTAAGTAAAATGTGTCCAACACTATTACACTCAATTTTGGTGCTTCCATTCTCTACCAGTAGGTAAGCAACTGCTGATCATATCAACAAATCTAAATCTAGTCATTGTGAAACAAAACAATGTTCCAGCTGGGCATTTGAGCAGCCTAATTGAACTGCACTTATAAGACAAATAGTGTTTAATACGTTATTCTATATAAATCTGTCAGTGCATTACAGAATCTTATTGAGCTATTAAAGAAAAATGGTGCTTTATAGAATTTCATTTTTTGACAGTCACAATTGTTGGTCTTTTGATTTTATTCATTGTCACAGACTGCTGTGCTTTAAAATTATAACAGATTTTGTCATCGCTTTATACAATTACTCAGCATTGTTATGTGACCTATGCTTTTAATAACGTTTTTAGTGTGAAAGTTAGCAAATTAGAATTGCCAAATCCCAAAGGTAAATCTTGCATTGCTTTGTTTCCTGCATGATTTTTTCATGCAGTTTTTCCATGTATGATAGGCAGTGCATTTTATTGAAGGTCTATGGTAGACTGTCATAAAATACAACTAAATTAAGCATGCACACAGCAGGCAAGGTCCATATCCACATAAGTCATGAGCTTATTACAGAAGCACTTGAATTTGACATTTCATCACTTCGTTTCTTTAGTAATTTGAGAACAAAGTCAGAAATGAAAATTAATTTCTACATCACTGTACCAATCTGCTCAATGCTCATTTTCGTTTGCACCTTACAGTAAACTAGCCGTTCACTAAAAAGTTTTTAACATCTGTAGAACAAATTACCATTCTTGTCTGAAATAAATGCGCTGGATAGACAGGACTTGAATGGCAAGCTGTGGCACCAGTGTAAAGGGAGCTTTGCATATTTTATTCCTGGTGCATATTTTCATAGTTGCACATTAGTTTAAGAGGCTGTTTTTTGCGCAGGCGCAATGAAATTATGCTGTTTTGAAATGGCACAAAATGGAGCTACATAGTGAAATGACATCAGCTATGGCTCCTTGTATGGCAAACCATTGCGCTGGCGCAAAAATAAATTGCTGTGTGTAAAATTTAATTCACTGTCCCAACAAGCAGCCTTATTCAGTTAGAGTGTAGTCAACACTGAAGAATGAATTCAACCATTTACAAGCTTTTCCAGCATAACTTCCCACTTGGGAACCATTAGATCAGGGAATTTAGCTTCTTGAATCCTGATGTGCCTCTTGTATGTCTTTCATTCTATGAAGATTTAATATGCAAAGTAAACACCTTTAATAATGAGAAGTCTTCTAAAATATGTATATTTTATAGCTAAAAATCCAATTAGAAAACATTTATAAATAGGATTCAGAAAATCTACACACAGGCTTTTTTGCTTTTCCAATTTGTGCATCTCAGGCATTAATGAAGAAAAGCATTCATTTGGCCAGGGTATGTGCCAAATATGTTGTTAGATTTTGCACTTGAAACAAAAACATATTTTGAAAATGAGCAAATCTGCTTAAAATAGCAGTTTGGATGTTAGGTCAAAATAAATGCTTCAATTATAAACTGCATCAAGACAATGAATTTTGGAAAGCAGCTCATTACGTGGATGCAGTCTATGATGTGTTTAATAAGCAGCCCATGTATTCTTTTAGAAATATATATTGTCCTTTTGACTGTGATGGTTGAATGGATTTCTTGCAATTTAAACTTCATTTTGCATCACACTTTGTGTGTCAAGCTTGTCTTTCATTTAATCCAAAACGTTGGGAATCATCTTTAATGCTAATTCAACTTTCTGTTGTATCCCATGAAGTTGATGTCTAAGATCCTAGAAATTAAACCCAGCTTATGGCACTAACAGAATCAATTTTAAGAGGTTGGTTGCATTTGATCCCAAGAAGTTATCTTTTTGGATATTCTGCTCAGGAATCATGCAGAATACCTTGGCTGGTGTTAAAGCAATGGAGAATTGGTCAGTCCTGTCAGGTTCAAGTTAATCATCTTGGTCTCAGTTGTAAAGCTGCAATTGAACATACACTTAAAAGTCATGAAATCAGAAACAAAGCTTACAATGTATTTTGTGTGATATGAGAATAGCCACTGAAACAAGATTTAATTTCCCTATTAAATCCCTAATTTTATTTGTTTGCAGGATGTGACCTACAGTCGGTCAGTATTTGTTTTGCCAGTAATTACTTTTGAAAAGTTGATGGAAGCCACCTTCTTGAGCCATTGGAATCTGTCTGCAAAACCTTTCATTCTAACATTGGCTAGGGAATTCTTGGATTATCCAATGTGATGTGCAGTTTTCCTGAACTGACAAGGTTAGCACTTTGCCATTCATTCAAATGCTGAATTGCCAAGGTTAGCACTTTGCTGTTCATAGAAATGCTGAAGCCGCAAATTCCCTCGGATTTTCAGCTCTCTTTTTCAAACTTGGCTGTGACCCTGAGGAATTGGTCCACTGAAAAAGTGTCAGGTTGGATCTGTGACAGGTCATATGTTGTCATAGAGAGGAATGTCTACAGGGAATATGAGCAAGTTATAGCTCAGGGGTAGGCAACTTATGGCCTGCGAGCAAATATTGGGATACTACGCTTAACTGGCCCACAAGCGATTTTTCCTTATTCTGAGTGTTTCACGCGACCACACTGATGGACATGCATGGTGTCTTGTTACACTGGCCCCAGGTTCCGTTTTGTTCCAAACCAAACACTAGTATATGCGAATGTTGGGAAGGCAGACTACTTTATGAATATGTATTAGATACTGTCTGTGCACATGCAGGTTTTCAGATGGGATCGTTCAAATTTATAAACAGAAACAGAGTTACTGTGTTTTAACAAGACTACTACTACTATGTTGACTCAGGCCTAGGGAGCCAGCGTCAGGCACGATGACGGACTCTCCATTTCTCCCTCTCCCTCATCAATGTGTTCATTTCATCTACATTAGCCACGCCGCTGTCTTCTAGGAGTGTGTTGACTATAGTCTTGGGAGGCGCCCAGGGTCCAGGCTGGCAGGTGGCTCTGGGTGGTTTTAACAAGAAATCCATGCTAAATATCCAGATATTTACATGTGCTACGACACTTGTTGAATAACTCGCGTTTCGAAATAAAATCAAAGAAAAAAATTCCAATGGCAATGAATGCAAAACGCAGGAAGGTAGATGCCGAGTGCCGAAAAAGCAGTGAAAATGAAGGAAATACCTGTGCCAGCTACAAAGTCTCAAAACGTATTGCAGAAAAGATGAAGCCTTTTACAAATGGAGAGTTTGTCAAAGAATGTTTACTGGCAGTAGTAGAATGTTTACTGTACTGAAAAGAAATCTTTATGTGCATCTATCAGCCTGTCAGTAAGAACGATCACACGGCGAGTTGAAGAAATACCAGCAGATGTTAAAAGTTGTTTAAGGGATACCTGCAACGAATTGCTTTTTTTTCAATTGCGCTTGATGAGAGTACAGACTTGAGAGACACTGCTCAACTTGCAGTGTTTGTGCGAGGAGTGACCTCAATTTTTCAAATTTTTGAAGAGTTTATTCAATTAATTCCTATGAAGGACACGGTTACTGGAGCAGACATTTTTGAAGCTTTGCTGAAATGATGTCAGAAATGAAACTTAATGTGTCGAAGCTAATTGGCATCACAACTGATGGGGCACCAGCAATGGTGGGACAGAAAAACTAAACTGAGTTCTTTGATTACTAATTGGCATCCTTGGTTAAGCACAAATGATTTTCTAGCATGTGTTATTCATTAATTTGAGGCAAAACATAACTAGATGTATTTAAATGGATAATTTCCATATTTCAAGTTTTTTATGGCATTTATCTGGCCCACCGTCTGCTCATTAGTACGCGATCCAGCCCACAGAGGCAAAAAGGTTGCCGACCCCTATTATAGCTCGTTCAATTTTTAAACAAGTTGATTTAAAATGAACATATTTGTTGTCGTAATTTTATTTATGTTTCTTCTTTGCTTACTAAATCTGGATTTCAAAACATTCAGATAGTGTTTACATTTCTATCAAAAATTTTTCATTAACAATCTTTGGAAATTGACAGCTTAAATCACTTGTAAACCCTGAGGTGTGGCATAACCATCCATCAAAATATTTCTGGGAACATAACAGGTCATTGCTGGGAGAATTACTCTATACTGGCAGCTAAGGGGAGTTTATTTTACCAACTGGGCATGATGTATCCAGGGATGGTAATAATGAAGTGTAGAACTCTGGCGTGAAAATGTTTGAGACTTCCTTGATTAGTACAAAGATTCAAAGGTTCATTTATTATCAAAGTATATAACTCTGAAGTTCTTCTTCTCCACACAGCCAAGAAAGAAAAGAAAGGCAGCACGATCATCAACCCCCAAGTCCCTCCTCCTCGCACAAAAAAACGAACAAAAACGAAAAGGTACATGGACCCCAAATCCTCCTCCCCGCACACAAAAAAGGAGGAAATTGGGGAAAATACAATATAAAAAGCTATATGACTGAAAAAAATCTATAAGATTGAAAAAAACCTCTAAAGTCCAAGTCCATATCCAAAACACAGAAAACCTGGGTAACATTCTCCAGGCCCAGTGGCAGGCCTTTCTCTCTCTGTAGCAGAGTGATCCCACCAGTGTTCAAAAGGCAGTGCTTTTTATGTGCCTGATTTTGATATGACTCTTTGATGGATATAAGAATGTTTTTTTTGCAGGGTTGACTGACTGTGCCTAGATTGTTTTCAATTCTTTGGCCATGGTTTGCAGTTTTTGTTAATTGTGTAAGGTTCAGAGCACTTGAGAGCATTTTCTCATGACTGAAGAGGATAAGGTGTGGGATGGCAGTGAAGTTGAAATTCAGTGTGGGATTAAGAGTGAGAGGGATCAAGAGGAGGGTGGTTGGTGAGAGAACACCAGTAAACAAGGGTAGGTAAGCATGGGCTCCTGCCTGGACAAGCTGAGTTAATGAAAATCAAAACAAAACTGCAGAAAAGAGAAACATACAGTGTCTATAAAATGTATTCACTCCCCTTGGAAGTTTTTGTATTTTATTGTTTTACAACGTTGAATCACAGTAGATTTTATTTGTCTTTTTAACACTAATTAACAGAAAAGACTCTTGTGTCAGAGTGAAAACAGATCTCTACAAAGTGATCTAAATTAAATACAAATATAAAATACACAATAATTGATTGCATAAGTATCCACCCCCTTCAAGTCAGTATTTAGTAGATGCACCTTTGACAGCATTTACAACCTTGAGTCTGTGTGGATAGGTCTCTGTATCGGAGGACCGCCCCTGTCTGCCAATGGAATAGCAGTATTTTTCTGCTGCTCTTAGTTTTCTTTCTTTCCCCCCAATTTAAGCTTTGAATTTAAATTTTTACTTGTTGATTCTTGAGGGTGATCAATATGTCTATGTCTACAAGAAGTGGGAAGAATTTACCTGAACCTAGTGATGAAGGTAATGGGAAAGGAAAGGTGCAAAAGTAAAATCTGATGAAATGCCATCGTGGGCTGAAGATATCGTTCGGACACTGAATTCAATTAAGGATCAGAATGGATCAATTAAAGACCAACTGGAAAAGAATAGTAATGAAATGAAGTCATTTCTGGGAAAACTTAAAAGACCTGGAAACTCAAGTTATTTCACACGAAGAGGAATTGAAGATAACTAAGCAAAAGCTGTCTGAAGCTACAACTTGTTTGGAAAGATATCAAAATAAGATTATAGACCTGGAAACTAGGTCTTGACGAAGGAATATAAGAATTGTTGGGCTGCAGGAAGGAGCTGAAGATGGAGATCTAATGGCTTACTTTGGTAAGCTTTTCCAACTTTATTTCCTACCATTCTATCAAAGCCGCCTGCTATAGAAAGGGCACACGGGGCGTTTATCTCGAAATCAAAGGACTCTAGTAAACCAAGATCTGTTCTGGTTTGCTTTCATCACTTTAAAATTAAAGATCAAATAATACGATAGGCAAGAAAACAGAGAGTTTTTAGATTTATGGAATCTGAGCTCCGCTTCTATGAAGATTATCCAAGGGAGATAATAGAACAAAGATCAAAATTTGCCCTGGTAATGAAACAAGCATATGATAAGAATCTTTTCCCGTCTTTGAGGTATCCGACAAAACTTTAAATTTTCCCTCCTAATTCTCCTCCTCGTACTTTTTTTTGATCCAAAGTGGCACTGGATTTTGTTCAGGCTTTGCCTGCCGCTGTCACCAACACCGCTGTTGAATAATCCATCTGAAAGGCTGTTTGGCTATTTGTATATTATTCGCATTTTGGAAAGAAGATTTGTGACGGTCACTTGTATAGTTCATCAAGAGACTAATTAAAGAACACGAGGAGTTGTTCTTTATTGCATATTATTGGTTTTCCTTTGGAAAGATTTATGGTTTAAGTATCTCTGCTCAAATGATTTCTGGACATTTTATGACTGAGGGAAGAAGATAAGGCGATTTGTTCCTTTAATTTAATACTTCGTAGCTAATTGGTAGTTTTTCCTACTAAAAGGGCTTTTTATATATTTTTCTGTTCTATTATAACATTTTATAATTGAATTTAAAACTTTTTTAGGGAATTAATATTAAACTTAAACATGGCGCTGGTTTTTCTCTCTAAGAGATAATATTATTTTGGTTCTTTCTTGTTTATCAGTCGATGAAATGTAAATACCTTTTCTCCTGAGACTTTATTGTCTTTTTCACAAGGTCACTCTACTTTTTTACTAACTGGGGGGAGGGAAAGAAAACACAGACAGAGCAGTCAGCAGCTTTGAATTCTATCGTAGATCGCTTGCCTTTTTCGGGTTTCCGGGTGTGGGTGGGTGGGTCTAGAGTTAGTTTTTTCCCATTGGGTGGTTCCGGAGCATGCGCGTTTTCTATTTGGTTGTATTCTTCATCGCCGCTATCTTTGATCATCCTGCATTGGTATGTGCTTTGTGCATGTAAAAAGTAGAATGAAATTACAGTATGCTGTTCAAACGGATTAATATAATAAGTTGGAATGTACGTAGCTGGAATCATCCTATTAAATGAAAGAAAACTTTTAAAATTATTAACCGATTCCAATCTGATATAATTTTTGCTCAAGAGACACATATCAGAGCAGGAGATCAAAATAGATTTTTTAGATGGTGGAATGGTTTGCAATTCCGCTCTACTTCTCAGAGTAAAACAAAAGGCGTGTCTATTTTCATTAAACCTAATATATTTATTCAAGAGGATATTGAATCAGATTCTAATGGTAGATTTTTAATTGTTAAAGGAACAATCTGTAACAGAAAAGTTGTTTTGGTTAATTTGTATGGTCCTAACTTAGGTGATCCTTTTTTTTAAAAAGTTATTCGCTTTACTGCCTGACTTAAGTGAATATATGCTTATAATGGGTGGGGATTTTAATTGTTTAAATCCTATGATTGATAAGAGCTCAACCAATCAGCGACTTCCAAATCGATCCATGTCATTTATTAATTCCTTTTTGATTGATTTTGGGTTGATTGATTTGTGGAGGTATCTTCATCCCGACAATAGAGAATATTCTTTCTTCTCACACGTTTATAAAAGATATTCGAGGATCGGTTATATTATAATCAATCCCTGCTTCTTGCCTAGTGTTAAAATCTGCAAATATGACGCTATTGCTATATCCGATCATGCGCCTCTGAGTTTGTCTTTTGAATTTGATGATGTCACTCTTGCCCGCCCACCTTGGCGCATGTCTCAGACATTATTGCAAAACTCTGACTTTGTCACTTTCATTGAAACCCAGATAAAAGAATTTTTTCTTTTTAATGATATAGGGGGTATGTCTAAATTAGTTATATGGGATACATTTAAAGCATTTTTACGCGGTCAGATTATTTCTTATTCAGCTAAACTTAAAAAACAAACTAAAGCAGAATTAGATAGAATTTCAAAACAAATTAAAGATTTAGATAATATTTATGCAATTTCCCCCAATATTGATTTATTTAAGCAAAGGGTGGAACTTCAATTACAATATAACCTGTTATTAACTCATCCCGTTGAAGGTTATTTGCTTAAGTTAAAGAGCCAATTTTATATGTCTGGAGATAAAAATAATAAACTGCTTGCATCTCAATTAAAAATGGCTGTAGCCAAAAGGCAAGTCATGAAAATTCGTAGGAAAGATGGTACCTTAGCTCAGGAATATGAAGAAATTAATAAGATTTTTCAAGACTTTTATGCTGAGCTATATAAATCTCAATGTCCGTTAGATTTCTCTAAAATGAATGCTTTTTTTTACGAAAGATTGTTTTTCCTAAAATCTCGGCTGAGGATCAAAAGATTCTCGATGCTCAAATTACTGAAGCCGAAATTCATAAAACTATTTTTTCAATGCAATCTGGTAAGTCCCCAGGACTTGATGGCTATCCCGTAGAATTTTATAAAAAATTTGGAAAGTTGCTCTCTCCGTATATGTTGGAAATGTTTAAGGATTCTTTTGTGAAAGGTGACTTACCCTCTACTTTTTATGAGGCTTCTATTTCTTTAATTCTTAAAAAAGATAAAGATCCTACTGATTGTGCTTCATATAAACCTATTTCATTACTGAATGTTGACGCTAAGATTTTGTCAAAAATAATGGCCAATCGGTTGGAGAATATTTTGGGTAAAATTATTTGTAAAGATCAAACAGGCTTTATAAAGGGTCGCTATTCCTTTTCAAGTGTTCGGAGACTACTTAACATTATAAAAATTCCACAATGTGTTGTATCTTTGGATGCTGAAAAAGCGTTCGACCGAGTCAAATGGAAATATTTATTCAATGTTTTAGAGAAATTTGGCTTTGGTGTTAATTTTAATAATTGGATTAAAATGATATATAAAGCCCCTATTGCTACTGTTGTTACTAACAATTGTAGGTCTCCTTTTTTTCAGCTTTCACGGGGGACAAGGCAAGGCTGTCCATTAAGTCCTTTGTTGTTTAATTTACTATTAGAACCCCTCGCTATTGCTCTTCGTGAGGCTAAAAATATCCATGGGATATTTGTGAATGAGACCATGCAAAAGGTCTCTCTTTATGCTGATGATTTATTGGTTTATATATCTAACCCTGACGAATCCATTCCTGCCCTGTTAAAATTATTTAATGAATTCGGAGGTTTTTCAGGATATAAAATTAATTTTAGTAAAAGTGAATTGTTTCCTTTAAATGATTCTGTTTCTATATATGATAATACTCCTTTCAAAGTTTCAGACTCTTTTAGATATTTAGGTATTATAATTACTAAAAAATATAAGGATCTTTATGAAGCTAATTTTGTTCCCTTAGTAGACTCTATGAAGTATTTATTTAGTAGATGGAGTCCACTTACATTTTCACTTGTTGGTCGTATTCATATAGTTAAAATGATGATTCTACTGAAATTTTTATATTTATATCAGAATATTCCTGTTTTTTTGACTAGGAAGTTTTTTGATCGGATTGATTCTATTATCTTATCATTTATTTGGAATAATAAAAGACCAAGAATTAGTAAATGTCATTTACAAAAATTGAAAAAGGATGGAAGTCTTGCTTTGCCTAATTTTAGAATGTATTATTGGGCTGTTAATCTGTGATATATGTCTTTTTGGTTATACTGGGTTGATAAGAGTGATCGGCCAATTTGGGTAGACCTGGAACAAAAAGTTGTAAAACAGTTTTATTTAACCTCATTATTGGGGGCTCCTTTACCTATGCAATTAGGTAAAGTTGTTAATTTAAACCTATATCCTGTGATTAAGTATTCTTTACAAATTTAGCTCCAGTTCCGCAATTTTTTTAATCTTAAAAAATTTAAACTTCGTAGTTTAATTTACCGAAATTACTTTTTTAAGCCTTCTTTGAGTGATCCATTTTTCTACCTTGGAAAAATAAAGGTATTAATTCTTTTTTGGATTTATTTTAAGAAGATAGATTGATGTCCTTTGAACAATTAATTGATAAATATTCTCTTTCATACTCATACTTTCTGCAATACCTTCAAGTTAGACATTTTTTACAAAAATATTTACGTAATTTCCCTTACATATTGGAGGCTGACCTGTTAGATACTATTATGAGTATGAATTCTTTGATTAAGGATTCTATTGGAAGAATTTATAATTTACTATCACAATGGGATAAGCGTCCTTTGTCTAAGATTAAACAGGATTGGGAAAAGGAACTTAATTTGACTTTTATGATGGAGGATTGGATGCGGATATTGAAGCTGGTTAACTCTTCTTCAATTTGTGCTAGCCATTCATTGATTCAATTAAAAATTGTACATCATTATCATTTGACAAAGGTGAGACTTTCTAAAATCTTTCCTAATGTTGATAGTCATTGTGATAGATGTAAAACTGAGATAGCTACACTGACACATATGTTTTGGTCTTGTTCTATATTGGAACAGTTCTGGAAGTCGGTTTTCTCAACAATTTCTAAAGCACTTAAAATTAATTTACAACCTAATAAATTAACTGTGCTTCTTGGAATAGTTCCTCAATATATTCATGGTATTTCTGTGTCTGACCAACATGTTATTGCATTTGTTACATTGATAGCTAGGAGGGCCATTTTGTTGAAGTGGAGGGATACATCAGCTTCCACTTTGTCACAATGGTTCAGTCTTAGTTTGGAGAAAATTAGAAGTCCAACCTTTGAACCTTTATTTGATTTTGAGAAAAGATGGGGCTCATTTGCTCGTTATTATCATTTGAGTTAATTGATATAATTTTTCCACGATCTAATTGTAAATTTTTTTAGTATATCTTCTTTTCTTACTGACGGTTTGATGTTTATTTTTAGAAGCTTTTTGTATGACGCATGGCTCCGGGGTTGTACACTTAATGGGTTCTCTTTTTTTTTCTCACTTTTCTGCTCAGTAGGTTTTTTTTTCTGTTACCACAAAATTTTGTTTTCAATCTTTAAGATGATGGTTTTTTTTGAGGCATTGTAAGTGTTACTTCAATGTACTCGTTATTTTTCCTATGTATACAATAAAAAGATTTGAAAAGAAAAAAAAAGAAAAGAAAGGTTTCTGTATCAGCTTTGAACATCTGGACATTGTAATTTTTCCCCAATTTTCTTTACAAAACTGCTCAAGCTCTATCAGATTGCATTGAGATTGTGAGTGAACAGCCCTTTTCAAGTCGAGCCACAAATTCTCAATTGGATTGACGTCAAGACTCTGACTTGGCCACTCCAGGACATTAACTTTATTGTTTTTAAGTTGTTCCTGTGTAGCTTTGGCTTTATTCTAGTGGTCATTGTCTTGCTGGAAAACAAATCTTCTCCCAAGTCACAGTTCTCTTGCAGACTGCATCAGGTTTTCCTCTCGGATTTCCCTGTAGTTTACTGCATTTATTTTACCCTCTACCTACACAAGCCTTCCAGGGCCTGCTGCAGTGAAGCATCCCCACAGCAGTATGTAGCCACCACCATGCTTCACAGTTGGGATGTTGTGTTTTTGATGATGTGTAGTGTTTGGCTTATGCCAAACATAGTGTTTAGTCTGATGGCCAAAAAACTCAATTTTGGTTTCATTAGACCATAGAACCTTCTTTCAGCTGATTTCAGAGTCTCCCACATGCCTTCTGGCAAACTCTAGCCAAGATTTCATGGGAGTTCTGTTTCCAATGGTGGCTTTCTCTTTGCCTCTCTCCCATAAAGCTACAACTGGTGAAGCACCCGCACAATAGTTGCTGTATGCGGAGTCTCTCCCATCTCAGCCACTGAAGCTTGTAACTCCTCCAGAGTTGTCATAGGTCTCTTAGTGGCCTCCCTCACTAGTCCCCTTCTTACGAGGTCACTCAGTTTTTGAGGATGACCTGCTCTAGGCAGATTTACAGCTGTGCCATATTCTTTCCAATTCTTGATGATTGACTTAACTGTATTCCAAGGGCTATTCAGTGACTTGGAAATTATCTTGTATCCATCCAGGTACAGGTGTATTTTTACTACAATTAATTGAAGTTTTTCTCGTTGAAGACTCCTTGACCACATGTCATCTATTTTCCATACCTTTGATTTTTAACACCTCTGCTCTTGGACAAAAGTCCTCCGATCCTCTCCTTTCATTCTACCAATCTTCAGGTTCAATAGATCATCCCTTTCAATTTCAAGATTCTTCATTTGCTACCAGAGGTGTTTTCTCCTCCCATCCCCTTTCAACATTTAGAAGAGACTGTTCGCTTTACAACTTCCTGGTCATTCTTTTATCCCCACCAATTACTCCCTTTTATTGGGCATCCGGCTCACCATTTCAGTAATATAATCTATGATCATAAGCTATCCTTTATTGAAAATAAAGTATGATAATAAAATATCATGCACCTTGGTTCACCATGTGTCACAAGAGATCACTGAATTTTGTCTCCATATACATACTGTTAATGCTGCTTTTATTTCAGCTGCATTTATACTATTTAGTCAGTCAGCTCTAGGAGCAGAATTGGGCCATTCATTCCCTCGAGTTTGCTCCACCATTCTATCATGGCTGATTTATTATCTCTCTCAGTTCTATTCTCTTCCCTTCTCCCCAAAACCTTTGATGCCAATATTAATCAAGAAACTATCATACTCTGCTTTAAATATACTCAATGACTTGGCCTCGATCTATGGCAATGAATTCCATGATTCTCCACCCTTTGGTTAAAGAGATTCCTCCACATCTCTGTTCTAAGGGGCGTTTTTCTGTTCTGAGGCTGTGCATTTTGATCCTAAACTCCCCCACTATAGGAAACATCCTCTCCACGGCCACTCTATCTTGGCCTTTCAATATTCAATAGGTTTCAAAGAGATTCCTCCTCATTCTTCTAAACTTCAGTGAGTTTAGGCCCAGAGCCTTCAAACACTCCTCTTAAGTTAACCCTTTCATTCATGGCGTTATTCTCATGATCTTCCTCTGGGCTGTCAATGCTAGCCCTTCCTTTCTTAGAAAAGGGGCTCAAAACTGATCATAATACTCCAAATGTAGTCTGACCAATGCCTTATAAAGCTTCAGCACACCATTCACAGAAGTAATCATTGTAAAAATCCAATGAGTTAAAGATTCCACAAAATCTTGTTTTGTGTGGTAATGTTTTATGAACAAAGCGGGCCATCCTTTTGTTTCCATCTGTGAATTCCAAATGGTTTTATATCTTCAATTATTCTTAGAGGTACTGTAATGCATCTTGTTTTTATTTCTGATGTTTCATGTTTTTAATTGTACAATTATTCTCAGAGATTTTATAAATGTGAAAGACATACTTCTGTTTCATCTGAAATTTGGGTGAGAGAGTGGGAAAAAAATGACCTCAACTTTCTGATGCTCAAGACCATATTCAGAAGTGGGAAATAGAATAAGAAACTTGGATTAGATTATTAAATGTTGTAAATCAGTTAAGAAGCTTTGGTTGGTCCAGCTGTGTAAATTTTTCACTGTTTTACTGTTGCAGAGAATTTCCTTTCCTAAGACCATAAGATAAAGGAGCAGAATTAGGCCATTTGGCCCATCAAGTCTGCTCAGGCATTTCATCATGGCCGATCCAATTTTCTCCTCAGCCCCAATCTACTACCTTCTCTCCGTATCCCTTCATGCCCCGACCAATCAAGAGTCTGAGACACCCCCCCCCCCGCATTGTGTGATATAGCACAGTAGCACTGTTAGAAGATAGCATAAAGCAGTCATGTGCTTTATTGATGAGGGCATTTCGTAATGCATGTAATGATACTTATGATCCTTTATTGTCTTTTGTTTTCCATTGCTATCTTTCAACCGTGGACCAGGTGAGACAGTTTTTTTTATTAAATTAAAGTAGTAAATTTAATTCACCTTTAAGATTTTTAAATGAATTAAGATACTTTGTGGGGGGGGGCATTAGTGCTCTTACTTGTGAATGGGCTGCATAAGATTAATTTTATTTATGGAGATCTCAATATGTTACATCCTCTCATAGCTTTAATCAGAGAATTGTTAAGGACTGCACGTTAGCACTCAAATAAAGTAATAGTCTGCACCTGGAAAATGCTTCTCCATATCTCATTAAAATGGAATACTAATTATTCACTCATGGGCTATGGGATTCACTGGTGAGATTGGCATTAATGCTGAACCAGAACTGCACTTGGAGGTGAGCCACTTTCTTAACAGCAGTCTTTGTGTTGTTTGCTCAGAAGTGTTAACATTTGCCAGCCAGCAGCAAAAGAAGGGGTGATATTGTATGCTTTCTGGAAGGGTACCTGCAAGTTATGGTCTTCCCATGCACTGCAGCTTTCTCTTCCAAGTGGTCATGTTTGTGGGACTGTGAGCCTCTGCTAAAAAAAAAACTTGGTAAGTTGCTGGATTGTCTTGTAGATGGTCATGCTGATGGTTTGCGAATGGTGGAAGGGGTGAATATTCAAGGTGATTTAATGGGATGATAGACTATTTTGTCCTAGGTGCTATCTCCCTGACTATCATTCCATCCTTATTCACCCAGGTAGATGGGTGGCACTTCATTGTTCTTGTTTTCTGTCTTGTGTATGGTGAAACAGTATGGGAAATCAGAAAATGAGTCTCACTTATATTGCCCAAACCATAGTGCTTAAATGCTGGTCAAGTTAGTTTGTGGTCATGAACCCAGAACGTTGATGAAGAAGGATGTAGCAATGACAGTTACATTCAATAATATATGAAAAGAATTAGAATCATCTTGGAGATGACACATGTGGCAAGTGGACACCTTCATTTACTGATATTTTGCAAATAGAACTCGACGCTATGCAAACAACAAAATACATGGCTACTGTGAATTTAGGATTGTAATATAAGCCTAGCTGCAGCTGTTGTGGATAAATTGGTCTCCAATTATAACAAGCTTTTTGCATAGTATTTCTCCAGTCTATAGAGAGTTTTCCTTGGACTTGGATCTTTTCACTACCCTGGAAAGAATGCAACATTTTGAATGCAATATAAATTAACATTCTTGTTCACTGTCCTGTGCCATTATATATCTGCATCTGGAAGATGACTCTCATGTCCTAACATCTGCTCTTCACTCTGGAATGCTTAATCTGTGGCATGTAATCAATATTCAAACACAAAAACACAGATGTACTAGGCCCATTGTCCAGCAAAAGAACCTGCAATGTGGACCGGTGGAACAGCCACATAAACAACAAAGCTTTAATTTGAATTGCAAATGAAAATTTAGGAAACCAGAATTTTAAATCTTAAATCAGAACTGAATTGTAAATTTTGGTGTGTTTATTTAATCATCTTTTAGTATCTTGGTATCTGTGGCAAGACCAGCATTTATTGTGCAATCCTTTCTGCACTTCAAATTAGTGGCCTACAAGACGAGTTCACAAGGTATTTGAGAATCTCTGCCATCGTATAAGTGGCCCTGGTGCTGTAGTATGGCAGGTCAGGTAAGGCTGAAAATTTCCCTTCCCTTGAAGACCTTTGGTGCTGCTTTTTCAGCAATTCCAGACTAGTGACTGATTTTAAATTCCACAGCTGTATTTATATCTGTAGGTTGTTAGGTCTGACTTTGAGATGGCTAATCTGATAATTTAATTGTTGTAATGGTATCACACTCATCAGGTTCTACAGGTTAAAGGCTTGCGCTAACAATTTGGGTAAAATATCTCTGGTGAAGGCAGATGGTGCACAGTATATTCACACAGTAAAAACAGCATCTAGCTGACTAAATATTGCCAATGAGACTGTAATACCAGCATTAATTTCTTGAGTTCTGGTTTATTTTACGTGCTGCATTATTGAGAACATTCAATTCTCAACAATATTACTTCAGACATGGAGTCTATGGTTGGTATGTAATAATCTCCATTTCTTCCACTATTTCCAATTGGGATTTGATCCCAGATGATGACCTATTTTTGAAGGGTGGCAGACGTGTTGACATATGCTTCTTCTGTAACCAACTACCTAGTTTTGTCCAGAACTTTGTTGTCCCACTTAATCCTTCTGATCCAAACACATATATTTGACTTTAATGGAGACTACAGTCAGGGGACAATGATTTCATACAGAGGCATTTCCCTCCCCAGCCATTTCCAGGTGTAGTTGAAGAGCTGCTGCCCAGGTCTTTGGACTCTGAAATGAGATGATTTCATTCCATGATTCATAAAATATAAAACATAGTTGCCTATCTGTGAAATTAATCTAATGCAAGTAGGACAGTTAAAGAAATCTAAATATGGTTCTCCCACGTTAATCTGAAATGTATTTTGATGACAAGAGAGTTAAAAGAACACATAACTCCTCAGTCAAACAGATACTACTAAAGTCAAAGCCAGGAGTGAAAAATGAAGAACAAAGCACATTGACTTAACTCTGTTAACTATGGTTGACAACCTGAGTTCTGTTCAGAAGAAATGGACTGAGTTATGAAGATAAGGCATTAACTGTTAATCTATTGATCTGTAACAATACTAACCTTATGCAAAGTATGCAGTGGTGACTGAAATGGAGGGATGTAAACAAAACTTTTTCTCACTGGAACTCAGATTTGTGGGGAACTCCATAAAGATTTCCAAAATTATGAGTATATTCCATAAAAAGTGAATTTCCCTTATTTGTGGAAAAGAAGTCAAGATTGTCACAGGGTGACTATTAGAAAACAATTGAAGACTTCTGTAAATACGGAAGTCTTAAACTTCCTGAGGGGCATTCATCACAATCTTACCAGCTGCACTCTGACAATGTTTTCCTGAGACGAAGGGAGGTAAGTTTCAGGAAATGATTTTTGAGTTAATTGAGTTAATTTTATTGTATTTAGTTTTTAAACCAATATGTTTGAATGCCCTTAATTGTTCCTGTTTTCCTGTGTTCAATTATTTTTAATTATATAGTTTTTAATAATCATTATCGTGTTGATTTGTAACCCTTATTATTTTAAGATGTTCAGTTATTTCAAGTCTTGTGACATTATTAAGAGCCTGGAGGCATGGCTTGGGTTAACATTGTTTTGTGCTGCTTCAGTTATTACTTTGAGAGAAACTTGGTGGAGAATTGAAGCTGGAGGTATTCTTTTTAAGTTAATAATTGAAATCTTCATTTACTTTGGCAAGGACAAACACTAGGGGTTCGTGGGTGAATTTTGACTGGCTATTGGGAAGCAGGCAGTCGGTCTGTCAATGATGCACATTGCCTTGCTGATCAGGGGCTGGCTTTAGGGGGCTAATTGCCATTGTTAATTGAAATTTCCTGTAATGACTCTCTGGAGTTTAGATATGTAGCAGAGTACAACTTGTCTGCATTTTGCCCAAAGCTATATGAACGAAATAAAGAGCAAGAAGTTTGCCACACCCCAAAGCAAACTAGATGGAAACCTCATAGGGCTAAATCCAGGAGGTTGTCAATCAGAGGAACATAGAGTAATTTAGAAAGAATTGTTTGAATATTTGAAGGGGCAGACTGTGAAAGGGGTCTTTAAGATCAAAGCAGCTGTTTTAATTGTACTTTTGAGATTTGAGCAAGGTTTTGTTTAGTGTTTCTTTTAGTATTAATAATTTGACAAATATGAAGTAAAACAAATTTTTGGTGGTTTGAAACTGGATATTTTCTACTTAAATCAAAATAATTTAACTTCAGTTTACTTTGGCATGGGCAAGACACCAGAGCTCCAAAAGATGAATTTTCATAAACAATTACAATGCGGGAAGTAGGTTCGTTATGCATTTATTTTGAATTTTCCAATAATAAAAATACTCAGCAGATCAGTCAGAATCTTTTGTGAAAGGAACGGGGTATGAATTTTCATCAAAACTTCTCCAGAGTCATTTGGTTTTGTTACAGAAAACCATTTTGAGACAGAAAAATTCATATCTGCAGAAACTCCTCATCTTAACACAAGAGAAATGTATTAATGGGATTAAGGAGATTTTCAGATCATACAGGCAAGATTTAATAAGAAAATTATGTATATCAAGAGTCTTGTAATATGTTCAAGCCAACTCACAAAGTCTTTCTGCAGAATTTTATTTAAATGTTCATGACCCAAATAAAAGCTGCAGACTGCTTTGCTGCTTTATTGCTTTATCTTTATTAAAAAGGAAAATGTCCAAGTGAAATATGAGTTGTGTTTAGTGAAACAATGCATGGAATTTTTTTTCTACATAGAACGCTGAACATTTATGAGCTACTTGACCAGTATCTGCCTCTGTGAGTCATACCGATGCATACTTTGTGGCCAAGGCCTCTTACTGGGGGAAATTTTCTTTTTTGCTGCCCATGGAGAATACTTAGCTCTAAGTGAAGCAAAAAGCAGTTGGGATGGAGAGCAATTACATCAGTGTTTCCAACCTTACAGCACTATGCGTTATATTTTCACTTAATGCAGCACAGGACCAGCAACTGTATGTGGAAAAATACCCTTCCTTTTCAAGAACCTAGCATCCTTTGTCTGGCCCTGGTGTGCCTTGATAGAAGTGTGCCCAAGGTCCAGCTCCGAACTGAAAGGATACCAAAGGACTTTGGAGTAAGGTGAATTAGCCCCTACTACCCAATTCTACCACGCCCCCCCCCCCCCCCCAACCTTTCAGACCAGAAAACATGTTGTCTGTTGCTCGGGACTATGGAGAAGATAGAGAGTAAAGATGAGGACAGCAGTGAAGAAAATCAATAAATCCTAATTGACAGCAGGAATGGGATGGAATGTTTGTCAACCATTGAAACAACACTGCTAAAGAAAACCAAGTTTAAACTTCAAACAGATCTCAGCAACAGGCCAACAAAATGAGCTGCAGAAATTGTGTCAAGGGACTTTGCAGTGGCCCTGGACCAATACGTAATTGGTACAGTGACAATTCCTATGTTCACTGTGATAAAAGCATGAGTTTAAAGTCAGAGAAGAACTGGAATCCCTGGTGGCTACACCATTAATCTGTTCCTCAGTGGAAATTGACTGCTGTTTCAATTTATAAGAAAGGTCTTTGATACTATAGTCTTTTGTCACTTAATGACCTGGACCCAAAACAAAAATATTTTTTGAGGTTAAAAAAAGTTATAGAGTGAAATTCTATATTTATTGTAAAAGATATTCAGTTACATGTAATTACCTGCAGTATGCTGTCTGATGAATGGTTTTCACATTGTCTCACAGTTTGTGTGCAACTGATTAAGAAAGAAGTGTACCCACAGTGTATTGGAGATTAAATCATTTTATTGCAAAGGCTGTTGCAGTGACAGGGACCACGCTTGTAATACTGTGTATAGGTTTGGTCTCAATTGCCTCAGAAACATTTCAAAGAAAGTTACAAGTTTGATGTCTTATGTCGAAAAATTGAACAAGTTAACTCTTTACTCATTGGGCTTTGGAAGAATGAGAGCTAATGTTATTGAAAACAAATAGTTCTGGGGGAATTTGTTGAGTTTGATGCTGAGAGAATACTTCCCCTCCTGGAGGTGAAGCTCAAACTAGGTGGTAAAGATTAAAATAACGAACTGTACATTCAAAAAGGAGGTGAGACATTTCCTTACTAGGATTATGAATCTTAGAATTCTTAACCCACAGTGTACTGGAGATTAAATCATTTGATATATTCATTGCCTGGACACAGATCTTTGATGCAGAGACAAATCAATTGCCTTGGAGATCAGACAAGAAAGTAGAACTGAAGCCAAGACTCAGAATTGCTGCAATGTTATCATATGGCAGGGCAGTCTAGGAGGCTCTTCTGTCCTTCTATTTCTTTCTCCTGTTTTCTTTTGTTTTATTCTTCCTTCATTGCTTTTACTAGGCAGCTGTGTCAATATGCTGTGAAATTTTATAACATCTGATAACATCTACTTCATTGGACCTCCATCAGCTATTGCAAATGACTGATTCCAAAAAAAAAATTAAATTAGGCCATGAATTGTGGAATTTTGAATATGAAATTCAGGTCATTTAATAAAAAGCCTTTTCTCCAATGACAGGTTATTCACAGCTAATCAATTGTTGCCTCAGTTATTGCATTTGGTAACTCATTTGTTTAATGTCATTTCAATTGATTGGCTTTCAGAGAGGCGATGGTTTGGAGGACAGGGTTGTCAACCAATGCAAGAGCTGCAATGATGACAGATGATATAAGAGGTAAATTAGTTGTGTTTATTATGTCAATGGAACAATAGCATGGAAATAAGAAAAGGAATCTGTTTGTAAGAAAGCAATCTCTAGTAAATGCTCCGTTAACAAAGAATAAAGAGCATTACATGATGTGGGGAATAATGTGCTGAAAGCTTTTACTGATCATTCAGTTAATTTTAACAATATGCTCCATTCCTGTTGGAAGTTTGAAAAGTGTTTCAGCAGTTTTCTTGCTCTGTTTGCCCCAGAAATAATCTTAGAAGATTTTTTGAAGTTGTCTGGAGGAGTCTGCAAAACTGTTGCAGAAATGACTGTATTCACCCTCATGAAAATATTTAATACAAGTTAATTTGAGTGGATAACAGGTGAATTAGGAACCCAGTTTTGTTATGGAAGATGTGTACAATGCATTTGATCACTTGGGTTTGTTGTAATAGTCAATATTCAACTGAAGTTATTTTATCCAATTGCCTTTCTCTGATTCATTTACATCTACACTCTTATGATACTCATCCATTTTCCCTTTAAAACATGGTGTTTTAATCTCCTCCCCAGTGGGCATTTGCGGCTAAAATCATTCTGTGTGAAACTATTTCTTCTTACTTCCCACTATTTAGAGACCTGGCACATTTATCTATTTTCCTGAAAATCACACAGCAACAATTGGCCTCAAGGAAATGTGATTGCAGGATCATACGGGTGATTCCTTAGCACTTAGCACTTGAAGTATATTTGGTTACCTATGCAAGCACTAGGTAAATGGTAGATAATGTAAAGAGTGTGATGGTCAGGCCAACTGCAAAATATGTAAAAGCTATGCTCAAATACAAAAGCATAAGCCATTCTCTTTTGCCTCCTTGAATTTATAATTCTTGGCTGGCAGCATCCAGTTCGTGATTTGTTTATTTGCACCACTTCCAAATTCCACCTCAGCTGAAATACAACCAGCCACACTATACATGCCTTTTGGCTGAATTTTAGGAGGTACTGTTAAAACAATGATTTGATTGATTGGATGCTTTCTTTTATTATGATGCACTCATTCTATAAAACATGACAATCCAGAAAGACACACATCTAGCCTTAAAGAAAGAGCTTGACATCTCAGTAATGGTTTGCAACTGTGGCCAAGTAGAGTAGGGTTCAGTTCTTTGGCCTTGAGAAAAGTTCAAATGTCTGTGAATAATGCCGCAGTTAGATCCTTTGATGTTATTGATATGACCAATGATATCTATTTTTCGAAGCAGAGGGAGTAACAGAGTTATGAAGTGAATAGTTTCCACCAGAAAGCAATATCCCAGTAAAGTAGGAGGTAATGGAGATACTGCACATGTTAAACATCATATGTAAGAAGGGAGAATTAAAAGGTTGACCTTCAGCTCATATGGGAAACTGAGGAGGTGATATAGATAGGAACTACATGGTGAGTTAGTAACCTTTGAATTGAAGGAGACAGGTATCTGAGAGACTGGCAGGAGAGGGAAAAGGAATGGGTAGCCAGTGCAGAGTACCCAAATGGCTATTCTCCTCAGTAATGAGTACCGGTATACTGTTTTGGATACTGTTGGGGGGGTGTGGAAATGACATACCGGTGGGGGGGGGCAACTGCAGTCGGATCTCTGGTGCTGTGGCTCAGAAGGGAAAGAGGAGAAGAGGACTGCAATAGTAATGGGGGAATTCCATAGCTAGAGGAGTAGACACAAGACCAAAGATATTGGCACCAATGACGTAGACAGGAGAAGGAAGGAGGTCCTGAAGAGAAGATATAAGGAGTTAAGTAGAAAGCTGAAAAGGTTTCAGGGTAGTAATCACTGGATTGTTGCCTGTGCCACGTGCCAGTGAGGGAAAGAATAGGATGATTTGGCACATGTGTGTGTGGTTGAGGAACAGATGGGTGCAGGGGGCACAACAGGGGTTCAGATTTCTGTATCATTGGGATCTCTTCTGGGAAAGGTACGACCTGTATGAAAGGGACAGGCTACACTCGAACCCAAAGAGGATCAATATCCTTGTGGGCAGGTTTGCTACAGCTGTTGGGAAGTGTTTAAGCTAACTTGGCTGCAGAATGGGAACTGGAGTGATAGGGATGATAGTGGGGAAGTTGGTATGCAGGTATGTAGTGAGACTGTCAGGAAGGACAGGCAAATGACAGAGCAAAATTGCAGTCAGAGGGATGAGTTGCAGTATAACATAGTGATAAAATTGAAAAATGATTAATACAGTACTGAAGCTGTTACATTTGTATGAATACACTATACAGAATAAGGTAGGTGATCTTTTAGCGCAGTTAGAAATTGGTAGTTATGAAATTCGAAGCATCACTGAGTCATAGCTGAAAGAAGATTGTGGTTGGGAGTTTAACGTCCAAAGATATATCATGTATTAAAAGAACAAGCAGGTAGGCAGAGGGGGTGGGAGACAGAGATGACATAGGATCAGTCCAATCTCAGGCCACCTTTCCGTATCCCTTAATGATCTGACCCTTCATGATCTGACGAAGAATCAACCTCTGCCTTAAATATACATTGACTTGGCCTCCACAGCTGCCTGTGGCAAAGAATTCAACAACTTCACTTCCCTCTGGCTAAAGAAGTTCCTCCTCATCTCCATCCTAAAAGGATGCCCCTCTATTCTGAGGCTGTGCCGTCTGGTCTTAGACTCTCTCACCATAGGAAACATTCTCTCCACATCCACTCTATCAAGGCCTTTCACCATTTGATAGGTTTCATTAGGTCACCCCTCATTCTTCTGATTTCCAGTGAATATTGGCCCAGAGCCTTCAAATGCTCTTAGGATGACAAGCCTTTTAATCCTGGAATAATTTCCATGAACCTTCTTCAAACCCTCTCCAGTTTCAGTACATCCTTTCTAAGGATGACCAAAACTGCTCACAATACTCCATGTGAGGTCTCACCAGTGCTTTATAAAGTCTCAACATTACATCCTTGTTTTTATAATTTAGTCCTGAAATGAATGCTAACATTGCATTTACCTTCCTCATCACAGACTCAAACAGCAAATTGACCTTGAGAGAATCCTGCACAAGGACTTGAAAATTCCTATGCACCTCAGTTTTTTGTGTTTTCTCTCCATTTAGAAGTTTTGCCAAAAGTTTTTTCAAATATATAAAGAGTAAAAGAGAGCTGAGAGTAGATATCGGACTGCTAGAAAATGACACGGGAGTGGTAGTAATAGGGAACAGGAAATGGCAGACGAACTAAATAAGTATTTTGCATCCATCTTCACTGTGGAAGACATTAGCAAAATGCTGGAAATTCGAGAGTGTCGGGGCAGAAGTGAGTGCAATTCTTCTTACTAGAGAGAAGGTGCTTGTGATGCTGAAAGTTCTGAAGGTAGATAAGTCACCTGGACCAGATGGACTACACCCCAGTGTTCTGAAAAAGGTAGTTGAAGTGGAGGCATTAGTAATGATCTTTGAATCAGTGGAGTCTGGCATGGTTCTGGAGGACTGGAAACTTGCAAGTGTCACTCCACTCTTCAAGGATCGAGGGAGGCAGAAGAAAGGAAATCATGTCAGTTAGCTGACCTGAGTGGAAGATGTTGGAGTCAATTAATCAGGATCTGCTCTTAGTGTACTGGGAGATTCATGATAAGATAGGCCAAAGTCAACATGGTTTTCTTAAGGGAAAATCTTGCCTGGAAAATCTGTTGGAATTCTTTGAGAAAATAACAGGCAGGATAGACCAAGGAGAATTGGTGGATACTGTGTATCTGGATTTTCAGAAGCTACACACGAGGCTGCTTAACAAGGTAAGAACCCATAGTATTACAGGAGAGATGCATGAATAGAGCATTGGCTAATTGGCAGGAGGCAAAGAGTGAGAATAAATGAAGCCTTTTCTGGTTGTGTACCAGCGACGTGGTGCTCCACTGGGGTTGATGTTGGGGCCACTTCTTTTCACGTTATTTGTCAATGATTTGGATGGCGGTATTAATGGCTTATTGATCAAGTTTGCACATGATAGGAAGATAGGTGAAGGGACAGGTAGTGTTGAGGAAGCAGGGTGGCTGCAGAACCACCGAGACAGAGTAGGAGCATGGGCAAAGAAGTGGCAAATGGCAGGAGAATAAGGTTAAAGCAGGAGAACGGGGTTGATGTGGAAAATGGATTAGCCATGATGAAAGGGTGGAGTAGACTCAATAGGCTAAATGGCCTAATTCTGCTCCTATCTCTTAAAATCTATTCAAAAGGTTCATGTAGTCTTAATAGGAAGAACCCTAAGCTGGAGAGGCCCTGTCCCCAATTTTTAACCACCTTCATGGAAATTGTGCCAGATTAAGACTGGGAATGTTCCAGTTCTGCTCAAACACACTTAGTATCTGTAGCCTAGCTGGTTTTATGCTGAGAGAGGAGATAACATTTAAAAATGATAGCTGAAGCAAAATAAACAAGTGCTTCAGGTTAATGAAAGCCTGCTTGAATTTGCCAAAGGGAATTCATCTTTGTTTAAACTGATGGAATTCTTGATTCATCAATAATGTGGGTATGCATGTGATGTACGTACATGGAGTTTCAAATTTAAAAAAATGACATCCAAGGAATTAATGCTTGTATTGATACATTATTGGCCGAGGGATGGAAGATACAATATGTTGGCAAACAATAGTTGTTTAAGAGACTGAACTGAGATGTTATTTCCTGGATCAGTGCTGGGAACAAAGTTTCATAACTGGGATATTTATAATTTCAAGAGTTGCAAATGAGTCAAATTTGGAAATGAACTAAAAAGCAAGAAAGAAAAGAACAGATTCCAGTAGGATGTAGGCCAATGGATTTGGCTGGCACTCAGCAAATTAACTTTAATGCATTGAAGTGTTCAATTTGGTAGACAGTGGGAGGAAAGGCAATACATAATAATGTCTGCAAGAAAGAGCACTTGTGCAATCCTTAAACTTTGTGTTCCCCAAGGGTTTTTTTTTGTGTCCTCCACCCCTCCCCTCTTTCCTCTGTCCACCTCTGATAAGCGATGACGAGGGCTGTTTCCTCATAATGTTGCGGTTATACAGCAATCTTGACAACTTACCTAGCTAAGTTGTTGCCAGATTCTCCTTGATGCAGAAGAATTACTCAGCACTAGGCAATGTGTTCCATGATGTGTTCTTGAAGTAAGACTGCTGTCTCTCCATACCAACTGTACAAGTGGGGTTTCCAGATCCAAGTCAGGAGAGGTAAATTATTGGTCACTCTATAGCCAGTCCAGTCTTAACATGTGAGTTGGTACAAAGAACTACTACAGAATGACACCATATGGTACTCTCTGCAATATTTTCATTTATTTGCATCATATTGTACATTTCCTGAGGTCACGAGGCAAATACAAAGCTTGAACTGTGGAGAAACTACGTGGGCAGGCAAATCTTTATTGTCTCCAGGGAAAAGAATAAGGATAAGCCACCTCTCTCAGAAAGAAGCTATGGTGTTATCCTTGATGCAGCAGTGTATTACAAACTACAAGATGTTGCTCATTTCTCTGGCTTTAACTCTAAACAGCCAATGCATGAAGGTTAACCTTCCTTTGGAAGAGTCCTCTCTGCTCCTTTATATCAGTGGATGCCAAGTTATAGATAATGTGGATATGTGGTTTGACATAAAGGGTCTTGCATCTATATACTAAAACCATTCCCTTTTCCAGGATTATATCAGAGTGCAGGGTGTTAGATTTGGAGATGATTTTGTGAAGAAGATTGTTTGGAAGTCAAGAATGAGGTGAAAATCTAATGGTTACTGCTGTTTTATTAGATGTTCATCATAGTACAAGTTAGACAGGGTCAGTCTGAGAAACTGACAGACAAAGAAATTTACACAAGTATAGAACCAGTAACCGAGAAAGAAAGCTAAAGCTACAAGGGAAAACACAGTTAAAAAGAACAATCTAGACCCTAATCTAACAAGGATTAACACCCAATTCTTTTCAACAATCTATCACTAAACCTCAGAACTTCACTGCCAGACCCAATTTGAAGTCCAAATTTACCCTCCTTGCCCACAAAATAAACTTAATATTCCTCCACCCTGATGTTAAGTAGACATCTTTCAAAATGTTCTGTCCTCATATCTTCTTAAAACTTATCCTTGAAACCCATTTTCCTTTTTCTTTCACCCTATTCTCACTAAGATTCTCACTGCCCAGCTTCCTTTCCCTTCCTGGTTCACATTTGCAATGCTGTGCTTGGGTATGGTCAACCTTCCCTATAAGTAAATATCATTGCCTACTCATTTAAAAAAAAACATTGTTAACCCTTTATCCTCATATTCCCACCTCCCTATGTGATTCAATATTATTCAAATTCAGATTCATTTATTTATCACGTTCATCAAAACATAGTGAAATGTGTCATTTGTGTTAACAACCAACACAGCCCAAGAATGCTCTGGGGGCTGCACTCAAATTTTGTCATAATTCTGGCACCAACATAGCATGCCCACATGGTTCAGCAGAACAACAGCAACAAAACAACAACAGAGAAGCAAGCCTCTTTCCTCCCTCCCAGCTACCCACCCGCTCACACGTACAGTCAGTCCTCCAACCCCAGTACAGGCCACCTCCGAGCCTCCAGCCTCCATAGGACTCGCAGACACATTGAATGTCTTATGGGCTCTTAACTTTTTGTTGTTTTATTGGTGGTTCCCTAATTGACCACCACAATGGCATTCAGCCCTTCCTCAGCATTGAAGCAGTCTTCTAACAACAGGGATGAAGGCAAACAGCAATGGCTGGAGTTTCTGGGAACTTAATCAATATTTTTAATCAGTCTCCACTGTGGAAGACACCAACAGAATACTAGAAATGGGAGAGTGCTAGGGCAGAAGTGAGTGTCGTTGCCATTACTAAGGAGAAGGTGCTTGGGAAGCTGGAAAGTCCGAAGGTAGATAAGTCACCTGGACCAGATGGTCTACACCTCAGGGTTCTGAAAGAGGTGGCTGAAGAGATTGTGGAGGCATTAGTAATGATCTTGCAACAATCACTGGATTCTGGAATGGTTCTGGAGGACTGGAAAATTGCAAATGTCACTCCACTCTTTAAGAAGGGAGGGAATAGAAGAAAAGAAATAATGGGACAGTTAGCCTGACCTCAGTGGCTAGGAAGATATTAGAATATTATTAAAGATGAGTTTCTGGGGTACTTGAAGGCTAATGACAAAGTAGGAGAAAAGGTAGCCTGGTTTCCTGTGGAGTAAGTCTTGCCTGACAAATCTGACAGAATTCATTGAGGAAATACAAGCAGGCTAGACATAGAAGAGTCAGTGGATGTTGTTTATTTGGATTTTCGGAAGGTGTTAGTTGAGGTGCCGCACATGAGCCTGCTTTACAAGATAAGAGCCCACGGTATTACAGGAAAGATATTAGCATGGATAGAAGATTGGATGACTGGCAGGAGGCAAAGAATGGGAATGAAGGGGACCTTTGCTGGTTGTGCCACATGGATCAGTATTGAGAACACTTCTTTTCACATTGTATTTCAATGAAGGAATTGATGGCTTTATGGTCAGGTTTGTGGATAATATGAAGATATGTGGAGGGGCATATAGTGATGAGGAGGCAATGTTTTTGCAGAAGGATTAGAAAGATGGTGAGAATAGTCAAGAAGTGGCAGATGGAGTATAGTGTAAGGAAGTGCATGATTGTGCACTTTGGTAGAAGGAATAAAGGCATGGACTATTTTTGAAATGGGGAGAAAATTCAAAAAATTGAGGTGCAAAGGGACTTGGGAGTGCTCATGCAGGATTCCCTAAAGGTTAACTTACAGGTTAAGTCAGTGGTAAGGAAGGCAAATGTGATGTTCGCATTCATTATGAGAGGGCTATAATATAAAAGCAAGGATGTAATGTTGTGGCTTTATAAGGCATTGGACAGACCACACTTGCAGTATTGCGAGCATTTTGGGGCCCTTATCTATAAAAAAAGATGTCCTTGCATTGGAGAGGGGCCAGAAGAGGTTTGCAAGAATGATGCCAGGAATGAGTGTTTGATGGCTGTGGGCTTGTGCTTGCTGGAGGTTTAAAGAATGGTGGGGGGGGGGGGGATGCAGAATGTCATTGAAATCTATCAAATATTGAAAGACTTGGAGAGAGTGGATGTGGGGAGAATGTTTCCTATTGTGGGAAAATTTAGGACCAGCGGGCACAGCCTCAGAAATGAGAGATGTCCATTTACAACAGAGATGAGGAAAAATTTCTTTAGCCAGAGGGTGGTGAATCTGTGGAATTCATTGCCACAGATAGCTGTGTAGGCCAAGTTATTAGGTATACTTAAGGTCGGGGTTGTTAGACTCTTGATTAATCAGAGCATCTGAGGTTTCAGGGAGAAGGTAGTGCTTACTGTTGTATCTAGACTGCTCTCAATTTAGCAATACCTTAACTTTATTGTATTCATAAAAATTTCAAATCTGCCTCACCGAAACCCCATCTGCTGATGTAACTCTTGGCTAGCAAGCAGTAGTAAATCAAAGCAACTGGACTTGCTGTGTTGTGTAGGAGACCCTCATGTGATTGGCTCATAAACAGGGTTTATAAGCCAGAAAACTACCCACCATGGATCAGAACTGAAGAAGCCAACTGGATGAGTGGTGAAATGTCTTCTAGACAACACAGCAAGTCCAGTTGCCTTGATTTACTACTGCTTGATATGCAATCACCTGAATAACTGAGAACCTTCATAGACATATCTTTTTGCTGTATCAACCATCACTCTGCAGGTCTATACCCTTAATATATCTGCACTGCCCTAATTTTGGTGTCTTATCATTCACAAATGTTTTCCATTTCTGGAGTTTGTTCCCCTCTGGTAGTCTACATATCCTGTCTTTAAGTTGCTTCTTAAAACCACCTCCATGACTCTCCTCTTACCTCCTCATGTAGTTGTTTTAAAAGGATCCTGTGAACTGTTTTTGGTTACTTTAAGTCATATCAGTCATTTGACATGTTTGAAATTAAAGTGAAGAGAATTGTTTCCTGAAACTCTCAGCTCTCCATGGTTTCCCACTGAAAATGATTTTCCATTCCATTGCTTCCCTCTTCTTGCAGTCTGTACAACCACATGGTGGGCTCTGTCCATTTTCATACATGTAAATTCAAGAGGAAGGTGTACTTTGTTTCTGGGAAAACTTTTACAAGCTATCTCGCTCCCTAGGACTTGTTGAAATTTCAGTTGACCACAGGAGGCTCCAGAAACTTCTATAATTGATGTGTCAATGAGTCAGAGAGCTTTACCTGATCATTTTAAATTCTCACATTGGCAGAGAAGAGGGTGTGAGGTAAATGAGTTGTTGGAGATGTGAAGTGTCCTTTATCCTGATCAAGATGAGAAAGTATTCAGTTCTGCAATGTTTCAAAAGGTGATGAAAGCTGGGGTTTGGCATACACAGTTGCTGGTACAAATGTCAAATCAACATTGCACATGCATTTTACAATCTACAGACTCTGAAAGCTGCCAGCGAACTGTTTGTGGCATGCTCTCTGGTCCTTTTCTAGCCAATAAAGTGCATCTATCAAAAAGGACTCTCATCATCCAGGACATGCCCTCTTTCTGTTATTACCATCAGGGAGGAGGTACAGGAGTCTGAAGATGCACACCCAAGTGTTTTAGAGACAGCTTCATCCCCTCTACCATCATTTTTCTAAATGGTCCATGAACACCACCTCATCATTCCTCTTTTGCACTATTATTTTTGTAACTGATAGTAATTTTTAATATATTATACTGTGCTGCTGCCACAAAACAACAACTCTCTCAACAACTGTCAGTGGTAATAGACCTGATTCTGATTTTAGCAAGCTGGCATTTACCACACTTTCCATAAGACAAAATGCTTGTATGCACCTCCAACACAGAAGTTTAAAAATGTTTATTTTTATTAATATTAACCACAATACCACTTTAAGTAAATGGAACTGGTGTAGCTCTTGGTGGTTTGTTGAGATGATTCATGTCTGCATTGAATTACTAACAGAATAATCCCTACAAAAAATAGTTTTATATTTTGTAGTTCCAACCCAAAATTACAATTATTTGATTACTCTGTTGCTTATTTCTCTACTGCCAGATATTACATAATTCTTTTTAATGGATCAGTTAATATTTACTTTGTTTCGTTCAATGGTTCCACTTAATATCAGAGAAATATATGCAATATACATCTTGAGATTTTTGTTCTTCTCAGACATCCACAAAAACAGAAGTGCCCCAAAGAATAAGTGACAGTTAAAACATTAGAACCCTGAAGTCCCCCCTCCCATGCACAAGCAGCAGTAAAGTAACGACTCCCCAACCCACTTGCGCAAAAAAGCATCAGCACCCTTCACCCACCAAGCATGCAATAGCAAAGTCCCCAATAAAGATCACGATCTGCAGTAGAACTAATTATTCACCTGACAAATGGACATGCCACAGGGCTCTCTCTCTCTCTCTCTCTCTCTCTCTCTCTCTCCCTCTCCCTAATAAAGGGAAAAACAGGTGCCCATTTTCACAACAGGATGGGAGACACAACAAAACAACTCGCTGATTTACGGTGTTAAAAGTCTGTTGCGCCGCTTTTTTTTCCCTGAGTTCTCCACCTGGAGAATCATTAACATTCTTTCACCCATCAACAGGAGAGAGAGAGAGAGAGAGTGTGTGTGACTTGCTGAGTACAGAGCCCTTGACAGCTAATCCACTGTTCCGGATGTTCCGTTCTCTCCCGTGATGCTTCAGTTGGCAGCATCGGTTTAGGATCAGCCCGTCCACAGTGTCACGAAATTTCGGAACCCCAAAGGCGCGCTCGTCTTCTTGATCACGTCCTTGGGATATTGAAAAGCAGCCGGCCATGAGTCCTCAGGAGCGAGTCCCACCACTGCAAAGAACCCGTAGTCTAAGTGTAACTCCAGGTCAGGGTCTTCAGCAGAATCCAATCCATCCTGCAAAGGAAAAGAAGAGACATCAAAGGTAGAAATTAAGCTGTTTTCGTAGATGAACATGAAGGAGTCGCAGTTTAGCATCATTTTAACTTCACCTCGCCTATTTGGTCAATATACGAAGCTAAAACAATGTACTTTTACTCTGAAGCTCAGTGAAGTTCAAGACCATACCCATAAAACCTCAAATGTAAACAAGCAGTTGCATTTCATATCCACAGGTAACATCTTGTCCAGCATAATCATCAGACACACTCTTCCCAAAGTCACTTAGCAGATGTTCAGAAAATAGTTCCTTCCGACTCTATTTGCAAGCATCCCGATTGGCAGCTTTTTTCTCGGCTCATTCTGTTGAGAGTGTTCTTAACTCTCAGCCAATGTGAGCAAAAGGTTATGCCGAGTCACACTGTAGAAATTGGTGTACTTCATCTAAAGTAAAGTTACTGAGCGATCCTGATGGAATACTTCCCTAACTGAAACACCATCCGACCCTATCGGAAAATGCAAATGAAGCTATGCCGCAATTCAAAGATAATGTCAGTTTCCTTGCCCTCTGGCTGATGCAAGAGCAATTTATTTTGTTGCTAATGTCCCACCATGTGTGCGTATTTGCTGCCACATTTCCCAACATTCAAATAATATTGCCTGTGAAGTAATCTATTATTAATTTTGAAGATCTAGAATGTGCTATGTTGATGCCTTTTAAAATTTTTTATTTTGATATATTGCAGACTAAGTAAACTAAGGGTAGGAAAAGGAATTTAACGCAACACGAATTTAATGTTGGCAGATGTCAGGAATTGGGCATTGAATACAAAATTGTGAGTGGTGCATAACTGGAATGCAACTAGATTAGGGAGAAGAATGCTAAGAGATTGGGCATTTAACATATCTGATCACTTGATCTTTGTATTAGAAAACTGTTAAGAGAGACTGACTTCCAAGACAGAACTTCAAATGACAACATTATGTTCAAAACAAGTGGGCATGAGCCAGATCTTCCAAAAAATTAATTTAGGCGTAATATTAGGGAATTTTTTTGAGGTGTTGACTGTTATATTAGAGTGTGGTGGAAAACTGTACTCTTTTTCCTTATATGGTGAGTTAAAATTGATTGAAAAAACTGCAGGTGTGTTCACTGAGTGACTTTTTTTAAGTTTGTGTGGTTGTCCAGTAACGTATATGTGGAAGCCAATTTGTTTTTGCAGCATTTCATCATTTCTCTGTCTGATTGTCATGAATTTCCAGATGATAGACTTGATACATTATTACTATTTCTTTCCAAGTTCCTTAAAGCTGCTAAACAATTCAACCAGCAGGAGTCATCTCTCCATCAGAGAACGTGTGTGTATTTGGATTGGAGATCCCTGCTAGTGCATTACTCACATAGCTCAAAATCCACAGCAGCAGAAGAATGGGTGTATTTTTGTCAAAACAGCACTGAAAGCTATCTCACCCAAAAAATATAGGTAATAAACTTCCTGTTGAGCCTTTAAGGATGGGATGTCAGCCATTAAAGAATTCTTGAAGGTAAATTAAGATGAATTTAAGATATTTGAAGAGGAGAAAGAGCATTTTTTTGAAATGTGTGGAACTGGCACAGAAGTGAATTTGAGTTCTGGGGCCGATCAGTCACGATTGTATTGAGAAACCAGGTGGCCTTCATATGCTCCAGTTTTCTGCTGTTCTTGTTAATTTTAGTGCAGATTCCATGTAACAGAAGCTGCTTCCTTAAATTCCTGTCCTTTATCCAAGGCATAAAATAAAATCATGCCTTGCTTCCCTCTGCAGTCCTGATGAAGGCTTCCAGCCCGAAACGTTGACTCATCGTTTCCACGGATGCTGCCCGACCTGCTGAGTTCCTCCAGCGTGTTGTGAGTGTTGCTTTGACCCCAGCATCTGCAGAGTATTTTGTGTTTATGATTCGCTACTCTGCTGTGAAGTCTCTTCGAGATATGCCTACCCAGACGAAGTTTAAATTTTCCTTTCGACGGGAGTTCAGTGAGACCCTCTCTCACTGCTCCCCTTCTGTGATCTCCGTCTCTCTTCGACTCTTCGACTCTTCGACCAGATCCTGACCCAGACCTGCTCCCCTTACTGGTTTTTCACCTGGAACCTACCAGCCTTCTCCTTCCCACCCTCCCCCCACCTTCTTTATAGGGCCTCTGCCCCTTCCCTCTGCAGTCCTGACGAAAGGTTCTGGCCTGAAACATCGAATCATCATTTCCACGGATGCTGCCTGACCTGCTGAGTTCCTCCAGCATGTTGTGAGTGTTGCTTTGACCCCAGCATCTGCAGAGTATTTTGTGAATAAAATTAAGTGAGTTGGCAATAACAAATGAAATTTGAAATACCGGTATTAGTTGAACACGTTGAGCCTGTGTGGTTCAGTGCCATTTAATTAATGTGTGCAACCCAAAATAAGCAATAATGAAAGTTTGCAAGGGTTTAGAAAAAAAATTAAATGAAAAACTTCAATTCATTTTCAGAGATATAGAAATGAAAAGTAGAGAAACTTCAGAAAATGCTAGCATCACTCAGTTTGTCAGAGCTGCTGGAGGGAGAATTGATGATTCATCAGAAATGTATTCATTCATCGATAGTGCATGTCCATAGATGATCCTCTATATTGCTCTTAAATAACAAAAATGGTTTACATAACAGTGTATCAAAACTCATACTACATATCATAATCATAGTTCTTATGAAGTATGTTCATACCAATATACTACTTTGCTTTTGCTATCCAAAGTAACAGGAGTACCAAGCTCTAAGTACATTAAAGTGTTCTATTAGCTATTTCTAATGTAAAATGGCACAAGAGATTAACTGTTCACATGCATACAAACATAGACAATCACTCTAAAGTTACCCAAGTAGATCTCAAGTACAGCATAATAAAGATTCAAAGTTTCAACATACGTTTATTGTCAAAGTATGAATGCAGTATACATTTGTCTTCCCTCAGACAGCCACAAAACAAACATCATGAAATCTGTTCGAAGGAAACGTCAAACACCCAACACGCATAAAAAGAGCGAATAACACAGAACATCAAACTTTAGAGTCCTTGAAACAGTCTAGGAACGTTCAGTTTTGTTCAGCTCAGTTCAATTTAGCACTGTTGTTGGTTGACTGCAGGCCACAGAGCTTGTCTGCCCTACACACAAAGCAGCAATTTTAGAAAAGAATTTATGAGAAATCAGAAACACATATAACATGAACTGCAGAGTCCTCTAAAAACGAGTCTAATCCACAAACAGTGCCGATCAAACTTTGCCCATGACCCCCAAGACTCCTGCCCTTTCCTCCGGCAGCGGAGAGGGAGACTGATCAAATGCAGGCAGATGGCACTGAACACATGATTACCTTCTGCTCTCATCCTTGTTGATTTCAATCTTGCTCGACACTTTAATTGATGAGTTGGTTGAGAATTTAAGCTAATCATGGGTTCATGCTCCATCATTAGGCCACACACTTCGTTCCCAACCTCACTCTCAACCATATTAAATACCCTTAGAGACAGTAAAAGCTCAGTTGACACCAAAACACATTATCAAAATGTAAATTATGGGTTTCAATCACACACAGATTAGTAGTAGATTTAAAAGAAGAATGAGAAGAAGTTGTTTCATGAACTGTTTACAGGACATCGCAGTTAGTCACGTTGGTTTCTGGTGCCATAAAAACTAAACCTTTTAACATCATGTCTCTGAAACAAACCCAAATGATGACTTCTTGAAAGGGCGTCATGTCTAACAAATCTCATATCCTGTACCAATGAATATCTATGAAGACAATATATAAGGAATATTTCCAAATGTTTGTAAACTACAGGCCTACAGAGTGATTTTTAATGACTACAGTAATCACAATTATATATTTCTAAAATATTCCAAAAATATATCAGACTCAACTATAATAATCTCTTAATTTTTTTTCTTAGTGCATCCCATCTTCATATACAAATCTCCCTTTGGCTTTCCATGAACATTGGAACTCTCCCTTTTCTCTGGCTCTTTCAAAGATGGGAGATCACTAGCTCTTACCATCCCTCTCTCGATTATTTCTACTACCTACAACACAGTCATTACAGTTTTCAGCTTTTCTTGTTGCACCTTGACTCTTGCCTTCTAAATGCATTCAATCCTGAAGTAACCACCTTATGTGGCTCTTCATCTTCCATTTTCCGGTGCATTCTAACATTAGTACTGCTGCCTTCTGAACATACTGACAATGTTGTATTATTGAAATAGACCACAAAGATTCATTTCCAATCTGATCACTGCAAAAGACTCTGAAAATTCAATTTTTCCAGACAACAAAATTGATTCACTCCATCTTGTTTTGGTATCAAATTCCTCATCGGGGATTATTTATCCCTCCTTTATTTGCATTTTCAGTAAAGTTCCTGACTGGCAACTGGTTCCACAACTTTCTCTCTGTGAGTGTTCTAATGCTGTCAGATTTTATTCCTTGGCTCCACACTGTTGGATCTTCTTTCAATCTCCTGTGCTTGCAGCATTTGCATATTTGAATGGATCTGTTAGCTTTCTCTTCTCTAGAAAGTCTTCTCTTGTTAGTTTCTCTCAACCTTGACCCAGGCTGTGCACTTCTCTTCACATGGGCTCAGTTGACTCCTGTGCTGGTCCACCGCAACCTGTACAGTTTTCACTGTGCTTAATAGTATGGGAAGAGTTATCACCATGATCTCTTGTAAAGGAATGCCTTTATTCATCTTTGCATATTATGAAAATGTGACTATGACTTCTCATTCTCTATTGTTACCTTACTTGACTTGTAGCTGTCAGTCCCAGTGTTAACACATCTGTAAGCCTGGTCATCTGTCGACCTCCTGAACACTGATTATCTTGGACATGTAAGTGCACAGACCCATTTGAATAGTGTTAGGACTGTTCAGTTCTTTGGAAAATGCTGCTTAAGTGGTTGATTCAATTAATACACATGATCACATGCCCTGAGCTTGACTCACACTTGGGAAAGGTAACTCCACTCGTATGTCTCCTCTAGCAGCCCAACAATCTCTCTTCTCTAGAACTTGAAAGAGTCCCTCTTGCTTAACACCAATTTAGTCTGCACAAGTGAAAATAATTGAGATATTTTGAATGCAGACCAACCAGATTGTTGTTATTAACAGTGCAATTTGTTGATTGCATCTTGAACTGATATTTTGCAGGTAATTCACATTGGAAGAAAACAATAGAATCCATTTAATTTTGACAACTCCACCTCTTTGTTGTCCTCCACTTTTCTCCTTTGCACCAACAGCAAACAGGAATAACTGTCCTTAGCAGTTATACACTGATGTAACTGATGCAACAAAATTCTACAAAATGCATTGCTCGTACCTGTCTCAGCTACTCTAATACGCCTTCCCACAGTCACCTCCCTCACCAACAAGAACAGGAAGACGCCACTGCCTACCGGTTCCCTCCCAACTGATACAGCATTCCAATTTGTCAATATATTACCGATCCTTCATCGCAGCTGGGACTAAATCCTAAAACTTTGCCCAAAAACATTCTATGAGTACTTTCACAAGAAGTACTGCGGTAATGAAGATCACTGACCAATATCTCTCGAGCAGTGAGGGATGGCAGTAAGTGCTGATCTTGCAAACAATGTCCACATGCTATAAAGTAAACAATTCAAAGTAAAAATTTGGATTGGCTTAAGTGGACACTCCATGTGATAACCATAATAAGGTCTCCTGTTTGCGCCACCTATGTAACTTGCAGCCTGCTGGCAACCCACACACCAAATGATCACAATTCAGAAAACTCTGAAAGTTGCACCTGATTACATTTTTGACCACCATCTCTTCTGATTCGTGGATGCACATGTCAGTTACATAACATTGATAAAAATTTGTGAAGATGATGGATTAAAATGTTCAAGTCTTTCATGGCTCTAATATACTCGCTGCTGTTTGTCGCTGGTCCTCCTTGAAGTTTTATTAACTTCCTCTTATCACTTTCCTCTATTTTGTCTGTCCCCTCAGACTTTTGGTCTCAGCAACATTTTCACTTACTCCATATGCAAAACAGAGCTCCGATATCGCATGTATATCCAGCTCACCAACATAATCATTTCTGCTACCTCCTGCCAACATAACTTTCTACCTGGATCCACTCTTTCTTTTTCCCTCATTATTCCTTCCTACTCAATATTCCTCTTCCAGATGCAAATGTAACATTTGTAGATCTTGCTCTTTATTGCTATTTATCAAAGCAGAGCCATGTTTTCTTTATTGATGGTAAACCACGGTCAGGTAGGAGGCAATGATTTGAAACAAAATTGTTAAAGTGTCAACATTCCTAGGATCTTCTGCACACAATCCACAACACAACTTAAAATAGTACATAATTTAGTTTTATTGAATCCACAACATTGTGACTATGTGATTTCATAGTCTAACTAACAATATATGGTTGCCTTGTAAATGCATAAAAGTTGATTTTTCATTCCACATACAGAACAGGCAAATGGTACTTGAAGTATTTGGTGTAATAATGATGCAGCTTTGTAATGCCCTGGGTCACTTGACCTGAGCATGTGCCAAGGAGACTCATCAGTGGATGCTCTTTTAGCAAAGTGGGCTGGAGTGCAACTGTCAGTCTTTGAATTTGAGAATCGCATGGTTTTTCACTCATGCTGGATGCATACTTCTCTGAGTGACCAATTGTGCAGCTACCTTTGACTTTTGCTTAAAGTGAATCTTATAATATAGCACTCAGATGTCCAACTTAAGGGAAAATAAGGCAATGTCATGGGAAGCCTCATCCTAATTCATTAAACTGGCATGCCCAAGAATGGGAAAGCCTTCAAAAAGTGGTGGATGCAGCCCAGTCCATCACAGGAAATTTCCTCCCCACCGGTACGCACTTCTACAATGTGCATTATCACAAGAAAGCAGCATCCATCATCAAGACTCCCACCATCCAGGCCATGCTTTCTTCTCACTACTACCATTGGGAGGGAGTTGCAGGAGCCTTGGGTCCATACCACCAGGTTCAAGAACAGGTATTACCCGTCAACCATCAGGCTCTTGAACCAGCATTACTTGACTCACCAAAATACTGAACTGATCACTGAACACTATCTGTGGACTCACTTTCAAGGAATCTACAACGCATGTTCTCAGTATTAATTTATTTATTGTATTTGTACAGTGTGTCTTTTGCGCATTGCTTGTCGGTCTTTGTGTGTAGTTTTTCATTGATTTCATTGTATTACTTTCTTCTACTGTGAATGTCAGCAAGAAAATGAATCCCATGTTAGGATCTCATGGTAGTATGTACTTTGATAATCAACTTACTTTCAACTTTGAATTTAGGTATGCCTGAAGATCTAGTTACAACTGAAAGGAAAGACCCGTGAAATCCTGCAGCATTTGTGGGAGCCTAATGAGTCTTGTCTTTTTCATTTTCACTATGCTAATGAATAGCAATTGCTCAATTAGAACAAGGTGAAAAATTTAACCTGTAATATCATTTATACAATACGGTATTATCTGAAATAGTATATAATTTTCATTGGAAAACATATTGAAACATTTTACTCGTTAAATGTAATGCTTCTCTTCAAAAAGGCTCTGATTTCATGGGCCTTACTAAAGGAAGTATTGCTGCTGCTGAAAATGTGATAGAAGGGCTCATTGCAGGTTGTAAAGATGTAATGATTATTAAAACAGCCAAGACTGTATGTGGGGGGGGGGGAGGAGAGGGTGGGAAAGATACCATGAGAAGTAGGAAATGATGCAGATTTCAGAAATGAAGTATCTGGAACGGTTCCCTAACACTTTAGGGATTGGTAATTCCCAGTTCAACTACAGATGTAAAGTCAGTACTGTTCAGTTGTATGATGTGGCAATAATACTTCATATCCCTTTTGAACAGTGGAAAATCAAATATGTCTTTTCACAATGACTGACATAAGTAAACAGCAATTGCCACTTTTTCCTCCGCAGAAATCTTTAATCAGAACCTTTTGTCACACACCAGCCCTCCCCCCGACCCCAAATTAAGGCAGACAGAGCTATATCACTGGGGATCATTTCAATTGTTAGGAAGTCTGGTATTTGCAACAAAATTTATTACCTCTTTTAAGTAAACATTCTGTCTTTTTGTCAGAACTGAATGGTGCTTGAATAAATCTTGTTATTGGCTTAAGGTGCTTACTACCTAATGCATTCTGCAATATTTTTCGGAATGTGCAAAGGAAATGTTGTTTTGATCAAAAGCTCCGATAGATCAGAATCACAGCTACAAGCTGTTTCACCTGAACTATTTGAGAATGGATTGGGATAGATGTGGCCACCTAATGAGAAGTGTAAATTGTGAGGAAATCTTTGCTGCATTTGTAGGTGTTTAGATCTGTGTTTCATAAACTGTCTTTGTGGTGGCATGGTATGTCTTCATGTCCTCAGCTGAAGCCATTGATGGGATGCATATCTTGGTGTTCTAGCTCCGCCTGGCTCTGTTAGAGATGCACAGCATTGAGAAGCAAATTTGAACTCCAGTGCAAATGGTCACAAGAAGAATAGACAATGTACATTAATCATAACTGAAAGGACATTTCCTTGGCAGTATTACATTCTCCTGGAAATTTATTCTCAACAGTAAGGATAGCTCAATAACAACCCTCAAATAAACCATCTGTTTATATTCTTGAGCACTACGTGTTCAATGAGAGTCTAAGCTACAGGGACACTTAGTGCCTTTCTCACAGAAATATTTTACCAATGCAAGATGTGTTGCACATGATGTTTTTTTGTAAGCACATGTTAATTCCATGGGGTTTGTATCTGCTGCAAGGAATCACCATTCAGTCTGAAGAGTTCAAAGTCTTATCTTCAGATTTGAGAACAACCACCGCCCTTGCACAGTCAGTTGGAGGTGTGGTCCAGTCAGCTTCAGATGGAACATTTGCAGCAATCCGCCTGAAAATGAATAAAACCCTGAACTGCCACCAATGGTGTCAACTGGCTCTTTCATACATGTATGCTGGTTCAGATCAGGTCACAGCTCAAAACTTGGAGCCCTCTTCAACAGTCCAGTTGATAGCTGCACAGTTCTAACCTCAAACCTAGCTGAGTAAGTTTAAATCCAGTACCAATGGCCTCAAAGGACGAGCCCACAACAGAACAGTTTCTCTTCTGTCGCAGTAAATCGAATAAGGCCATGTGACATCTGCAGAATGAGCCAATGAAGATTCACTTTCTGCAGTGCTCTCTCTTCTGTCAAATGTCTGCATCATCACATTCATCTGATCAATGGCATTCACTGCACCTTGCAAACTCCGACTTTGTTTAAATAAATGAAAATGCATTGGAAGCAAAACTCAGCTGAGCCACTGTTGATCAGTTTTACTTAGATCATAAAAAAAATCATTTTGCCTACTCTGCAATGCAAGTGAGAGATATTTTTAGCTATTCTAATCGGGTTTTCAGATTGAAAACATAATTGTGCCATAAACTTAGCATGAAAATACATACTGTATGAGACAAACCATGTTCCAAATAGTTACCAGAACTGATCAATACTACAGAAGAGGTTTAACATTTCCAGTACCCTGTTGTGACTTGATTTATAATTTGCAAACCTTTCAATGGAAGGATTCAGCTGCAAACCCCATGCACTTTCAATCAGAAAAGCAACCAGTCCATTTACTGTGCAGCCCGCCACGTGCATCCTTTGTTGTGCCAGTTCCATCCAGATTAGTTGCTGGCGTTTCAGCACTGATTAATACCAGAACTCTTGTGAAACAAAATGGAAAATTTACTAAAATGACCCATAGAATTAAAAGGAAAAGATTAGTTTGATCACTCATGAAAATTCACTTTTTATTATTTATCCTAAAATTACACAAAACATTCATCTGTATCAGCCTAAATTGGAATAATTCAATCTCATTTCACAGGAAATCCAGGCATGCTTTATGGGCATCTTGAATGTAGATGTTGTTCTTGGAGAGAAACTCATCCAGTTTGTGCATAAGGTGATATAACTTCAAAAATGAAAATGTTATTAAGCTGATCATGAGACTGTTTAGCCTGAGGCCTTGGATGTCATTAAATATGCATCAGTAGAAGAGGAGCAGGGACTCTTTGGTTCAAAATTCAAAGTAAATGTATTATCAAAATACAAATACACATCACCATATAGAACCCTGAAATTTATTTCTTTGCAGGCATACAAGAACCATAATAGAATCAACGAAATACCACACCCAGTAGAGTGGACAAAACAACCAATTGTGCAAAAGATAACAAACGGTGCAAAAACAAAATAAATTATAATAAACAAATAAGCAATAAATATCAAGAACATGAGATGAAGAGTCCTTGAAAGTGGTTGTGGGAACAATTCAGTGATGGGGCAAGTGAAGTTATCCCTAGTGGTTCAGAGCCTAATGGTTGAAGGGAATATTGGTGCTATTGGAGGGAGAGTATCATATTCTTGTTTATATTGTCCTTTGGTGGATTTTTAATTCTCTGCCATCAAGAACGTAGAACCCTCAGTTTAATTTCCCCAGAACCATAGTCCCTCTTGATCATTTTGGATTTTTCCAATCCCACACTGAAGTATTGTCCAAAGTTGTGTGTCCTGATCCCAGTCCTGTATTAAGGGTTAAACTAAATATCTCCTTGACTTAAAAGGACAGGGCACTTTTATCTGGACCAGTTGATAACAAAATGAATGTTTAACTTTCCTTTCTACTTAAAGTTATGATCCATTTTTCTAGAATGAGCATCTACCCCTAAATTGGCCAAACTTTGTATAATCTGATCAAATACAATCATGCTTTTCAATTTTGGTCTCAGAAGTAAAGTCTTATTAAACTCTCCATTATAATCACCTTTGTGGCTCTATGAGTAAGAGATTATAAGTTTTACTCTTGGTTTCTAGTCAAGTTTCTGGTTAGATGTAGATTCAAATTGATTGCACTTACTTCACATCCAGCTAACAGAGCCATCAAAGGAAGGTATCTTTTGTGTTTCATAGTAAATATGTGTTATACTTCAGTTTACAATTTGCCTGAGTGAGATATTACCAGATGAGAGTGGTGATTAAGACTTTTTTCCCCCAAATTCTTGTTTTGCACCATAAATGCTGGAAGCATGAACTTGCAAAAGCTCTCTTACTTGTCAGATAAATGTTGACAGGGCAAGGGATGAACTCAGTCCCTCTTTGCTGAGTGCCCTGAGAACTTTTCTAGAGTTCTGAAAGTTTAACATTTATTTGAGACACACTCCTTCAGCACCGTATTGAAATGTAGAATAGCCATTTGCAGGTTTCTAGCACAGATAATGGACTAAGTACCTTTGGAGTTTCAGACATAAGAGGAACATAGTTTGAGATAAGTCATTTACTTCTGCTAAAAACCAGGAAGTGAAAATGAACCCCAGGCCTAGATTAAAAGAGTTAACACTGGTACAGCTGTGCCATAAAGAGAAGTGAGAAAGTAAATTTCTGTTGAAGTCTGCTTTGTTGGATTACTGTATAGGGAAAATCCTAAACTGGGAAAAAGTTGCTAAAAAGCATTTTTTTTCTCCTAACAACTAAATACTTTTCCAGGTGCCTGAATTATGGCTCACAGACCTAGACTATGATCACCAGATGAGACCATCCATTTCCTTTCTCTTGGATTTTGGCAGGACCCATGCACAGTTTTATGTCAGTAATTGGCAGCCATGCCTTGTGTTTCTCGTCTGCCATATTACAGCTTATAACTTTTTAAAGTGATGTTTAAACTATTTATTTGTACTTTAAAAAACATTGTATTTAAGGTTAACTGACTACAATGAATTAATTCATATATGACTCAGCTGTAGTACACACAAACTCACAATAGCCAACAAAACTGGTAACACAGTTAGCTCCTATCTCCATTTCATGTCTGGCTGCGTCGGTCAGAACAATATAATGCTGCAAAAAATAGGTCAACCTATGAATCACCAGCTCCCTGAAAGGGAAACATCTGGTTTTCATTTGGTATCAGTCACTATAGATTGTTTTAGTACATAGATGAACTGGAAATAAATTACAAATTTGCAGCAAAGAAATGGGCCTTCAATTGAGCTGGTGTGACCTGTTCCTTATGCTCCCCACAGGCCTTCTGCTACCCAATTCATTCACAGCTCAGTTTTGTTCTTTACCAACTTTTCAGATAATTGTGGATTTATAAGTACTTTAAATTAGTATACAAATTCAGCATCTTTTCTAACAATGCACAATCAATTATTACAAAACAAGTCATATTATTTCAATGTAACATCAATATTTTGATGTCTTTTTTTTGCATCTGCTGAGCCTTCAGATTAAGGATGAAGAAAAGAGTCTCTGATACCAAGCTTACCTAATTAATAGGTTCCTTCAAAAGGCCAAGCAGAATCTTTCAGCACTTTGTACTTCTCACTTCAACTCCTTAATTAGATCCTGGATTCAACAGAATTGAAATTTAAGTTAAAGTATTGCACTATGTGTAATGCATAGAAAGCTAAACACCCATTAGATATTCTCCCATATATCAATATTTTACTAACGGACTTCACTTTTGCTTGAATCACTGTTTCTGCTTTCTTCTCCAACTGCAGATTAAATATACGCTCATATATGACTGCCTGTGTGTATGTGTGAGAGAGAAACAGAGAGAAAACATGGTGTTAGCTCATATTAGAACAGTTTGTGCATAAAACACATATTTAATATAAAGTTCATGACACTTCACAGATGTGTAATGAAACAAAACTTGGTCAGAGCAGTGATGGATTTTAAGGAAAACAAGCAGAGAGTTTTGTGGAGAAAACTCTAAACCTTTGGACCTTAGTTGCTGAAGGTAGGGTGACCAATTGCAGAGCAATAAAAATCAGGGATGTGGCGAGAACTGAAAGAGCAGAAATTTCTTGCAGTTGTAGAGATGGGAAGATAAAGGATGTAGAATGAGCATAGGTATTTGGAAAGCATTGGTGAGTATTTTAAAATCTTGAGGCTGCTTGAAAACGGAGGGCATGTTGGTCAGTGAATATGGTGGATGGGTGAAGAGGATTAGTATCACTTCAGACACTGTTAGCTTTACCTGCAGTTAGCAATGCTAATGGTGAGTCTTTGTATCCAAGATCTTTCTCAAATGAAATGCTCAGTGAAATGTTCATCTGTGAGCTATTCTGGCAACTAAGCTCAATAATAACTGATACTACCTAACATCTTGTTCCTCTACACATTGTGTCCAGGTCATGGCATGTCCTCTGTAATGGGACATGCTGTAGAGGAATCAATTTGAACAGATGTTGTCCAATGCTGTTCTATGTCCTTGCCCGTGTTAGGAATCATTAGCTTTGTCCTATTTTTAGTGTTCTCCTGTGGTCTGCCCAAGTAGTTGAAACAAAGACAGCACAGAGACTTCATCAAGTATAAATGAACCATGCAAGTGGTGGATGAATCCTTTTAAATAGTCTGTAACATAAATTGCTATACCCTAGTTTATCATATATCAAATGCAATAATTAGAGGAATCCAACAATGAGCATGGGCTTCTAATTTAAATACTTTATTCAGAGTATTCGGCATGTACCACGAATAAACAAAGCAGAAGATTGTTGGCTCTCTAGCAGAGATTTTTGCATCTTCCTGAGCCATGTGTGAGGTACCAGAAGACTGAAGGACAAATAATGTTGTCCCCTTATTCAGAATGACCAATTGGAAACTACAAAGGGACAAGGTGAGTCTTGTATCAGAAGTAAGGAAACTATTGGGGGAAATAAAAGGTAAGGAACAGGATTTATATTCTCTTGGAAAGGTAGGGAGTGATTAGGAAGAGTCAATATGGTTTTGTGCTGGGGAAACTGTCTCACACACCAGTTTTTTTGAAGAGATAACAAAAATATTCAGAATGTTTTCAGAATCAGATTTATATGATGTGAAATTTGTTAACTTAGCAGCAGTTCAATACAATACGTAATCTAGCAGAGGAGGAAAATAGTAATAAATAAATAAAATAATAAACAAGTAAATCAATTACGTATATTAAATAGATTTTTTTTAAACGCACAAAAACAGAAATTAAAAAAAAAAATGAGGTAGTGTCCAAAGATTCAATGTCCATTTAGGAATCAGATGGCAGAGGGGAAGAAGCTGTTCCTGAATTGCTGTGTGTGTGCCTTCAGGCTTCTGTATCTCCTACCTGATGGTAACAGTGAGAAAAGGGCATGCCCTGGGTGCTGGAGGTCCTTAATAATGGATGCTGCCTTTCTGAGACACCGCTCCCTGAAGATGTCCTGGGTACTTTGTAGGCAAGTACCCAAGATGGAGCTTACTAGATTTACAACCTTCTGCAGCTTCTTTTGGTCCTGTGCAGTAGCCCCTCCATACCAGACAGTGATGCAGCCTGTCAGAATGCTCTCCACGGTACAACGATAGAAGTTTTTGAGTGAATTTGTTGACATGCCAAATCTCTTTAAACTCCTAATAAAGCATAGCCGCTGTCTTGCCTTCTTTATAAATACATTGATATGTTGGGACCAGGTTAGATCCTCAGAGATCTTGACAGCCAGGAACTTGAAATTGCTGACTCTCTCCACTTCTGATCACTCTATGAGGATTGGTATGTGTTCCTTCGTCTTTCCCTTCCTGAAGTCCACAATCAGCTCTTTCATCTTACTGATGTTGAGTACCAGGTTGTTGCTGTGGCACCACTCCACGAGTTGGCATATCTCATTCCTGTACGTCCTCTTGTCACCACCTGAGATTCTACCAACGATGTTCTGTATCGTCAGCAAATTTATAGATGGTATTTGAGCTATGCCTATGCCAGTCATGTGTCTATAGAGAGTAGAGCAGTGGGCTAAGCACACACCCCTGATTGTACCAGTGTTGATCGTCAGCAAGGAGGATATGTTATCACCAATCCGCACAGATTGTGGTTTTCCAGTTAGGAAGTCGAGGATCCAATTGCAGAGGGAGGTACAGAGAACCAGGTTCCACAACTTCTCAATCAGGATTGTGGGAACGATGGTATTAATTGCTGAGCTACAGTTGATGAACAGCATCCTGACATAAGTGTTTGTGATGTCCAATCTAAAGCCGTGTGGAGAGCCATTGAGACTGCATTTGCTGATGATCTATTGTGGCGATAGGCAAATTGTAATGGGTCTAGGTCCTTGCTGAGGCAGGAGTTCATCTAGTCATGACCAACCTCTCAAAATATTTCAAAACTGTTGATGTGAGTGCTACCGAGCGATGGTCATTAAGGCAGCCCACATTATTCTTCTTAGGCACTGGTATAATTGTTGCCTTTTTGAAGCAAGTGGGAGCTTCTGCCCATAGCAGTGAGAAGTTGAAAATGTCCTTGAATACTCCCGCTAGTTGGTTGGCACGGGTTTTCGGAGCCTCCATCGGGACCTTCCACCTTGCAAGGGTTCACTCTCTTTAAAGGCAGTCTAACATTGGCCTCTGAGATGGAGATCACAGGGTCATCAGGTGCAGCAGGGATCCTCATAGCTGTAGTTGCCTTCTCCCTTTCAAAGTATGCATAGAAGGCGTTGAGTTCATCTGGTATTGAAGCATTGCTGCCATTCATGAAGGTAGGACAGTAGATGTGGTTTGACAAAGTTACAGCTGATAGATTTTTCCAGAATTTCATGATGAGAACACATGGGAGTCAACTGGATTCAAAATTGGCTTGAAAGGAGGCAGAGGAAGTCATCAAAGCATGTTTTCCTACTGGAAGTCTGTAGTCAGTATTGTACCACATGGATGTTGCTCAGTCCATTGTTGATTGTTATATACATAAATGACTTAGATGAAAATGTTGGACTGAGTTGTAAATTTGTTGATGGAGCAGGTTATAGTGAAGAAGATTATGAAAGTATACAGAGGCACATACAGTAGATCAGTTGGAAAGTCAGCTGGAGCAGTGGCAGATGGAATTTAATCCAGATGCATGTAAGAAAATGGATTTTGGAGCATCAAATATTAGTAGGATATACACAGTAAATGGTAGGGACACCGTGAGTGTAGATGTACAAAGGGACATTGGGATGCAAGGTCATAACTCTCTGAAGATGGCAGCACTGATAGATAGTGTAGTGAAGAAGGCAGCCGGCATTCTTGCCTTTCCTGGCTGGTGCAATGAGATAGGATGTCACATTGGTCAGGCCTCACTTTGAAAATTGTGTACAGTTCTGATCATCACATTACAGGAAAGGTGTGGCACCAAAACAAGCAGTGCAGAGCACTTCAGCAGGATGCCGGGAGAGATTAATTTAAGAGGAGAATTGGATAGGCTGGCTTTATTCTTACTGGATCATTGGAGGCCAAGGTGTGATATTACTGAGAATTATGGAAATATGAAGGACATAGAATAGTAGATAAAGTCTTTTTCCTCAGGTGGAGTCTCTCAGATGAGAAGGCATAAGTTTAGAAAGATTGGAGAGAAATTTTAAAGCCCTAAGGGTGTGTTTTTTGGAGTGTGGTTATATTGAATGCACTGCCTGAGGAGATGGAAGAAGTGAATGTTACTCTAGTGCTTAAAAAGCATTTGGACATGTAGCTTGGTAGCAAAGGAGTAGATGTACTGTATATGAACCTAATGCAAGCAAATAGCATTAGCATAGATAGGCATCATAGTCTATCTATGTGTGAGTTAGGCTGAAGACCCTGTTTTAATGCTGCACGACTCTCTATACCATGAATGCCAAAAGACTGGTCCAATTCCACATGACATGCTTTTTCAACTTGTAGTGAGCACGCATGGCCCATTTATCATGCCAGATAATTACATTCCAGCTTAGTGCCAAAGAAACAGGCAGAGTTCTACTGGATTTTGAGTAAACTCTGAAATAAGAGTAACAATTTTGGTGTTTTCCAACAGTCCATGAAAATTCCTTTAACAATCTGATCAAGGAAATTGCACTCATACTGAAGCTTTGGCTGAAGCATAAAGAACGGCTCAAATCCATGCACAGAAAATTGGGTTCATAAATGATGCACCAATAAACCAATATATCTGAAAAATTAAGTTGTTTCATTCTGGTCCTTTAGTTTGTGACGTTATCTAGCCTTTTTATGATAAACTAAAATACTGTTGAGAGAATTCTGTATTGTTGTCAAAAGTATGATTTATTGTGGTAGTTACCCTCAGTGATATGTCAAATACTGACTAATTAGTTATTTCAATAACACAACTGAGAGTAACATAGATTTTTGGATGCAATGCTCCTCAAACAGTGGAGATAAACTGATGTGGTTTTAAGTAAATGTATTTTCAAAAAGTAAAGTTCTAAACTCCAAGTTTTGGTGGATCTATTTTAGAGAGATGATGTGAAAAGCATAGGTTCATAGATTGTAGTAAAAGCTGAAGGCGTCTGTTTAAATAAGTGGACAGACCCATGACTGATCATAAAGAACTTGTCTAATCAATTGTATCAATTTTGTTTGGCATATCCCTCATATTTCAAAAGGTTTTAGATGGTGGTTGGATGGATGGGGGGTGGGTTGAGGGGCTCTGGATGGGATGGTGTTGATGTGAGGAAATTAATGGAATGAAAGTTGGACATATGAAAACTAGATAAGTTAAATAATAGTCATGCAGTACAGAAACAGGCCAATAGGCCCCCATGTCCGCACTAACCTCAAATACCCACTTACATTAATACAATCTTCCAACACTTAAAACCACTTAATCTAAGATGATTAAATGCTGCCAGTGACTCTGCTTCCACCACTCTCTCCCATAGTGCATTCCAGGTACTAATCACACTCTGGGTAAAATAGAGAGTCCCTTCAGAAACCCTTTGAAGCCCCTGCCCCTTACTCTAGGTCTCTGTCTTCTGGCAAGGGGAAATATTTCCTGAAATCAACCCCTCATATTTTAAAAATAGCCCTCAATTTCTTTGTTTGCTCCCTTGGGTAAACAGACCTAGCCTTTCCAGTCTCTCCCCATTACTGAATGCTCGATCCTCGGCTACATCCTAGTGAATCTCCTGTGGAACCTCTGCATTACTTTCACATTATTCCTACAGTGTGGTCACAGAACTGCGTGGAGTACTCCAGCTAATGTCTGACCGATGCTTGGTCAATGGGGCATTAATGCATGTGAAGAATAATGTAATGGGAGTAGTTTTGATAAGGCAACATAATCAGGAGTAGGGGAAGTGGGACTAATGGTGAGATTTCAGCAGTGAGTGCACAAATATAGGCGAATGTGCAGATGTGTTCACCTTGACTTGCCTGGTTAGGTCATTCAAGCATTTCTTGTACTGAATCCAGGAATCTGGCAACATTCCCAATATCCTTGAATATATCCAGCCATGACTCTTTATGGAAGCAGCATAGTTCTTCCTGTTGTTGTTGTTGAGGAAGAAGAGCTGTCTCTGAGCAGATATAGATTCCAACAGAATATCACAAGAGACATAATTCCATGCCTTTGAGAACATTGGGTTAATCTTTTAAATTGCTATATCTTTGCAATTTAAAAATCTATTTTTAGATTAATCCTTTAAATATTCGAGATCATGTCAAATCTCTGTGATTCTCCATATGCTTAACTTGAATTTCATACATAACTACTTACCTGTATTAAAATTGACATCATGATCAAGGTGAATTGCTTTCTGTTGAGGCTAACTGTTCCATGCTAGTGTTTATAGTCTACGCTGGCTTCTATTCATTCTGTCATTTTATTTTATCCAGTGAAATGTGCAGTGATTTAATGCTGTGTCACTGAAAAGATTATTACAGAATTTTAGTTTACATACAATAATGATAATTAATCAACCCTTGCCACTCTAGGCAGTAAATGATAGGAGCAGCAGTAAGGAGTCTGTACATACTGTAGGCCAAAGGATATGGGAGGTTGCCATTTCAAAATGGAGAGACCCATCAAAAATGTTTATGCAATTTCATCTCCTCTTATAATACTGAAATTAGAAAATCAGATGAAGATTTATTTACTCTAAGTCTCATCATTATACGTATCACCTTTTGAATCTATTGAATCAAAAAAATCACCACTGATTTGTATGCAAACAACAGGAATTCTGCAGATGCTGGAAATTCAAGCAACACACATCAAAGTTGCTGGTGAACGCAGCAGGCCAAGCAGCATTTGTGTTTTGTTTTCATTTTATCAATAGTATTTTATCTTGTTCTTCCATTTAAAATAACATCCAAATTCACTCCTGTTCTCTACTGCCCAATCAATGCTGTCTTTAGGTCTGATGTTACATGTTTCTGTCGTTTTGTATTTTCTGCCCAATTTGGGGTGGGGGGGGGAGGGCTCCTTAATTATGTTGGCTATTTTTCTGAGGCAGCAGAAAGTGTATACAGAGCCCCTGGAAGGGAGTAGCACATACAAAATGCTGGAGGAACTCAGCAGGTCAGGCAGCATCTATAGAAAGGAATAAACAGTTGACATTTCAGGCTGAGACCCTTAATCAGTGCTTAACGTTAATGATGTGTCTCTGGAAGGGAGGCTAGTTTGTATGAAATACTAGGGTTGTATTCACAGGTCTCTGCAGTTATGTGCAATTTTAGCCAGAGCATTTGCCATGCCAAGCTGTGATACATCCAGATGGGATGATTTCTATGGTTCCCCTGTAAAAAATGATTAGAGTCAATGGGGACATGCTGAATTTCTATGGCATTCTGAGGAAGTAGTGGTATTGGTGTGCTTTGTTGGCTACAGCATCAATTTGGCTGGATCAGGACAAAGTGGTGATGACTTTTACACCTACATTCTCAAACATCTCTACTTCAGCACTAGTCATGATGTGTGCTCCACCCACTTTCCTACAATCAATCAACACACACAAAGTGCTGGTGAAATGCAGCAGGCCAGGCAGCATCCATAGGAAGAAGCACAGTCGACGTTTCTGGCCGAGACCCTTCATCAGGACGTGTTTGTGTTCCTAAAGTCAATGGCCAGTTCTTTTGTTTCACTGACAGTGAAGCAAAGGTTTTGTTTGTCTCACAGTACTCAATCTTCTTCTTGTACTCTCTCTTGTCATTGCTTGAAGTTTTTCAAAAGGTAACACCTGAAGGAGTAACAACTGGCCAGATTTAACCATGCTGAAGCTAATGTAATATTGTAATAATATAATGTAATAATACCAAGAAAAAGATTATCAATCCATCAGCATTCAAATTGATCATGCATTTCTGAATTTTTGTGGAGGTACTATGTACACAGTGTGCACCAAGCAATGATCTACAAGCAGCAGTAATGTAAATGACCAATTAAGTTTAGGTGATATTAATTTTGAAACAGATTTAGGACGGGATACTGGGGAGAACATACTACCTGGAAAAATATATATATATTGCCTCTTCAGTGATCTAAGAAACTTGTTAGACATTTTTGAATTAAGCCATTGTGATGATGCAAAATGAGTGAGAACTATTCATCAAGCTCATTTATACCCTGCCCATTTCCCACCTATTTTCTCTCATCAAAAACAACAAATGAACAAACAAGTTTCATATGTAAACAGGACTAAGATTTCTCAGCTTTGGGCAACAAGGACTGGACCTTGGGGACACGTGTGAATCAGGCACCATTGTGCAATAGTCTTGTACTATTACTATTCAGTTTAATTAAATTAAATGCAATTGGCTCAAATTTAGTCTATGCAAACCCTTGGTAGTTTACTCTGGTGAATAAACTACACTGTTATGAACCTATATTGTTCCCATGTGTATGTGGATTGAGTTATGTTGCAATTTCCTTATATTAAGTCAATAAAAATGTTAATCTGAAACAAATTACCCCAGTTGAAATTGGATGTTACCATCACAATCAGCTAGTTCTGTCTTTCGCATATTAAAATATATTGGGGGCCTTCTCCTGTTGAAAGGGTTGCATCATGCAGATTTTCCCTGTAAACTCTTTTATTCTTGATTCAATTATAACCACATGACTTTTTGTCATCCTTTGCATCCATGAACATATCATTGGAAAAGCAGAATAAATCTAGATTGTATCCATTGTAATTAAGTTGAAATTTAAACGATATAATGTCTGCTAACCATTTTGTGGTCAATCCTTACTGGGATTGTTTATTCACGTGTAAATCCTGTTTCACAAACAAATGATGTTTCAATTTGGAAATATAATAAGGGCAGTAAGGTTTAGGGAAGTAATACAACACAATGGGAAATAAGCAAAGCATATAGAAAGGCATAGGCTCCTTCATCAGAGTTACCCTTCTCCCAGTTAATTATGTTTGTAGTAATGAATGGGGAATGGTATTAAAAAAATAGGAATAGGTCATTCCGCCCACAAGCCTACTCCATTTACCACTTAGATAGCCTATATGTATTTACAATCCATTTACCATTTAGATCTTAGCCTATATGTATTTACAATCCATTTACCATTTAGATCTTAGCCGATATGTATTTATAATCCATTTACCATTTAGATCTTAGCCTATATGTATTTATAATCTGTTTACCACTCACTAAAGTGTAGTGCAATTTGCTTTCAGAGAAGTAGCAGAGAGATGGAATTAAAAAATCCAAATTGTTTCCAAGTTTTCACAAGATGCTGCCAGGGAGTTGCTTGAAAGCGATGAAGATGAAAAGGCCAAGGGTACACTTTGAGGTGCCTCTGAGTCTTGTTCTGAGCTTGAGGGAGCAGCAGTTATGCTTTGGGTTGTCAATGAGAGTGAAAGAAAGGAGAAACTAAATAATACAGGGATAAAATAGATTCTGCTAGTGTACAAATTCACTTGGTTAGCATTCCTTCACATCAGTTATTATTTGCTTTTTACTCCCTCCCTTCCTTAACGGCGATTTTTCATAAATACTTAAGATTGAACTCGGTGCTGGTTGAATTAAGCCTGGCCACAATCACTTAAAACATTGGTTTTGAACTATTCTGATCTGTTGAGGCCAGCCATATTAAACTGATTAACTTTATAACTTTTTCTGATGTGAAGCAGTTATTATTGGGTTTTGAATTCAATTTTAATGTACTTTTCTACACTCATAAAAATAAAAAATGCTAATATTGGGCACAGGACAACCTCCTATTTAAGGCTTCCAGAATCAGTGTCAAGAGCTTCCTGATCTACATGCAAAGCTTCTTATCCTCTCACAATGTTCACTCATCGGTGATTGCAATTTTACCCTCTCCAACAATTCCATCTTGTCTTGCTCATTATCTCCCTGTGTACCCCCCCCCAATCATTTTTGAATTTGGTGGCTTGGAACATAGCTCAGCTATAATTTCTGTGTATTATACACTGACACCAATCTCAGACTGGGTGGAGTGTAACATTACACTTGGAAGTGAAGAGGTGGGACATGGTGGTGGGAAGGAGAAGAAGACTAGTAGAACATCAGGACAAGGCAGGTGTAGGACTGAGCACATGGGTGGCAGAAGTGGGAGTTTGAAACTCTGGCAATAATTATCTAAATAAAATGTACATTATGACTATATGCACTGTGTGCACACGTTTGGCCAATATCATTAAGGACGTGTGCATGTGCTGCCTTTGAGATTCAGCAAATTTAAGTTCCTGCAGCTGCACACACCACTGGGACCAGACATGGCAGGAGATTGCAATAAACTGTGCCAGAAAAAAGCAGACACGCTGACAAAGCTGTTGCATTGTTAACTGCAGAATCTGACCCAAATATGCCCTCACTCCAAATTCTGAAGAGCACTTGTGTACTAATTTATACTTTCCCATCACCAAGTAATGATATGTCCTTGCTGGGCCAGACTGTCATTGTAGTGGTGTATTATTTGCAGCCACAGGCTTTTGACCAAGCTGGAGCTGATTTCAGACTGCCCAAACATCATGGCCCATAAAACTCAAGCACAATCAGTTTTACAGAGGGAAACTATTAACTGATTTGGAACTGAGCCCTTCAGAAAGGAAGCCAGAATGCATCATCCTAGTATGTCTCCCTTACTAACATACGCAGGAATTTCAATTTGACTTCTTTTGGAGAAGAACTTTAAACAGATACATGTTATACAGTAACGTACATATACTGAACATACATTTTTAAAGTGAATGATTGCTGGGGGTCCTGTTCCCCCACTAACACCCCTTTCCTACTAAGAATCAAATAAGAACTGATTGTTCTGAAACAATGGTTAATATTACAGGTTGCAACTTCAGAATGTAAGTACTGTGGGCAAAGCTGTCAAAATCAAATAAGTGTGATTGGCACATCCTCAATGTAATTTCAGATCATAGGTTAAAATCAGGCCATGTTTATTCTATATCATATCCCATAACAATTAGGCATTATTTTGCTGTGCACCAATTTCCTTCAGTACATTCAGTTGTCAAGTCCATTCGGATGTAAGAAACTGTGAAATGTGGTATCTTAATTAAAGTGTGAATGTTACTTTCAAGAGCAGGGGGAACAATATATTCTCAAGTGATGGATGGAAGCAGCCTGTAGATGTCATCAAAATTTGTTACTGAACTTAGCTGAGGAGGTGAGTGACAGGCTCATGTCTCGAATGTCATGAGTAAATAGAAGGCCAGCATATTCAGATAAAGTGAATGTATTTTCTATTCCCTTGGGGGTCCTGCTGTTGGTAGTCTAGGTCTCTGAAGTATATTGGAGAACAGGAATCCCCAATGCCTAATCAATTTTCAACCAGACTTCTCTTCCTGATCACTTCTTTATCTCCTTGCACCTGGGGTCACCGCATCCTAATAGTAAAAAGCAGCAAGGACAGATAGATGGGTGGTGAATTGAAGCAGCAACCAGCAAGCTCGGGGTCACACTTGCCAGCTAAAGGCAGTTGCTGCACAAAGTGGTCACCCAATATGTGTTTGGTTTCTCCAATATACCGGAGAGGAGGTCCCAATGTGAACACTGAATAATAATACATTGGATAGGAAAAAGTGCAAGTGAATCACTGCTTCACATGGTTGCCTGAATGCTGAGAAAGAAAGATGAAAGGACAGGCATTGCACCTCCTGCTGCTGTGTGAGAAAATACAGTCACATAGAAAGTGGTATTTGAGAACAGAAGAGTGGAACAGAAAGTTGTGAAGGTAATGAGGGGACAGGAGTTGAGGTGAGTATCTGTCTAGTGGCGGAATCCTGTTAATTTTGGCTGAAATTGCAAAGAACGATACTCTGAATACAAATGTTGCTGGAGGTAAGCATCACCGCATCTCTGTTCTTGCTTTACGGAGGAAGAGCAGAGATGCAGCAAATGCAAGAGATGCAGTCAAGAGTCCTGTCAACTATGGTAGAGGTGAAGAAAATTCAGAGGCATCTCTGTGGAATGTCAGATCATGAGAACAAATGTGACAGAGACTGAGGATCTGACTGAATTTAATTGGAATCCTTACAAGAGGCAGAGGGCAGGCAGGTATAAATCATAGGGGTCTGTAGGTTTGTGATGGATGTTTGTTCCTTGCCTCTTCTCTGAGATAGAGACTGAGAAATTTAGAAATGGGAGGGAAATGTTAGAAATGGGCCATGTGAATTGGAGAGCAAGATAGAATTTGACACCAAAAATGATTACTTTTTTGAGTTCCGGGAACAGCACCGAACATTTGTCAATGTAGTCAAAAAGAGATGAAGGAGTGAAATTGAGGACTGAACTGAACATTATTCCATGCAGCCTGCCAAAAGCTTGGACCTACATGAGTGACCTTCTTTATACCTTTAAATTGGAAGAATTAAGTTGAAAGAGAAGAGATTGTGCATCCATGGGGAAGACAAAACAGTTGGGTTTGGAAACTGTCAACCTGGTGGAGGACATCTAAAGTGTGGATGGGAGAGGGGAGGAGATGCATCAGGACTCAAGGATGGTGTTAAAACAGGAAAGACATAATTTTAGTAAAGGAAATGCAAGGGCAGTCCTGCTTGTGGAAATTGGATGCAAGGTAGAAGCTGACTGAGTGGGCCTGGAACACCACAAGGTTGGAAGCTGTAAAGGGAAGATGTCCTGAGAAAATGAAGTTTTTGACTGTGTGAGAAACAATGGCCTGAGTTCAATATTGGGTTCATGGTCTGGAGGAGGTATATGAGAGATGGCATTTACCTTTGAAAGATGGAGACAATAACAAACACCTTTTTTTTGTAGGTTTGATAATGATGTCAAGTATTGGTTCTCAGTGACCAACCAAATAGACATATTCCCTTTGTCTATCCATTCCTCACCCTACCTCCACCTGCTTCTCTGCTGACCAAACTTCCTTCTCTCTTCCTTAGTTCTGTTATGTGACCTGTACCTGAAATGTTGCATGTTTCTCTTTCTATGACATGTTGCATGATTCTGCTATTTTTGTATTATTTTCCTCCACTTGACTCTTCTTGTCCTCGCGATTATTAAAATTACTTATGTTATCAGAGTTATTTTGATTGTATCACTGCACATTACAGATAGTTGTGATCTTTCCTGCCTGGTAAATGTAACTTGTTAGCTTAAAAATGCAGGAAATGCTCTACCTGAAGAACTATGTCAAACGTGCCAGAGGAAAATGAGACAACAGCGGTAATATGAGTTTTTATTCAAACCAGACTGTCACATGTTGAAATAAGCATCTGAACTGTAGCTCAATTGTGTCTTCATTCCTCACCATCTTCCTGAGCCTGGGCGAACTTAGGACAAAATTATTTAAACCCAATTAAATCAAAATCTTCACTAACCTACTATTTCTTGACATGGTCCTTGGAATCAAGGATAATCTGCTTCCAATCTGATTTTGTAGGTTCTCTGATGTGGTAGGATTATAGGAACCACAGACTCTTCTGCCAAAGGAGTAGGAGGTGGCTAACAGGGTGGGTGGGTAGGTAGATTGTTATTATTAAGGTGTTTCCAACCTAGCCAACTATCTTTGCACACTACCTTATAGTTCTTACTACCATCCTGAATGCTCTTCAACATTTTCAGTCCTCATGGCCAGAGGTTTTCTAGTTTCGACAAGAATGATGCACTTTTTTCAGGTAAGCTAAGAGTATCACTTCAAACCTTTTCCTTTGTTTGCCTGGTAATCTTGTATTGCAAAACTTGGAATGCAGTGTCTGTTTGGAAGTCCAATGATGGCCTGCCCAGCATAGCTGAATGAATATCATCAGGACCTCTTTGCTGGAGATGTCTGCATTGGAGACAATGCTGATATTGAATTGGTTTCTCTTTCCAGTACATTTGGAGCATTTTGCAGAGGCAGGATTAGTGATGTTTTTCAGTGCATTGAGATATTTGCTGTAGGTAATCCAGGTCTGAGTAGCAAATAGAAGGACAGGGATGCCAGCTGCCCACTGGGCCATGAGTCTTGATCCAGCTCCAGAGTCATGATCTGCAAATACCATACTCCTCAATCATTGGAGATGATTGCAGGCACATGGAAACTGAACTTCACCATTTGTGTCTGCCTTTACCAAGAGCTAGCTCCAGAATTGTATATAATTTCTTGTGAACCGGCAATGTTGGAGGGCAATACGGTACAATGGAGGAAAGTTGGTTGAGGAATTTAGTTTTGTACATAATATGTAATAAGTGTAACTGTCTTCAACACAAGAAATGAGTCTGTGGGAATGGTAAAGAGGTCTCCCTGCTGCTGCCAGAGGGGAAGTATTTCCTAGCTACCTTTTCCTAGTGGCCAAAGAGCTGCTTCCCAAATCACATTGTAGATTTTGCTTGTCAAGGTTGACAATGGACATGATCTTCAACACACACAGGTGGGACTGTTATACACTCTTCTCAAATATGGCTGTCCACAGAAATTTTCTTCCAACTTGTATTTGCTCCACAATGGCACACATGCCAAAAGGGGAACCAAGATTCTACAACAGAGCCAAACTCAGTGAGGGCTGATGTCAAGAAAGGCTGTGGCATCAACCAGGATAGTTTATTCAAGAAATAACTAACCTTCCACGTGCACTCAATTATTACCTGGAATTTGGTAATTTTGTTACTTGTATGCATATAAACATGCCTCCAATGAACCCATAACTGAGCTGTAGTAATCACAATTTACTTTGTCTTTCCTGCCAATACCCAATTGCACCACAAATGTTAATTCTTGACAGTCAAAATGAACACTGTTTTGTTGTCTTAATGTTTTCACTACTAGGCAAGTCGCTTAGTATCCCATTATTGGGTAAAGTACCATTCAAGTTTAATCATGGAGAGATCTATGTTTTTTTGTAACAACAGGCCATGTTCAGGTGTTCCACAGGCTATAAATTATGCTTCCATCAGGTTTTTGTGATTTTTTTCAACCACCTCCCATTATTGATATTAACAGATCCTTATTTTGGAGTTTCCAAACATCCAGGCTCATGAATTTCAAATGAGATAAACCAGTGTGGAAGAAACACCATCATAAGGTGGACTGAATTAGTACGGAGTTGAATGACCTTGTATATCAAATATGACCTAGAACTTTGACTCCCTTGGTTTCTTAGGAGAACCATTATTAACATTTGTTTTAAGTTTGTCCAGGTATCCATAAAGTTCCAAAATTCTTCTTAGCGCTTTAGAAATGAATGAAACTCAGAAAATGCTGTGATGTGGAAACTTTAAAGACAATACAGAGGAGATTCACCAGGGTGTTGCCTGGACTAGAGGGCATGTCTTATGAAAAAAGGTTGAGCAAGCTAGGGCATCCCTCTTTGGAACGAAGAAGGATGGAAGGTAACTTGGTAGAGGTGTACAAGATGATAAGAAGCATACTGTAGATAGAATGGGTAGCCAGAGACTTTTTCCAGGGTGGTAATGGCTAATACAAGGGGCCATAATTTTAAGGTGATTGGAGGAAAGTGTCAGGGCAGGGGGAATGTCAGAGGTATATTCTTTACACAGTGGTGGGTGTGCAGAGGGTGGTGCCAGGTATATTACGATAAACTGCAGATACTGAATATAATTTGATGAAGCTCAGAGCTATTTTCTATAATAAGTATTTTGCAATACAAATAAGCATGGTACTCTTCCAGATTTGCAAAAATCCAATCTTATCCAAAAGGTTTTAATGAATCATTTATTTAAAATTATTAACTTCTGACACGCATGCAGCTGGAAGGTAAAAGCATATGGAAAAGTCAGAATCTCTAAACTGTAAGACTGGTTGTAATTTGTCTGGCTTCACTTGAATATAGCTTCTTTTTCCTAGACAGCATTGTGTGCCAATTGAATTACTGCAGCTTCCATGCCTAATATAATGGCATTCAGTGATAATGATATCATCTGAGACTCAAAGCAGTGATGTAATGTTTGAAGTAGTTGCCTAGGAGAAGAGTGCAAAATAAGAGGCAGCACACAAGTTGATTGTAGACCTCATTTTTTGTTGTTGTTGCAAAATTCATCTCGAAGTAAATTATAAAGCGCCCAGACTATATCTATCAAGTAGGGTGATTTGCTCCACAAATTCCCTGATTTCTGCTTAATAGTATGTAATGATGTAGTATTATCATTTTTATGGTCTACAGAGAGGAAAGTGGAAGAGCTCGAGGCCTGGTGCCAGGCAAATAATCTCTTCCTCAATGCCAACAAGACAAAGGAGATGGTTATCAACTTCAGAAGAACTTGCACTACTCACACACCCATTTTTTACATTAATGACACAGCAATGGAAACCGCAAGCAGTTTCAAACTCCTGGGAGTGCACATCTCGAACAACCTCTCATGGTGTCCTAGAACACATCCTTCACAATCAAGGAAGCTCAGAAACACTTATAGTTTCTGAGGAGGCTGAAGAGGTCTGAGCTATGCACATCTGTACTCACATCATTCTACAGAAGTGCAGTAGAGAGCATCCTAAGATGCTGCATCATTGCATGCTACTGAAACGGCACTGCAGCAGACAGGAAGGCTCTGCAACAGGTAGTCAGAACTGTGCAACACATCACCAGCACCAGCCTACCTGCTATCAAGGACACATATACAGAAAGGTACTAGAAAAGGGCCAACAACATCATGAAGGATCCCACCCACCCTGCTCATGGACTGTTGATCCCACTTCCATTAGGGAGGAGGCTATGTAACATCCATGCCAGGACCACCAGACTCAAAAGCAGTTACTTTCCCCGAACAGTAAGGCTGATCAGCACCTCCATCCACTAACCCCCAACACACCCCTACCACTACTACTTTATCATTTCCTGTCATTTGCCTTATTTGCAGACACTCACTTTATGGACATACAATCAATCTATGTGTATAAGCTATCTTACATATTTATATTTTTTTATGATTGTGCTCTTTATCTTATTGTGATTTTTTTGTGCTGCATTGGAGCTGGATTAACAACTATTTCATTCTTCTTTACACTTGTGTGACATTAAACAATCTTGAATCATGAATCTTCTCGTCTTCAGTCATTCCACTATTGACTAATAGTAATTTGAGTTTTGATTGTGCTGTCAGTTTGGTACAAACATTAGACCATGACGTGCAGATGAATAAAGATCCCTCAAAACATCCCATGGAGTTATTTTACCAAATGACAGCGAGGAGAAACGTGGAAATCAGATTTCCTCCTTTTGCCTTTTTATAGCCTTTGTGCATACTTGCAGGGCACAGGACATTTTCTTCCACAGTGACAGAATGTATTGTGTTTTCTCCTTCTAAAAGAATGCACAATGAGGGTTAGCATTTCATTACAAGATTACTGTGGTTTATGTTTTCAACACTTTTGTATTGATTGTAGTGTGTTAACCACGTGTCATTTATATAGAGTTCCACTGATAACAGTGTTGAAAACACATTGACCGCCAACAAATTCAAGAAAACTCAGACCTCTCTAGGCTCAATGTTTTTTCACAGTTTAACTTAAGCCATACACTAACTTTGAAGGGTAAAGCTGAAGGTGACTATCCTATGATCATCTAAAATTGTGTGATGTATTTCTATATGCACAATTTTTGCACAAGTTTTAAGATAAATAGTAACATGGTTTGAGTGCAAAAACAGATAAGTGTTTGCACCAAAAGTGATGGATAGAGGTTTTACCAGTTTTTTGATATTTCAAAGTATTTTATTTTCTTACCTTTCTGTGTTCCTCCTCTGTGGATTAAAACCATGATGTCATCTCGCACCAATGTTGTGGGAGATAACTTAGACCTGTATTGGTATTCTGTGTTGTTGGAAGTGCTTTTTTAAAAATGAAATGTTAAAGTGAACCCCTGTCGTTTCCCTAAAGGTAAGAGAATCCAAGGCACTATTTCTAGAAGAGCAGGAAATTGTGAGCCAGGGCATTCCAATGATGCAAAGTTCACCAAGATCATTAAAGTTTATCATGTGATCATTTTTACCATTTGCAGGGCCTTAAGTGCAAATTAGTTGCCACATTTCAACAATTTCATACAATTCTACATTTCAACAATAACCACACATCAAAGACATTTCTTTGGGGATGGAGCTTAGGAGGATGATGGTGGCTAACAGCGAGTCCTTTGCTTGCATCTTCGGAAACAGCTCTTTCTCTATCTTTAATATCTCTATTTTTCCCTTTCAGGGTTCTTTTGAAGACCCTGACCTGGAGTTACACACTGGCTTCGGTTCTTTACAGGAATAGGACCCGCTCTTGGGGTCTCACAACTGGCTGCTATCAATAAACCAAGGACATGGCCTAGAAGACTAGCATGTCTTCAGGGTTCCGGGATTTCGTGGTTCTGGAGGTGGTAGACGCGAGGTCAGAGCCGCTGACTGGTGCTTCATGAGAGATGGAAGCAGTAAGCTGGCTGTGTGCCCAGAGACCCGAGTTCTTTGGGCACAGAGCTCGGAAAAAGTGGAGCAACTAACTTTTAACATCATAAATTGGTGAGTTGTTTGTTATGTCTCCCCTCTCGCTGTGAAATGGAGACACCTCTTTTTCCCTTATTAGGGAGAGAGAGAGCCTGTGGTATGTCAAATTACCGGATGAACGAGTAGTCTTTGGGGTACTGCAAGTCTGTGTCTTTATTGATGCTTTGCTGCACGCTTGAGTGCTCAGTGGGGGAGCACTGATGCTTTTTTGTTGGTGGGGGAGGGAGGGTCATTGCTTTTCTGCTGCTTATGCGTGGGTAGGGGGGCTTTGGGGTTCTAACATTTAACTGTCATTCATTCTTTGGGGCCCTCCTCTGTTTTCATGGATGTTTGTAAAGAAAAAGAATTTCAGGATGTATATTGTATACATTTCTCTGAAATTAAACGTACCTTTCAAACCTTCTTTATCAACCACTTTGGAATGTCCTATTTTTGTAAATGATGATGTCTTCATCTAAACATTTCTGTGTATAAAATTAAAATGTATGCACGATCTTTTCTTGGCTGCCCTGACAGTTCTGATCCACTTTTTGATTATTGATTTGAGAAACAAAACTTAAAGATCTGAGTTACAGGGTGAGGTTGAATAGATTAGGACTTTATTTCCTGAAGTGTAGGAGAATGAGGAGAAATTTGATAGAGGAATACAAAATTAAGAGGGTATAGATAGAGAAGGTGCAAACACACTTCTTCCACTGAGGCTGGGTGAGAAACTAGAATTAGAGTTATGGGTGAAAGGTGAAATGTTTAAGGGGAACATGAGGAGTAACTTCTTCACTCAGAGGGTGGTAAGAGTGTGGAATGGAAGTGGTGAATACAGCTTTGACCTCAACATTTAAGAGAAGTTTAGATAAGAACATGGATGGGAGGGCTATGGTCCAGGTACAAGTCAATGGGACTAGGCAGAATAATAATTTGGCATGGAGTAATGGGCTGAAAGGCCTGTTTCTGTTGTGTTCTATGGCTCAATGACTAACTCCTTCAGAAAGTAATGGTGAATTGTATCTGTGAAAACTGCTCTCTCAATGTTATTCGGGAGGGTGTTCCAGGATTTAAATCCAGCAATAATGAAGGATCAGTGATATAATGCTTGATCAGAAAAGTATAAAACTTGGAGGAGAACCTGCAAATGTTGGGTTTTTCAAGATTGTGAAGGTGCTGTCAGACTGGCCTGAGTGGGTCATTGCAGTGTATTTTGTGATCAGTGTGTTTCTACAGAATGAGGAATGAATAACCTTAATGGAGCTTCTGGGAAGCTTGGCTTGTAAATATAAAAAGCCAGAGCTGGTGTAGTTGAGTCATATGCAGGCACTCAGCTTTAGAAGAGATGCGAAGATATTGTGGAGAGTGCAGAATAAATTTACCAAAATGATTCCTGAAATGAGAGACAAGTTTTGCTATTCTGATTAGAACACAGGAGGTTGATAGGAGTTCTATCAGGGATGATGGGGAGAGTGAAAGGGTAGGAAGGGAGGGGTTAGGGTCTGGAATGCATTGCCAGTGATAGTAGTGGAGAGAGAAACAATTGTAGGATTTGAAAGGATCTGTATCTGGAAAAAAAAGGAATTTGCTGGGGGAAGGGGAAAAGCTGTCCTGTACTGGCAAGGAACTGATATAGTCTTGACAGGCTAAAAGGCCTCCTTTATCCTGTAGCCATGAGAGACATACAGCACAGAAACAGGCCCTTTAGTAATCCATGTCCATGCCACCAGTTTCTGCGATTGCTGCCCTTAGATGGTATTAACTGTGCAGTGGCTGGTGGAAGATACTGATATTCAAAGCAGCAGGGTGCAGATGATTTTGGGCCAAGAAAATCTTGCTCCATACTACACTGCCTCAGCATGAGTGAGAGTGGTCAGGCAGTCTCTTTCTCAGGAACATTGTCACTTGTAGGGTCAACTGATTGCTGGACTCCTACAGTACCACACAATGTCCTTTGAACATTGGAGTGCAGTGATCTGCTGGAAAAAGCCTGAGCCTGAATAGCAACTATCTGAGTTTGCACAATGCTCTGACACTGGGTGGATGCATAGGCAGGGGGAGTGGGGCTCTGTTTTTGCTGCATGGAAATTGCAGGATCCTCAAACCAGTAATTTCTCAACTGGTTCCATGGTGAAGTGGATAGATTGTAAACAAATCCTTAATCAAGGTTGATCTTACACTATCCTATACTCTTTGATATTGTACAAAATTTCTCCAGTTTTGCCAATGCACCAGGCTTTTCATTGTTATGACTGGTGGACTTGCAGTGAATAAAGTACTGCTCCACCACCCCACCCTGCCTATAGTTTGCAAAAACTTCTGGGCCAGTGTCATAAAATTTTAGAGATTAAAGATGAAGATTAGCTTTATTTGTCACATGTACGTTTGTATATCAAAACATTGAAACGTACAGTGAATTGTATCAATTGAATCAAAGTAAATCAAATCAAATTTAATTATCATTCAAAGCATGCAAGAATATAGCCGAGCAAGATAGAGTTCCTCTGGGGTGCAAAAACATACACGCCCATTCAAAAATAGCGAGACAAAGAATAGAACATGGTCACGCAAGAAAACACATTTTTAGTCCAAGACCCTGAGGGACAAGTCCAACAAGTTGATGGTTCCCACAGTCCTGCCTGTAGTTCCACCGTTCCAACTTTGGAGGGCAGCGCTGATGGGAGAGTCCACCCCCAACTGAGCACAGACGTCACGCTACACCTCCTCTGGCTTCTTCTCATCTGGACTGCAGCAGCAAGCATCCCGCGGCTTGAGACCTAGTCCTCGCTACAACAGAGGCGACAACGCTGCCTTGCCTCCTGTTTCACCACCAGCAAGGGAAACAGGCCTGCAGCAATCAATGTTCAACAGGGTCTTGCGATCGCAGAGGAAATGTCCAAGACAATCACTCATGGTTTCACTGCACACTGCCTTCGTGGACCAACCCCGGGGCCTTTGAGTAACTGGCAACAGCATGGTCTGCACCCAGGTCAGCTCTTTCGAACCCAGTCTAGCTCCTCTTGCAGTCCAGTGGCGTGACTCTGCTCTTGTGGCCCAATGCAGTGACGAACACAGTCCAAGAATGTGCAGGGGGCAGCCTGCAAGTGTTGCCATGCTTCCAATGCCAACATAGCACGTTCATAGCTGACTAGCCTGTGCTACTTTGGAATGTGGGAGGAAATCAGATCACCTGGAGGAAATGCACGTGGTCACAGGGAGAAACTCCTTACGGAGGCAGGAATTGAACTGGGTCACTTGTTCTGTAAAATGTTACGCTAACTGTTATATTATTATTTATTACAAATTACTATAAATTGCAAATTGCATATTTAGATGGAGACGTGCATAAAGATTTTTACTCCTCGTGTATGTGAAGGATGTAGAAATAAAGTCAATTCAATTACTGTACCACCCCGTCTTGGAGCCAGCATTCTACACTGCCACGCTTTCATTTTTAGGATCATAGTACCTTCCACTACACGCAACAGTCACTTTGCACCACTGCTTTCGGAGGACCAGACTAATTTTAATTTATTCTAACCACTTGCAAATCAGGACATGTGCTGGAGTGGATAGCCAATTAGCAATGTGGTTTGTGCTAGCTGCATACTGCAACCAGTCATGAGCAGGCAACATAAAACTGGAACAGTGCCATATTGAAAGCAATATATGGGGGTTTGCCACTGTTGGTAATCCCCTGGCTGTTTTGAGAGCTGTCCAGTTTTGCTCCATCTTGCAATTCATGCAGTTGTCAATAAGAAGTAATGTATTTGTAAATTCATACTAATCTGTGCATCTATATTGATGTGGTAACCTTAGAATGAGGTTAGTTAAGAAGGCATATGGTGAGTTGGCCTTTGTCAGTGTGGGTGATTGACTTCAAGAGCTGTGAGGTAATGGTTCACCTCTATAAAACTCTAGTTAGGCAACAGTTGATTAGACAATCAAGATTTGAATAGCTCAGACTCAGCAGAAAGCAGCTGACTGGGCAATGGAGGTCAGGTGACCAAACATTTTGAAAAGCTCAAACAGATAAATAGAGGGGTAGCTCAAGTGGAGCGGCCAGTGAGTGAGTGGGCCAGTGAAGGAGTGGAGCTTTGAGGCTTTGACTCAAGAGATTCTGACAGTTTTGGCAGTTGGTCTGTGCAATTAAGTCAATCAAGGTTTAAATAGATCAGCAGAAAGCCGTTGATTAGACAATCTAGATTTGAATGGCTCAGCAGAAAGCAGCTGATTGGGCAATCGAGGTCAGGTGACCAAACATTTTGAAAAGCTCAAACAGATAAATAGAGGGGTAGCTCAAGTGGAGCGGCCAGTGCGTGAGTGGGCCAGTGAAGGAGTGGAGATTTGAGGCTTTGCCGAGAAGAGTCGGAGGACAAGCTTGCTCGCAGTTAGTCTTTACAATGCCTCCTGAGACGGTGATGTGCCTCTCATGTGAGATGTGGCAGTCTTGGGGGAACGCCCCTCTCCTGCAGAGTCACATCTGCCAGAAGTGTATGCAGCTGGGCGATCTGGAAGACCATGTAAGGAATCTGGAGCAGCAGCTGGATGACCTTCGAATCATAAGGGAGAATGAGGCAGTCATAGATGAGAGCTACAGGGAGGTAGTCACACCTAGGCTGTCGGAAGCAGGTCGTTGGGTGACAGTCAGAGGGGGGAAAGCGAAGGTGAGCAGACAGATAGTGCAGAGCACCACTGTAGCTATTTCTCTGAATAATGTTTACCGTCCTGGATAATGTTGGCAGGGATGATTGACCAGATGTGAGACACGGTGGCAGAGCCTCCGGCACTGAGTCTGACCCGGTGGTGCAGAAGGGTGGGATGGAGAAGAGGAGAGCTGTTGTCATTGGAGACTCTATAGTCAGGGGAGCAGACAGGAGATTTTGTGGACGTGAGAAGGACACCCGCATGGTTTGTTGCCTCCCGGGTGCCAGGGTCCGGGATGTCTCTAACCGGGTGCACGACATCCTGGTACGAGAGGGAAAGCAACCAGAAGTCATGATACATGTTGGTACCAACGACATAGGCAGGAAGAGGGATGAGGTCCTGAAGTGTGAGTTCCGAGAACTAGGCAGAAGGCTGAAGAACAGGACCTCAAGGGTGGTGTTCTCAGGATTGCTGCAAGTGCTACGTGACAGAGATGGTAAGAATTGGAGGAGATGGCAGTTGAATGTGTGGCTGAGGAGTTGGTGCAGGGAGCAGGGTTTTAGATTTTTGGATCATTGGGATCTCTTCTCGGGAAGGTGGGACCTGTACAGATTGGATGGGTTGCACCTGAACTCGAGGCGGAGCAATATCCTTGCAGGTAGGTTTGCTAGCATGGTTTGGGAGGGTTTAAACTAAATTGCAAGGGGGATGGGACCCGGAGCGATAGAGCAGTGAAAGAAGTGCATGTAGTAAAGGCAGATCTAACATATAGAGAGGCTTTGAGGAATGAGAAGCAGAATAAACGGTGTAAAGGTCGTAAGGTAGAAGGGCTGAAGTGTGTGTGTGTACCTCAATGCAAGAAGCATCAGGAACAAAGGTGATTGACTGAGAGCTTGGATACATACATGGAATTATGATGTAGTGGCCATTACAGAGACTTGGCTGGCACCAGGGCAGGAATGGATTCTCAATATTCCTGGATTTCAGTGCTTTAAAAGGGATAGAGAGGGGGGAAAGGGGAGGACGGGTGGCATTACTGGTCAGGGATACTATTACAGCTACAGAAAGGGTGGGTAATGTAGCAGGATCCTCTTTTGAGTCAGTATGGGTGGAAGTCAGGAACATGAAGGGAGCAGTTACTCTACTGGGGGTATTCTATAGGCCCCCTGGTAGCAGCAGAGATACAGAGGATCAGATTGGGAGGCAGATTTTGGAAAGGTGCAAAAATAACAGGGTTGTTACCATGGGTGACTTTAACTTCCCTAATATTGATTGGCACCTGATTAGTTCCAAGGGTTCAGATGGGGCAGAGTTTGTTAAGTGTGTCCAGGACGGATTCCTGTTACAGTATGTGGACAGGCCGACTAGGGGGAATGCCATACTAGATCTAGTACTAAGTAATGAACCAGGTCAGGTCACAGATCTCTCAGTGGATGAGCATCTGGGGGACAGTGACCACCGCTCCCTAGCCTTTAGCATTATCATAGAAAAGGATAGAATCAGAGAGGACAGTAAAATTTTTAATTGGGGAAGGGCAAATTATGAGACTATAAAGCTAGAACTTGTGGGTGTGAATTGGGATGATGTTTCTGCAGGGAAATGTACTATGGACATGTGGTCGATGTTTAGAGGTCTCTTGTAGGAGGTTAGGGATAAATTTGTCCCGGTGAGGAAGATAAAGAATGGTAGGGTGAAGGAACCATGGGTGACAAGTGAGGTGGAAAATCTAGTCAGGTGGAAGAAGGCAGCATACATGAGGTTTAGGAAGCAAGGATCAGATGGGACTATTGAAGAATATAGGGAAGCAAGAAAGGAGCTTAAGAAGGGGCTGAGAAGAGCAAGAAGTGGGGATGAGAAGGCCTTGGCGAGTAGGGTAAAGGAAAACCCCAAGGCATTCTTCAATTATGTGAAGAACAAAAAGATGACAGGAGTGAAGGTAGGACCGATTAGAGATAAAGGTGGGAAGATGTGCCTGGAGGCCGTGGAAGTGAGCGAGGTTCTCAATGAATACTTCTCTTCGGTATTCACCAATGAGAGGGAACGATGAAAGACAATATGAGTGAGGTTGATGTTCTGGAGCATGTTGATATTAAGGGAGAGGAGGGATTGGAGTTGTTAAAGTACATTAGGACGGATAAGTCCCCGGGGCCTGACGGTATATTCCCCAGGCTGCTCCACGAGGCGAGGGAAGAGATTGCTGAGCCTCTGGCTAGGATCTTTATGTCCTCATTGTCCATGGGAATGGTACCAGGAGATTGGAGGGAGGTGAATGTTGTCCCCTTGTTCAGAAAAGGTAGTAGGGATAGTCCAGGTAATTATAGACCAGTCAGCCTTACGTCTGTGGTGGGAAAGCTGTTGGAAAAGATTCTTACAGGTAGGATCTGTGGGCATTTAGAGAATCATGGTCTGATCAGGGACAGTCAGCATGGCTTTGTGAAGGGCAGTTCGTGTCTCACAAGCCTGATGGAGTTCTTTGAGGAGGTGACCAGGCATATAGATGAGGGTAGTGCAGTGGATGTGATCTATATGGATTTTAGTAAGGCATTTGACAAGGTTCCACATGGTAGGCTTATTCAGAAAGTTAGAAGGCATGGGATCCAGGGAAGTTTGGCCAGATGGATTCAGAATTGGCTTGCCTGTAGAAGGCAGAGGGTGGTGGTGGAGGGAGTACATTTGGATTGGAGGATTGTGACTAGTGGTGTCCCACAAGGATCTGTTCTGGGACCTCTACTTTTCGTGATTTTTATTAACGACCTGGATGTGGGGGTAGAAGGGTGGGTTGGCAAGTTTGCAGACGACACAAAGGTTGGTGGTGTTGTAGATAGTGTAGAGGATTGTCAAAGATTGCAGAGAGACATTGACAGGATGCAGAAATGGGCTGAGAAGTGGCAGATGGAGTTCAACCCAGAGAAGTGTGAGGTGGTACACTTTGGAAGGGCAAACTCCAAAGCAGAGTACAAAGTAAATGGCAGGATACTTGGTAGTGTGGAGGAGCAGAGGGATCTGGGGGTACATGTCCACAGATCCCTGTAAGTTGCCTCACTGGTGTATAGGGTAGTTAAGAAAGCTTATGGGGTGTTAGCTTTCATAAGTCGAGGGATAGAGTTTAAGAGTTGCGATGTAATGATGCAGCTCTACAAAACTCTGGTTAGGCCACATTCTGTGTCCAGTTCTGGCTGCCTCACTATAGGAAGGATGTGGAAGCATTGGAAAGAGTACAGAGGAGATTTACCAGGATGCTGCCTGGTTTAGAGAGTATGCATTATGATCAGAGATTAAGGGAGCTGGGGCTTTACTCTTTGGAGGGAAGGAGGATGAGAGGAGACATGATAGAGGTATACAAGATAATAAGAGGTATAGATAGAGTGGACAGCCAGCGCCTCTTCTCCAGGGCACCACTGCTCAATACAAGAGGACATGGCTTTAAGGTAAGGGGTGGGAAATTCAAGGGGGATATTAGAGGAAGGTTTTTTTACTCAGAGAGTGGTTGGTGTGCGGAATGCATTGCCTGAGTCAGTGGTGAAGGCAGATACACTAGTGAAGTTTAAGAGACTACTAGACAGGTATATGGAGGAATTTAAGGTGGGGGGTTATATAGGAGCCAGGGTTTGAGGGTCGGCACAACATTGTGGGCCGAAAGGCCTGTAATGTGCTGTACTATTCTATGATTCTATGATTCTCTGTCTGAAGTAGGTTATTTACACAGATAATGATATGTACATACAATGCACTGCAGGTTTGGTTGAGGCAGAAATATCAGGGACTCGTAGATAGATACTGGAATGAGAGGAAAATGAAGGATTATGTGGGAGGGACTGTTAGATTGACCTTGGACTAGGTCAAAGGGTTGGCACAGATCGTGGATCCAAAAGTCTGTACCATCCTGTGCTGTTCCATGTGCTATGTTTTAAGTTCTAAAGCAGAGCATTCAAATACAGTTTGATGCTTTAGACTATTGCACTGGTTGACACAGATTTCCGATTTTTTTCCTTGATGAACATGTTCTAATTATTTCTGTAAACGCCTTTCCTATAACTCACATGTCAAGCGTTTTCTGGATCAGTCTTCCTTTCACAGGATCAAAAACAAATGGGCCTCCTATTTTTCTCTGCAGACCATTTCAGACCCATTTGTACCATTAGAAATAAATAGAATAGAGATTTGTACAGCCCAGCATCCTGCTTTTCTTAAGTTTGTCAGCAGATATTATTCCAATCAGCTTCTCTATCGATGTTAACTCTTCCAATTCTATTAAATGCATTGGCCTTAGAATTCCATTGATGATGGTTGATTGGAATGAATAGAGATTTTCCACTTTGGTCATGTGTGAGTTGCAAATTATTTCTTAAGTACAGAACTTTTGCACAGGCCCCAGCATTGGTAGGAGGCCTAGAAAGGCAGCCAAAACTTCTTTATGAAGTGAACTGTTAAAGTTTACACCCAGGTGGCTGAGGTTGGACATGAAGATGCTACACTGAAGGCTTTAGTGCACAAAATATGAAGAGGTGAGCAAAATGGCTTCCAGTCCTGGATGAGGAGTCAGCCGCAAGGCAATACTAAGAAGTCATTGCTTGGGCTTTAACATCTGGTACACCTTGTAGACCCCTTTTGAAAGTGAGAAAACTGGAGATCCTAATCATGGGCAATACTGAGAAATGTCATTTAAAGATGTCTTGCACCTAATGATCTTCTCTTCCATTGTCTCCTTAGCTCTCAAACACTCTGCATGACAATATTGAGATGGCATCAGCTCGCATTTCTTCATTTCTGTTCCACCTCATCATTACCTAATTCTCACATACCTAATTCTCACATTTTCCTCATTTCATATTTCCTTTTCCTTATTCTGTCTAGAGTTTTCTTCAGTCATTATTTCAAGATATGTGAATATCACACTTCCAGCAATTATTAATTGTGGTTTCCATTTCTGATACAATTTCACTCTGGTCCTAGATTTAACAGCAGAGGATGAAGAATACTCATGCCACCTCTCAAAGTAATTCCATCAGTACCATTCATCCACTTATTTTCTCTTAAGCCTCCTGTCTCCGCAACTCCAATTCTGACATCCAGCAATCTGCAGTTTATAGCAGCCAGCTGATTTACCAGTATTTCTTTAGAAGACAAGGAAACTCACATGGTTGCAGAGAGACTGCAATCTCTACACTGATCAGGACCGACTGTAGGTAACCAAGCAGTGCAACAACAGCATGAAGTGAGACTAGAACTTGGGGGCCTAGCCTTGAGATTCGGGGGAGCAGGTTTAGGACCATGAAGAGGAGGAACTGCTTTTCCAAAAGGGTGGTGAATCTGAGGAATTTTCTGCCCAATTAAGCAGTAGAGGCTACCTCAGTAAATGTACTTAAGACAAGGTTGATTAGATTTTTGCATAGTAGGGGAATTAAGGGTTATGGGGAAAAGGCAGGAAGGTGGAGATGAGTCCATGGTCAGATCAGCTACGATCTTATTGAATGGCAGAGCAGGCTTGACGGGCCAGATAGCCTACTTCTGCTCCTGTTTCGTATGTTCTAAAGTGCAATGTTGCTCGGACACCACCAAATTCATAAATTTATATCCCCAGTTGTCATAGTTGGGTTGAAACTCTTGCCTCCAGATCAGGAGTTCCTAAGCTTTTTTTATGCCATGGAACATCAAGCCAAGGGTCCGTGGACCTCAGGTTGGGAACCCTTGCTCTCGATCCGAGATCCAGGCATTTGCAGGCTAAAGCAGTTAAAGATGGGCTTTTATTAATAGCAGGGTTGGGAGCCTGAGAGATCAAAACTCAGGAGAACCACTGCAAAACTGCTCTCCAACATACCAGACAGCAAAAATGTTGGTTTGAGTATTCCAGAAGCTGAATGCTCTCACTGGACTCCTTTGTAGCTGTGTAAACATTTCTATTTGGAGACATGAATCATACCCAGAGGTATGCATGCATTTGAGATTGTGGAAAGAAAGACATCCTCTTTCAGAAAGTGGGAAAAATAAATATTATATGTCTTTATTAGGATAGAGAGCAGGTATTCGCCAATGAGAGGGAACTTGATGATGGTGAGGACAATATGAGTGAGGTTGATGTTCTGGAGCATATTGATATTAAGGGAGAGGAGGTGTTGGAGTTGTTAAAATACATGAGGACGGATAAGTCCCTGGGGCCTGATGGAATATTTCCCAGGCTGCTCCACGAGGCGAGGGAAGAGATTGCTAAGCCTCTGGCTAGGATCTTCATGTCCTCGTTGTCCACAGGAATGGTACCGAAGGATTGGAGAGAGGCGAATGTTGTCCCCTTGTTCAAAAAAAGGTAGTAGGGATAGTCCAGGTAATTATAGACCAGTGAGCCTTATGTCTGTGATGGGAAACTGTTGGAAAAGATTCTTAGAGATAGGATCTATGGGCATTTAGAGAATCATGGTCTGATCAGGGACAGTCAACATGGCTTTGTGAAGGGCAGATCATGACTAACAAGCCTGATAGATTTCTTTGAGGAGGTGACCAGGCACATAGATGAGGGTAGTGCAGTGGATGTGATCTACATGGATTTTAGTAAGGTATTTGACAAGGTTCCACACGGTAGGCTTATTCAGAAAGCCAGAAGGCATGGGATCCAGGGAAGTTTGGCCAGGTGGATTCAGAATTGGCTCACCTGCAGAAAGCAGATGGTCGTGGTGGAGGGAGTACATTTGGATTGGAGGATTGTGACTAGTGGTGTCCCACAAGGATCGGTTCTGGGACCTCTACTTTTCATGATTTTTATTAACGACCTGGATGTGGGGGTAGAAGGGTGGGTTGGCAAGTTTGCAGATGACACAAAGGTTGTTGGTGTTGTGGATAGTGTAGAGGATTGTCAAAGATTGCAGAGAGACATTGATAGGATACAGAAGTGGGCTGAGAAGTGGCAGATGGAGTTCAACCCAGAGAAGTGTGAGGTGGTACACTTTGGAAGGGCGAACTCCAAGGCAGAGTACAAAGTAAATGGCAGGATACTTGGTAGTGTGGAGGAGCAGAGGGATCTGGGGGTACATGTCCACAGATCCCTGAAAGCTACCTCACAGGTGGATAGGGTAGTTAAGAAAGCTTATGGGGTGTTAGCTTTCATAAGTCGAGAGATAGAGTTTAAGAGTCGTGGGGTAATGATGCGCTCTATAAAACTCTGGTTAGGCCACCCTTGGAGTACTGTGTCCAGTTCTGGTCACCTCACTATAGGAAGGATGTGGAAGCATTGGAAAGGATACAGAGGAGATTTACTAGAATGCTGCCTGCTTTAGAGAGTATGGATTATGACCAGAGATTAGGGAAGCTGGGGCTTTACTCTTTGGAGAGGAGGAGGATGAAAGGAGACATGATAGAAGTATACAAGATATTAAAAGGAATAGATAGAGTGGACAGCCAGCGCCTCTTCCCCAGGGCACCACTGCTCAGTACAAGAGGACATGGCTTTAAGGTAAGGGGTGGGAAGTTCAACGGGGATATTAAAGGAAGGTTTTTTTTACTCAGAGAGTGGTTGGTACATGGAATGCACTGCCTGAGTCAGTGGTGGAGGCAGATACACTAGTGAAATTTAAGAGACTGCTAGACAGGTATATGGAGGAATTTAAGGTGGGGGGTTATATGGGAGGTAGGGCACAACATTGTGGGTCGAAGGGACTGTACTGTGCTGTTCTATGTTCTGTGATTGATTGAAAATTATACAATAGTATTTGGCAAAAATAGGTGGAATTAGGAAAGTAAAAGGGCAAGAGGAATAAATCAGAAAACTTTGGAAATATTTGTTTGGCTAAACAGCATTTGTGGATAGGGAAACAGCTTAAGTTACAGGTTGGAGATCCTTATTCAGAAAAAGTGGAAATAGGACTATCATGACAACTGTCAGGTAGTTTGAAAGATCTAGCCAAAAATAGTTTCCATCGCCCAGGATTCAAGCGAGTAAAAGCATCCCCAGTCCAAACACAATCTGGCATATCTTTAACTCACCAGTGATTCGGGTGCACTCGTATTTCAATTTATCAATGCCTTTACCAATATTTGTTACACAAGAAATGGGAACTTGGGTAAAGGCAGAAAGTTTCTGAATGTTTTGATGACACTGTCCCTTTCTAATGATGAGTCTCTGAAATTAGCTGCTCTTTTACAGCACATTCAGCACAATAATCTGGGGCGAATTTCTTGGCAGGGGTGCTTCTGCATGAAATTGAGCTTCTTTAGAATAGTGCAGAAGATAAAGTACAAAGAATGAGACATTGTAGCAGAATAGGATGCCTCAGCCTATCAGGTTGATATCTGGTCTGTGTGCATGGGCCTACCAATTTTTTTTAATCAATGTTACTCTTGAAATCATTGATCATCTCCTTTTCTACCACCCTTGTCGTTATAGAGGCCTAGGTCATTACTATACATGGTGTTTTTAAAAAAGGTCCTTTCTCGCATACTACATTAAATCAATATGAGAATGAGATGAAGAATAAAATCAGTAAGGAATCAAAAGCTTAGGTTGGTGGATTGTATGGAGGTGGCGAAGTTCATGAGATCAGTTGGAAATCTAGCAGAGAAACTACAGATGGAGTTTAATTCAGACAAGTGTGAGATTATGCACATGGGAGGTTTTGTAAGAGGAAGGTATACAGTAAGTAGCAGGAGTCAGAGGAGCATTGAGGTACAAAGGGATATTAAGACGCAAGTCCAAAGCTCCTTGAAAATGGCAATGCATGTGAATAGCATGTGTAAAGCAAACAGCAAAGTCAGAGCTCCATTATAAATGTTGTCAGTCATGCTGCAGTAATAATAATTTGTTTGGGTCACATTTAAAGTGTTGTGTGCAGTTCTGGTTGGAAATTTATAGGAAGAATGTGGAAGTTTTGGAGGGTGTGCAGAAGAAATTCAATAGATCAGACAACCCCAGTAGGCGGACCGCGGGCCAGGTTCGGACAGCGAGAACCAAATGTCTGGACCACACCTGTCATAACATTTAAATAAAGCGTGCGCTGCTCTAATTTATTTTAACCTTATCCCGCACCAGACACTTGACCTACACCCCCGTAGAGCGCGCCCTCTACGGTCCTCGACTAGACAGCGGCATGCACCAGCTACCTGCCTGTCATCTAAGAAGCGAATCTGTAATCTAAACGATTTGTTACCAGCAGTAAGTCACGGACCCCAAACCAAGAACAACATGGCCTGAGTGAAAAAGCGCAAAGTCGACCAGGAAAACCGTCAGTTCAAATCTGACTGGACTGATCAGTTTTGTTTTATTTTACCAGACCATGCCAATGCTAAACCGACATGCTTAATATGCATGCAGTCCGTAGCTGTCTGCAAATCAGAAAATCTAAAGCGGCATTTCAACACTGTACATGCTGCCAGTTTTAATGCCAACTACCCTGCAAAATCAGATCAACGCAAACAAAAAATTGCAAATATAACATTATACAAGCACTCCATTTCTACTATCTGTAAGTCAACATCTGCACAAGAGAGCACAACAGCTGCATCATTGCATGTGTCATGGAATCTTGCCAAAGCTCAGAAGCCATTCACTGATGCTGAGTGGATGGCACGTTCTTTTTCTGTGTGACATCATGTCTCATCTAAATCAACTTAATCTCTAATTACAAGGCAACAACCACACTGTTGCGGACATGTACGAGGCGATTGAAGCTTTTCGGTCAAAGCTGAACCTTTTGGAGGAGAAATTCACAGGAGAAAGTTGCACTTTCCACGTCTGTGGGAGCATCGTGAGAAGAACGAAATGCGGGAGGATCCAGTGATGAAGGATTTCGTGACGAGCCTGGCAGAAAACTTCAGGGAACAATTTGAAAGCTCCCCTAAACTCTCAGGTGACATTCTCCTCTCCCTGAGACAGCTGTTCTCCATTTCGGCTGACAGCCAGTGGACTGCAGAGGCCAAAAGGCTGGTGCCTTCCATAGATGAGGCAGCTCTACAGCTGGAGGTCTTGGAAATGGGAACATTTGATTTGCTCAAAGCACAACACAAGGACATTGGGGTGAGTGACTTTTGGATCAACATGGTTCCCCAAGCTCAATTGAAAAACACGAGAGCTATTGCAATGCTCCTACTCACACTGTTCCCCTCCACGTACATATGTGAGTCATCATTTTCTTCAATGAACTCCATCAAGAACCAGGACAGAAACAGACTCTCCAATGCATATCTTGGCCAATACCTCAGGATTGCCACAACAGAATACAGGCCTGACATCAGAAGGATTGCCTCATCCCATCGCTGTCACTTCTCTCGCTGATTGGTGAGTGAATCAATTTATTTTTGTCCATTTGTCAATCTTATTGTGGTATAATAATATTACAATAACAATAATACTGATAATTTCATTTATAGCTATACTTCATACTTCAAATGCTACATAGCTTAATTAAAAAGAACAAATAGATTAAATAAGAGAACAGAAACAGTGAAAAAGGCAGCAGGTTTCCCCCGCCATCCAAAGGTAGAGCGTTCCTATGAAACGGTTCGTAAGCTGGAATGTCATAAAGTGAAGAAGCAGTTACCGTTTATTTATATGGGAAAAATTTGTGAGCGTTCGCAGACCCAAAAATAACCTACCAAATCATGCCAAATAACACATAAAACCTAAAATAACAGTAACATATAGTAAAAGCAGGAATGATATGATAAATACACAGCCTATATAAAGTAGAAATACTTTTCTGCAATCATTGCATTGTCCACCATAGCGAAAATCTCACGCAAGCACTCTTGGCAGAAACACTCTCTCCAGTAACCTTTAAGCTATGAAGCTGCCAAATCATACCAAATAACACATAGAAATACACAGCCTATATAAAGTAGAAATAATGTATGTACAGTGTAGTATCACTTACCGGAATCGAGAAGAAAGCACCGAGCACACTGACGATGGTGTGTTAGGCTGAGTCGTTGGAGGTTGGGGTGTTGGGACACTGGGGTGTCATCTCATCGGTGTTTGTTTCTATCAGGGCATGCAAGTCATCTTCTTCTATGTCTGCCTGCCTCGATGTCGAAGGTCGAGGTTCGTCGTCTGCTGTGGCTAATGTGAAAGGCTTGAAAAACGACATTATGCTTGACTGCTTCACCTCGCGCGTTTTTCTATCATTCGGTTCTTTGTAAGCACTCAAACCATCCTGCAAATATGCCCTAAACCTACATACCCTTTCAAAATTAAAGTCGTACTTTTCTGCAATCATGGTAGCATTGTCAATTGCAGCGAAACTCGCCCGCAGTTGCTTCACATTCAGTTCCTGGACAACTTCACTTCTGCATTCAGTTTCGATTGTTATCCTTTCCTCTTCCAGTTGCATCAGCTCTTCATCTATCAGTTCTTGGTCATGGGATGCCAAAACCTCTTCAACATCATCTTCGTCAACTTCCACAAGCCAAACTCACTTTGTCCTTACTTCGTTCACCACGATCAAAACGCTTAATTATGTCTAGTTTTACGTGAAGTGTAACACCCTTACGAACTCTTTTAGGCTTTTCCGATATCTTAGAACTCAACTTGCTAACGGATGCTCAAAATAAATCGGCACAAAGCACAGATGCTCACAGGCACGTGTTTAAGCAATGCCGGATAGAATGCAGTTCCGGGGGAGGAGCTTGGCTGCCTTTTTTCACACACTGCCTTTTTTTTTGTAACAGTGAAAACACCTTCTGTTAGCAAAAACAGGTAACTAATGTAGGTTTTTCGTAACAGCGAGGTTTCGTAAAGCGAACGTTCAAAAAACAGGGGACACCTTGTACTACTAAAACTCTTTGTGTGGAAGAGAAGTGGTGAAGGCTACCATGTTTACAGTGTGTGGTGTTTGTGTGTATTTTAATTCCCAGATGAGTTCTCAATGTGACAGCTGACAGTTGTGATACCTAGAGTTATAATTAAATGGTTGGTTTTGGACTTATTTTGTTTCAAGAATGCATTTTTTTTCTTGTGCGACCCACAACACAGGCTTTGAGAATCCGAGGCCTAAGTTACTACTACTACCACTACCACTACCACCACCACCACCACCACCACTACTACTGGTAATAGCAGCAACAACAACATCTGCCCATAAAGCAACTTACTGGTGCAATGAAAAAAATCCCTGGACATTTTGGCCCTTGGCTTGGCATGCTTGACATAACTTGGCCCTTGTGGAAAACTAATTGGGGAACCCTGCAATAGATGTTGTCTGGATCGGAATAGTTGAGGTATAAAGAGAATTTGGACATGCAAAGAGAGATGAGCGGTGAAAGGTGACCTGGTGTAAATTCCTGAATGCCATTGACAGGCAAAATGGGAGGAATGCCAGAGCATCAAAATGTCAAAAGGCAGAGGTTTAAAATGAGAGGCGCGGTAGAGTGCAAGTTTTGTTTTACACAGAGAGTTGTAGGTGCTTGGAATGCATTTGCCATAATGCGTAGATCAGCATTCTGAGATCAAGGGCTCCCAACATACTGTTGCCATCTTAAATGGAGGTAATTTAGTTTTCTTGTTTGTGGTCGTCCTGATGTTACGTAAGACCATAGGAAGAGCTGTAGGCCATGCAACACCTTCCTCACAATATTTAATCAGTTGTTGTTTGATGATTCCATTCATTCAGTTAACTTCTCCTGATGACTCTGGGTGACGTGGACAATGAAAAGACATTTCAATGTTCATCAATCAACAAACATTCTCAGTGAAATGTGTTCTCTGGTTTAAACTAAGATGGCAGGGGGATGGGAACCAGTTTGACAGAGCTGAGGATGAGCCAGCAGGTTTACAAGTAGATGATGGATGTAACATGAATGTAAGGAAGGACAAGCCAATAATTGGGTACAAATGCAGACAGAGAAAAGAGTTAGATTGTACCACAGAGGAAAAATTCATAAGGGTGAAGAATGCAGGACTGAAAGTGCTCTATTTAAATGCGCATAGCATTTAGAATAAGGTGGACGAACTCGTGGCACAATTAGAGACTGGTCAGTATGAGGTTGTGGGCATCACTGGGTCGTGGCTGAACGAAGACCATAGTTGGGATCAATGGATATACTTCCTATCGAAAGGGCAGACAGGAAGGCATAGGTGGTAGTGTGGCTCTGTTGGTAAGAGATGGAATTACATCTTTAGAAAGAAGTGACATAAGGTCAAAGAATGTTGAATCTTTGTGGGTGGAGTTAAGAAACTACAAGTGTTTAAAAAAAACTATTATGGAAATCATATATTGGCCTCCAAATAGCAGCCAAGATGTGGGGTTGAGTTTGCAAAGGGAGCTGGAAAAGTCATGTAATAAGAATAATGACACAATTCTGATGGGGGATTTCAATATGCAAGAGGATTGGGAAAATCAGGTTGGTGTCAGATCACAAGAGAGGGAATTTGTTGAATGCCTGTGAGATAGCTTTTTAGAGCAGCTTGTGCTTGAGCCTGCTCAGGGAAAGGCTGAATTAAATTGGGTGTTGTGTAATAACCCAGATCTTATCAGGGAGTTTCATGTAAAGGAACCCTTACAAAGCAGTGATCATAATATAAGACCGTAAGATATAAGAGCAGAAGTAGGCCATTCAACCCATCGAGTCTGCTCCGCCATTCAATAATGGGCTGATCCAATTTTTCCAATTATTCCCACTCCCCTGCCTTCTCCCCATACCCTTTGATGCCCTGGCTAATCAAGTCTATCTCTACCTTAAATGCATCCAATGACTTGGCCTCCACAGCTGCTTGTGGCAACAAATTCCACAGATTTACCAGAATCAGTATCAGGTTTAATATCACCGGCAAGTGACGTGAAATTTGTTAACTTAGTGGCAGCAGTTCAATGCAATACATAATCTAGCAGAGAAAAAAAAACAATAAATAACATTTAAAAAATAATAATAAATAAACAAGTAAATCAATTACGTATATTGAATAGATTTTAAAAAAACATGTAAAAACAGAAATACTGTATATTTTTTAAAATGTGAGGTAGTGTCCAAAGATTCAATGTCCATTTTGCAATCAGATGGCAGAGGGGAAGAAGCTGTTCCTGAATCACTGAGTGTGTGCCTTCAGGCTTCTGTACCCTCCTATCTGATGGTAACAGTGAGAAAAGGGCATGCCCTGGGTGCTGGAGGTCCTTAATAATGGGTGCTGCCTTTCTGAGACACCGCTCCCTGAAGATGTCCTGGGTACTTTGTAGGCGAGTACCCAAGATGGAGCTGACTAGATTTACAACCTTCTGCAGCTTCTTTTGGTCCTGTGCCAGTAGCCCCTCCATACCAGACAGTGATGCAGTCTGTCAGAATGCTCTCCACAGTACATTTATAGAAGTTTTTAAGTGTATTTGTTGACATGCCAAATCTCTTCAAACTCCTAATGAAGTATAGCCGCTGTCTTGCCTTCTTTATAACTACATCGATATGTTGGGCAACCCACATAAAATTTGCTGGTGAACGCAGCAGGCCAGGCAGCATCTGTAGGAAGAGGTGCAGTCGACGTTTCAGGCCGATTTGCCTGAAACGTCGACTGCACCTCTTCCTAGAGATGCTGCCTGGCCTGCTGCGTTCACCAGCAACTTTTATGTGTGTTGCTTGAATTTCCAGCATCTGCAGAATTCCTGTTGTTTTCGATATGTTGGTACCAGGTTAGATCCTCAGAGATCTTGACAGCCAGGAACTTGAAGCTGCTCACTCTCTCCACTTCAAATCCCTCGATGAGAATTGGTATGTGTTCCTTCATCTTACCCTTCCTGAAGTCCACAATCATCTCTTTCGTCTTACTGATGTTGAGTGCCAAGTTGTGCTATGGCACCACTCCACTGGTTGGCATATCTCAGTTCTGTAAGCCTTCTCGTCACCACCTGAGATTCTACCAGCAATGGTTGTATTGTCAGCAAATTTATAGATGGTATTTGAGCTATGCCTCGCCACATAGTCATGTGTATATGGAGCGTAGAGCAGTGGGCTAAGCACACACCCCTGAGGTGTACCAGTGTTGCTTGTCAGCGAGGAGGATATGTTATCACCAATCCGCACAGATTGTGGTCTTCTGGTGAGGAAGTTGAGGATCCAATTGCAGAGGGAGGTACAGAGGCCCAGGCTCTGCAACTTCCCAATCAGGATTGTGGGAATGATGGTATTAAATGCTGAGTTATAGTGGATGAAAAGCACCCTGACGTAGGTGTTTGTGTTGTCCAGGTGGTCTAAAGCCATGTGGAGAGCCATTGAGATTGCGTCTGCCGTTGACCTATTGTGGCGATAGGCAAATTGCAATGTGTCCAGTTCCTTGCTGAGGCAGGAGTTCAATCTAGTCATGACCAACCTCTCAAAGTATTTCATCACTGTTGATATGAGTGCTACCGAGTGATAGTCATTAAGGCAGTCCACATTATTCTTCTTAGGCACTGGTATAATTGTTGCCTTTTTGAAGCAAGTGGGAACTTCTGCTCGTAGCAGTGAGAGGTTGAAAATGTCCTTGAATACTCCCACTAGTTGGTTGGCACAGGTTTTCAGAGCCTTACCAGGTAATCCATCAGGCATTGAGTTCATTTGGTAGTGAAGCATCGCTGCCATTCATGCTATTGTGTTTCACTTTGTGGGAAGTAATGTCTTGCAGTTCCTGACAGAGTTGCCGTGCATCCGATGTCACCTCCAACCATGTTTGAAATTGTCTCTTTGCCCTTGAAATAGCCCTCCGCAAATCATACCTGGTTTTCTGGTACACCCTGGGTCACCAGACTTGAATGCCACAAATCTAGCCCCCAGCAGACGGTGTGCCTCCTGGTTCATCCACAGCTTTTGGTTGGGAACGTGCAGTAAGTCTTTGTAGGCAAACACTCATCCACACAGGTTTTAATGAAGTCAGTAACAACTGCAGCTGAGAATAAAAGGGGAAGACATAAAACAAGTACAGAATTTTTGCTACTTAGGAAGCTGGGTGACAACAGATGGCAGGTGCGACAAGGACATCAAAAGAAGAATAGGGATGGCAAAAGACACCTTTACGAGAATGACCAACACTAAACTAGGCATTGCAACCCGCCTCAGAGCACTGAAATGTTACGTTTATCCAGTTATGTTTTATGGCTTAGAATGTTGGACAATATCTAGTAACATGAGGAAGTGAATTGAAGCAGCAGAGATGTGGTTTTTGAGGAAGATGCGAAGAATATCATGGATGAAACGAATGTCTAACGAGGATGTCATTAACAGAGCAAGCACAAAAAGAGAAATGATGTATGAGATCGTGAAAAGGCAACGTGACTTCATTGGACAGCAATGTTGGAGACAGCAGTCAGAGAACTGGAAATGAATACCAATGAATTGATCCACTTGACCCGAAACAGGAGTGTGTGGGCCATGGCAGTCAAAGCTCAATCTGGGCATGGCACCTGATGATGATGATGATGAACAACGGCAGCATACTCATCCAGGTTCGAAGATGAATCCCTGAATGCAGTCCAGTCCACCGATTCAAAGCAGTCCTGTAGGCGCCCCTGTGCTTCCCTTGTCCGTACGATGGTGAAGGCATTAGGTGCACCGTTTCGTGCATGTTCATCCCATTGCTCAGATCGTCTAAATCCTGCTTGACATTGGCCTGAGGTGAAATGTAAACTGCTACCAAAGTGACCCCAGAGAACCCCAGTGGTAGGGGGTAAAAAGGATGGCAATTTACTACTAGATATTCCAGGTCTGGTGAGCAAAGTTAGGACAGCACTGATATATTTGTGCACCAAGAGGAGTTGATCATGAGGCATACTCCTCTGCCTCTGCTTTTGAGAGACTCTTCTGATCTAGCCTGATGGTGTATAGTAAACCTGTCGATCTGGATCGCTACATCCGGTACAGAAGGGGTTAACCAGGATTCCGTGAAACAAAGGCCACACGCAGTCCTAGTGTCCCTCTGATTCAGCACCCTAGCTCTGAGATCATCAATTTTGTTCACCAGAGACTGCATGTTCTCCAGCAGATAGTCGGTATAGGGAGTTAAAAAGCTCAGTTTCCTTAAATGCGCTCGTAACCCCGATCTACGCCCGCACTTCTTCCAAGGTGTCCTCCGTGGGCGCTTCCGACCACAATTGGTGTTGTTTCCGTCAGTTTTAAGCAGTGATTGTTCATTTAAATGCATTAAGGCGTCTTTGTTGACAGTACTGACCTTGGATGCAGTTGTGTTTTTTAGCTGTATCAGGCTGCAACTGGAATATTTAATTGTATCCGTTGAGAGTACTGCTGCCACTCGAGTCAGGCCTAGGTGCCCCGGAACCGTTCTCTGACTAAAGTAATTTCTCCACATCTCTGTTCTAAATGGACGTCCTGCAATCCTGAAGTGGTGCCTCTTGTCCTGGACTCCCTTACCATGGGAAATAACTTTGCCATATCTAATCTGTTCAGGCCTTTTAACATTCGGAATGTTTCTATGAGATCTCCCCTTGTTCTCCTGAACTCCAGGGAATACAGCCTAAAAGCTGCCAGGCGTTCCTCGTACGGTAGCTCTTTCATTCCTGGAATCATTCTCGTGAATCTTCTCTGAAGCTCTACAAAGTCAGTATATGCTTTCTAAAATAAAGAACCCAAAACTGCACACAATACTGCAGGTGTGTTCTCACAAGTGCCTCGTGGAGCCTCAACATCACATCCCTGCTCTTATATTCTACACCTCTAGAAATGATTGCCAATATTGCATTCGCCTTCTGCACCACCGACTCAACCTGGAAGTTAACCTTTAGGATATCCTGCACAAGGACTCCGAAGTCCCTTTGCATCTCTACATTTTGAATTCTCTCCCCATCTAAATAATAGTCTGCCCATTTATTTCTTCCACCAAAGTGCACGACCTTACACTTTCAAACATTGTATTTCATTTGCCACTTCTTTGCCCATTCCCCTAAACCATCTAAGTCTCTCTGATTCCTCAACACTACCTGTTCTTCCACCTATCTTTGTATCATTGGTAAACTTAGCCACAAATCCATTAATCCCGTAGTCCAAATCATTGACATACATCATAAAAAGCAGCAATCCAAACACTGATCTCTGTGGAAAATCCACTGGTAACTGATGGCCAGCCAGAATTGGGTCCCTTTATTTCCACTCTCTGTTTTCTGCCAATCAGCCAATGCTCCATCCATGCTAGTAACTTCCCTGTAATTCCATGGGCTCTCATCTTGTTAAGCAGCCTCATGTGCGACACCTTGTCAAAGGTCTTCTGAAAATCAAAGTACACCACATCTACTGCATCTCCTTTGTCTACCCTGCTTGTAATTTCCTCAAAAAACTGCAGTAGGTTAGTCAGGCAGGATTTTTCTTTCAGGAAACCATGCTGGCTTTGGCCTATCTTGTCATGTGCCTCCAGGTATTCCATAATCTCATCCCTAACATTCGATTCCAACATCTTCCCAACCACTAATGTCAGGCTAACAGCTCTATAACTTCCTTTCTGCTGCCTCCCACCCTTCTTAAATAGCAGAGTAACATTTGCAATTTTCCAGTCATCTGGTACAATGCCAGAATCTCTCAATTCTTGAAAGATCATTGTTAATACCTCCACAATCCTTCCAGCTACTTCCTTCAGAACCCAAGGGTGCATTCCATCAGGTCCAGGAGATTTATCCACTCTCAGACCATTAAGCTTCCTGAGCACCTTCTCAGTCGTAATTTTCACTGCACATACTTCACATCCCTGAAACGCTGGAATATCCGGTATACGGCAGATATCTTCCACTGTGAAAATTGATGCAAAATACGCATTCAGTTCCTCTGCCATCTCTCCGTCTCTCATTACAATATCTCCAGTGTTATTTTCTATTGGTCCTATATCTACCTACTTAAAAAAAAAAGCTTTTAGTATATTGTTTGATATTAGTTGCCAGCTTCCTTTCATAATTCATCTTCTCCTTCCTAATGACCTACTTAGTTTTCTTCTGTATGTTTTTAAAAGCTTCCCAATGCTCTGTCTTCCCACTAGCTTTGGCTTCCTTGTATGCCCTCTTTTTTGCTTTTACTTTGGCTCTTGTCAGCCATGGTAGTGTCCTTCTTCCACTGGAAAATTTCTTCTTATTTGGAATATAACTGTCTTGCACTCCCTTATTTTTCGCAGAAACTCCAGCCATTGCTGCTCTGCTGTCCTTTCTGCTAGTGTCTCTTTCCAGTCAACTTTGGCCAGTTCCCTTCTCATGCCATTGTAATTTCCTTTATTCCACTGAAATACTGATACATTGGAATTTAGTTTCTCCTTTTCAAATTTCAAAGTGAACGCGATCATATTGTGATCACTGTTCCCTAAGGGTTCCTTAACCTTAAGCTCTCTTATCATCTCCAGATCATTGCACAATAACCAATCTAGCACAGCTAGTGGGCTCAACAACAAGCTGTTCTAAAAAGACATTGTACAAATTCTCTCTTGAAGTCCAGTACTGGCCTGGTTTTCACAATCCACTTTCCTGTTAAAATCCCCAATGATTATCATGACATTGCCCTTCTGACACACCTTTTCTATCACCTGCTGTAATCTGTAATTTGTAATCCTCATCCCTGCTACTGTTTGGAGGCCTGTATAGATTGGTATAGAAAGGGTCATTTTACCTTTGCAACCCACCGAGACTCTACACCTTCTGATCCTATGTAATCCCTTTCTAATGACTTAATATTACTTCTTATACACAGGGCCAGACCACCCCCTCTGCCAACTAACCTATCTTTCTGATACACTGTATATCCTTACATGTTCAGATCCCAATGGCTACCATCCTTGAGCCAAGTTTCAGAGATGGCCACAATGTCATACTTGCCAATCTGTAGCTGAATTTCAAAATTGACAATTTTATTTCTTATGCTGCCTGCATTCAAATATAACACTTTCAGTCCAGTATTTGTTGCTTTCTGTTTTAACTGCACCACGCTTCTATTGTACTGTAAATCATCCCACTCACTGTGATTATGCCTCATCTGCCTGTCCTTTCTATCATCTCTGTTCCATGCTACCTTTGATTTATTTGTTTCCCCCTTCTTCAGCCCTATTACTCCGGTTCCCATCCCCCGACCAAATTAGTTTAAACCCTCCCTAACAGTTATGGAATTGAAAAACTTACTGATTTAATCAATGACACTTATGAGACTGGAATAATACCAGAAGAGATGAAAAAAATCAGTATTTATCACTCTTTCCTAAAAAACCTGGAGCAATAGAATGTGAATTACATAGGACCATAAGTTTAATGAGTCATATCACCAAGATACTTCTGAGAATTTTGATGACAGGAGCTAAAGGTAAGATACAAGCTGAAATAGGTAAAGAACAATGTGGTTTTGTGAAAGACAAAGGTACAAGAAATGCAATATTGATGTTAAGGATACTATCAGAACGAGCTATTCAAGTGCAAAAAGATTTGTTTGTTTAATCAACTGCACAAAAGCATTTGATAAATTGAAGCACAATAAGTTATTTGAAATATTACAAGAAATCTAGATCTAGATTGGAAAGACCTCTGCCTCAGCAGAAATCTGTACTAGGAACAAACTGCCGTTGTAAGAATAGATGGAGAAGTGAGTCAGTTTACGAAAATCAAGAGAGGCGTTAGACAAGGGTGTGTTTTCTCCCCTGATTTGTTTAATGTGTACAGTGAAACAATATTATAAAAAAATAAGAGACATCTTGGGAATCAAAGTTGGTGGTGAAAACATCAATAATTTCAGATTTGCCGATGACACTGTGCTAATTGCAAGTATGGAGGAAGAACTACAAAACTTAATTGATATAGTTGTTGAAGAAAGTGCAAAAATGGGTCTATCTATCAACTGCAAAAAGACAGAATGTATAGTGATATCCATAAACAAGGAGAATCCTACCTGTGGGCTGAAAATAAATGGGGAAGACATAAAACAAGTACAGAACTTTTGCTACTTGGGAAGCTGGGTGACATCAGATGGCAGGTGCAACATGGACATCAAAAGAAGATTAGAGATAGCAAAAGACACCTTGATGTGAATGAAGAGTACACTGACCAACACTAAACTAGGCATGACAACTCGCCTCAGAGTACTGAAATGTTACGTTTATCCGGTTATGTTATATGGCTCGGAATGTTGGACAGTATCTAGTAACACGAGGAAACAAATTGAAGCAGCAGAGATGTTTTTGAACATCATGGACAAAACGAACATCTAACAAGGGTGTCATGAACAGAGCAAGCACAAAAAGAGAAATAATGTATGAGATCATGAAAAGGCAACATGACTTCATTGGACATGTGATTAGGAAAGAGGAGTTAGAATGCACAGTAATTATGGAAGAAATTGAATGGAAGAAAGCAAAAGGAAGGCAAAGACAAATAATGGAGACAGCAGCCAGAGATCTGGAAATAAATACCAATGAATTGATCCATTTGACCCAAAACAGGAGTGTGTGGGTGTCACGTGACCGGCAACAATGAATATCAAATTGAGACAGGTTATATTAAACAAACACAAGCATTCATTGAATTCTGCTCAACAATAGCGGAAAATATATTCAAACGACTAACTTAACCGGAAGTTAACTGCTGTACGGCAACTTTGGAACAGTTCTTAAAAGGGTAAATGCAAAAACAGTTCTTAAAGTGGTAGAGTCCAAGTGATTTCATAGACGCGATGTTTCTGCTGTTTCTGTCTAAAGGATTCACGACGAAAGAAATAAACAGCTTAAAAGGAATTGACCTTTTTCCTGGCAAGCGAACCCTGCACGAACTTCCTTGCTCTTTTGGCAGGAGTTATCTCAGACGCAGGTCACTACTTCTTGACCGAAGACTCAATAAGGTCGATCCTTTATGAAACTGCCGAACGACACCAACTTTTCTCAATCCTTCAGGTCCCGTACTTCAATAAAGGTCTTCACTCTCTGATACTAAATTGCAAAGGTAAAACTAAAACAAAAACCTGGCAGATATTGTCGAAACTGCCAGCACAGAGGTTATACCTTAAAATAGAAAGTGAAACTCCGGTTTAAAAGCGAACTGCGTCGTAACAGAGTAACACACGGAGCAAACAGCAACTCAACTGAGACTAAACTGCGTCACATCAGGGGTCTCCCTTTTACACTTGTTGTGAACATGTCCACACGTGACCTCACTTCGGCAGGAAATTGCATCATCCTCATAAGACAGTCACAAGGTATGTAACAGTGGGCCATGGCAGTCAAAGCTCAAACTGGGCCTGGCACCTGATGATGATGATGAACAGTTCTGTTAAACCAGCCTGCTAGGGTATTGGACCTCTTTGGGTTCGGGTGTTACCCGTCTTTTTTGTACAGGTCTTACCTCCCCAGAAGAGGCCCCAATGATCCAGGAACCCGAAGCCCTGCTTCCTACACCGGTCTCGCAGCCTGCATTAATAAGCCTGATCATGCTATTTTTGCGCTCGTTAGCATGTGGCACAGGCAGCAATCCTGAGATTATTACTACCCTGGTGGTCCTGCTTTTCAGTTTCCTACCCAACTCCCTGCAATCTCTCTTCAGGACCTCCTTCCTTTTTCTACCAACGTCATTGGTACCAACGTGTACCAAGACTTCTGGCTGTTCACTGTCTCCCTTCAGAACACTCTGCACCCGATCTGAGACATCCTATACCCTGGCACCTGGGAGGCAACACACCACATGGGTATCTCTATCAGGCTGACAAAACCTCTGACTGTTCCCCTCACTGTGGAATTTCCTATGACTACCGCATTCCTCATCTTCTCTCCTTCTGCACCATGAAACCAGGCTCAGTGCCAGAGACCCAATCGCCCTAGTTGTCTTCTGTCAGGTCACCCCCCCCCCCCCAACAGCATCCAAAATGAGATAATGATTACTGAAAGGGATGACTACAGGGGTGCTCTCTACTGTCTGAGCTCTTCCCTTCCCCTCCCTGACAGTCACCCACTTGTCTAATTCTTGCAGCCTCGGGGTGACTAACTCCCTGTAGCTCCTCTCTATCTCCTGTTCACTCTCCCTAATAAGCTGTAGGTCACCAAGCCGCAGCTCCAGATCCCTAACACGCTCTCTCAGGAGCTGCAAGCTTGGTGCGCCTGGTGCAGATGTGGCCATCCGGGAGACTGGAAGATTCCCAGGATTCCCACATCTGACACCCAGAGCAAAGCACTAACCCAGCAGACATGTTCTCTATTCCACAAAAAATGCAAGGAAAAAATGAAGTCCACATACCCACTTACCTCGCCAAACCCTGAATGAACCAAAGCCCTAGCACTCTGACTCAGACCTCTCCCTCGATAACCATTCTGCTAGGCAGTGTCTTCCTTTTATGCCTGAACCTTCCTTGTTCTCCAACACATGATTGGTGCTTCCGTTATAGCTGAGTTCCCACGAAGCTTTCCTCTTTTAAACTTTGCTCTCGGACCTGTGCACCACCTCCTCTCTCAGAGCTCTCCAACTTGGGATTGGTGTGCCAGTTATGATTGAATTCTTACTGCAGTTTGAGAGGGAGAAGTATAAGTCACATGCATCAGTATTGCAATGGAATTAAGGGAATTATAGAGGCATGAGAGAGAAGCTTGCCCAAGTGTATTGGAGAAGGATACTGGCGGGGATGACAGCAGAGGAGAGATGGCTGCAGTTTTTAGGAATAGTTTGCAAGCACAGGATAGATATGTCCTGCAGAAGAAGTAGTTCTCAAATGGCAGAGGTTGGCAAATGTGGCTGACAAAGGAAGTTAAGGACTGCATAAGAGCCAAGGAAAGGACATATAAGATAGCAAAAGTAAGTGGAAAATTGGATGATTGAGAAGCTTTTAAAATCCAACAAAAGGCAACTAAAAAGGCTATAAGAAGGGAAAAGAGGAAATATGAGAGCAAACTAACTAATAATTTATGGTGGCATCCGTTAGTCTCGCAAGACCATGGATCTGCGCCTGGAAAGTCTTGCTTCAGTCTGTGTTGATAGAGCAGCATCTGTTGTGGCTGCAGAGGCCCACACGGGAGTGACAGTCTCGGCTGCAGTGACTGCACTTGAAGGCACTATCCTCCAGTGTTGTCTTGGTGCTGTTTTTCCAACAAGTGCGCTTTTCTTCAGCAGCAAGCCTCAGCTTCTCTTCTCTTTTTAGACCTCTGCGTAATTCCAGCCTCCAGTGAGAGCCATTGCTTACGATGTCCTGCCACCTCTCGATGTTCATTTTCAGTGAAATATAAAGCAGGATACCACAAGTGAAATATAAAGCAGGATACCACTTTTGGAACGTTCGCTTTACGAAACTTCACTGTTACAAAAGACCTACATTAGTACCCTGTTTTCACTTTCAGAAGGTGTTTTCACTGTTATGAAGAAAGGCAGCATGTGGTAAAAAATCAGCACGTGAAAAAATCAGCGCACAATAAAAGGCAGTGCGCGCTCCGAGCAGCGGCTCTGCCCCGGATTTGGAATGGCATTGCTTAAACACGTTGCATTGAGCAGCCATTAGCAAGATGAGTTCTAAGGTGTCGGAAAAGCCTGAAACAGTAAGGGTGTTACACTTAGTGTAAAACTAGACATAATTAAGCATTTCGATCGTGGTGAACGAAGCAAGGACAAAGTGAGTTTGGCTTGTGGAAGTTGACGGAGATGATGTTGAAGAGGTTTTGGCATCCCATGACCAAGAACTGATAGATGAAGAGCTGAAGCAGTTGGAAGAGGAAAGGATAACAATCAAAACCGAATGCAACCGAATGCAGAAAGTGAAGCAACTGCGTGAGATTTTCGCTGCAATGATAAAGTACGACTTTAATTTTGAAACAGTACGTAGGTTTAGGGTATATTTGCTGGATGGTTTGAGTACTTACAAATAACTGTATGATAGAAAAATGCGCGAGGCTCAGCAGTCAAGCAAGCCTTCCACATCAGCCACAGCAGACGACGAACCTCAACCTTCGACATCAAGGCGGGCAGTCATAGGAGAAGATGAGCTGCCTGCCCTGATCGATGATGAGATGACACCCCCGTGTCCCACCACCCCAACGTCCGGGCCCCGGACAGATACTGTACCGATTCACGAAGAGCGCAGCGGTAGCCGGGAGGCACACAGCACATCTTTAAGAAAAAAGCCGAAATAAACATGCTAATTAATTAGGTGCCGCCTAGCACGTAATTGTCGGCCCAGATCAGAGGCGATGCAATCGGCAATCACCTCTGATCTGTGCCAACATTTACGTGTCTGAAAAGAGGATGCTGTCCAAGTTGCATGCCATCTTGGACAATGTCTCCCATCCACTTCATAATGTACTGGGTGAGCACAGGAGTACATTCAGCCAGAGATTCATTCCTCCGAGATGCAACACAGAGCATCATAGGAAGTCATTCCTGCCTGTGGCCATCAAACTTTACAACTCCTCCCTTGGAGGGTCAGACACCCTGAGCCAATAGGCCGGTCCTGGACTTATTTCCTAGCACAATTTACCTATTACTATTTATCTATTTATGGTTTTATTACTGTTTATATTTATGGGCAACTGTAACGAAAACCAGTTTCCCCCGGGATCAAAAAAGTATGACTATGACTACTACTACTATACTTTGTGTTATTTGGCATGATTTGGTAGGTTATTTTTGGGTCTGCGAACGCTCACAATATTTTCCCATATAAATAAATGGTAATTGCTTCTTCACTTTACGGCATTTCAGCTTACGAATCATTTCATAGGAACGCTCTACCTTCGGATGGCGGGGGAAACCTGTATATAAAGAGTAAAAGGGAGGTGAGAGTTGATATTGGACCACTGGAAAATGATGCTGGTGAGGTAGTGATGGGGGACAAAGAAATGGCAGATTAACTAAATGGGTACTTTGCAACAGTCTTCACTGTGGAAGACTCTAGCAGTGTGCCAGAGGTCAGTGAGTGTCAGGGAGAAGGAGGAGTGCCATTGCTATTACAAAGGAAAGTGTGCTAGGCAAACTGAAAGGTCTTAAGGTGGATGTGTCTCCTGGACCAGGTGGACTACATCCCAGAGTCCTGATAGAGGTTGCTGAAGAGATAACAAATGCATTGGTCATGCTTTTTCAAGAATCATTTGATTCTGGCGTGGTTCTGGAGGTGTAGAAGATTGCAAATGTCACTCCACTCTTTAAGATGGGAGGAAGGTAAAAGAAAGGAAATTATAGGCCAGTTAGCCTAACCTCAGTAGTTGGAAAAGTGTGGAGTCTATTATTAAGGATGATGTTTTGGGGTACTTGGAGACTAATGATAAAGTAAGTCAAAGTCAGCATGGTTTCTATAAAGAGAAATCTTGCCTGACAAATTTGTTAGAGTTTTTCGAGAAAGTAACAAGCAGGGTGGACAAAGGAGAGGCAGTGGATGCCATTTACCTGGATTTTCAGAAGGCATTTGATAAGGTGCCACACATGAGGCTGCTTAACAAGATAAAATCATATGGGGTACAGGAAAGATACTGGCACGGGTAGTGGAATGGCTGACAGGCAGGAGGCAAGAGGCAGTGAGTGGGAATAATAAAAGGCCTTTTCTGGTTGACTGCCAGAAGTTGGTATTGGGACCGCTACTTTTCAGATTGTTTGTCAATGATTTGGATAATAGAATTGATGGCTTTGTGGCAAAGTTTGCAGATGATACGAAGATAGCTGGAGGTGTAGGTAGTGCTGAGGAAGCAATACAATTGCAGCAGGACTTAGATAAGTTGGAAGAACAGGCAAAAAAGTGGCAGATGGAATACAGTATTGAAAAATGTATGATAATGCATTTTGGTAAAAGGAACAATAGTGCAGACTGTTATCTAAATGTGGAAAAATTTCAAACGTCAGAGGTGCTGAGGGACTTAGGAGTCCTTGAGCAAGAGTCCCAGAAGATTAATTTATAGGTTGAGACTGTGGTAAAGAAGGCAACTGCAATGTTGGCATTTGTTTTGGGGGAAATAGAATATAAAAGCAAAGAGATAATGCTGAACCTTTATAAGACACTAGTCAGACCACACTTGGAGTATTGTCAACAGTTTTGGGCCCCATATCTCAGAAAGCATATATTGTCGTTGGAGAGAGTCCAGAGAAGGTTCACAAGGATGATTCTGGGAATGAAGGGGTTAACATGTCAGGACCATTTGGCAGCTTTGGGCCTATACTCACTGGAATTTAGAAGAATGTGGGGGGATCTCATTGAATGTTGAAAGGATTAGAAAGGGTGGATGTGGAGAGGATGTTCCCTATGGTGGGGGTATCCAGAACTTAGAGGGTAGAACCTTTTAGAACAGAGAGTAATGAATCTATGGTATGCTCTGTGGAGGCAAAGTCCATGGGTATACTTAAAGCAGAAGCTGATCATTTCCTGATCAGTCAGGGCATCAAAGGATATGGTAAGAAGGCAGGTGTATGGGGTTGAGTCGGATCTGGATGGAATGGCAGTTCTACTCCTGTGACTTATGGTCTTATGGAGTTGCTGTGATATGGTGAACTATGATCTTTGACCAGAGTTTTTGCTGTGTGTGTGGCAGTGGCTTTCTTTGCTGGAGTAGCTTCCACTATTGCCAGTGCATCTGAGTATCCTTGATACTTTGGTAAAGAATTATAGTCTACCTGTAATTGTAAAAATGGATCAGGAGGGACAGGAGCAAATAATTGTGGTAGCTTTTTTGCTACTCCAGGATTTGGTTTCTGGCACGTCATGCACCTTTCAAACGTTTGTTGAGCTTGAGCCTTGAACTTCAGATTCCAGCACCAATGGGAGAAGCTATTGATTATCTTTTGCACTCCAATGTGTCCTAGAGCTTGCGTCTCTCAAATATCTTCTATGTTCATCTGATACAGAGTTCAACTTTGCTTCCATAATTTCAGTTGTTGGCTTCACTGTATTTGATCTTTTACTCCTTCGTATGCTGCCCTTTCTTGCAATTTCATCAGCAAATACATTTCCACAGCTTTCCATTGTGGTCATTTTAGAATGGCTTTCACATTTTAATACAGCATCTTCTGACAGCAGCTGTATGACATCCAGAAGTTCTTGTACTAGTTGCCCATTTTTCATTTGGGTAACTACAGCTGTAAGAAATCCTCTGTCTCCATAAATTTTGAAAATGATGAACAACTCCAAAAGCATATTGAGAATCAGTGTAGATATCAGCTGATCTTCCTTCTGCCAATTTACAGGCTTTGGTTAAAGCTTTTAGTTCTGCCTGTTGTACAGAGGTACCAGGAACCATTCTTTCTGATGCCAGCATTTAAGTCCAGAGCAACCACGAGAATTCCCCCCTCAATCATTGAGGAGCCATCAGTGTTCAGACCTTTGTCAGAGTAATAACTAACATGATACCATCGGACTCCATGTTGTTGAGTTAAGGCTGCCATCATGTATTTATCATAGACATACAGGGTAAATGGTTTACCTGTATCAGGGATTCTTAATGCAGGTAAAATACACAGTGTCACCTTTAACATTTGAAATGCTTTCTGTTGTTTTCCATTAGGAGTCACAGGGTTGTCTGAGCATTTACTGCCCTTCAGTATATTGTTGAGTGCTTGAGCATTAACTGATGGATCTGCCACAAGCAGATCCATCAATGGTTTCATCTTCAGTCCTGTGTGCCTTCACTCCCTACGTCTTTATTGGAGCAAGCTGTGACATAGCTGTCAATCTTGCTGTTCTATAAGTGTTATTCTCATCTGAGGTGCTAGCGACCACTGTAGAGTCCATGTCACCCTGTTATTCTTGGGAGTTCAGATGGTATCACTGTCTCAGGAGACTATTCGATATGAGCTGTAGCTCCTCAGCCGTAGTTTCAGAAGTAGATGCTTCCCAGGGTTGGACATCAGTGTCACCAGCAGGACTGCCTACTTGAAGTCGAGGCTGTGGTTTTCCATTTTGTTTTTGAACTCTGAACAATGCATTTCAATTGAATTACGGTATTATTCTTTCACTCGTTCGGTTAATGCAAAGATGTGCATGTTGAACGTTTTACTGTCCATCATGCTGTCTTTGTAGTTTATCGCAAGTTTTGTTTTTCTTTTGATTAGTAAAAGACTTGTCCCGATAACTCTTTCAATCACTCACACATTCAATCAAACTGATCACGTGGTCTTACTTCTAAATCAGAAGCAGGCATTTTCTTGATACTTACTATCATCTAGGAGCCACGTTTCATTAGATTCAACATCAATGGATATATTCTGTCAGGATCCTCTCATTAACCTTATCAAACCGGTGGTTTTATTCAAGTAAGAGCTCAAACCTCAGTTAGCTGTTCCCATGTAACTGGAGATTCTGTAGTTGGTTTCACAACGTTGACCATTATTTTGATTCGATCTTAATTTGTACATACCTTTTGTTACTTTGACTGTGATCTCAAAGTAATAATAGTTTGCAGCTGAAATTTTAATAGGTTGACCAGCAGCCCAAATGTAATTCTTTTTTCCCCGTGCTCTGCTAGCTTGCATGTATTTAAGTTTTCTCAAGCACTCCACCGTCTTCCACAAATTTATTATCCTTTTATCTGCGCTCCACTGCTTATACGAATTTAAGTTTTGATACTCTACTGGTTTCTCACATGGCTCTACCAGGTTGTGTTTCCTTTTTACAGATCTGTTTTTAAAATAGCAATGTAGCAGTTCCTCGCTTCTAAATCCAAACCAATGAGGTATAGGCCAGAGCTACATTTTCTCTCAGGCAATTTGGAACATAGGAGTAATTTCTTTCTGCTTTTGTTGCTTGCTAAAAAGTCCACTTTGTCTGGGCAATTCTTCCAAGTTCTAAATCTCTGTATTTGTCCTACTGTTGGATTTGTTGGATTCTGCTGTTTAAATCCAAGGTTCTTTTAAAAGTCAGGAAAGAAGCACAAAACTTGTTGCTTTACGATGATTTTATTAAGAATTATAGAATAAGGGAAATTCAACAGACAGTGACAAAGGTCAACAAAGCAAAGAGAGCAGGACGAAGAATAAAAGATGGTGCCTCGCATAGAACAGCCATTTTTATACTACAGGGGTAAGGAAAATTCCATTCAAATCTATAGATAAGAATTAACCAATTAGATTATGAGGACACTCAGTCCTCGTTTATTGTCATTTAGAAATGCATGCATTAAATTATGATACAATGTTCCTCCGGTATGATATAGTCATAGTCACACTTTATTGATCCCAAGGGAAATTGGGTTTCGTTACAGTTGCACCAACCAAGAATAGAGTATAAATATAGCAATATAAAACCATAAATAATGTTATTTATGTATTATTAAATATGTAAATTATGCCACAGAAACACAGAAATGTCACAGAAACACAAAACAGTCCAAGACTAAAACTGACAAAAACCACATAATTATAACATATAGTTACAACAGTGCAAAGCAATACTGTAAGTTGATAAGAGCAGACCATGGGCACGGTAAAAAAAAAAGTCTCAAAGTCCCGGTAGCCCATCATCTCATGCAGACAGTAAAAGGAAGAAACTCTCCCTGCCATGAGCTTCCAGTGCCGCAAACTTGCCAATGCAGCATCCTGGAAGCACCTGACCACAGTCCGACTCTGAGTCCGTCCAAAAACTTTGAACCTCCGACACCGAGCACGGAGCACCTTCTCTACCGAGCGCTTCGACCCCAGCCCTGGCCGCCAAGCAACAGACAAAGCCGAGGATTCGGGCCTTCCCCTCCGGAGATTTCGGATCACACAAAACAGCGAAACAGGCATTCCAGAAGTTTCACCAGATGTTCCTCCATGCTCTCACGTCTGCCTCTATCAAATCAGAATTGTGCACGGCCTCCTACTTGACAGATTACAGATATTCATCACTGGAGAGGCTGCACACGCTGCGTCGTGCCGCCATCTTCTCCTCCTCCAATTAGAAAGCTATTTTTCAATACTGCAGTACCCTTAACCAATGAGAAAAAACTTATTTAAGTAATGCAGAATAAAGAAACTTTCAGAACATTTCAGAATTATACTCTGTTTTGCCACAAGAGACATATTGAACTGTTACATGCATATAAGAACTGCTTAAAATACAAGCAGATAATTAATTGTTCAACCACAAAGAAAATAACAATTAAACAGTCTAATCTAAGAAATAAGCAATCAGATCCATCACCATTGTTACAGAAAATAAATCGGATTCTTTTACATGGAACAAATGTGTTTAACTTTTTTCCTTTGGATAGGGTGTGATTTAAAAAAAATGTTCCCTCTACTTCTGAAGGGTGTCAGCCTGAAATGTCGACTGTGCTCTTTTCCATAGATGCTGCCTGGCCTGCTGGGTTCCTCCAGCATTTTGTGTGTGTTCCTCCGCTTCATTGTTGGGTAAGATTGATTTCATTTTTGGTTTTGCTTTATATTATGAAATGCGGAAGCTAGGAATAAATTATCTAATTTTAATCTCTACAGATAGATGGAACAGGGATGAGAATAGAAACTATCGAGGCAAATAGAAAATTTGCCTTCTGAAATCCCAACTATGTTTTTGTTTATTTATACTTAATATGTCTACCATTTGGCTTCTCTGACTCTTGTGGTTGATAGGAATATGAGAAAACTCTTGCTTGGACCTTTTTTGAACCTTTTGTAACAGCATGCGTCAGTGAGTAAGTGAGAAATCGCTTTTCCTTTGAAATCAATATTTTCAGGATATACCTTTCAATTCCCCTGCTGAGGTTGTATTGAGCTTTAAGAACTTGTGCTTTATCACTGAGTCAAACAAATATGAACATGTTTGTATGTTGTTATCATAGAATGAGGAGTTCAAAATATGGTGCTTCCCTGCATAAAGAGTGTACATTCAGGAGTCAGTTTCAGAATACAGAGTGTCAGCATGTATGATTGTGATGAGGAGAAATCTCTTTATGCAGAAGATTAGGAAACTTCGGAATTCACGTTCAGGACTCAGTCCTTGAATTATTTCAAAGTGAAGGTCAGTAGATTCCGACATAAAGGAAGCCCAAGGAAAATATGGAAATATAGCTAAAGGTCAGCCTTGAACTTGAATTCTGAACCAGGCTCAAAGGGTCAAATAGCTAGCTAAGGAGCCTATTTCATGTGCTGATGATAAAATCTTGTGCCAAATGCAGACACAATCAAGGGTGCTAATTGTTTTTATTTCAATTTCCTCTGCAGGGTTAAGTACTTTTCTCTCAATAGATGACCAATAAAATCACACTTTCCAAAATGTCAGCAGGGGAATTGTAGGGACATGAGACGTGCAGATTTCAAAAATGTGATTTCTTTGAGCCGTCAATTGTAGATCATTTTTATTTTAAAATACTCTATACATTAAAATAAACTTCATTCAGATATTGTGTGTGTTGGTAAACAGGTGTACTGCTTGTATTATTGATTTCCAGAAATAAAAAGATCATCTTTACCTTCAGTGAGTGGACTGGAAACTGTTAGAATCTTGCAATATATTTGTTTTGTTGAACCTGGTGCTAAAAGGAAAGCTGCTCAACAGCTGTAAATTTTAAAGGTGTTGTCTGAGAAAGATTGGTAATCACTGTAGTTCTGTTCCCTCTTCCCAATTTCGAATTTAACTTTACAGGATAGACTGAAAAATGTTCTTTTAGTACTGATGTAAGGATACCTTAAATTAACTTGTTTAAGCATCCACACATTTCTCAGCAACACACATAAAAGTTGCTGGCGAACGCAGCAGGCCAGGCAGCATCTCTAGGAAGAGGTGCAGTTGACGTTTCAGGCCGAGACCCTTCGTCAGGACTAACCAACGAAGTCCTGACGAAGGGTCTCGGCCTGAAACGTCGACTGCACCTCTTCCTAGAGATGCTGCCTGGCCTGCTGCGTTCACCAGCAACTTTTATGTGTGTTGCTTGAATTTCCAGCATCTGCAGAATTCCGGTTGTTTGTACACATTTCTCAGTACAAGTCTGCAGCACAGAACTTATTGAATGTATTTAATATCAGATACAACCATGTGTATGGCCCATACCAGGTGGTATGTGAGGGAAGGGTAATCAAAAGTATAAACACAATTTTATGCAACTCACAAAAGGATTAGTGGTATTTTAGCAGATATTCAATATAATGTCCATTTCACATGAATGAACAAATGCAAAATCCAAAGATTTAAAGCCACAAATAATACAAAGCCGTAGCATTTAGCTTGACTAATGCTAATTTTATAGGAAGTTGTTTAAATGTTCATGTTTTGTCTCTTGTCTTTTACCAAGTTTTTTTTAAAATAATAGACTTCCAATTTTATTGATTACTCCTGTACTTATTCTTCCCACAGAGTGCTTTTCTCTGCATTTCTAGAATAAGCCAGAAACATTGTGAAATGTCTTTCCAATCATCATGAATATAAGTACTTAGAGGAGAAGGATGTTCTACAGATATTGCAGCTCTGTTGAAAAAAGGAAACCACCACAGCAGAAAACCATTCCACAATGATGAATTTTAGCATTAAATTCTCAGTAGGTCATTTTTCAGATTAGGGCACTGAGTTTTTCAATATATGTACCTGTATGCTTAAGGTTTCACTTTGAAAATGAAGTGGAATGAAAATGTGTGGAAGAGATTCCTGTTCTCATGCTTGCACTCAAAAATATTCCCTGGACAAAGTAAAGCAGGAAATTGGGTGGGAAGGATCACACCCGTCCAACAGTCTACTTGACTTTCTGCCAATTTAGGTGAACAGTGGAAAGTTCAGACTATGTTACTGAATTGTCCCTGATCAAGTTTCCTCCGTGCACAGAATCAGACTGTTTGTCCAACATCCAGGACTGGTTGAGTAGAAATTTCCTCCAACTACTTACTGGAAAACATTTATCCATAGTCTAGATTTAACTATTTCATCACCTTGCTCACTGATCTCCTTCTTTCAGTAAACTTGAATCACTATTTTCTGTCTGTATTTTGTGGCGCATTTATTATGGTAATCTGTTGTGTAGGTAGAAGCAAATGAGTATAGTCAAGTATTGACACTTTGTCTTAGTTAGGTGTTTAGTCTATTTTTGTTAGAGGCAACTGGGGAATGATTTTTTTTGTTGACTGTTAATTGGAACATTATTAGACTGCTTAAATACCCAAGCTTTGCTAATTCAGATATAGCTTATTTCGCTAGTTGAACGATTAGTTACCTAATTATGCTGTTATACTGCTTTGTATCTCTAATATCACTATTAGACTGCAAGTTAGACTGTTATATCGCTAATTTAGTTTCATTATTTTTTATGGCTACAAGATTGTTTGTCTTTTCTGGTTTTATAATAAAGGATCAAAAGTTCCTTTTTCAATTTGGGAATTCATTATCTGGAAGCACATTACATAGTGCCAAGTAGCCTGACTTAATTATAACAAATGAACTCCAGTCTACGGCAAAAGATTGCCTCGGACCCATTGACAAAATTGGAATTAATACTGACAACAACATATTGGAAACAGGAGCAACTTGCAGTAGTATTATCTGCGACTCTTTGTTGATTCAGGCTGTGTATTTGTGGCTTGAACACAGTTTTGAACGGTCAGTGTTGTCTATCCATTGAGGACCATTGCTCAATCATGTGATGTTTGCCTGGGGGCTTGTCGCTCTTTTTTATTGAAGCTGAAATATTTTGTTTGCTGACATATTGCAGATGTCTTCCTCTGTAAAGACTGATGCAAAATACACATTCAGTTCCTCTACTATCTCTGTGTCTGTCATTACAATATCTCCAGCGTCATTTTTCTATTGGTCCTATATCTACCCTTAACTCTCTTTTACCCTTTATATACTTAAAAATGCTTTTTGTATCTTCTTTGATATTATTCGACATATCATCTTGTACACCCTTCCCTTGGACAACATCGGTGTTGTGGAGAGGAGAGACTTGCAGCATGGGCAACTGCTGGTCTTCCATACAACCTTGCCCTGGCCTGCCCCCTGGAGAGTGAAGACTTTCCAGGCGTAGATCCATGGTCTCGCAAGCCTTATTTATCTTGTACACCTCTATTAAGTCATCTGTCATCCTCCTTCACTCCAGAGAGAAAAGCCCAAGGTCACTCAACTTTTCCTCATAAGACATGCTCTGTAATCCAGGCAGCATCCTGATAAACGTCTTCTGCACCCTCTCCAAAGCCTCCACATCCTTCCTATAATGAGATGACCAGAATGGAACCCAGTACTCCAAGGATATCCAAACCAGGGTTTTATGGATTTGCAACATTACCTCACCATTTTTGAACTCAACCCCACAACTAATGAAAGTCAACACACCATACACCTTCTTGACTACCCTATCAACTTGTGTGCGGACTTTGAGCGGGCTATGGATATGGATCCCAAGATCCCTCCATTCCTCCACACTGCTAAGAATCCTGCCATTAGCTGTGTACTCTGCTTTCAAGATCAACTTTTCAAAGTGTATCACTTCACACTTTTCCAGATTGAACACCATCCTCTACTTTTTAGCACAGTTCTGCATCCTATCAATGTCCCATTGTAACCTACGAAAACCTTCTGTACTCTTCACACCATACCTTAACCCATATTGTCTCTTGAGAGAGTTGGGGGAATCATGTTCTTGCTTAAGTTTATGTTACTGTTTATATTTCAAGACAGTGGTTCTCCACTATTCGAAACTGAAACTGTCAACAAAGAATACTGTGTAGACTGAATTAAAACTAGACAGCAAGACAATAGCAGATGTACCAAACATGTACAACATTTTCATTTTCAAATTTCTGAAGAAGAAAATTTCAGTAATACTGTTTCTAAAAAAAAACCATGGACAGAAACTTGTTGAATACTCATTGAGCAAGCAGGTGACTCTGATGAAAATAATAAGAAATATAGGAAAATCCACAAGACCCGATGTTTTGGACTCCTGATATTGAAAGTAGAGTACTCTAGAGGGAAAGAACTCTTCTACTCAATAACTTGATTTGGAATGCATTGAAGCTTTGAGGAAGAAATAATTGCAACGTTTAAGAAAATCGAATGAACTAAACTGTTTTGCAAAAGAGACTTCATGGTTTGGTTAGGAGAATGGTCATCTCTCTTGCTGCACCGTTCTTGGATTCAGGATCTATATACTTCCATTGGAAAGTTGCTGATCTCACTCTGTGTTCTAAGATTGGTGGGACTGGTAAACCAGCTGACCACAGATCAGTCATTTTAATGATGCCATGCCAGAAAGCTGCAGAACCAACCCTTAAGGAGCGAGTTATTTAGCATTTCGGCATTATTTAGCATTTTAAAGGGTATGACTACCTTAGATGAATTTGTTGAATGCCTGATTATTAGAATAGATCCTGCTTCATCTCTGAATGTTACGATTTGGAACTTTCTGGTCTTTAATGAAATGTAACCTACAGGACATTCACACATAGTCAAGTTTTTGAAAAGTTGATGGAAAAGTCAAAATCAACAAGAAAGCAGTTGTAGTGATGAAATATGGTGTTACAGGTAATTAATTTTCATTATATTAATATTCTAAATGAATAGAAATGTGTCCTGTCTGTGTTGTAAATGAACATGCTAATAGAAAATGCACATTATACTGCTGATTTCTAAACCTGAGTCCCATTAAATGATTTGGAACCACATTTAATGGTCACGATAAGGGGAAATTTCTTACTAATGACAGTTAGTTAAAAAGGTTTGTAAGTATAACTGTTGACAAGAGGAGCCTTGAATTTGATGAAAATAGATGAACTGAGGTCAAAGTGATGACGAGAATTTGCCCTGTGAATTGATCTACTATGGACTTAAGAAAAATAAATTGGAGTATTTACTATTTCTTAAGAAACTAAACAGCTGCAAAGAAATCTTAAAACAAAGTACATTAATCATTAAAACATTAAGGGCTACTTACATAATGACATTAATATCTGAATGTATACCAAGGATGATAGATAGTGACTTGTTGGGTAGCACAGGGGTCATATTTGGACTTAAGTTTTTCACAATCTGGATCGAAGTTTGACAGAAGGGCTCAAATAAGGTGCAAGTTTGCTGACAACACTGAATTTGGTATTGATAAGGGTGTAAAGATGCTACAAAGGGATATGGCTGTAACAGAGTATCTGATCAAGAGCATGATAGAATATAATGTGAAAAACAATGAGGTCATCCACTGTGGTACACAATGGAAAACAGTTTTTTTTTTAGATTATGAGGACACTCAGTCCTTGTTTATTGTCATTTAGAAATGCATGCATTAAGAAATGACACCATGTTCCTCCAGTATGATATCACAGAAAAACAGGACAGACCAAGACCAAAACTGACAAAAACCACATAATTATAACATATAGTTACAACAGTGCAAAGCAATACCGTAATTTGATAAAGAGCAGACCATGGGCACAGTAAAAAAAAAAGTCTCAAAGTTCCGATAGCCCATCATCTCACGTAGATGGTAGAAGGGAGAAACTCTCCCTGCCATGAACCTCCAGTGCCACAAACTTGCCAATGCAGCACCCTGGAAGCACCCAACCACAGCTGACTCTGAGTCCGTCCGAAAACTTCGAGCCTCTGATCAGCCCTCCGACACCGAGCACCATCTCTGCCGAGCGCCTCGACCCTGCCCCGGCCGCCGAGGACTCGGGGCCTTCCCTTCTGGAGATTTCGGATCACACAGTAGCAGTGGCAGCGAAGCAAGCATTTCAGAAGTTTCGCCAGATGTTCCTCCATGCTCTCACGTCTGTCTCCATCAAATCATGATTGTGCACGGCACCCTACTTGACAGATAACAGATATTCATCACTGGAGTGGCTGCTGCGTGCTGTGTCGCGCTGCCATCTTCTCCTCTTCTATTTGTTCAATAGTAAGAGACTGGGTCATGTTGATATTCAACAGTAGGAATGCATTCAGACTTTACTGAAGATCAACGTGGAGATGCAACAGTCCATTCAAATGGCAAATAGAATGATAGCCTTGTACAGGAAGGGAAAGAGAAAACAATAGCTAAGAAGTCTTATTGCAATTGTGTAGGGCCTTGGTAAAGCTGCATCTGAGTGGAATGCACAGTTTGGTCTCCTGAACTAAGAAAGGACATACTTGCCAGAGAGGTAATTTGCCTACCGACTCACTGATCAACAGATGACACAATAGCCATTTCTCTACATACCGTCCTTACACATCTGGAGAAGAAGGATGCTTATGTGAGAATGCTGTTCTTGGACTACAGTTCAGCATTCAACACCATAATTCCGTTCAGGCTCGACAGGAAGCTCAGAGACCTCGGACTTGACCCTGCCTTGTGCAGCTGGATTCTGGACTTCCTGTTGGATTGCTGGCAGGTGGTGAGAGTGGGCTCCCTCACCTCCACCCCTCTGACTCTCAACACAGGAGCCCCTCAGAGCTGTGTACTAAGTCCCCTTCTTTACTCCCTGTATACCCATGACTGTGCCGAAACCGACAGCTCTAATCTGCTAAATTTGCCAACAACACTACATTGATTGGCCTAATCTCAAATAATAACGAGATGGCCTACAGGAAAGAAGTCATCTCTCTGACACAGTGGTGTCAAGAAAACAACCTCTCCCTCAATGTCGCAAAAACAAGGGAGCTGGTTGTGAATTACAGGAAGAATAGAGAAAGGCTTACCCCTATTGATATCAATGGATCTGGGGTTGAGAAGGTAAACAGCTTTAAGTACCTTGGAATCCACATCACCAAGGACCTCACGTGATCTGTACACGCCAGCTGTGTGGTGAAAAAGGCACAACAGCGCCTCTTTCACCTCAGAAGGTTCAGGAAGTTTGGTATGGGCTCCCAAATCCTAAGAACTTTTTAGAGAGGCACAATTGAGAGCATCCTGACTGGCTGCATCACTGCCTGCTATGGGAACTGTACCTCCCTTAATTGCAGGATTCTGCAGAGAGTAGTGCAGGCAGCCCAGCGCATCTGTAGTCGTGAGCTTCCCACGATTCAGGACGTTTACAAAGACAGGCATGTAAAAAGGGCCTGTAGGATCACTGGGGACCCAAGGCATCCCAACTGCAACCTATTCCAGCTGCTACCATCCGGGAAGCGGCACAGCAGCATAAAAGCCAGGAACAACAGGCACTGGGACAGCTTCTTCCACCAGGCTATCAGACTGATTAACACATGCTGATTTGAATGTACGTTTGTATTTCTATGTTACACTGACTGTTCTATTTATTATAAATTACTATGATTGCACATTGCACATTTAGATGGTGACGTAATGTAAAAGTTTTTACTCCTCCTGTATGTGAAGGATGTAAGAAATAAAGCCAGTTCAATTCTAATGATTGGTTCCAGGGATTGTGGGCATGCTGCATGAGGAGAGTCTGAGTGGACTAGGATTGCATCCTCCAGTATTTAGATAAATGAGAAGAAATCTCATTGAAATCAACAAAATTCTGAAAGGGCTGTACAGGGTCGGTGCAGGAAAAGTATTTACCTTGACTGAGAAGTCTCCGACAAGGTGTAACTGTTCCAGAATAAGGGTTGTGCTGCTTAGGACCAAGATGAAGAGAAAAGTTTATAATGTAACTGCTGTGTCAAAGAAAAATTGGATAGATTTCTGGATATAAAGGAATCAAGGGGTAAGAAGATAGTGCTTTAAAATAACTGCAAGCTAGAAGATCAATCTTGATCTTGATACATGGCCCACTCCTGTTCTTGGCCCACTGAGCAAAAGTGCTGCTGGGTGCCATTTAAATATTAGGGCCAGTGTTTGCCCATTCTACCAATAAGTCAGGTCTCCCTGAAAACTCTGAATATCTATGTGATTGTTTGCAACACTTCTAAGCTTCGTGCCACATGCAGACTTGAAATTCTAGTTTATTCATCGTTGTCAGGTCGCACCTGGAATTTCCAGTTGGTGGACGACTTCCCTCCATGCCACTCTGGCATATTGGGAAATCGTGTTTGTGGCTGGTTACAGCAGTAGTTTGCCTTTCCCTTCTGCCGGGTGAGTTTAAAGAGATCACCACCTCTTGCAGTGAATGACCAGGACGTCTAAGTAAACAACAGGAATTCTGCAGATGCTGGAAATTCAAGCAACGCACATCAAAGTTGCTGGTGAACGCAGCAGGCCAGGCAGCATCTCTATGAAGAGATGCTGCCTGGCCTGCTGCATTCACCAGCAACTTTTGTGTGTGTTGCAGGACGTCTAAGTGCCTTGTTGTGCTCTCAGCACTCCACAAACACCTGCTGGCCTGCCTTCTTGACTGTTGGACCATTAATTGGTCTCTTCCGCTCAATCCACCAGGGCCAGACTTCACACACTGGGATAGGCAGATCCCCTACCTCACCGAGGGTTGAAGACCCATCGGCTACTCTCACCTGGTTTGGCCCGTCTGCCGAGACGGTTTACCGGGGTATAGCCGCTGCGCGTGCTGCAGCTACTTGGAGCCACAGGTGAGAGCTGAGCGTCAGGTGGGGACCAAAGGTGGACGAGCTGCCCTGGAAAGGGCACGGCAGGCCTCCCCACCAGAGGTGCTACCCCTCCCTAGACGCCCCATACACCCCAGTTTATTGATAGTTCATTGACCTCAGCACCAACTGAATGATACACCAGTATATATTCAGTTCTTGTCTGAAAAACTGGAACCCCTTGCTCAGTTTCATATTCAGGAACCTTCTGTCTCTTCACTTTCTCTGGTTTTAAGTTTGTTTGGTTGTTTAATCAAACACCGTTTCAAAGTACATGAATTGCATCTTTTCTCTTTTTTCCTACCAAGAGATAAGTTACAGACCAACAATACAAATCCATGTTGAGCAAAGGAAAATCTGCAGATGCCTGAAACCCAAAATAAAAAAAGTGCTGGAGGAACTCAGAAGGCCAGGCAACGTCTATGGAAAAAAGTACAGTTGACGTTTTGGGCTGAGACCCTTTAGCAGGACTGGAGGGAAAAAAAAAATGAGTAGATTGAAAAGGTGGGGGGGGGAGAGGGGGAGAAACACAAGGTGATGGGTCAAACCAGGAGGGGGAGGGGTGAAGGAAAGAGCTGGGCAGTTGATTGGTGAAAGAGATACAGGGCTGGAGAAGGGGGAATCTAACAGGAGAGAACAGAAAGCCATAGAAGAAAGAAAAGGGGAAAAGATCACTAGAGTAAGGTGATAGGTGGGCAAGGAGATAAGGTGAGAGAGGGAAGGGGGGTTGAGGAATGGTGAAGTGTGGCGGGGGGGGGAATTCCCGGGAATTTCGAGAAATTGACGCTTGTGCCATCAGGTTGGAGGCAACCCAGATGGAATAGAAAGTGTTGTTCTATGTTGTTTTGTTTTATTCATTAAGCCTATATATATTTCCAAGTGCCAATTACAATTTTCCACAGTTAATTGTTAATTCACAGCTATTTGATACCACTTAGTGAATAGGTGGATCTGTAAATTTGAGATTTATGTCACCAGAGCTCCCACTAGTCCCCACAGTTACAACTTTAGATCCCTCAAGAGGTTTTAGTGTATCCCCACATGGCAGTTGATGCTCAGTAAACTTTTGAGTAACTTGTGTTCATCAACATTTATCTCATGCGGAAGAACTTGAAAGAATGTATTGTTTCAGGAGTTGGTTGTTGAGCATGCAACAAACAAGATGGCCTGCACAACGAGCCTCAGGCTTTCTGTCAATCTTTCCATTCTCCACCCTTATCTTCTACTGACCTGACAGATTAACTCTTTCTATGCTCCCCCAAACCCACTTTCCCACCATTCGTCACCCTCAGGCCTCTATTATAGGCAATGGCCTAGATCTGTACTTACCTGTCTTTTTCCATAAGTTATAGCTCATGAGGATGGGGAACTTTTCATTTTTTAAGGCTAATGCCTCCAACACATCACATTAGCAACACATAGCTTTGTAGCATCAGCCCCTCAAAGAAAACACTCATTAGCAGACCATGACGGCCCGATTAGCATTGCATAAAATAGGTGTTGTTCAAATCCTACACGTGTGCATTGAATAGCATGGTTAAGTAACATGGTTTAGTAACATTGACTGCACTTTTTTCCATAGATGCTGCCTGGCCTGCTGAGTTCCTCCAGCATTTTGTGTGTGTTGCTCAGATTTCCAGCATCTGCAGTTTTACTCTTTTGTAAATATTTAGTGCATGGGTTATGATCTGGTCACACTTACAAACCAATTACACTACTTTCTACTTCAGATTTGGTTCAAGCAAGGGGAGGAAATGCCACAAGTTGTTTGGTTCCAATGCATTCAAGAAAGATGGGTAACTGTGGGTGTGTGACATGATATGATGTCAGTTTTGAACAAAGAAACTATCTCAGGAGATGAAGATTTTTTTTTTAATTTTATTTTTATTTGGATAAGGAATTCACAAATATCATGTACTTTTTTCACACATATAACCTTTTCCATTTTTTATATGTATAAAACTACAATTATTTATACATTCTTAAGTACACATTGAGTTGATATAAAAGGAAAATAAACATTTAAATAGATAATTATGTACTGTGGTAAATCTAACCTATTAGGCTAAGTAATGGAATTAGTTGTTAAGAAAAATAGTAATAATAGTTTCCATATAACCCTTCTGGACCATTTCCACTGGTCCAAAATGTTGTATATAAGCCTATGTATCAACCATTGTAGGTGTTTATATCCTAATTTGTTCATGCTTGCTCCTGCCCGCAGACATGGGAGATGAAAATTCAAAGCCAAAATCTATTTAGAAAACATCTAAGACCAAGAGGGAATGAATTAGTCCTGTGTGCAACATTATGAGCTGAAGGGCCTATACTGTTCTATGTATTTACTAAAGGTCACAGGATAGAGGTCAAGAGAGCAGCAAATTTACACGAAAATTTCAGACAGATGAAAGAAGTTTAGAATTTAGTATTCTTTGTTGATTAGAGAAAAAAAATTCAGAGGCAAAAAAAACAAATATGAGTGTTTTAATACTTAAGGGTGAATGAAGAAAGAAACAGTGCTGGATCTAGTTTTTTTTATTCTTATAACATAAAAGAAAGTCCTTTGGGCTATTGAGTCTATGCTAGCTCTCAGAAACATCCAACTGATTTAATCTCCCTACTAATTATCTAGTAACTTGGGAAATTTCTTTCTCACATAACTATCAATTCTATTCCAATTTCCCTAACCACTTGCCTGCAGAAATGATTATTTACAGTAACCAGTTAACCTAATAGCCGTTGAAAAATGGAAGGAAACTGGAGCTCTCAGCAAGACCCACGTGGTCACTAGGAGAAAACGTGTGGTCTCCACAAACTGACTGGCCACTAAAGTTCAGAATTGAACTCCGGTCATTAAAACAGTAAAGGACCTGAGGATCCACTGTACCAGCATAACTAGTTCTGGAAAATGAAATAAAATAAGAGAATGTTTTCAGTGAGAGCTCTTCAAAATAGCAATTCCTATTATCATTAGTTTCAATATGATTATGGAAATGATGCTGAAAATCAAGAGTTCATTAAAATTCAGCGAGTTTGGTACCCTAAAATTAAAACAAAGAGAAATGGAAGATCCTTATTGAGTGATCATGGCATAAACATTAGAGGAGGAAAGGAAGGCCATATGAAGATAGATCTCCTTGGATGGCTTAAGCCAAATTTAGTCTTGTTACATGCACTAAAGTTTAGCAGGCAGGTATTGTACGCTGGTTCATCCTGTGTGTGTTTTATGCATGGCTTTGAAGATGCAATTGTAATATTTGCAAATTAATAACAATTTCTGGAGCCTCATACACTGGTTAAAGTTAATCCATATTTGGATTTTAAAGCTTTAAAGGGAGTGGATATCAGATGCACTGCTGAGAATCATTGTGCATCTTGGAGTCTCCTGATCAGGACAGGAGCACAGATCCAGAAACAAGCAAATTACTTCAGCATCCTGTATCCAGATGTTGGTGGAAATTGTTAAAATTGGAGATGAATCAGAATTAGGTTTAATAACACCAGCATATGTCATGAAATTTGTTCACTTTACAGCAGCAGTACAATGAAATCATCATCATCAGGTGCCATGCCCAGTTTGAGCTTTTGCTGCCGTGGCCCACACACTCCTGTTTTGGGTCAAGTGGATTAAATCATTGGTATTCATTTCCAGTTCTTTGGCTGCTGTCTCCATCATCATTTGTCTTTGTCTTCCTCTTGCTTTCTTCCCTTCAATCTTTCCCATAATTACAGTGCATTCTAACTCCTCTTTCCTAATCACATGTCCAATGAAGTTATGTTGCCTTTTCTTGACCTCATACATTATTTCTCTTTTGTGTTTGCTCTGTTCATGACATCCTCATTAGATATTCATTTCGTCCATGATATACTTTGCATCCTTCTCAAAAACCACATCTCTGCTGCTACAATTCGTTTCCTCATGTTACGAGATATCGTCCAACATTCTGAGCCATATAATATAACTGGATAAACGTAACATTTCAGTACTCTGAGGCAGGTTGTCATGCCTAGTTTAGTATTAGTCAGTATACTTTTCATTCTTTTAGAGGTGTTTTTTGCCATCCCTATTATTCTTTTGATGTCCGTATCGCACCTGCCATCTGATATCACCCAGCTTCCTAAGTAGCAAAAGTTCTGTACTTGTTTTATGCCTTCCCCGTTTATTCTCAGCCTGCAGATAGGATTCTCCTCCTTTTTGGATATCACCATACAGTCTGTCTTTTTGCAATTGATAGATGGACCCATTTTTACACTTTCTATAATTATTAATTATATCAATTAAGTTTTGTAGTTCTTCCTCCATACATGCAATTAACACAGTGTCATCTGCATATCTGAAACTATTGATGTTTTCACCGCCAACTTTGATTCCCAAGGTGTCTCTTATATTTGTAATATTGTTTCACTGTATACATTAAATAAATTGTCTAATGCCTCTCTTGATTTTCATAAACTGACTCAATTCTCCATCTATTCTTACAGCAGCAGTTTGTTCCCAGTACAGATTTCTGATTAGGCGGAGGTCTTTTGAATCTAGATCTAGAGTTTCCTGTAATATTTCAAGTAACTTAATGTGCTTCACTTTATCAAATGCTTTTGTGTAGTTGATAAAACAAACAAATCTTTTTGCACTTGAATAGCTCATTCTGATAGTATCCTTAACATCAATATTGCGTTTCTTGTACCTTTGTCTTTCACAAAACCACATTGTTCTTTACCTATTTCAGCTTGTATCTTACTTTTAGCTCTTGTTATCAAAATTCTTAGAAGTATCTTGGTGATATGACTCATTAAACTTAGGTCCTATGTAATTCACATTCTATTGACCCAGGTTTCTAAGGAAGAGTGATAAATACTGATTTTTTTAATCTCTTCTGGTATTATTCCAGTCTCATAAATATCATTAGTTAAATCAGTAAGTTTTTCAATTCCATAATCTTCAAGGGCGATAATTTGTTCTATTCTAATTCATCAGAACCTGCTGGCTTTCCTTTCTTCATCTTATTTATTGCATTACGAACTTCAGATTTTAAAATACTTGGACCTTCACTGTTTTTCTTAATTTCTGGTTTTTGGCCTCGATCATCTTCAAACAATTCCTAAGTATACTCAGTCCATCTGTTCATAATCTCATCTTTTTCAATGATAATGGTACCATCCTTTGCTTTCAAACATCCACCTGAAGAATAGAAGAGCTTTTTACCAGTGATATTCTTGATTTGTTGATGTAACCTTTCTGGATCAGTAATAAGGATTCTTTCTATTTGCTCACATTCCTGGTTTAACCATTCTTATAACCACATAACCATATAACAATTACAGCACGGAAACAGGCCATCTCGGCCCTTCTAGTCCATGCCAAACTCTTACTCTCACCTAGTTCCACCGACCTGCACTCAGCCCATAACCATCCATTCCTTTCCTGTCCATACAGCTATCCAATTTAACTTTAAATGACAACATCAAACCTGCCTCAACCATTTCTGCTGGAAGCTCATTCCACACAGCTACCACTCTCTGAGTAAAGAAGTTCCCCCTCATGTTACCCCTAAACTTTTGCCCTTTAACTCTCAACTCATGTCCTCTTGTTTGAATCTCCCCCACTCTCAATGGAAAAAGCCTATCCATGTCAACTCTATCAATCCCCCTCATAAGTTTAAATACCTCTATCAAGTCCCCCCTCAACCTTCTACGCTCCAAAGAAAAAAGACCCAACTTGTTCCAACTTTCTCTCTAACTTAGGAGATGAAACCCAGGCAACATTTTCAGTAAGTCTCCTCTGTACTCTCTCAATTTCATTGACATCTTTCCTGTAATTCGGTGACCAGAACTGCACACAATACTCCAAATTTGGCCTTACCAATGCCTTGTACAATTTCAACATTACATCCCAACTCCTATACTCAATGCTCTAATTTATAAAGGCCAGAATACCAAAAGCTTTCTTCACCACCCTATCCACATGAGATTCCACCTTCAGGGAACTATGCACCATTATTCCTCGATCCCTCTGTTCTACTGCATTCTTCAATGCCTTACCATTTACCATGTATGTCCTATTTCGATTAGTCCTACCAAAATGTAGCACCTCACATTTATCAGCATTAATCTCCATCTGCCATCTTTCAGCCCACTATTCTAACTGGCCTAAATCTCTCTGCAGGCTTTGAAAACCTACTTCATTATCCACAACACCACCTATCTTAGTATCATCTGCATACTTACTCATCCAATTTACCACCCTATCATCCAGATCATTAATGTATATGACAAACAACATTGGACCCAGTACAGATCCCTGAGGCACACCACTAGTCACCGGCCTCCTATCTGACAAACAGTTATCCACCACCACTCTCTGGCATCTCCCATCCAGCCACTGCTGAATCCATGTTACTACTTCAATATTAATACCTAACGGTTGAACCTTCCTAACTAACCTTCCGTGTGGAACCTTGTCAAAGGCCTTACTGAAGTCCATATAGACAACATCCACCACTTTACCCTCGTCAACTTTCCTAGTAACCTCTTCAAAAAATTCAATAAGATTTGTCAAACATGACTTTCCACGCACAAATCCATGTTGACTGTTCCTAATCAGACCCTGTCCATCCAGATAATTATATATACCATCTCTAAGAATACTTTCCATCAATTTACCCACCACTGATGTCAAACTCACAGGCCGATAATTGCTAGGTTTACTCTTAGAACCCTTTTTAAACAATAGAACAACATGAGCAATATGCCAATCCTCTGGCACCATCCTCGTTTCTAATGACGTTTGAAATATTTCTGTCAGAGCCCCTGCTATTTCCACACTAACTTCCCTCAAGGTCCTAGGGAATATCTTGTCTGGACCCGGAGACTTATCCACTTTTATATTCCTTAAAAGCGCCAGTACTTCCTCTTCTTTAATCGTCATGGTTTCCATAACTACCCTACTTGTTTCCCTTACCTTACACAATTCAATATCCTTCTCCATAGTGAATACCGAAGAAAAGAAATTGTTTAAAATCTCCCCCATCTCTTTTGGCTCTGCACATAGCCATCCACTCTGATTCTCCAAGGGACCAATTTTTCCCTCACTATCCTTTTGCTAGTAATATAACTGCAGAAACCCTTTGGATTTATTTTCACCTTACTTGCCAAAGCAACCTCATATCTTCTTTTAGCTTTTCTAATTTCTTTATTAAGATTCTTTTTGCATTCTTTATATTCCTCAAGCACCTCATTTACTCCAAGCTGCCTATATTTATTGTAGGTCTCCCTCTTTTTCTGAACCAAGTTTCCAATATCCCTCGAAAACCATGGCTCTCTCAAGCTTTTAACCTTTCCTTTCAACCTAACAGGAACATAAAGATTCTGTGCCCTCAAAATTTCACCTTTAAATGACCTCCACTTCTCTATTACATCCTTCCCGTAAAACAAATTGTCCCAATCCACTCCTTGTAAATCCTTTCACATCTCCTCAAAGTTAGCCTTTCTCCAATCAAAAATCTCAACCCTGGGTCCAGTCCTAACCTTCTCCATAATCTTCTTTGGCTTTTTGACATAAGCTTTTGACTTTTTTATCTGAGGACTTATATTCTATTGGATTTGCTTTCTTCTGTCTCCTTCCTTCCATTAGATTTTTGATTTCATCTGTCATCCATTTATTCTTCGTGCTTTTTTTCTTTTTCAAGAATCACTGACTTTGCTGATTCTACCAAGGCATCCTTTAGAGAGTTATATTTCATTTCTACATGATTGCTATCATCTTCAACAGATTCTATTTCTAGACTTTGAAATCTATTCCTTACTTCAATTGTAAATTCTTGTCTTAAGTTTTCTTCTTTAATTAATTGCAAGGAGTCAAGGGATTGTTCAGGTATTTGCTTCTTTAGTTTTTTTAAGTTTTACTTTTACATGACATATTACTGGGTTATGGTCACTATTACAGTCTGCACCTAGATATGTTTTGCATTGAGTCGCTAAGTTTCTAAATCTTTGGTTTATAGTAATAAAGTCAATTTGACTTCCAGTGTTATCACCTGGACTTTTCCAGGTCCACAAGCATCTTGGATGGTTTTTAAAGTAGGTATTCATAATGACCTGATTATCCCTAGTCCAAACTTTCCTATGGTATTTCCATCAGCACCTTGCCCTACTTTAGCATTTAGATCTCCCATGACAATAACAATATCTTGAGATTTGCATTCATTCTTTGCTTGTTCAAGCTCTTCATAGAATTTATCTATATCCTCATTTGTTCTATCTGTTGTTGGTGCATATACCTGTATAATTGTGAAATCAAATGGTTGTCTAATGAAATACATGATAAATATAGAGAAAAAAATTACCGTAAGCATATATACAGATATGTTTGTTAAGTTGAAATAAGTAGTGCAAAAAAAATAGTGAGGTAGCCTTTCTGGGTTAAATGTCCATTTTGAAATCAGATAGCAGAGGGAAAGAAGCTGTGCTATTTCTTTAGCAGTTTGAACGGGGCACGACTGCCCAAGCGCATGGAGGTCAGCCAGTGAGAACAGTGAGAAGAGTTTAAAAAGGAGACAGCTTTATGGAGCAGGCAATGGAGTAGAAGAAGACAGAGTAGGAAGGCTTTGGCTCAACGGGGCTTAGGTGATAAAAGGTCGAGGCAAGGTAGGTTGCCAGTTTAGAATACAGACGGAAAGAAGGTGTGTGTGGCCAGTTTTCTGTGCTTGGTGTCAGATGTGGGAGGTCCTGGAGACTCCAAGTCCTCCTGGACAACCACATCTGCACCGAGTGTGTTGAACTGTAGTTCCTTAGGGACCTGGAGATGCAGCTCGATGACCTTCATCTAGTCAGGGAGAGTGAGGAGGTGATAGAGAGGAGCTTTTGGCAGGTAGTCACACCGGGGCCTGGGGAGACAGATAAGTGGGTAACAGTCAGGAGAGGGAAGAGCAAGAAGCAAGTGCTAGAGAGTACCCCTGTGGCTGTCCCCCTTAACAATAAGTACTCCTGTTTGGGTACTGTTGGGGAGGTGGCCTACCTGGGGGAAGCAACAGTGGTTGCGCTCTGGCACAGAGTCTGGCCCTGTGGCTCAGAAGGATAGTGAAAGGAAGAAGGCAACAGTGATAGGGAACTCTTTAGTTAGGGGGTCAGACAGGCGATTCTGTGGATAAAGGAAAGAAATGCGGATGGTAGTTTGCCTCCCAGGTGCCAGGGTTCGGGATGTTTCTGATCGCGTCCATGATACCTTGAAGTGGGAAAGAGAACAGCCAGAGGCTGTGGTACATATTGGTACCAATGACATAGGTAGGAAAAGGGAGGAGGTCCTGAAAGCAGACTACAGGGAGTTAGGAAGGAAGTTGAGAAGTAGGACCTCAAAGGTAGTAATCTCAGGATTACTGCCTGTGCCACGTGACAGTGAGTAAAATGAGGTGGAGGATAAATGCATGACTGAGGGATTGGAGCAGAGGGCAGGGATTCAGATTTCTGGATCATTGGGACCTCTTCTGGGGCAAAAAGTACAGGTTGCACTTGAATCTGAAGGGGACCAATATCCTGGCAGGGAGGTTTGCAGAGGCTATTGGGGAGAGTTTAAACTAGAATTGCCGGAGGGTGGGAACTGAAATGAAGTGACGGAGGAAAGGGAGGTTGGCTCACAAATAGAGAAAGCTTGGAGACAGTGTGAAAGGGAGGATAGGCAGGTGATAGAAAAGGGACGCACTCAGACTGATGGTTTGAGATGTGTCTATTTTAATGCGGGGAATATTATGAATAAAGCGGATGAGCTTAGAGCATGGATCAGCACTTGGAGCTATGATGTTGTGGCCACTACAGAGACTTGGATGGTGCAGGGGCAGGAATGACTACTTCAAGTGCCAGGCTTTAGATGTTTCAGGAAGGACAAGGAGGGAGGCAAAAGAGGTGGGAGTGTGGCACTGCTGATCAGGGATAATGTCACGGCTGCAGAAAAGGAGGAAGTCATGGAAGGGTTGTCTGCGGAGTCTCTGTGGGTGGAAGTTCAGAATAGGAAGAGGTTAATAACTCTACTGGGTGTTTTTTATAGACCACCCAAAAGCAACAGGGACATCGAGGAGCAGCCAGGGAGACAGATTCTGGAAAGGAGTTATGATAACAGGGTTGTTGTGGTGGGAGAATTTAATTTCCCAAATATTGATTGGCATCTCCCTAGAGCAAGGGGTTTAGATGGGGTGGAGTTTGTTAGGTGTGTTCAGGAAGGTTTCCTGACACAAGATGTAGATAAACCTACAAGAGGAGAGGCTGCACTTGATCTAGTATTGGGAAATGAACCTGGTCAGGTGTCAGGTCTCTCAGTGGGAGAGCATTTTGGAGATAGTGATCACAATTCCATCTCCTTTACCATAGCAGTGGAGAGGGATAGGAACACGCAAGTTAGGGAAATGTTTAACTGGAGTAAGGGGAAATATGAGGGTATCAGGCAGGAACTTGGAAGCATAAATTGGAAACAGATGTTCTCGGGGAAACGTACGGAAGAAATATGGTAAATGTTCAGGGGATATTTGTGTAGGCTTCTCCGTAGATACATTCCAATGAGACAGGGAAAGGATGGTAGGGTACAGGAACCGTGGTGTACAAAGGCTGTTGTAAATCTAGTCAAGAAGAAAAGTAGAGTTTACAAAAGGTTCAAAAAACTAGGTAATGGTAGAGATCTAGAAGATTATAAGGCTAGCAGGAAGGAGCTTAAGAATGAAATTAGGAGAGCCAGAAGGGGCCATGAGAAGGCCTTGGCGACAGGATTAAGGAAAACCCCAAGGCATTCTACAAGTATGTGAAGAGCAAGAGGATAAGATGTGAGAGAATAGGACCAATCAAGTGTTACAGCGGAAAAGTGTGTATGGAACCGGAGGAGATGGCAGAGGTACTTAATGAATACTTTGCTTCAGTATTCACTACAGAAAAGGACCTTGGTGATTGTAGGGATGACTTGCAGCAGACTGAAAAGCTTGAGCATGTAGATATTAAGGAAGAGGATGTGCTGGAGTTTTTGGAAAACATCAAGTTGGATAAGTCACCGAGATCAGACGGGATGTACCCCAGGCTACTTTGGGAAGTGAGGGATGAGATTGCTGAGCCTCTGGTGATGATTGTTGCATCATCAATGAGGATGGAAGAGATTCCGGAGGATTGGAGGGTTGTGGATGTTGTTCCCTTATTCGAGAAAGGGAGTAGGGATAGCCCAGGAAATTACAGACCTGTGAGTCTTACTTCACCGGTTGGTAAGGGATCTGTTCTGGGACCCCTGCTCTTTGTGATTTTTATACATGACCTGGATGAGGAAGTGGAGGGATGGGTTAGTAAATTTGCTGATGACACAAAGGTCGGGGGTGTTGTGAATAGTGTGGAGGGCTGTCAGAGTTTACAGCAGGACATTGATAGGATGCAAAACTGGGCTGAGAAGTGGCAGGTGGAGTTCAACCCAGATAAGTGTGAGGTGGTTCATTTTGGTAGGTCAAATATGATGGCAGAATATAGCATTAATGGCAAGACTCTTGGCAGTGTGGAAATCAGAGGGATCTTGGGTCCGAGTCCATAGGACACTCAAAGCTGCTATGCAGGTTGACTCTGTGGTTAAGAAGTCATACGGTGCATTGGCCTTCATCAATCATGGGATTGAGTTTAGGAGCCAAGAGGTAATGTTGCAGCTATATAAGATCCTGGTCAGACTCCACTTGGAGTACTTATACTTTATACTTTATTGTCGCCAAACAATTGATACTAAAGCATACAATCATCACAGCGATATTTGATTCTGTGCTTTGCGCTCCCTGGAGTACAAATCGATAGTAAATATTAAAAATTTAAATTATAAATCATAAATAGAAAATAGAAAAGGGAAAGTAAGGTAGTGCAAAAAAAACCGAGAGGCAGGTCTGGATATTTGGAGGGTACGGCCCAGATCTGTGTCAGGATCCATTCAGCAGTCTTATCACAGTTGGAAAGAAGCTGTTCCCAAATCTGGCCGTACGAGTCTTCAAGCTACTGAGCCTTCTCCCGGAGGGAAGAGGGACGAAAAGTGTGTTGGCTGAGTGGATCATGTCCTTGATTATCCTGGCAGCACTGCTCCCACAGCGTGCGGTGTAAAGTGAGTCCAAGGATGGAAGATTGGTTTGTGTGTTGTGCTGGGCTGTGCTCATGATCTTCTGCAGCTTCTTCCAGTCTTGGACAGGACAACTTCCATACCAGGTTGTAATGCACCCAAGAAGAATGCTTTCTACGGTGCATCTATAAAAATTAGTGAGGGTTTGTACTCATTTCTGGTCACCTCACTACAGGAAGGATGTGGAAACCATAGAAAGGATACAGAGGAGATTTATAAGGATGTTGCTTGGATTGGGGAGCATGAATTTGGCCTTTTCTCCTTGGAGCGACAGAGGATGAGAGATGGCCTGATAGAGGTGTATAAGATGAGAGGCATTGATTGTGTGGATAGTCAGAGGTTTTTTCCCAGGGCTGAAATGTCTAGCACGAGAGGGTATAGTTTTAAGATGCTTTGAAGTAGGTACAGAGGAGATGTCAAGAGTAAGTTTTTTACGCAGAGAGTGGTGAGTGCGTGGAATGGGCTGCCAGCAGCAGCGGTGGAGGCGGAAACGATAGGGTCTTTTAAGAGACCCCTGGATGGATACATGGAGCTTACAAAAATAGAGGGCTATGGGTAAGCCTAGGTAGTTCTAATGTAAGGATGTGTTCGGCCTAGCTTTGTGGGCCGAAGGGCCTGTATTATGCTCTAGGTTTTCTATGTTTCTAAGCTGTCCCTGAATCACTGATTCAGTGATTCTGTGACTCACTCCTGCTGCACCTCCTTCCTGGTGGCAACAGTGAGAAGAGGACATGTCCTGGAAGGTGCTGAGCTGTAGTCAATAAAAAGCATCCTGGCATAGGCATTTGCATTGTCCAGATGATCCAAGGCTTCATAGAAAGCCATTAAGATCGTGTCTGCTGTAGAGCTAATGTGATGATAGGCAAATTACAGTGGCTCCATGTCCTTCCTGAGACAGGTGTTAGTTCTAGCCATGACCAACCTCTTGAACCATTTCATCACCATAGATATGAGTGCTACTGGATGATAGTTGTTGAGGCAGCTCATGCTGCTCCTCTTGGGCACTGGTATAACTGTTGCCCTTTTGAAGTCTGCATAATTTTAAGAAGTGACAGTGGTGGACAAAAATGCATTTCCAGAGTAATGCTCCAAGTACTCAGTCTCATGGCTGGGAAATATCAAAAGCATTTTGTTAAGGTTCAAGGAAGCAGTATTGTGCTTGTTGCACTGTGATACACAGAGACAGTTACCAACCCAGTACACATCCCACACTAGGGTACCCTCAGTGGCCACTGTATCAGGTACAGGAGTGGAATACAGTGTGATCTTCTGCTGCTGTAGCCTACCTACTTCAAAGTTCAATGTGTTGTGCATTTAGAAATGCTCTTCTGCACTCCACTGTTGTAATGCATGCTTATTTGAGTTACTGTTGTCTTCCTGTCAGCTTGAACCAGTTTGCCCATTCTCCTCTATCCTCTCTCATTAACAAGGCATTTTTGCCCACAGAACTGCTGCTCCCTAGAATTTTTTTTGATTTTTGAACCATTCTCTAAACTCTAGAAACTGCCGTGCATGAAAATCCCAGGAGGTTCGCAGTTTCTGAGATACTCAAACCACCCTGTTTGGCACCAACAATCATTCCATAGACAAAGTCACTTAGATCACATCTCTTCCCCATTCTGATGTTTGGTCTGAACAACAACTGAACCTCTTGGCCATGCCTGTCTGCTTTTATGCATTGAGTTGCTGCCACATGATTGGCTGATTATAGATTTGCATTAATGAGCAGATGTACCTAATGAAGTGTATGCCATGTACAACACTGAAAGCCCAGTAGTTAATGAGCTCACAAACAGAGATGGCCAGAGATACATTTGGACTAATGCTCCAAGAAATCTGTCTCATGTCTGAGAAATATCAAACACATTTCATTAAAGTTCAAGTGCACTAGAATACTCACCAACAAGTTATTAACCCAGTCCACCTCCCGCATTATGAGCTCATTTTTTTATGTAAGGGGTTTTGACTTAGCTTGGGAAGTCAAGTGGTGATTTTGTGAATTACATGGGCTTCTGTTAAACTAAGTGGTTGATCAGTGATGGTGTAACTGCTTGGCATTTCCAGAGAACCAGATGGAAAATTTGGCTTCAGCATTAATTTTTTGAACTTTATGAAGTAAAGTTGATTTTTTTAAAGTTTCTTTTTAGATTACAAAGTAAATTGGCTATGGAACAGGTCAATAAGTCAATATCAATGGTTGTTTTTACATAAAATTTAATTTGCCCATGCTATTTTTCAAGCTGGTATATATTTCATTTTAATAAAAAATCAAATATAATGTGGCAAAGTTTCCACTGTGAATACAATTGGCAATTCAAGTGCAAACTGTGCCCAAAAATGCATTGGCTTTGAAAATTACTTTTCTCCTTCTCAAATTTCTTCTCAGTTTCATTTGGCTATCAATATACTGAAAATCTGTCCTGAAGCAGCACTATGGGACCAACATTTTAAAGCATTATAGTCTTGGAAATAGCCTTGGAAATATTTATTTCATTAAAGCAAAAAAGAGACTTTTAAAAGATACACACATCCAATTACCTGGAATAATGGAGTGTGCCTGCAGGTCACCCTTGGTTAAGGTGTAGCATCTCCTTAGCACCACAACCCCCCCCCCCATCCCCCAGATCATCATCACGTGAAGCCATGGGGGCAGGCAGTGGATGGTCATATGAGCAGTTGGTGCATATCACAAGTTCTGAATATGCAATCGCTGATGCCAGGCAGACTATCTCTGAAGTGTACTGATAATGTCTGGGGTTACCCATCTTTTAAAGACGATGCCCAGAAGAAGGCAATGGCAAACCACTTCTGTGGAAAAAATTGCCAAGAATTATCATGGTCATGTAACCCATGATCGCCAGTGTCATACAACACAGCACATAATGATGATGATAGGTATGGTTTGTAACATAATTACACCAGATCTATAAAAAGCAAAGGCCGACTTACGTTTGATTTTCTTACATATCTTCTCAGAGATTTACAAATTTGCAGTAATCTGTAAGTTTGCTAATTGTAATCAATTTAAATATGTTTAATCACTAGATTGCCATAAGGATGAGCAGGGAAGGTGAAGGAGAGATAGGAATTCAAGATTGTTTAATGTGATTTCCTGAACACAACTTTAAAAGAGAAAGAAATAATTATTACTCCAGATCCAATGCAGCATTAAAAAAAGATAAAGAATACAATGATATTTTTTAAAAACACAATAAGTATAAGTACCAAGTAATTTATATACCTAGATCGATTGTATGCCTATGAAGTGATGCCAGGCTGTACATAAGGCTTATGACAGGAAATAATAAGGTAGTGGTGGATTGGGGTGTGGAGGGGTGGGTTGGTGAGGGGAGGAGTTGATCAGCCTTACTGCTTGGGGAAAGCAGCTGTTTTTGAGTTTGGTGGTCTTGGCGTGGATGCTATGTAACTTCCTCCCTGATGGGAATGGGCCAAGCAGTCCATGAGCAGGGTGGGTAGGATCCTTTATGATATTACTGGCCCTTTTCTAGCATCTTTCTGTATATATGTCCTTGATGGTGGGTAGGCTGGTGTCAGTGATGCATTAGGCAGTTTTAACTATCCACTTGGAGCTTTCCTGCCTGCTGCCATGCTGTTTCTGTACCAAACAGTGATGTGACTTGTTAGGATGCTCTTTACTGCACATCTGTAGAATGACATGAGTATGGATGTGCAAAGCCCAACTCTCTTCACCCTCCTCAGAAAGTAGAGACTTTGGTGAGCATGTGTTCTGGGATCATGTGAGGTTGTATGCAATGTGCACCGCCAGGGGTTTGAAAATGCTTGCAGGTTTCACTGCTGTGCCGTTGATGTAAGGGGGAGAGGGTGTGAGTTAGAAGCACAGAAATATAGAAAATCTACAGCACAATACAGGCCCTTTGGCCCACAATGGTCTGCTGAACATGTACTTTAGAAATTACCTAGGGTTACCCATGGCCCTCTATTTTTCTAAGCTCTATGTACCTATCCAGGGGTCTCTTAAAAGACCCTATTGTATCTGCCTCCACCACCGTTGCTGGCAGCCCATTCAACGGACTCACCACTCTCTGAGTGAAAAACTTACCCCTGACACCTCCACTGTACCTACTTCCAAGCACCTTAAAACTGTACTCTCTCATGTTAGCCATTTCAGCCCTGGGAAATAGCCTCTGACTATCCACACGATCAATGCCTCTCATCATCTTGTAGACCTCTATCCGGTCACCTATCATCCTCTGTTGCTCCACCTATTCTCATAAGGCTTGCTCTCCAATCCAGGCAACATCCTTGTAAATCTCCTCTGCATCTTTTCTATAGTTTCCACATCCTTCTTGTAGTGAGGTGACCAGAACTGAGCACAGTACTCCAAGTGGGGTCTGACCAGAGTCCTATAAAGCTGTAACATTACCTCTTGGCTCTTAAACTTAATCCAACGGTTGATGAAGGCCAATACACCATATGCCTTCTTAACCACAGAATCAACCTGTGCAACAGCTTTGAGTGTCCTATGGACTCGCACCCCAAGATCCCTCTGATCCTCCACACTGCCAAGAGTCTTACCATTAATACAATATTCTGCCATCATATTTGACCTAGCAAAATGAACCACCTCACACTTATCTGGGATGAACTCCATCTGCCACTTCTCAGCCCAGTTTTGCATCCTATCAATGTCCCACTGTAGCCTCTGACAGCCCTCCACTCTATCCACAACACCCTCAACCTTTGTGTCATCAGCAGATTTATTAACCCATCCCTCCACTTCCACATCCAGGTCATTTATAAAAATTGCGAAGAGTAAGGGTCCCAGAACAGATCCCTGAGGCACACCTCTGGTCACTGACCTCCATGCAGAATATGACCCGTCTACAACCACACTTTGCCTTTTGTGAGCAAGCCTATTCTGGATTCACAAAGCAATGTCCCCTTGGATCCCATGCCTCCTTACTTTCTCAATACACCTTGCATGGGATACCATAAGACCATAAGACAAAGGAGCAGAAGTAAGCCATTCGGCCCATCGAGTCTGCTCCGCCATTTTATCATGAGCTGATCCATTTTATTCTATTTAGTCCCACTGCCCCGCCTTCTCACCATAACCTTTGATGCCCTGGCTACTCAGATACTTATCAATCTCTGTCTTAAATACACCCAATGACTTGGCCTCCACTGCTGCCCGTGGCAACAAATTCCATAGATTCACCACCCTCTGACTAAAAAAATTTTTTCGCATTTCTGTTCTGAAAGGGCGCCCTTCAATTCTGAAGTCATGCCCTCTCATACTAGACTCCCCCATCATGGGAAACAACTTTGCCACATCCATTCTGTCCATGCCTTTTAACATTCGAAATGTTTCTATGAGGTCTCCCCTCATTCTTCTAAACTCCAAGGAATACAGTCCAAGAGCGGACAAACGTTCCTCATATGTTAACCCTCTCATTCCCGGAATCATTCTAGTGAATCTTCTCTGTACCCTCTCCAACGTCAGCACATCCTTTCTTAAATAAGGAGACCAAAACTGCCCACAGTACTCCAAGTGAGGTCTCACCAGCGCCTTATAGAGCCTCAACATCACATCCCTGCTTCTATACTCTATTCCTCTAGAAATGAATGCCAACGTTGCATTCGCCTTCTTCACTACCGACTCAACCTGGAGGTTAACTTTAAGGGAATCCTGTACGAGGACTCCCAAGTCCCGTTGCATCTCAGAACTTTGAATTCTTTCCCCATTTAAATAATAGTCTGCCCGTTCATTTCTTCTGCCAAAGTGCATAACCATACACTTTCCAACATTGTACTTCATTTGCCACTTCTCTGCCCATTCTTCCAATCTATCCAAGTCTCTCTGCAGACTCTCCGTTTCCTCAGCACTACCAGCCCCTCCACCTATCTTTGTATCGTCAGCAAACTTAGCCACAAAGCCATCTATTCCATAACCCAAATTGTTGATGTACAATGTAAAAAGAAGCGGCCCCAACACTGATCCCTGTGGAAAACCACTGGTAACCGGCAGCCAACCAGAATAGGATCCCTTTATTCCCACTCTCTGTTTCCTGCCAATCAGCCAACGCTGTATCCACGTATGTAACTTTCCTGTAATTCCATGGGCTCTTGTTAAGCAGCCTCATGTGTGGCACCTGGTCAAAGGCCTTCTGAAAATCCAAATATACAACATCCACTGCATCTCCCTTGTCTAGCCTACTGGTAATTTCCTCAAAAAATTGTAATAGGTTTGTCAGGCAGGATTTTCCTTTAAGGAATCCATGCTGAGTTCTGCCTATCTTGTCATATGCCTCCGGGTACTCTGTAACCTCATCCTTGACAATCGACTCCAACAACTTCCCAACCACCGACATCAAGCTAACAGGTCTATAATTTCCTTTTTGCTTCCTTGCCCCCTTCTTAAATAGCGGAGTGACATTTGCAATCTTCCAGTCTTCCGGAACCATGCCAGAATCTATCGACTTTTGAAAGATCATCGCTAATACCTCCGCAATCTCCACAGCTACTTCCTTCAGAACACGAGGGTGCATTCCATCTGGTCCAGGAGATTTATTGACCTTGAGCCTATTCAGCTTCCTGAGTAATTGTGACTGCGCACACTTCTCTTCCCTGCCACCCTTGAGTGTCCGGTATCCTGCTGTCTTCCTCAGTGAAGACTGATGCAAAATACTTGTTCAGTTCCTCTGCCATCTCCTCATCTCCCATTACAATTTCTCCAGTATCATTTTCTATTGGTCCTATATCTACTCTCACCTGTCTTTTACTCTTTATATACTTGAAAAAGCTTTTAGTATCCTCTTTGATATTATTTGCTAGTTTCCTTTCATAGTTAATCTTTTCTCTCTTAATGACCTTCTTGGTTTCCTTTTGTAAGGTTTTTAAAATTTCCCAATCCTCTGTCTTCCCACTAATTTTTGCTTCCTTGTATGCCCTCTCCTTTGCTTTAACTTTGGCTTTGACTTCCCTTGTCAACCACGGTTGCATCCTTTTTCCACTCAAAAATTTCTTCTTTTTTGGAATATACCTGTCTTGCGCATTCTTCATTTTTCGCATAAACTCCAGCCACTGCTGCTCTGCCATCTTTCCCACCAGTGTCTCTTTCCAGTCAACTTTGGCCAGTTCCTCTCTCATGCCACTGTAATTTCCTTTACTCCACTGAAACACCGACACATCAGATTTCGGCTTCTCTTTTTCTAATTTCACAGTGAACTCAATCATGTTATGATCACTGTCTCCTAAGGGTTCCTTCACCTCAATCTCTCCAATCACCTCCGGTTCATTACACAATACCCAATCCAGTACAGCCGATCCCCTAGTGGGCTCAACAACAAGCTGTTCTAAAAAGCCATCTCGCAGACATTCTACAAATTCTCTCTCTTGAGATCCAGTGCCGACCTGATTTTTCCAATCTACTCGCATGTTAAAATCCCCCACAATTATCATAACACTGCCCTTCTGACAAGCCTTTTCTATTTCCAGTTGTAATTTGTAGTCCACATCCCTGCAGCTGTTTGGAGGCCTATAAATAACTGCCATCAGGGTCTTTTTACCTCTGCTATTCCTTAGCTCAATCCATAAAGATTCTGCACCTTCCGATCCTATATCACCTCTTTCTAATGACTTAATATCATTTCTTACCATTAAAGCCACGCCTCCTCCTCTGCCTACCTTCCTATCCTTCCGATACACCGTGTATCCTTGGACGTTCAGCTCCCAGAGACATGCATCCTTTAGCCAGGTCTCAGTGATGGCCACAATATCATACCTGCCAATCTGTAGCTGTACAACAAGATCATCCACCTTATTCCTTATGCTGCGTGCATTTAAGTACAACACCTTAAGACCAGTATTTGATAATTTTTGCTTTGATTTCACTGCAAATTTATTGCACTTCAACTCATCCCAATGGCTACACATTTGCCCCATCACCTGCCTGTCTTTCCTGACATCTTTACTGCTCACTATCTTAGATTTATTTCTGTTTTCCCCTTCCTCCGCTCTATCATTCCGGTTTCCATCTCCCTGCCAAATTAGTTTAAACCCTCCCTAACAGCTCTATTAAACTTTCCCGCCAGGATATTGGTCCCCTTCGGGTTCAGGTGTAACCTGTCCTTTTTGAACAGGTCATGCTTTCCCCAGAAGAGATCCCAATTATCCAAGAATCTGAAGCCCTACCCCCTACACCAGTCTCTCAGCCAGGCATTCATCTGCCTGATCCGACGACTCTTGCCCTCGCTAGCACGTGGCACAGGTAGCAATCCTGAGATTACTACCCTAGAGGTCCTGCTTCTCAGCTTCCTTCCTAACTCCTGGAAATCTCTCTTCAGGACCTCCTCCTTTGTCCTATCTATGTCATTCTCGGTACCAACATGTACCAAGACAACTGGCTGCTCACCCTCCCCCTTTAGAATATTCAGGACCCGATCCGAGACATCCCGTACCGTATCAAGTGCCTTGCTGAAATCCATATACACTACATCTACTGCTCTACCTTCATCAATGTGTTTAGTCACATCCTGAAAAAATTCAATCAGGCTTGTAAGGCACGACCTGCCTTTGACAAAGCCATGCTGACTATTCCTCATCATATTATGCCTCTCCAAATGTTCATAAATCGTGCCTTTCAGGATCTTTTCCATCAACCTACCAACCACTGAAGTAAGACTCACTAGTCTATAATTTCCCGGGCTATCTCTACTCCCTTTCTTGAACAAAGAAACAACATCTGCAACCCTCTAATCCTCTGGAATCTCTCCTATCCCCATTACTGTAGCAAAGATCATTGCCAAAGGCTCAGCAAACTCCTCCCTCACCTCCCACAGTAGCCTGGGGTATGTTTCATCTGGTCCTGGAGACTTGATGCTTTCCAAAGGTTCCAGCCCATCCTCTTTCTTAATGTCTATATGCTCAAGCTTTTCAATCCACTATAAGTCATCCCTACAATCTCCAAGATCCTTTTCCGTAGTGAATACTGAAGCAAAGTATTCATTAAGTACCTCTGCCATCTCCTCTGGTTCCATACACACTTTCCCACTGTGACATTTGATTGGTCCTATTCTCTCATGTCTTATCCTCTTGGTCTTCACATATTTGTAGAATGCCTTGGGGTTTTCCTTAATCCTGCTCACCAAGTCCTTCTCATGGCCCCTTCTGGCTCTCCTAATTTCATTTCTAAGTCCCTTCCTTCTAGCCTTATAATTTTCTAGATCTCTATCATTACCCAGTTTTTTGAACCTTTTGTAGGCTTTATTTTCTTCTTGACTAGATTTTCAACAGCCTTTGTACACCATGGTTCCTGTACCCTACCATCCTTTCCCTGTCTCATTGGAACGTACCTATGCAGAATGCCACGCAAATATCCCCTGAACATTTGCCACATTTCTGCCGTCCATTTCCCTGAGAGTGTCTGTTTCCAGTTTATGCTTCGAAGTTCCTGCCTGATAGCTTCATATTTCCCCTTACTCCAATTAAACGCATTGCTAACTTGTCTGTTCCTATCCCTCTCCAATAATTATGGCACAGGAGATAGAATTGTGATCGCTATCTCCAAAATGCTCTCCGACTGAGAGAGCTGACACCTGACCAGGTTCATTTCCCAATACCAGATCAAGTACAGCCTCTCCTCTTGTAAGCATACTGTATCTACATATTGTGTCAAGAAACCTTCCTGAACACACCTAACAAACTCCACCCCATCTAAATCCCTTGCACAACAACCCTGTTATTATTACACCTTTCTGGAATCTGTCTCCCTATCTGCTCCTTGATGTCCCTGTGGTCTATCAAAAACACCCAGTAGAGTTATTGACCCCTTCCTGTTTCTAACTTCCACCCACAGAGACTCAGTGCACAATCTCTCATGACTTCCTCCTTTTCTGCAGGCATGACGCTAGCTCTGATCAGCATTGCCACGCCCCACCTCTTTTGCCTCCCTCCCTGTCCTTTCTGAAACATCTAAAGCCTGGTACTTGAAGTAGCCATTCCTGCCCCGAGCCATCCAAGTCTCTGTAATGGTTTGACATCATAGCTCCAAGTACTGATCCAGGCTCTAAGCTCATCCACTTTGTTCATGATGCTTCTTGTATTAAAATAGACGCATCTCAAACCATCAGTCTGAGCACATCCCTTCTCTATCACCTGCCTTTCCTCCCTCTCGCACTGCCTACAAGCTTTCTCTATTTGTGAGCCAACTGCCCCTTCCTCCGTCTCTTCAGTTTGGTTTCCACCCCCCAGCAATCCTAGTTTAAACTCTCCCCAGTAGCCTTAGCAAACCTCCCTGCCAGGATATTGGTCTCCCTTGGATTCAAGTGCAACCCATCATTTTTGTTAAGGTCCCAATGATCCAGAAATCTGAATCCCTGCCCTCTGCTCCAATTCCTCAGCCACACATTTATCCTCCACCTCACTGTATTCCTGTCCTTGCTGTCACATGGCACAGGCAGTAATCCTGAGATTACTGCCTTTGAGGTCCTGCTTCTCAACTTCCTTCCTAACTCCCTTCAGTCTGTTTTCAGGATCTCCTCCCTTTTCCTACCTATATCATTCTTTTGAAGTCAATAACCACCCCATAATCCTCTAGGATGGGACTGTAGAAATACTTGAAAAGACAATGCTTTCAGTGTTAACACTGAATTCTGACTTCCTTATGTTGGAAAAACTTGAAATAATATTGGTTCACAAGTTAACATTCTGACTTCTACTTGTGAAAGGAAAATAGAACCAAGATGAAGAGAGCCCATTCCAAAAGATATTTTCTTAACTGTGGAATTTAGAAGCAAGGGTTACAATATTGGAAAAGAGGTAAGCCATTGAAAGATTGATATAGGGATTTTTCCCCACTCAAGCAATTATAATTTCCAGCTCCAACAAGCTGTGCATGTTCAGTCATTGTGTTCATTCTACAAAAATACTAATAGGTTTTTGGATATTGAGGGAATCATGGAATAATAGGGACTGTACAAGGATGTTTAGCTGTGGTAGAGCATCAGATATCTTGATGAATGGCAAAAACTGGATGAGTGAAATGGTCTTTTCTTGCTCATAAGCTTTATGTTCTTATGTCAGAGTGGTAACCAGCGACTCAAGTATCACTCGTGTTTTTCCTGTTCAGATATACACAGAGATTTTACCATTCCTCTTGTGGTACCCAAGATCCTTCCAAGTGTTGAATCTTTCTCGGAAGGATGATCAATGCCATATGCTGTTAATTTACTGTGTTTTTCAGTGGGTTTGGAAATATATAAAACAGCTTATAGGGACTTTCACCAGCTCTCAGCTGCCACGAGTTATGCCCATACCTTGTAAAGGCATATAGGATGGAATTCCTGGAGAGGAAAAGTGGAATGAAAGGTTTAGCAATAATCGCTTTGCCAGTAATTCTTTCAGAAAATTCAGCAGGAGTTAATGTGGAAACTGTGCTGAGGTAATACTACCTGGAAGGGTGAAAAATGTACTGTTATTTGTATTATGTCTACATTTCCATTGCAGTGGAAAACAAAAAGATTTAGAATTGTAGAATGAAATTGTAACTGTTTGGGCATAGGGTGTGGGTATTATTGGAAGTCTAATCTATATTGACCATCCCTGATTACTTTTGAGAAAGTGGTCGTTGTTCTCTCTTTATGACTAGAGCAGGGAATGGCAGAAAAGGCACTATTAAAAGTGTATGTAGGATTAAGACTCACACTGAACATTTGGGAACAACCCCTTCCCCTCCACCGTCAGATTACTGGATGGTCCATGAATGTTACCTCACAACTTCTATTTCGCGCTATTTTTTATTTTATTTGTCTATGTATGTATTTATTTATTGTGACGTAACAGTGTGGTTTTTATTTCTTGCACTGCATAACTGCTACAAAACAACATGTCAGTGCTAATAACCCTGAGTCTGATACCTGGCTCACTTCAGGATTGCTTCATCCCCCTTCTTGCTAAATAAATTCAGCAGCTTGAAACTGAATTGAAAATTGACTGCATCCATAGAGAGATATCTTGTCAGGCCCAAGATATCCCAAATACATTAAGTGATATGGGAGCACTAGCCTGGTCCTTTAGCAATGTAATTTAAGTTGATGTATTTGTCCTTTGTTGTCCTTTCAGATACAATCAGCTGTTTTATAATTTGGTAAGTACTGTTGAACAGACTATTTTGAATTGTGATCAGAATGCCCTGGCGGAGGGTGTGAATGTTTCAGATAACAAATGTGCTCAGTGTAGTGGGTCATTACCGCCAGTACTGTCTGAGACATGCATCTATGGACAGGTGGGTGAGTAAAGATAAATCCTTGCGAACAGGACCATCTGTGTAGCACCATCTTTGCTGGTCCAGCACAGGCTGTACTTGGAGGTAATCCTGAGACATTGGCTCAAATGCTAATTTTATTAACCATGCCTGTGTTAACCTGATAATTAATTTGACTGTAGACAGCATCAATTTAGGCACAAACCTTAAGATATTATTGTGGAGCAATTTGTCATGCTGAATTGCCTGATAATAAACAACATCTCCACTGGGCATGGGAGGCCCAGAGTTCTTTTTTTTAATTTTTATTGAAGGAATGACACAATACAGAATATATAATGGATTACATTTTCCTCCATTTTGCTTTTATATCGTACCCCCAAACAAACCTCCCCCCATGCACCCTCCCCGAACATATCATGGCAGCTAATATATTTACAACACAACAATTCACAAATACAAGTACAGACATTTCACAGCTATACCCCCACACTACTTCAAGACAACGGCTCACACACATCTGTAACATGTCAGATGATCCAAAATACACTCATATTTACAATTCATCAATCACCCTGTGAGATAAATTATAAACGTGTTAAATGGGAGGCAACTTCCCAAGTACAATCAAATGCCCTCAACTAGTAGGTAATTCCTTAAGACTCCCAAGATATGATAAGAAAGGTCCCCATTTCGAATAGAACTTTTTCACAGACCTCCCTCAAAGTGAATTTAATCTTTTCTAATTTCAGAAAAAAACATTACATCTTCTAACCAAGCAGCAGCATTTGGGGGAGTGGCAGATTTCCAAACCAGCAAAATTCTCCTGCGGGCCAATAGCGATGTAAATGCAATGATATCCAACTGGCTTGCATTTCAACCCAAATCATCATCTGCCACACCAAATACAGCTATAAGTGGGCAAGGTCTCAGTGTCGCCCCCAAAACCTCACTGATAATTTTAAAAACCAGTGCCCAATAGTCATCAAGCAGAGGACAAGACCAAAATGCATGTACTAAACCAGCCAGGAGAGAAGGAACACCTGTCACAGCCAGCGTCTGTCCCAGGGTATATGTCTGCAAGTCTGGCTTTACTTAAATGTACCCTGTGTAAAACTTTAAATTGTATGAGCCCCAGTCTAGCACATGATGATGAGAAATGAACCCTATTCAATACTTTTGGGCAATATTCCTCAGCCGGATCCATACCGAGGTCATCCTCCCACCTACTCTTAGTTTGGTTTAGATCTTGAACTTCCAAAGACATCAGCTGAGAGTATAGTTCAGAGATCAGCCCTTTATTGTTAAAGCTAAGAGTGAGTTTTTCCCATAACATAGCAGGTGGTAGATCAGGAAAAGAGGAAAATTTTTCCTTGACAAAGTGGCGAATCTGCAGGTATTTAAAAAAATGATTATGCGGAAGGCCATACTTACCGTGCAGGTTATCAAAACTATCAAATATGTTATCAGTATACAAATCGTTAATGCGCGTAAGACCGTTCAAACCCCATTGTCTGAAAGCTGAATCGAATGTGGAGGGAGGAAATAAATAGTTTTTATGAATGGGGCCCAAAACTGAAGCTGATATGAACTTATAGTGGCAGTGAAATTGATTAAAAATTTTGAGGGTGGAGAGCACGACCGGGTGGAGAGCACGACCGGGTTAGATGTGAATTGAGAGGATTTCAATGGTAAGGAAGAATACATCAAAGCTGTGAGAGACGAGGAGTGGCAAGACCGTGACTCAAGCAGGCACCAGATCATATCTGGCCGGTGGAGCCAAAATAATACTTTTTGAATGTTCGATGCCCAGTAAAAATGAATAAAGCTGGGAAGACCCATTCCACCTACGTCATGACCTCTTTGGAGAGTGTGCTTATTAACCCTTGGGACCTTATTTTCCCAAATAAAGGAGGTTATAGCTTGGTCGACTGATTTAAAAAATAACTTAGATAAGAAAACTGGCAAACACTAAAACAAATAAAGAAATCTAGGAAGTATAGTCATTTTCACTGATTGAATTCTCCAGCTATAGTAAGGGGTAAACTGTGCCATCTCTCGAAATCAGCCTTCATTTGGCTAACCTGAGGCTTGTAGTTAGCTTCAAACAGAGATGTAAAAGAGCGAGTAATATGTATTCCTGGGTATACAAAGCCATCTTGAGATAAAGGAAAAGGCAAAGATTCCTGTTGGATCTGTAGGGCCAAGTTATTAATGGGAAAGCATTTGCTTTTTTGAAAGTTCAGTTTATAGCCAGAGAAGGCTCCAAATTGACCTAATAATGACACAATAGCAGGACTACTACCTACAGGGTGGCTAACATAAAGTAAGTCATCAGCATATAGGGATACACAGTGTTCCATGTCCCCTTTTCTAACACCTTGAAATAATGTAGTTGACCTAAGTGCAATAGAAAGAGGCTCAATTGCAATTGCAAAAAGAAGAGAGGACAATGGGCAGCCTTCGTGAGTGCCACGTGTTAATGGGAAATAGTCAGATCGAAAATAATTTGTCTGTATACATGCTGAAGGTGAGTGGTATAATAGCTTAACCCAAGCTATAAATATTCTGCCAAATCCAACTTTCTCCAAAACACTAAATAAGTATACCAACTCCACTCTATCAAATGCCTTCTTCGCATCCAAGGAGATAACAACCTCCAGACTTGGAGAATCACTGGGTGAATAAATCACATCAGCCAGTCAACGGATATTAAAAAAAGAATGGCAATTTTTAATAAAACCTGTTTGATCGTCTGAAATTATCTTGGGAAGGGGACGTTCTAAACAGCATGCAAGCACTTTAGCCAAAATTTTCACATCTACATTCAAAAGTGAGATGGGGCGATATGATCCACATTGAGTCGGGTTCTTGTCCTTTTTAAGAAGTAGTGAAATAGCTGCCTGTGAAAGAGATGGGGGTAAGGAGTCGTTCTCCAAAGGTTCCTGAAACACTTCTAGAAGGACCGGTATGAGCTTATCCTTAAATTTCTTATAAAATTCTAATGGATAACCATCAGGACCTGGGGACTTACCACTCTGCATAGCCATAATGGCATTATTAATCTCTTCCTGCTCAAGAGCCGGATCTAGGTTCTCCACCTCCTCTGGTTCAAGAGTTAGTATTTCCAAATTATCTAAAAAACGTTCCATATTTGTTTTATCTGAGGGGAACTCTGAGGCATGCAGAGAGGAATAAAAAGTTGCAAAGATGTTATTAATCTCTTTTGGATTGCTTGTCAAGTTTTGGTGCATGTCTCTTATCTGGGGAATAAGTCGTGATGCAGCTTGACGTTTCAACTGATGAGCCATAAGCCGGCTCGCCTTGTCACCATATTCATAATAGAGGCCACGTGTCTTAAGAATTTATTGTTCTGATAGGTTTGTAGATAGAAGATTAAACTTCGCTTGCAAATCAACCCGGCTTTTATATAATTCAGCAGTGGGTGCCTCACAGTATTTTCTATCCAGGTCCAAAATAGATTGCAATAACACTTGCATTTCCTTCCTACGCTCTTTATTGGCATGTGAAGTATAAGATATTATTTGACCCCTCAAGTAAGCTTTTAAAGTTTCCCAAAGTAAACAGTACGATACCGACTCAGTTTTGTTAGTCTCAAAGAATGTGTCAACGTTAGCCAATATATAACTACAAAATTTCTCATTAGAAAGCAAAAGGGGGTTAAGTCTCCACAGAGGCCGTTCTCTAACGTTTAAAGGAAAACATAGGTCCAGTTTCACAGGCGAGTGGTCAGATATAACTATAGCAGTGTATTTAATTTGTCTAATCATTGGTATCAAGGAGTTACCTATAGAGAAATAGTCTAGCCTGGAATAGGAGTGGTGAACACGAGAAAAGAAAGAGAATTGCCTAACTGATGGATTTAAAAATCTCCAAAGATCCATATAACCATTTTGTTGCATAAACATCGAGAAGGCCTTTGCCATACCAGAAAATGTTCCCCTAGGGCAAGACCTATCAAGCAGTGGGTCAATAGCACAGTTCAAATCTCCAGAAAAGATTAGATTATGTGTATTAGGTTAGGTATTAATGACAAAACCTTATTTGCAAATTGGACATCGTCCCAATTAGAGGCATAAACATTTACCAAAATAACAGGTATCTGAAAGAGAGAGCCAGAGACTATAATAAAGTGACCATTGGGGTCACTGATTACATCAGATGGTGTGAACTGCATTATTTTGGTGATTAATATTGCCACCCCTCTGGACCTACTATTAAATCTGGAATGAAAAACCTACTAATCCACTAATTGAGAAATGGTATATCTGCTTTTAATTGTTTCAGATGAGAGAAAACTTTAGCTCTTTTAACCGGACCATTGAGCCCCTTTACATTCCAAGAAATAAACCTCACAGGGTGGCCTCCATCAGCAGCACTCACGTTAACCATATCAAAAGACACATAGGGCCTACAATCCAAAACAGTGCGAGGGCATAAGTTGCACACAATAACGCACAATGAAAAGAAAGTCTGATCAATCCGTAACACACAAAAGAATAAACTGCTATGGTAATCCCCAAAACACTCCCCCCACTCCTTTACACAAACAACAAAAAAACCCAATTAACCCCCGAAACCTAGATCTACCTCCCCAATCGAGGATGATCGCAGGCAGTACCCAACAAAAAACTTCCAAGGCTTTCCCCATACAGCCCAACTTTCAATCTAATCTAGGGTGGCTCCCCTCCTTAAAATTTATCCTGTCACTTATACTACCTTTAATATAACATATAGGCTAAAGATGACACAGGTCAAGCTAAGCATTAAAAACAAAAAAAAAACACAAGGCAACTTAAACGCCCAGATACAAATCCCAAATATTTACATTTTGCTGGTTGAAGGTTTTTGTTAATCAGTTTCGGCAGCATAGCAGTTCGACCCAATCGCGTTCCACAAATTAAACTGGAAAAAATGAACAAAGAAGTGGATTGTGAAAATTAACAGTTTGCCTCGGCATGAGGCCCCTTCAATGCTGCATGAATAACCTAAAAAAAAGTCATTGCTCTTCTCGTTCTTCTTCTCCCCAGCGCGAATGGTAAAACTCTTTGGCCGCCTCTGGTGTATTGAAATAATGCTTTCTACCTTCATGCATGACCTGGAGCTGGGCAGGATACAAGAGGCCAAACCTGACCCCTTTCCCGTAAAGCAGGGATTTCACCTCCTTGAAAGCTGCTCGTTTTTTACCCAGCTCCGCACTAAAATCTTCATAAAAAAACACGCGGTGTCTGTGGAAATACAGCTCCTGCTTCCATCTATTGACAATGCGTTGCTTATCTTGAAAGGAGTGAAAGCAAACCAGGAACATTCTTGGTCTCGTTTGCTTGGCACCAGATGGTTTACGTCCGACTCAGTGAGCACGCGAAAGTACAAGAGGCCTTGGGGAAAAAATTTCTCCCCAGCACTTCGTCAAAAAACTCGGTCATAAATTTAACAGGGTTCGAACCTTCCAAATTTTCAGGAATGCCGACCACTCTCAAATTGGATCTCCGCGATTTTCGAGGTCATCTAGTTTTCCCTTCAGAAATGCGTTTTTGATCTGCAACGCTGCAATGGCGGCTTCGGCGCTCACCAGTCGGTCACTGTAATCATTCAGGCTGTCTTCAACCTCATGAATGCGTTCGTCATGCGACTCGTAAGAAGACATAATTTGTTCCATGGTAGCGTTCACTGGTGATAAAGCATCTTCAAGTTCTCTTTTTAGGGCAGAATGCACCGCTTGCGTCACGTCAGTAATAAGTACTAAACGAAGCCTCTCCAAGTCATCGGGTAGCGCAGGTCCGGATCCAGGTCCAGCAGCGTGTAACGGCGTCATTACTGTAACATCAGCCTTCTTGCTCGAGGCTTCACTATCTTTTTCCCCAGTTTTACTTCGAAGGTACATTCTACTTTCCATAATGTCCAGCTATGTCCCGCGTTGTTCACAATGGTAAATATTCAGTTATCTCGAGCATATGGCAAAGATAAACAGGTAGATTTTCAATAAAAATCGGGAGCCACACTCACATGCACTGACTCACGCCATACTCAACCCTGGAAGTCCCAGCCCAGAGTTCTGACCAGAATGGTCATCGGTGAGCTGGTGATCAACCAATGAACATGACAGGAAATTAGCAGCAAGATTGTAAGACAGAGAAGCAGAATTAGGCCATTCAGCTCATCGAGTATGTCCATTCAATCATGACTGCTTTATTTTCCCTCTCAACCCTTTTTGCCTGCCTTTCTCCTGTAACCTTTGACACCCTCACTAATCCACAGATTCACCACCCTCTGGCTAAAGAAATTCCTCTTCATCTCTGTTTGAAGTGAACTCCTTCTATTCTGTGGCTGCGCCTTCCGGTCTTAAACTCTCCCGCTATTGAAAACATCCTATCCATGCACATTCTGTGTGTCCTGACCCTATTTGCCATTTGGGAGCCATTTTTTTAAAAACATGGATTAGTACGTTAAAGGAACAAGCTCTTTGACCCACAATGGGTGTGCAAAACTAATTAAATTAGTAATCAAATGAACATTAAACTAGCCCCTTCTGCTTGCACAATGATCATACAGTTCCACTTCATGCACATTCATAGGTATCTAAGAGCCTCCTGAACACCTCTATTGTATTTGCATCACCACCATTCCTGGTAGCATGTTCCAGGCATTCATCACTCTCTGTGGCTTAAAAAAATTACTTGCCCGTACACATCTCCATTGAACTTGCTCCCTCCTATCTTAAATGTATGCCCTCTGGTATTAGCCATTTCCACCATGGGGAAAAAAAATGCATGTCTATTCTGTCCATGACTCTCATAATTTTATAATTCTATCAGGTCTCTCTTTGACCTCTGCTGTTCCAGAGAAAACAAGCCATATTTGTCGAGCCTCTCTTTATGGCACACACCGTCTAATCCAGGCAGGACCATGGTAAACCTCTACAAAGCTCCATGTCCTTCCTATAACGGGGCAATCAGAACAAGCATGCCGTACATGTGCTTGACCACCCTACCAACTTGGCCAGTTACTCTCGGACAACTATGAAATTGGACCTCTAGATCCCCCTACTCATCAACACCATTAAGGGTCTTACCATTAAGTGTCTCTATATTTGATCTCCCAAAGTGCAGCACTTCATATTTGGTAGGCTTAAACTTCACCTGACATTTCTCTGCACATAACTGCATCAGTCTTCTATGTTATCCACAATACCATCAAACTTAGTATCATGGTTTGTGCCGGTCTTGACTGGCTTGGGCCAGTCCCAAATGACTCAGACTGGTCCCAACTGATTTGAACCTGTCCTGATTGGATTGATCTAAACTTGACTAATTAGCATCCGATCTTAATGGTTTAGACTGGATTTGACTAGACTCTACTGGCTGGAATACAACGTACCAGTTTGGGTCAAATTTGACTTATTTGAACCAGATATGATTGGTTCTGACTAGTTTGAACTGGACCAGACCCTGCCACTTTGGACTGGATCTGGGTTTGAATTCGACACGACGGGTTCTAATAGGTTTGAATTGGACCTAAGATCCCAAAATCCTCACCTCACAGAATCCAGTCTCCAGCCGAGTTAATTCACTCCACGTTATCAGGAAATGGCTGATAGCACTAGACACAAACATCATCTCTCAGCGGAAGACCTGCACTTCAGAGATAAATGCACCTATGCTAGCTACTCCAGTGAGCTGCAGTATCGGGACCAACCTGACAATGAGGAAAATAGCCAGGGAAAGCAGGGCAAATCTAGTCCAGATAATTACAAATTGATCAATGTATTCTTAATAATTGGCAAAGTGATGGAACCTGCCATTGATAGTACTATGAAATGACGTCAATGCTCAGTTTGGACTTGTCCTAACAATTATAAACCAGACCAGTTTGGTCCTGACTGATTATAATGGTCCCAACTGGACATTCGCCCATTTAGTTTCATCTGGTCATCATTTCAAGAAAAGACCCAAGCAATCTGGATGAGGCCTAATAGGCTTCGATTTGACCCAACTAGTTTGGACCGGTTCACACCAACTTGGACTGGACTTGACCAGTTCCAGCCAGCTTGGACTGAAACAGACTCGACCTAACTGGTTGACAGGTCCGGAGTGGTTTTAACCAGTTTCAACTGGCTTGGGCTGGTTACAGATGTTTTGGTGGTTCCAACTAGTTTAGACTGGTCCTGAGTGAGAAGGACGATCTTCATGGTTTTGACTGCATTAGATGACATTCCTCCTCCCTCAATGCCAACCTGACTGACCCCCCCCCATAGCCTTAGATTCCATAGAGCCGTTGACCTTTCGCACTCTGATTCCAGTATCCACTCGTGGACCTTCTATTCTCACCACCCCTCACCCTGCCCATAACAAATTAAATTCACGTTCTCTTCCAAAAGCCTCTCACCCTTATAATGCTTGATGTTCCATCATGCACAGAAACTTCCTGTGTTTTGACTAGAATGGTCATCAGCAGGATGCCTAACGACCAATCAACTCGTCTCGGCAGGCAGCAAGGAAATTTGAAGCAATAATATCATAGCTATCAAGTTGATGCTTGGAAGTGCTGTATCACGTGAGAACTGGGTTGTAGATGATCTCAGCTCCTGTCACAACTGTAGACTTGATTCTAGATCTCTGACCATAATTGATTTCAATTTGGCAAGGACCCTGAAGGAGTAAATTCATCTTGTTAAAATTTATATGTGTTTATTTCTATTGAAAAACACAAAATATTCACTCTAAAGTGCTTCAGATATTTTAGTTAATGTTTTACATAACACGTTTTCTTAAATTCCTCATTTTACTTTTAATGTTTCTTAAATATTTTCTTAAGTTCTGACACCCAGCAGATCTAATTAGCCACATCTAATTTGATAACTCATATTTTGTGATATTAACTATCAGTCTTCTGTCATCTCACCCAAGATTATTGACATTACATTTCCACGACTTACTGAGTGTCAGAAGCTTATCTAGGTGGAAGAAAGTGTTTCTCACTTAGATTTATCCCAGCCACATACAGGGAATGATATTTATGCTGTATGTGTTGCATGTCTCTTCCAAGAATGATATATAGTAATTGAAAAATCTCTCTCTCTCTCTGGCTATCCATCCCATAGGATGATAATGGTTCCTTTTAGTCAGTTAGTAGGGTGGTACCCCACTCCTCAGAAAGGAACAGCGTGTGCATGGGTGGATTTTAGGTGAGTAGGGGGTTGCACAGGTCTAGACCCACCCTCTCAACATCCCCTCCCGGATCCAGTGGCATGGTGGGGTCCAAGACGGCTGGGGAGGTTCTGTTGCAGTGAATGCCCAGACCAAGCTCCGATGCAAGGGACGCCCCTTCCGCGCTTCACAGCACGTGTTTGCTAGATGGATGTTGACCCTACGAGAGGGTTCATCCGCCCTTTGACAGGTCCTGTTTTTCATCCTGCAGGGTGTCTAGCCACCCTCCTCACCAGGCAAGCCTGGTGGGGGAGCCGGTTTAGTTGCCGACCACCTGACTATGCAACAGGTAGTACTGGTTTACATGGTACCAGTAGCACTGAGACAAGTGACCTGAATTGAAAAATACTCCTTAGTTGATATGGTGGTGCTTCTAACACTTTATTATACAAGGTGTCCCCCGCTTTTCAAATGTTTGCTTTACGAAACCTTGCAGTTATGAAAGACCTACATTAGTTACCTGTTTTCGCTAACAGAAGGTGTTTTCACTGTTACGAAAAAAGGCAGCATGTGAAAAAAGCGGCACGCGATAAAAGGCAGCGTGCGCCCCGAGCAGCTAAGCTCCTCCCCCGGAACTGCATTCTAGCCGGCATTGCTTAGATACGTGCCTGTGAGCATCTGTTAGCAAGATGAGTTCTAAGGTATTGGAAAAGCCTAAAAGAGCTCGTAAGGGTGTTACACTTAGCGTCAAACTAGACATAATTAAGTGTTTCGATCGTGGTGAACGAAGCAAGGACAAAGTGAGTTTGGCTTGTGGAAGTTGACGAAGATGATGTTGAAGAGGTTTTGGCATCCCTTGACCAAGAACAGATAGATGAAGAGCTGATGCAATTGGAAGAGGAAAGGATAACAATCGAAACCGAATGCAGTAGCGAACGGACCGAAAGTGAAGTCGTCCAGGAACTGAACGTGAAGCAACTGCATGAGATTTTTTCCGCAGTGATTGCAGAAAAGTACTTTAATTTTGAAAGGGTACGTAGCTTTAGGGCATTTTTGCAAGATGGTTTGAATGCTTACAAAGAACTGTATGATAGAAAAATGTGCGAGACTAGGCAGTCAAGCGTACTGTCGTTTTGCAAGCCTTCCACATCAGCCTCAGCAGACGATGAACCTCGACCTTCGACATCGAGGCAGTCAGACATAGAAGAAGATGACCTGGCTGCCCTGATGGAAACAGACGGTGATGAGATGACACCCCAGTGTCCCACCACCCCAACCCCCGGGCTGCAGACCAATACCGATCTGCGGAGAATGCAGCAGTAGCTGGGATGCATCCAACACATCTTAAAGAAAAAAGCCGAAATAAACAAGCTAACTAATTAGGTGCCGCCTGGCACATAAGTATTGGCCCAGATCAGAGGCGACGCTGCACCCTTGCATGCTTTGTGGATCGGCATCGATTGGCGGCCTGGAGGTTGGGGCCACTGCACCACCCCAACCTCCAACGACTCAGCCTAACACACCATCATCAGTGTGCTCAGTGTTGCCTTCCTGATTCCAGTAAGTGATACTATACTGTACATACATTATTTCTACTTTATATAGGCTATGTACTTTTATATGTTATTTGGTATGATTTGGCAGCTTCATAGCTTAAAGGTTACTGGAGAGAGTGTTCTGCTGAGAGTGCTTGCGCCGTGTTTCTGCCGAGAGCGCTTGCGTGAGATTTTTGCTATGGAGAACAGTGTGGCAATGATTGTAGAAAGGTATTTCTACTTTATATAGGCTGTGTATTTATCATATCATTCCTGCTTTTACTATATGTTACTGTTATTTTAGGTTTTATGTGTTATTTGGCATGATTTGGTAGGTTATTTTTTGGGTTTGCGAATGCTCACAAATTTTTCCCATATAAATAAGTGGTAGTTGCTTCTTCACTTTATGACATTCCGGCTTACGAACCGTTTCTTAGGAATGCTCTACCTTCGGATGGCGGGGGAAACCTGTAGTTGTCTAACAGTGACGGTTCTTGCACCTCGTGACACCTGGAGTTTGGATGTTTTTTTCCTCCATTACGTAGATACTGAATCCATTTATGTGTTTACTGTGAAGAGTCTCAGCATTATTTCTGCTTGCCTAACATTTACATATAACCAGATTTAAAGTATAAAACTAACAACATATCGAAGGGCTTTAAGCCAAGTATCACCAAACTTTTAAGGAGACATTTTTTTTTATTTCAAATGTCTACACAATTAACCTTTCATTTTAAGTATCTACTGTAAAACAAGGTGATTTCATAAAAGCATTTTCATTTATTTCAAGCTATCATCCAAAGTGCAGGCAGGTTCACTAAGTATAATATTTTTATCAGCTGCAGTATCTTGACCTAATTCTTGATCCAAAATGATCAGCACCAATTAGCCAAAGGTAAGAGAGACCTGCCAGGAGCTATGCGGGAACTCCAATCTGCACTGCATGGTTTGCAATATAGCTACTACTTAAAGAGGCAGAACACCAGGTAAACCATATATACTAAACTAACATAATCTCACAATTGTCTACATTTCATGTCAATCATTACAGCTCATATACGAAAAAGAGAAATGATGATGGATGAAGAGTTTTCAAAATTGGAGAAACTGAACATAAACAGGAAGTATTTCAGATGGTGAGACTAACTGAAGTTAAAGCAAGGTTACGTCAGCAGAGTAAGATATTGCTTACTATGTCTCCTGAGTTTGAATTTCAAAACCTAGTTCCAACAGATTGTGTGCTGACCTAGGAATACTTTGGGAAGTATTTTACAGAATCATGTCTTTGGATTAAAAAAATACAGATGCAGGAATAGAACATAGAATTGTACAATACAGTATGTACCTTTTGGCCCACGATGTTATGCAGACCTCTATAAACACACCCCACAATCAATCCAACCCTTCTTTCATATACAGATCATAACCATCCATTTTTCTTACATCCATGTGCCTATCTAAGGATGTCTTTTTAAGTGTTCTTATAGTATCAGCCACTATTACCACCCCCCCCCCACCCCCAGCAGTGTGTCCTAGACATCCACCAACACTGTCTGAAAAACAACCCCTGGCATCTCCCCAGATTTTTCCTGCACTCACCTTAAAATGATGTCCTCTGGTGTTGGCCATTACTACTGGTTGTACATTCAATCTATGCTTCTCATAATATTTTATATCAAGTCACGTTTCTGTTGCTCCATAGAGAAAAGCCCAAGTTCCCTCAACCTTTCCTTATAGGCCATTCAGTTCCACAAATCTGCTTCACCATTCAGTAATATTATGGCCAGTGAATAATGGCAGCATCAGTTTCCCATGTGGAACCCTTATTGAAAGATCCAAAGCTAATGGTGGTTTATTTTTCTGTAAACTCTGATGGGTCACAAGTTGTGTATAACCAGCACACTGAGCAGAGAGGCTGGAAAGAGGGAGATATTTGAAATTAGCTGGGAAACAAATATAGCAATTAAATCAGTAGCCATTTCAACTGACCCCTAGGTTCCTGTGTTTGGCAATAGCATGGAAATACTATTCATACAGCTGTTTGAATGATTAGCTTTTCTGCATTTGAAGTTGAACATTTGAATGAAATATAATTGAGTTCAGGAACTGAAACCATTTGATTCATATACAGATACCAAATGTACGAAATAGATTCAAGCATTGTGTTCTGTGATGTATTGTTCTGTGATTCCATATTTACATTAAGGAAAGCCATTTTAGCACTGATAATAAGTAACTTTCCAGTTGCCATGCAAGTATTTTCTTTCCAGGAGAACGGAAAATGTGAACAAAGTTTAGAGTTTTGGAATGCAATCAGAACTTTTACTGAAACCTAAAGAATTAGTTCAGCACTTATTGGTAATGCCAAGTTGAATTTACAACCATGCTGATCAATCCATCACTCACTTTAATACCAATATCCATCATCATTTCAGAGCTTTATCTGGCATGAATTAGTGAAACGTATGTGCTCCTCTCAGTACATCAGCCAGCACCTGAAAATTTTGCTGACTGTGGTGCAAAACTGTAAAAGTTCTGTGAAGGAAGTTGTTCATTTCTTCTGGAAAACATGAGAACAGTTTCAAGTGGGGGAGGTTGCTCTATATTTAAGCTGTAAAATCTATGATAATAACCCAGTGGAGGAATCAATCACAGATATGTTAGAGAATAAAATACATCTCTTGATTTCACTGTGGAATTAGATAGAATTCTGTGATCACATTTATCCTCAAGAAAGTCAAAAATGGTTCAAGGAGACTGTAATAAGCAATCATAAACTGAGCTGCTTTGGAGAAACAAGGTGACAGCCATCAATATGACAAGACATTCGGGTGTGTTACTGCCCCTGATGAAACAGGAAAACAAAATGAGGCAGGAGATGAGTAATAAAATTCTATGGTGTTTGGGATGAGCATCTGAAACTACTCTCAATCACTCTGTTTTCTCCATGTACAGAAATTAAAGTTGGAAAGTGGAATGTTACATACTCATACTTGTCTGGGTATTTTGGTGTTTTTGCACAACTCCTGTGGGATGAGAATTTAATTAGAAAATTGTAAGGTTGCAAGGAAATGTCAACAGCAGCATGAAGTGCAGACTTTTATATGACAAAAACTAGTCACTTTGCCACTTTGCATGAAAGAAATGGAATTTTCTGTCTTGCTGCTATTGCAGGTACTGAGTTACAGACACTCACTCCAGCTGTAACAGTAGCACTGGTGGCAGGATTTGGCTGCAGCACTGTCCTTTCCTCAGCAGATTTGAGGAACAAGGTCCTTAAATGTCTGAGAGAATTTCAATTGATTATGGCTCCTCATTTCCTCTGAGCTATTTTTCCACATACTTTGTAATCCAATTGAATGAGTTCTGCAGATATTTCCACAGTTCGCCATCCATGCTACTATGCTGAGTTGATTGACTTACATTCATTTCACTGAAAGTAGAGGCTAGGGGAATGTTTAAAACTGTTTATGAGCTGCTGATTTCCCCAATGCTCTACAGCCCTTATGCCCAGTGTTCCAGGGCAAAGCCATGCAGGATATGTAGTTGATGCTTTGTTGCCAGAATTGCTGAGATAATCATTATATTTGCAGCCAAGAGCTGACATATTCCAAATGTCTATGAAGCGAGTCCATTCAAGTTTCTTTATCCTCTACTTGTGATCAGTGTGTGAATGTTTCCTGATCTTCCTCGATATAGAGATCTACAGTTTTTGCTTATTGTGGTTCTTCCCACTTAAAGCATTTTCTGACAGAGTAAAGAAATGACCCACATGAATAGTTTCCTGAGTAATCACAAACAAGAGAAAATCTGCAGATGCTGGAAATCCAAACAATACACACAAAATGCTGGGGGAACTCAGCAGGCCAGGCAACATCTATGGAAAAGAGTACAATCAATGTTGGGTCGAGACCCTTCATCAAGACCCACGAAGGGTCTCAGCCTGAAACGTTGACTACTCTTTTCCATAGGTGCTTCCTGGCCTGCTGAGTTCCTCCAGCATTTTGTGTGTGTTCCTGTGAAATCACCTACTTTACAGAAGCTGTTATCAAAGTAAATTTCAAACGTACACTTCTACCAACCTCTGTGAAGCCACAATGACTTTACCATTACCTCTTTGCCAGAGCCTAGAGCCACGTGTTTTGTTGCAGAGTTGATCAGCTGATGAATGTATTCGCTCCCTGTGTTTCCCTGTGTACAGCGTTCTTCTGCAATTTCAATTTACACAACTCTAGATTCATGGAATAAATGGCACTGTATGGTATGCAGAAAGCACCCAGAAACTTCAGTCTCTGGGCATATGGCACTAGATGCTGCTTCCTTGGAAGGGTACAATAATAGAGCTCGAAAACCTTGCGTGAAGTTGGCAGTGCTGGTGGTCACATGATGTCGTGCGGAATGGTTTCACTGCTGGGCGCAGATAATGTCTCTTTTCCTTACAGTTTCATTTCACTGTCATTCATTCTGTTAAAAAGCAACCATGGAAGTGAAATTTAATAACTTTCTGATGCTACTCAATAAGAAGCATCATCTTCTTCATGATCCCAGATGATATTTTCTGATTGTTAGCATCATTTGGCATTCCACTTTTTCTAATTTGAGACACCAGAGCTTCAACAAACTTAACAGCTTATGTTTTCTCTCTTACTGCAGATGTTTATTTTATTTCCTATTATTGAAGCCCGCGTGTGCCTTTAAATTGGTGTAGTTCTTGGACCTCCTTAGAATCTTTTGTTGAATCCCTATATATTACAGAAATATAGGCCTCGTTACACAGACAACTGAAGCTGCACCATGAACATTAGTCATCTAAGGTATATTTTTTTTTGCTATTTTGTAATTTACACTTCAACAAAAATGGTAATAACAGGTTGACCCATAAGGATTCTACCTCTTCTGATCCTATGTCCCTTCTTTCTATTGATTTGATATCGTTACTTACCATCAGGGCCACGCCACCCCCTTTACCCACCTTCTTATCTTTCCTATACACAGTGTATCCTTGGACATTCAGCTCCCAATCACAGCTTATAGCAGCTATATACAGGCCTCCAAACTGCAGCCGGGATGTGGACTACAAGTTACAGCTGGAAATAGAAAAAGCGTGTCAGAAGGAAAATGTCGGAATAATTATGGGGGATTTTAATATGAAAGTGGATTGGGAAAGTCAGGAAGGTACTGGATCTCAGGAGAGGGAGTTTGTAGAATGCCAACGGGATGGCTTTTTGGAGCAGCTTGTCCATAAGCCCACCAGGGGACCGGCTGTTTTGGATTGGGTGCTGTGTAATGAACCTGAGGTGATTAGGGAGCTGGAGGTAATGGAACCCCTTGGAAGTAGTGATCATAATATGATTGAGTTCGGTTTCAAATTTGAAAAAGAGAAGCTGGTATCAGGTGTATCGATATTTCAGTGGAACAGGGGAAATTACAGTGGTATGAGAGAGGAACTGGCACAAGTCGATTGGAAAAGTAAGTTAAATGGAGGGACGGCAGAGCAGAATTGGATGAAATTCCTACAAGAAATAAGGAAAGTGCAGGAAAAATATATTCCAAGAAAAAAGAAAATCATGAATAAAAATATGGCACAAATGTGGCTAATGAGAGAGGTTAAGGCAAAAATAAAAGCAAAAGAGACGACGTACAAGGAAGCAAAAATTAGTGGGAAAAATGAGGACTGGGAGACTTTTAAAAACTTACAGTAGGAAACTAAGAAAGTCATTAGGGAAGAAAAGATGAATTATGAAAGGAAGTTGGCGATTAACATAAAAAAGGATACTAAGAGTTTTTTTAAATACATGAAGAGTGAAAGAGTGAGAAGGGTAGATACAGGACCGATTGAAAATGATGCTGGAGAAATTATAATGGGCAACAAAGAGATGGTGGAGGAACTAAATGAGTATTTTGCATCAGTCTTCACAGTGGAAGACATTAGCAACATACCTGATAGCCAGAGGTCTCAGGGAATAGAATTAGGTACAGTCAAGATTACTAGAGAGAAAGTGCTTGGGAAGCTAAGTGGACTAAGAATAGGTAAGTCTTCGGGTCCGGACGAGGTGCACCCATGGGTTCTGAAGGAGGTGGCTTTGGAGATTGTGGAAGGATTGGAAATGATCTTCCAGGAATCAATAGACTCTGGCATGGTTCCGGAGGACTGGAAGGTCCCAAATGTAGTTCCGCTGTTTAAGAAAGGAGGGAGGCAGCAAAAAGAAAATTACAGACCTATTAGTCCGACAAGGATAGTTGGAAAGATATTGGAGTCGATCCTCAAGGACAAGGTTATGAAATACCTCAAGGTGCATGACAAGATAGGCCCAAACTAGCATGGTTTCATGAAGGGAAGATCCTGCCTCACCAACCTATTGGAATTTTTTGAGGTAATCTCAAATAAGATTGACAAGGGAGAGGTTGTGGATGTTGTGTATTTGGATTTTCAAAAGGCCTTCGATAAGGTGCCGCATATGAGGCTGCTTAGTAAGATGAGAGACCATGGAATTACAGGAAAGATATTGGAATGGGTGGAGCATTGGCTGATAGGCAGAAAGCAAAGGGTGGGAATAAGGGGATCCTATTCTGATTGGTTGCTGCTTATTAGTGGTGTTCCATAGGGGTCAGTGTTGGGGCCGCTTCTTTTTACAATGTATATCAATGATTTAGATGATGGATTAAAAGGTTTTCTGGCTAAGTTTGTGGATGACACCCAGATAGATGGAGGAGCAGGAAGTGTTGAAGAAACGGAAAGGCTGCAGAGAGACTTGCTCAGTTTAGGAGAGTGGGCAAAGAAATGGCAGATGAGATACAATGTTGAGAAATGTACGGTTGTACATTTTGGAAGAAGAAATAATCGGGCAAATTATTATTTAGATGGAGAGAAAATTCAAAAATCAGAAGTGCAAAAGGACGTGGGGATCCTCGTGCAGGATACCCTAAAGGTTAACCACCAGGTTGAATTGGCGGTAAGGAAAGCAAATGCTGTGCTGGCATTCATTTCAAGAGGAATAGTGTATAAGAGTAAGGAAGTGTTGATGAGGCTTTATGGGGCATTAGTGAGATCTTATTTGGAATACCGTGTGCAGTTTTGGGCCCCCTATCTCAGAAGGGATGTGCTGATGTTGGAGAGAGTTCAGAGAAGATTTATGAGGATGATTCCTGGAATGCAGGGGCTAACATATGAGGAGTGTATGTCGGCTCTTGGACTGTATTCATTAGAGTATAGAAGAATGAGAGGGGATCTCATAGAACCATTTCGAATGTTGAAAGGGTTGGACAGAGTAGATGTGGAAAGGCTGTTTCCCTTGGTGGGTGAGTCCAGGACAAGAGGCCACAGTCTTAGAATTAGAGGGTACCCATTTAAAACAGAGAAGAGGAGAAACTTTTTTAGCCTGAAGGTCGTAGATTTATGGAATTCATTGCCATATACAGCTGTGGAGGCCCGATCATTGAGGGTGTTTGAGGAGGAGACTGATAGGTATCTAATTAGTCATAGTCATAGTCATACTTTATTTAGTCAGGGTATCAAGGAATATGGGGGAAAAGCCGGAAATTGGAACTAAATGGGAGAATAGCTCATGGGGGAGTTGTGGAGCAGACTGGATGGGCTGAATAGCCTACTTCTCCTTTGTCTTGTGATCTTGTGAGCTCTCAAGTTTTCAACTTGAATATGTTCTGCAGCCTTTGCTCACTACCCATCCACCAATAATCTCTTCCAATCATCATCTCCTCACCTCAGCTTACCTTATTTCCATCTTTGTGTTATGGTCACAGTTTCCATTCCAGGTATTTTTTATAAACTGTGATATCTGGGTCAATGTTGTTGTCACTAACACAAGTCATAGGAATGTGATGTCAGTGATCTTGGGTGAAATGCCCTTTCCTCACAGCTCAAGGTGGCACATAACAGAGGATAAAGCTGAAGGAGGGTAAGGTTGCTCCATGTATTTTACGTGCAGGAAGGCATAGTCAGTCAGATAAGAAGTCATTTTGCTAAGGCCATGACAGGCATCCAAAGTGATCAAGAATGAATATTGTTGAATTCCTAATTCCTCCCTCCTCCCTCATCCATTTTCCCCTCTAACTCTTAGTGTCCTCTAATGTGGAAGTTGGTGGTTCATGCTATGGCACAAACTTCTTACTTTAGCCTCTCTCTTCAGCAATTTAGCCCTTGACTCAAACGCAATGGGATTGATGACTGAGTACATGGCTAAGTGCCATGTTTCAAACTTGTGCAGATGCCTTTGGTTTGAAAAAGCAACATGGAATCCCATCGGCATTACAAATGTCACTCCCTGCCTGTTTTGTATGGAGTTGACTTTTAGCCACATAGCCCTTTTAGTCATGCTGGTATGAATGCTCTTCTTAGGCAGATGCACATACACACCTTAGACTTTCTGAGCATTGGGATCATAGCACTTTGCTCAAGAAATTAGCACTCCTCTGCTCTTTTTTATCAGGAACCTTATCATCTGTAAAAGAATCCTCGACAAACCCAAGAATCCTAGACAAAACAGTACATTGTGTACTGTCCTGGGGTTTAAAATACCCAGCTTGTGAATATCCAGTGCATATGAACATGCTCCCATAATGTTAAGTTCAAAGTTCTGTATCTCTCTTCCCTTAAAAAGTTTGTATATTTTAATGAGATCACTTCCTGCTCTATCAAACTTAAGAATCCATTCTGAGGAGTCTGCCTTCATACAACATAAGCTCATCCCAGGAGATATCACTATAATCCCTTCTCACTTGACTGTCCTTCCCTCGGTGGGAAGACAGACCTGTACACAATATGCTAGATGCAACCTGAATCACGTTCCATGTAATCAGAGAAGGTTTCTCTCCACAAATATTTAAATTCTCTAGGAGAATATTTCTTTTCTTAGTAATTGCTTGCTGTACTGGTACGTTAACATAGGGCTGCTGTCATTGTTAGGACAGAGGTTACTCAGGCAAGACATTCTTTATGAGCTAAGGTCCATCAGGAGAATTGGGGAAGCTTCCAAGCCTTCTCAATCTTCTTCAAGCTGCAGGCTCCATTCAATGCCTATGCAGTCCCATTCAGATGTCGCTTGCTGTCACTTTTACCAAGTGTATATAGAGATTCTCCAACCTTTCCTATTAGTATACCGTCCCCAAAGACAGCTGAACTTTCACTATTTGGAGCCTGTGGCATGAGTTGTCCATTTTCGGTTGACACAGAATTAATAGATGATTTGCTGGAGACCCTGTAATGTTACAACTCTATCAGCGACTCTGAGGTCAACTGAAGAAACTTATGGGTACTTGCTGAAATTAGATTGACATTTCAACCTTCTCTGATTTTTGTCAATGGAAAGTGTGAGAATTGAAAAGTAGTGATTTCACACACTTAATGTGAATCTCTGGTTTGAGTGCTATTCTAGAAAATGCAATGCTTGTCATAAATTGGCAGGACACTGATTAATGAAACAATAGTCTTGGCCCAACAGCATTCTAACACTTTTCATTGGATCCTGGCCACATAACCCCAATGGGTTTATCTGTAAGGAATCCAGTGAAATCTAGAGAATTAAGTTTTAAAATAAATTGACTATAATCTGGCTCATACAAGCATTCCTTGTCCTCAGGGAGCCACAAAGGAAAATTTAGCCTCCACTGATCCAGGCCTCCTTTGTTACTGAACTGTACAAAACTTTAGAGTGGTCATCCGTTCCTTCTTACCTTTTTCCCCTTACCTGTACCCCAACTGTTGATGCCACTTTGTCAGCTGTCCTTTGATAAAGGCAGCCTGCCTTCTTCTCCCTGACCAAATGCTGGTTTCTATTTCCAGTATTGCAATTAAATCTGCCAGATCTTCAGTTCAATCACATTGATCAGATTGGCTGTCACAGGATTCTGACTTTGAGTTAAACCTGACTTTTTAATTATTTATAAACTGTAAAACACAACTATGATTACTTTACATTCCTTAGGAATCGGGCACTGTTGAATTAATTTGCATGAGAAACATTCTCACATGTTTTCATTTTAAGGTTCCAGATCTGTGGAATTAGCAAGTGAATTGGGGTCCTGTGATTAAAAACAAAAGGTGCTGAAAATGCTCTGGCAGAGTCGATGGAGACAGATGCAAACTCAAGAGATTCTGCAAATGCTGGAAATCTTGAGTAACGTACATAAAATGCTGGAGGAACTCATCAAATCAAGCAGCATTTATGGAGGGGAATAAACAGTGGATGTTTCTTGGCCCAAAACATTGATTGTTTATGCCCCTCCAAGAATGCTGCCTGACTTGCTGAATTCTTCCAACATTTTGTGTGTAATGCAAAAATGATGTTTCACATTAACGACCTTTATGAACTTCAATCATTCCTTTCTGCACACACAAGCCAGTTGCTGATTTCCTTTGATGTTCTTGGTATCACTTGAGTCTTGTCATGGTTTTACAATACAAACTTGAAATCCTCACCAACCAAAATTTACATAATGTTGTGATGTTTAATTTTTTTTAACCTTAACATTGTTCTTGAGATCTGGGCATTGAAGGTAAGGCTGGCAATTTTTGCCCATACTTAATTTCTCTTGAATTGAGAAGATTTGGTCAACCTTTTTAAGAGTCTGCAGTCATGAACAGTCAGATTGAATATGGATGGCAGATTCCTTCCCAAAAACGGGCATGGTTCTTACAGCAACTTGATAGTTTTTGAACATCATTATTAATAACATTTTGTTGTATTATTAAACTTCAGTTATATAGCTGTCATGATGGAATTTGGTCTGGAAGTGTTAGTCCTGACCATTGTCCAACAAGCCAGTCACTCGGATCATGGTTGAGCATTTATCTCCATTCTCAACATCTGTCATGTCTTGAAAATATTTGAATTTGATTTCCATAGCTATTTGTGGGAAATGATTCCACAGGTTCACTACATTCTGAGTGAAGAGAACTTTCCTCATTATGGAACACATAAATTTTTGCCTAACCTGGAAGGGCTGAAAGTAGCTGTCTGGAAAATGAAGGAAATAGATGTGAGGACTCCAGGACCTATAGAAGAAGGGAAGCAAGTTTCTTGAAAAAGAAGGACGTTTCAGGAGTCCTAGAATGGAAAGGCTCATCTTGAGAACAGATGTGGGCGGGGTGGGGGGTGGAGACGGAGAAACTTCGAGGAAGGAATGGTGTCTTTACAGGAGACAAGGTTGGAAGAGGTGGGGTCAAGGTAGCTTCAGAGAAGGTTGTTTTAAAGTTGACACCAGAGAACTCTGTGAAGTCCTGCAATAGAAGATGCTGTTTTCTGAATCAGATGAATATGCTTTGTCTTTGGAAATAGATATACTTATATCTTTCTCCTAGGGACTATAAGTGAAGTCTACTCATCAAAATTCATCAAGAAGGTCATCAATGGTCTTTTGGTCATGGTCAACCACCATAAAGCTTTCCCACTGGACAGGAGCAGTCAAACTGAATGTTCCTGGAGAGTTGCTGCAAGGTATGTATCCTTTACAAAAACTACAATCATCAAAAACTACAGGACCCTGCCTGAAAAAATATATTAATAAATGATTTAATTCCATCAATATACAGCTGGCCATAAAGCTTTTTAATGGAATACTGGGGAAATCTTCCTATTCTTCAAGCATAAGAAGAGAAAATGTAGGAAGTACTTATGACACTGAGTTCTGATGGATGACCATCAAAATGAAGCATAAACTCCAATTTTTCTTCACAGATGTTTGCTGAGTAGCAACAGCATTATAAAAGTTATTTCAGTTTTCCACCATTGTGTTTTTTTTTGGTTTCCGTTTTTCCAGATAGCTGTCACAATTCCTTCATCCAGTACCAGTCAAGCATTCTCACACATTTCTAACTGTCAAGGAATATTCAAAGATGCTAGAAGGGAGCAAAATCAATCCCTCTCAAAGAAAACTTCAAGGGTGCTTTCTAACCTCAGCTTTCTGTGCATGTCATGGTTGTGATAATTGGCAGGATTATTACACATGGAAAACACAGGAAGTATTTTTATACCTGACAAGAAAGAATTGGACAAATGGAATGAAGGAGATAACACCTCATCTTGCAGCCAGAGATGAGATAGTACGAATAGGGTAAAAGCACAACATTATGTGGTCCAACAAGCCTCTTTGCATTAAAGACTTTATATCATGACTTCAGCCTTACAGTGAAGAACACTGAAATACTTGGAATATGTTACTGCAAAGTTGGCATTTTGACGGTTTTGATTAATTTTCTGGTCTGCATGTGTTGGCACAGGGAAGAACAAAGGCCAAGTATCCAGGTGAGAAGAGGCTTGGAAAAAGGGAAGATCAGAAAGGCACAGTGAATGGAAGACTGTGGCTCACAAAGAGGTTTCTCCATCTTGCTCAGGAGCCTAATGTAAGCTGCCCCTGTTCTATTTCCTTGTTTTGTGAGCCATTATTTTGCTGTACAAAGGTCAAGAGATTTAATAGATGGGCATTGTTCATGCATGGGTGTTCTTCCAATAATGCTTATGTTGAGAGTGAGGAGAATTGAGTTGGAAATAAGAAAGGGAGTTGCTCAGCCGTAGGAATGTGTGTGGGATGTGAACTGAGAGACATCAGACTGTTTCGTAACTGCTGCCAGGTAAAAGAAGGATGTTGTATGTACCCACTGTCAATGTGGAGATGTAAAACAAATATGTGAAACGTGCACGATGAAGACATGGTGAGGGGATTGAGCAGGAGTCAGAGGGAAGGTGTTGTTGTTACATGTCATCTAAAACTTTGATAAATTTCTATAGATGGAGAGTACATTGGTTGGTTGCATTATGGCCTGGTATGGAAATATCATAGAATAATACAGCACATTACAGGCCCTTTGGCCCACAATGTCGTGCCGACCCTCAAAAGCTTCCTTCCATATAATCCCCCACCTTAAATTCCTCCATATACCTGTCTAGTGGTCTCTTAAACTTCACGAGTGTATCTGCCTCCACCACTGACTTAGGCTGTGCATTCCACGAACCAACCACTCTCTGAGTAAAAAACCTTCCTCTAATATCCCCCTTGAACTTCCTACCCCTTACCTTAAAACCATGTCCTCTTGTATTGAGCAGTGGTGCCCTGGGAAAGAGGCACTGGCTGTTCACTCTCTCTATTCCTCTTATTATCTTGTATACCTCTATCATGTCTCCTCTCATCCTCCTTCTCTCCAAAGAGTAAAGCCCTAGCTCCCTTAATCTCTGATCATGATGCATACTCTCTAAACCAGGCAGCATCCTGGTAAAGCTCCCCTGTACCCTTTCCAATGCTTCCACATCCTTCCTATTGTGAGGTGACCAGAACTGGACACAGTACTCCAAGTGTGGCCTAACTAGAGTTTTATAGAGCTGCATCATTACATCGCGGCTCTTAAACTCTGTCCCTCGACTTATGAAAGCTAATGCCCCATAAGCTTTCTTAATTACCCTATCTACCTGTGAGGCAACATTCAGGGATCTGTGGACATGTACCCCCAGATCCCTCTGCTCCTCCACACTAACAAGTATCCTGCCATTTACTTTGTACTCTGCCTTGGAGTTTGTCCTTCCAAAGTGTACCACCTCACACTTCTCCGGGTTGAACTCTATCTGCCACTTCTCAGCCCACTTCTGCATCCTATCAATGTTTCTCTGCAATCTTTGACAATCCTCTACGCTATCTACAACACCACCAACCTTTGTGTCGTCTGCAAACTTGCCAACCCACCCTTCTACCCCCACATCCAGGTTGTTAATAAAAATCATGAAAAGTAGAGGTCCCAGAACAGATCCTTGTGGGACACCACTAGTCACAATCCTCCAATCTGAATGTACTCCCTCCACCACGACCCTCTGCCTTCTGCAGGCAAGCCAATTCTGAATCCACCTGGCCAAACTTCCCTGGATCCCATGCCTTCTGACTTTCTGAATAAGCCTACTGTGTGGAACCTTGTCAAATGCCTTACTAAAATCCATATAGATCACATCCACTGCACTACCCTCATCTATATGCCTGGCCACCTCCTCAAAGAACTCTATCAGGCTTGTTAGACATGATCTGCCCTTCACAAAGCCATGCTGACTGTCCCTGATCGGACCATGATTCTCTAAATGCCCATAGATCCTATCTCTAAGAATCTTTTCCAACAGCTTTCCCACCACAGACATGAGGCTCACTGGTCTATAATTACCTGGACTATCCCTACTACCTTTTTTGAACAAGGGGTCAACATTCGCCTCCCTCCAATTCTCCGGTACCATTCCCGTGGACAACGAGGACATAAAGATCCTAGCCAGAGGCTCAGCAATCTCTTCCCTCGCCTCGTGGAGCAGCCTGGGGAATATTCCATTGGGCCCCGGGGACTTATCCATCCTAATATATTTTAACAACTCCAACACCTCCTCTCCCTTAATATCAACATGCCTCACTCATATTGTACTCACCCTCATCAAGTTCCCTCTCATTGGTGAATACCGAAGAGTAGTATTCATTGAGGACCTCACTCACTTCCGCAGCCTCCAGGCACATCTTCCCACCTTTATCTCTAATCGGTCCTACCTTCACTCCTGTCATCCTTTTTTTCTTCACATAATTGAAGAATGCCTTGGGGTTTTCCTTTACCCTACTCGCCAAGGCCTTCTCATGCCCCCTTCTTGCTCTTCTCAGCCCCTTCTTAAGCTCCTTTCTTGCTTCCCTATATTCTTCAATAGACCCATCTGATCCTTGCTTCCTAAACCTCATGTATGCTGCCTTCTTTCACCTGACTAGTTTTTCCACCTCACTTGTCACCCATGGTTCCTTCATCCTGCCATTCTTTATCTTCCTCACCGGGACAAATTTATCCCTAACATCCTGCAAGAGATCTCTAAACATCGACCACATGTCCATAGTACATTTCCCTGCAAAAACATCATCCCAATTCACACCCGCTAGTTCCAGCCTTATAGCCTCACAATTTGCCCTTCCCCAATTAAAAATTTTCCTGTCCTCTCTGATTCTGTCCTTTCCATGATAATGCTAAAGGCCAGGGAACGGTGGTCACTGTCCCCCAGATGCTCACCCACTGAGAGATCTGTGACCTGACCCGGTTCATTACCTAGTACTAGATCTAGTATGGCATTCCCCCTAGTCGACCTGTCAACATACTGTGACAGGAATCTGTCCTGGACGCACTTAACAAATTCTGCCCCATCTAAACCTTTGGAACTAATCAGGTGCCAATCAATATTAGGGAAGTTAAAGTCACCCATGTTAACAACCCTGTTATTTTTGCACCTTTCCAAAATCTGCCTCCCAATCTGCTGCTCTGTATCCCTGCTGCTACCAGGGGGCCTATAGAATACCCCCAATAGGGTAACTGCTCCCTTCCTGTTCCTGACTTCCACCCATACTGACTCAAAAGAGGATCCTGCTACATTACCCACCCTTTCTGTAGCTGTAATATTATCCCTGACCAGTAATACCACCCTTCCTCCCTTTTTTCCGTCCTCTCTATTCCTTTTAAAGCACTGAGATTCAGGAATATTGAGAATCCATTCCTGCCCTGGTGCCTGCCAAGTCCCTGTAATGGCCACTACATCATAATTCCATGTATGTATCCAAGCTCTCAGTTCATCACATTTGTTCCTGATGCTTCTTGCATTGAGGTACACACATTTCAGCCCTTCTACGTTATTGTCTTCACACCCTTTATTCTGCTTCTCTTTCCTCAAAGCCTCTCTATATGTTAGATCTAGCTTTACTCCATGCACTTCTTTCACTGCTCTATCGCTCTGGGTCCCATCTCCCTTGCAAATTAGTTTAAACCCTCCCAAACCATGCTAGCAAACCTACCTGTAAGGATATTGCTCCCCCTTGAGTTCAGGTGCAACCCATCCAATCTGTACAGGTCCCACCTTCCCCAGAAGAGATCCTAATGATCCAAAAATCTAAAACCCTGCTCCCTGCACCAACTCCTCAGCCACGCATTCAACTGCTGTCTCCTCTAATTCTTATCAATGCCTTTGAACAGAAAAGCCTATAAAACATAATGGATAGAGACTAGTCCATCACAGATAAAGTCTCCCCTGCCATTGGGCACATCTATATGGAGTGCTGTTACAGGAAAGCTGAATCCATTGTTAAGGACCTCGCTGTCCAAGCCATGCACTCTTGTCACTGCTGCCACTTCTCCTTGTGTCTCAGAGTCAATGATTCATAAATCATCTAGCACAGAAACAGGCCCTTCAGCCCAAATACAGCTCTCCAACTGACAGCTCAGACCAATGCTATACCAACCCCACACAGCTTGTCCTGGACTTGTACATCTGTAAGAACTAGAGAAGCCCCAGTTTCAGTTTGATTAGAAGTTTCAGCTGTTTCAAAGTTCAAATTCAAAATAAAGTTATTATCAAAATACATATATGTCACCATATACAACCATGAGGTTCATTTTCTTCCAGGCATTCATGATAAATATAAAGAAATGCAATAGGATCAATGTAAACCACGTGTAAACAAAGACAGGCAAACAACCAATGTGCAAATGTCAACACACTGTGCCAATACAAAAAAAAACAAATTAATAATAAGTGATAAATAACTAATAAATACTATTGAGAACAGGAGCTGTAGCATCCTTGAAAATGAGTCCATAGGTTGTGGAATCAGTTGTGACCTCAGTGTTAGGGTGAGTGAAGTTGTCCACTCTGGTTCAGAAGCCTGATGGTTGAATGGTAATAACTATTCCTGATCCTGGTGGTGTGGGACCTAAGGTACCTATGCCTCCTTGTTGGCAGCAGTGAGAAGAGAGTATGGCACAGATGATGGGGGTCCTTGATGATGCATGCTGCTTTTCTGTTTCAGTATTCCAAGATGTGCTCAGTGGTGGGAAGGGGTTTACCTGTGATGGAGTGGGCTGTGTCCACTAACTTTTATTAGGCTTTTCTGTTAAAGGGCATTGGTGTTTCACATACCAGGTGCAACCAGTCAGTATAGACTCCCCTGTGCATCTATATGTAGTGTTCTCAGTAATATTAACTGTAATGTTAACTGTTAACAGCTAATTATAAAATGGCTTCTTTGCAATGTTAACTATGAGGTAATATTCTCTGTAGCTGAAACATTTGGGTTATAGTTATAGATAACAGAGGAACTAACGATGGAAGCTATGTTATTCTATCTGTATGTGTGGGAACCTGGGTGAGTGCGCAGGTTTTTCAGGAGGAGAACCGAAGAGGAAGGACGTGCTGGACGCGCTTTGGTCGACCACCGTGGTTGGTCCCAGGCGACGGGTCGAGGAGGTCAGCAGAGATCAAATGGTGGAACGAAGACCCCGTTAATTGAGCTCCAACAGTTGTGCATGAAGTGGTTGAACTCTGATAAGTTTGGCACCTTTTACTTTCCTTTTATACTGTATCTCTATTAATTACATAGTTCCAGTAAGATTTATAAAGTGTTATCTGTAAATTGTACATTGTGTGCTGTCTGATATTTGATGTGTGAGTTTGTACCAGGTGGCATTACACAGCAACGACGCAACCGTGAGACGTAGTTTGGCGGGCAGACGGGGTTTCCCCTAGATAAACACAAGCCAATAGCCCTGAGCATTACATATAGAAGTTTGTCAAAGTTTTAGATCACATGCTGAATCTTTGCAAATGTCTAACAATGTAGAAAGGTAAAAGTAAATTTATCAAAGTACATACAGGTCACCTTATTTCTTTGGATTCTTTCAAGAAAGAGTTAGATAGAGCTCTTAAAGATAGCGGAGTCAAGGGATATGGGGGAAGGCAGGAGCAGGCTACTGATTGTGGATGATCAGCCATGATCATAGTGAATGGTGGTGCTGGTTCGAAGGGCCGAATGGCTTACTCCTGCAACCTATTGTCTATACAACCCTGATATTCATTTTCTCATGGGCAATAAATCCATACTCAATAAATCCAAAGAATAACAACCATAATAGAATCAATGAAAGACAGCACCAACTTGGTCGTTCAACCAGAGTACAAAGGACAGCAAATTGTGGAAATTCAAAAAGGAGGAAATAATAATAATAAATAAGCAAGCAATAAATATCAAGAACATGAGATGAAGAATCCTTGAAAGTGAGTCCACAGATTGTGGGAACATTTCAATGATGGGCAACTGAAGTTGAGTGAAGTTGTCCCCTTTAGTTTAAGAGCCTGATGGTTGAGAATTAGTCATTGTTGCTAATCCAGGTGGTGTGAGTACTGAGGCTCCAGTACCTTCTTCCTATCGGCAGCAATGAAAAGAGAGCATGTTCTGGGTCATGGGGGTCCCTGATGATAGATGCTGCCATCCTGCGATAGCGTTTCACATTGATGTGTTCAATGATGGGGAGGGCTTTACCCATGATGGACTAAACCATATCCACAATATTTCATAGATTTTTCCACTCAAGAGCATTAGTGTTTCCATACCAGGCTGTGATGCAGCTAGTCAGTATACTCTCCACTACACATCCACAGAAAGCTGCTGTGCTTTCTTTGTAACCCACTTATGTGCTGGGTCCAGGACACATCCTTTGAAATGATAACGCCAAGGAGTTTAAAATTACTCACCCCCTCCCACTCTAATCTCCTGCTGAGCACTGGCTCACAGACCTCTGGTTTTCTCCTTCCAAAGTCAAGAATCAGCTGTTTGATTTTGCTGACATTGAGTGAGAGATTGTTGTGACACCATTCATCTAGATTTGTAATATGCTTCCTACATGCTGATTCATCAGCACTTTTGATTTGGCCAGCAGTGGTGTTGTCAGCAAACTTAAGTATGGTATTGGAGCTGTGTTTAGCATCACAGTCGTAACTATAAAATGAGTAGAGCAGTGGGCTAAGCACAAAATCTTGTGGTGTACCTGTACTGATGGTGATTGTGGAGCAGACATTGTTGACAATCCAAATTGACTGAGATCTGTAAGTGAGGAAATCAAGAATCCAACAGCACAAGGAGGTATTAAGGTCAAAGTCTTGGAGCTTATTGATTAGTTTTGAGGGTATGATGGTGTTCAATACTGGGCTGGAGTTAATGAAGAACATCCTGACGTATGCATCTTTACTGTCCAAATGTACCAGGGTTGAGTGAAGAGCCAATGAAAAGGCATCTGCTGTTGACTTGTTGTTATAGTAGGCAAATTCGAGCAGATCCAAGTCGCTCCCCAGGCAGGAGTTGATATATTTCATCACCAGCCTCTTAAAGCACTGGACGATTGTCATTGAGGAAAATTACCACGTTCTTCTTGGGCATCGGTACAATTGAAAACTTCTTGAAGTAGGTGGGTACCTCCGACTGACAGTGAGAGGTTAAAGCTATCAGTAAACACTCCAGCCAGTTAATTAGTACAGGTCTTCAGTACTTGGCCAGGTACGCCATCAGTGCAAAATGCTTTCCTCGGATTCACCCTTCTGAAGAATGCTCTCATGTCTGCTTCAGAAACTGAAATCACAGGGTTGTTGGGGGCTTTGGAAGTTCATGAAGGTGCCTCCATGTTCTGTCAGTCAAGATGAGCATAAAAAGCATTGAGCTCATCCAGGAGCAAAACCTTGTTAACACATATTTTGCTTGGTTTGGTATCACTCAAGCCCTGTTAGACCTATCAAGCATCCTTCTATGAATCAAGTTTGGTCCAGAATGGCCACTTCACGTGAGATGATTTGTCAGAGGTCACTTCAGGACCGCTTGTACTTTCCTTGGTCACCGGACCTGAATCCCTCCAATCTAGCCCTTGGCTCATCCAGGTCTTCTGGTTGGGGAAGATGCTGAATGTTTTTGTGGGAACACAGTCTTCGTTGAGTGTCTTTATAAAGCCTGTGACAACTGTGGTGTATTCGTTCAGATCCTCTGATGAGCCCTTGAATATGCCCCAGCCCACTGACTTGAAGCAATCCTGTAGCTGCTCCTCTGCCAACGACCAGCTCTTTGTTATCCTTTTGAAAATGTGACAGGGTTACCTACTTGACATAATAGACATAGAATTGTACAGCATGGAAATACGCTCCTCAGCCCAATTCATCTATGCCAACCAATTTGCCTAACTGAGCTAGGCCCATTTGCTTTTCTTTGGACAGTATCTCTCTAAAGCTGTTTAAATGCACTTTGAACATTGTATTTATCTCCAACTTACAACTATCTCTGGCAGCTAATGCCATATACTTTCTGTGTGGGAAAACTTGTTGCTCAAGTTCTTTTTAAATCTTTTCTTTCTCGCCTTAAACTTGTATCCTCTAGTTTTAGACTCCCCTAACCTGCAAAAAGGACTGTAACCATCCGCTTTATCTATGCCCCTAATGACTTTATAAAACTCCTTGGTGTCACCCTTCAACCTTCTTCGCTCCGATCTGAACCTTTCCAGTGAGTCCTTATGAATCAAGCCCTCCAGCTCTGGCAACATCCTTATGAATCGTTTCTGTCTCTGCACCCTCTGGTTTAATCACATCCTTCCAATCATGGCAATCTGAACTCCAGGTGTGATCTCAGACGTCCCACCTCTCCCGGAAGTTCCGGGAGTCTCCCGCATATTAATAGTGGCTCCCTGATGCCCGCAAATTATATACAATATCACGGAAATCAATTTTTTTGAGAGCGAGCGAGAGAAAGCAAGAGAGAGCGCGAGAGTGACCATGAGAGAGAGCGCGCGCGAGAGAGAGCGCAAGCAAGTGAGAGCGCTCGAGCGACCACGAGAGAGAGAGAGAGAGAGCGCGCGACCGAGAACGCGCCATGGCGGAGTGTTCCAAAAAAATATATAAAACGTACGTCACCCCAGACTACACTAAAGTGTATCCCTGACTAATAGGGGTCAAAAATAATGACAGTGTTGCTCGCTGCACTGTTTGCAACAGTGACTTTTCTATTGCCCACGGTGGGTTAAGACTGTAAAAGACATGTTGAGGTGAATTTAACAGGTGCCATTCATTTATTAGCATAGCTAATGTTATTTAAACTAGCTGGCTAGCTGATAAGGAGCTACTCTATTGCAGACATCCCACCTCTCCCGGAAGTCTCCCGCAAATTGATGGTGCTACCTCCCTGAAATGAGTTTTTGCAGGGTGGGATGACTGTGATCTGACCCTTGTTTTGTACCGTTGTAGCATGATATTCCAATTCATGTCATTAAGCCCCGGACTGGTGAAGGAAAGCATGTCATATGCCTTCACCACATTGTCTAACTGTGTTGGCACATTCAAGGACACGAGTACCTGTACTTGTACCTCTAGGTCTTTGTTTTAATACACTCCTCAAGGCTTTGCCATGATTGTGATTAGCTTCTTGCTGGGGATGTGCACAGTGTCCAGTGACCAATTCAAGCTCAAGAAGAGTTTTGAATGCATTTCAATCCCATTATGAATGACTTGTGACCTTCATTCATATGCTGCCAAAAGGTTTCCCATTCATTTTAGAAATGAGTTATAACACTGCTCGAATTTAAAGTGTTGATTGCATACTCAAGGGAAAGACAGCACTGGAGAAACCCATAAAATGAGACATTGCATCATGAACATTTTATTCCAAATACATTATCACCCTCAGTTTCTGTTTCCACTTTTGAGTAGCAACTGTATGAATGCACATACTTTAAAAAAATCAAAAGCAAAAATCCCTATCTTTAATCATTGACACAAATGCTGATGCTGTGTATACACAACTGGAGCATGTTACAATGACCACAATTTAATTGTTTTACACATCTCTACCATTCCCTTCTACTTTAAGACCTGATTCTCTTAATGGCACTGAAGGATCACAGCATCCGAGATCTCCCAGTAGGCTGCAGGTGTGGAGCATGGTCAGAGAACTGGTTAGACATGACACGGCTGTGGTAAACCATGTATGTATGTTGTAACTCGGTTACCTGTCTGGACACACCCCTCTGCTGACTGCCCCTGTGGCTCCTCCCACAGAGTCCTCCCCCTCAGTCCGGGGGCAGACACTCACTGTGGAGGTCGTATTGTACAGCGAATAAAAGCCTTTCAGTATTTTTACCAAACCTCAGTCTTTTGGAGTAATTGAAGGTGCTTCAACGGCCTCCACACCTTCTTAAAGGTTAACATTACATGAACATGAGTCTGGAATGCTTAAGGTTGGTGTAATCAATTACAAGTAAACTAGTAAACAGTATTGTGCATCATTATGCTCAGTCACATGTTTGCACTGCTTGTTTCCAAAACATGACAAAATAGATAACTCTAAACCAGTTGCTCATGGCAGTCTGTATGCTAACTTTCCAAACAACACAATGGCAGCTGTAAGCAGTTCTGCAACTTGCATCATCTTCTGTCTACTGTACTTTCAACCTTCCCATAGGGATCTCCAGGTGATTAAGGCCATCTGTATTAGCTGTGCTGTCGTTTGTTGTTCGGAGACCTGCCAGTGTTTCCAGTCCATACTCCCAATTTTGATTCATCCATATTTGTAGTTGCTGGAAGCTAAACTGTAACTATTTCTCACTGTTCTTTGACTGTTGGTGAATCTCCTCTCTGCGAGAGCACTGCCCTACTGCTCAAGGGTCTCCTGCCAGTCTAAATGATCGGCTGTAACTAGAAACGAAACATTGAATCTGGGAAAAAAGATACTTAGTGAAATACTGCAATCTTTTTTTAAAAGCAAGGAAAGGAGGCATGAATGCTGTGGTTTGTGAACACAATCTCTTGGTTTACAGTTTGAAATAAATTATTGGGTGCACCGAAGTCACAGCATTTATATTATATTTCTTATTTATTTAAGAATATTTTCACACTGTGTATATTTTTGATTTCTACTGAGGATATATTGATTTATATTAGACTGCTCTGCAATCTCCTCTAATTCAAAAACTTTGTTCATGAAGGATTATTGATTTAATACACCCTGAGCCAATAGGCTGGTCCTGGACTTATTTCCATCTGGCATAGTTTGCATTTTGTTGTTTGATTGTTTGTGATTTTTATATTGCTATATTTATGCTCTATTCTTGGTTGGTGCAGCTGTAATGAAACCCAGTTTCCCTCGGGATCAATAAAGTATATCTATCTATCTATCTGTCTATTTCTCCACTGTTAGGGTATGGAACTTAGAAATCTACAGCACATTGCAGGCCCTTCAGCCCACAATGTTGTGCCAACCATGGAACCTACTCTAGAAACTGCCTAGAATTTCCCTAGCTCATAGCCCTCTATTTTTCTAAGCTCCATGTACCTAAGAGGCTCTTAAAAGACCTTATTGTATCCGCTTCCACCGCCGCCGCCAGCAGTTCACTCCACGATCTCACCATTCTCTGTGTGAAAAGTTACCCCTGACATCCCCTTGGTACCTATTTCCAAACACCTTAAAACTATGCCCCCTCGAGTTAGCTATTTCAGCCCTGGGAAAAAGCCTCTGGCTATCCACACGATCAATGCTCCTCTATCAGGTCACCTCTCATCCTCCGTCACTCCAAGGACAAAAGGCCAAGTTCTCATAAGGTATGCCCTCCAATCCAGGCAACATCCTTCTAAATCTCCTCTTCACTCTCTCTATAGTATCCACATCCTTCCTGTAGTGAAGTAACCAGAAATGAATGCAGGACTCCAAGTGGAGTCTGACCAGGTCTTATATAGCTGTAACATTACCTCACGGCTCATGAACTCAGTCCCACGTTTGATGAATGCCAACACACCATATGCCTTAAAAACTCTGTCAACCTGCACAGCAACTTTGAGTGTCCTATGGACATGGACCCCAAGATCTCTCAGATCCTCCACACTGCCAAGAGTCTTAACATTGATATTATATTCTGTTTTCAAATTTGACCTACCAAAATGAACCACTTCACACTTATCTGGGTTGAAGTCTGTCCATCTGCCACTTCTCAGCCCAGTGCTTCATCCTATCAATGTCGGGCTGTAACCTCTAAAAACCCTCTGGACTATCCACAACACCCCCAACCGTTGTGTCATCAGCAAACTTACTAACCCACCCTTCTACTTCTTCATCCAGGACATTTATAAAAATCACAAAGAGGAGGGGTCCCAGAACAGATCCCTAAAAAACACCACTGGTCACCGACTTCCATGTAGAATGCAAACCATCTATAACCATCCTGCCTTCTGTGGGCAAGCCAATTCTGGATCCACAAAGCAATATTTCCTTGGATCCCATGTCTCCTTACTTTCTGAATGAGCCTTACAATGGAGTACCTTGTCAAATGCCTTACTGAAATCCATACACACTACATCCACTGCTCTACCGTTAATGTGTTTTGTTACATCCTTAATCAATTCAATCAGGCTCGTACGGCAAGCCCTACTCTTGATAAAGCCATGCTGATTATCCCTAATCAGATTATGTATCTCCAAATGCTTATAAATCCTGCCTCTCAGTATCTTCTCCAACATCTTGCCCACCACTGAAGTCAGACTCACTGGGCTATGATTTCCTGGGTTATCTCTATTCCCTTTCTTGAACAAAGGAACAACATTTGCAACTCTCCAATCCTCTGGAACTTCTTCCGTCCCTATGGATGATGCAAAGATCATCTTAAGAGGCTCAGCGATCTCCTCTCTCACTTCCCACAGTAGCCTGGGGTATATCTCATCCGGTCCCGGTGACTGATCTAACTTAATGCTTTTCAAAAGCTCCGGCACATTCTCTTTCTCATTCTCAAGCATTTCAGTCAACTGTATGTCAACCCTACAATCACCAAGGTCTTTTTCCCTGGTGAATACTGAAGCAAGGTATTCACTAAGTACCTCAGCTAACTCCTCGGACTCCACGCACATGTTTCCACTATCGCACCTGATTGGTCCTATTCTCAATGGCTCATCCTCTTGCTCTTCACATACTTGTAGAATGCCTTGGGGTTTTCCTTAATCCTGCTCTCCAAGGCCTTCTCATGGCCCCTTCTGGCTCTCCCAATTCCATTGTTAATCTTCTTCCTTGCAACCTTGTAATTTTCTAGAGCTCTAACAGTACCCAGTTTCTTGAACCTTTCATAAGCTTTTCTTTTCTTCTTAGCTCAATTTTCTACATTCTTTGTACACCATGGTTCTTTTACCCTTCCATCCTTTTCCTGCCTCAATGGAACATACTTGTGTAGAACGCCATGCAAATGTCCCCTGAGCATTTGCCATATTTCTGCCGTGCATTTCCCTGAGAACATTTATTCCCACTTTATGCTCCTAAGTTCCTGCCTAGTAGCATCATATTTTCCCCTACCCCAATTAAATGTTTTCCCAAATTGTCTGCTCCTGTTCCTCTCCAGCACTATGCTGAAGGTGATAGTGTTGTGGTAACTACCTCCAAAATGCTCTCCCACTGAGAGGTCTGACATCTGACCAGGTTCATTTCCCAATACCAGATCAAGTACAGCTAGTTGGTTCCATCAACGCTGTCTTCGAAACATCTTAAATATAGGAAGATAGAAGAACCAACGTCAGTGTGCTAAATGAAGCAAAAACAACAAGCATTGAAGCCTACGTCATCAAGAACCAACTAAGGTGGAGCAGTCATGTTGTTTGGATGAAAGACGAACGTCTGCCAAAACAAATCTTCTACTCCCAGCTTAAAGAAGGCAAACGTAAAAGAGGCAGACAACAGAAGAGATTCAAAGATGTCTTAAAAGCCAACATGAAGAAATGTAACATCGACATCAACAATTGGGAAACCAATGCCAAGGACAGGAAACTCTGGCAAGCTGTCATTTGAGAAGGAACAGCAACTTTCAAAGCCAACATATGTGCAGAATTAGAAGAAAAGAGAAGGAAATGGAAAGAGAGGCAGCAACAACCAAAGCCCTTTCTGCCATCTGGAACTACCTGTCCTGAATGTGGAAGAACGTTCAAAGCCAAGATTGGACTCATAAGCCACTTGAGAGCTCATAAGTAGATCAACGGAACTAAGACCGTCTTCCTTGACCTCAAGGGATAGTCACAACAAAGAGTTGGTTTATCTCCACCTTGCATCAGGAAATCTTCCTGAACACACCTAACAAACTCCACCCCATCTAAACCCCTTGCACTGAGGAGATGCCAATTAATATTAGGCAAGTTAAAAATTTCCCATCACAACAACCCTATTATTTTTGCACCGTTCCAGAATCTGCCTCCCTATCTGCTGCTTGATGTCCCTGTTACTATTGGGGGGTCTATAAAAAAACACCCAGTAAGGTTATTGACCCTTTACTGTTCTGACTTCCACCCACACTGACTCAGTGGACCATCCCTCTATGACTTCCCCCTTTTCTGCAGCCATGACACTATCCCTAATTAGCAATGCCACGCCCCCACCTCTTTTGCCTCCTTCTCTGTTCTTTTTGAAACATCTAAAGCCTGGCACATTCCTGCTCCTGAGACATCCAAATCTCTGTAATGGCCCCAACGTCATAGTATCTCTGACTTCAGCTGCAGTTCAGTACCATTTTATACTTGTTGTTAGTTTTCTTTTTTCAATGTTAAGATGACAAAGGCAGGTAAATGAAACAAAATATAAACTGGGCTAGTCTCCAGTAGTTTGTGGATCCTGATTACTGTCAAGTGTGAGATACTGAAAAATGCACACAATTACTTGGGCAAGTTGGGGATCAGGAAACTGATGATACTTGACGACCTTTGGATCAGAATCTGAGAGAAAATTGAATAAACTAAGCAGGAATGAAGCTGTGATGAAAGACTGGCTGATTTTAAGACAAACTGATTTGATAACAATTACAGTGTGGCAATTCCTATGGAAATCATTCTCAGGCTCCACTGGGCTGAATTTTTGCCAATCATCAGACAAGCCATGTTCTTACCACAAACTGCATTGTAAATTATCATATAAATTGCTCACAACTTTCATTGGTATCCATGACAATCAGAAAATTCTTCTCTTTACCTAAGCCACAAAATAATTTCACATTTACTTTAATTGATTTTACAATTTCCAAAATTTAGCAAAAGATGTGCTTAACAGACTCTCTTCTTGCAAAGTATGTACATTGTTTAAGAACACAAGAAACAGGAGCAGGAGTAGGACAGCTGGCCCACCATTCATTAAGATTGTGGCTGATCTGTCCATGGACTCAATTCCATCTACCTGCCTTTTCCCATAACCTTTAATTCAAAGTTCAAAGTAATCTTATTATCAATGTACATATCTGTACCATATACAAACTCGAGATTCATTTTCTTGTGGGCATACTTAATGTCCAGTAACCATAATAGAATCAATGAAAGACTGCGCCAACTGTACGTACAACCATTGTGCAAATACATAAAGAAATAATAATAATGAATGAATAAATAAGCAATAAATATTGAGAACATGAGATGAAGAGTCCTTGAAAGTGAGTCCATGGGTTATGGGAACAGTTCAATGATGGGGCAAGTCAAGTTATCCCCTTTGTTTCAAGAGCCTGATAGATGAGGGGTATAACAGTCGCTGAACCAGATGGTGTGAGTCCTGAGGCTCCTGTACCTCATACCTGATGGCAGCAGCCAGAAGAGACCTTGACCTGGGTGTGGAGATCTCTAATGATAGATATTGCAACAGTATTTCATGTAGGTGTGCTCAAACGGTGGAGAGTTCTTTACCCGTGATGGACTAGGCCATATCCACTACTTTTTGTGGGATTTTCCATTCAAAGGCACTGATGTTTCCATACTAGGCCATGATGCAACCAGTCAATATACTCTCTACTACATATCTATAAAGCTTGTCAAAGTTTTAGATTTAATGCCAAATCTTTGCAAAATTCTAAGGAAGTAGAGATACTGGTGTACTTTATTCGTAATTGCACTTACATGCCGGGCCTGGGACAGGTCCTCTGAAAGAATAATACAGAGGAATTCAAAGCTGCTGACCTTTTCCACCTCTGATTCCTCCAGTGAGGACTGACTCATGGACCTCTGGTTTCCTCCTCCTGTAGTCAATAATCAGCTCCTTGGTCTTGCTGACATTGAGAATGAGGTTTTCGTGTGGCACCACTCAGCCAGATTTTCAATCCCCCTCTTATATGCTGATTTGTCATCACTTTGATACATTCTACAACACTTAGTGTTGTCAGCACACTTGAATATGGCATTGGAGCTGTGCTTAGCCACACAGTCATATGTGTAAAGTGAGTAGAGCAGGGGGCTAAGCACACAGCCTTGTGGTGCCCTTGTGCTGATGAAGACTGTGGTGGACATGTTGTTGCCAATCCAAACTGACTGGGTCTGCAAATGAGGAAATCCAGGACTCAAATGCACAAGGAGGTATTGAGGCCAAGGTCTTGAACTTACTGATTAGTTTTGAAGGGATGATAGTACTGAATTACCCTACTAAGCAAAAATCTATCAGACTTTTGTCTTAAGTATATTTAATGAGGTAGCTTCTACTGCTTCCCTGGCAGAGGATTCCACAGATTAACTATTTTCTGGGAAAAGCAGTTTCTCCTCATCTCTGTCCTAAATCTACACGCCCCCTCCCCCCAAATCTTGAGGCTCTGCCACCTAATTTTAGTCTCATCTACCAGTGGTAACAACTTTTCTGTGTCTACCTTTCATTATTTTATAAATTTCTATGTAACCCCCCTCTCTTTCCTCTGAATTCCAGTGAGTTTAGTGTCAGGTGATTCAATCTCTCCTCATAATCCCTGGTGCCAGGGTCCGGGATATTTCTGATCGTGTCCAAGATATCCTGAAGTGGGAGGGTGAGGAGCCAGAGGTCGTAGTACATATAGGTACCAATGACATAGGTAGGAAAAGGGATGAGGTCCTGAAAGGAGAATATAGGGAGCTAGGAAGGGAGTTGAGAAAAAGGACCGCAAAGGTAGTAATCTCGGGATTACTGCCTGTGCCACGTGACAGTGAGAGTAGGAATGCGATGAGGTGGAGGATAAATGCGTGGCTGAGGGATTGGAGCAGGGGGCAGGGATTCAAGTTTTTGGATCATTGGGACCTCTTTTGGCGCAGGCGTGACCTGTACAAAAAGGACGGGTTGCACTTGAATCCTAGGGGGACCAATATCCTGGCAGGGAGATTAGCGGGGGCTACTGAGGTGACTTTAAACTAGAATGGTTGGGGGGTGGGAATCAAATTAAAGAGGCTAGGCGTGAGGAGGTTAGTTCACTACAGGGGGATGGGAACCAGTGCAGAGAGGCAGAGGGGTGTAAAGTGAGGGTAGAAACAAAAAGTACTATGGAGAAAAGTAAAAGTGGCAGGCCGACAAATCCAGGGCAAGCATTAAAAAGGGCCACTTTTCAGCATAATTGTATAAGGGCTAAGAGAGTTGTAAAAGAGCGCCTGAAGGCTTTGTGTGTCAATGCAAGGAGCATTCGTAATAAGGTGGATGAATTGAAAGTGCAGATTGTTATTAATGATTATGATATAGTTGGGATCACAGAGACATGGCTCCAGGGTGACCAAGGATGGGAGCTCAACGTTCAGAGATATTCAATATTCAGGAGGGATAGACATGAAGGAAGGGGAGGTGGGGTGACGTTGCTGGTTAAAGAAGAGATTAACGCAATAGAAAGGAAGGACATAAGCCGGGAAGATGTGGAATCGATATGGGTAGAGCTGCGTAACACTAAGGGGCAGAAGACGCTGGTGGGAGTTGTGTACAGGCCACCTAACAGTAGTAGTGAGGTTGGGGATGGTATTAAACAGGAAATTAGAAATGTGTGCAATAAAGGAACAGCGGTTATAATGGGTGACTTCAATCTACATGTAGATTGGGTGAACCAAATTGGTAAAGGTGCTGAGGAAGGGGATTTCTTGGAATGTATGCGGGATGGTTTTTTGAACCAACATGTCGAGGAACCGACTAGAGAGCAGGCTATTCTGGACTGGGTTTTGAGCAATGAGGAAGGGTTAATTAGCAATCTTGTCGTGAGAGGCCCCTTGGGTAAGAGTGACCATAATATGGTGGAATTCTTCATTAAGATGGAGAGTGACATAGTTAATTCAGAAACAGAAGTTCTGAACTTAAAGAGGGGTAACTTTGAAGGTATGAGACGTGAATTAGCTAAGATAGACTGGCAAATGACACTTAAAGGATTGACGGTGGATATGCAATGGCAAGCATTTAAAGGTTGCATGGATGAACTGCAACAAATGTTCATCCCTGTTTGGCAAAAGAATAAATCAAGGAAGGTAGTGCACCCGTGGCTGACAAGAGAAATTAGGGATAGTATCAATTCCAAAGAAGCAGCATACAAATTAGCCAGAGAAAGTGGCTCACCTGAGGACTGGGAGAAATTCAGAGTTCAGCAGAGGAGGACAAAGGGCTTAATTAGGAAGGGGAAAAAAGATTATGAGAGAAAACTGGCAGGCAACATAAAAACGGACTGTAAAAGCTTTTATAGGTATGTAAAAAGGAAAAGACTGGTAAAGACAAATGTAGGTCCCCTGCAGGCAGAAACAGGTGAATTGATTATGGGGAGCAAGGACATGGCAGACCAATTGAATAATTACTTTGGTTCTGTCTTCACTAAGGAGGACATAAATAATCTTCCAGAAATAGTAGGGGACAGAGGGTCCAGTGCGATGGAGGAACTGAGCGAAATACATGTTAGTAGGGAAGTGGTGTTAGGTAAATTGAAGGGATTGAAGGCAGATAAATCCCCAGGGCCAGATGGTCTGCATCCCAGGGTGCTTAAGGAAGTAGCCCAAGAAATAGTGGATGCATTAGTGATAATTTTTCAAAACTCGTTAGATTCTGGACTAGTTCCTGAGGATTGGAGGGTGGCTAATGTAACTCCACTTTTTAAAAAAGGAGGGAGAGAGAAACCGGGGAATTATAGACCGGTTAGCCTAACGTTGGTGGTGGGGAAACTGCTGGAGTCAGTTATCAAGGATGTGATAACAGCACATTTGGAAAGTGGTGAAATGATCGGACAAAGTCAGCATGGTTTTGTGAAAGGAAAATCATGTCTGACGAATCTCATAGAATTTTTTGAGGATGTAACTAGTAAAGTGGATAAGGGAGAACCAGTGGATGTGGTATATTTGGATTTTCAGAAGACTTTTGACAAGGTACCACACAGGAGATTAGTGTGCAAACTTAAAGCACACGGTATTGGGGGTAAGGTATTGGTGTGGGTGGAGAGTTGGTTAGCAGACAGGAAGCAAAGAGTGGGAATAAACGGGACCTTTTCAGAATGGCAGGCAGTGACTAGTGGGGTACCGCAAGGCTCAGTGCTGGGACCTCAGTTGTTTACAATATATATTAATGACTTGGATGAGGGAATTAAATGCAGCATCTCCAAGTTTGCGGATGACACGAAGCTGGGTGGCAGTGTTAGCTGTGAGGAGGATGCTAAGAGGATGCAGGGTGACTTGGATAGGTTGGGTGAGTGGGCAAATTCATGGCAGATGCAATTTAATGTGGATAAATGTGAAGTTATCCACTTTGGTGGCAAAATAGGAAAACAGATTATTATCTGAATGGTGGCCGATTAGGAAAAGGGGAGGTGCAACGTGACCTGGGTGTCATTATACACCAGTCATTGAAAGTGGGCATGCAGGTACAGCAGGCGGTGAAAAAGGCGAATGGTATGCTGGCATTTATAGCGAGAGGATTTGAGTACAGGAGCAGGGAGGTACTACTGCAGTTGTACAAGGCCTTGGTGAGACCGCACCTGGAGTATTGTGTGCAGTTTTGGTCCCCTAATCTAAGGAAAGACATCCTTGCCATAGAGAGAGTACAGAGAAGGTTCACCAGATTGATTCCTGGGATGGCAGGACTTTCATATGAAGAAAGAATGGATGAACTGGGCTTGTACTCGTTGGAATTTAGAAGATTGAGGGGGGATCTGATTGAAACGTATAAGATCCTAAAGGGATTGGACAGGCTAGATGCAGGAAGATTGTTCCCGATGTTGGGGAAGTCCAGAATGAGGGGTCACAGTTTGAGGATAGAGGGGAAGCCTTTTAGGACTGAGATTAGGAAAAACTCCTTCACACAGAGAGTGGTGAATCTGTGGAATTCTCTGCCACAGGAAACAGTTGAGGCCAGTTCATTGGCTATATTTAAGAGGGAGTTAGATATGGCCCTTGTGGCTACGGGGGTCAGGGGGTATGGAGGGAAGGCTGGGGCGTGTTCTGAGTTGGATGATCAGCCATGATCATAATAAATGGCAGTGCAGGCTCGAAGGGCCGAATGGCCTACTCCTGCACCTATTTTCTATGTTTCTATGTTTCTATAAACGAAACACCTTTCATCTCCAGAATCAACCCAGTGAGCCTCTTCTAAGGCAGTTTGTCCTTTCTCTAGTAAGGGTATTAGAACTAAGCTGCTTGGATTCAAGGCTTTCTTTTTTTTTTAGCAATAAAATACGCATTGCTGTATATTTTAGCAGTATTATTGATAGTTGGTTTTTATAGTTTCAGAATATTTTCTTGTCAGTTGTTCTGCAGGTTTTCCACACTCAAATTAACACCCATCTTCCAATGTTCGTGCAGTTAGTTAACTTTCTCTATTTGAATCTGTGGTATTTACTGACACATCTGGCATGAACATAAGACAGTCAGAAAATCATAAGAATCAGAATGAAAAGGCCGTGGATGTGACTCTTTAACCCATTGTATCTCTAATGGATTACTGAAGGTCTTCCCAGTTGGATCATCTGTATTAATCTTTTCTCATTTCATGCTTTTCCCCCTTTTTTAAAATTTAGTGATCTAAAGCAAGTTGTCGAGACTGTTTCTTTCCTTTATTTTCAATTGCTTATATATCCAAATACGTATATAGCTTTCCTTCAAATACACATATATCCCAAATACATATATAACTTTCCTTCAAAACCATTTCTCTTTCTAAGTTTATTTGTGTTCTTTACTCTTGACGCCCTTCTGGAGAGCAACTTGATGATGACTCTTGAAAAGCTGACATTTAACCCAGCGCACAGAAGCCCGAAGACACCTGAGTGGTCATTGTTTGCAGGGAGCTTTCTGAAGCTGATTGGAACTGTGATTCAGGTTCACAGACACAACTGGAGTCTTGATGGAAGATTGTGTGGCAACAAAATCCTGTCACATGATTCATAATTTTTTTTCAGGTAAGTCTCTTTTGTGCTTTGTAGCATTGTGGAATGGGTGTGGAAGGATGGACGGTTCCTAACAGCGGGTATTGACTAAACTTTCACATGGGCCATATAATTGAAACTGCACTTGATCTGAGCCAAAAGGCCAAGAAGTGAAAGCCATATTAGCTCATACCCCACCACCATGTCGTGAGTTCAGCATTTCTGCCAAGCTAAACATAGCTCATCTAGACTAATAAATAGGCCACACTGGCACATTTATTATTCTGGTAATGCTCAGTTGTGTCATTTGCATATTCATATCCAGTCTAACAGCACTGAAATGCTCTGTGTTGCTACCACATCTGCACTGTGTTCTCATCTGGAATGATGTCAGCTTGTGGTCCCTGAGTGATAACATGAGAGACGAATATGATTGAGAAAGTATATGCTGCTAATGTTAAAGTAGAAATAATTAAAACAGCCATACTTGATAAAAATTTGAAATCACTTGAGTTGACGCTTTGAGTTGGGGTAATAATATTGTCAAATATTTCAATGTGTAAATAATTCCATTGTTTGCTGCACAAATATCAAAACCTCATCCTCTGATGTTTAAAATTGGCCAGTTTTAATGTGTTTGCATACAATTCTTGAAGTGTTCTGAATCTCTTTTCTTGCAGATGACCTGCATGGACATTGAAGAACTAGTTCTGTCTACGTCCATTGGATGTGGTAGACATGGTGAAAGGGATAATCATGCACAATGATTAAACGTAGCATAAACATCCATTTGAGAATCCTCTTAAAACTGCCATTGATGGCCATCAGGATCCTTGAGTCAGTATCACGTCAGGACTGGGGTGAGTGTCATGGTGGAGGCAGAAAGTTGATTCGGACATGAGGGAGAATGATAATGATTCTGTGTGCATTAAATTGGCATGATTAGTGGTGATGATAGTAAAGGTGTGTGCAAAAGGAACTGCTTGCATTAGGGTTAGAGAGGGCATGGGGCAGATGTCTACACAAGATGTCTGTGTATCCAATTTTGTTCTTCCTTCCTGACTTTGAGATTCCTAATGCAATGTGATCTGCGGTCACACACTATTTAGTGCAATGCTGTACTGTGCCTGAGATGAAATATTAAACTGATCTCCTGTTGGCATTGTCATGTGCACATAAAATATTCCAGGATATAAGTTTTCAAATCAGACAGAAAAGTTTTTGGTATCGGAGCCAATATTTATTCTACAAATGCTTGTTCATTATGTGCCATGTCATATGACATGGGGGAATCATGGTTTTTCCATAACCATAGTTGGTCTTGACAACTTTTTCTACAGAAGTGGTTTGCCATTGCTTTCTTGTTGGGCAGTGCCTTTACAAGATGGGTAACCCCAGCCATTATTAATACTCTTTAAAGATTGTCTGCCTAGCGTCAGCAGTCACATAAGCAGGATTTGTGATATTCACTAGCTGCTCATGCCACCTGCTTCTGTGGCTTTGCATGACCCTGATTGGGCAGAGGGGGTGGGTTGGCTGAGCAGGTGCTACACCTTGCCCGATGGTAACCTGCAGGCTAATGGAGGGAAGGAGTGCCTTGCAGAAATGATCTGGCGAGTGTGGATTGGGACAGGCTGTTTTCTGGCGAAAGTGGAAGGCCTTCAATAATAACCATATAACAGTATTTGTGTATTTATTTTTGATTTTTTTTGGGATCTACTGGGAAAGTCTCAAAGATCGACGGGTTGGCGACCCCTACTGTAGATCAATGTCTTAATCCTTTGCCACACTTATAAGTCTTCCCAACAGCACTAGCAAACATCCCCAAAAGGACATTGGACTTGTTTGAGTTCAGGTATGACCCATCCAAAATAATGAAATTTTGAGAGTACAAAGCTTCTATGTGTCTGTCAGAATAAAAGGTAAAGATAACAAGTGTAGGGAACCTTGGTTTTCAAGAGATTTTGAGGCCTTGGTTAAGAGAAAAAAGGTGGTGCATAGCAGGTGTAGGCAAGCAGGAACAAATGAGGTGTTTATGGAGTACAAGAAATGTAAGAGAACACTTAAGAAAGAAATCAGGAAGGCATGAAGGTGTTCCAGCAGACAAGGTGAAGGAGAATCCTAAAGGATTCTACAAGTATGTGAAGAGCAGGATTGCAAAGGACAAAATTGGTCCTCTGGAAGACCAGAATGGTATCCATTTATGGAGCCAAAGCTGATGGAAGATCTTAAATGCATTCTTTACATCTGTATTTATTCACGAGATGGATACAGAGTTAATAGAAGTGAGGCAAAGCGGCATCAACTTCATGGATCCTGCACAGATTACAGAGGAGGAGGTGTTTGCTACCCTAAGGCAAATCAGGGTGGATAAATCCCCAGGGCCTGACAAGGAGATTTCTCAGACCCTGCAGGAGGCAAGTGCAGAAATTGCCAGGGCCCTAGAAGAGATTTAAAACATCCTTAGTGACAGGAGAGGTACCAGAGGATTGAAGGAAAGCCAATGTTTTCTCACTGTTTAAGAAAGGCTCTAAACAGAAACCAGGAAATTATAGGCCGGTGAGTCTGACAACAGTTGTGGGAAAGTTATTGGAAGGTATTCCAATCTTTCTGATGAAGGGTCATGGCCCAAAACGTCGACTGTACCTCTTGCTATGGATGCTGCCTGGCCTGCTGCGTTTACCAGCAATTTTTATGTGTGTTGAGTGGTCGTACAGGGTTGTCTCTGTGGCTGGAGGCCTGTGACGAGTGGTATGCCGCAGGGATCAGTGATGGGTCTTTTATTGTTTGTCATCTATATCAATGATCTGGATGATCTGTGGTTAACAAGATTGGGCGTAATGAATAGTGAGGAAGGCTATCATGGCTTGCAGAGAAATCTACATCAGCTGGAAAATGGGCTGAAAAATGAAAGATGGAATTTAATGCAAACAAGTGTGAGGTTTTGCATTTTGGTAGGTCCACCAGGACAGTAAATGGTAGGGTACTGAGGACTACGGTAGAATAAAGGGATCTTGGAATATACTTTATACTTTATTGTCGCCAAACAATTGATACTAGAATGTACGATCATCATAGCGATATTTGATTCTGCACTTCCCGCTCCCTGGATTACAAATCGATAGTAAATATTAAAATTATAAATTATAAATCATAAATAGAAAATATAAAAATGGAAAGTAAGGTAGTGCAAAAAAACTGAGATGCAGGTCCGGATATTTGGAGGGTACGGCCCAGATCCGGGTCAGGATCCGTTCAGCAGTCTTATCACAGTTGGAAAGAAGCTGTTCCCAAATCTGTCCATACTAATCTTCAAGCTCCTGAGCCTTCTCCCAGAGGGGAGAGGGACGAAAAGTGTGTTGGCTGGGTGGGTCATGTCCTTGATTATCTTGGCAGCACTGCTCCGACAGCGTGCGGTGTAAAGTGAGTCCAAGGACGGAAGATTGGTTTGTGTGATGTGCTGCACCGTGTTCACGATCTTCTGCAGCTTCTTTCGGTCTTGGACAGGACAACTTCCATACCAGGTTGTGATGCACCCTAGAAGAATGCTTTCCACGGTGCATCTACAAAAATTAGTGAGGGTTTTAGGGGACAGGCCAAATTTCTTTAGTTTTCTCAGGAAGTAAAGGCACTGGTGGGCCTTCTTGGCAGTGGACTCTGCTTGGTTGGACCAAGTCAGGTCATTTGTGATATTGACCCCGAGGAACTTAAAGCTTTTGACTTGTTCCATTTGTGCACCACCGATGTAAATAGGGTTGTGCGGCCCACTACTCCTTCTGAAGTCAACAACCAATTCCTTCACCTTGCTGACGTTGAGGGATAGGTTATTGTCTTCACACCATGCCACCAGGTTCTTAATTTCTTCTCTACTCAAACTCATCATTACCCGAGATACGACCTACAATTGTTGTGTCATCAGCAAACTTATATATTGAGTTTGATGGAAACTTGGCTACACAAACATGGGTGTACAGTGAGTACATCGGGGGACTGAGTACACAGCCTTGTGGGGCACCGCTTCTCAGAGTAATTGTAGAGGAGAGCTTGTCCCCTGTTTTTACAGCCTGGGTCCTGTCTGTGAGGAAGTTGAAGATTCAGCTGCAGATCTGAGTGCTAAGGCCCAGGTTCTGGAGCTTAGGAATCAGTTTATTTGGAATGATGGTATTAAAGGCAGAGCTGTAGTCAATCAAAATGAGCCTTACGTATGCGTCTTTATTCTCCAGGTGTTCAAAGGAGGAAATTCGGGCCAGAGAGATGGCATCTGCCATTGACCTGTTGCTCCGGTAGGCGAATTGCAAAGCATCGAGGTTGTCCGGTAGGCTGTGGTTGATGTGTGCCATAACCAATCGCTCAAAGCACTTCATAGCAATTGATGTCAGAGCCACAGGTCGATAGTCACTCAGACATGCCACCTTGCTCTCCTTCGGCACTGGGATTATCATTGCCTTCTTAAAACACGAGGGGATCTTAGACCGAAGCAAGGAGCAGTTGAAGATGTCAGCAAACACTCCAGCCAGCTCGCTTGCACAGGCCCAGAGAACCCGTCCCGGGACGCCATCTGGGCCCATCGCCTTCGTTGGATTTATCTTCAGGAAGGCCGTTCTAATGTCCTCCTCGGTGACGATGAATCTCGATGCCACCAGGTCCAGTTCATCCGGAGGGAGCGGGACTTCTTCTGTTCGAATCTTGCGTAGAATACGTTAAGTTCGTCAGGAAGAGAAGCACCACAGTTGTTAATATTCCCAGCCTTTTCTTTGCGCCCAGTGATCTCGTTTAGACCCTGCCATAGTCTACTGGCATCCCTCTGGTTAGCCTGGGCTTCCAACTTGGCTCGATATTGCCTCTTGGCGCCCTTAATGGCTTTCCAGAGTTCACACTTGGATTCCGTGTAGCAACTGGTATCCCCGGACCTAAAAGCCGCAGCTCTAGCCTTTAAAAGGGACTTGACCTCATAATTCATCCAAGGTTTCCAGTTAGGGAATACCCGGATCGTCTTGCGAGACACACAGTCCTCTGTGCATTTCCAAATAAAGTCTGTGATATACTGAGGCATACTCATCGAGGTTAGCTGCCAAGACCTTGAATACTAACCAGTCCACCGATTCAAAGCAGTCACGGAGGACCTCATCTGTTTCCTCCGTCCAACGCGACACTACTTCTGACACCGTGACCTCCTGCTTCAGTTTCTGTTTGTAAGCCGGGAGGAGGAATACGGCCTGGTACATAATTCATCAAAAGTGGCGTCACAGGTATATAGGGTCGTAAAGAAAGCTTTTGGCACATTGACCTTCATAAATCAATGTATTAAGTACAGAAGATGGGATGTTATGTTGAAATTGTATAAGACATTGATGAGTCCTAATTTGGAGTATTGTGTACAGTTTTAGTCACCTACTTACAGGAAAGATGTAAACAAGGTTGAAAGAGTGCAGAGAAAATCTACGAGGATTTTGCTGGTTAGGACTGTATTCTTTAGAACAGCGGTCCCCAACCACCGGGCTGCAGAGCGTCTGCTACCAGGCCGTGAGGAAACGATATGAGTCAGCTGCACCTTTCCTCATTCCCTGTCACGCACTGTTGAACTTGAACATACAGTTGCCAACTGTCCCGTATTTGCCGGGACATCCCGTATATTGGGCTAAATTGGTTTGTCCTGTATTTCCCCCGCAAAGGTAGAGCGTTCCTATGAAACCTTTCGTGCCGAAATGGCGTGAAGCAAAGAAGCAATTACTGTACCATTAATTTATATGAGAAAAATTTTTGAGCGTTCCCAGACCCAAAAAATAACCTAACGAATCATACCAAATATCACATAAAATCGAAAATAAATAACACTAACGTATAGTAAAAGTGGGAATGATATGATAAATACACAGCCCGTATAAAGTAAAAATAATGTATGTACTGTATAGTCGGGAAGATGAAGGCAAAACGGATTTGTGGGGGAAAGAAAAATCGGTATGTACACACATGTGCACATCACATGCGCACGTCACGCATGTGCACACAGGTGCCCGCGCAAGGCTTCATAGTCATGGTAGTCTTTCCTGGGGTAAAGTGTCCCAGGATTTGACTGCTACTTTTGTCCCTTATTTGGGAGTGAGAAAGTTGTAAAAGATATGTTGAGGTGAGTTTAACAGTACTTGAACACCACCCCCTCCTCCTGGGTCGGCCGGTCCGCAAAAATATTGTCAATATTAAACCTGTCCGCAGTGCCAAAAAGGTTGGGGACCCCTGCTTTAGCACATAGAAAATTGAGAGGAGATTTGATAGAGGTATACAAGATTATGAAGAGCATAGATAGGGTAAATTCAAGCAGGCTATGTCCACTGAGATTGGGTGGAACCAGAGGTCATGGCTTAACGGTAAAAGGTGAGATATTTAAGGAGAACATGAGGGGAAACTTTTTCACTCGGAGGACCGTGAAAGTGTAGAATGAGCTGCCAGAACAAGTGGTGCATGTTAGCTCTATGTCAACATTTAAGAGAAGTTTGGATAGGTACATGGATAGTAGGGCTATGGTCACTGTGCAGTATGATGGGAGTATGTAGTTTAAATGGTTTTAGTATGGACTAGATGGACCAAAGGGCCTGTCTCTGTGCTGTACTTCTCTAAGGCTCTATAAAAGTACTGTATTGTCCATGAAGAATAAAACCAAGGAAAGCAGTCTGCAAATGTAAATGTGTCTTGTCTATTTTTTTGTTATTGGTAGCAGGTTTACTTTTCCCATTGGATAGTTGAGGAGAATGGGCTAAGAAGTGGCAGATGGAATCAAGTGTAGTGAAATGTATGGTCATATACATTGCTAGAAGGAATAAAGGCAGAGCCGATTTTCTAGCTGGCGAATGTATTTGGAAATCAGATATGCAAAAGGGACTTTGGGGTACTAAAGGTTGACTCGTAGATTGTGTAAGTAGTAAGGAAGGCAAATGCAATGTTAAAAGAGGAAGAAAATCTTTGTTACACTATTTCTGATAAAATCAATATGAGTAGCTTTGGTAGCTCTGGGCTTCTACTCCCTGGAGTTTAGGAGAATGAGGTGGTAGTGGGAGGTGGGGTGAAATCTCAGTGAAATGTCCTGAATATTGAAAGGCCTAGATAGAGTGGATATGGAAAGGATGTTTTCCATTGTAAGAGAGTCTAGGACCAGAGAGCACAACCTCAGAATGCACAGATATCCCTTTAGAACAGAGGTGGGGAGGAGTTTCATCAACCCAAGGATCTGTAATCTATGAGATTTGTTGTCACAGATGGCTGTGGAGGCCAAGTTATTGAGAATATTTAAAGCGGAGATTAATAGTCTTTTGATTAATGAGAATGTCAAATATTATGGGAAGAAGGCAGGGGAATGAGGTTGAGAGGGAAAATAAATCAGCCATGAATGAATAGTGGAGTGGATTTGATGGGCTGAATGGCCTAATTTTTCTCCTGTGTCCTTTTATTTTAATTTCAAGGTACATCACAGAATAGGCCCCACCACCCACCACCCAGTGCCTTTTACTGGGAAATAGGGCTCTTGGGTCTTATTACATACTGCAGAGATTAAGGTGACAACTCATATTGATTTTATCAGAAATAGCAAAGGTTTTTTTCTTTTTTAAACAGCGCTCATGCTTTTTCCAAATTGCCTTCTATATGTCATTTATGAATTTGACTTTGAAGTAGTTGAAATGAAATCATGTCATGTCCGTCTGGTGTACACCTGCTTATGTTCAAAGTTCAAAGTACATTTATTATCAAAATATGTATACAGTATACAACCTTGAGATTTGTCTTCTTGCAGGCAGCCACAAAACAAAGAGACACAATAGTGCAGATGGTTGCATTTCAGCATCAAAATGTCTTGATTATGCAAATAGTAAAAAATAGTGAACAAAAGCACATGGAACATGATCTGCCGAGTCCCCAAAAGTGCCCACGTCTGCAGATCATGTTTAGCTCTGAGGAGGGTGAAGCCCATCGCGATGGCTGGAGTGCGACAACAGCTCCTGAACTTGGTGGCATGGAACCCAGGACTTCAGCACCTGCTGCCCAACAGAAGCAGCGAGAAGAGAGGGAGACTGGCCAAATGCAAGCAGACGGCACTGAGCTCCTGTTCGTTTTCACTCTCATCCTCAATGTTGTTTAACGCTTTAACCCTGCGCAGAGTAATGGAGCGGTCACAAGTTTGTATTCCACCAGCAAGAATCGATGCAGCCGCCCCCTGTGAAGGGCACCCCAGCCTTAGCTGCACTCTCCACTCTCATCCTTGCCAAATCCCCCAGGAGATTGCAAAAGGACCAGATTGTTCAGTTGGCTCAAAAATACATCCTTAAAAGGGAAATTACAGATGCAATCAATTGCAGTTCAGAAGTAGTAGTATATGTGGAAGAAGAAGAGTACCTAGTTTTGTGTGTTGTCTCCAATGCGTCGCCATTAGTCACTGGCGGTATTTTGCCACTATGTACAACGGAGACACCAAACTGCAAATAAAAAAGCTAATTGGGTAACTCCCTCCCCCTCAATTGAATACTGACATTGTTATTTTGCCTGCAATCTTTCTCAAGTTAATTCCAAATTCAAATGTAAGTGAAGTTCTTACTGTACAAAGCAGCGACATGAAGCAGTGCAATGCAGGTTCAACATTCAACATGCTGTATTTGAGGTTAAGGTCTGTTCTGATCAGGCAAGTTGAATTCAAGAAGGAATATGTCTTAAAATCGTCTTATTTTTATAAGTGAGTCTAGTTTTATTGGCCAGTCCTCATGCAGGAAATGTGTGCAGCAGAGATTTCCTGTCTTTTGGCACATAGTACATTTGAAGACGTGCACAATGTGGAAAAAATCCAGTCATTAAATACTGCAAGGTCTTTGTCAAATGTCCACAATCAGCACATTCCATGTGTGTGATCATCAGAAACAATTAGATAATGTGCCACATAGCCTTTCACTTCATATTCTACTCCAACAAGTTTAAGATGAAAGGTCTTGTATGTTTAATGTGTCTTTCCTGTTCTCAAGCTTTTCCGTAAGACCGTGAGACACAGGAGCAGAATTAGACCAATCGGCCCATCAAATCTGCTCCGTTATTTCATCATGGCTGATCTATTTCCCTCTCAAACCCATTCTCCTGCATCTCCCCATGACTTTTCACGCCCTGACTGATCAAGAACCTATCAACCTCTGCTTTAAACACGTCCAATGACCTGGACTCCACAGCCACTTGTGGCAACAAATTCCACAGATTCACCACCCTCTGGCTAAAGAAATTCCTCCTCGTCTCTGTTATAAATCGACTACCCTCTATTATGAGGGTAGGCCCTCTGGTCCTAGACTCCCCCATCACAGAAAACATCCTCGGCACATTCACTCTATCCAGGCATTTCAACATTTGATAGATTTCCATGAGAACCCCCCCATTCGTCTAAACTCCAACAAGTAAAGTCCAGAGCCATCAGTTGCTTCTCATGTGACAAGACTTTCATTCCTGAAATCTTTCTTGTGAACCTCCTCTGAACCCTCTCCAATGATATACAACTGATTCACAATTTTTAAAGATAGGATTGTGCAGATAGGGTCAGTTTGGCTGCCATTTGCATAAACAACTGTTTTGGTTTAGCATCTCATTTAAAAGGCAGTACCAAAAGCAATGCAGCAGTCATCAGTGTTGTCCAAATGATCTAAATGGTTATATGCAGAGTGGGAAATATAATGGGTAACTAGCTTCCCAGTGGGTGAACTTAGATGGAAGACTAGACAGCTAAACATTGAAAATAAGAACTGATCTGACCCTTGTGTTTGATATTGAGGGGGAGTGCAGCGCTCACCAGGACACCAGCATGCAGAATATTCAACTGAACTTTATTGATCCCCCTGCTTGTACAAGATGTGAACTCCTCCTGTGTGGGAATGGCTAACTGAGTGACACAGGATTAAATACCTCTACAATCCTGATCCTAAACATCTCACCTTTACACAAAATGCAGGATTGAGGTGGTTAACCTTTTTGCTCTTTAAGAATGGAGTAGCCATATGAATATATTGAGGCTGGTTTTATTTTAATGGTGAAATTAGGCTCTTATTTTGCCGGGATCTCTTCAGAAGACCAAGCTGGTAAAAAGAGGCCAGAAGGACAGAAACCATTACTTTTTTCTGAAGTTCTCGAAAGATACTTGTACATCATCTATAAGCACATACTGTATGATTAGAAGAGATTTAAAACAGTCCACTTCCTCCAGTTTTTTGCTGCTTTAACTTTAGCAACAGCCACACATGACCAATTCTTTTGTGGAGACCCTGCAGTTATAACCTGCCTAATGATCTAACTGCACTCATCTTAGTTGCAGGCTTATGCTGCACCACTTTGCCAAGTGGTCAAGCTGTTAATTATGTTAATCGCTTAAAATGCATCCTAAATTAATACTGCAGGCCGCCTGGGATTTTGGGGACTTAAGTTTTTTCCAGAATGGTGCATTTATTCAACACAGAAACCACAAGAAATTCTGCACAGTTACTGTAAATCTTGAGCAACACACACAAAATGCTGAAGGAACTCATCAAGTCAGGCAGCGTCTATGGAGAAGAATAAGGACTCAACATTTTGGGCTGAAGACACTTCATCAAGCCTGGAAAGAATGAGGGCAGAAGCCAGAATAAGGTGGTGGTCTTGGGGGTGGGGGGGAGGGGGTGCGCAGTAAGTAGTTCAAGCTAGCAAGTGATAGGTGAGAATAGGTGAAGGGGAAGGCGAGTGGGGAAAGAGGATGAAGTAAGAAGCTGGTAGGAGATGGGTCTAAGAGGAAGAAGAGGGAATGTGATAGGAGAGGGCAATGGACTTTGGAAGAAAGAGAAGGAGAAGGGGAACCAGAGGGAAGTGATAGGCAGGGTATGAGCTGATTCATCTTGGGGCGAGGGATCTCTGGGCTTGGATGAGGCAGAAATTTCAATACATTAGACCTAGAACTGGTCATTGGTGAGAAGAAATGGGGATGGTTTCAATGTTTGGGGAGAGTTGTGCTTGAAGAGCAGGAGAATATTGGAATGGATGTGAGGATAAAGATCAAAGAGTGTATGGAGGTGGGTGGTGGGGGTGTGAAAAAGATTTGTGATCAAGTAAGGGATCTCCGGCACACAGGGCATGCCCTTTTCTCACTGTTACCATCAGGAAGGAGATACAGAAGCCTGAAGACACACACTCAGTGATTCAGGAACAGCTTCTTCCCCTCTGCCATCCGATTCCTAAATGGACAATGAATCTTTGGACACCACCTCACTTTTTTTTAATATACAGTATTTCTGGTTTTGCACTTAAAAAAAATCTATTCAATATATGTAATTGATTTACTTGTTTATTTATTATTATTTTTATTTAATTTTTTTTCTTGCTAGATTATGTATTGCATTGAACTGCTGCTATTAAGTTAACAAATTTCATGAAACATGCTGGAGATAATAGATCTGATTCTGATTCTGTTACTCTTGAAGCTGAAGTGGATTCCAAGCATTGGGTCCAGAACTAGGATCCCTTGAAATAATGTGACAGGAGGCCTCCCAATGAACGTGAAGGTATGCATCTGTGTATGTTGGCCTAGTGTGCACATATCAAACTGAAGAAGTGTCATCCGTCTGTATAGGTATGATATTGAAGATGTTGGTAATCTCTAATCTTGTTCTGAAATTTTTTCCCACTAAAGTTGGATTACATTGCACATGCAGATATTGCACCCATGCCCTGTAAAGGTGGTAGTAGCCACGCTTGCTGCACGTCTTGCCTCTTTGCTTCAATGTTCAGAGTGACCTGATGACTGCTTGGGTGTGGAAGGTTTACAATGCCAAAAAAGTGCTGTCTGGAATGAGCATGGGTTTGGGTGTTCATTGCCATGGGCTCCTTTGGTGTGTGCTGCTATGGAGCAGAAGGGGAAGATAGCAAATACAGTATGTGCGTCAGATCTTGACAGGATGGGACACTGCTTGCACTCCAAAACGAGAAGTCATGTCCAGAGCAAGTATGATGCAAGTGTTTAGTGTTCAACTGCGTTTGCACAGTGATATGATATGGAAATAGCCATTATCACATTTACTTTGGCAGGTCTCTAGTTCCATGAAACTGAAAACCTTTGAGTAAAATTTCTCAGCAGTTCTGCCTTTTAACATTAGGCATGTTATACTTTGATAAGCACCTGAATATGCAAGGCTCAGAAGATTAACTTGTAAGTTCTGGTAATGGGATAAAAATAGATCAGTACTTAGAATCATAGAGCAGTAAAGCACAGATTTAGTTCATTTGGCCCATCTAGTCTGTGCTAAACTGTTAATCTGCCTAGTCCCATTGACCTACACCTGGGCCATAGCCGTCCATACTCATCCCCTCCATGTACTTATCGAAACCTCTCTTAAATGTTGCAAAACAGAAAGCACATCCACCACTTCTGCTGACAACTCGATCTACACCTGCACCACCCACTGAGTGAAGAAATTCCCCTCAGGTTCTCCTTGAATATTTCATGTTTCACCCTTAACCTATGACCTCTCGTTCTAGTCTCACCCAACCTCAGTGGAAAAAGCCTACTTGTGTTTACCCTTTCTCTACCCCTCTTAATTTTGTATACCTCAGTCCAATCTCCCCTCTTTCTCCGATGCTCCAGAGAATAAAGTCCTCACCTATTCAATCTGTCCCTACAACTCAGCTTCTCAAGTTCTGACAGCATCCTTAGAAACTTTGTCTGTACTCTCAATCTTATTGATATCTTCCCTGTAGGTGAGATAACAAAATTATACACAATACTCCAAATTTGGCCTCATACAATTTCAAAATATCATTCCAACTCCAGTACTGAATATTCTGATTTATGAAGGCCTAAGTGTCAAAGCTCTATACATCCCTATCTACCTGTGCCGCCACTTTCAAGGAAGTATGGGTCAGTATTCCCAGATGTCTTTATTCTATAGCACTCCTCAGTGTCCCACCATTCACTGTTTAAGTCCTACCGTGGCTGGTCCTCCCAAAGAGCGACACCTCACACCTGTCTGCATTAAGTTCCATCTGCCACTTTTCAGACCATTTTTCCAGCTAGTCCAGATCCTGCTGCAAGCTTTGATATCCTTCCTTGCTGTCCACCACTCTCCCAATCTTGGTGTCATCTACAAATTACTGATCTAGTTTATTGTATTATCATCCAAATCATTAATATAGACAACAAGCAACAAAAGACTCGGTACTGATCCCTGCGGCACACTCTTAGTCACAGGCCTTCAGTCAGAGAGGCAACCATCTACTACAACTTTCTGGCTTCTTCTAATAAGCCAATGTTGAATCAAATGTGCTATTTCATCCTGCATGTCAAACGATTAAAGCTTTCCTAAGGTCCATGTTGACAACATCTATTGGCTTTCCTCCATCAATTTTTCTGGTAACTTCCTTGAAAAAATTTATTAAGATTGGTTAGACATAATTTATCACACACAAAGCCATTTTGACTCACCCTAATCAGTCCCTGTCTATCCAAGTTCTTATAAATTCTGTCCTTTAGAATACTTGCCAATAATTTACCCAGTCCTATCATCAGGCTCACTGACCTATAATTTCTCATCTAATTCCTAATCATCTTCGATCTTAAGATGTAAAGTAGAAACAGTTAATGAAAAAACTTTGAGCCACCTGAGATGATCTTAGAGCACTTGACCACTAATTTGTTCATAGAAGTAAGACCATAAGATATAGGAGCAGAAGTAGGCCATTTGGCCCATTGAGTCTGTTCTGCCATTCAATCATGGGCTGATCCAACTCTTCCAGTCATCCCCACTCCCCTGCCTTCTCCCCATACGCTTTGCTGTCCTGGCTAATCAAGAACCTATCTGTCTCTGCCTTAAATCCACCCAGTGACTTGGCCTCCACAGCCGTTTGTGGCAACAAATTCCACAGATGTACCATCCTCTCATTAAAGTACTATCTCCTTACCATCCTTTCACTAAAGTAAATGTTGGGTTACAGTGCAAGAGAAGAGCTTGGGAGGGTATGGAAAGTGATTTCAGCATTTTGTTAAAGATTTAGTATAATTTCCTTGGCTCTTTTTATAGAGGAAAGAACAATATATGTGGTTTTAATGGCCTTCTGACATGCCCTGTAAATTTCAAGTCTTCGTGCATGTACATTCTATGATCGCTCTGTTTCTACCATAGTACTTTTGAAATTGTATAAAATTGTTTGTCCTTTCTCTTCATTTGCTCTGTCAATAATATTCAGTTTTGCATGTATTTATATTAAATTTTATTTTTTCATCTTGTTATCTACTTGAAGAACATAAGCACCCTCCTCACGGCTTATTTTATGTCATCTGTGGAATTTAAAACAATGCTCATGTTCAAAAAATGCTCAAATTCGCATCTCTTCAGTTTCGTAGCTCCTCATACCTTCTCACTGTCAGTCTATCCTCATTTTAAGGCACCTTCCCCATCCCTCATGGCTGCTCACAATTTTCACATTTCCTCTGATGACAGTCCCATTGCCTCTGCCTGTTATGATTTCAGAAAGCCAGTGATAGATCAGATTATGCTTCACCCATTAACACTCTCTGACTTACACACTCCCACTGACTGAATACTGGTCATTTTCAGCTTCCTGCACCCATTTTTAAATCTACTTCCCATTCCCATTCTGACATGTCAGTCCATGGCCTCTTCCACTGCCGCGATGAGGCCACACTCAGGTTGGAGGAGAAGCACCTTATATTCTGCCTGGGTAGCCTCCAGCTGATGGCATAAACATCGATTTCTCGAACTTCCAGTAATTGCCTCCCTCACTTCTCCTTCACCATTCCCTTTTCCCTCTCTCACATTATCTCCTTACCTGCCCATCACCTCCCTCTTGGGCTCTGTCCCTTTTTCTTTCTTCCACGACCTTCCATCCTTGCCTATCAGAATCCCCCTTCTCCAGCCCTTTATCTCTTTAATCAATCGACTTCCCAGCTGTTAATTCACCCCTCCCCCTCCCAGTTTCACCTAATACCTACTACCTTATACTTCTTCCTCTCCTCCCCGCATCTTAATACTCTGACTTCTCATCTCTTTTTTTCCAGTCCTTATGAATGGTCTCGGCCTGAAACATCGACTATTTAGTTTTTTTTCATAAATGCTGTCTCCAGCATTTTGTGTATAAAATATTGGTTAGGCCACATTTCATCTTCACTTTCATGGTAATATTCAAGGTGATTGTTGATATCTTCATAGTACAAAACTTGTTGATGCAGTGACGTTGTTTCATTTTCCCTCCCGGCTGTTTCTGGCATTTCCAAGTCTGAATGCTTGCAACCACACTGAGCAAAACAAATTTGACTCATCTTGCTGCTTATCTGCCAACTATCAGTGACAAAAATGACTGCTTTTTGAGCACAAATACACACAACTGACACTATTTTAAAAAGTGTTTGCTCTAAGCAGATTATATTGTCTAAAGGCCACGTAACTGGATGCAACTGATGCTAGTTAGAGGCTGTTCGGCAACAGTCTACTGTTCCAATTAAGCAGCATAGTGTCCCAAATATTTTAAGGGAAACCTGGTAATTTTTGGAATTAGTTTTTGTTCTTTAAGAGTTGTCCAAAATAAGCAGCTGCCCTGATTAACCAATGGCTCAATTAACCAGAATCCAGTGTACTAACTGCGGGTGGAGAGCAGCTTCATGAGCGGGATTGTAGGTATTAAGGGAATAGGTTACATTAACTCAGTTTGTGTTCTCTTGAATTTCAAAATATTAAAATTTCAAAATATTATAATCTGGGACTTTGAACCTACTGAAATAAGAAAAGAGAAAAGTAAAATGATACTTTATTAAAAGCAAAGCACATATACTGTAGGTTTGGGAAAATTTAGCTGGAAAAAAGATAATGCCAAGAATTATGTAGGAGGTACGAATTTCTGTTAATTGATAACAGAAGGTTGTAGATTTTAAGGAATGTTGAATGATTGTTCTTTTTCCAAATGCTGAGATACTTTAGAAACTTTCAAGTATTAAATTTCAACAATTTATTGGAAGGTTATTAGATCCACAAAAACATAACAATGAAAAAGCAAACTAAGTTGGTAAGAAGTATTACCAGTTTTAAGGCAATAAACACAAGATATATTTTTGACATAGAAAACAAATCATTGAGAATGATCATAGTGATTATGAGACTTTTATATGAAAAAGATTGCTGAAATTGTGATTTTGCAGCAGGTGAGATTTTCAAGGCAGTGCAGTACCTACACTGTGACAAGTCTATAAGCAGCAGGGTAAATAACAACATGTATTTTGAGTGCTAGCACAGAACCAACAGAGATATAATGACCGTTGTGTTTTGGAGGCTTGAGTGATTTAATCTACATTATGATTTAACCGTTTGTTGATAACTATTATTCCATTGTTTTAGGCATTCTGAAAGGACGCGACATCTGAGTCTTCCTTTGGATCCCCTGTACTAGCTCCTAACCATATCATATCTTTCCAATCACTATAGGAGATCTTGCAGTTGCCCTTTTACCTCTTGCCTCCCCCACCCCCCGGGGTTGCAAAGTTTATTGTAGGCGAAATTGTGATATGTATATTTCTGACTTTTGAGGAGAGATAGTTTCAAGATAACGAGCCATCCTTTAAAACCAAAGTATATGGAAACTTTGAAAATCTAGGCTTGGTGCAAGCATGGCTTTCTTTTATTTTGTAAATTCAATATTCAGCCCTTATCCTTTAAAGAGCTGCATAAACTTAATTTTCAATTTTTTTGCTGCACTCACAACCTGATTTCTTGACATGATCTGGATGAAGCTAAGTGGAAGGAATGGCAAAGCATCTTGCAAGAGCAAATGTCTCAGGCCCTGGAGTTCATTATATTATTTACTAAGGTAATAGCTGACCTGATAGCTACCTAAACTCTGTCCATGGTGACTTTCAACTCTATTGTTTATTCAGTATTAATGCATTTTTAAGACCATAAGATCATAAAATATAAGAGGAAAATTAGGCCATTTGGCCCATCGAGTCTGCTCCACCATTTCATCATGATGATCCATTTCCCTCTCAGCCCCAATCTCCTGCCTTCTCCTGTAATCCTTCATGCCCCGACAAATCAAAAATTTATTAATATTGTCCTTAAATATACCCAATTACTTGGCCTCCACATCCACCTTTGGCAATGAATTCCACAGATTCACCACTTTTTGGCTCAAGAAATTCCCCCTGATCTCTGTTCTAAAAGGACATCCCTTTTTTCTGCGGCTGTGTTCTCTGGTGGTCTTCGACTCCTCCACCCTAGGAAACATACCTCCATATCCACTCCATCGAGGCCTTTAACCATTTGATAGGTTACAATGAGGTCACCCCTTATGCTTCTGAATTCCAGTGAGTAGACGCTCAGAATCATCAAATGGTCTTCATATGACAGTCCTTTCAATCCCGGAATCATTTTCATGAACCTCCTTTGAACCCTGTCCAATGTCAGCACATCCTTTCTTAGATAAGAAGCCCAAAACTCACAATACTCCAAGTGAGGCTTCACCAGTGCTTTATAAAGCCTCAACATTACATCCTTGCTTTTATATTCTAGTCCTCTTGAAATGAATGCCAACATTGCATTTAACTTTCTCACCACTGATTCCACCTGTAAATTAACCTTCAGGGAATCGTGCACGAGGACTGCCAAGTCCCTTTGCATCTCAGATTTTTGAATTTTCTCTCCATTTAGAAAATAGTGAAAATTCTTTGGTAAAAGAAATAAAACCCTTTATTTCTTCTACCAAAGTGCATGACCATACACTTCCCAACACTGTATTCCATCTGCCACATCTTTGCCCATTCTCCTAATCTAAGTCCTTCTGTAGCCTCTCTGCTTCCTCAAAACTACCTGCTCCTCCATTTATATTTGTATCATCCACAAACTGGCCACAAGCCATCAATTCCATCATCCAAATCATTGACATATAACATAAAAAGTGGTCCCAACACAGACCCATGTAGACCACCACTAGTCACCTGCAGCCATCCAGAAAAAGCTCATTTATTACCATTCTTTGCCTCCTGCCAATCACTTAAAGCTCTATCCATGCTAGTATCTTTCCTGCAATACCATGGGCTCTTCACTCATGAAGCAGCCTCGTGTGGCACCTTGTCAAAGGCCTTCTGAAAATCCAAGCACACAACATCCATGAATTCTCCTTTGTCTATCCTGGATATTATTTCTTCAAAGAATTTCAATAGATTTGTCGGGCAAGATTTGCCCTAAGGAAACCATTCAGTTGATGGCCTATTTCATCATGTGCCTCCACGCACCCCAAAACCACATCCTTAGCAATCGCCTCCAACATCTTCCCAACCACTGAGGTCAGACTAACTGGCTATAATTTCCTTTCTTCTGCCTGTCACCCTTTTTGAAGAGTGGAGTGATATTATAATTTCCAGTCCTCTGTGATCATACCATAATCAACTGATTCTTGAAAGATCATTACTGATGCCTCCTCAATCTCTTCAGCCATCTTTTTCAAAAACCCTTGGGCGTAGACTATCTGGTCCAGGTGACTTATCTACCTTTAGACCTTTCAGTTTCCAAAAGCCATATTTCTTATAATGGCAACTTCACATGCTTCTGCCCCATGTCACTTTTAAACTTTCAACATATTGTTATTGTCTTCCACAGTGAAGACTGATGCAAAATACTTAGTCAGTTCATCTGCCATTTCCTTGTCTCCCATTGCTACCTCTCCAGCCTCATTTTCCAGTGGTCTGATATCTACTCTTACCTCTCTTTTACACTTTATATATGTGAAGAAATTTTTGATATTCTCTTTGATATTATTGGCAAGCTTATCTTTGTATTTATTCTTTTCCTTCTTTATGACTTTTTTAGTTACCTTCTGCTGGTTTTTAAAAGCTTCCCATCCTCTAACTTCCCACTAAATTTTGCTCTATTATATGCCCCTGCTTTGGCTTTTATGTTGGCTTTGACTTCTCTTGTCAGCCACGCTTGTGTCATCCTACCTTGAGAATACTACTTTTTGGAAGGTATATATCTTACCTTACGGACTGTTCCCAGAAACCCAAGCCACTACTGCTCTGCCATCATCCCCACTAATGTTCCTTTCCACTCAATTTTGGCCAGCTGCTCTCCCATACCTTTACTCCACTGTAGTACTGATACATCTGACTTCAGCTTCTCATCCTCAAATTGGAGGGTGAATTCCATCACATTATGATCACTGGCCCCTGAGGGTTCCTGTATCTGAAGCTCTCTAATCAATTCTGCTTCATTGTACAACACCCAATGCAGACTAGCTGATCTCCTAATGAGCTCAACCACGAGCTGCTCTAAAAAGCCGTCTCATAGGCATTCATGAAATACCCGCTCTCTTGGGATCTAGCACCAACCTGATTTTCCCAATCTACCTGCATATTAAAATCACCCAATACTGTCGTAACATTGACCTTTTGACATGCTCTTTCTATCTCCAGTTGTAATTGATAGCCCACATCTTTACTACTGTTTGGGGGTCTGTATATAACTTCCATCAGGGTCTTTTTACCCTTGTAGTTTCTTTGCTCTACCCACAATGATTCTGCACCTTCTTTCTAATAATTTGATTTCATTTTTTACCAACAGAGCCACACCACCCCCTCTGCCTCTGCCTGTCCTTTCAATACAATGTCTATCCTTGGACATTAAGCTCCCAGCTGTAATCTTCTTTCAGCCAAAATTCAGTGATGACCACAACGTCATACATGCCAATCTGTAACTGTGCTACAAGTTCATCTACCTTTTCCCATATATCGCGTGCATTCAAATATAACACCTTCAGTCCTGTATTCACCCTTTTTGATTTTGTCTTCCTTTTACATTGCAACTTATCCTGTTGGCTGCAATTTTGCCTTATCACCAGCCTTTCCTTGCTAGCAGTCTCACTACACACTGCCTCTGTTTGTAAACCAACTACCCCATCCTGAGTGTTATCACTCCAGTTCCCATCTCCCTGTCAAATTAGTTTAGACCCTCCCGAACAGCTCAAATCAACCTGCCTACAAGAATATTAGGTCTCCTCTGGTTCAAGTGTATCCTGTCTCTTTTATACAGGTCATCCCTTCACTAGAAAAGATCCCAATGATCCATAAATCTGAAACCCTCCCCTCTGTACCAGTTCCTCAGTCACACATTCATCTGCCAAATCATCCTATTCTTACTCTCACTGGCAGGTGGTATAGGCAGCATTCCAGAGATTACTACCCTGGAGGTCCTGTTTTTCAGCTTTCTACCTAACTTGCTAAAATCTCTCTTCAGGACCACCTCACCTTTCCTACCCTAATATCTGAAGACTCCGTGTTGATTGTATTTTGTGGAAGAGGGTTAATAATAATAACTTTATTTATAGAGCACATTTCATACAGGTGATGTAGTTCAAAGTGCTTTGCAATGGGATAAAAGTCCAAAAATAAAAATACATGTGAAAATAAAAGACAATTGATGTTAGTTAAAAGCAAAGTTAAATATGTTTTGAACTGAGGTTTAAAAGTGACAAATGAGCACTCCTCTTAGTTTTAGGTATTGATTTCCACAGTTTAGGAGCATAGTTCAAAAAAGCTGACCTGCCAATAATCTTTTGAGGGAGATTGTTTAAATTTAAGAGACCAGCGGAAGAAGATCTGAGAGCTCGAGCAGGATTATAAAACAAAAATGATTCTATGATGAACTCTAAAAGCTTAGAGGAAAACATGTCGTCTCTGCCCTCAGTAGATGAACTCTTTTTTTTTATTGGTAATGCCTAGTTCTTGATTCCCTGGAAGATGAATCACCTTCTCCACTTCCATCCCGCAAAGGTCCACCAAGATCATTGGCGTCTCTGTTTCACTTATGCAAATCTCCTTATGATCCAGGGTATTTTCCTCCAGCCCATATGCCAAGCCTGTTTTTATATCACATTTATTACCACCTTGTTGCAGAATAAAAGCCATTAGAAATGATAAGGATATCCTCACCCTTGATGTGAACCTGCCCTTTCAGAAAATACGTCAAATTTAAATCAAGAAAATGGAGTGTTTGATAAAAGGGAATTCTGTTAGTAGAGAAAGTAAGTAAACTTTTAAAATCACGTATAGCAAAGATGGAGACTGTGCTGTTCCTGTATTGTGGGAATGAAGCAGGAAAAGTGAAGTGTGTTGCATTGGGAGAATCTGGTACCAGTTTGATCAGAATACAATGAACTTCAATGCAGTTCTGGAAATGGGCAAGAGAGAGTCAGTTTTGGTAATTTGATATGGAATTGTCATCAGATTGCATAGCAATACTGGATGGCCAGAATATCAGTAAATATGTATTGGGGAGGCCTTTATGAGAGGCATAACTTAGGTCCACATCAAATGCTTTACCATGGCATGAAGGATAGGACATTTAAAGCAATAGGTCTTTGGATGAGAAAATAAATATTGTATTTAGATAGAAATGAATTAGTTGAAGGTACTCCACAAATGTCAGATTAGAAATGAAAAGAAGATTAAGCAGAATACGTGGGGGGAGGGGAGAGAGAAAAACTGAAAAAGGAGATAGAATAACCACATAAGATGTTAATTAGAAATCATAAATTTAAAAGAATCTATGAATAAAGAAGTTGAGCTTCTTTTTTAAATGAAAGATAAATGATGGACGGGATGGACAGGGCCACTTCGGCAGATCTTTCCTAACCGTCACACAAAAAATGCTGGAGGAACTCGGCAGGTCAAAAAGTCAACAGTTCGAGCCGAGCCCCTTTTCCAGCACTGGCAAGGAAGGGGGAGATATGCCAGAATAAAACAGTGGGGGAGATTCAAACAAGAGGACATGAGTTGAGAGTTAAAGGGCAAAAGTTTAGGGGTAACGTGAGGCGGAACTTCTTTACTCAGAGAGTGGTGGCTGTGTGGAACGAGCTTCCAGCAGAAGTTGTTGGGGCAGGTTCGATGTCGTCATTTAAAGTTAAATTGGATAGATATATGGACAGGAAAGGAATGGAGAGTTATGGGCTGAGTGCAGATCGATGGAACTAGGTGAGAGTAAGAGTTTGGCACGGACTAGAAGGGCCAAGATGGCCTGTTTCCATGCTGTAATTGTTATATGGTTATATATGGTTATATGAAAGGATGTTTGTCATGTTATAGACTTCAGATGTGGCGGATGCCTGTAACAACCTTCTGACATAATTGAAAATATGAGAAGTTTCAGGGTTATTGACAAAGTATTGGAATATAAGACCAAATTGAAGAGCTCTTTTTGGCTCCAACTCTGCTATACAATTCTAAGACTGAAATTTGTTCAGGGACAAAGAATGAATGAAAGCTTTGGGATTTCATTATGACAGTACAGTTTAAGATCTGAAATGTTATTTTTCCAAACTGGCAGCTACAGCTATTTCTGCTCTGATTAATGGCCACTCTTCCGATCCAAAACACCAAGTGTTTTCTTGTCATCAGAGCTGTTCATAGAAAGGTTTGTCAACTTTGCCAGCGGAAAACAATTGAGTTAATTTATTAAACATTTGAATGATGGTTAACTATTTGGCTTTAAATGTTGCTGGAAACGTTCATTTGAGAACTAGCATTCCCTGCCCTTGAGATTGACTCAGTGTTAGACTACACAATGCATGAATCTTGGCGTATACACTACGCCCTTAAGGATTTCAAAGAATTTTCCACAAAGACTAGAGGAAAGCTCTTTTGGCCCACTGCTTGCTGTGTTCCCCCGTCCACTTTGCTGATAATTGTTGCGTGTCTTAGTACATTTCTTCCATGAAAGTCTATGTTGCTGTCTCTCAGTTCCTCATCATCCAGGTGCTTGGAATGAATTAGATGAATAGAAATAAGCTCTTTAATGCTTTGAGATGTATTTACTTGTTTTTTTGAGGTACAGCACGGAATAGGCTCTCTCAGTCCTTTGAGCTATATTGCCCTAGCCTCCTAGCCTAACCACGGGATAATTTACAATGACCAATTAACTTACCAACCAGTACACGGAAATCAGAGCACCCAGAGGAAACCCAAGTGGTCACAGGGAGAATGTACAAACTCCTTACAGGCAGCGCAGGAATTGAATCCGGGTCGCCTTTACTGTAAAGTGTTGTGCTAACCACTATGCTACCATGCCACCCTCATTGAGTAAATAGTGTAGTTATACAATTAGATCTTGGATGATCTGTGACCTATGTTTATATTGTGTTCCTTCTTCCAGGTCATTCATGTAATTGTCAGTACTAATGAGAACTGATCCCTGGATACTCAACTAGTTATATCCCTCCAGCCTGAAAGGACCCATTTATTCTAAATCTCTGTCCTCTACCTGGCAGCCACTTTGGAATCTGTAACAATACACTTTCACGAATAATGTGAGCTGTTAACATATGCCTTAGCCTCTATGTTATCAGATGCTTTTTGGAAAACTAAAAATGCTAGTTTTGGAAATGCTACATCTACAGGTTCTCCTCTCATAACTGTCTCTACCTGCTGCTCAAAGAAATCAAACAAATTTGTCAAACATGATTTACTTTTCATTGACTCGTGTTGATTGAGTTTGATTATATTCAGCTTTCCTGAATGATTATTTCCTCTTTGGTTATTGACTCTAACATGTTGCCAACAATAGTTGTTAAAAAAACTGGCATGTAATTCTCTGCCTTCTGTCTTCCTCCATTTTTGAACAAAGGAGTCACACTGGCTGTTTTCCAGTCTCCTGGCACTCATCTGGAATTCAGTGAGCTATGAAAAATTTCTATCTTAGTATCATCTGCACACAGTATCTCCACAGCCACTTCTCTTAAAGTCGTCAGGTGGCAGCCAAAAGTTTGTCAGTATTCAGGCCTGTAAACTTTACAAATACTTTACCGCCTGTGATTAGAATTTATGTGAGTTCCTTCCTGCTAGTTGAAATTAGCCCATCTCTCTTTTAGAGATATTTCCAGTGTTCTGTATGCTGAAAGATTAAATGAAAAAAAAATGTGCAGGTACAATATCATGAATATTTGGAATTCTGCAAAGAGAATAATGAATATTGGTTATCGGGTATAATCAAGCAGGAGATTGAATATTTATGGTTAATAGGGTCCATTCTGAAAATCAATATAAGTTATATTATCTACAGTTAAGTGCTTGCATGCTCTTGCATTTATTTAATTTTTAAATTGAGTGTTAAGGAGTTGGTGTGCTGAATAGGAGGCTGGAATGTTGCAGGTTCTTACTTTTTTTTCAATGAGCATTTTCATTGTGAGAATGCAGTGAAATTTCGTATCTTTAAAACTGACAAAACAGTATTTGTACAAACAAATGTGAACTGTTTTGAATTAGCTTAATTTTTAATTCTGCAAATACCATCCTTACGCTTGTTTACATTTTTATGAATTGATAAAATAGAATGTTAGGACCACACTTGCAGCCTTCCATTTCAAAATCTCCCTTTGTCCCATACTATTTCCTGCTAATTCGTTGTTTTGTTTACCCGAGAGCAACCCAGAACCCATTTGACTTGTATTTGTTTTATGTAAATCTTTTAGTAACTGATGCCAAGGTTTGACCAGAGGGAAAACTACATAATACTGAATATGAAAATTAAAATGTAGGAATGGCCATTCAATTTGCTTTTTAGTTCTGTGGTCATTGCTTGTTGGTGTAAAGTTTTACTGCCTTAAAGCAACTGATTGCAGTCAATTAGTCTACAGACTTGAGAAAAAATGGACCAAGACATCTTAGGTGATTCTGTGGACACAAAAAGGAAACACAGATGGTAGTTTGCCTCCCAGGTGCCACGGTCCGTGATATTTCTGGATGCATCCACGATATCTTGAAAAGGGAGGGTGAGCAGCCTGAAATTATGGTACATACTGTACATATTGGTACCGATGATATAGGTAGAAAAAGGGAGGCGGTCCTGATACAGGGAGTTGGGAAGAAAGCTGAGAAGTAATCTCGGGATTGCTGCCTGTGACACATGACAGTCAGGATAGGAATAGAATGAGGTGGCAGATAAATGTGTGGCTGAAGAATTGGAGCAGGGGGCAGAGATTCAGATTTCTGTATAATTGGGACCTCTTCTAGGGTAGGTGTGACCTGTACAAAAGGGACAGTGTGCCCTTGAATTTGAGGGGGGCCAATATTCTTGCTGGCAGATTTACTAGAGCTGCTGATGGTGGTTTAAACTAATATGGCAGAGGGATGGGAACCAGGATGATAGAGCTGAGGATGGGCCAGCAGGTTTACAAGCAGATGATGGATGTAACATGATTGTAAGGAAGGACAAGCCAATGACTGGGTACAAACGGAGACAGAGCAAAGAATTAAATTGTATTACAGAGGCAAAATTCAAAAGGGAGAAGAATGCAGGACTGAAGGTGCTGTAATTAAATACGTGTAGCATACGGAATAAAGTGGATGAACTCATGGCGCAATTAGAGATTGTTCAATATGACACCATGGGCATCGTTGAGTCGTGGCTGAAAGAAGGCCATAGTTGGGAGCTTAACATCAAAGGATATGTTTTGTATTGAAAGGACAAGCAGGAAGGCACAGGCGGTGGTGTGGCTCTGTTGGTAAAAGATAGACTTACATCTTTATAAAGAGGTGACATAGGGTCAGAGAATGTTGAGCCTTTGTGGGTGGAGTTAAGAAACTGCAAGGGTAATAAAATCTTAATGAAATCATACATAGGCCTTGAAATAGTAATCAAGATGTGGGGCTGAGTTTGCAAAGGGAGCTGGAAAAGGCTAATGACGTAATTGTAATGGGGGACTTCAAAGTGCAAAGGGATTAGGACAATCAGGTTGGTGTTGGGTAGCAAGAGCGGGAATTTGTTGAATGCCTATGAGGTGGCTTTTTAGAGCGGCTTGTGCTTGAGCCTACTCAGGGAAAGGCCATTTTAGATTGGGTGTTGTGTTATAACCCAGATCTTATTTAGGAGCTTAATGTAAAGGCACCCAGAGGAGGTAGTGATTGAATCCATACTGCAATTTGAGAGGGAGAAGCATTAGCACATGTATCAGTATCACAATGGAAGAAAGGGAATTACAGAGGCATGAGAGAGGAGCTTGCCCAGATGGATTGGAGGAGGATACTGGTGAGAATGACGGCAGATCAGAGGTGGCTGATGTTTCTCAGTACAGTTCACAAGGCGCAGGATAGATATGTTCCACAGAGAAGAAGTTCTCAAATGGCAGAGGTAGGCAACCGTCGCTGACAAAAGAAGTTAAGGATTGCATAAAAGCCAAGGAAAGAGCATATAAGGTAGCAAAAGAAAGTGGGAAATTGGATGATTGGGAAGCTTATGAAATCCAACAAAAGACAGCTAAAAAAGCTATAAGAAGGTTTAAAGATGAAATATGAGGGCAAACTAGCCAATAATATAAAGCAAGATACTAAAAGTTTTTCCAGTTATATAAAGAATAAAAGGGAGGTGAGAGTTGATATTGGACCACTGGAAAATCATGCAGGCGAGATAGTAATAGGGGACAAATAACTGGCAGATGACCTTAGTGGGTACTTTGCATCAATCTTCACAATGAAATACTCTAGCAGTGTGCCAGAGGTCCATGAGTGTCAGGGAGCAGGAGTGAGTGCCATTGCTATTACAAAGGAAAAAGTGCTCGGCAAGCTCAAAGGTCTTAAGGTGGATAAGTCATCTGGACCAGATGGACTACACCCCAGAATCCTGAGAGAGGTTGCTGAAGAGATTAACGGATGCATTGGTCACAATCTTTCAAGAGTCACTTGATTCCAGCATGTCTATCCCAGCATGTGAAGACAGACTCCGGCAGATTGAGCGGATGAGACCAATGGAAGGTCCAACGGTCAAGAAGGCAGTCTCTGCAAGCGTCGTGGAACATGTAGAGCAGGACGAGACACAGAAGACGTCCTGGTCATCCACTACGCCTAGTCCCATCTCCAGCCGTCTAGACTCTGTCTTGCCACTGGATCCAGATGGGAATTGGGAAGAGAGAGTGAGGCTGACGCTGTGCAACTCTCCCTGACTTAAATCCAAATCACGCGCTAGTCTCGACACCACCATAATGGTGTTGAGGTCCTCATTGACGTCAATGATGGATGAACAACTGATTCTGGCATAGTCTCAGAGGACTGGAAGATTGCAAATGTCACTCCACTCTTTCAGAAGGAAGGAAGGCAAAAGAAAGGAAATTATAGACCAGTTAGCCTAATTTCAGTGGTTGGGAAAGCATTGAAGTCTACTTTTAAGGGGTACTTGGAGACTAATGTTTCTGTGAAGGGAAATATTGCCTGACAAATCTGTTTGAGTTCTTCAAGGAAGTAACAAGCAGGATGGACAAAGGAGGGGCAGAAGATGTCATTTACTTGGGTTTTCAGAAGGCATTTGATAAGGTGCCACACATGAGGCTTCTTAACATGATAAAATCCTATGGTGTTACAGGAAAGATACTGGCATGGATAGAGGAATGGATGACAGGCAGGAGGTAGTGAGTGGAAATTAAGGGGGCCTTTTCTGGTTGGCTGTGAGTGACTAGTGGTGTTCCTCAAGGATCAATATTGGGACCGCTTCTTTTCACATTGTTTGTCAATGATTTGGATAATGAAATTAATGGCTTCGTGGCAAAGTTTGCGGATGATACGAAGGTAGGTAGTGCTGAGGAAGCAATGCAATTGCAGCAGGACTTAGACAAATTGGAAGAATGGGCAAAAAAGTGGCAGATGGAATACAGTATTGAAAAATGTATGATAATGCATTTTGGTAAAAGGAACAAAAGTGCAGACTATTATCTAAATGGGGAGAAGGTTCAAACATCAGAGGTCCAGAAGGACTTATGAGTCCTCGTGCAAAACACCCAGAAGGTTAATTTACAGGTTGAGTCTGTGGTAAAGAAGGCCAATGCAATGTTGGCATTTGGTTCAAGGGGAATAGAATATAAAAGCAAGGAGATAATGCTGAGCCTTTATAAGACACTAGTCAAGCTGCACTTTAGAGTATTGTCAGCAGTTTTGGGCCCCATATCTCAGAAAGGATGTGGTGTTATTGGAGAGAGTCCAGAGGAGGTTCACGAGGATGATTCTGTTAATGAAGGGGTTAACACACGAGAAGCGTTTGGCAGCTTTGGGTTTGTACTCACTGGAATTTAGAAGAATGTGCGAGGATCTCATTGAAACCTACTGAATGTTGAAAGGACTAGATAGGGCGGATGTGGAGAGGATGTTTCCTGTGGTAGGGGTATCCAGAACTGGAGGGCACAGCCTCAAAATTGAAGAGCGACCTTTTAAAACAGATGTAAAGAAGAATTTTTTTAGCCAGAGTGTGGTGAATCTGAGGAAGGCTCTGCCACAGAATGCAGTGGAGGACAAGTCCGTGGGTATACCTAAGGCGGAAGTTGATAGTTTCCTGATTGGTCAGGCATCAAAGGATACGACAAAAAGGCAGGTGGCTGGGGTTGAGTGGGATCCGGGATCAACCATGATAGAATGGCAGAGCAGACTCAATGGGTTGATTGCCCTAACCCTAATTGTGCTCCTATGTATTATGGTCTTATGGAGACTGAGGAAAAACTTTTCTATGAAGCTTTTGGTAGTGTCTGGAATGCAGTGCTTGCAGATGTTGGAGACAGTTTACATTCTGACACAGATGGTGAACAACTGGTGAGGCGAAATTTGCAAGGCTATTCAGAAAGGATAGGGAATTAAGACCATAAGACATAAGATTAGAATTAGGCCATTTGGCCCATCAAGTCTGCTATTCAATCATGGCTGATCTTGTTTTCCCCTCCTCATCCCCATTCCCCAGCCTTCTCCCTGTAACCTTTGATGCTGTGTCCAATCAAGAACCTTTCAATCTCAGCCTTTAAATACACCCAACAACTTGGCCTCCACTGCTGCCTGTGATAACAAATTCCACAAATTCACCACCCTCTGGCTAAAGAAATTTCTCTGCATCTCTGTTTTAAATGGATGCCCCCCTATCCTGCAGTGGTTCCTAATGTTGTCATAGCTGGGGGTGGTAGTGGGGATGAGCTCCCACTAACTATGAAGTGCTCCAAATGGCGTGCGTCTCTAACAGCCTCTGACAACCAAGTCCAACTCTTGGGCTTCACGTGTGGCTTAGTTATTAGGCCTGGAGGAACTGTTTCTACTGACAAGAGAAGGGGCAAAGGCGGACTTCAAAACCAGTTGCTTCGGTCAGGTGGGGCTCGTCAGCCTTGGACGGCAGTCCGTATAGTAGAAGGAAAACTCTGATTTTAAACCTCCACTGCCTTGCAGCCATACCCACCCATGGGAAAAACTTCAGGAATAAACCCTGAGGAAGAAGCCCAAAGCCAGGGTCCCTAAAGCAGTTTGATGTTGTTCACATCGTCGCCTGGCAACCTCTGCGATGACACCGGTGCCAAGCTGTATCGATGCTTGCCCTTCCCTTGGACAACATCAATGACATGGAGATGGGAAACCCACTGCACGGGCAACAGCTGGTTCTTCAAAACTTCCTGCCTAGGCTTGCACCCTGGAGAGGACACAGTCCACCAGAGGTGCAAACCCATGATGCCCTAGGATCGAGGGCTGCCTACTATCCTGAGGCTGTGCCCTCTTGTCCTAGCCTCCCCCATCATGGGAAACATCCTTTCCACATCTACTCTATCTGGGCCTTTCAACATTCGTAGGATTTCAATGAGATCCCCCCTCATCCTTCTGAATTCCAGTGAGTACTGACCCAGAGCCATCAAATGTTCCTCATATGATAACCCCTTCATTCCTGGAATCATCCTTGTGAACTGCCTCTGACCCTCTCCAATGCCAGCACATCTTTTCTGATATGATGAGCCCAAAACTGTCCATAATACTCAAGGTGAGGCCTCACCAGTGCCTTATAAAGCCTCGGCATCACATCCCTGGTTTTGTATTCTAGACTTCTTGAAATGAATGCTAACATTGCATTTGCCTTCCTCACCACCAACTCAATCTGCAAATTAACCTTCAGGGTGTTCTGCAGAAGACTCCCAAGACCCTTTGCATCTCAGATTTTTGGATTTTCTCACCATTTAGAAAATAGCCCACATATTTATTTCTACTACCAAAATGAATGACCGTGCATTTTCCAACATTGCATTTCATTTGCCACTCTCTTGCTCATTCTCCTAATCTGTCTAAGTCCTTCTGCAGCCTGCCCGTTTCCTCAACACTACCTGCCCCTCCACCAATCTTCGTATCATCTGCAAACTTGGCAACAAAACCATCTATTCCATCATCTGAATTATTGATATACAGCATAAAAGGAAGTTGTCCCAACACCAGCCCCTGCAGAACACCACTAGTCGCTGGCAGCCAATCAGCCAGGGATCCTTTTATTCCCACTTGCCACTTCCTACTATTCAGCCAATCCTCTAACCATGCCAGTAACTTTCTTGTAAAACCATGGACTCTTAACTTGGTAAGCAGCCTCCTGTGTGGCACATGAGCTAGTGAACAGAATTAAGCTACTGTTTAGCTCAATGGTCAACAGTCAGCCCAGCATGGCACAATGGGCTGAATGGCTGTTTTCCTGTTTGGTTGTGTTTCTCTTTACAATGAGTGAAAACTATGTGAAAGAATACAACGTGATTGGGTCATAATTCTGCTCCTTACAAATAAAATTTGCCACATGATCAGATCATGTTGTTAGTCACCATGAAGTGTTCAAATATGGCCTGTGCTGTCAAATTTAACTCAGTTGGCTGAACAAGCATTCAGCAGCTGGAAAGAACCCAACAAGCGTGATCAAAAGGTTTTGGGTTTATTGGTGTTTGATTCTTACTTAGTTCTGCTTGAATTGTGCAAGTATTTAAAGATTTTGTAGCCCTTTAAAGTTGCTGAAACCTACAGGGCAGCTTCAGCTGTTTTTATGACTTCCATGGATTCAGTTGCTCTAAGGCATGTTGGCGTTCGAAGGCATTTCCTTTTGGAAATGTTGATAACAAACGAAAGATAAAAAGAGCAGGAGAAGTTTTTGCAAGGAGGCAGAGGGGACAAAACATCTCAGTAAAAGGCAATACCTAAGAAATAAGTTTATTTGCATCTTGCAAACTTTATTGAAAATGGTTGTGGGTTACATTTGAGTCAGGTCATTGTCATTAATACCTACCATGTAATCTAGCTCTGTGAAGGGTGAGAATTGATTGCTTGGTAACTTTCAAAGGGACCTTCAAAGCTTGACTTGCAGATGTTGACATAACCTGTTGCATTATGGTCACCACTGTACCTCTTAATGCATACCTGGACAAAGCCTGGATTTTGTAAGACAACAGCAAATTAAGGGTTGCTCTCAGGACCATGTCCTTATTTTGGGTCAAGTTTTTGAACCTTGCTTCAGGCCCATTATGATGGCTTTGACTAAGCTGCTGGCTCTCTGACTCTGATTGCTAGATGATCCACTGTGATTCTTGTAGCCTTAAATGGAGTGAGGAGCTAAGAATTTGGAGGAAGTTTTAAAGACATACCAATTGGACTGGTAATATTGCTTGCTTTTGGTGGCCATATTGGACCGCTGCAGATGAAAGGATTTTCTAAGTTGATTGAATGGTGTTAACGGTTATTGTTTTCTGGATGAGACTTCAAATGATTAGTGTATCAAGGAAGTGAAAGGCTTTGCAGGTCAGATAAACAAGTGAAAATCTGCAGATGCTGGAAATCAAAGTAATATGCACGAAATGCTGGAGGAACTCAGCAGGCCAGGCAGCATCTATGGAAAAGAGTAAACAGTTGACATTTCAGGCTGAGACCTTTCATCAGGATACAACAGAATCCTGATAAACCTCTTCTGCACCCTCTCCAAAGCCTCACCATCCTTCCTTTAATGAGGTGACCAGAACTGTATGCAATACTCCAAATGCAGCCTAACTAGAGTTTAATAAAGCTGCAACATAACTTTCTGACTTTTGAATTCAGTGCCTCAACCAAAGGCCAGTATGCCAGGTCAGATAAAGATGGCACTGTATTGTGGAGACTTTAATGGGATGTCTGTAGGAGTGCTCTTCCAGCTGTAATCATGTTGGTTGCTGGTCCTAAAGGAATTCTTGTCACTTCTTGAAATGTGGCAATGCATTGTAAATTGTAAACAGTCAATTCTGGTCAAGATGGTGCAAGCTCCGCTGTCTGTCAAGGTCAAGGCTCAGACTTAGTTGTTTTTTAGGTTTGTAGGGATGGTTTTGGGGGCAGTGTGGAGAATTAGGGTATAGAAAAGTCCTAGACAAGTAGGAATAAGGAGAATCCTAAGGCATTCTATACATACATCAGGAGCAAGAGGACAACTAAGGAGAGGGTAGAACCACTCAAGGATAAGGGGGGGGGTAACATTTCCTTGGATGTGAAGTATGTGGGTGAGGTTGTTCATGAGTATTTCCCAAGGAGAAGGATGTGGAGGATACGGAGATCAGCACTGAGAGGAGGTAGTGTTGGGTCTATTTAAGAGCATTATGGTGGATAAGTCCCCAGGTCCTGATGGGATATACGTACTCCAGGGTGTTGAAAGAGGCAAGTGAAGAGATTACTGGAGTCTTGACCAATATTTTTGTGACCTGTCTAGCCACAGGTGAGGTCCTGGAGGACTAGTGAGCAGCTAATGTTGATCCATAGTTCGAAACGTGAACCAGGGATAAGTCTAGAAACTATAGACCAGTGAGTCCCACATCAGTGGTAGGGAAGTTACTGGAGAGAATTCTTAGAGATAGGATCTATGAGCATTTGGAAAACCATGGCTTAATTAGGGAGAGCCAGCATGGCTTTGTGCTGGGCAAGTCATGGTTTACTAACTTGATTTAGATTTTTGACGAAGTGACTGGATGATTGATGAAAGTACAACTGTAGATATTGTCTACATGAATTTTAGTAAAGCTTCTGAAAAGGTCCTTCATGGAAGTCTCATCCAGAATGTTAAGGTGTGTGGGATCAATGAAAAACTGGCCGTTTGGATTCAGAACTGGCCTACAGAAGACAGAGGGTGGTGGTCGAAGGGACTTATTCTTACTAGAAGTCTGTGATTAGTGGTATTCTGCAGGGATCTGAGCTGGGAATTCTGCTGTTTGTGATGTACACAAATGACCTGGATGAAAATGTAGATGGATGGGTTAGTAAGTTTGCAAATGATATGAAGATAGGTGGTGGTGGTGTTGATAGTGTAGAAGACTGGCAAAGAATACAGTAGGATAACTTGCAATATGGGTGGAGAAATGGAAGTTAAAACCTGGCCAAATGTGAAATGTTACACCTTTGTCAGTCAAATGTAAAGAGAGTGTACACTGTTAATGGCAAGACCTTTAACAGTGTTGATGAGCAAAGAGATCTTGAGGTCAAAGCTCATAGCTCCCTGGAAGTGGCTCCACAGCTTGATAGGGTGGTTAAGAAGGCAATGCCATCTTTTTCTGACCTAGCATACTTACCTTTATTAGTCAAGGCAATGAAATCAAAAGTCAGGAAGTTATGTTGCAGCTTCAATAAACTCCAGTTTGGCTGCGTCTGGAGTATTGCATACAGTTCTGATTGTCCCATTAAAGATGGATGTTGAGGCTTTGGAGAGGGTACAGAAGAGTTTTATCAGAATTCTGCTGGATTAGAGGGTATGTGTTGTCACAAGAGGTTGGACAAACTTGTGTTGTTTTCTATGGAACCGTGGAGGCTGAGGGAAGATCTGGTAGAGGTTTATAAGATGATGAGAGGCACAGATAGAGTAGCCAGTGTTTTTCACAGGGTTGAAATGTCTAATACCAGGGGGCATCTATTTAAGATGGGGGAGAGGTAATTTCAAAGCATATGTGAAGGGCAAGTTTTGTTTTACATAGAGTGGTGCGTGTCTGGAATTTGCTGCCTGTGGTGGTGGCAGAGGCAGATATTTTCGGGACTTTGAAGAGATGTTTAGATACTGTAGACTCGTGAATGTGATAAAAATGGAAGGTTATGGACATTGTGTAGGAATAAGGGACTAGTTTAGCTGGCCATTTGATTTCTATTTTGGTTTGGCACAACATTGTGTGCCGAAGGGTCTGTTCCTGATATGTTCAACGTTCCAGATTAGGATGTAGGGACAGGTTTGAGGGGAGTTGGAGGCCAGGGCAATAAATGAAGAACCAGAGTCCAGGTTGGAATGTAGAAGGGCAATAATTCCCATGAACGAATATTGGGTTGGCAGGCCCCATTACAAGTGCTGGTGACCCCTAAGGTGGCTAGTCACCTCCCTCTAGGTCGGTGAGTCAGAAGTTTTACACCCAGTGAAGTCCCTGGGGACAGTGAGTCCTTTGGTTGATACCAAAGGTTGAAGATCAAAGTCAGCGATTTCAGAAGCCGAATCCCCCGGGTCAGCATGTTCAGAAGTTGGAGGCCCAGTGTCTGCAAGTCCAGGCCAGGAGTTGGATGTTGGAAGTCCAGAGGCAACCTGTCCTGGGGTTGGAGGCCTGCGTGTGAGTGGGTGGGATAGAGGAAAGGGGCTTGTTTTGTCACTACTGTTGCTTGTGATATTCAACTGAACATTGTGGACATGTTATGTTGGCTGTGGAATGTGTGGCACTTGCAGGCTGCACCCAGCACATCCTTAGTTTGGGTTGGTTGTTAACACAAAAGACATATGCTATGCCTCCACGTACATGTGATTAATAAATCTGAATCAATACATGTGTGCTGCAGCTAATAGAATCTCACAGAAGCAAAAATCATTGTGACTGTCACTGTCATAGTGATGCAAGCCAAACTGTTTTGACTTGGTGACCATTACTTAGGAAAGGTTAAACCTGTGGACATATTGGTCTTAAGCCAGGACTTCAGATCGGTGAATTTTTATTTGGTTGGGACTGTTCTGGCCCATTTATTGTCTTGCTGTTCTGTTTGCTTGATTTGATGTTCTCCTTATTATGACACAAACAAAAACCTACTGCATCAATTCTAGTGCAAGGGTTCCCATTGGAGATGCACTCACAATGCATTAGGTTCTTGATACCTAATGACCCTGTTGGTAATTACAGATAAATGTAAAAACCATTAAGAATCTCTTGCACAGATTGAGGAGCATTTTACCTGCTCTTGTCATGATTAATGGTGTGTTGGCTACACTGTCATAACTTGTGTTAAATTGGCATTGGGGATGTATAGTTTTAGTAGCTTTCTGCTGGCACACCTGACACTGACAGGTAAGGAACCCTCAAACAATGCATTTCTCACACTGCAAATAAAAGAGTGAGCAAATATATACCACTAGCACTGAACAAATTGATATGATATAAATAAACATCTGGACCACAAATTGTGATGTGGAAATTCAGTATTATAGAACATAGAATAGTACAGCACAGTACAGGCCCTTCAGCCCACAATGTTGCGCTGACCCTTAAACCCTACCTCCCATATAACCCCCCACCCTAAATTCCTCCATATACCTGTCTAGCGGTCTCTTAAATTTCACTCATGTATCTGCCTCAACCACTAACTCAGGCAGTGCATTCCACGGACCAACCACTCTCTGAGTAAAAAACCTTCCTCTAATATCCCCCTTGAACTTCCCACCCCTTACCTTAAAGCCATGTCCTCTTGTATTGAGCAGTGGTGCCCTGGGGAAGAGGCACTGGTTATCCACTCTATCTATTCCTCTTAATATCTTGTATACCTCTATCATGTCTCCTCTCATCCTCCTCCTCTTCAAAGAGTAAAGCCCTAGCTCCCTTAATCTCTGATCATAATGCATACTCTCTAAACCAGGCAGCATCCTGGTAAAGCTCCCCTGTACCCTTTCCAATATTTCCACATCCTTCCTATAGTGAGGCGACCCGAATTGGACACAGTACTCCAAGTGTGGCCTAACCAGAATTTTATAGAGCTGCATCATTACGTCACGGCTCTTAAACTCTATCCCTTGACTTATGAAAGCTAACACTCCATAAGCTTTCTTAACTACCCTATCCACCCGTGAGGCAACTTTCAGGGATTTGTGGACATGTACCCCCAGATAATTCTGCTCCTCCACACTGCCAGGTATCCTGCCATTTACTTTTACTGTGCCTTGGAGTTTGTCCTTCCAAAGTGTACCACCTCACACTTCTCCGGGTTGAACTCCATCTGCCACTTTTCAGCCCACTTCTGCATCCTATCAATGTCTCTCTGCAATCTTCAACAGTCCTCTACACTATCTACAACACCACCAACCTTTAAAGCCATGTCCCCTTGTATTGAGCAGTGGTGCCCTGGGGAAGAGGCACTGGCTGTCCACTCTATCTCTTCCTCTTAATATCTTGTATACTATATAATAAGTTTAAATGTTTTACATGGACTGTTGTATATGCATCGTGTCTTATTTAGGATTCAAATATATATGACAACGGTGATTTTTTTTTCAGATTGTAGGATATTTTACCTGGATTTTTCATGTATAGATTGTACATTGTAATATTAAAGTCAGATGTGAAACATTCAGGCTGGAAAATCTAATGTCTTCATTATAATAGTGAAGTTGCTAGTCTTTTTGACTTTGAAATTAATTACAAGTAAATTTTGTAATCAGAAAAATGTAAAATAAGCATGAAATAGTTCACTTACAATGTTAAGTATGTGTACAATATCTTAGTTAGAAATGTAGTGATACCTGTGATGTTAGTAATTTAGAATATTACTGGTTTGTGGAGAGTGGTCTGCAGAAGGCAAAGTGATGTGTTGGGTTCTTAGTACCTGAACTAGTGATCTGCATGTGGTGTGATGGTGTGCATCCAGTAGTATAACGTTCCTGTACACAATTGTTTTATTGAGAAATATGCACTGTTTACCTTGGAATATTAATGTCACATGCATAACGAGTATGAAGTAATTCTCTAAATAATGAGATGCCTATGCAGTGTTTGATATAGAAATATTAATACCATATGCATTCTGTGTGATCTTGAATATTCAATGCTGTGTATTCACAATTTGCCTGAAAATGTTGATAACACATGTGTGCAGTGTCTGAAATATAATTTTAATGACATTTGCATGCCATGTGTAGTCTGTTATATAAATAACACATGTATTTTAACCCTATTTAGAACATATTGCAGACAATGCCTGGAGTGAAATGTTAGTGGTACATGTGTCTAGATTTTAAATAAAATATGAGTAATGTGTGAATGCAAAATATGGTATATTACTGACCTATATTATTCAGAACAATTGCATACAAGGTCTAGACTGAAATATTAGCAAAATATTGTTAGAGTGCCTAGTCTAGAATATTAATAACATATTTATGTATTATCTGTACTGAGATAGAAATGGAATGTGCACTCTGGAATATGAGTGAGTTGTTATACTTCATCCAACAAACTTCAATAGGATATGCATGAGAATGCTGTTGGTGTTTTCTGAGGTAGCAAATGAGATATTTTACATCAAAATTAATATAATGTTCTCAAAATAAATCTATTTTGATTATTCATTTCATGTCCATGCAGTATTTATCATGGTTTATTGTTGAATGTATACAATGCATTAACCCAAATATTAATCTTAGGTGTGCAGTTTGTCAGGCTTGTAATGTTAATAACATGTAGTGTTATAGTTAATAAACTGTATCTGGCCTGAAATATTAGTGATAACTTTGAACAACTCTACTATCTAGAACAGTCATCTTGTTTGGATGAAAATGTTCTGATCTTGCTGCACTCACTAATAGAACTAATGAACTGTGAACATACAAATTTGAGTTAGAATATTAATATTCCTTGTTTAGAGCATCTGAACATTGATGTAAGGAAAAACATTTAAAAATGAACAAAATTTCTGACATGGCATATTAACCACTGAACAGGATGTGGTCCACAAATTACAACAGGAGATAGAAAATGCATGTCAAAATGGCAATGTTACAATGGAAATGAGGGATTTTAATGTGCAGATAGATCAGGAATATCAGGTTGGTGCTGGATCCCTAGAATGGGAGTTTCTAGAATATCTATAAAGATGGCTTTTTAGAGCAGCTCGTGGTTGAACCTACTGTAGGATTGGCAATTGTGGATTCTGAGCTGTGCAATGAACCGGAACTGATTAGAGCTTAAAGAGGCAAGTGATCATATTATGATAGAATTCAACCTGCAATTTGAGAAGGAAAAGCTAAAGTCAAATGTGGAGTTAAAGGAAATACAGAGGCATGAGAGAGGAGTTGGCTAAAATTGATCAGAAAAGAAAGCTGGCAGCTATGACGGCAGAGCAACAATGACTGGAATTTCTGGAAGCAATTTGGAAAGTGCTGGATTACACCCCAAACAAGAAGAAGTATTCTAAAGGCAAGATGTGGCTAACAAGAGAAGCCAAAGAGAGGGCATATAATAGAACAAAAGTTCCTTCAAATACATAAAGGATGTGCTGATAGTGGAGAGGGTTCAAAGTAGGTTCACGAGAATGATTCCAGGATTGAAAGGCTTGTCCTATGAGAGCATTTGATAGATCTGGGCCTGTACTCACTGGAATTCAGAAGAATGAGGGGTGAGGTCATTGAAACCTATTGAATGTTGAAGGACTTTGATAAGGGAGATGTGGAGAGGATGTTTCATATGGTGGGGTGAGGGGGTGGTCTAAGACCAGAGGACACAGCCTCAGAATAGAGGAGCTTCCTTTTAGAATGGAGATGAGAAGGATCTTCTTTAGCCAGAGTGGTGAATCTGTGGAATTCATTGCACAGGTGGCTGTGAAGGCTAAGTCATTGGGTATATTTAAGGCTGAGGTTGATAGATTCTTGATCAGTCGGGTCATGAAGGAATACAGGGAGAAGGCAGGAGATTGGGGCTGAGAGGGAAAATGGATCAGCCATGATGAAATGGTGGAGCAGACTTGATGGGCCAAATGCCCTAATCCTGCTCCTATGTTGTGTAATAAAAAAAATGAAGTATGCAGATGTGAATGTGCCATTTATCTGGGGAATAGACAAGCTAGTGCAAAAGTTTTCAACCTAACAGAAATATCTAAATGGGGAGGGAATGCACTTAAGGGGATGTGGTATGGTGGGGACTCTAGGAAAATTGTTTTCAGTGTGAGTGTGTCTGGAATCTGGGGGGTATCGAATGTGGGAGGCAGAGACACTTAACGTTTAAAAAAATATCCTGAAGAAAGCTTAAATTGTCAATGACTGTAGAGTTTTGAGCAAGAATATAGATGGGGTCACTTGAATATTGGCATGGATATGGTGGGCTAAAAGGGCTGTTTTAGTCTAAAATTTGACCTGGAATACTGATGTGTGAAAACTGTCTGGCCTGAATTAACAAGGATGTCAACCGTTATTACCTGTTCTGCTTGATCCATTTTGTTATATTGAAGAGTTGTTTTTATGTGATTTCTTCCAGTGGAAGGTTCATGCTAATAATTCAATTTTCTGTTTTTATGCTGTTTTTTTTGTGGCATTTCACGATTAATCTATCTTAAATAGTAATTTTTGTAATTAGCACTTCATTAAATGGTTGCGTGGACAATCAATGAGAAAATAGTTTGAAGACAAAAAAGTCCCAATCTCCACCTGAAGTAGATTGTGAAGAGAACATGGGAGCGGTGGGAGGGATCAAGGTGGATGGTCCCTTTAACCTATTGCTTCTTGTCAGTAAATAATTCAGGGAGATCAGAGAAGTGCTACAAACTTCTAATTTAATGTAATTGATATTTTTATATCATATTCATGTGACAAGGAAGAGCAGGGGAGTAAAAAGCACGTAGATACGATTATCAGTTAATATCAAAAACAACACAATGTGCTTGTGATACAGGTTATCACAGATTTTTAAAAAATTCTTATGGTAGAGGATATGGTTGATGTGCTAAATGTGGTACTTTGAAATCAAAAAAAGCAGATGATAACACTGTAATTAATACAGACAATGATAAAATTAGAATATAGGGATAAAGAGGATACAAGTCACAGTGTTATTTGAAATACCTGGCAGCAACCTATCCCTGCTTATGTTAAGGATAGAAATTGTGTAAGTGGAAGAAAATGGTCAGTTGACATTTCTGGTTGAAACCTTTCATTTGGACTGAAAGATGATGTGGAAATAGTCAGTAGAAAGGTAAGGGCAAGCAATCCATCACTACTTCATCCTGGCTGCCTTTTCTACATTTTTCAGTGCAGATCAAAGGTCTTGACCTGAAATATTGACTTTTTATTTCTGTACACATGCCGCATGACTTATTGAGTTCACTCAGTTTGCATTTGTTGCTTATTTTATCTTGAAATTGTACTTTTTTAAAAAATTCATTGCTGCAAATGTGCTTCAGTGTGTTAAGAATGACAAAGTTGTAAATATTCCAGGCTTATGATAAGATGGAGTAACCTGTAACCAATGAGAATTTGGTGAATAAACTTTTAGAAAGCATGGGAAATATTTAGTTACGGTTGGGAAAGTTGAGTTTCTCAAATGACAATTGCATGGATTTCAAGCAGGTGTCTCTTGGAACAATCTCACTGGTGGAATAGGAGTATGGCTTGTTGCATGCATGGACCAACAATAAGTATTTACCAATGTTGCTATTAATAGACATGAGTAAAATTGAAGGTGATGTGGTTATCAAGATTGATTCCTTGTGACTCAAAATTAAGATGTTTGCACTTTGATACAGAATTTGCTAGCTGTTATGGAATACCTGAATAAGCAAGGTGGGCCAAATCACTATTTTTCTGTTACAATGTTGTAAGATGCTGTTTGGGGTTTACCCATGTTGTGTTGGGGGGGGTGGTAATTGCACACCCCGAAGGTGCTGAGTGGAAACCATGCCTCAGTAGTGTTCGCTGTGGGCACATGAGTGGACCACTGATTCTGTTTAAGCTGGAGGTGCTTGTTACTGAAGGTCTTCAGATTTATATTTTGGGAGTTGGAAGGGTTGACTCTGAGCTTTGAAGGATTGTGAGGCCAGTTATTTTGGATCGCAAATGATTTTCTGATGGCACAGTGTGGGTGAGAGAGTAGTCAGTCAATTTGTCGTATTCTACAGGGTTTATGGTGCAACACTACAGAGGCCAGTTTTAAATTATGACACCATTTTTGAATTATGTAATGTGTTGACTCCTTATTGCATTGATTCTATCAGCACATTTCTCTGTGGGACACATTCTGAATTGTTAGTGAGGTATTAATGCAGAAGAGCAGAGATATTTTGCTCCATGTTCCTGGTTACCCTGTATTTTGAACATTATGTGCAACAGGCCTGCTTCCCCCTCTGGAAGGAAGAATATACTTGACATGCTTGATAAAGGGAGTGGCATATTTGGTATGAGAAAAGGTTAAATCAGAGGATTGCAGCTTTCTTGAGATCAGAAGACCAAGAATCTGTAATGCAGAGTTAACATGATTGATGGACTGGTGTTCTTCCTAATGTGCTACCTGGACTCAGGGTCACAGTTTCAAAACAAGGAGTTGGGAAAGTGATGACTGAAAATTATTTAAGGTGGGGAATATATCCTTCAGAGAATTGGTTGCTTAAAATATTGAAGGCTGAGAGAAGTGACAGGAGGTTAGCACTGAGGTACAAGGCAGCAATGATCCTTGTCAAGGATGCAGGAAGCACTTCCAGTTAAGATGATGCTGGTGAACCTCTGTGACTTCTGGCTAGTAGCTAATGAAACAAGGATAGCAACTAAGTACTTTGTAAACCACACTTTTTCTGACAAAAGATCATCACAAGTAATAGTGTATAACTTTTCTTTAGACTTGGAGACAATTCGATTTAGAATCAAGGCATGGTGAGGGGGTTGGCCCATCACCGAGAGTGTGGAAGAGCATGAAAAATAGGTCACAGGACGAATCAAAGCCACGGGGTCCAGGTGCCAGACGTGAATGACCAAGATCTGTGGACGGAGATTTGCAGGCCTAATCGAAACAGAGAAGTCCAGCATATCCAAGCTGCAGAACCTGTTGTTCAGACGGAGAGTTAAGTGCCAGGCCAGGCTGAAACGGTCAGCGTGTCGAGGCCCAAGGCCCAAGGCAAGGTACAGGCCGGTTAAGATCACTCCTCCACAAAGGTTATTCGGCTCTGCGCCGAACTATGAAATTCCTTTGCGGACTTCAGTTCTGAAACACTATTTGCTTGCGGTACTGTTTGCATGATTTTTTTTAATTGCACATTGGGTGTTTGATGGTCTTTATTAGGGAGTTATTTTATTTTTTATGGGCATGATATAATTTTTTATTCTCTGCACATTTGGTATTAGACAGTCTTTTTTCATATAAATGGGGTTTGTTTTTGTGTTTCTTTGTTTTGTGGATGCCTGTTAGGAGACAAATCTCAAGGTTGTATAATACATATATACTTTGAAGCACACAGACAATGGGCTTGTATTTGTGATTCGAGGATGGATTTCAATGGGTCTATGGAGGAAAGCGGTAAGATGAGATGGTGAGAATGTGGAAGCTGGGAAGGTTGGGAAATGAGATATTGTAGTTTGGTACAAAAACAAAGTTGTACTTTTTAAAATATGTCTTGATATATGGAGGGTGAAGGTAATGCAGAAATGGAAATGTGTGATTAAAACATATAATTAGAAGGGGAATGGAATTAAGGAGTGTATTGCTAAGAGGGAGTTTAGAAGTTAGGAAAATATTCTTTACTTGTGCAGAATTGGGGTGAATGCACCTTATCTGTTGTTTTTAATTCTCCTTTAAGGAGTATAGTTTGGAATTGTTTGTACAATTTTTTGTAGCTTGATTGATGTGATGAATCAGCTGTCGTATCATTGAAGGAAGGTAGGTTGATGCTCATTATACGTGAAAAGATTGTGAGATCTCCTCATTGAAGATTAAAGGAGCATTAACTGATAGAATTTCAGAGCATGTTGTTGAGTTGTTTTTCAGAAGGTATTGCCCCCAGTATAACTGTTGATGTGGTGGGATGTGTTTTGTCAAAAGATAGTGAATGAATCCAAGATTTGACTTAAGTGATTTGTGGAGGTTAAATCTTTTAGATATGTTATTCTTCAAGTGAAAGATAAATGTGTTCAATTTGGTCAAGGATTAAGAGGGACAGTGTTGTTGAATGGTAGAGTATATAGTACAACCCATGTAGATATTGTTCCTAGTTTTGGGGTGGACAAAGGGTAATTCACCCAATGAGCAAAATTTAGTTAAATATGAGCACTGTATTCAGTCTGACTGTCCTGTCATAGCTACCGTTATGAACAGTTGTTTTAAAATGTAGCCAGGAGTACTTGAGCTGGAATATGATGCTCAAGATTTTGGTGAGACTGCAATTGGAGTATATATGTGCAGAAAAGATTAAGAAAGATGTACGTTGCGTCTGGGTGGCTTGAGTCATACGGGGAAATTGGACAGACTGGGACTGTTTTCAGTAGAGTGCAGCAGGTTGAATGGGTGAATTTCTGGAGGTATATTACATTATGAGAGGCACAGATAAGGTTGATGGTCAGTGCGTTTATTAGGGTAGAAGAATCTACAATGAGAGAGGAAATATTTAAACAAGACCTGCAGGAAAACTTGTTAATACAGAAGATGGTGTGTATAAGGAACTGAGGAGCCTGAAGAGGTATGAACAATTACCATATTTAAAAGAGATTTGGACAGGTTTAGAGGCAGGCAAATGGGATTACTGGGTTAAAGGACCTGTTGCTGTTGTGAGGTGTGATTCTAAGTGAAAGTTGTCATTGTGTAGAGTTTTTAAAGGAGCATTAGTGCAGTGGTACCCTGTGGTGTGAGAAAATCACTCCCAGGTGAAAATATTTTTCAAATTGTGTCACTTCAGCATTTGTCTATTTCGTAAACTCTTTGAATAAATAGTATTATATAAAGGAATGTTCTGTCAACTATGTACAGAATAAAGAATAAACTAATGAAAGAAATATTGTTCTCAGTTTTCTTGTGAAAATATGTTATGATTATATTGTTCCTTCAGTCATGTCTGTACATCTATGCATCTGGTCAATATATTCTTTGTAAGAAACTTGATCAGAAAATGCTTTCATATAGGTGACATGGAATTAAATTGTCTTTGAAAGGACTGAAGCTGTGCTTGTCTTGTTGGTCCTTTAGTCATGGACTGCTACAAATTGTTTGAAGAAACATAATTCTTGTCTGAGTTAATACTTGAGGGTTTGCGTCCTTTTTGAAAAGCTGTAACGGGATGTGCTTTCCTTTCAGTATCATTTATAAATTTGTTGAAGGGGGTTTGTTTTGTTTGAAGTTCATTTTTAGACTGGGCTAGAAGATGAGAGTTGTCTGTGAACCAGTTGGAACCTGAAGGGTTTGTGTTCTGCAGAAGCTTACAGCGATTGCTCAGGGAGGGATGGGTGTTGCACACTCCAGGAGGACCTGACCTACAGGCAGGGTGGAGAGTGTGAGTGGTATTATTGTTCATTGATTTTATGAGGACACTGTGATCATCTTGAAGATCAGGAGGTGTAGTCTTCTTTCGGCGTGGAGGGGCAACTGGTGCAGTGGTTACATCTCCTGAGTTTGTGCCTTGGCTAGTACTGAGTTCACGTGAAGTTATGTCAGTTATACACTGCTTCTCTTGTTTGGGATTGTATTTTGACTGAGCAGATATCTCTTTGATCACTCCTGAAGATTTTAAGGAAAGAAACGATGATGATTGTTCCACTTGGCTAGACTTTGAAGTCAGTGTACCCATGTTAGGTTCCTTACTGTTTGCAGCCTGTGGAAAGAGATTTTTTAAAAAGAAATTAAATGCAATGAAAATGTATATCATACTGGATCAGTCATGAAGATGCAACATTTTATGTTGCTGCAGCTGCAAGTGAGAAATTTAGTGGGCGGTGAGGGTGTTATTGGATTAAAAAATAATAATGGCAATTCAAATGACTTGTCTGTGAGTGATAGAGTGGATAGGAAAGAGATTCAGCTGTGTCTGCATTGCTACAGACTCATTTATTTATTGAGATATTGCATGAAATAGCCACGCCACCCAGCAACCCCCACTTTAACCATAATCTTATCACGGGACAATTTACAGTGAGCAATTAACCTACCAACTGGTACAACTGTGGACAGAGAGGAAACTGGAGCACTGAGCGGATACCCACACGTTTACAGGCAGGGGTAGGAATGGAATCCACATTGCCTGTACTGTAAAGTGTTGGGCTAACCACCACACTACCATGCCGTCTCTACTTTAATGTTTGGAATGTGGTTGCAATAATTGGATTTTTGTGTTAAAACAAGTTGGTTGTAGTTTCAGTGCAGTTCACAGATAAGTTATGAGGGGTGTAGAAACTTGATCTTTGTTTTGTTGCACTGAAAGGTTGTGTCACTTGTTGTCTTGCACTCGGAGGGGAGCCAGTACTGAGGAGAAGAGGGAGATTGTATCTGTAGTGGAACCTACCTTGGGTCTTAGCATTGATGAAGAATTTGTAACATAAACTGCTCAGAAATAGGTGTTTAGATAGATTGACGTTGAGCTTCACATCACTTCCTTCGAGCTTGCTGAAACAGCAGAGTGCTCTGGAAGTAGGCTTATCTGCAGTTGAACTACAAAGGAATTGATGTTTTTGCTGTAGGCACCTCTCTCAGCTCAATGGGCCTGGACCCTTCTTTAGTGTCATAATCTGTTTGAGATGGCATTTATGTTTGTTGCTGATTTTCAGAAGTGGAAATTTATGTGCAGTGAAACTCACACTGTGAACTTGTAGCTGGACACAATTGTCTTCATGGAGCATTTTCATGAACAAACCAGTGACAGGAAGTTACAGTGAGAGGCAGGTGCATGTAGCATATTTTAACAATAGCATTTCCAAAAATTGTATGATTCACTTTAAAGCATAAAAGGCATGGTGCAGAATGTAACTCACCAATTGACCTTTCCACTGTTCAGTGACTGGACTTGGAGTATGTTGGTGATTTGATGGAAGTGATTTTGAAAGAGAAGAGGTTGGCAAGTGGCCTGGAGTTGGAGGGAAAAGTTTAAAGTTGACTTTCAAAGATATCACTTCTGAAAATGGAATATACATATAAAAATATATTACTGTCTTTGCATGTACATGCAAATTTACCCAAACTCACCTGATTTCAGCTCCATTAAATGTTTTATTGCCTGTTCTGCTTCTTCTGCAGATGTTGTTTTGATTTGCTTCACATTGTAGGGTTTGCTTATTCCAGTTCTTTGTGATAACTGTTAAATAAAGTTACATTTAATTTCACGTGAAAATAGAGCAGTTAATTTTTGTGCAGAGTAATCCTTCACAGTCATGGAACACTACAACACAGAAACAGGCCTATTTACTCTGAGCCAACCCAATATTCTTCAGAACATGTCAAACTACAAATGATTATAGTTTCCTTGAGATTTTGACTTCAACGCATCTAATTTCCTCAGATTCACCATTACTCTAGTACATCAACCTTGACAATTTCTGAAAAGAAAGCGGACATGATTATTTTTATTCTTGTGTCATCATTACAAGTGATTCCCAACAAAAACTTGCTTTTGGGTTTTCTTAGAATGTTCATTTTTCATAGGTACCACACAAACTTCATTTCACTCCCAAACCAAACTATTAGATCAATCCTGAGAAGTCATCAGCTATGTATTTCTCCATTTTCAAGCAACCCTCGAAGATAATACTTTTAACAATATCTGACTGAGCTGCATTTCTCTCCTCAAAAAGCATTCTAAAACATTGTGAACAATGCATAGAAAAATAATTTGACACACATTCATCAACAGCATGGCATGGGAATGTACATAGAGACCCATTAAAAGCAGATGACCTCACTCTTACACCTGTTATAAGATCAGATTTCAATCTTTAATATTTGACAGTCTCACTGAGTGAACATCAAGAGGACACCTTGCTGATCTTTACAAAACCTGCAATAGGTTACCGACCTCATTCCCTTCCAGTAATCAGCCTCCAAATGTCCAACTCCACTGACTACTGCCTCTGCCAGATTCACATTCAGTTCCAACCCCTTGCCCATTTCCAGTCTTCTTATGTTCAATCCTTGCCTATTTCCATCTGTAACACCTTCCAAATCTTTGGGAAATTCCAGTTTTCTGATCACACCTGCAGATATCTATTCCCTTCATTACTCCTTTCACCAAAAGGACTTCTGGAGGCATTTCTTTCCTATCTTCAACTCCTCTCATTTTCCTAATTTACATGTTGACACAGGAGCTGAAATTGGCTTGGATGTGCCCACCCCTCCCTTAGAGAAGCAATATAATCCATTCAGCACTATGATAATCAGCCATAGTCTTCACAATTGATAGGACAGCCTCAAAGGGGCATATTGCATCCTTACACCCAGGATTCTGATACTCTGGCATGATACCAACACACTCTTCACTTGAACATATTCCTCCCAGTCATTTCTACAGCAACTATTTTCATTATATGTAAAGTGTAGAGAAAATGTTCTAATTTAGAAAGATCTTGGGGAGCAAGGAAAAGCTGCCTCTGAACATTTTACAATTTAGTCTGCAACGTCAGCTCACAAACTAATTCAAATTAATTGCACAATTCAAATAGGGCTGGGGAAGAAAACATAGAAAATAGGTGCAGGAGTAGGCCATTCGAGCCTGCACCGCCATTTATTATGATCATGGCTGATCATCCAACTCAGAACCCTGCACCAGCCTTCCCTCCATACCCTCTGATCCCCCTAGCAAACAAGGGCCATATCTAACTCCCTCTTAAATTTCGCCAATGAACTGGCCTCAACTGTTTCCTGTGGCAGAGAATTCCACAGATTCACCACTCTCTGTGTGAAGAAGTTTTTCCTAATCTTGGTCCTAAAAGGCTTCCCCTTTATCCTCAAACTGTGACCCCTCATTCTGGACTTCCCCAACATCAGGAACAATCTTCCTGCATCTAGCCTGTCCAATCCCTTTAGGATTTTATACATTTCAATCAGATCCCCCCTCAATCTTCTAAATTCCAACGAGTACAAGCCTAGTTCGTCCAGTCTTTCTTCATATAAAAGTCCTGCCATCCCAGGAATCAATCTGGTGAACCTTCTCTGTACTCCCTCTATGGCAAGGATGTCTTTCCTCAGATTAGGGGACCAAAACTGCACGCAATACTCCAGGTGTGGTCTCACCAAGGCCTTGTACAACTGCAGTAGTACCTCCCTGCTCCTGTACTCAAATCGTCTTGCTATGAATGCCAGCATACCATTCGCCTTTTTCACCTCCTGCTGTACCTGCATGCCCACTTTCAATGACTGGTGTATAATGACACCCAGGTGTCGTTGCACCTCCCCTTTTCCTAATCGGCCACCATTCAGATAATAATCTGTTTTCCTATTTTTGCCACCAAAGTGGATAACTTCACATTTATCCACATTAAATTGCATCTGCCATGAATTTGCCCACTCACCCAACCTGTCCAACTCACCCTGCATCCTCTTAGCATCCTCCTCACAGCTAACACTGCCGCCCAGCTTCGTGTCATCCGCAAACTTGGAGATGCATTTAATTCCCTCATCCAAGTCATTAATATATATTGTAAACAACTGGGGTCCCAGCACTGAGCCTTGCGGTACCCCACTAGTCACCACCTGCCATTCTGAAAAGGTCCCGTTTATTCCCACTCTTTGCTTCCTGTCTGCTAACCAATTCTCTATCCACATCAATACCTTACCCCCAATACCGTGTGCTTTAAGTTTGCACACTAATCTCCTGTGTGGGACCTTGTCAAAAGCCTTTTGAAAATCCAAATATACCACATCCACTGGTTCTCCCCTATCCACTCTACTAGTTACATCCTCAAAAAATTCTGAGATTCATCAGACATGATTTTCCTTTCACAAATCCATGCTGACTTTGTCCGATGATTTCACCGCTTTCCAAATGTGCTGTTAGCACATCTTTGATAACTGACTCCAGCAGTTTCCCCACCACCGACGTTAGGCTAACCGGTCTATAATTCCCCGGTTTCTCTCTCCCTCCTTTTTTAAAAAGTGGGGTTACATTAGCCGCCCTCCAATCCTCAGGAACTAGTCCAGAATCTAACAAGTTTTGAAAAATTATCACTAATGCATCCACTATTTCTTGGGCTACTTCCTTAAGCACTCTAGGATGCAGACCATCTGGCACTGGGGATTTATCTGCCTTCAATCCCTTCAATTTACCTAACACCACTTCCCTACTAACAATTATTTCGCTCAGTTCCTCCATCTCACCGGACCCTCTGTCCCCTACTATTTCTGGAAGATTATTTATGTCCACCTTAGTGAAGACAGAACCAAAGTAATTATTCAATTGGTCTGCCATGTCCTTGCTCCCCATAATCAATTCACCTGTTTCTGTCTGTAGGGGACCTACATTTGTCTTTACCAGTCTTTTCCTTTTTACATATCTATAAAAGCTTTTACAGTCCGTTTTTATGTTGCCTGCCAGTTTTCTCTCATAATCTTTTTTCCCCTTCCTAATTAAGCCCTTTGTCCTCCTCTGCTGAACTCTGAATTTCTCCCAGTCCTCAGGTGAGCCACTTTTTCTGGCTAATTTGTATGCTTCTTCTTTGGAATTGATACTATCCCTAATTTCTCTTGTCAGCCACAGGTACACTACCTTCCCTGACTTATTCTTTTGCCAAACTGGGATGAACAATTGTTGTAGTTCATCCATGCAATCTTTAAATGCTTGCCATTGCATATCCACTGTCAATCCTTTAAGTGTCATTTGCCAGTCTATCTTAGCTAATTCACGTTTCATACCTTCAAAGTTACCCTTCTTTAAGTTCAGAACCTTTGTTTCTGAATTAACTATGTCACTCTCCAGCCTAATGAAGAATTCCACCATATTATGGTCACTCTTACCCAAGGGGCCTCTCACGACAAGATTGCTAATTAACCCTTCCTCATTGCTCAAAACCCAGTCTAGAATAGCCTGCTCTCTAGTTGGTTCCTCGGCATGTTGGTTCAAAAAACCGTCCTGCATACATTTCAAGAAATCCTCTTCCTCAGCACCTTTACCAATTTGGTTCACCCAATCTACATGTAGATTGAAGTCACCCATTATAACTGCTGTTCCTTTATTGCACACATTTCTAATTTCCTGTTTAATACCATCCCCGACCTCACTACTACTGTTTGGTGGCCTGTACACAACTCCCACCAGCGTTTTCTGCCCCTTAGTGTTATGCAGCTCTACCCATATCGATTCCACATCTTCCCGGCTTATGTCCTTCCTTTCGATTGCGTTAATCTCCACTTTAACCAGCAAGGCCACCCCACCTCCTTTTCTTTCATGTCTATCCCTCCTGAATATTGAATATCCCTGAACGTTGAGCTCCCATCCTTGGTCACCCTGGAGCCATGTCTCTGTGATCCCAACTATATCATAATCATTAATAGCAATCTGCACTTTCAATTCATCCACCTTGTTACGAATGCTCCTGGCATTGACACACAAAGCCTTCAGGCGCTCTTTTACAACTCTCTTAGCCCTTTCAGGAAAAGACCTTTCTCAAATGATCTACTGGATACATTACCATTCCCAACAACTTCTCTCTCCATTCGCAATCTTTCACTGAAAACATTGATGAGATAGCCTTATTTACAACTTATCAGAGACATCCCCATCCTCCCTGCGGCTTCACAAACTCCTTCACAGCTCTGAGGTAGTGTCTTCATCCTGAAATGTTATATAACAATTACAGCACAGAAACAGGCCATCTTGGCACTTCTAGTCCATGCTGAACTCTTGCTCTCACCTAGTCCCACCGACCTGCACTCAGCCCATAACCTTCCATTCCTTTCCTGTCCATATGGCTGTCCAGTTTAACTTTAAACGACAACATCGAACCTGCCTCAACCACTTCTGCCGGAAGCTCATTCCACACAGCCACCACACTCTGAGTAAAGAAGTTCCGCCTCACGTTACCTCTAAACTTTTGCCCTTTAACTCTCAACTCATGTCCTCTTGTTTGAATCTCCCCCACTGTCAATGGAAAAAGCCTATCCACGTCAACTCTATCTATCCCTCTATCAAGTCCCCCTCAAACTTCTACATTCCAAAGAATAAAGACCCAACTTGTTCAACCTTTCTCTGTAACTTAGGTGATGAAACCCAGGTAACATTCTAGTAAATCTTCTCTGTACCCTCTCAATTTTGTTGACATCTTTCCTACAATTTGGTGACCAAAACTGTACATAATACTCCAAATTTGGCCTCAACAATGCCTTGTACAATTTCAACATTACATCCCAACTCCTATGCTCAATGCTCTGATTTATAAAGGCCAGCATACCAAAAGTTTTCTTCACCACCCTATCCACATGAGATTCCACCTTCAGGGAACTATGCACCATTATTCCTCGATCCCTCTGTTCTACTGCATTCTTCAATGCCCTACCATTTACCATGTACATCCTATTTTGATCAGTCCTACCAAAGTGTAGCACCTCACATTTTCAGATGTTCAGATTCCCTTCCCACACATGCAGCTACTACATTTTCAAGACATTCACATAAAAGCACTCATTCAAACAGAGAGGATGAGACCATTTGCTTTGTGGGTGCCATATGATCAGGACTGTGCAACAAAACATTTAAAAGGAAACAAAACAGAATATACTCATGCCGAGTAGAGATCAGAAGACTGAACAAACGGAACAGCTTTTTCAAAGACACTACATGTGTTCAATGGGTCAGGTGACCACCCAGAGTTTGTCAGTCTATGAATTTCAATTCTATCACTTACAGACTGCTGCGCAGTTGTTGGAAAATTCTGCATTGCACTGAAGGCACTGGCTTGAAAACAACTTTCTTCAGGGGGATGCAAGATCTCAGATGCAGATTTCTTCAAACTTAGCACAGCTGGAAAACAGAATTAATGTAATGATAAATAGAGGATTAACAAAGCGGATGCTGATGGTTGCTATTGAACTGCGACAGCTCTTACTTGGAGGAGGAGGTCGCTGCGGAGGCTGAGGTCTGTCAGGTACAGATATTGATCTGCTTGCTGTTCGTGGTCGGAATTCACCTGGTACCAGTTTCTCATTTATTGTGGTAGATTCTCCATCATCTACAATATCATAAAATATCAAAGATACTGAGCTTTCTGTACATAAGAAGAGCAAAGCATGCATATTCATCATCTCAAGGTGGTTACATACCATCCACTTTAGCTTTTTCAGAATGAGGTGGTCTATTTGACAAATAGAATTCAGCACCAGTTTCAGAAAATCCTTCTGGTGCAGTTTTGTGGTTCACGTTCAGTCCTGTCAGCAATTGCTGAGGAATAGTTTCATCCAAGTCTTCATCTATATCTCCTGTGCACCAGAAATGACATATCTTTGGTTTATGTCATAAACAGTTTCATACAACTTAATACACACATTCTTTCAGTTTCAAAAGAGTCAGCATAATCAGAAGGGTGCCAGGTTGACAGGAAATCAGATGCCCAGGTTTCTTTTCCATTCACTTCCTATAAGTTGGGTAATTTACACATTTTACTCCTCTTCCACTGCTTTACTATAACAAGCTGAAATCAAAATAATGAGATACTAGGCAGATTGGGCAGCATCTATGGCAGGAGAAACAGTTAACCACTGACGAGTTTCCTCACTCCCAACATATTGGCTACCAAGAGTATTTCACTGTTCTGACCAATGTAGAGATGTTTCTCAGTGATTGGGTAAAACACACCAGATCCCTTGTAAAATGTTCCATTATAATAGTTTTGTGCTACCTTGTCCGATCATATTTCAGTTTCATACTTTCTGAGATATGACTTTTTAGTAAACGTTGCCATTTTTGCCACAAACATCAATGGCTTTGCTTCAATAATAATCCATTCACCCTCAAGTGCTTTAAGAATGGCATCAGTTTAGATAAGAAATTCATTTCCTAGGTTCAATACAGTGATGGAAAGGGTGTGGGATAAACAAAAACAGCCAACAATCTCAGAGGTTGGATGAAGAAGATCCTATCGGATAAGAGCAGGTCTCAAGCCTCCTTTTTGGAGTGATCTGCACCCTGGCATAAAGACAGGGGCTGTATCCGGGAGCCAGGAACAGAGAGAATGACCCCATCAATTGTGGAGGTGTGGATGGGACAGAGAGTGAATCACTGAGCAGGCAGAGATCAGGACTGGAGATCAAGAAATAAACCTGTCACTTCAGCACAGGGAAGTTGCTACATCCAGAAGACAGAGCAACAATAGAATGATATTAGAAACTCTCTTACTGTGCAAGGTCCATTAGCTTCCACCTCTTACAAGCCGCGTAAGGGCCTGAAAGCAAAGTGGTTAGCACAACGCTTTATACAGTACCAGCCAGCTGGGTTTGGTAAGGAGTTTGGATGTTCTCCCAATGACTGTTGGGTTTCCTCAGGTGTGCCAGTTTTCTCCCACAGTCCAAAGTTGTACTGGCTGGTAGGTTAATTGGTCATTGTAAGTTGTCTTGTGATAAGGTTAATGTTATATTGGGGGGTGCTGGATGGCACAGCTCGAAGGGCGTATTCTGCACTGTATCTTAATAAATAAAACAAAAATTTCCTCTCAGAGCAATGGTTATAAAAATAATTAGAGGGAACGTTGATGAAGAGCTGAGTTCGAAGAGAACCAGGATCTCATTCAGTAATGGAGGAGATTCAAAAGGTAAAACACACAAGCATCCAAAAGGACTAAGAGTTGCTGGTAGAGAGAGGAAAAGAATCATATAAGTGTATTAAAACATAAGGTTCTATGGGTTGACAATTATGTTTTGAAGATGCAGCTAACAAGGGTGGACTGTTAAATCCTATAAAACCTGTGAACAAAATAATAATATCTTCATTCTTCAATCCAAGATTAATTTACAGATTTGCATTTGTTACTTAAAAGAAGGTGTTAATCCATGGAGAACAAACTGTCATCAAGGAAAGCTGAGATGGGGAAATGTCACTGACATTAATGATGGGCCATTTGTCTTGACAGATGACAACAATATATTGCTAACAAATAGAAAAGACATGGAAAACTAACCCAATCAACTTGAAGTAGATACAATGATAGAGTATTTTAAGGAGTTTACAGTAAAGGGTCTTATTGGTAATATGAAATATATGTTACACAGACCAAGGCAACATGTTCCCAAATCAACAGCAGCTAATAAATGAATCACTGCATGGACAAGATGTAGGGTCAACAACCATCAACTTTGAATTTTCTGTGACAGCGTGTTAGAAATATTACAGAAAATCCATGCAGCCATGTTACCTTCAGTGTCATAATCCAGACTGCTGAAATCAAAACTTTCTTCAAGCAAGCAAGAATTTGCAGTTGGAGACATAGGAGCAATACTGTTTCTGTTTCTATTAAGTTCTTCATGTAGATTATGCAGCCAGTTCCTGGTTCGAGGTCTAACACTCATCACTCTGCCATTAACCTGCAAGGTATTAAAGTTGATTTTGTGATTGCTGTAATGGTTCAATGTTATGGCTGGCTACTTTCAGGAAGCTAGGAATTCCAGCTTACCAATAGCACCGATGAACACGACAACTTCCTAACATCATCACTCACGGTCACAAAAATCATCTTTCATTCAATTCGAAGGGTAGCAATTTCTTTAATTTGAATTCAATCTTTACAAACAAAAATTACATTGGAATTCATCCTTTTCCATATATAATAGAACCACATAGTGCACAGGAGGCCTTTTAGCCAAATCATCTGATCTATACGACCTACTGTGATTTTCTTCTTCTCTCAGGGGCAAGAGTCATTCATGATCTGTGATTCAAAATGCCTGAGTTTTGAAGGTATGGAATAAATCCAGCCCTCCTCTGCCCTGCAAGGCACCCTCTCATCTCTGTACATACCTCGTTCTGCTGTTTGGTACCTCGCTACTACTCCTAGTAACATCCTGTCTTGGGCCTCCTGAGATGTAATGTTACTTGAGGTGTTGTTTTCCAATCATCATGCTTTTTGTCAAATAATTAAGTCAAACACTCTTCTACTTTTGCCTGGAGACAACCTACGATCACACAAAATGTCTAAACTTTTGTCTCTGGACCAGGACTTCCAAGCTTTGTTAAATATTGACATATATACCGTACTGTGGGCCTTGTACGGATTCATCAACACAGACAAAACTGTAGGGAACAAAGATACATGGATTCAGATTAAGATGGCGCAGAGATAATTAGTGGGGCCAGACAGGAGTTGTGCGCCTGCAGTAAAATATTAGCAGGGAAGTTCAGGAGTGACGAGATAAACAAGGCAATGGGGTAAAGGGAAAAATCAGCATGGCCAGGAGGAGGCTGGGAACACACCAGGAAGTGAGGGTGTGGGCAAGGACAAACGTGTAGGGCAATAGGCTGCAAGTAAGTTGAGAGGGAGATAAACCCAGTGAATAAATACAAGTCAGAGTTAAAGTGGAACAAGTATCAGTAGGACCACAAGGTCTTATACTTTATAATTTATTGAAATCAAACAATTGGTACTAGAACATACAATCATCACAGCGATATTTGATTCTGCGCTTCACACTCCCTGGATTACAAATATTAAATATTAAAGATATTAAAAATAGTTAAAATTAGTAAATATTAAAAATTTAAATTATAAATCATAAATATAAAAATGGAAAGTAAGGTAGTGCAAAAAAACTGAGAGGCAGGTCCGGATATTTGGAGGGTACGGCCCAGATCTGGGTCAGGATCCGTTCAGCAGTCTTATCACAGTTGGAAAGAAGCTGTTCCCAAATCTGGTCGTACGAGTCTACAAGCTCCTGAACCTTCTCCCAGAGCGAAGAGGGACGAAAAGTGTGTTGGCTGGGTGGGTCGTGTCCTTGATTATCCTGGCAGCACTGCTCCGACAGCGTGCGGGGTAAAGTGAATCCACGGACAGAAGATTGGTTTGTGTGATGTGCTGAGCCGTGTTCACGATCTTCTGCAGCTTCTTTCGGTCTTGGACAGGACAACTTCCATACCAGGTTGTGATGCACCCGAGAAGAATGCTTTCTACGGCGCATCTATAAAAATTAGTGAGGGTTTTAGGGGACAGGCCAAATTTCTTTAGTTTTCTCAGGAAGTAAAGGCGCTGGTGGGCCTTCTTGGCAGTGAACTCTGCTTGGCTGGACCAAGTCAGGTCATTTGTGATATTGACCCCGAGGAACTTAAAGCTTTTGACCTGTTCCACTTGTGCACCATCGATGTAAATCGGGTCGTGCACTGCTCCTTCTGAAGTCAACAACCAATTCCTTCGTCTTGCTGACGTTGAGGGATAGGTTATTGTCTTCGCACCATGCCACCAGGTTCTTAACTTCCTCTCTGTACTCAAGCTCATTATTACCTGAGAAACGGCCTACAATTGTTGTGTCATCAGCAAACTTATATATTGAGTTTGATGGAAACTTGTGTACAGTGAGTACAGCAGGGGGCTGAGCACACAGCCTTGTGGGGCACCGGTGCTCAGAGTGATTGTAGAGGAGAGCTTTCTCTGAAACATACATAAACACAGACCTCTCTTCCAATACATTCAATCACACACACTGACTTCATCCCCATCATCCTTCTCTGCTCAGACTTTGCAGGTTCACAACTGCCATTGAGAATGCATCATAAATCAACACACAATGGTGACCACACTACTACAAAAGTAAGTTCACCTTTTTTCCATCCAGCTCCAAAACTTTCAAAGCCATGCGACTATCCTGAAAAGTCACTAGCATCTGTCCACGATCAAACCTAAGAGAAAGTTAATAACACAATTATAATCCAAGCGTCTGGGGCAAAAATCAAGATCAGTAAAGTGATTCACATTAATCAACTGCAGCAATTTACTTCTGTTTCCTGGAGCTAGGTTTAGTTTAATCACAGCACAAAATGATGCTGCAATTACAATAGTGAAAGCAGAAAACATGACTTGCAGCTCTAACATCTGGTAGCAAATTGAACTTAACAGGAATTTATTAAAAAGGCATTAATGAAGTGAACTGGCTGACTGAACATTACAGACATTATTTATATTTCATTGAGATATGCAATAAAAAAAAAAGTTACTGTCTATTTCCAAAGACTTAGCAATCATCCTGTTCGGTGTTTCCCCAATATCTCTCTTCATAAAGCAACACAACACAGAAAAGGCCCTTTGGCCCAACTCATCCATGCCCACCGAGCTGTATTAGTGATATTTGCCTACATATGACCCATATCCCTCCAAACTTTTCCTATCCACGTACCTGTCCAAATCTTTTAAACATTGTAATTGTACCCACATCAATTACTACACTTCCTCCAGCAACTAGTTCCATGTATCCAGCACCATTTGCTTTGAAAATTCCTACCTATCTTAAATCTATGCCCTTTTGACTCCCCTATCCTGGGAAAAAAGATCATGAGTTTTCACCTCATCTAAATACTTTTGTAGAGTTTGCATTCCTGTCCAAGGTCAGCCCTCAGACTCCTGCAATCTAGGAAAAAAAGCCCCAGCCTTTACTTCAATAAGTGAGAGTCAGAGAATGAGCCAATCAATATTATACTCGTACCCATTTCTTATTGATAAATAACACTTACCTCACCAACACAACAACAGTGCCATAACTCTGAAAGTAAGAAATTATTTCATTCCTTAGGTCATCTGGAAATTCCTCTTTTGGTTCGTTGGTTGGTGCCTTAAGGCACACCACCACAGTCGCATCTGATGGTCCCTGTGAAGATGTAATTTCTTGGAGTATTTGTTCACGTGCAAGAATATCCACTTCCTCAATATTCACTTCAAAGACAGCTAACACAGGCCTACGTTTGAAGCGTGAAGAGGGTTTTAAAATTGAGCAAAATGAAATAATATTACAAATGACATGGACATATCAATACTCCAGCATATCATTAAAATTTCTTTTGTAGTTTAGCTATCATTCCAATATGCTACATGTACCATTTTGTATAAGGGTAATTCAGCACGCTAAGAAAAACTACAAATATTACAAATAACTAGCACCATCTTTCATGAAATAAAGCAATAATCATCTCATTAACCAAAATGTACGTATAAAATTCATGTCCTGTCCTGTATAGGTGTTAGAATCCAAACCTGTCAAGGTAGCTGAAGGTGGATCTCAATGATGACTGATCCAGTGTCCCAAGATGATCAGGTGAGATACAGGTTAAATCAAAACACATCTCTCCTCACATTTATGGTCTTTGATCATCAGATGTTTCAAGCAGTTTTACACATTTGGGAGATGAGCAATCACTACACTTACTCTAGGTTACTCTAAGTATCACTGAGTACCTCTGATCTCTGGACAGAATAATGACAAGGTGTTCTCCTTGAATCCTGAGGGAGGCAAGTACAGAAATTGCAATGGTCCATGCAGAGATACTTAAATATCTGTGAGGTACCAGAGAACTGGGAGATAGTCAATGTTGTTCTGCTGTTTAAGAAAGGCTCTAAACATAAACCAGGAAATTACAGGCCAGTGAGTCGGATATCAGTAGTGGGCAAGTTATTGGAAGGTATTCTAAGACACTAGATATACAAATACTTGGATAGGCATGGATTGATTGAGAATAGTCAGCATGGCTTTCAATTCAAGTTTAATTGTCATTTAACCATATATGAATACAGCCAAACAAGACAGCATTACTATGGAGACAAGGTGCAAAGACACATTACCAAGAGTCACAAACAGTAAGCGCACACAAGATCACAATCACTTAATAAAGAGTCCCGAGGCCCACTACCCCCAACCCCCACGACACTATTGCTTGATGTTTAGGAGTCAACAAACCCATATAGAACACCAGTAAAAATACTACACAAAATATGCATGTATATATACAGATGAAGCCCTCAGCTCAGCAATATCATCTGTTGACTGGCCCTTGATATCTGCTTGGTGACACCATATGCAAGCACATGGACTTCAGCAAGGTGCTTAACAATGCCCTGCTGGAAGGTTGGTCGAGAATGTTCAGTCACTTGGCATTCAAGATGAGGTAGAAAATTAAATGAGACTTTGGCTTTATGGTGGAAGCCAGAGAGTGGAAGTAGATGGTCGCCTCTCTGACTGGAGGCCTGTGGCTAGCAGAGTGCCACAAGGATTGGTGAGTCCATTGTTGTTTGCCATCTATATTAATGATCTAGATGATAATGTGGTTAACTGGATCAGTAATTTGCAGATGGTGGCAAGACTGGGGGTGTAGTTGACAGTGAGGAATACTATCAGAGCTTGCAGTGGGATCTGGACCAGCCAGAAAAATGGGCTGAAAAATGGTAGATGCAATTTAATGCAGATAAGTGTGAGGTGCTGCACTTGGGGAGGACCAACCAGTATATGTCATACACAGTGATGGTAGGGCACTGAGGAGTGTGGAAGAACAAAGGGATCTGGGAATACAGGTACTTAATTCATTGAAAGTGGCGGCACAGGTAGATACTGTCATAAAGAATGCTTTGGCACATTGACCTTCATAAATCAATATATTAAGTACATGGGATGTTACGTTGAAATTGTATAAGACAGTAGTGAGGCCTAACTTGGAGTGTTGCATGCAGTTTTAGTCACCTACCCTCAGGAAAGATGTAAACAAGTTTAAAAGAGAAAATTTACAAAGATGTTGCTGGGACTGAAGGACCTGAGTTAAAAGATTGAACAGGTGAGGACTGTATTCCTTGGAATGTAGAAGATTGAGGGGAGATTTGATAGAGGTATACAAAGTTATGAAGGGCATAGATAGGGTAAATGCAAGCTGGCTTTTTCCACTGAGGTTGTTTGGGGCTACAACTGGAGGTCATGAGTTACGGATGAAAAGCAAAGGTTTAAGGGAACATGAAGGGAAACTTCTTCAGTCAGAGGGTCATGACAGTGTGGAATGAGCTACCAGCGCAAGTGGGACATGTGAGCTCAACTTCCATGTTTCAGAAGTTTAGATAGGTACATGGGACTAGAAAATTTAAATGACTTGGCACAGACTAGATGGGCCAAAGACCTTGCTTCTGTGCTGTACTTTTACAAAAATGATTTAAATGAATGCGAACCATTAAAAAAATACTACAGCACCAATTTATTTTCCTAACATAATAACTCCTTTGCCACTTCCCCAGTAATAGTAAAGTAGGCCAACACATTAAAAGAGATGACTACGAGGGGCTGGCAAACAGGGCTACCTCCCATGACAACAGGAGTCCATGTGTACCTGCACACTCTGCAGTTGAACTCCAACGTATCCTTTTGTTTTTGCCTGGCAGCTTCTCTGCCCATAAGCCAGCCAGACTGACAGGCTTCCTTTTCAGCCATGCAGTGAACTGCCTATACGGCTGGGAAGGAAAGGGAAGAAGGAACTGATAAATAATGCTCAGAAATTTACCCCAACTTGGGAAAAAAAAATCTCTTTATGTCCTCCTCACAAAAAATAAAGAAGACATGGCCCTGTCAGTGTGCTCCCAATAGCAGCAAGGTGATGGCAGACATCAACAATGGCTATAAGCAGCACTTGCTCATTGATACCCTGACCCAGATGACCAGTATAGGTTTTTCCAGAGCCTCTTAAAAACTCATCTCAACCTTGGTTCAAACATGGACCAATGAACTGAATTCCAGACACAAATGGAGAACAACTTTCTTTGATGGCAAGACAGCATTTGACAAAGTATGGCATCAAGGAGCCATGGGAACATTGAAGTCCACAGGCGTCCAGGGGTTGAAGTCATACTTCACACAAAGAAAGGTGATGTTTGGTGGAGGTTAATGATCCAATCTCCATGACATCAGTACAGCAGTTCCTCAGGACAGTACACAAGGCCCAACCATCTTCAGCTGCTTCATCGACCTTCCCTGTAGCAGAGGTCAGAAGTAGAGATTTGTGCACTACGATCAATTCCATTCACAATACCACTTCAATTTGCACAATCCATGCCTGTATTCACCAAATCCTGAACAACTTTCACTCCACCAAAGGGGCACAAGAGTCTGAAATCTAGGTGCAGGGTTGCCAACACAAAAGATTAACAATTCCTTTCTTCTTACAGTTGCTGCTTGATCCACTGAGTTCCTCCAGCAGATTTTTCTTGATTCACTCCACCAAAGTTCTATGCAATGGTCATTAACACCAAGGCTGGGTCTAGCCATCTATCCTTGGCATTCCGTGGGAAAAGCATTGCTGAGTTGCTATCTATCACAGTCCCTGGAGGGGAGGTTTCACCACTGATCAAAAATGTGATTGCATCACCAACATACTTTCTGTTGCTGAGAAATCAGAGACTGGGTATCCTGACATCCTAAAACCTTTCTGCAATCTACATGACATAAGTGCAGAGTTGATACAGAACACTCCACTCGCCTGGACAAACGCAGCTCCAGCAACCTAACAGGATTCACAATTATCCAGGGCACAGCAACTCTGGACGAGCACCTCATCAAACTCCCTAAACATGCATTCCCCTCCATCTCTGTATCTGCAAATTACAGTGCAGTTACCTCAGCTAGACTAACAGCACCTCTCAAAACCATGAACCCAACCACCAAAAATGAAAAGGACAGCAGATATCTAACAACCCCACCTGCAGGTCTCCCCATCTGAGAAATATACCACCGATTCTGCACCTGAATCCATGAACTCCCCGCTCAACAGGACTGTGGGAGTAGCTTCACCTGAAGGATGTTCCAGTTCACCATCCCAAGGGTAATTAGGGATAGGCAAATTAAAAAAATAAAGTGTGTGGGAAGGTTGAGGCCAATATGGAGGGAGTGTTACAGATGCCAAGAGTAATCTCTTCTATTCCCACTGCCTCCCAAGTACCCTCATCCACCTTGGCTCTGTAACTGCCTGCAACAAGATCTGCAAAATCGAGTTACCCATTGTAAATACCACTACACAAGTTCGATCAAATTCTTATTGTGAACGTTACACTGCCCGCTGCCTTCAGTATAACAGTCAGTTGCAGCCAAACTTTTTTCCAACGCTTGCACTGTCTATGAAACTGAGTGAGACTGAGATGCCTAAGCATTTATAATCTCATTACATTGTGGAGTTCATGCTATGCATGAAAGAAATCTGTACCAATAGAAAGCTGGCACTCCCACAACTTACCAATACAGTGATATTCTCACACACCACTTCTCATACATGCAGTCTGATCAATGCTTTCAAAGAAATGTGCTGCTAAAATTGATGGTGGACTAAAAACAAATATATTTCTTCAACAGAACAAAATAAGGAAGAGGGGTTCCACTAAGAATAAAACCATAATTAGGTTTTGCGAATATACAATAAATCATTGGAAGGACAGCTGCTCCGGCTGACCTGCTTTTCCCAGAAGTATCATGCAAAGTACTTTAATTCAGCAATCAATAGTACTTCAAAGGCAACACTGCGTAAATAAGAAAATGGAAATTAAGTTTTCCAAAATATAATGGGTCATTTAGAATTATGAATTCTAATTACAGGACATCAATTCTTTACATGCAATGGAAAAACTACCTATTTATGATGAAGAGGTACAAAAATGTGGAGTCTGCCAAAACATACAACGTACGTCTTGGCTTTTTGGACTGTGATTCCACACAAGAACATGATTCTATATGTTCCAACAACAAATCTAGTGTAGAGAAGCTTTTCCTCTTTCTCAATCGTTGCCTGAATAAGTTCCAATTAATAAATACACACATCAGATTTAGCTGCAGTAGCTTCATTAAGGTGGAATAAATGGATGCTTCATCCGATCAACTTCAAAATATTTCAAGCAATTTACAAATTTCTTAAACTAGATGGAAAGTTTGACTAAAATAAAATGAAATTGCAATAAAAATGTTATATAATACCAAAGTTTAATGTTCAACTGGTATTATAAACAGGGCTTTGTATAACTGCTGGAATTGTGGCATTGTTAAAAGATCTGGTAGAGCTACAACACCACCTTGAGACTGCAGACTGCATCAACAGCATCACATATTAGTAAATTTGGTTGTTAAAAGTATAATAAAAATTATATTACAAAACAAATTTAGGGGCAAGTAGAAATACATACTCACACATTCTTTTGATATAAAATAAAGACATGTATCATAAAACTGTACAGCCTATTAAAATGGGCCGCTCAGCAATACTTTGTTCAGGATATCACGTATGACAGAACAGGAGCTGTATATCTCTTGCTACAGTACAGCACCCAGTCTGGCTGTGACTCATGAGGGAAACTTGAATAGGCATTTGGCAGACATCATAGGGATGGTATTAGGGCATTTAACCCATCGTGTCTGCTCCACCATTTGATCTTGGCTGATTTATTTTCCCTCTCAACCCCATTCTCCTGCCTTCACCACATAATCTATGACACCCTTATTAGTCAAAAACCAATCAACCTCCGCTTTAAAATGACTTGGCCTCCACAACTGTCTGTAGCAATGAATTCCAAATTTACCACCCTCTCTCTGGTTAAAGAAATTTCCCCTCATCTCTATTCTAACTGGGGATCAGGTGGAGATGGAATCATACCAGGCCAGGGAATAGGGAAATTACCGATGTGGGTGTGGGTGTCACGGTGGCATAGCTGTTAACGTGATGCCATTACAGCTTGGGGGTCCTGGAGTTTGGAGTTCAGTTCTGGTGTTGTTCTCTAAGAATTCTCTGTACATCCTACCCGTAGAATGTGTGGGGTTTCTCTGGTCTCTTCACACAGAATAAAGGAGGACAAGGTAGGTTAACTGGTCATTGTAAATTGTCCTGTGATTAGGTTTGGGTTAATCGTTGGGGGTTGTCGGGGCAACATGGCGTAAAGGGCCGTACTCTTTGCTGTATCGCTAAAAATAAAATAAATAATAATTGGTCGGAATTGTGATTGGAAGGGGGTGGGGAATGGTCAGGAGCAGACTCCAGTCTAGGTGTTTCAGTTGTTGAGAGTGTCATTGTGTGTTGTTTCACAAGCATGGAGGGCACTTAGTCAATTTTCAGTAGTGTTATTTGTACCATGTGCAGTGCCCAAAGGAATTTCTAGCAATGATCCAACATTTGACAAACATGCTGGTGACACCTTGTGGTAGGCAAGTAATTCTGCACCATTACTCATTTATGCTTTTAATTTTCAGCGCAATCCATTTAACCCTTTCATACACAGCCTCCCATAACCAATCATTTAGAATATGGCGAAGAAAGCTAGAAGTGACTATTAATATCAGAATTACACCAACCTCCAAACCTTTTCCATACAATACTAACATGAAAAACTACTTTGAAAAAGATTAATTTTGGAAAGACACTGTGCACTAAAGTACTTCTGGAAACTGAAAATACCCCAGGTCACACCTTGACATTTCTAATAGAAACACGTCACTGTTAAAAGGAGCAGTTAGGTATTCCATTCCTCGGCCTGTTATTTAGTTAGACTAAGGCTGACTTTCTACCTCAGAATCATTTCCCTATATCAAAATTATATCCCTTCATTCGCTGAATATATGCAATCTCTTGAGTCTCCACACCCTTATTGTACAGAAAATTCCAAAGCTTCACTATCCCTTGGAAGAAGAAACTCCTCTCATTTTTATGTTGAACAACTAACCCCTACTTTGAGATAGTGACTGCCGGTCCTTGACCATCAGGCTCCATGAGAATTTCAGATGGTAATTTCTGTCACTTACCTATGATCCGATGCAGTCAGCTCTGCCCTCCCATAATAGAGCAGATCACTTCCAATCTCTCTCTTCTTTATCTCTAGTTCACAATCAGACCTCCTTAAATTTACATCTGAAATACAGTAAATGGCAATATGTCAAATAATCACCATGGTTTATTCATAGAACAGTACAGCACAGGACTGGCCATTTGGCCCACACCATTGTGCAGACCTTGATGCCAATTTATACTAAATATCCTCTTCCTGTGTATTATCCATATCCCTCATTCCTTTCATATTCCTGTGTTTATCTGAATCTGAAAGCCTCTTGAAAGCCACCACACTGCCTGCTTCCACTACTGCTGCTGGTAACCCATTCCTGGCACCTATCACTCTCTGCATAAAAATACTTGCCCCTCACGATGCCTTTAAACTTCCCTTCTAACCTTAAAAACCTGAACAGTATTCAATCTGGCTGGAGCCATTCCTGTGTCTACTTTGGAGGAATTTGATGCTTTGGCTCTGCAAGGACCAGGTGTGAAAGGCTCCTTTCAGCTTATACTAACATGTTCCTTACTGGCACAGACTTCTTTGACTCATGTTGGATGTAAACAGTCTTCTTAGCCATGTTTACTGCTAAGATCAATGAAGGTTATTTGGTCAATACTCTACCTGTGAAATTCTGGGAAAGACAGAATTCATTGTGGGTGTAAGAAATACAAGTTGCCTAACAATAGCAAAGGCATCAAGAAAAATGTGGTTTAATAACCAAGAAGTTAAAGGAACAAAACTAGAAACCAAATAATTTCACATATGAATAAAATAACAAGACCCCAGATACAGCAAGATCTAACTCACAGAAAAACATACCAATCCGTCAGAACGACAGAGAAATTTGGTGGGGAGAGATAGCAACTCAGACAGAAAGGAAGGAATAACTCTACATTAAACTTTACAAGATCTAAATAAATTTAATGATAGCATCACACTAGACAAACAAAATGTGAAATATTAATTATACAATAACGATTATAGCTCTATATTTGTTTGAAGAGGCATCATTGAGTTAATATATGGCTTTGTGGTTTCTTCATGAATGAAGTTTCTTTACCCAGAGTCAAAAGCCTATCTCCAGATAATTTGGCTCTGTTAATGAGAGGAAACGGCTGCTTTCAAGATACGAGGTAATTATTCAAACTGTTGCAGGATATACTTGCACTCCTTATTTTCTACTTGGCTAATAACTCAATTTAGTAACATAAATACCTGTTATATCACAGGACATTTTACTTTTCTTCCAAAATAACACCCTATCAGTCCAGGCTGGAGTCCGGCACTTGTCACTTGTGTCATAAACGTCTGTTCCCACATCATATTTGTATGTTGGAGCAAAGGTGATGGTGCCTTCAAAGAAGTCTTTAAAAATCTAAGTGAAAGAATGATGTTTTATTTTAATTTGAAGGATATTTAACATTGCAGATGATTACTCCTCAGAAATTGATTCCTTTGATGATTTAACATTACAGAAAATTCTTTCGATTACTTTTATTAATTATACTGCACCAAGCAGTCTCGTGCAGCAAGAGAAAAGGGCATTTGAGGTTTCATTACGCAAGTCAGGTCAATGCACTGCACACAGGCCCTCAACGTAGATTCCTGAAAATGACTGTCACAGGTGATTCCTACCACTGCCTTTACAGCACAGGTCTGTAATGCAGTGAGGCAACCAATACCAGAGGTAGTGCAGATTCTACATACAACTCGTGATAATGAGCAGCCTTGTACAGCTGCCTACATCACATGAAATGAGCACCTGGGTTCATTGCACACTGCTTTCCCCGTGTCCGTTCTAAAGTACTAATCTGGCAGTTGCTCTTCAGCATTCCATCTGCTTGGATCCCAAAAATGGAACAGCTAAAAATATTTAAAGGGAAGGAAATTTTTCTCTAGTTCTGCTAAGTTATACTAAATCTACAATACTGTGTACAATCCTGACACCTCAACATTAGAATTCAGTTATTAGGCTTAGAAGAACTTGCACTGCCTATTCACCAGGTCGTGATGAGATCTCCAGAATAACAAAGAGATTGCATAAAATCTGCTAATATGACTTGAATTTTGACCTCTTAAAGAATTTGAAGTTCAAAGAAACCCTTCATGTTTGCATGGGAAGAACATTACCTAAAAATAACAGTCAGAGGAGATTGGATACAGTTTATATCTCACACAAAAGATGGAACTCTCACATGCAGACCCCAAATACACAAGGGAATCAAATGACTTTTTGAAAAGTAGGTCTGAAGAATTAACAATGGGAAACAGGAAAGTTGCATCTGCAGAAGACAATAAAAGCATCCTTACACTATCATAAAATCCAGGTATTATGGGAAGGTAGAAAAGAAAAATATTCAAAACAATAGAAAAGGAAAACAAACAATTCTGACAACAGTCATTTCTGGACAATTGATGACTTGAGGCCTTGGAACTTGAACAAAATGGTCGCAGTCCTCAATTCAGTGAAGGCCCTTGATTCAGCTGAAGGGAAGCAGAATTTTGCAAAAGTAATGTCTCTATTTTAGAATGAACTGATAGAAAACAGGAAATTACTTAGCCAGTCAGCATCATGTCAGTTATTGGAAAATGCTGGAATCCATCATTAAGTAGTAACAGTAGGAATATTAAAATTAAGCAGAGTCAACAAGCTTTTCATTGAAAGGAAAATCTTGTCTGACAAATTTATTCAAGAACTTCAATGATGAAAATCAAAGACCGCCAGAAGATATAGCATATTTGTATTTCCTCAAGGTATTCAATTTGGTTCCACACAAAATATTATTGAACCGAAAAGCTCATTGGGTCAGGTATAAAATATTAGGACAAAATAAAGGTTTTCAGTTCCCACAAGGTTGATTCCTGTAACGTAAGTGTTGCCTTGTAAAGAAAGACTGACCAATTTGGGTCAATACTAACTGAAATATATATTAAGCAGGGTTGAACTGATTGAAAATTATAACTGAGGCATTTTAACAGCACAGATGCCAAGAGAACATTTCCCTTTCTGAGAGCCGTGAGAACCAAGGATCTGAACTTCAAAATAAGACATTGTACATGTAATAAGAAAAAGATTTTTTTCCCAGATGGCCACACATCTTTGAAATTCTGAAAGGCAGGGAGTCATGAAGGTCAAAGTAATTAGAACAAGTGAGAAGTTGTACCCATAACCAACACCATAAGGGCTGAATAGTGGACCATTCTCTTGGAGTCGTTTGGGCTCCTCCTCTTATTACTTACATCTGTACCTATTTACAGGGGTGAACCAAGCTGCAAAGTCAATACTGGAGAAGAGGATAACATGCAAGTACTGAGATGGCTTTAAGTGGAGCTCTCACTTCACTTGCACCCTTTCATCATCTATCCCCAGTGCAGTGATCCCAACCATTTTGTTAAGAGTACATGTTGAGCACAATTGAATTCCAGCAACAAAAGATGCTCTAAAATCACAAGTGCACACCATGTACTCATCTTCACACCAAAACAATTACAGGTTGACACAGACTGGTCTTTTGTGTGCAATGTTAAAGAAAATATGTTCTACATAACTTGTACTATTAATTAATGAACGATGATCGGTCTTGTTCACAAATCACTACTACCTGTTCCCATGATTGTGTTAAAGATAAATTCAGCATGCAACATCCTTGAAATCTAATTGCTGGCTCTTTATTTTCTTCATTTAATAGATTTATCCTATGATATTCCTTAATTGAATATCTGATAGCTCAAACCTGTTTTCCTTGATTGGCCCAATATACTACAATTCATTGAAAGAACCAAAACCACTTTACTGTTAAAGTAAAACCCCCTTGTATATCCTCATGCTCGTTCTTTGCATTCACCTTGCCATCGGCCTTCTGCTGTTGAAGCTGGTCGTAAGCCTGAAGACCCGTCCAGTCCCGTCTCTTAATATATTGGATGACTTCATCATGTGGAAGATCAATGCGGAAGTTTGAATCTCCACACCAGAATACGTAGTCATGTGAAAAAACATTCTTTCCCTGCCACAAGGAGGAGAAACATATATTATCCCTTCAACCTTTGGTAAAAATTGCATAGCACTTAAAACAGAAAATGAAGGTAACTGAAGGAGTGTTGAGAACAAAGGCTAAAATGAAGAAGCTATGTTTTAAAAACTGCATGTCAGTTGAACAATAAACTGCAGGAATACACTTGCTGCTTACAGTAAACAGATGGGACAATGACCATCTGGACAGTAAGCACAGCTGTAGGAAAAATGCACTTATTTAACAAGTGGTATACACTTAGATATTTTTAGATAAAGGAGAAAATATTTTTCACCTACTATTTGGTGTTTTATAAGCAAAATGTTAATGTAAATTTATGACCCAAAAATAGCTGTTGGTGTTGATAACACTGCAGTGAGATGCCTGAGAAATCTCAATTTTCTGGCAAACAGTTTTGTTTATCAAAAATCTGCAGAAGCTGGAGATGTGAAATTTTAATCATTTGTCTTTCCACAGATCTCTCTGACCTGCTAACTATTGCCAGAAATTTGTTTTTAATCTAACAACTATTAATGTGTGCAAGCTTTCTTCCCAACACTCACTGGCTCTGACACTGTGAAGAATCAAAACATTGAAGCACTATTAAATATTTCCTTTCAATACAGAAAGCCGAAGAGTCCAAATGAAAAAATTCCAACTCTCAATTCAATCCCATTCCCCCCATTTCCTTACAATATACTCCTGCATGCAAGAAAATTTACACTCCTCCAATTCCACCATTAGCCTCTAATCTTGAGGACAATTACTGCAGTGAATTAATCTGCAAACCAGTTCCTTCTAGGATGTGGGATATGTCCCTGACACCGTGCTGACCCCTTGCATACAACAAGCATCAAGATCAAATCAGGGTGGTGCAACACCAGCAGTACCATGCTGCAAACATATTAAAAGATAAATTCCAGCATTTAAGAAAACCAAAGTATTCTTAAATACATGAATTAACTTAATGCATATTTAATGTAATTTATTCAATTAACAATGCATATTTAATGTATATTTATTCATGATTAACTTAATGCATATTTAATATGTTAATTAACTTAATTAAAAATATATCAATACACCCTTCTCCCTCTCAATGACAACTTGCTGAATTTCCATATGGTCTAATCTGGCATCAGTTCAACAGGCAGCTCTCCTTCTGTGTTTTATCACCTGCTTTTGGGAAATCTAACCATTGTTCTATCTTCATCATCCAAATAAACTTGACTTTTGGCACACCCTACTCAGTACATCTGACTCGTATTTTACCCATTTCAAACTGAAATATCTTTTCCTTCTTTTTCACTGCCTGATTTGCCTATTTTCCACAAAATTAAGTCTCCTTTGTTGAACTGCCTTTAGTGAATTATCTTAGTTCTTAAACATTAGTATAAAATTTTTCAAGTTTCACTCCAACTTAGATCATGATTGTACTAGCCATGTTTCCTTCCTCCTTCAGATTACTTGTTTACCCAATGCTGAACATCTTTATGTCATATCCTAATTGAAACTCCACTTCAGTACATGGCAAAGTCTTGTGCAATAGGCAACTGTCACTGTTTTGGATTGACCAACTCAGGCTGTTGCAACTAGAGAATAAAGAAATAACATGAGGGAATTCAGTACCTCCAGAGTTTGCACTAAATTTTAATCTGCTCATAGAGTTTGCAGGAAAGCAGCATTTATCTACTACCCAGGTCGTACTCTTTTCTCGCTGCTAGCATCATGAAGGTGGTACAGGAACCTCAAGACTCAGACCATCAGGTTCAGGAACAGCTATTGCCCGTCAAGCATCAGGCTCTTGAACCAAAGGGGGTAACTTCACTCTGCTTCACCTGCTCCATCACTGAACTATTCCCACAACCCAAGAACTCACTTTCAAGGACTTTTCATCTCATGTTCTCGTTATTTATTGCTTATTTATTATTTTTTTTTTCTTTTGTTTTTGCACAATTTGTAGTTTGTTGCACACTGGTTACCTGCCCTGTTGGAGTTTTTCTTTGATTTTGTTATGGTTATTGTATCTGTTGAGTATGCCTGCAAGAAAATGAATTTCAGGGTTGTATATGGTGACATTGTATGTGTGTTCCTCAGGAGTCAGTTCAGTATTGGGACCGCTGCTTTTCACATTGTTTGTCAATATTTCGACAAGGGAATTGATGGCTTTGTGGCAAAGTTTGCGGATGATACAAAGGCAGCTGGAGGGGTAGGTAGTGCTGAGGAAGCAATATGATTGCAGTACGACTTAGACAAATTGGAAGAATGGGCAAAAATGTGGCAGATGGAATACAGTGTTGGGAAATATATGATAATATATTCTGGTAAAATAAATAATAGTGCAGACGATTATCTAAATGGGGAAAAGGTTCAAACATCAGAGGTGCAGAGGGACTTAAGAGTCCTCGTGCTAGACTCCCAGAAGGTTATTTCAGACTATTATTTAAATGGGGAGAGAATTCATAGTTCTGAGATGCAACGGGACTTGGGAGTCCTCGTACAGGATACCCTTAAGGTTAACCTCCAGGTTGAGTCAGTAGTGAAGAAGGCAAATGCAATGTTGACATTCATTTCTAGAGGAATAGAGTATAGGAGCAGGGATGTGATGTTGAGGCTCTATAAGGCGCTGGTGAGACCTCACTTGGAGTACTGTGGGCAGTTTTGGTCTCCTTATTTAAGAAAGGATGTGCTGACGTTGGAGAGGGTACAGAGAAGATTCACTAGAATGATTCCGGGAATGACAGGGTTAACATGAGGAACGTTTGTCCGCTCTTGGACTGTATTCCTTGGAGTTTAGAAGAATGAGGGGAGACCTCATAGAAACATTTCGAATGTTAAAAGGCATGGACAGAGTGGATGTAGCAAAGTTGTTTCCAATGATGGGAGAGTCTAGTACGAGAGGGCATGAATTAAGGATTGAAGGGCACCCATTCAGAACAGAAATGCGAATAAATTTTTTTAGTCAGAGGGTGGTGAATCTATGGAATTTGTTGCCACAGGCAGTAGTGGAGGCCCAAGTCATTGGGTGTATTTAAGGCAGAGATTGATAGGTATCTGAGTAGCCAGGGCATCAAAGGTTATGGTGAGAAGGCGGGGGAGTGGGACTAAATGGGAGAATGGATCAGCTCATGATAAAATGGCGGAGCAGACTCGATGGGCCAAATGGCCGACTTCTGCTCCTTTGTCTTATGGTCTAAGGTTAACTTACAGGTTGAGTCAGCGGTAAAGAAGGCAAATGCAATGTTGGCATTTGTTTTAAGGGGAATAAAATATAAAAGTAAGGAGATATGCTGATGCTTTATAAGACACTAATCAGGCTGCACTGCTGTTAACAGCTTTGGGCCCCATATCTAAAAAAGGGTGTGTTGTCATTGGAGAGAGATCAGAGGAGGTTTACAAGAATGATTCCGGGAATGAAGGGGTTAACATATGAGGAGTGTTTGGCAGCTTTGGGCCTGTACTCACTGGAATTCAGAAGAATGCAGCGGGATCTCATTGAAACCTACCAAATGTTGAAAGGACTAGATAGGGTGGATGTGGAGAGGATGTTTCCTGTGGTGGGGTATCCAGAACTAGAGGGCACAGCCTCAAAATTGAGGGGCGACCCTTTAGAACAGAGGTAAGGAGAATTTTTTTTAGCCCGAGAGTAGTAAATCTGTGGAATGCTCTGCCACAAACTGCGGTGGAGGCCAAGTCTGTGTGTATATTTAAGGCAGAAGTTGGTCATTTCCTGGTCGGACCGGGCATCAAAGGATATGGTGAGAAGGCAGGTGTATGGGGTTGAGTCGGACCGGGCATCAAAGGATATGGTGAGAAGGCAGGTGTATGGGGTTGAGTGGGATCTGGGATTAGCCATGATGGAATGACGGAGCAGACTCAATGGGCTGAATGGCCTAATTCTGCTCCTATGTCTTGTGGATATACATGGACTTTGGTAACACATTTACTTTGAACTCTGAAGACATTAAGCTAGTCCACCCCAACATTATTCAAAAGGTCAGTTTGTAAAAAATAAGTAAATGAATAAATACCATAGGGAAGCTGAGTTTCTGCATGATTTCACGATAATCTTCATTCCTTTCTTTCACTTGTGACTGTCCTGCTGTCAGGTGTGCAGTTACAAAGCAAAGTGTGGTGCTGTAAAACTGTAAACGAACAGCCACAGCTCCTTTATTCCCAGTTTTTCCTCCCATCCCAGTTTTGACCCGATCCATTGCAACTTCTCTGGAAAAAAGGAAAAATATTTCCTGTGTTGCACTTCCCACTTCTCCATTTTAATAACAACATTAATAAGTAACAGTCTGCTGTGTCAGGATGTTTAAACTAACCAACTCCACCCTCTCATTTTCTTGAATTCTCAGGGCTGAAAACCTTTTTTTCCCCCCTCAGTTTTAAATGTACCTAGAGCAAACATTTACATTTCAAAATCTTTGCCCAGGATATTTCAGAATCCAGTGATGCAGACTTCAACAAAGCATAAAACATGAGTTTAAGTTTTGCAAAGATGACAATTTAATTACCAAACAGCATTTGTTGGTTTGATTTGAAAGCATTGTTTTTAGAAACCTAAACCAACAAAACTGGTCATTGAGCCAGTATCCAAGATTCTTCAATTTTCAAAAAGAACCAATTGTGATCTACCATGCTATTCAAAAGCAATGTACCAAATGATGTAAAATGATTAGTCAGACTGAAATCCATATCAGTAAATGTGACTTTTATCAGGGCTTTGAAAATGAGCTTTAAAATTAAGTAGGACAGTTATCTGAGAATAAGAAGTCATTTGCATCATAAAACTGTGTCATCCAGAGGGAGGGTGTGCTCAGCAATACGTTCTGCGAAGGCAGAACAGAAGCTGCAAAGAGGCACGTACAGTGCCTTGCAAAAGTATTCAGCCCCCAACCCTTTGTTCACATACATGAGCATTACAACCAGGGATTTTAATCAATTTAACTGAGAATTTTTACTTGCTCCTTTTATCATGTACAGCCCAAAAAAGGGAAAATTGTAAAGCATGAAGAACTAAAAATTCAAAACCTGAAATGTCAGCAGATCAGAAGTGTTCATCCCTCTTTGCTCAGTACCTCTCACAGCTGTTACAGCCCGTAGTCTTTTCGGATAAGTCTCTATTAGATTTGCACAACACGATGGAGCTAGATTTGCCTATTCTTCCTTGTAAATTGCTCAAGCTGTGCCAGGTTAGTTGGGGAGTGGCGGTGGACAGCAATCTTGAGGTCTTGTCAGAGATGTTGATCCAGTTAAAGGGCAGGTCCCTGACTGGGAAACTTGGGACATCAATTTTCATCATTTGAAGCCGCTCAGTGGTTGCTCTGGCAGTGTGTTTTAGGTTGTTGTCCTGCTGAAAGACAAACTCACTCCCCAGTTTAAGCCTTCTGGTAGAGTCTAGCAGGTTTTCTTTCAGGGTCTCTCTATATTTAGCAGCATTCAGATTCCCATCAATTCTGACTAGATTTCAAGTCCCTGCTGCTGAAAAGCATCCTCATAGCATGATGCTACCTCCACCATACTTTACAGTAGGGATGGTGTTACCTGGCTGATGCACAGTATGAGATTTACATCACCTGTACCACTTAGTATTGAGGCCAAAACGTTCCACTTTAGCCTCCTCCGACCACAAGACCTTCTTCCACATCTTTACGCTATCTTCTAAGTGACAGTTTGCAAAGTCTTGACAGGCAAGAATATATATGGCCAGGGCTTCTTCCTTGCCACTCTTCCATAAATAGCATTTTTGTGCAAAGCCTCAGAGATTGTGGAGCCATGAACTTCATCTCCAGTTGCAGCCACTGACTTCTGCAGCTCATTCAGTGTGACTGTTGGTGTCGCAATAGCCTCTCTTACAAGTGCCATTCTTCTCTGCTGACTAAGTTTAGAGTGATGGCCTGTCATAGCCAGTGTGGATGTGGTTTCCTATTTTTTTTTTCACTTTTCACGATGGACTGCACTGAGCTCCGAGATATGATCAGTGACTTGTCCCTGAATTTCCCTGACTTGCCTTGAATGCTTTTTGTCTTCATTTCGGTTTTGTCAGTTTAAGATATAGTATATTGTTGGATCTTACAGAGAGAGGGGGTATTTATTCTTATGAAAGCAAATGATCCTCCAATTTTTTGCATCAACAATTGGGTGAGTTAGTATGGTAATATGCAGTATTGCACCTGAGGAAAGTTAGCACAATACTTACGAAGTGGATAAATACTTCTTCGGCATCATAACTTGGTTTTTAATTTTTAGTAAATTGCTGAAGGTTTTGGAATTTTTCTTTCAATTTGACATGATGCACAAAGTTTTGTAGATTAGCTAAAAAATTCCTACTTCAATATGTTTTAAATTTAGAAAATGAAACAATAAAATGTAAATATAGTTGTGGGGCATGAATACCTTTTCAAGACACTGTCATTAGCCAAGAACAGGCGCCAGCACCAAGTAAGTTTGAGCAGATGGAAATACAGATTATTGGTATCACATCCAAAATCAACTCATATTTTCATTGCAGTAGCCGGAGGCCAGCAATCACATTGGACCCCTTTAACAAGTTCAAGTTCATTGCCATGTCAGTGTGTGTGTGTGTGTGTCTCTATTTGACATGGACTAAATGGGCTGAAAGGCCGGTATCTGCGCTGTACTTCTTTATGAACCTAAAACACACGCGGTGTGCAGCACAGGTAAGTAGTAAACAGCACAGTAAATAGCTTGCTGTCCTAGTGACGAGACCTTGGTGGTAGCGGGATATTCATTGGTCTCACAGACTGAGGGAAGAAGTTGTCTCCCAGTCTGGCAGTTCTAACCCTGATAGAAACATAGAAAATAGGTGCAGGAGTAGGCCGTTCGGCCCTTCGAGCCTGCACTGCCATTCAGTATGATCATGGCTGATCATCCAACTCAGAACCCTGTACTAGCCTTCCCCCCATACCCTCTGATCCCTTTAGCCACAAGGGCCTTATCTAACTCCCTCTTAAATATAGCCGGCCTCAACTGTTTCCTGTGCCAGAGAATTCCACAGATTCACCACTCTGATGCTCCTGTAACTTCTTCCAAATGGTAGTAAGTCAAGGCGGTTGCGGGATGGGTGATATTTGGGCTCTTTGTTTACAATGCTCCCAGTAAATATCACAAATGGAGGGTGGGAGATCCTGATGATCCTCTTGGTGGTTTTTACAATCTTCTGCAGGGTTTTGCGGACCGATGATGCAGCCTCTCTCAATGGTACTCCTGTAGAAAGTTGTTAGAATGGGAGCGGGGAGCCTTGCATGCCTCAATATCCTCAGAAAGTGTACATGCTACTGTGCCTTCTTGACTAATGAGATGGTGCTGTGGTTCCAGGTCAGATCATCCATCAGCACACTAAGGAACTTCGTGCTCTTCACTCTCTCCATGGAACAGCCATTGATGTGTAATGGAGACTGGTTGACCTGAACCTTCCCAAAGTCCACAATCATCTCTTTTGTCTTGTCCACGTTCAGACTCAGGTTGTTGTTCTCACACCACTTGACAAGCCTCTCTACCTCCTCTCTGTATGCCGACTGATGAGGCCAACCACCGTTGTATTATCAGTGCAGTTAGAGCTGGAACTGGCCATGCAGTCACAAGTCAGCAGCATGAACAGCAGTGGACTAAGCATACAGTCCTGGGGAGGCAGCAAGCTCAGCGTACTGGAGCTTGAGATTTGTTGCTAACTTGGACTTAAGAAACCCAAGATCCAGTTACTGAGAGGTGTGTTGAGTCCCAACAAGGACAGTTTACCCACCAGCCTCTTGAGGGATAATTGAATTAAATGGTGAACTGAAGTTAATGAACATAATCTTGATCGTTTTCCAGGTGGGCAGGACGTAGTGGAGGGCTGAGGCTATGGCACTGTTAGTGGACTGGCTGGAGCAGTAGGTGAACTGGACAGGGCCCAATGTAACTGGAAGCTGGGATTCTATATGATCCATTACTACCTGCTCAAAGTACTTCACAATTGTTGAAGTCTGTGCCACTGTTAGGCCAGCTACCATGGCTCTTTTATGCATCAGAATAATGGTGATTGCCTTGACGCCTACAGGGACTGTGGACTGTTTCAAAGAGATATTAAACATGTTCGTTCAGACTTCTGTTTGCTGGGCCACACAGTCCCTCAGCATCTGAGCAGCATGTTGCCTGGTTTCACATCTTGCGCAAGTTTCTCCTGGCTAGGATCTCCCTCAGCTCAGCTGCGGACAGTCAGAGTGCCTGTTCCTCAAGAAGAGAGGGGCTTTCCTCCAAGTCATATCAACGTGGTCAAATCACGCACAGAAGACATTCAGCCCATCAGGAAGGGAGGTATCTCTATCGTTGATGTTCAGACTGGACTTGTTATCAGTTATGGTTTCCATACCTTGTTACATGTGCTGCTGTCACAACGGGTGCCCGGGAATTTTCTGTGAGTACTCAAGCTTTGCCTTACTAATTGCACAGGACAGCATGGTTCTTGCTGACTTTAGAGTTGTCCCATTCCCTGATCTGAAAGCAGTACACAAACCTCTGCAGTCAGCCCTAGCAATGTAGTATTTAATCATGGTAAGGTCCTTAATCCATTTCCCTATGTAGCCAGTCACCGATCCTGCATATTCATCAATGATGTGATGACTGTAGGTAGCTGCCTCCATGAATATGCTCCAGTCAGTGTTTTCAAAACAGTCCTTCAGTGCTGAGGTGGCTCCTTCTAGCCAGGTCCTGATCTCCCTGTGAGCTGGTTCGACTCATTTAATCAGTCGCCTGCATGTCAGGATTAACAAGATACGGTCTGAGTTTCAAAGGTGAGGCCAGGGGACAGCTGTGTGGAATCCACAAACGTTGGTATAAACCATGTCTAATACATTTTCTCCTCTGGTTGTGAAGTTGACATGCTGGTACGACTGTTTTTAAGTTGGCATGATTGAAGTCATCAGCAACAATGAAGACACCATCGGGGTGAGTGGCCTTGAGGTTGTGGACGGTGCCGTGGAGCTCCTGAAGCCCTTCCCAGCACTAGCACGGGAGGTGGGGGGGGGGGGGGGGGGAGGGACGCAGCAGCAATAACCCCAGTGGCAGTGAACTCCCTCGGTAAGTAGAAGAGCCTGTACTTCACCATTAAAACTCTAATGGCAGTGAGCAGTGAGCTGTTACTACCAAGGCGTTCACACACCAGTTCTTATTGGCATAGAAACACAGACATCCTCGGTGGTCTTGGCAGAGATCGCAGCATTTCTGTCCACCCGAAAGGAGGCTTGGCCTTCTGGACGGATGGGGTCCTGGAGCGCGAGTGTGGACCCGCAGGGATCTCATTCATATATCAGCACATTTACCACACTTCTGCGTTCTCGAGCGCCACTTCTGACTGCCGCATCCCCGAGTAGCTGCAGTAGGCTGCTGCATAGAGCCTGAGCCTGCAACACGCGTTAGAACATAACTACAGAGCGCATTCATTATCCCGCTCACTAGTGAGGCAGACTTTTGATGTTCTTTATGATCAGCAGTGCTTTTCGATCATAGAAAAGGTGAACAGGACAAGAAATGTCACCAGTGATTGGAGCTGAAGTGACCACTGTGACCATGTGTGCCGCCATCTTGTCAACTTCCAAACCTCCAGTGAGATCTAGCCATTCAGTGAGCTCTGTCGCGGACCTTGTCCTCAGATCCACTTTTGTTGATCGCTGTTTAAAACCCTCAACTTCCCTCCATTACTCATGGTTTGGTCTCTATAGCTGGAATAGATAATTTTGACCATTTGTGAGCTTGTAAGAGAAGAAATTCTTCCTCATTTCTTTCAATGTAGTAGGGAGGCCCCAGTGTTATTTGGGAGGGAATTGCAAGATCCTGATCAAATGTGCCCAGGTGATTGTGGACTGATAAAGCTGACTTCTTTCTGCTGATGGTTGACAGGCTTCCTCAAGGCCATCGCTCCTACAGTGAGCAGTATCCCACCACAAACCTAATTTTCACCTTGTAATACAGCAAAAGCTTTGTGGGCCCTTTGCTTCAAAGTGCCCAGTCTCTGACCTGCTCTTAGAGTCTTTGTATGAGTGAGTTCATGCTAAATAGTGAATAAATATATCACATTAAAATATTGTTTGTCAGATATCTGGTAATTGTGGCAATGATCATTACTTGGTAAATGCATTACAGATCTACAAAAGTGAATCAGAAATGAGAATCACTGGTGAAAAGCCATAATGAAGTAAATGCTATTGATTACAGATGAAAGCAGTTGGGCCTAAGACCATATGAAAGAAAAAGTAGAGTAAAGGGGAGAGGTTATTACAGGGAATTTTAAAAATCTGACATTCGCTTTGTGAAATTCTTTGTTAGTGTGTGGTCTTCGAGTGAAACGAAAACAGAAAAGTTTAGCAGTTCAAGTAGAATTGATCAAGATATTAAATTCAGTGGGTAGAGCAAAAGGGTAGAAGTAGAAACTGAACTCACTTCAGGAGAGTTAAAAAGACAATCTGCTTAGCTTAATGCAATTTCATGTAATTAAATTTGTTTAAACAGTAACTGCTAACCTAATATAGGGCACATGGTGGAGTCGTACAAAAATAAACAGACAGACACCCACAAGTTGCCCTGAAGACAGCATGATGTACTTGTGTGTTCTGGAGATTGCCTTCTGAAGTTGTTCTGACCACATTTTCCTGTTTGTTGTGCTGCAACAAAAGAAGCAAAGCATAAGAAAACAACGCAATACTTCTCAATATTTTGCACAGCATGGAATTTTGCAATTGTGGCCAAGGCATTCACGTATATGGGAAATAATATATAGTCTAAATAAATCTAATCTGAATAAAATTATTTTAAGTTCAAATTAGACTTCCCACTTGACATTTTTCAATTCACATTGCAAATTGAATTAAATTACTGTTATAATTAGAATGGAAAATTAATTTTCTTTTTTGACGCAGAAACAGGATGCAAACGTTAATAAAGTAGCACTTGATCAATAGCTTACACTTGGCAGTGGCTCCAATATAGAGAACTTCCATATGTAAATTTGACCCAATTCTGAAGTATTATGACGGCAATAACATAATAACAAAAGAAGAAACCATTAACCATCTGCCAAGAGGAACAACACAATAATTTGTGTAATGCTATTACAGAGCCAGTGATCCCAGGTTCCGATCCACCATTGTCTGTAAGGAGTTTGAACTTTCTCCCTGTGACCGTGCGGGTTTTCTCTCTGTGTTCTACTTTCCTTCCACATTACTGAACATTTGGGTTAGTAGGTTAGTTGGTCACATGGATGTAATTGGGCTGCATGGGCTTGTTACCATGCTGTATCTCTAAATAAAAATACAAAATATCAAACAATACTTTGAAGACTTGGTTATTGCAACAAGAAAGCATTAGATTAGATTTACTCACCTTGCACTAACAATGTTTCCAGCATTGAGCTCCACCATTTCCTGAAATCCAATTGCAAAAATATCTGGTGGGCAGTTCTCATTATCTATGTGGAGAGCATAAAGGACAAAATAAAGAGTTAAAGAATCATAGTAATCATGATTCTGACACCTGGCAGCAAAAATGATTTGTTTTCCTTTGTTTTCGATCAGTCTAAAGCTTAATAGATCTTTTGTCATTTTAAATCCAGATCTTGTTTGAAGCAACAGTAGTTTAACTTACTACCCTCAGAAACCTGGGTGGGTAATGAAACAGCCATTGTTCATTGAAGCGCAGATATTGTCGCTGTTGTTGCCGCCAGTATTCCAGCACTGCCCGTGGAATAAAAAGTATGATTTCGGCGGAGTACAGAGTGAGGTTCATTGCTAAAAGCCAGAGGGAATATCCCCCGATGTTCTCAGGTGTGCTCCATCGATTCAGGAGACACAGAATAAAGGAATTTCCACTCTCCTCCTCGTGTTTTTGGTGACCAGGAATGATGGACAGTTGGTTGGAAACAGACCAGGTACCTGATGCTCGTGCAGGGGAGAACGTTCGCAAAGTGGCAAAACTCCTGGCACATGGATGCAGTGCTTGAATTGGTTCAATGATCTTCCAAAAGCATCTCATCAGTGTAACAATGACCAATAAATTATTGGATACCAAAAGAATAGAAGACTTTGAGCACTGTGTGGGAAAGTAAACCGGAGGGTTGAAAGATGGTACATCCTATTTCTACTTCTATTTCTTATGTTTGAGTAGCTGCACCACTCAGAATCCCATTTACTGTTGAATTGACAATATTCTGCATTGACATTAGAACACAGAACAGCACAACACAGGCTCTTCAGCTCACAAAGTTGTGCCCATCTTTTAACTAATCCAAAATCAATCTAACCCTTCCATCCATGTTCCTCCTTCAGTCACTTAAACATTCTTAATAGCCTCTATCACCACCCTGGCAGTGTGCTCCATGCAGCCACCACTCTCAGTAAAATGTCTACCTCTAACATTCTCCCTATATTTTCCTCTAATCACCTTAAAATTATGCCCCCTTTGTATTAGCTATTTCTATTGTTGGAACAAAGGGGTGGTTATCCACTCTATCTATGCCTCCTATCGTCTACACCTCTCCTGCTACTGATGGGGTATGTAGAATACTCCCAAAAGTGATTGCTCCCTTCCTGTTTCTGACTTGCACCCACACTGACTCAGTCGATGATCCCTCCACAACATCCTCCCTTTCTGTAACTGTGAAATTATTCACTGATAGCAATACTACTGCCCAACAACTTTTACCTTTCCCCCATACCTTTTGAACATCCGGAGGCATTCCTGCACAGTACGTTGGCCATATTAGAGTCATAGCAAAGTACAGCACAGAAACGGGCCTTTCTTCCCATTCTGTCCATCAGACCACTTAAACTGCCTACTCCCAATGACCTGCACCGGGACCAAGACCTCCATGTCCCTAGCCATTAATGTACCTATCCAAACTTACATGCACCACTTGTGCTGGCAGCTTTTTCCACACTCTCACGACCCTCTGAGTGAAGAAGTTTCCCCTCATGTTCCCCTTAAACTTAACTTTATTTTGTTTTACTTTATTCTAGCTCAATGCACTGTGTAATGATTTGATCTGTATGAACAGTATGCAAGACTAGGCTTATGCTTTCATTGCATCTTGGTACATGTAAACCAACAGCAATGCCTTCTCCAAGCTGCACTGTTTCACAGTAACATATAGAAGTAATCACAACACATTACAGCACAGTGAAAACCATTTAAATTGTACCAGGACAAATATATTTACATATACAATTTAAAATATAATGATTAAAAAGCCTATTAATTAGTGTGAAACTAGCAAACTGTTGTCCAAGCTCATCTGGATCACAATGCCATGTGAGGAAGGAAATCTTGTCAGTTATCTGGTCTGGCCTCCAGGTGAGAACAGGCACATCAATGTGGTTGATGTGACTTAACAAACAACTTAGTTCACGGAGTAATTACAGAAAATTACAAGCAGACAATGATTACCAGCCCTGTCAATGACATCACATTGACTGACAAAACCTTCCCAAATGTAACACTGGTTAATTTCCCTTTAAAATTATTCATCTGACACGCTTTTGGTAACTTTCATCTGTCATCTGCCTCCATTTCTCTACTCCAATAACCTGCTGGTGAGATTTTACAGGATTTCCAAGTTTTAGGTCATTTGCAAAGTTTTCTAACTATTCATGAGCACAGGTCACTTTTGTTAATTAAATAGTGGCCCCACATAAAAATATTGGGAAGGTATCCAGAACCTTGCCTCCAGTCTGAAGAAGAGTTATTACTGTAAAGGCTCCATTTTCAGCTACATCTGCTTCTGCAGAAACTGCAGCACTTGCCATTCCACCTTCTCACATCTCTGTGTCATGTATTCCAGACACACTGTTCCTGAAAAGCAATGATTCCCTCAAACTTCTTGAAATTCAATATGCTGCAGTAGAGTTCACGATTCTGTATTCAGCACAGAATTCAATTGTATCAGATCAGCAGTCTTCTATCATCTTTCAAAACATACAGGTTTTCCTTAATGTCCCCTTTTCTGATGTTAGGCTTTATTCATGTTTTTACACAACTCAATGAAGTAACCTTGGTTATTTAATTTATAATGCCATATTATCAATTCAGTTATTTTATCTTTCCTGCTTTCTATCCAATTACAGACCTACTAATCACCACATTCTCCCTCCGTATGTGCAAATTAAAATGTACCTCACCTTCACTTTTTCTGAGTTTTAACAAAACGTCATCTCATTGAAAGTTTAACCCTGTTTCTTGGTTCATAGATGCTGCCTAGTTTGCCAAGTTTTTATATCACTTTCAATTTCCTTTCAGATTTGTAATGTTTTAATTTCATTCAATGGTCCTGAGCCAATGGCTGACTTGTTCAGCCACTGGTCTTTAATGTAGAGGCCTTCATTTCTGCTGACATGTCTAGTGAGAAAATAACACAGTGTCCATTATCATTTGGAAGCTCAAACATAAAACATCAACCTACTTCATTCTCCACAACCCTCTCTTTTACTGCACAGTAACATCTCCAAGTCCTCTCACACCTTTCTGAGTGGACTGGACCATGGTACCCTGCCTCTGAAAATTCCACAACTGCTTCCAACATCACCCCCACCCCTGCAACCAAGTCAACCAACTGCATTATTTTTCTTTTGTCTCATCCATTGAAAATTGCTTGTATTTGTTAAATGCATTTCCTTTGTACCACCATTTAGCTATGACACTGGCAGTGTCCTTTGAAGTGAACATTAAACAATTACCAAAGACTGACTTATTTGTCTTGCCTTTCACATGCCCCACGGGAAGGAAATAAGATCCACAAGTCAAAAGGCTTTATCAAAATGGTAGGGAGATTGCGTATCAAAATCTTTAAAGGACAAAACTGAACCCTTCGTTCATATTAGTCTACAAGTAACAATAGTGAGCTTCATTTTCAATACTCAATATTCATCCCAACTCTTCTTCTATGGCCTCCTTCCTCCAAGGTTCCAATCAGAGGGTGAGAGGCACAGAGCGGGTGTGAGCAAGTACTTTCGATGGGGATACCTGCTGGTCCAAGTTGAGGCAACAGTTGGTACATGAGCTTTTTATTTCCCTATTGCTATTGCTTCTCTGCTTACTCTGTTTTGTCTTCATCATTATTTAATATTAGATCATTCTTGCCTTTAACATTTTTGTTCTTTATTTTCTCCATTCGCTTTTTTTCCTGTTTCTGATGACTAAATTCTGATGAAAGGTAAAAAAGTGAAACATAACATTGCTTCCCTTTCCACAAAACTCCCTGATGACCATTTCTCACATTTGTTCCTTTTTTTTTAAGTTTTCAAATACATGCAAAATATTGGGGTGGCATAGTAATCTAGCAGTTCGTGCAATTCTGTATAGTGTCAGTGATCACTGATCAGGGTTCAATTCCTGCTTCTGTTTCTAAGGAGTCTGTACACTCTTCCCGTTACCATGTGCGTTTCTTCTGGGTGCTCTGGTTTCTCCCCACGGGTTAGGGTCAGTAAGTTGTGGGCATGCTACATTGGCACCAGAAGCATGGTGACACTTGTGGCGGCCTCCCACACAGTCTTCCGACTGTGTAGGTCTTAGACACAATACACATTTTACTGTATGCTTTGATGTACATGTAACAGATAAAGCTAATCCTTTTTACAAAGGGACACTGTCACCTGTGACACATTTGAATAGTACAGACAGTTCTGCTCCAAGGTGTTTCCATCACATAAATTTGATAAAGTGTGATTGATGAACTTGAGAACACTATTTATATTACATGGGCCCAATAAGTTATAACAACATTATTTTTGAAAATCCTGCAGGTAAAATAACTTTGTAGTTGCCAGTCTGAAACTTTGGAGTCTGAAGGACCCTTTTCCTATTGACAGTTTTGTTTATAATGCTATTTTCCACTATGTGAGGTTTCCTAGGAGTACAACACTATAGCAGAAGTACAAAAAACACAGCAAAATACAGGATAGGTTGTTGCCCACTAATTAAAGAACACATTTCAGTTATCCATATTTCCTTGGAGGCCAGTGAAAATACAGAAATGAGAACAGAATTCAAAACGTTAATGGCTTCACCCACAAAAATGATTTAACCAATAAAGCTATTTTAACTCTGAGTGAAATGCTTATATTATTTAAACATACTCATCTAACGATAAGCTTGAAAAGCAAGATTTAGAGGCATACCTCGGAAGTTAGCTTCTTTACAGTGTTGGAGTCCATCAAGTAACCAGCTAGTGAGATCCACAACACTGAGCATCTTGCTTTTGAATTGCTTACCACCATTTATATTCCATGAGCCTACGCTGATGCGAGCACGGTTGAAATTTGTATATTCCATGTGGCGTTCACACATTGCTTTTAAAATTGCAGGCGGAGCTATTGGACAGTAAAAATAATAAATTATTTTACATCACTGACTTCTTTAAAAAGCACAAGACATCATGGATGAAAACTGAAACATTAATACTTTGAGTCTCTGAACCTGTCATGAAGCTGGTTACTTACTGACAAGTGCACTGCTTTCCATAAGAATCCTCGCCTTCTCTGCATAATCTTCACTGTAGAAGTTCCCCCTAAGAAGCAAATCAATGGCTTCCTGTTTAGCTCCATCAAAGAAATTAGCTTGGATCGTTCTAGACACAGAACGTGCTCCATCCTTTACCTTGACAAACACAAATAGTTTATTAATGGAGGCAAAAGCTGGGGGATATAAGCACGAAGTATTAATCTGGAGACAAGTATTTTTTCCTCATCATTGCAGCTGGTTTCTTTCACTTCAGTCAATTAAATAATCTTGCATAAGTTGTTTTTCTGAGTGTGAAAGCCATACTGTTATAAGAACCCATCTGGTTCACAATTTGCCTTCAGGTCAGAGAGTCACAGAAACATGCCATCTTTGCCAACCATCATGTGTAATCCCACTTTCCCGTATTAATTCCATCACCTTCCCTGCCCTGCTCATTTAAGTGCCTTTAATTGTTCCAGCCCCCATCACCTCATTTCAGGCTGATCTCAAACACCATCCACTCGGTGAACATTTTACCTCTCCTTTCAGCCTCCTCCCTCTCATCTTAAGCCTATTGTCTCTAGTTTTAAACACCCATACCTGCAAACTCTGACTACCTATCCTATCTGTGCCTTCCATAATTTATTATACTGTACCTCGATCATGTCACTTCACAATCTCTTTCACTCCAAGAAAAACAGACTCAGTTTATGTAAGCTCTCCTCATAATTCAACTCCACCAATTCAAACAATATCCTTCTGAATCTTTTCTGTACCCTCTGTAGCTTAATCTTTCCTATAGTGCAGCACCTAGAACTGCATACAGTATTAAAACTGTGGTCTCACCAATACTCTGTACAAACTGCAACGGGATGAAATCTATTTGCCAAGTCAGTTGCTCCAAAAAAAACTAGGCAAATCACCCATTCAACTGAAGAACCAGATTTAAGCATAGGAAAAGCATATATGGTCCAGAGAGTTCTGCAAAATCCTCAATTTTCCAAACTGAGAAAACTCTGCCACATTTATTCAAGTAACCACATAGTCAGCCCTAATCACAGAACCATTCCTTTCAGTCACATGCTTAGATAGTTCAGCGTCATCTTTTTACTTGCTAATGCTCCTGTATCTTGGATATTTTCCTTCATGAATTGTATTACTTTGATGATCATTACTTTAATGATTACTTTAATGAAAGGCAGTGTGTTGTGTCTTTGAGCAAGGCACTTAACCAAACACTGCTCCAGTCCACCCAGCTGAAAATGGGTACCGGCAAATGCTGGGGGTTAACCTCACGATAGACTGGTGTTCTATCCGGGAGGGAGTCTCGTACTCTCAGTCGCTTCATGCCACAGCAACTGCCATAAACAGGACAGACTTTGACTTTGAATGATCTCAAAGGGGAAGGATGGCATTACTAATCAGGGAAAATATCACGGCAGTGCTCAGACAGGACAGACTGGGGAGCTCATCTACTACCGAGGCTATATGTGTAGAACTGAGGAACGATCAAGTTAAAGGGATAATATTATAGAAGCTAATTTGTAGAGAGATTGCAGACTGTTACAAGAAACATAAGGTTGTGGTAATAAGTGATATTAATTTTCCATGTATTGATTGAGATTCCTATACTGAGAAAGTGTTGTGTAGGATATAGATTGTCAAATGTGTTCAGGAAAATTTTTTTAAACAATACAAAGAGGTCGCAAGTAGAGAGAGTACAATAATAGTCTTCCATTAGGGAATGAGACAGAGGTGGTGGAAGGGAACACTTTGCTCCAGTGATCATAAAGACATTAGTTTCAAGATATGGTGGAGAACAATAGATCTGGTCCTTGGGTTGAGATTTTAAACTGGAGGAAAGCCAATTTTGATGGCATCAGAAAGGGAAGTGTGGATTGGGACAGGTTGTTTTCAAGCAAAGTTTGCTTGATAAGTGGGAGGTCTTCAAAAGTGAAATTTTGAGAGTACAGAGTTGGTATGTTCCTTATAGAATAAATGACAAGGATAACAGGTTTACATTCAAGGAACCCTCAGCTTTCGAGAGATATTTAGGCCCTGGTTAAGGAGGAGGAGAAGGTACACAGCAGGTACAGGCAGGAAGGAACAAACAAGGTACTTGAGGAGTACAAGAAGTGGAAGAAAACGCTTAAGGAGGAAATCAGGAGGCTAAAGAGGCATTAGTTTGCTCCAGCAGACAAGATGAAGGAGAATCACATTGGCTTTTACAGTTATGTTAAGAGCAAAAGAATAGAAGGGACAAGATTTGGCTTTTTGAAGATCAGAGTGGTCATCTATGCATGGAGCTGAAAGAGATGGGGGATTTTATTTATCTATTTTTATTTAGAGATACAGTGCAGAAAAGGCCCTTCCAGCCTAATAAACAGCACCACCCAGCAACCCACTCTACTTAACCCTAGCCTAATCATAGGACAATTTACAAGGCTAATTAACCTACTAGCAGGTACACCTTTCGACCCAGAGGAAACACATGGGAAGAGCGTACAAACTTTCATACAGAGGGCACCACAACTGAACTCTGATGTCCCAAGCTGTAATAGCATCGCACTAACTGTTCTATTACCATGGCACCTGTACTTACTTGGGAGACAGACACAGAGCCTACAGAAGTGAGACAAATCAGCAGTGAGATCATGGACCATATACAGATTACAGATGAGGAAGTGCTTACTGTTGTGAGGCAAATTAGGGTGGAAAAATCCCCAGGGCCTGAGAAGATCTTCCCTCGGACCCTGTGGGAGCTAGTGCAGAAATTGTAGGGGCCCTAGCAGAGGCATTTAATACAGCAATGGGTGAAGTGCCAGAGGACTGGAGGGTAGCTAGTGTTGCTTCACTGTTTAAGAAAGGCTCTAAAAGTAAGATGGGTAATTATAGGCCAGAGAACCGCACATCGGAAGTGGGTAAGTTATTGCAAGGTATTCTAAAGGAGCGGATATATAAATATTTGGATTGGCAGGGACTGATTAGGGTTAGTCAACCTGGCTTTATGCGTGGTAGGGTATGTCTAACAAACCTTACAGAGTGTTTTTTTAAAGAAGTTACCAGGAATGTTGGCGAAGGCAAGGCAGTGGATGTTGTTTACATTTGCTTTAAATGAAGCATTCGATAAGGTCCCACGTGGGAGGTTGGTCAAGAAAGTTCTGTTGCTTGGCATTCAGTAAGAGTTAGTAAATTGCATTAGACATTGGCTTTGTCAGAGAAGCCGTCTGTGACTGGTAGTGTGCCGCAGGGACTGGTGCTGGGTCTGTTGTTGTTTGTCATCTGTATCAACGACCTGCATGATAATATGGTAAAATGGATCAGGAAATTTGCAAATGACACCATGATTAGGAGAACAGTGGACAGTGAGGAAGGCTATCAAAGCTTGCATTGGGATCTGGGCCAGCTGATAAATGGCAGATGGAATTTAATGCAGACAAGTGTGAGGTATGGCACTTTGGGAGGACAAACCAGGATAGGGCTAGCATGGTGAGCAGTAGGGCACTGAGGAGTGCAGTATAACAGAGGGATCTTGGAATACAGATCCATAATTCCTTGGAAGTGGCATCACAGGTAGAGAGAGTTGTAAAGAGAGCTTCTGGCACATTGGCAATCATAAATCAAAGTAATGAGTACAGGAGATTGGATGTTATGTTGAGGTTACATAAAACACTGGTGAAACCTAATTTGGAGTGTTATGTGCAGTTTTGGTCACCTACCTAAAGAAAAAATATCAAAAAGATTGAAAGAGTGCAGAGACTATTTACTCGGACATTGCCAGGACTTGAGGACCTGAGTTATAGGGAAAGGTTGAATAGGTGAGGACTATATTCTCTACAACATTGGAGAATGAGGGGAGATTTGACAGAGGTATACAAAATTATGACGGGTATAAGTAGGATAAATGCAAACAGGTTTTTTTCCATTGAGGTCGGGTGAGAATAAACTAGAGGCTATGGGTTAAGAGTGAAGGGTGAAATGTTTAAGGGGAATATGAGGGGGAACTTCTTTACTCGGAGAGTGGTGAGAACATGGACAGAGTCGGTGCAAGTGGTGGACTCAGGTTCAACTTCAACACTTGAGATATTTAGATAGGTATGTGGATGGGAGGGACATGGAGGGCAATGGTCCTGGTGCAGGTCGATGGGACAGGGCAGATTCATAGTTCAGCACTGACTAGATGGGCCAAAGGACTTGTTTCTGTGCTGTATTGTTCTATGACTCTATGCTGTACAGAGGTACCTAGTATTGCTGCTGCTATTCCCTTCCTTAAGTTATATCAGAACATGCTACAGGGGTACGGGGCATGGCAATCTTGGGAGTCAACTTAAAGCTCATGGCCAGAAGACCACAGCACTGACCTGAAGACACAATTTTGAATTCCCAAGACAGCTGGGGACTTAATAAATAAAATCTAGAATAAAAACTGACATGGCCAATGATGACCGTGAATTTACTGTTTGGTCTTAAAAACCTGCTGAGATGGTTCTCAGCTTTTCTTTCCCAGGCTGGTTTAGGACATCTCTGAACCGCAGACCCAAATACTTTTTGAAATGCTTTCTACTGATTGGAGTCCAGCAAGCCGGACTATGCACATCCATACTTGCATCCTTCTACAGATGCACAGCAGAGAGCATCCTAACATGCTGCATCACTGTATAGTACGAAAAGTACACTGCAGTGGCAGGAAGGCTCTGCAAGAGGTGGGCAAAATGGCCCAATGCATCATGGGAAACAGCCTACCCTCCATCTAGGACGTATATATCGAAAAAGCCGGCAGCATCATGAAGGATCCCACCCACCTAGTTCATGGACTGTTAGTCCCACTTCCAGTAGGGAGGAGGTTACATAGCATCCACGCCAGGACCTCCAGACTCAAAGACAGTTACCTTCCCCAAGTAATTAGACTGATCCACATCTCCACCCACTAAGCCACATCACTTGCAGACCCCAGTGAGTTCTGATTGGCAACAACATCTCCTCCATAATCTCCATCAGTACAGGGGCACCACAAGGCTGTGTGCTTAGTCCCCTGCGCTACTCATTTTACACTTATGCCTGCATGGCTAAGCACAGCTCCAATGCCATATTTAAGATTGCTGATGACACCACTGTTGTAGGCTGAATCAAAGGTGGTGATGAACCAGCATATGGGAGGGCGATTGAAACTCTGGCTGAATGGTGCCACAACAACAACCTTTCACTCAATGTCAGCAAGACCAAGGAGCTGATTATTGACTTCAGGAGAAGGAAACAAGAGGTGCATCAGCCAATCCTCATCAGGGGATCAGATGTGGAGAGGGTCAGCAACTTTAAATTCCTTGGTGTTATCGTTTCAGAGGCCCTGTCATGAGCCCAGCATGCAAGTGCAATTACAAAGAAAGCAAATCAGCGCCTCTACTTCCTTAGGAGTTTGCAAAGATTTGGTGACATCTAAAACTTTGACAAACTTCTATAGATGTGTAGTGGAGAGTATATCATAGCCTGATAAAGAAACACCAATGCCCTTCAACAGAAAATCCTATAAAAAGTATTGGATATGGCCCAGTCCATCACGGGTAAAGCCCTCCCCACCATTAAGCACATCTATAAGGAGTGTTGTTGCAGTAAAGTAGCATCCATCATTAGGGACCCCCACCACCCAAGTCACACTCTCTTCCTACCGTTGCCATCAGAAAGGTGGTACAGGAGCCACAGGACTCACAACACTAGATTTGGGAACAATTATTACCCCTCAACCACCAGGGAACTAAACCAGAGGGGGTAACTTCACTCAACTTAATTTGCCCCATCACTGAACTGTTCCTACAACCTATGGACTCACTTTCAAGGATTCTTCATTTCATGTTCTCAATATTTATTGCTTATTTATTATTAATATTTTTTCCTTCTTTTTGTATTTGCACAGTTTGCCTTTTGCACACCTGTTGTCTGACCTGGTAGTGTGTTTTCCCATTTCTATTATGGTTTTTGGATTTATTGGGTATGCCTGCAGGAAAATGAATCTGAGGGTTGTATATGGTGACCTGAATTCTGAACCCTACCATACCCCTACTTTATCATTTCCTGTCAGAGTCACCTGGTATACAGATGCTCCTGCGCTGGGTGTTACCTTGTGGACATACAGAAGATAGCTATATACATTGATTGTATTTACATTTATGATGTTTTTTTATTATTGCATTTTTTGTGCTACATCAGAGCTGGAGTAGCATTTATTTCATTCTCCTTTACACTTGTGTACTGGAAATGACATTAAGCAATCTTGAATCAAATGCTGAATCACCACATCCTACAAGAGTTTAACGATATTTTGTCGATAGATTAATCTCCAGCAATACGAGATGACTGTCATTCATTTCTCAGAGGGATGCTGTCAAGTATAAATCACTTAATGCCATCTGCACCCCTTGGGATACAACAATTTTCAGATAAGTGAACAAATTCCACACAAAGACAAACCATGTTTCTCCCCCTATCCACCCCATAGGCTCATCTTCCAGGTAGGCTCACTGAATAATGGGGCTCAGCAAGGAACCTGGCTGATCCTTTTGCTACAACCCAGAAAAAGAAATTAATAATTTCCCCAAGATCAAACTGGACAGAACAGGTGCCCTACTGAGAGTTTTGCTCTGTAAATTGTCATCCAGCTAAATGATAAAGGACTATCATTTACCTAAATGGTAAGAAACTAAATGATAAAGGACTGTCTCGAAGGCAATTCCCAGGGTCTCTAGCTGACACCTCAATGATTATTAATCTGAAAAAACCCAACTCCAAATATAATGAACAGCCTTGACAGTTTTAATTCCAGCATCTGAGAAACCTGAGCCGAAATTACTTGTACTATTTATGGCTGACCTATTATTTTGAAAGTCGAGCTATTTCCCAGCTTACAAGTCAGTCTTCTGTTTTAACTGCTTTTGTGCTCAACTAGAGAGGCACAATAATGGCTTGCATATTAATTTTTTTGCCTTGTTCTTTTAAGAAAATGCAACATATTTGTATGTTTTGACTTTTGTGGGACTGGGAAAGTGAGAGTATAGTTTGCTTCATTCTACTCAAAGATTGGAAAGCAGCCCTCTAAGATGAAGTCACTCTCATACAAACACAGAATTATAAATATTGTACATGATTTTTAATGCTCTATAAAATATTCCTATATCATCTTAGAAAGTGTTCAAATGCACCCTTCATATATTACCTTCGTTTTTCCTTCTCGTGCACGATTTCCTATGAAAATCTTGCTTAAGTTATGTCCATTCACTGACCACATTGTTTTGTAGAATTCCACAAAGCGTTCCACTACTGACTTCTTGCTAGCCATTTCCAAGCTCTCCAACTGATTGTACAAAACCTATGAATTGACAAGAAAATAAATCAGAGTCATAATTTGCCTTGATAGTTTTGCTTCCGTATTCTGAAAATGTTTTATTATTTATGACTGATTGATATTTTATCATACCATAACAAACTCTTCTCCATTTTACAACTCAACCACTGCCAACCTTTCGATCATATCTTTAGAGTTACACGCAGTAGGACATGAACAGGCTCTTTGGCTCACAACGTCTGTGATAACCACAATGCCAAATAAAACAAATATTTTGCAGGGACCATTCTCTGAATGTAGATATGCCTCTCAAAATGCAATTATCACGTCTGTTTCCACCACCAGCTGTGTGAAAGATTTACCATGCACATCTCCTTTAAAGTGAGATGGTAAAAATTAAAGCGATGTCCTGTAGTTTTCGACATTTCTCCCCAGGAAAGAGATCTAAACATCTCCATAGATCCTCTCCATTAAAAATATCATCTATCATTTATTAATCAAAATTATCATTCTTTACTAAAGAAGGTTTCTTACAATTCCATCATATATCGATAACGCAGTGGCTGATTGGCAGGAGGCAAAGAGTGGGAATAAAGGGAGTATTTTCTGGCTGGCTGCCAGTGAGTAGTGGTGTTCCACAAGGGTCTCTGTTGGGACCACTATATGTTAATGTCTTGGGATGATGGAATTGATGGCTTCATTGCAAAGTTGTTGGATGGTATGAAAATAAGTGGAGGGGCAGATAGTTTTGAGGAAGTAGAGAGGCTACAGAACGACTTAGACAGATTAGGGGAATGGGCAAATAAGTGGCAGATGGAATACAGTGTCAGGAAGTGAATGGTCATGCACTTTCATAGAAGAAATGAAAGGGTTAACTATGTTCTAAATGAAGAGAAAACTCAGAAATCTGAGGTGCAAAGGGACTTGGAAATCCTTGTGCAGGATTCCCCAGAGGTTAATTTGCAGGTTGAATTGATGGTGAGAAAGGCAAATGCTATGTTAGCATTTATTTCAAGACAACTAAAATATAAAAGCAAACATGTGTATTTATAAAGCACTGGTGAAGCCTCAGTTGGAGTATTGGGAGCAGTTTTGGGCCGCTTATCTTAGAAAGGATGTACTGGCACTGGAGAAAGTTCAAAGGAGGTTCATGAAAATAATTCCAGAATTGAACACCTTGTCATATGAAGAGCATTTGATGGCTCTGGGCCTGAATTCAGAAGAATGAAGGGTGACCTAATTGAATCCTATCAAACGTTGAAAGGCCTTGATGGAGGGTGATATGGAGAGGATGTTTCCTATGGTGGGAGAGTCTAGGACCAGAAGACAGCCTCAGAAAAGAGGGCTGTCCTTTTAGAACAGAGACGAGGAGGAATTTCTTTAGCCAGAGAGTGATGAATCTGTGGAATTTGCTGCCACAGATAACTTTGTTAGCCATCATTATGTATATTTAAGGCAGAGGTTGATAAATTCATGATTGGTTAGGGTATGAAGGGATACAGGGAGGAGATTGGGGCTTAGAGGAAAAATGGATCAACCATGATGAAATAGCGAAGCAGACTCAATAGACTAACTGGCCTAATTCTGCTCCTGGACCTTATGGTCTTTTATCTCCTTCAAACAAAACACTCTTTAACTAAATTTTTCAGTAGCTAAAATAATTACCTCCAAAGCCACAAAGGACTGGACACTGTTGGTTCGATCCAGGCAGTCAAGACAATTTGTTCTGAATGTTCCCGTCTGAAAACTTTAAAAACACCGTACATGAGAATTCAGGGTTTTACCTCCCCTAATCTAAAGAAGATAATGTTCAGTCTTCAGATTGCATACTTCAATAACCCACTAAAACCAGGAGGAATCAGTGGTATGTTGTACAGGATTACTCGCAAACAAAAGTATTGTACTGGCAAGACTGAGCCACTGTCTTTAGTACTCAGCACATGCACTTGTGACCTTGCCCCAACTGCAATCCTCACCCTGACAGGGCAGCAGTGGGTAAAATATAATGTCACAATATCCAATGCAAAATGAACTCCCACCTACTTCTGTACCATCACTCAGCTGTTTTCCATCACCACAATCATGTCACGATCCAACTCTACCTTATTTTACCTATTGCGGAATTCTCATTCTTATCTGTAACACCCGTAGGATCCTGCCTGGCCTCCCTTATTCTACACTTCAGAAACCTGATTTCAAAGACCCTGCTGCCCATGTGCTAACCAAATGGTGTATCTCTTGACCTATACTCATTTCCAGTTATAATGTTCCCACCATTGTTTTTATATTCCTCCATTTCTTCTCCAACCTTGCAATACTCTTCAAAGCTTCTTTGAGTACTACTGATTTTAATTTCTCTACTATTGGAGCCATGCCTTTAGCTGTCAAGATCAGAGCCCAGTGGCAGGGTGTCCTGACAACAAACTTCCCCTTAGTATCAGCGATACATAGATTAAGGAAATCGATAAGATATACGCTGCAGCTCCCTCTGAGAAGTTGTATAAACAAAGAACTGAACTTCAAATGGAACATAGTTTATTACTTTTGTCCTCGATTGCAAATCAATTAATGAAAACAAGAAGTGAATTTTATATATATAGTGACAAAGTTGGTAAACTGTTGGCTAACCAGTTGAAGACTAACTATTCCAAATTTCAAATTAATCAGATTTATAATCAAAATGATGAACTGATATCTGATCAAGCTGAGATTAATCAATCTTTTTTTGATTTTTATTCCTCCTTATATCAATCAGAGTTTCCACGAGACTCTAAATATATGTATGACTTTTTAGATGACCTAGATTTCCCTAAGATTTCACATGATATATCTTCTATGCTTGACACTTCCTTTACTACTGATGAGATTAAGAATGTTATTTTCTCTATGAGTCCAGGGAAAGCTCCTGGTCCTGATGGGTTTACCGTGGAATTTTATAAATGTTTTGCATCTTCATTAATCCCTTGGTTATTCAGGGTTCTAGAGGCCTCATTAAAACTTGGTAAACGTCCTGAATCCTTCTATAGAGCATCGATCTCTTTAATATTAAAGGAGGATAAAGATCCTGCTCAATGTGCATCTTATAGACCAATATCCTTATTAAATGTTGATTCTAAAATCTTTTCTAAATTATTAGCAAACAGATTAAAAAAAAGCACTTCCTTATATTATTTCGGAAGACCAAACGGGTTTTATTAAAGGTCGTTACTCTTTTTATAACATTCGTACACTGTTAAACATTGTTTATACCCCCTCACAAAGTGATCCTGAGTGCGTCATTTCCTTAGACGCTGAAAAAGCCTTCAACAGAGTCGAATGGCCTTACTTATTTAAGGTGCTTGAAATGTTCAATTTCAGCCCGAAATTTATATCCTGGATCAAATTGTTATATTATTCTTCTATGGCCTCAGTCCGTACTAACTCTTTAAGCTCATCTTTTTTCCCTCTTTTTCGAGGTACCAGACAAGGTTGTCCTCTTAGTCCTTTATTATTTGATATTGTATTAGAACCTCTTGCAATTGCCATTCGAGAATCTCCAAATATTATTGGGATAACTCGGGGTTTAAAGTCCCATAAAGTATCACTCTATGCTGATGACTTACTTTTATATATTTCTAATCCTCAAAAATCTATCCCTGCTGCTTTAGATTTATTAGCACAATTTAGTCTTTTTTTCAGGTTGTAAATCTCGGTAAGAGTGAACTTTTTCTGATTAATAAGCAAGTTCCCTTACATCAGAATCTTCCGTTTAAGTTGGTTAATAATCGTTTTTCATATCTTGGGATTAAAATTACCTGTAAACATAAAGATTTATTTAAGACTAATTTCCTACCCTTAATCGATCACATTACTCAACTCTCATTTAAATGGTCTCCATTTTATCTAACTTTGATTGGTTGTATTAATGCTGTTAAGATGTTTATTCTTCCAAAATTTTTATATGTATTTCAGGCACTACCGATTTTTGTTCCCAAATCCTTTTTTGATAAAGTTGACTCTAAAATTTCTTCATTTATTTGGCAAAATAAAAACCCGAGATTGGGTAAAATACATCTACAGAAAGCTAAGAGAGATGGAGGTTTGGCATTACCTAACTTTAGATTCTATTATTGGGCAATTAATATTCGACATATGAAATTTTGGTTACTTGACCAAGATACACTATCCATTCCTAAATGGGTAGTATTGGAATTACAATCTGCTCAAGGTTATGCACTTGGCTCTATTTTAGGTTCTTCTCTTCCTTTTGATCTGAAACGCTGTAAACTGGTTTGTATCCCGATAGTTAAATATACCTTACGTATTTGGTTTCAATTCTGAAAATTTTTCAATCTTAATCAATTTGGGCTTGCGATTCCTATTTTAGGTAACATATTCTTCCCTCCCTCTTCCACTGACCGTGCCTTTCAAGTTTGGAAGACTAATGGTATTTCACGGTTTTTGGATTTATTTTTAGATGGTTCCCTTATGTCTTTTGAGCAATTATCTAACAAATATAACTTACCAAGAATACATTTTTTTTTAGATATCTCCAAGTTAGAAATTTCCTAAGTACTATACTCTCTTCCTTTCCGACGCTACCTCCTACATATATTTTTGACACTATAATTAACCTTAATCCATGTCAGAAAGGTGTAACGGCTATTATTTATAATACTATTATGAAACTTAGGAAAGCTCCATTTGATAAGATTAGGTCAGATTGGGAAAAGAAATTGGGTCTTATTATTCTGGTGGATGACTGGGCGCATATTTTACAACTAGTTAATACTTCCTCTATCTGTTCTAAACACTCCCTAATTCAATTTAAAGTTGTCCATAGAGCACATATATCTAAAGATAAATTAGCTCGTTTTTATTCTCATATTAACCCTTGGTGTGACAGATGTCATGGGGAGATAGCTTCTTTAACTCATATGTTTTGGGCCTGTCCTACTTTGGAAACATTTTGGAAAGATATTTTTAATATTGTTTCAAAGGTATTGAATATAGATATTTCTCCCCATCCTATTACTGCTATCTTTGGATTACCTAAAATTCCCAGTAATCTTTCCCCTTCAGCCTGTAGATTGACTGCATTTCTTACTTTAATGGTGAAAAGATGTATTTTACAACACTGGAAGGAGATTAATGCTCCAACTACATTCTTTCGGTTTTCCCAGACAATACTATATTTAAATCTGGAGAAAATTAGAAGTAACCTTTATGATTCTTCAGTTAAATTTGAACAGACTTGGAGATCTTTTATTCAACATTTTAATTTAATGTAACTTTTTTTCTTTCTCTGGCCATATCTACATTCCCTTCTTGCTTTTCTTTAAAACTGTTTTTAATGGAGGTCGGGTTTGAGGACGTGATTGTTTTAAGTTGTTTAACTCTACTTGATACCTAGTTAGCCCATTGCTTTGCTTTGCTTTTTAGTTTAGTTGCATGGTGGGTTCTTTTTGGGGGGGTTTTTTTGGGTGTTTTTTTTTCCATATTGACATATTTGAAAATTAGTATACTATTATATTACCTGGTTATTTTATATCTAAACCGCACTGTTTGTACTAACTTTTTTTTGTGTATTAATATCTCTTGTAAAGTTATATTGCAACTGTGTATCAGTGCCTATATGGTTTACCTTTTGTGTACTAATTCAATAAAAAGATTTAAAAAGAAAGTGTCAGCAATACACAAAAGTTGGTCACTAACTTCAAGAAAGTGGTTGTACACATTGCTCTTTTTTACGTCAGTGGTGCTGAGGTTCAGAAGGTTGAGTTCCAAATTCCCAGGAGTGTACACTGCCCTGGTCCAAACATGTAGACACCATGACCAAGAAGATTCACCAGTGTCTCCACTTCTTCAAGAGGCTCAAGAAATTTAGCATGTCCCCTTTGACTCTTACAGGTTTTTAATCGATGCACCATAGAAATCATTCTATCCAGATGCGTCATAGCTTGGTATGGTAATTGCTCTGGTCATGACTACAAGAAACTTCAGAGATGCAGCTCAGTGCATCACAGAAAGCAGCCTGCCCTCCATCAATTCTGTCTGCACTTCTCACTACTTCAGGAAAGCAGCCAGGATAATCAAAGATCCTGGTCAATCTCTCTACAATTTGTATCAGGCAGGAGATACAAAAACCTGAAGGGTCAATGACAGCTTCTATTCCACAACTATAATACTATTGAATGCTTCCCTAGTACGGCAAGGTACACTCCTGACTCACAAATCACTCGTTGTGACCTTGTACCTTATTGTCTAATTACACTGCACTTTCTCTGTACAATAACACTATTCTGATCTCTGTTATTGCTTGACCTTGTACTACCTCAATACACTGTTATAATAAATCGATTTGCATGGACAGCATGCAAGACCAGATTTTCCACTGTACCTTGGCACATTTGAGAATAAAAAGCCAATTTATTGATTTATACTTACAGCAATCAGAGAGGAGCAAGCTTCATTACAGAGTATCAGTTGGAAAAAGCAGTGTTATGTAGATGCTCTACCAAGCCTCAGTACTTAACCATTTCGTCTTGCAGGCAACATTCCTGCTTGTTCAGTTTGAGCAAACATTTTACTTCTATTGTTTCACACAACACTAATGTGTAATTTAAAAGCAGAGTATGTTTAATTCTTTTAGTGAGCCTTATGCCAATGGGAACCATATAAAAAAAAGCATATGCATGACTGTGTTTCATTATTTCAGTTGTAGTATGAAAGCAAAACAAATCTGAAAGACTCACCGAAGAGGGGCATGCTCTCTGCTGGTGAAGAAGCCGAACCGTTCCAGGTGTTCCTCGAGCTGAGGAATTATCAGTGAATGCAGCTTCCCCACCTTGCCACTCTTCAAACAGTGATAGCAGTCAAAGTTTATCATTGGTGTGCAGATCGCATGAAGGGAGGCCCACAACAACTTCTATTAATAAATAGTCATAAAATCAGAGTAAGTACAAAATCTGACCTTTCAGCCGACTGTGTCCCTTATTTTCAACTGATCCTATTGCCTTCACAGACTACCTCTACCTCACATGCTCCACAGGCACCAAGTCAATATTTGTTAATGAATAGACGTTATAATAAACCCCTCACTCCTCACCAATCAGGACAATGAAGTGCTTTTCATAAGCATGGGAGATGTTGGAAAGCAAAATACGACACATCCAGGAAATGTAAAGACAATGAAAAAACCCAAAAGAGGGAGGCAGTGCAATAAAGACAAAAACAGCACTAAAGTTTGATAGTCTGTCATTGAATTACTACTTCTCCCTCCATAAATTTTGTCCAGCCCTTTGAATAATTCCTGAATTTTCTATTCCCAGAAGAATATTTAGGCAAGGTGGAAGGGAGCAATGGAACAGCCATTGGACTGGTGAAGTGGTACTAACGGCAGGAAGGCAGCAGTGAGCAAGATTTATAGCATTTGTCTTTAAACATGGATAAAATGTGTATTGCTGGTTATGCGTGGTTAGGGTAAAACTTATTGAGGACTGGAATATAAAAGCATAAATGTAATGCTGTGGCTTTATAAGGCAATGGCCAGACGGCACTTGGAATATTGTGAGCACTTTTGGGCCCCTTATCTGAAAATAGCATGTGCTGGCATTGGAGAGAGTCCAGAGGAAGTTTACAAGATTTTTCCTGGGAATGAAAGGGTTAACATATGAGAACTGTTTGAGTTCTGGGCCTGTACTCGCTGGAGTTTTGAAGAATGAGGGAGAATCTCATTGAAACCTATCGAATATTGAAATGCCTAGATGGAGAGGATGTTTCCCATAGTGCGGGTCTAGGACCACAGGATACAGACTCAGTTAGAAGGGCATCACTTTAGAACAGAGGAGCGGAGGGAACTCCTTTTCCAGATGGCAGTGAATCTGTGGAATTCATTGCCACAGATGGCTGTGGACGCAAATTCATTTGGTATATTTAGAGTGGGGGTTGATAGTTTCTTGATTAGTAGATGCGTCAAAGGTGATGGGAGGAGGCAAGAGAGTGGGGTTGAGAGAGCCATGACTGAATGGCAGAGCAGTCTCAATGGGCCAAATGGCCCAAAGCTGCATACGTGTCTTATGGTCTTATTGGATTGTAAAACTTGCTCTTCTCACAAAACAAAGCGCATGACTTACCTAAAAATGTTCGTTCACTTTAATAAAGAAGCTGAAAAGAAGTTTAAAGGCCAAGTTCACCTGTATCAATTCAGACTAGCAGTTAAGGTGAAAACATTTTCAAGTACAGTTAAGATAGTAAGATGGACCTTGTTTTTATTCGGATATATCTCCCTATTGTGATAGATGTAACAACGGAGAAGCTTCACTAATTCATATGTTTTGGACATGCCCAAGTCTTGAAAAATATTAGTATTCCAAACTTTCTCTGTACTTTTCAAAGTAAATTTTAAGCCCAACCCTTTGACTGCCTTATTCGGTATTATTGGAGGAAAAGATATTATTCTGGAGATATCTGGCTTGCACATTTTGGCTTTTATTTCTCTTACAGCTTGGAGGGCGCTCTTGCTTAAATGGAAGGATGCCTACTTATGCTCAATGGTTACGTGATATTATGTCATGCTTAAATTTAGAGAAGATTTGTTGTTCAATTTCTGAATCTAGCCAAGACTTTCAAACATTGTGGAGACCATTTTTGAACTATTTTCAAAACTTTTGATTTGCTGTTAAAGTACAGATGTTGGCTAATATCACCATATGATAAGTTTTTTTTTCTTTTTTCTTTCTTTACCAAACAGCTTCGACCTTGGTAGTGGGTTTAGATTCTTTTTTTTGTATAATAAATTATCATATTTCAATATTACAATTTAATTTAATTTACATGAATATAGGGTAATGAGATCACAAGTGTGATTCAAATATAAAGTACTTGGTATTTTTTTTACTTATAATATTTATCTTCCCTAAATGATCTTCCCTAAAGGTTAACTTGAAGGTTGAGTTTATGGTAAGGAAGGCAAATGTAATGTTAGCATTCATATCAAGAGGACTAGAATATAAAAGCAAGGATGTAACGCTGATGCTTCAAAAGGCATTGGTCAGACTACACTTGGAATATTGTGAGCAATTTTGGACGCTTTATGTAAGAAAAGATGTGTTGGCATTGGAGAAGGTCTAGAGGAGGGTCATGAGAATGATCCCAGGAATTAAAGAGTTAATATCTGAGCAGTATTCGATGGCTCTGGGCCTGTACTCTGCTGGAGTTTTGAAGAATGAGGGGGTATCTCATTGAAACCTATTGAATATTGAAAGGCTTAGATTGAGTGGATGTGGAGAGGATATTTCCTACAATGGGGGAGCCTAGGACCAGAGGGCACAGCCTCAGAATTGAGGGCCATCCATTTAGAACAGAGATGAGGAGAAATTTACTTAGCCAGAGGATGATGAATTTGTGGAATACATTGCCACAGAAGGCAGTGCAGGCCAAGTCATTAGGTATATTTAAGGTGGAGGATGATAGGTTTTTGATTAATCAGTGTGTCAAAGGTTATGGGGAGAAGGCAGGAGAATGGGGCTGAGGGAGAATAAATCAGCCATAATGGAATGGTAAAGCTCAATGGGCCGAATGGCCTAATTCTGTTCTTTTGGTCTTATGTTCAAACTGCCTATCTTGAACTTCACCGGATAAGTACCATCCAACTAAAAGTGGAGCACGAAATCTTGCTGATCGATTTTTCAGCAATTTTTAAAGCCGTCCAATCATTTCATCCCCCTATTTGAATGAGGCAGGAAAGCAATCAGGGAGAAAAAAGACATTAGGAACTTTTTAAATCAGCCTGTGTCAAAGCTGTGAATTAAATCCAATTCAAGATAATATTAAAGAAGTGAGGCTCTGGGCAAATGGACATTAATTACCAGCAAACTCAAATCACTAAGATTACCTGCCATCAGCCAAAACTACAATTAAAATTTCACCCAGTTCAAATTTGCAAACTGATAGTGGGAGAACTGTAAGTCACCAAGAACCCAACTATTTTCTGACTATGCTGATTTACAACCCTCCCACTACCACACCCCATGCCCCTGAAGGAATATCCGGTTTAAAGTTTCAGCTCATTCGGAAACTGCTAAGCAGATTAGGACATGCTTGGAATGCTTATGAGCAAAAACACAGAATGTGACAGATATTTGGTGAAGTTTAGGTACGAGTTACCTCATGTGGTTATGATTCAGTAGTAATACTGGAAAACAGGCTCAAACAGAGTCCATTTGAGTACTTGATTGGAACCATGAAAATTACGACAGTGAGGAAGAGTTGCAGAGCAAAGTTTTAGACCTGTGATACGACTATTGTCACGAAGATCACTCACAATTCTATCAACCGCATAAAGTGTGTGATTTGCCATTGTTTGTAACCATACCTTATAAGCTCTGCTGAGGACTTCCTCTCCTCCCTTAATTTTTAATAGGTTGACAATAACTTGATTTCCATACTGTGCCTTCAGCAACATCAGATGCCTGAGAAATTAATGGTAACATTTTACTTTCTATATAAGAGTTAATTACTTTGTCTTTAAAACAATGATATATTACACTATAAAACTGGTCCATGGATCCAGGAACACTACCTCATTATTTATTTTTCGCCTCTTTTTGTACTTTACAGTAATTTTCATGTTTTGCAGTGTACTGTTGTCACAAAACAATACATTTCATGACAATTGTCAGCAATAATAAATCTGATTCTGAAAATGGGCCTTATACATGATCAACCATACATCCCAGAGGCAAATTTATTTTGTAAATATACGATTGGCAGATTTTACGTCATTGTATGAGGCACCATAATACTGTGGTTTGAATTCCCAATGCAGAATTGAACACAACTGACACTGGGCCAGGGTCACTGTACTTCCACAGGTGCCAGTGTTTGGATGGAACATTACACTCTGGTGCCCTTTGCCCTCTCAGGTAGCGATCCCATTAAGAGTGTCCTCTTTGTTTGAAGAACAAATATTAACCTAGGTGCCATTTAAAATTGATATAACAAGAGCAGGGGAACCAAAACAAGGCAAACCAAACAGATAGGATGCACAGAGTTTTAAGAAAAACAATTAGCAAAACTTTGTTGCAGCCTTAGTCCAAACACAGACCAATGAGCCGAATTTCAGAGATGATGTGAGGGTGACTGCCCTTTACACCAATATTATCTTTAAGCAAATGTGACATCATTGGTAAACATTCTAGTGGTTGGAGTCATTTCATGCAGAGAGGAAGATGCTTGTGCTCACTGGAGAAAATCAGACCAGCCCCTAGTCATCACTGCAGGAGATCCACAGGCAGTGCCCTTGTCCCAAACATCTCCAGTTGCTTTATCAGTAACCTTCCTTCCATCACTGGGTCAGAAATGGAGACATTTGCTGATGGTTATAGAACGTCTAATTCCATTTCCAACTCCTTAGAAACTGAGAGAGTCCTAAACAACATTTAGGCAAGTCATATTTGTGCAAGTCACAGATCCTTTGATGAGAGATTGGTTAGTACTGATGTTCAAAGGGACTAAGGTGCGTCTGTAGTTCTCTGAAGGCTAATATGCAAGTGCAGTAATAGAAGAACGAGAGAAGTAGTACGTTAACCATTATTACAAGACAATTTAAATAAAAGATTAAGGAATTTTATTACAATTATATAGGATTCTGGTGAACCCATAACTGGAGTATTGTGCACAGCTTTCATCTCTTTTTCTAAGAAAGGACACCCTTGCCAAACAAATTACAGTGAAGGTTCACATGACTGGTTCCACGAATGGTGGATTGAATAGACCAGGACTCTATCATCTGGAACTCAGGAGAGCAAGAGGGGGTCTGATAAAAATGTACACAATTCTTGAAGTGCTTGGCAGGCTAGATGTGGTACATGAAAGAGAAGATCTGACATATTAATGAGTGGCAGAGAACATTCAATGTGCCAATATTGTTCACCTCATTATTTATGTTCTTAAGTGCCACAAAATTGCAAGCTATTAGCTATCTCCAACAAAAGAGAATCTAATCACCTACGAATGATCCACAGGCAGTGCCCTTGTGCCAACCATCTCCAGTTGCTTTATTAGTGACGTTCCTTCCATCACCGGGTCAGAAATGGAGACATTTGCTGATGGTTACAGAATGTCCAATTCCATTTGCAACTCCTTAGAAACTGAAAGAATCAATGCCACATAACTGTGGTAAATAGTGTTTCTCCAGACACCTGGACAAGTAGACAGTTGCTGTGAACACCTCCCCCCTCCAAAAGGCTGGGATTCGTACCACTCCTTCTACTGATATGCATTAATTATTTAGAACCAGTATTCATGCAAACAATAATAATCAGGAAGAGACCTTTGTACCACCGAGCCAGTCCCACATAACAACTATGTTTGAGTACATGCTCCACCTCATGCAAAACCAAACCCTTTCTTGAGAGAAACAAAAAGCAATTACAAGTATGGAACAACCAGGGGTAAACATTCCTGCAATGTTTCAATAACCACACCTAAACCCTTCTGCTGCTTTCAAATTGAATGAAATAACATGTAATGGTGAATAGCTGCTTATCAGACAAAATATACTCTCTCATCTCCAAAGGAATCAGCATTTGACCCACTCTTCTTTTTGAAATACACTCAGTGGCCATTTTATTAGTTACCTTTGATACCTAGTAAAGTGGTCACTGAGTGTATGTTTGTGGTCTTCTGCTGCTGTAGCCCATCACTTCAAGATTTGATGTGTTGTGCATTCAGAGGTGCTCTTCTACTCACCACTGTTGTAACGCATGGCTATTTGAGTTACTGCCATCTTCCTGTCAGCTTGAACCAGTCTGCCCATTCTCCTCTGACCTCTCTCATTATGAAGGTATTTTCACCCACTGAACAGCCACTCACTGGACGTTTCTTTGTTTCTTGCACCATTCTCCAGGGATCGTTGTTCATGAAAATCCCAGGAGATCAACGGTTTCTAACATACTCAAACCAACCCATCTGGCATCATTCCATGGTCAAAGTCATTTAGATCACATCTCTTTCCCCTTCTGACATTTGGTCTTAACAACACTGAATCTCTGCATGTCTGCATGCTTTTATGCATTGAGTTGTTGCCATGATCAACTAATTAGATATTTGCATTAACACGCAGGTGTACAGGTGTACCTAATAAACTGGCCAGGGTGCATATGCCAGTGACTTAAGACTTGGACATACAAGACATAATTTCACAACCTGCACTGGCCACACTGGAGGAGAGAGCAAGACTTCCGAGGACATTTGAGTATGGTGAAATGGTCAACTATATGCCACATAAAACTTAGTCCAATGATATTTTCTGCCTATTGAAGGGAATGAAAAGGAAATATAAATTACAAATTATGTAGACCACAGAAATAGAGAGGGAAATCACACAAACATTTTTGAATGCAGTTGAACCAATTTGCTTTATCAGCTGTGGCACTGAGAAAAATGTGAAGGAGATAAAACCAAACCCAGACAACGCCTCAGCCACATTGCTGGATCAAACTGTGGGCACTGGAATTTGAATTGGTTTATTATTGTCACCTGTATCGAGATACAGTGAAAAGCTCACCTTGCATACTGTTCAGACATATCGAATTAATATAGTGCATTAAGATGGACAAAGTAAAACAATAAAATACAGAAAGTTTAACAGTTACATAGGAAATGTAGTGCAGGTAAACAATAAGGTGAAAGATCATAATGAGGTAGATTTTGAGGTCAAAAATTGTGCTAGGGAAACTTTCAATCATCTTATAACAGTGGGACAGAAGCGGTCTTCGAACTGGTAGTATATGCTTCAATGCTTTTGTTTCTTCTGCTCGATGGGAGGGTGGAGAGAGAGAATGTCCAGGATGGGTGGAGTTTTTGGTGATGCTGGCTACTTTACTGAGCCACCAAGAAGTACACATACAGTCCACGGAGGGCAGGCTGGTTTTTGTGATGTGTTGAACTGTGCCCACAACTCCGCAGTTTCTTGTGGTCACATGCATAGCAGTAGCCAAACCAGGCTTTGATGCATCCAGAGAGGATGTTTTCTCTGGTGCATTCATAAAAATTGATAAGAGTCGATGGAGATATGCCAAATTTCTTTATCCTATGAGGAAGTAGAGGCATTGGTGAGCTTTCTTGGCGGTGGTGTTTATGTGGTTGGTTCAGGACATGCTATTGGTGATGCTCATTCCAAGGAACTTGAATCTCTCAACCTCAGCGCCATTCATATTTCAGGAAGAATGCCAGTACTTTGGAGGGAACTTATCAGGAAAAGGGGAGTTCATTCCTATGGAGGCAGAAGGTACTAACGTTCATTTACTGGCAGAAGGTACTAACAGTGTACCAACAAAAGAACTAATTGTGTTACCCTCCATAATAATAGAGGTGAATGGATTACTGAAAAAATCGTAAATACAGCTTCAATAGTGATTTGCAATGTGTTGACAATACTGTTTCAAAGGGGACATTATGCATGACCAGTCAAAGACAGATCAATTAAATAGCTCTTTCCAATAGCAACACAGGTGCTAGAGTTAAGGTTTTTAGCATTCTGTGAACCAGAAAGTGTTATGACGGCAAACCTGTTGATGCAGGGCGCAGTCAATAGAATTTTTGGCAATAACTTTGTAACACCCTTAACGTAATCCACTCACTCTATTAACAGCCACAGCTCATAGTTTAAACTCCCAAAATACAATGACTAATGCTCATTTTCATCCCTATTGTTACTGCTATTTGTATATTAACTTTAGATCATACCCTGATCTGTACTTCCTTATTTACCTTTTAATCAATCTCTGTTGGTTTTGATATTCTGTCCAGTTATCTGGCAGATGACTCATGTGGCTGTTACCAATTATAGTACCTGCAATTTTTAAACAATATTTGATTTATGATCGATTTTCTTTAGTTAACCACAGACAGTGTGTGCTTCCTCTGTAATTTTTCCCTCTCATTTTAATGTACCTATTCTGTGTTTCTGAAAGAGCCCTCTAAATTGAAAGAGTATTTCAATTGAATGATCCCATAACCTATTTTCCAGTTTATTTTCACTAGCACTACTTTCATGCCCTCATAGTTGCCTTATTTGGTTTAGAATACCAAAGTTTGGATCAGTTCTTCTCTGCCTCAAAGTGCAAGTAAAAGTCAATCATATTATAATTGCTTTTACCAACAGATGCATTCACAATAGGGTCAATGATTAATTGCACTATACAATGATTAATTGACAAGGTAAATGCTATATCATGGCACAGAACATCATAAGAAACCATCCTGAGAATGCTGTAACTTCCTCATATTAGTATTCTTCCTGCCCATCAGATTTTTCTGTGTCCTCTGTAATTAAAATCCCTTACCATCACTTTATTTATTTAGAGATATAACATGGCCTGCACCAGCCAATTACACCCGTGTGATCAATGAACCTCCTAACCCATATGTCTGTAGAGTGTGGCAGGAAACTAGAGCACCAGGAGGAATCCCACACAATCACAGGGAGAACATAAAAAACTCCTGACTGACAATGGCAGAATTGAACTCGGGTCACTGGTGCTGGAACCACTAGGCTACTGTGCCCCTCAAATCACTTTCTGACAAGCTGCTATTTTTTCTTCCCTTATACACTGTCCTACCACGTGGTTATTGTTTGGAGCTTTGTTTCGTTAGGGTACCTGTAACGCCACTCACGCAAGTAATCTTGTGTCTTTATCGCTCCTCAAATTGCTCCCTTTCTTGGATTCTTCAATTCAGCTCATCAGTGTAGACTGTACCAAAACTACACTGCCATACATCTTACAATAACCTAGCTCCAATTTATGTCACCCTCTCACTGCCCTTTGCCAACCTGCATGAGCCTGTCAGCTTTTGCTCTTTAAATTGGTGCCAAGCTCTACATACTGGTGATGCCAGGGTTCAGGATGTCTTTTCTGGACTGGAGAGGAATACAGTAGGAGGGCAATGGTCCACTAGTCATGGTTCCAGTAGAAACCACACATGCCAAGTATCTGGATATCACCTTTCCCTCTCCAGCCCTGAGCAGATATTCCTAACACTGGCATCAGGCACGCAGTACAGCCTTTTGTACTCTTACTCCTTGAACTACATTCTTGTTTCCTTCCCCCACCCCACTCCCAACCTGAATGACTCCCTGTACCACAGCATCACAGTCACTAATCTCATCAGTTCCCACTTTCATCCAAACAAAATAAAAAAATCCAAACCTATCTGAAAATTGAAGGTTGAAGCTCTGACATTCCTAACCTTTGGGTAACTCTACTTGTCTCACTTGTGGCAAAAAAAACTCAGTTCCTGACCACTGTTCAGATCAGAAGTCCTTATCTTATGGAATGTGACTGTCCCCTGGTACAAAGCATCCAAGGAACTTGCCACCTTCCTGGTGAATATATAATCCTAAAGGTTGCTTGACGAATTACTTAAAATTCAAATCGCACTTCAAAATGCATGGCAATTTGAATGCTGATCAATGTTTCACTGCCTGATCCTGAAGTATTTTATTACTGTCAGAAAACAGTGAAATCATTAAATGGCAGGGAACTGAGCAAAGCCTTAAAAGTTACTTAGAGAATTGTTCAGTGTACAGATCAATTCTCAATATTGTACATTACCTGTCAAAAGCTGGGGCATTTGCTTCAAGACCTCGAGTCAGGCGCAGATGATGAGAACCAACCTGAAAAATTAATTAGTAGATTAAGCAGTTTAGTAATCTTTCCTATTTTAATGAAACAGCAGACATTTCCTTCCCTTCACTTATCCTTGATCACTCCTATTGTGTTATAGTTCTAAGGGAGTTGGCGCATCTTTGTAATATCGGTCACCTCCTCAATACTATGAAGGATTATACAATATCCATACACATACAGCCCACACACTTTCCCACAATAATTACTGGCAGTTATGGTCTCCACACAGCAGACATTTGTATTCATCCAAAATACTTTCTGAAGGAAGTTACCTGCAATTACAATACTAACTAATAATTCCAATGTGCTATTTGGTTATGGTGGTGGAGAACGTTCAAGATCCAAGCCCTTCACAGAACACTCCTTGGCTGTATTTTCCTAGATATATTACAATAGCAGATGGATCCAGTTTGCATAATTTGAAAGTACATATCGCACTTCTACTTTCAAGGAGCATCCATCACATTGAGTAGTTGAACTGAATGAAGACTTTTTGTTTTGATTTTTAGTAGTTTCCATGTGATTGGTTTTTCAAAATCTCAGAAGATGCACTCAGTGTCGATGCAAGAAGGTGATGAATCACCTCTGCATATACTACAAGAGATGGCTTTCTGCTTGTACAAAGTGGGGAACAGGGAAGCTGGGTGTATTTATACACACTGACTCACCAAGGTCAACACATCACAAGATGCATTGTGAAAACATGGTGAAAACAACGGATGACACAGTTGAAATAAGAACCAAGGATACGGACAAAAGTCAGCAGAAACACAAGAGTTCATGTTTCAGATTAATGGCCTTTCTGAAGAAAGATTATCAAGTTATCATGAGGACTCTTTCACTCTCAACCAATCGCTACAGATGTTGCCTGAACTGCTAGTTCAAGCAGTCAGTATTTTTATTTTAAATTTCCAATATCTGTAATTTGCAGATTAAATAAATGTATTACCATTATAATTTTAAAAGGCTCTGCACAGATTAAGCTTCAGACTAACCGGCACTCAAGAAACCAAAACCACATCCAGGAGTATACAAGCATACTACCAATGGGAAATTATCAATGTCCCTGGCAAAGGATGGATGTATGCAAACTCATTGTATGGCAACCAGACGGCATAGTGGTCAAGTTATTGCAGCAGCACCCAAAGTTCTGACCATTGATAGAAAACTATAGTTAGATACACCTCAAACCAGTAGCCAGGGAATTCAGTGGTACTTACGGTGATCATGAAAGTACATTAGTGTAGTGGGAAAAATATCCATTTCAGACACCAACAACTTTCAGGGGAGCCAACTGGTATAGATGACAACCAAACACACCACTATGATTAGCTCTGAGCTACCTCCTCAGTTCTGAAGCAAGAAGGGATGGACCGCCTTTCTGAAGGTATCCATTTCCCCGGAAAGAGTAAGTGTGAAGTGTGATGGTTACATGAATCTGCAGGGTGAGTGCTGGCTGCCACAGCTGCTGTGATAGACTCGATGCCACAAGCTGACCAGAAGGAGGATGTAAAGACATGGATCCCGAAAATACTTAAAGGATAATATCATACCTTTGTGCAATAACTTCATGCATTAACATTTAGGCCATTGTGCCTACACAAGATCTTTAATGCAGCCATACTCCTGGTACAGATTGACCACCACAAATCCAGGATGACTAGAACCTGTGCAGTGCTGGATTAGTAATTTTGCTGAATCACAGGTGGTTAGGTTAGGGTTAAATACACACCCCTTACCTACTTGATGAGCACCTCACCTTTGCATAATGAAGAAAAAACCAATGACAAAATGAAAAACAGTTCTTTCACAAACTCCTGCACTGGTCTGCCAGAGTCAACTGCACTCAGTAGCTGCTTCATAAACAGGGAGTGACATTTAGCCTTTAAAGGGTGTAATATGCCATTGTCTGGGGATCCAGCGTTAGAGCAGTCCAACACAGTGACACGATCTTCTGATGCTTTATAACATCAGGATGCTGTTCATCGACCATAGCTCAACATTTAATACCATCTTTCCCACAATCCTGATTGAGAAGTTACAGAACCTGGGCCTCCGTACTTCTCTCTGCAATTGGATCCTTGACTTCCTAACCAGAAGACCACAATCTGTGCGGATTGGTGATAACAAATCCTCCTCACTGACGATCAACACTGGTGCACCTCAGGGGTGTGTGCTTAACCCACTGCTCTACTCTCTCTGCACCCATGACTATGTGGCTAGGCAGAGCTCAAATACCATCTGTAAATTTGCTGATGATATAACCATTGTTGGTAGAATCTCAGGTGGTGACAAGAGGGCGTACAGGAGTGAGATATGCCAACTCGTGGAATGGTGCCGCAGCAACAACCTGGCACTCAACGTCATTAAGACGAAAGAGCTGATTATGGACTTCAGGAAGGGAAAGACGAAGGGACACATACCAATTCTCATAGAGGGATCAGAAGTGGAGAGAGTGAGCAGTTTCAAATTCCTGGGTGTCAAGATCTCTGAGGATTTAATCTGGTCTCAACATTTCGATGCGGTTATAAAGAAGGCAAGACAGCAACTATACTTCAATAGGAGTTTGAAGAGACTTGGTATGTCAACAAATACACTCAAAAACTCAATAGATGTACCGTGGAGAACATCCTGACTGGCTGTATCACTGTCTAGTTTTGGGGGGGGGGGGGGGCTACTACACAGGACCAAAAGTTGTTGCAGAGGGTTGTAAATTTAGACGGTTCCACCTTGGGTACCAGCTTACAAACTACCAAGGACACCAAGGAGCGGCATCCATTATTAAGGACCTCCAGCACCCAGGGCACGCTCTTTTCTCACTGTTACCATCAGGAAGCAGGTACAGAGGCCTGAAGGCACACATTCAGCGATTCAGGAACAGCTTCTTCCCCTCTGCCATCGGATTCCTAAATGGACATTGAACCCGTGAACACTACCTCACTTTTTTAATATATATTATTTCTGTTTTGTTGCACGATTTTTAATCTATTCAATATATGTATACTATAATCGATTTACTTATTTGTTATTATTTTATCTTTTTCTTCTTCTTCTATATTATGTACTGCATTGAACTGCTGCTGCTAAGTTCACAAATTTCACGACACATGCCGGTGATAATAAACCTGATTCTGATTCTGACCCACTGGTGATTCTGCATCCTCTGTAGCCAGTGTTTGTCAATGCCAATATAAGGTGGTTTCGTCCACATTGTAGATCTGCCCGGCACTTCAATTTTCATCAGAAAATAACTTAACAAACTCATCAATAAACTTAGCAGCTGCTTCCTTGTCTGCTGACTGTTTTTCACCATACTGCATGAAATTTTATGCCATGTTGTTGCTCGAAGTGCTGAAGCCACCTTTCACTGTAATCACACTCCTAATCCAGTCCTAATTCTTCATGAAGTAATTTCACTCGTTTCTTCACCATCTCTCCTGACAGTTCTACACTGATGCAGAGTTTAAACCACTTTATGAGAACTTTATCTAGTTATCAACATTTTCGCTCTTTCATTGTTTTCATAGAACATAGAATAGTACAGCACAGTACAGGCCCTTCGGCCCACTATATTGTGCCGACCCTTAAACCCTGCCTCCCATATAACCCCCACCTTAAATTCCTCCATATACCTGTCTAGTAGTCTCTTAAATTTCACTAGTGTATCTGCCTCCACCACTGACTCAGGCAGGGTATTCCACACACCAACCACTCTCTGAGTAAAAAAACATTCCTCTCATATCCCCTTTAACTTCCCACACCTTATCTTAAAGCCATGTCTCCTTGTATTGAGCAGTGGTACCCTGGGGAAGAGATGCTGGCTGTCCACTCTATCTACTTCTCTTAATATCTTGTATACCTCTATCATGTCTCCTCTCATCCTTCTTCTCTCCAAAGAGTAAAGCCCTAGCTCCCTTAATCTCTGATCATAATGCAAACTCTCTAAACCAGGCAGCATCCTGGTAAATCTCCTCGGTACCCTTTCCAATGCTTCCACATCCTTCCTATAGTGAGACGACCAGAACTGGACACAGTACTCCAAGCATGGCCTAACCAGAGTTCTATAGAGCTGCATCATTACCTCACAACTCTTAAACTCTATCCATCGACTTATGAAAGCTAACACCCCATAAGCTTTCTTAACTACCCTATCTAGTTGTGAGGCAACTTTCAGGGATCTGTGGACATGTATCCCAAGATCCCTCTGCTCCTCCACACTACCAAGAATCCTGCCATTTACTTTGTACTCTGCCTTGGAGTTTGTTCTTCCAAAGTGTACCACCTCACACTTCTCCGGGTTGAACTGCATCTGCCACTTCTCAGCCCACTTCTGCAACTTATCAATGTCTCTCTGCAATCTTCGACAATCCTCTACACTATCTACAATACCACCAACCTTTGTGTCATCTGCAAATTTGTCAACCCACCCTTCTACCCCAACATCCAGGTCGTTAATAAAAATTACAAAAAGTAGAGGTCCCAGAACTGATCCTTGTGGGACACCACTAGTCACAATCCTCCAATCTGAATGTACTCCCTCCACCACGACCCTCTGCTTTCTGCAGGCAAGCCAATTCTGAATCCACCTGGCCAAACTTCCCTGGATCCCATGCCTTCTGAATTTCTGAAATACCAAAACAGTGGTGACAAATTCGTGTGGTGACATGGGAAATTTGAGATTTGGAGAAAATTATGTTCGAACCAGCGGTGGAGCCAGATTGCTGATTGCTGGATTTGAGGTGGTTGACCTGTATTAATTTTTGCCTGGCCCCACATTTTTTTTTTGGCGCTGGCCAATTACATGTTTTTCGTTCTGACAATTTATCCAATTCCTCTTTGAAAGTTGCTACTGAGTGTTAAGTAATTCGTTCACATTTATCACAAGGAAATGCAAAATTCCTTCAATCTGTGCTCTCTGATCATTTATCTTCTTCGACCGGAAACCATTTGTTTCTTTTTATTTTTCAAGTTTCAGCACATATTTGAACATTTTGATAAGCTCTTTCTCACACTAAGGAGAATAAGTCGAGTCGTTCCAGTCTACAAAATGACCAAACTGTTTCACACTACCATCCCAGCAATTATCTTATGAACCTGTTCTTCCTGAAATGTGCCTAAATGAGCCTCACCTTTGATTTATAGAAATAAATCACAAACTTCCTTCCTGATGTAATCCATACCAATAATCCTGCATACTAATTTTTTTTTTTCCATAGCAGGTTTCAGTTACAGCTAAACTTGTTTCTCAGTGCAAGGAACTGACAATAGGTTTATACAAATTCCTTCTTTTAAGCATTCACCTCCAAGGATACATGTCAGTCAATTCTTATTAATAGTTTGATTGTCGTTAAGAGGTTAGTTCGACACGTCTCCTCAGTGCCTCAGAACTACTGTGCAAACTATTATTGAAAGCTTGAGTCTTCAACACAGATGCATCAGATTCTGATGGCCAACTCTCCGTACTTTCACAAGTCTCAACTCGTCTTGTCACTGCATTCCAATGTAATGGACAAAGAAAGCAAAGCAAATTTGCATTGGCTTCTCCATCTTAAGTTAATCTTTCCCCCTAATATAGTTCATCTCACATTTCTCCTCTTAAATCATTACAGCTCTGACTTCAGCAATGTTTAATGAAAAATAACCCATGGATGCAAGATCCTTCTCCTCTATCACGGTATTGTAACAACGGAAATGTGCTATGGAGACTAATAACCTGAAATTAGTTTCTGTTTTTTGAAATATATTAAAAGTGCAAAGTAGATGATGATATAACTGCAGGCTCTCTTTAAAAGAATCCGTGAAGGTACTAAATCTAATGAGTACTAAACAACAAGTGCAAAGTTTGTATCTATTACATAATTATCAAGACACAAGTTGAGTTGCCATCTCCCAACACCCCCAGCAATGTCTAATTGCCCAATTCCACGAAGTGTTGAGAATTACATATTTGGAATAAAGAGAAATTAACAAGGTCCAAGTTACCTGTACTCTAGTTTGCTCCCAAAATAACGGAACCGACCCTCGTATCTGAACATAGGAAGACACTGCATCATCCAAGTATATTACCTAACAGTTGAAAAGAACATTAGGTCAGTATATAGAAGTCACAATACCCATGAGGATATAGATGCAGATGTTGCAGCAGATCATTCAACTCCACTTCGCTATTCGATAAGATTTGATTATGTACATCTTCCACTTTTCTACCTGATCACCATAAACTCCCAAAAATCAAAAAATTGATCTATCTCAGCCACAGATAAATGACACAGCTCCCCAACACAGAGAATTTGAAAGGATGACTCGCTGCAAGGATGTAATTTTCTGCTCTCAATCCTAAATGGCTATTCACTTAACCCGAGGTCATGGCCATAACTTCCCTATTCGGGACTCTCCACAGAGAAGGAAAAACTTCCTGGAGTCTCAGGACGTTGCGTCTCTTGTTCTTCTTGGACAATCTTCATTCTTCAAGGACAATCTCGCATTTCCATCCCATGACCCCACTCCTTCTGGGAATCAACCTGGTGAATCTAAGCTAAACTTACACCAAAGAAAGAGCACATGGAAATATATGCTGCTATTCACAAAATTCAAATAACAATTGGAAACACCATCATTCTTATGAAATATGTCTTAAATGTTTGTAATCCATGTCTCCTAAGATTTATACTGCATATTTGGAGTTTCAGATCTAGAAATCTCACTGTATCCAAAAAGGACATTTGGGCCACTCGTTTAATTTGTCTTTCTGAATGGCAAAGACCTGCGATGGGAATATCTGCTAGCAGAAATAGTGGGTGATTAGGTGAGGAGGCCAAGGCATATGGGGACAGTTTATGATCAGTGCAGTGAAAGGGGGGGTTAGAAGCTTGAAGCCATCTACATTTTTTTTTTACTCAGCTAGGTAACTACTTTTCTGGAACAGTTTTCCCATATGCAGTATATCCAACATTTAATTAGAAAAGCCACAACATCGGCAAGAAATAAAAACTAAGAATCCAAAAACGTAATTATTTATCCATTTGGTTATAGTTAGGGTGCACAACAACTGGGGAGCATTAAGCTGACCAAGTACTTCCTGAATGTCATATCAGGAACTTTGCAAAATATTAAATGATTGAAAATTTTCGCTGGTTTGCTAAGCCCAAGTGTCAGTAGATGGAATTTCAAACCTTCGTCCAAATTGGATCCATCTCCAATAGACAAACATAAATATCACTTGTGAATCTTACTTGTATTCTAGAAAACTGCACAATTCATAAATTTAAAAAACTGCATATGTGATATCTGCAGCAAGGAGAAAGGTTGGTGATCTTTTTGGAGAAGTGTGAGATGACCCTGCATAAGGAGCTCAGGCAGGAAGTACAACAGGGAAGTCTTTAATAGGGGAAGAGACTCGGGAATTTAACTGATTAAAGAGATGAGAGTTGAAAACTAAATTTGGCTGATCATAGAAGAGAAAGCCAGAGAATCATTGAGGAAACAGTCTGTCTGGAATGCTGAAAGGAGAGTGAAAGCAGATGCTAGGCAGTGGCATCATAGTTAATTCAATTAGCACTTAGAGAGCTGGATCACTGATCAAGTCAAACAAGTGTAAAACCTAACATTACAGTGGGGAATTCAAATTAAAATAATTAATTAAATCATATTTAAAATGGCTGGTCTCAGTAAATATAACTACAAAATCTACCAGAAGGGCATTAAAACCCATCTGGCTCACCAACGCTCTTTAGGGAAATACATTTGTAGTCCTTTCCTACTCTGATTTACATGTGACTCTCCGAACATGAACATGACCATGACAGCACTGTGCAGGCCCTGCAGTCCATGATGTTATGCCAATATTTTAACCTACTCTAAGATCAACTAGCCTTTCCCTCCCACACAGCCCCCCATTTTTCTATCATCCATGTGTCTATCTAAGAGCATCTTAAATATCCCTAATGTATCTGCCTCCGCTACCAGCCCTGGCAGTATGTTCAACAAACACTCCATCCAGTTTAAAGACACTAATATCCCCGCTATACTTCCCCAGATCACCTTAAAATTATGCCCCCTCATATAAGCCAGTTCTGCCCTGGGGGGGGGGGGGGGGGGCAGAAATCACTGGCTGTGCACTCAATTCCTGCCTCTTATCATCTTGTGCACGTCTATCAAATCACCTTATATCTTCCTTTGCTCCATAGAAGAAAGCTTGCTCAACCTTTTCTCAAAAGACATGCTCTCCAATCCAGGCATCATCCTGATAAACCTCCTCTGCACCCTCTCTAAAGCTTCCACATCCTTCCTACAATGAAGCAACCAGAACTCAACACAATACACAAAGTGTGGTCTTAAGAAGGGTTTTAAGAGCCTCAACATTACCTTTTGGCTATTGAACTCAATCCCCCAACTAATGAAGACCAATTTACTTGGCAACTTTGAGGAACCTATGGATGTGGACTCCAAGGTCCCTCTATTCCTTCACATGCTAAGAATACTGCCATTAATCTTGTATTCTGCCATCAAATTTGACCTTTCAAGGTGAATCACTTCACACTTTTTTTTTTTGAGTTGAACTCCATCTGCCACTTTTCAGCCCAGCTCTGTATCCTATCAATTTCCCATTATAACCCTCTACAACCTTCCGCACTATCCACATCATCATCAAACTTTGTGTCATCTGCAAACTTACACCCTTCTAATTCCTGATACAAGTCATTTATAAAAATCACAAAGAGAAGGGGTCCCACAATAATTCATGTGGAACATCACTGGTCATGACTTCCAGGCAGAATACACTCCATCTCCAACCACTCCCTGCCTTCTATAGGCAAGCCAATTCTGAATCCAGACGACTAGTCAAGTTTCCCCAGATTCCATGCGTTCTGACTTTCTCAATGACGCTTACATACAGAACCTTACCAAATGGCTTACTAAAATCCATATACACCACATCCACTGAACTGCCTTCATTAACAAGTTTTGTCACATTCTCAAAGAACTTAAATCAGGTTTGTAACACATAACCTGCTCCTCACACAGCCATGCCAATTATCCCTAATCATACTATTCTTCTCCAAATGCTTGTAAATCTCGTCTCTCAGAACCTTCTCTAATAATTTGCCTACCACTGAAGATTCACCACTGATAATTTCCAGTGTTACCCTAATCTGCCACCCTGCAATCATCTCGAACTAATCCAGTGATCAATGAGGACATAAAGACCATTGCCAAAAGTGCAGCAATCTCTTCCCTCGCTTCTCATGGTAACCAGGAATGCATCTCACCCACCCTGAGGACTTATCTATCAAAATGTTTTTGAAAGTTCCAGTGCATCCATTTTCTTAAAGCCGACATGATCTAGCATATCAGTTTAGAACATAGCACAGTACAGGCCCTTCGGCCCACAATCTTGTGCCAACCCTCAAACCCTGCCTCCCACATAACCCCATATAAAGTTTGTTTTACACTGTCCTCACAAATGTCAAGGTCCCTCTCACTGGTGAACACTGAAGTTATGTTTTCATTAAGGACCTCCCACCTACCTCCACCAACTCAACAGGTTTCCTCTATCCCTGATCAGTCCTACCTTCACTCTAGTCATCCTCCTGTTCTTCACATGCTTGTAGAATGCCTTGGGTGTTTTCCTTAATCCTACTTTCCAAGGCCTTCTCTGTCCCCTTCTAGCTGTCCTACATCCATTCTTTAGCTCCTTCCTGGCAACCTTGTAACTCTCATGAGCCCTATCTGATCCTTGTTTCTTTCTTCCTCTTGACCAGATATTCCACCTCTCTTGTCAACCATGGTTCCTTCACCCAACCATCCTTTCCTGCCTCAATGAGACAAACCCCATGCAATTCCTCCAGAAGCAACCTTCACATTTCTGTTGTACATTTCCCAGAGAACATCTGTTCCCAAATTACTGCCCAATAACATCATTGTTCCCCCTCCTCTAATTAAATCCTTTCCCATACTGTCTGATCCTGTACCTCTCCAAGACTATGGAAAAATTCAGGGAGTTGTGGCCACTGTCTCCTAAGTACTTATCTGAGACAGTATGGGTTCTTTTCTAGTTGGCTTGTCTACATACTGCGTCAAGAATCCTTCCTTGACACACCTAACTGCAGCGGTTAGTGCTTTACAGAGCGAGTGATCACCAATTGGGGTTCAATTTCCACCTCTCTCTGGAAGGAGTAGGTCTCCTCATGACCACATGGGTTTCCTCTGGGTGCTCTGCTTCCTCCTGCAAAAGACATACAAGTTAGTAGGTTAATTGGTCACATGGGTGTAATTGGGTGGCCCGGGCTCATTGGGCTGGACGGGTCTATTACTGTGCTGTATCTCTAAATAAAGAAAAAAAACTTTTGCACTAAGGAGGTACCAATTAATATTATTGAAGTTGAAATCACCCATGACAATTGAATTGAACACAGTCCTACTGAAGGATCTCGGCCCGAAACATTGACTATACCCTTTTCCATAGATGCTGCCTGGCTTGCTGATTTCCTCCAGCATTCTGTGTGTGTTGCCATGACAATTGTAATGTTTGCCCTTTTCAAAATCTGCCTCCCAATCTGTTTGTCAATGTCTCTGTTGCTATTGGGGAGTCAGCAGAATATTCCCAAAAGAGTGACAGCTACCTTCCTGTTTCCGACTTCTACCCACACTGACTCTGTAGCTGATCCCTCCATCATATCATTCTTTTCTATAGCTGTGATACTATTCCTGATTAACAATGTAACTTCCCCACCTCAGTTACCTTCCTCTGTCCCTTTTAAAACACCTAAACTCTGAAAAACCTGGCAGTCATTTCAGCCCTTGTGACAGCCAAATCTCTATAATGTCCACAACATCATTGTTCCAGGTATTGACCCATGCTCTAAATTCACCACCCTTGCTCCCCATTTTCTTGCATTAAAATAGTCTCACTTCAACCTATCTGACTGACTGCAATTTTGCCCCATCAACTGCCTATTCTTCCTCAGCTTCTCCCTACCTGTACACCAACTGCCCCATCCTCTGGCTCCCATTCCCCCTGTCAAACTAGTTAAAACCCTCCCCATAGTTCCAGCAAGCCTGCCCACAAGGATATTGGTAACCCTCAGTTTCAGTTATAACCTGTCATTTCTGTACAGGTCATGCCTTTCCTAGAAGCGATTCCAATGATCCACAAATATGAAACCCTGCCCCCTGCACCAATTCCTCAGCCTCACATTCATCTGCAAATCAACCTATTCTTACCCTCACTAGCAAGTGGCACAGACAGCAATTCAGAGAAGGTCTTGAATGAGGAAAGTGATGTAAAATGGGCACTTCATTTCTTTATCTTCTTCCCAGTTTAATTTGTACACTGCACTGCTAATAAGGACACTCTTGATCAGGAAAGGCCTAGATCTTTTCTCGCTGCTGCCACCGAGGTGGTAGAGGAGTCTCAGAGCCCACACCAGCAGATTCAGGAACAGTTATTACCCTCGACCATCCGGTTCTTGAACCAGACGGAATAGCTCCACACAACTTCACTTGCTCCATCTCTGAAATGCTCCCACAACCTAAAAGCTCACTTTCAAGGATGCATCATCTCATGTTCTTGATATTTATTGCTTATTTATTTATTTGTGTTTCTCTTTTGCATTTGCACAGTTGGCTATCGTTTGCACATTGGCTGTTTGTCCTTCCTGCTGAGTGCAGTCTTTCATTGATTCCAATGTATATGCACGCAAGAAAACGAATATCAGGGTTGTAAATGGTGATACACATGTACTTTGATAATAGATTTACTTTGAATGATAGAGTGGATGTTGAGAGGATGTTTCCAATTTTGGGGGAGTCTAAGACCAGAGGGCACAGCCTCAGCATATGGGGATGTAGCTTTAGCACAGAGATGAAGAGGAATATCTTTAGCCAGAGGGTGATGAATCTGTGAAATTCATTACCACAGATGAACGTAGAAGCCAAGTCATATTTAAAGGGGAAATTGATTATTAGGGGTTCAAAGGTTGCAGGGAGGAGGCAGGAGAATGGGGTTGAGAGGGATAATAAATCAGCCATGATGCAATGGCAGAGCAGACCCGACGAGCTGAATGGCCATATTCTGTTCCTATGTCCTATTACAACACTTGAGGCCCTACTTTTCAGTTTCCTACCTTGTTCCCTATATTTGCTCTTCAGGAAGCCATCCTTTTTTCCACCCTGCTGTAAGCCATTGGTACCAATGTATAGTATTAATGGTAAGACTCTTGGTAGTGTGGAGGATCAGAGGGATCTTGGGGCCCGAGTCCATTGGACACTCAAAGCTGCTACGCAGGCCGACTCTTAAGGCAGCATATGGTGCAATGGCCTTCATCAATCATGAGATTGTATTTAAGAGCCGAGAGGTAATGTTGCAGCTCTATAGGATCCTGGTCAGACCCCACTTGGAGTACTGTGCTCAGTTCTGGTCACCTCACTACAGGAAGGATGTGGATACTATAGGAAGGGTGCAGAGGAGATTTACAAAGATGTTGCCTGGATTGGACAGCATGCCTTGAGAATAGGTTGAGTGAACTTGGCCTTTTCTCCTTGGAGTGGCAGAGGATGAGAGGTGACCTGATAGAGGTGTACAAGATGATGAGAGGCATTGATCATGTGGATAGTCAGAGGCTCTTTTCCAGGGCTGAACTGGCTAACATGAGAGGGCACAGTTTTAAGGTGCTTGGAAGTAGATACAGGGGAGATGTTAGGGGTAGGTGTTTTTTTTTAATGCAGAGAGTGGTGAGTGCATGGAATGGGCTGCCATTGACAGTGGTGGAGGCAGATACGATAGGGTCTTTTAAAAGACTCCTGGACAGGTACATGGAGTTCAGAAAAACAGAGGGCTATGGGTAACCCTAGGTAATTTCTAAGGTAAGGACATGTTCGGCACAGCATTGTGGGCCGAAGGGCTTGTATTTTGCTGTAGGTTTTCTATGTCTATGTCAATATGCACCATAACTTCTAACTGCTCACCTTCCCCCTTTAAATGCTGTGGGCCTGATCTGGCAACTGGGAGGCAACGTATCATATAGAGTCTCTTTCAGATCCACAGACCTTTCTGTCTGCTCACAACTATTGAAACCCCCATCACCACTGCTTTTCTATTTGGCCCACCCCCCCACTTTCCCCTCTGATTCACAGAGCCAGGCTCAGTTCCAGAGACCTGGTTATTGCAGCTTCCCCGGTAGGTCACCCACCATGCCCCAATAGTGTCCAAAGCTTTACTGTTATTGAGAGGCACTCTGCACCATCTGCCTTTTCCGTTTCCCTCTCCTGACAGTCACCCTGTTACCTGCCTCCTGCAACGTCGGCGCCACCACCTCCCTGTACCTTATATCTATCACTTCCTCATTCTCCTGAGAGAGTGTAGGAGAGGGGGAGAGGAGGAAGAGAAGCAGCTTCCTCAGTTCATGGGCAAATCAGGATGAACAATTCATGCAGGTATTACCAGAGATGTCCACATACAAGAACAAATAAATAACATTTTGAAAGCAGCTAAAACATGATGAAGACAGTACATTGAATGTGGAGGTTGATAAGTTGGAAGGTAATGACACTGAATTATTGGATTAAATTAGTTATAGGAGGGAGGGAAATGTGAGGAAGCAAATTGCCTGGATCTCGGGCAGCTGTCAAACCACATTTGCATGGAGTGCCTGCATGGTTACGGTGTATTGAAATGCATCAAGATTTAGAGCAGAGGAAATACATTTATTCAAATATTAAGTTGTTCCAGAAATGGTCTATCAATCCCCTGATGTTGCTGCAGTCAGCAAGTTGTCATGCAAGAGGCATTGAATTATGACACATCAAATCTGTAATACATCAGTGTTTACTCAGTGTTAACTGTACCGCAATGTTGTAAATGTGCCTTGCTCATTCAAACTTACAGCTCTGAATCAGTTTGCTATTTTTTCTGGGCCAGGGAGCATGATCATTTCAAAACCCAGGCCAGAATGCATCTTGATATAATACACATTGCAAATCAGGATCCTTCATTTTATAGTATCCACAGCAACCAGCCGTTCAGGCTGACAGGAGCATGCTAGTCTTCAGACAGAGGAGCACAGCACAGGAAAAGGCCCTACAGACCCATGGTGTCTCTGCCAACCATGATGCCAAATTAAACCAATTTCATCTGTATGCATATGACCATGTCCTCCATTCCCTAAATGTCACCATATCTGACTCCGCTAGTCGCCACCCCATCACCCCAAATGAACTCCCAGTCATATGTTTCAGGCACCTATCACTCTCTGTGTAAAAACAGCTTGCCACACACATCTCCTTTAAATTCTCTCTCTCTCTGACATTGCAGCAATGACTTTTCACATTAAAATTCTGACCAGCTACCCTGTCTATGCCTCTCCTAATTTCATATACTTCAATTAAGTCACCCCTCAGCCACTCACTCTCCAGAGAAAACAAACCAAGTTCATCTAACCTCTCCTTACACCTAATCCTCTTTAATCTAGACAACTTCCAGGTGAACCTCCCCAAAGCCTTACTGTAATGCAGAAACTAGAATTGCATACAGTAACTAACAGGTGGCTGAACTGAAGTTTTATACAGTTGTAAATGTGACTTAGTGACCTTTTCACTCAACACATCAACCAAAGAAGGCAACCATGCTGAACACCTACTTTACCACCCATGTACTTTCAAACTTTCAAAGAGCTATAGATTTGCACCTCAAAATCCATCTCTATATCAATTCTCCAGAGCACCCTGTTATATACTGTATAATCTCCTCCTGCATTTGACCACCTAAAATACAGCACCTTACACTTGTCCAGATTAAACTTCACTCAGGCCATAATAATAGCACAGACCTGTCGGCCTGAATGGTATCACATATACACAAGACCTTATGTTTGTAATGTCTAAAATACCTGTTCTGTTTCAACGAAGTTAGATACAAGTCCGTCATCGTCAGTTCCTTGTAGGTAGAATCTGGATCCAACACGTTCACAGCTGAGCCGCGATATCAGGCAAGCCTTGGCCTTCTTTTCTGTAGCATAGACAGTGCGGATTTCTACCACACCGCAGATCACCTTCAGCAGCCAGTCAGAGCATTTCACCTGGAACTGGTTGAGATGTACGTGCAAACTCTGATTCCTACAGTATGTTACATGGAGGCAAAGATCAAATGGGAACTGTTAGCCACTTCTCAGAAGTAAACATGATCAAGCAGTTTATTTCTCCATCAGCTTTAGAGGAAAAATTCACACTGTAGTGTTCTCATGGTCAATGGCAATTTCCACTGTTCCATTACTTTCTCATCATCAGTTCGCAAATATGCACTTTGAATTTTAAACCCCCATCAGTCAGGAATCAGTGAAAAAAAAATTGCATGTGTTATTGCCTAAATGTCACTGCAGTGCTTGAACCAAATCAGTAGACATTCATTAAATTAACCTCACACATTGCCTATTTTGCCCACTATTGACTTAACCCGCCTTTGAAGTGGTCCTCGTAATTTAGCTCACTATCAAAAACAACATGAAAGCAGGGAATTTATACAAGTTCTTTGAAAGTGGTTCCTAATAAACCACAAGAACTCAACAACTCTTTTCATGGTCAATTAACAACAGTAGGGCAACAATTAAACCTCTGGGATTATGTGTTAAAGTTGTGCAATTTACCATCATAAATTGCTGCAAGCACAATGTAATTCCCTGCTATCAACTCTCAAAGTATTCCTCGTCCAATTCTGATGTTCCAATACCACCACTGGATAGAATGAAAATGTTAATTCTCATCCTAAATCACTGACAACAGACATATATTCAATTATTAGCAGGATCTTTAGTCCTTGAAGTTTGCCATGTAGGTGTTTTAAGTATTTAAATTTAGTAAGATTTACTGATGGAATCAGCACTGCTGATCAGCTAGAAGAGAGAAACTGCATACTTCAACACAAGTGTCAATACAAAGTCAGTCAAAGCTAATCTGAGTCAAGTTATTCACTGTCCTCTTTATGTCTCTTATAAAGCATAATAGGGGTTTCCCCACAAGGTATCTGCATTCTAGATATGTTAGTGCTTTCTTCCAAAGGAGGCCAATTACTTCAAATCAACAACACCTAGAACAAAACATGCAGTGGTCCTGATGAAGAGCCTCAGCCAAAAACGTTGGGCTTGTCTCCATCCAGCATTTTATCTGTGAATCTGTGTCAAGGTTCCCTAGTAAATTACTTCCACATGCTGAAGGACCAATCATATTATCCCAATATTTCCTGTATTGCAGATTCTCATCTGCATTCATTTTAAACCAGCGCATTTTCTCTATCTTCAGCAACTGAACTTTCACTGCAGTTTCAACCCCCAAGAACCTGCCACAACCCCTTCTTCTCAGCCCCCTCCTCCTCTCTCGTAAACCTGCCCTAACTCAAGCCTCCTCCTCTAGGGTACTACTCCAGGTGGGAGCAGCTACTGAGGCACACAGTATCATAGGATTATTGAAGTGTTTTGCAAGTTCCCCTGCTGGTTATTAATGCACATTAATACTTACAATAGCATTCTGCGTTAAAGCTCAAAGGAAAGTATCTTTTGGACACTGTATTGGAACAGAATGCTTTCCAACAATGCTGTAACACGCAGTGTAAGCCTTTCTTCTCTTTAACCTGTCTAAACTGACGCAGCATCCCCTTCAAAATTACCTTCCCACTAACTGGAAACCATATTCAATGAAACAAAATATCAAAGTGTGCACACACAACTAGTACTGTAGTCATAAATACTGGATGTGGTTTGAATCTGTGCAGCGAGGAGCATTCTGCTGAGGTTAGAACTCCTTAAGTTTCCACTCATACAAGTTTAATAATCAATTACTTTCATGAACGTGAAATATTTAATTCAAATACCATTCCCATGCATCAAAATGAGAAAGGAAGCTCATCAAATGTAACCTACACCGGAAGTATTGGTTACACAATATACTTCCTTTCTCCTTTAGCACAGCGCTGCTGGCTGTATTTCAATTTCAAATTACGTTAATAATATACATTGCCATTTTAATCCTGTGGCTTTCTCATATTGCTGACGATGACTTTGCTGTACATTCCAACATACAGCTACCATTTTGAATACAGGGAGTTGTTGAACCTCTGTATTCACTGTGACCTCGTGCCAAAAGCCATTTATGCTTTCCTCCATCCCCAATGTATAAACAAAGTATTCTCCCCATTAAGTACTCAATCCCTAATAAAAACTCCATACATGCTTCAGAATGGAGTTGGGTGATGTGCAAAACTCATTAATCTTGGCATAATGGAATGTGTTATTTTAAGAGGGCTTTCATCATTAGATATTTCTCCCCACATCCCATCTCATCTCCAGCACGCAACAGCAAGTGTGGTTGGGAGTTACAAATGTGATTGCAAATGCAGCATTTAAAGGACCAGTGTGTGGTTAGAATTGGGACAATAGATGTGGTAATGAATTAGGAGAACAGTACTGAGGTGAAAGGAGAAATTGTTGAGTCACAGAGAAGGCTGCAAGGATCAGTTGGCCTACTCCTGCTCCTAACTCTGCAGAAAAAATTTTTGGCCTGTAACCAGTTAAGCTGGAGGTGACCAAGAAACAGACAGTAGCAGTGCTGAGCCATAGCATACGATTCAATGCAGGAAGCTCTTTAAAGAACGAATCACTCAGAAAAAAACTGAGTCACTTGACCTTTCACCCACACCTATTGTGCAGATAACTCCACCCCATTCCTCATATTTACTCCCGCTCCACTCACTTAACCTGAAAACGTCACCATCATTTTCTACATGCTCCAATTGCAGTTTAATTCATACACTTGAAAATACTAAAGCAGCCCCTACCTGCATGCAACTAAATGGGGCAAGTGACACACACACACCCACATCACTCAAGCACTAAGCTACGCCCTTGATCAGGAGCATTAACTTTTCCTCTTGTCAGAGATGCTCAGTTTCCAGTGTTTTCTGTTTAATTCACATCTTCAGCAACTGTTTTGTTAAAAATTATCATAATGTCACATAACTTGATCTTTACTTTTTCTAATATTATTAATCCAATCAAACAATGGCAATGATATTTTGTGTTTTACAGAGCAATTGACAACATATGGCATCACTCTCCACACCTCCAGGTTCCCAGGTCAGCTTCAGTTTCACAGTCTTTACAGCAGCCACAATGTATTTCCCCTACAAAGGGTGAAATTGGCCTTAAAGTAGTGCTAGATGGCACTAACTGTTGCCAAGCATCATTATGTTTCAAATGTCGCATCAATGAACAGCACGAGCACTGACAACTGGATGTAAAGTTAATCATAGTGAGCAAGTTACATAAAAGGTGGCTTGCTGTATGCACTACTCCAAATGGGCTTAGGTTAGCTGTAAATTGTGTTTTCCTCACCTGTTCTGGAGGGTGATAAAATCTAGTCCCCAGATATTTGCTTCTACTTTGTGCTTGCATATAAAACTATTTGAAATAACCCATACTGGTGTGTAAATGCAGTTAATTTTGAATGAACTGTTTAAATCATCCATGAAATGACAGCTTCTTTAACAGGAGCAGGAGTGGCTATTTCCAAATGCTGCAGATGCACCAGTGCCTCAAGAATTATCAGGTACGAACATAATACAGGTTGAGCACCCCTTATCCGAAATGCTTGGGGCTGGAAGTTATTTGGATTTTGGAAGACATAGTGAGTTAGATTGGGACCGCCGTCACTTACGGCTCTAAATTTATGTGCTACTGCTAAGCAGTCTTTATCTTTATCGTGTTCATCACACTTATGTACTTAACAGTAAAAATGATTACATACTATCAATATAATGAAAATATAATGTGTGCAGGGTAACAAAAACAGCATCGGGAGAAGACCTGAATCAGCTGTTGAACAATAACAAACAATGGCAGGCTTTCAGTCTCCACCTACGATGCTGTAACATTTTGATTAAAAAGTTACAGTACAATGTATTTATATTTTTACTTCAAACAACAGGAATTCTGCAGATGCTGGAAATTCAAGCAACACACATCAAAGTTGCTGGTGAACGCAACAGGCCAGGCAGCATCTGTAGGAAGAGGTGCAGTCGACGTTTCAGGCCGAGACTTCGTTAGTCCTGACGAAGGGTCTCGGCCTGAAACGTCGACTGCACCTCTTCCTACAGATGCTGCCTGGTCTGTTGCGTTCACCAGCAACTTTGATGTGTGTTGCTTATATTTTTACTTATTTTGTAGGTTTTATGTAAGGTATAAAACAATAAGTATTGTAGACTTGCACCGGTGCTAGATTTTGTGACAAGCAGGTGCTTTAAAAATATAATGCCCTGCCTTTTCTTAAATTTCTGCAACCAGCCTGCTGTATATTCATAATGATTTCAATGTTCGGTTCATTGTGATAGATCCTTGCTTGTTTCATGATCAGCATACTGATAAGCAGCACATGTTCACTCCGACTCAGATGATACACGATCGAGATCTTCATTTTTTTGCTTTCTGCAGTTTTTTTTTATTTTTCATTAATTTCTGTTTATTACACACTTCTGAGAACAATCTGTTGTGTGCAGAGACCTGTGCATTGCCTGGGAATCTTCCCAGCATCTGTGAAACTTTCCATTTGTGATGTCATGTCAGTATTCAAAAAAAGAATTTGGATTTCGAAGGTGTTTGGATTTTGGAATTTTGGATAAGGGGTACTCAACCTGTATTAATACTAACATTGTCTATTATTTGCCTGTCACCATTAATTTAAAGCCTGGAAATCTCAGGGGAACTTGTACTAACTTCCACATTTGTCAGAAAGCAGTTAGGGAGGAAATCATAACCAAATCTCTGCATTTCCCCAATCATAATGTAGAACTACAACCTGACTATTAACATTACTCAATTTACCATCCTTTGGACGCAGAACTCTTGGGCCCAAAGCATTTAATCCATATTGCACTGAGATCTTAAATACATAACTAGGAAGTTAATATTTTCGAGGGTCATCATTTCTCAGTACAGCTAAATAAAGTAAAATCATGAGCTACCAGAAAAAGTGACTTGCAGTCTCTTGATCCTTTGCAAATTGTTTCTGTGCACAAAGATCCAGATCAAAAGCTGAACCAATCGATGAAAAGTAAAATGTGCCGGTATTTAGTAATTTCCTCAAAGAAATAATTCGCTCTTCATCTGTTGTTTCTTCTTGCAGAGGTACAAACTCTGTAGCAGTAATCTTACAAATGTCAGTGTCACGGATTTTTCCAACTGATGTACATCCTGTCACCATGACCAGAAAGCAGAGTGTTGAGCTACCTGAAAACAGAAAGGACAGAATTACAATTTTCAGTTTTTAGCTGGGAGGAAAGAAAAGAGAAATCAGAGTATTAATGTAAAGATCACATCCTTCAACAGAAATGGGCAAAGAGGGAGATACAAAATATATGGCTATGATAAATACTGTAGCAACAAAGGAGTTAGAAGTGCCATTATATGAACATTCAAACTGTAATCATCCATTTATTAACTTGTGATAAGTGCTATTTCCCCATCATCTATGTGTTCCTGATTAAACAATACCAGGATTTTAAAATAATATTTTCAATTTACTTTCAAATCTGTTTATAAAAGCCTCAGGCAATGCATTCAAAACTACAAGTTGATGAGTATATAACAGTTGTCTCATCTCCTTGTAGATTTTTACCAATATAGTCCATTCACACCAACCTGATACCAAACCTTCTCCCTGCAAGCTCTACCATCATTTATCATAACAAACGCATCAATAAATAGACATTGCATCACCTTTGAACCAAAACCCCTTGTGTATCTCTGCATAACTGAATTAATTTGTCTTGAAATATCCTGTACAATTTTAGTCCAATTATGTTTTTCATTACCTTTTTCTTTGAAACATTTAAAAGCCTAATGCACCTCAGTTATTTTTTAATTAAGATTTCCTCTCACTTGCAGTCTTTCATCCTGATACTCCCTTGTTAAGTCCTGTAAGTTACAAAGTCTGCGAGGGAAATGGATTTGACTAACAGCTATTATTATTTTTCGTACATGGTTAGTTGTTCTTTTCCATGAAGAACAGCAAATAGACTACTTATATGACATTGTGAAGTCGAATATAAATAACCATTAATGTGGCAAGCCTCAGAAAAGTGAGAATGAGTAACCTACTTCAAATATTGCAGTGGTGTGTGGAAGAAATTCATGCAGAGGTACATGTTCCAAGGAGTTGATCAGAAATGATAAGGGATTTGCTGAGTATTTCCAGATCAGTATGATGTGCATCCTGGGGTAATGTGCACAAGGTAGTTTCTCCCTGCACTGGTGCCAGAGTACTTCAATACAGGTTTAAGAAATGGTGTTAACATTACCATGACGGAAGACAGAGGAGGAGGAGAAGAAACGATGGGATATGATAAGGATTCGGTACAAACCAGAGGAGAGGCAGGTGTCAGTCAGCTTTGAGCGATAGCAGAGAAGATTGGTTTTATTATTTATTATTCACCAATTCCAGCTGTTTCACACGTTGTATATATTTGGGCTCTGAACATAGCTTGGGGTGACATTGCTCCATATGCCATGTACCATCCCACTTTCCCTACCAGCACTGGGGGATGCTGCTCAGGTGTCAGAAGCCTCACCAGCTGAATGCTCAACAGTCAAAGCAACTGAGAGGATACTGAACAAATTAGAATCAAGGTTGGGGTTTATGACCAGTTGATCCTTGACCCTGAAAGAGGTGGGAGATTACCAAGCACGAGCGTCTATAAAAGATGTAATACATTGAACCGTGGTGACTGATGGCAAGGAAACAAATGCAAAAACAAATTAAATTCTGCCATTGTGTTGTCTCTGTTGACACACATAAATACTGTGTTTTAATAACACTACTTTTTTCATAAGCCATTCTGGTCTCTTCCATGAACTGTTTATTTTACCCTCTCTAGGCAGAAAGTCAGTATGCAACACCTTAGAAGTCAGGCTGTTCTAACAGTGGCATAATACAAAGTGCTCTGATGAAAAAAAAGTGGTGGATGGATATTGAATGCATTCAAAAAGCCAAATGGAATGCTGGTCTCAAGTGGACTAGAATACTAAACAGAAAACATTTAATTGTACACAGCTTTGGCCAGTCTTCTCTGTAGTACAGTACGCAGTTCTCGGAAATCATCTCAAGGGTACATCGGAGTTTTGACTATATCGAGAATTATTAGACAAATTCTGAGCTTAGCGGGAGCCACACTTGAGGGTGAGTTTGTGTAATCTGACTTGTATTTGTCCAGAGTATAAGACATTGCAGGGTGATTAGGTAGCTGCAGATTAATTATTTGTTTTTTGGGGAATCATAAATGAGTCATTAAATTAGACCTTGGTCATTTTGGAGTGAAATCATAGAAATGTACACCAGGAAATGTTATTTAGCCATGATATTTTTGCTGGCCAAATCAAAATGCTATCCTGGAAAATCCCATTTCCAATCTCTGACCAAAGCACCATGCCTTCAGTAAATTCAATTAATTCTATTGGGCAGGTTATGTCATTCTTATGCCCAACTCTAGATTTTTTTTTTTAATTTCAAAATATACTTTATTCAAAAATAAATATATACAATAAACCATTCAATAACTTTTCATCCTTTACATACGTTTCCATTATACTCAGTACATATCCGTATTTATAGCCACCCACGTGGCACTCCAGTAGTTCAGCTTAGCATATCATTGTTGAGGGGTATACTCCCCGCCCACCGACCCCTCCCACTCCCACGGGTGGAGAAACCTATACTGTGGTCCTTCCCCACCGGACCCTTGTGGTGGCTGCACCGAGTTTCAGTGCGTCCCTCAGCACGTACTCCTGCAGCCGAGAATGTGCCAGTCGGCAGCATTCTCCCACGGACATCTCCATGTGCTGGTAGATCATCAAGTTTCGGGCCGACCAAAGAGCGTCTTTCACCGAGTTGATGATCTGCCAGCAGCACCGGATGTTGGTCTCCGTGTGCGTCCCTGGGAACAGCCCGTAGATCAGACAGTCCTCTGTTACGCAGCTGCTGGGGATAAAACGTGTATGCCCAACTCTAGATACCAGAAAGAAACACACTACTCCGAGCTGTTATTGGAGATATTCCAAATGCCTTCTTCATCTCCCATTTCTACTTGTGTCACCACTTTCAAGTTACAATGTACCTATATCCCTATGCTGTTTTGCTCAAGGCTTCAAGAGATGTATGGCTATGGCACTTAAATACACCCATGAACAAAAGGATAAAGGTGTATTTGTAGAAATTTCACATTTCAAAGCTCCTAACAAATTAAGTACTTCTGAACTGTACCAATTGTAATGAGAAAACGTGCAGCCAATCCGTGCAGAATAAAATCCCACAAACAGCAGTAAGAGTAAAGTACAAAACTGGCTACTGATATTAGAGCACTAGTTCAAAGAGGCATAATCCACAATCTAATGGGTTTAGTACACTGGGCTAGGATAAATTCTTGGCAAGCCTGTTTCTACAAACTTGATTGAGGGATAAGTAATGCTCGAAATCTTGGGAAAACCATGTTCTTTCTTGGATAGTATTGTGGGATATTTTCATATACTTGAGACAAAGGCAGAGGGCAGAGTCCTGTGACACAAACAAAAGACATGACTCGCTTCAGAATATCATCTCCTCAAAGCTGCTCTGGAGTTTATTTAAATTTAACATTCAAGTTTCTGGAGCAGGCTTGAACCAAAAACCTGCTTCAAAAAAAACATGCTTCTACCAAGTCAATAATAATACTCTTGGCTGGTATTCAATTGCAATGCAAAGAGAACTGACAGCACTTAAGCAAAACCTCCACTCAAAACCAAGATAATTTAAAACTCAACAGTGGATATTTGTTATACAAAGATGCTTGTCTTTCTGCTCATTCAGAGGCCAACTTCCCAATTGCACACTAAAGGAAATTAGTAGGTAGGCTTTGTTTTCAAACTCTGAACACAATGATCCTTATCAGCCTGCTCTTCTATAAAACACCATGCCCTGACAATAAAGGTCAATGATCATCAAAAACATCAACCAATTCATGTCTCTTGGACACATCTCAGCAAAGGTAGAGAATGTTGATGAAATATATCACCAGCATCTTCTCTCATGTCAAAGTCCCCAACACCATAGCCTTAATTACATTCATTTAATTCCATTGGGCAAGCTATGTCCAACACCAGATAGCAGAGAGAAACACACTACTCTGAGCTGCAAGTGGAAAGCAGTTACCAGGTTACTGGAGGAAAAGTTCTGAACACCTCCTTAAGGAAATGGATTAACCACACTGAGTCCTGGAAAACACTGCCCCATAACTAAGGTAAAATGCAGCATGTGGAACGTCTTTATGAACCTCAGGCCCACATATCAGAAGCATAAGAAATTCAAGAAAAAAAAAGGAGCAGGTTACTCAGTTCTTCAAGCCTACCCCATTGTCCAAAGTGTACCCAAATAGTCTGCCCCAGCTTCATCCCATCTGTACCAGTCTCTCACATCACCCAATTCCCTAATCTTTCAAAAGAGAATCTACTTCCTCTTTAAGTGCTCTCAATGAGCTAACTTCCAGAAACTTCCGGGATAGAGAATTCCAAAGGTTCATCACCCTCATTGAAAAGATACAACACATTGCAGTTTTGAATTAATTCTTCCTGATATTTTTAAACTACGAGCCCTTGCTCAAGATTCTCCCATCAGTAAAAAAAATCTCAGCATCTACCCTGTCACAGCCCCCTTGGGGTCTTATGTTTTAGTAAGATCGCACCTTAAATTTGTTAAGCACAGAAGAATATAGAAAATAGTTAAAAAGTCCAAAAGTAGAAGATATTTGACACAGTGGCGTTTTAAATGGAATACCGAAGTAGATGGTGCTGAATGACAGAGTATTTGGCCAACAGGAAACAGTAATTAGGTCTTTTCTCTGTTTGGCAAGATGTAAAGTGTTTGCGTGCCAGGGAGAACGATGCTGCAGCTTCAACTTCTTAGCATTTATGTGAATGACCTGGACACAGCCACTGAATGTGCAGTTGCTAAATTTACTGATGGCACACATATTGGTTGACAAGTTACAAAGAAAACACAAGGCGAATACGAAGGTCTACAGATAGGTTACGTGAACGGACAGAGCTAGCCAATAGAAAATAATGTGGGTAAGTGTAAAACTGTCCATTTTTGCAGGGAAGAAAGCTTATTACAATAAAACTCAAATAAACCTTGGGAAATTGACAGTGTCAAACTAGCAGATTTTGTGGATTTTACTTGTTTATACTCAAACCCACAGTAATATAGCCAGTCAGGTGACCTTAAGAGGAGCAAGAGACAACAAGCACTCTTGACTTCTGTTGCGTGGTCAAGTGGTTAAGGCGTTCGTCTAGTGATTTGAAGGTCGCTAGTTCAAGCCTTAGCTGAGGCAGTGCGTGTGTCCTTGAGCAAGGCACTTAACCACACGTTGCTCTGCGACAACACCGGTGCCAAGCTGTATGGGTCCTAATGCCTTTCCCTTGGACAACATCGGTGGTGTGGAGAGGGGAGACTTGCAGCATAGACAACTGCTGGTCTTCCATATAAGCTTGCCCAGGTCTGCGCCCTGGAAACCTTCCAAGGCGCAAGTCCATGATCTCATGAGACTAACGGATGCCTATTACTATTATGACTTCTGTTCAGTCACAAAGTCACTCATGGTACTGGCCTGAACCCCAATATTTGCTGTACAACTAGCCCATAGCCCAGATTCCAGCCATGGCTACACATCAGATTGTTGGCTCTGGCCACACACTTCTGGTCCCTCGGCTCACACACTGGCCTGATGATGAAGTCAAGTGCTGGACCATCTGAACAAATCAGCGATTTACAATATTTAATTCAAAAGAACATTGCAGAAGGCTCCAAGTACACTCAGCATTTGATTAACAGAAGGCCAGTCCACAAATACAGCAAGTAATTAATAAAGTTAACATCACTGTTTATTTTTGGATAATCAAAACAGTACACAAGTTATAAAAACAAAAATCTGCAGATGCTGGAAACAAAATAGAGAATAATTGGAAATACTCAAGTCAGAAAGCATGAATAAAAAAGGAAACAGAGTTAACATTTCAAGTTGAAGATTTTTGGTCAGGTTTCTGTTGACTCTGCTACTCTTCCCACACACACAACCTGACCTGCTGAGCATTTTCTATTTCTATTTCAGGGAGACTACGCTTTGGTTATAAAAGGCATTGCTGAGACCACATAGGGGTACATGGGACAATGCCTGTCTCTTTATAGATGAATTGGAAATAGAGGTTTGAGACATTAACATTTCAAATAAGCAATATGTCCCGAGGAAAGATTTGACAGATTCGCCTTGTACCTTCCAGAGTGCAGAAAGCAAGTAGGAACTTGAGTAAAATCATTCAAGATCCCAAGGATCTTGTTAGGTTGGAAGTGAAGAGGTTATTTCATTTTGTGGAAGAATTTACAACTCGGGTTCCTGATTAAGAATAAGGGGTCATCCAATTAAGACACTAGGTGAAGGAAGTCTCAAGCCTCTGTAACTCTTCCTCAATGCACAATGGAAGTAAGAGTTTTTGAAAAATATTTTATGACACAGGCAAACAGATATTTGATGAGCAACGTGATGAAGCTTACTGTAGATTAATGAGAATGCAGAAAATGGCTGGACTGGAAGCTCAAGTCAGGCTTACAGTCTGAATAAAACCATACCCGAATGAGATCATCTAATGTGCCAATTTCTTCAATAGCAGACTACACTGTAATTCATAAGTCTGGTGGATGTTTGAACCCTGGACAGAAGAGGTAAGGGAAAGGGTTAAAGGGCAGGTAATACACTTCCTGTGTATATACATGAAGCTTTCACGGAAAGGGCAATAGATACTGAGAGTGATCACAGAGTGGAAAAGCTGGAAGTCAAAGAAAGGGAAGATCCATTTGACTGACAATTGATGATAAGATAAGCACAAGGGGAAACCTGGCTTGGTTCTAAAGAAGTTCCAAAACTAAGGTTAAGTCCTATTATTAGGCAAGGGTATAAAGGTTTAATGAGCTAGTGTTAAGAAAACATTCTCAAAGAGCCAAAAGGTTTCGTCCTTTACTTCTGTGCTTCAAAATAAAGTTAAGATGTGATCACATTTATTCAGTATTGACTCAAGGTGTCCTTATGACAGTCTGACAAAACAAAGAACTGATCAGTACCCCTTCACCACCACCCTCTTCCATCTGGCAGAACTTGTCCTCAATAATTTCTCCTTCGGACCTCCCACATTCTCCAGACTCGAGGTGCAGCCATGGGCCCCAGCTATGCTTGCCTTTCACTGGCTACGTAGAACAGTCCATGTTCCAAGCCTTCCCTGGTAATTCTCCCTAATTCTTCCTCCACTACATTGATGACTGCAATAGTGCTGCTTCATGCACCCATGCTGAGCTCGTCAATTTCATCAACTTTACCTCCAACTTCCAGCCTGCCCTTAAATTCACTTGGTCCATTTCTGACACCACCCTCCCTTTTCTTGATCTCTCCATCTCCATCTCTGGAGAAAAACTGTCGACAGATATCTTTTACAAACTACCAAGACCATGGCCATCTTGACCATATCTCTTCCCACCCTGTCTCCTGTAAACATGCTATCCCCTTTTCTCAGTTCCTTTGTCGTCACCACATCTGTTCTCAGGCTGAAGCTTTCCTTTCGAGGACATCAGCGATGTCCTCCTCCTTCAAGGAACAGAATTTCCTTTTGTCTACCATTGATGCTGCCCTCAAGTGCATCTTCTCCATTTCCCGGATATCTGCATTCACCACATCTTCCCGCCACCTTTACAGTGATAGAGTTCATCCTGTCCGAACCTTTCACCTCATGAGCCTCCGCATCCAGCACATCATTCTCCGCAACCTCCAAAGGGACCTTACTACCAAGTACAGCTTTACCCCCCTCCCCACTCTACACAGCGATTGCTCCCTCCATGATTCTCTTGAAAATTCATTCCCCCCCACTAACCTCCCTCCTGGCATTTATCCCTTCAAGCAGGCAAAGTGCTACACCTGCCCATCTACTTCCTCCCTCACCTCCATTCAGGGCCCCAAACAGTCCTTCCAGGTGAGGCAACATTTCATCTGCAAATCTGCTGGGGTTGTCTATTGAATCCTGTGCTCACGATGCGGCCTCCTCTACATTAGTGAAGACTTCATAAATTGGAAGGGTGTTTCATCAAGCCCCTCCACTCCATCTGCCAAAAGCAGAACTTCCCGGTGGCCAAACATTTTAATTCTGATTCCTATTCCTGCCTTGCAGCAACACCTTATATTGCATCCAACCTGATGCAACAAATATCCATTTCTTCTTCCAGTAAAAACAATTTCCCTCCCCCTCACCTCTGCTTCGCTTGCCTACTCTGGCCTCTTACCTCTTCTCACCTATCACCTCCCCATGATGCCCCTCCTCCTTTCCTTCACCCATGGTCCACTCTCCTCTCCTAACAAATTCCTTCATCTCCAGCCTTTTATCTTTCCCACCCACCTGGCTTCACCTAATACTTATAGCTTTCCTTCTTTCCCTCCCCCAACTTGTTATTCTGGCATCTTCCCCTTCCTTTCCAGTTGTGAAACGTTGACCGTTTGTTCATTTCCACAGATGCTACCTGCCCTGCTGTGTCCCTCCAGCATTTTGTGGGATTTCCAGCACTGCAGAATGTCTTGTGCTAGTGAACTGAGGAGTTAATTAGTAAACTAAGTATGAAGACATTCAAAATGCAGAAGTTGTATTCATGAAGCAGACAACTTAAGAGAAGAGTTTACATCCAATGTACTGCCGAGAAGGAACTGACAACAGAATTACTCTTTATCAGTAGCTTTGGGATATTTTTTCTTTTTGCAGTTTTGTCTTTGTTGAATTTTTTTTTTAAATGTGCCTTAATAAATATGTAAACACTATGAATCTATTTTTGATGAAAGAGGGGATGACTAATTTCCATAAATGCCTGTGCTCATTATGTTTGATCAGACTGAAGGAACTGAAATTTACAGTGAATAATATTGGGCATCTCAGAAACTGCTCCAGAAGCAACATGACAATCATTCCACACAGAATAAATTCCTCAAATAATAGAGATCATGGAGTCACTGATCTGTTGGTGATCATCAATCACGACAAACCAGCCCCAAAGAAACAGATATTCATAGTAAGCATCAATCACACCCACTGGACCCACAGCTGACATCAACTTTGCTCATCACAATTATCGCTGAATCCATTCCTATCACCTCCAGCTAAAGCAAATCAGATTCTAACTTGCTTCCTGAAAAAAATGTTACACAAAATTTTCAAGGATGTTGCCAGGACTTGAGGAGCTGAGTTATAGGAAAAGTTTGAAGAGATTAGAATTTTATTATCTGCAGTGCAGGAGAATGAGGGGTATACAAAATTATGAGGGGTACAGATAGAGGGCAGGCATTTTCCACTGAGGTTGGGTGAGACTAGAACTAGAGGTCACAGGTCAAGGACGAAAGGTAAAATAATTAAAGGGAATCTAAGGGGGTACCTCTTCACTCAGTGGGTGTTGAGAGTGTGGAACGTGCTCCCTGCCAAAGTGAAGTTTGAACAGGTACATAGATGGGAGGGGTACAGAGGGATATGGTCCAGATGCAGTCTGATGGGGCTACTGACATGGACTAGATGGGCAGAAGAGTCTATTTCTGTGCTGTCGTGCTCTATGACTCTTTTATTCTAATCCATCATCTTAAACCTGCACGACAAAAATCATTCCCCCACTCACTCTTATCAATGCCCTTCTGGAGGATGAAGGATTTGTTGGGTGAAAAGACACGAAATTGAGGTTGCTCTTGTGAATAATGCTTAGGGTAATTTTATAGAAGTTGTCATAAAGGTGAAAGTACTTTCCAGCTTGGTTAGTATCTTGTATTTTAAAACTGACCATGTGAAAGGCCAATTTATATATCAGCTCACAGGCTAAATGATCCTGAGAGAGCAACCAAACAACAGATTACTTGTGCAGCTGAGCTGCTATTAACTGTCAGAGTCACTTGGGGTCAGGGGTTTGTATAAATCTGGAAGTCGAGGCCCGAAGTGCTCCTTGGTCAAAGGCCAGCTATCTTGGAGACTGGGTCAGCAGGCACTGAGGAGACCAGTGATCCACAGGTGAGTCTCAAGACGCTGGTCCATAAAGGTGGAAGTGACGAGGGCTTGTGAACCCCCAGGCCACCAGGGTTGGAGGTCCATGTGAGTCCAGAGGTCAAAACCATGATCAGTCAATACCCAGAGATTGGCAAAGTCCAAAGGGAAAAGCCGAAGATCAAAGTCCAGAGTTCAGTGAGTCTAATGTAGAAAGCCTGAAGATTGAAGACTGAAGTTGGCAACTCAGAGGTAGAGGTCTATGAGCCTGGGGCAGGCACTAGGGGCTGGAGGTCTGATGTCTGCCAGTTTGAGAGTCCAGGGCCAAGAACTGGAGGCTGGAGGTGGTGTGAAGTGGGGATTATCTGTGTATATGGGGGGGGGGGGGTAAATGGGAGGGTGACTTGGTTTGCTATTGTTGTCTTGTTTAGTTCTGTTGTTGCTGCTTCTGCTTGTATTGTTCTGCTGAATATTGTGAGCATCCTGTACTGGCACTAAAATGTGTGCTGATATTCACTGATTGCCCCTGGCACATATTTGGGTTTGTTGGTTGTTAAAGCAAACGATACATTTCATTGTATGTTTCCATGTACATGCGATAAATAAATCTGAATTTCATACTTACATGTTCTCAATTAACAATCATAGTTAAAATACAAAATTCCAAGCAAGCTGGAAAATACTCAAAAGGATTAGCTGAAGATTCAGAACACATGCTTGGATCTGCTGGTTAGCTTAAGTACATTTCCTTCCATGCACATTTCAGATTGATCTGAAACACTGAAAACAGTTAGCAAACTAATAAGCCCCAGACCTTCAGTTACCTGTTGGCAACTGATTCCTTATCACCACAAAGCTACTGGAGTAGAAAAACTGGTTTCCAAGTTCAGTTAACTCAGCTTTGCCTTGGGTTGGATATGTTGATGGGTATAATTCATTGGCAATTAGATTTACCAACTCCTACCAGATCTGGAAAGTACTTTGTCAGCATAAACAGCCACTTCCATAAAGCAGGGTTTTTTTCTCCTTTTGAAAGGTGCATGAGCAATGTTATATTGTACCCACAACCTGCCTTGTTTAATGAACTTAAAACACCAAAATTATTGTAGAAAAGACACTGTAGAGAATTAATCATTTGTGCTTTACAGCAACACCATTAATTCCTAACCTGACAAAAATGTTTAAATATTTTAGGTGATACAGAAATCAATAAAAATCCAACTTTCTCTTGACTAAAGGTGTTATAAACAAACACAAAATCTTAAATGATGGAAATCTCTCTAATTCCGTTTACTTGACTGATCCTACTTGCTCTTACCATTCAAGGGAAATGTACCTCATTTGTGAGGTTTCATAAATAGACTGCAGAAACTGTGCTTCCTTCTCTTTGGAGCAGTAGATATTTGGTAGACCAGTGTCATGAAGCTTTCAGATAAACTAAAACTATTTTCAGTACCTGGGAAGTCAATATACTGACAGCAGAGATTCAGAGTGAAAAGCAAAAATAGCAATGTATGAGAGGAAGAAATTATTTAATATGAGGCATATTTAGAATTAGGCATATTCTGGCATCTTCACCCTTGCTTTTCAGTCCTTAAGAAGGATCTCAGCCTGAAACGTTGACTGTTTAGTCATTTCCATAGAGGTTGCCTGACCTGCTGAGTTCCTCCAGCATTTTGTCTGTTGCTGAGGTACACCATGCCCGATTTGCTTTGGAAATGGTTTCAGTAGAACCATCAATAAAGGATCAACAGATGGATGAGGGAAAAGGAATCCCAAGGATAAAGTGATGGGTTCAAAATGTAATTCTTCTGAAAACTGGGGCAGAATAGATGGGTTGGTGTCCTTTCTCATTCATAATTCTAAGTAAAATTAGCCAGAATAGTTCTTGTAAGAATTTGGGCAATCAGGCCAGCATATCAGACAGAAACACACTATCCCCATAGATCATATGCTGCTTTTAATTCCTGCTCTCTTTCAACCAACTGATTTCATAGAGTTGGGTCGGTTCCACTCTGCATTTCAGCCCAGCTGGTTCATGCTGACCAAGGTGCTCCATCCAAGCTCGTCCCATCTGCCACCATATGGAGCACAGCCTTCTAAATTTTTCCACTCGTATACCTGTCCAACTGTCTTTTAAAAGTTGTTATTGTACATGACTTCACCACTTCCTCAGGCAGCTCATTTCATATCTATTTCACCCTTTGTGTAAATAAGTTGACCTCAAGTTCCTATTTAATCTTTCCCTTCTCACCTTAAACCTATGTCCTCTGCTTCTTGATCGAAGGAAAAAGACCAAGACGCCAACCGTGTGGAAAAAAAACTGAGTGCATTCACCCTATCTATGCCACTCGTGATTTTATACACCTCTATAAGGACCTCAGTCTCCTATTCTTCAAAAAGTAAACTTCTGGACTGTCCAACCTCTCCCTATAACTCAATCCCTCAAGTCCTGGCAATATCCTTGCAAATCTTTTATGCTCCCTTTCTAGTTTAATAACATATTTCCCTTAATAGGCTGACCAAAACTGAATGCAATACACCAAGTGTGACCTCACCAGCATCCTGTACAACCACACTACGACCTCCCAACTTTTAAACTCAATCCCCTGAATGCCAAAAGCATTCTTCATGACCATCTCCCTGTGACTTCACTTTAAGGGGGCAATACACTTGTATTCCAAAAGTTCCTCTGTTCAAGAACACTCACCAGAGCCCTGCCATTTACTGTTGAAATCCTAACTGGATATGGCTTTCCAAAATGCAACATCCTGTACTTTTCCAAATTCAATTTCATTTGTCATTACCGGTTTGCCATTTACCAAATTTCCTTTGGTATAATATCTGAAGTCTCTATGACATGAGAGAGCAACACAATAGTGCAGCAGTTTTCACTGCTGCCTATTGGCTTCCAACACCAAGACAGATGGGAGAGGGAATCAGAAAATCAAAACTTTCAGTAGGAGAAAAATTCCTGAAAGGTCTGTGACAGAACTTCCTTGACCAGCCTAAGCTGCACTGGATGGAGGTCTGGAAATGAAATTGGACATGTTGTTTTGGGAAACTGATTGTTATGATATGTAGCATTTTTTTGAAAAAGGGTATGTTCATTCAGAGATACGAATGGTCAACTGGAAGAGAATAAGCCGAATAAATCAGGCCAAAGCTAATTGGAAATAATCGCCAGTAGCTATTAAAACAGAAGATGCGGGAGATTCACTGGTTATTGCTAGAATAGAAATGGCAGTGAATTTAACAATAACCCACAAGTCAGAACCAGCCAATCTACACTTCCTTCTCTATCCAAGACATGGCCATCAATTCTAGGTGCTCTAATTTTTCACCAACCTGCCATATGGGACTTCAAAAGCCTTCTGAAAATCTGAATACACAACATTCACCAATTCTAATGCATGTACAACACTAGATATATCCAATAGATTACTAACACAAGATTTCTCCGCCATAGATTCCTGCCAAATCTGCTGGTCTATTATTATTTTCTAAGAGTCTATACATATTCTTTATTAAAACTTCCAGCATATTTCTTACTACCAATGTATAATCTCAAATCCTAGTTCTCAATTTTATCTCCTGTTCCTTTCTTTCATAATGGACTCACATTTCTATCCTCCAGGATCCATTCAAAATCTATAGAATTTTAGAAGTTAAAGCATTAATAACCTGTGACACCAGTTCACTTACACCTCTGGGATTCACAGCTTTGGGATTTATCAGTTTTTAATACTTTCCTTATTTACACAAGAGCCTTGACTTTCTAGCTTTTCTATGAAGTTCTCTGAATATAAATAAAATGTTGTTAATAACAAGAGAATAAAAAGTAGCAGAGAAATTAAATCCCATCATCTCTCCACATATTTAAAAAGTCTTGAACATTTAAAAAAAAGTTGATCCTTGAGGATAACTGAATGTGGTCATAGACTGCTGAATTGACAGACATAGAAGAAAACTGAACTGATGAACAAAAAAATGTAACATATAGTAAACAGCACAATATTACAGATCAGGGAAATCACAGAAAAAGTCATTCAATGGGTGGCTAAAAGACAAACTCCGGCCTAATCCCACTTCCCGTTCTTAGGTCTATTGCCTTACAGATCACAACAGGCATTTTTTTTAATATGTATGTGGTGTGCTTCAATCTCTACCACCCTCTCAGATAGCCAGTTCCAGACCTCCACCACCACCTGAGGTAAACATTTTATCATCTCTTTAACCCTTCTACCCATTACTTAAAACATGATGCAGACACACCGGCCTGGCAATCAGTCCATATCTTTAGAAATGAGGACACGCTGACGTGACTGTCAGACAAAATCCCTCCATTTCATATAGAGATGGCACTGATCTCTATTTTAAATACCAGCTTCTTTCCCAGGATTAAGGCATGCTAGGAGACTTCAAAATAGGACAATTCCACCCACCAGCCCAAGTCACTCCATTCTCAATGGGCAACTGACTTTGATGTGACTTTAAATTCAGAAGTCACAGTCTGATACTAACAAAAGACGGAAGACTAAATGCCATTAGAGACACGTACTCTTCAGAAGCCAAATACATTTTTAAGTACTAATTGTACTCATCCTTGATCTACCTGGCTCTGAAATTACAGATCATGCTGTCCTCCACAGCCAAACATGGTGCTATGAAGTCCCATTATAAGCTATCAAACCTATTCTGGAATCTATCCCATACAGCACAACAGTAATGCCACATAACACATCAATGAAACAGATGGGCTTTCAATTCCAGATTATTTAATTAACCAAGTATACATTCCACATTTGTAATAACAGAATTTCAACTCTACCTGTGGATTGTTAATCCTCATGTCTGGATTACTTACTGATCTGGTAATTTAACCACAACACCATAACTGGAACAACAAATTATCCTTTTTTTTTAAAAAGGAAGATAAAAGGAGTACAAAGGTAATTGTAAATTGTTATAAATCACTGGTTAGTCTTCAGTGGAGGTAATTTGTCCAGTTAGGATATCAACATCTCCTAAAAGACACTGAGGAGATGTATCAAAATAGACAAGGGGGAGAGAATAGGTTTGATTGTTCTTCTTGGAAAGCGAAGGATAGGGATTAAATAGCAGTGTTCAGCGTATGGAAGAGTCTCGATTAATTCAATGGTGAAAACAGAAGTCAGAATACAAATTTAAGATAATTGGCAAGAGAAGTAGAATGGGCTAATTCATTTTACAGCTGGTCATAATCTGATAGAACATTCCACAGTAATTTTAAAAAGGGAATTGGAAGTATACTTGAAAATACAAGTGCATTCTAGTATGAAATAAGTTGGCATTTCAAAATATCTTGAACGTAATGAAAATGAAAAAATAGAAAAACATATGCATACGTACACTATCAACAATATTAGTTTTAATAAAACCAGCATTATAGAATGCAGAAGCACAGATTTGCTATTTTAATCTTTGTATTTAAAATGAGATGTTTTATAAAAGTGATCCCTATTTTACCTGATCCCATTATATTCAGAAATTTTAACACCACTAGTTCACTTACCACTCTTAATTCGAAGTACACCCAAACAGCCATATGCATCCATTATTTTCTCATAACGTTCCTTCGCAACCTCCTTCTCTACTGACGCTGAAACAAAACCAAACATTCCCATTACACAAATGACGTGGGATCTAATTGGAATTTAAATAGTGGTTAAGTAATGAAAGAGCTTTAACATCCACTAAAACAGTGGTCCCCAACCACCAGGCCTCGAGCATGTGCTATTGGGCCGCGAGGAAACGATATGATTTGGCGATATGAAACTATATGAGTCAGCTGCACCTTTTCTCATTCCCTGTCACACTCACTGTTGAACTTGAACACTACCCCCCCACCCCCCGGTCCACAACAATATTGTCAATATTAAACCGGCCCATGGTGCGCAAAAGGTTGGGGACCCCTGCACTAAAGGCAACTCAAAACAAATATAAATTACACAGACATAAAAGTTGCTGGTGAACGCAGCAGGCCAGGCAGCATCTGTAGGAAGAGGTGCAGTCGACGTTTCAGGCCGAGACCCTTCATCAGGACTAACTGAAGGAAGAGTGAGTAAGGGATTTGAAAGTTGGAGGGGGAGGGGGAGATCCAAAATGATAGGAGAAGACAGGAGGGAGAGGGATGGAGCCAAGAGCTGGACAGGTAATAGACATCTGCAGAATTCCTGTTGTTTGTGTTTATAAATTGCACAGTCCATGTTGCCATGCGCTTAATATGATCTGCTTCATAACTCCATCCCCTCTCCCTTCAAGCTTTAAACTGTTAACATTTCTTACCCTCTAGCTCTCGGTACCAATCACAGAACAGTGGACTTACTCGTGTGTTGCTTCTGGTAATACCACTGCTAAACTCCTCATGGCAAGTTGTGATTTCTATGAACACAGCATTTAATATCTTCCGCAACACATACAAAATGCTGGAGGAACTCAGCAGGTCAAGGCAGTATCAATGGAGGAAAATGAACAGTTGCTGTCTAGAGCTGAGACCATTCAGCAGGATTTGAAAGAAAGGGGGTAGAAGCTGGAATAAAAAGATAGGGGGAGGAACAGATGCACAAACTGGCAGGTGATAGGTGAGTACAGGTGAGGAAGAAGGTAAGTGGGTAGGGGAAGGGGGGATGAAAGTGAATAAAATGAGAATCTAGGAGGTGATGTGGAAGAGGCAAAAGGGTGAATAAGGAATCTGTTAAGAGAGGACAAGTGACCATAGAATAGAGAAGCAGCTGGTAAGTAAAATGGTGATGGACAGGTAACAAGGTTTGGGGAAGAGGGGTGAGAAGGCACAGGAAATCAAAGAAAACGGAGAGAAATGGTTATTCCCCTTCTTTTCCCTTATTTCGGTGGCCCTATCACCCCTCCGCTTCCCCTCCTCCATCGATCACCTTTCTTTGGTTCCCCTCCTTTTATTCTATGATCTACTATCTTATCCGATTCCCTCTACGGCCCTTTCCATCTTGTTCAGCACCTATCATCTCTTAGCTTCACACATCATTCCCATTTTCCTGCTCATCTGGACTCACCTGTTACTGCCAGCTTGCCTCCCCTTCCCCACTTCCTTTATGCTGGCTTCTGTCCCTTTCTTTCCAGTCCTGGTGAAGGGCCTCAGCCTGAAACATTGACTGTTTATCTCCCCTCCTAGGTGCTGCCGACCTGCTGAGTTTCTCCAGCATTTTGTTTGTTAGTCAAGATTTCCAGCATTCACAGAATCCCTTAGATCTCATATCTTCTCCCATTACTGGTAGGTTACTTTTCTTTCAGACCTAGTCACGGTGTGTTTGCCATGGCTAAAAACATATTTACGTAAAACTGTGTAGCACAGTACGAGCCCTTCAGCCCACAACATTGTGCCGAACTAGATCAGCCTGTTCCACAATCAGTCTAATCCTTTCCACCTTCAGTCTATACCCTTTCATTTTTATTACATCCATGTATCTCTACCACCACCCCCCGCAGTGGATGTCAGGCACCCTACCACACTCTGTACAAAAACAAACCTACACAGAACCTTGAAACAACCTTTTTCATTCTTGCAGACTGAACTGAACCAGACCAGAAATTTGCAGAGGCAACAGTTAATCTATGACAGCATGTCCCAATGTCAAGTCCTGCAAGAAGTTCTCCCATTCACCTTGAACTGACCTTTGAGATGTATCAGTGAAAATATTTTTATGAAGAGAATACTTCAGCCTGTCTAATTAAATTAAGCTCCCATCAATGCAGCATCCTTCAATTCACATCAGTTTACATGGTCAGAACAAAAACTACACTAAATTACTGTTACAGAAACATAGAAATTATAGAACATATAATTCTGTATATGTTGCGAATCACTACAATGGGGATCTGTTAACAGTGACATCCAATATTAATGAGCACTGCTAAAAAGTGAATAACCTGTATCAGTGTATTCATGGCTGAATATCATACACTAGAACATAAAACAGTTAAAATTACTACCTAAACTATTTATCCTGTAAATCAAAAAAAAAACAAACTGTTGGGAGAACTTAGCAGGATAGGCAGCATCTGGAAAGAAATTGTCAATACCCCTTACTTTCCAATCCTCATAAAGGGTCTAGGCCCAAAACATTGTTTATTCCTTTGCACAGATGTCTGACCTGCTGAGTTCCTCCAGCATTTTGCATATGTTATTCTGGATTCCAGCATCTGCAGATGTTGCTTGACCGGGTGAATTCCTGAATTTTATTTGCTCCAAATTCCAGTATCTGCAGTCTCTTGTAGCACTAATAATCTCCTGCATAGGAGATTCCTGCCCAATCAAACCATTTTGTGGAACTTCAAGGCCATTGTTTTCATCATTCCTTAAGATTTCAAAAACAAATACACCTTTGGATACATGTATAAACCTACCTCTCTTGTTTGGACAATGTCTGCTCTAACCGAACTATTAATAACATAACTGTCAAAAATATAGCATCCAATACAGGATTATCAAATGCAGGTGACAATTTCAAAACAACACCACACAGGATAATTAAAAGGCATCCTTGAGATGCAAAACCAACATCTACTTCTTCAGATGAATATTAAAACCACAAACAAACAGAAGGTTATTAGGTATGTAGGCTGGGAGAACGAGTTTGCTTTTTTTTCTAAACCAAATATGATTTTAAAATTTTAGAAGTACTTATGTCAGGGAACATGGAAGGCATTCACTCCACTCTCATTGAACATTAACCAAACTGCATCCCACTGCAAAGCAACCTAAATAATGTGACATTAATTCAATTTAGGTCTATAAGGCATTAACTAATGGAAGCATATACAGAATTGTACTTCCCTGCAAATGACTCAACAAGGCAAATTAAAAAATTGGTACAATTGTACTTTATTATTAATCAACTGTACTTACATCTATACTTCAAGGAGAAAATCAGTACATATTGCAAAGAATTATAGGATATTAATGTTAGTGGGTTCATGTATTTGCAATATTCGGTATGTCATTATTATTTCACAATTGCCTCGACTGTACTTCATCTTCCATCCCCCTGTCGAATCTGTGTGTCCCTTTGCAATTGGCTCACAGCCTGCTTTCTCCCCTCGCTTTGCACTGTCAGAACCCTTGTGGACAAGTTTAACTGACTTGTGTAATTAGATGAAGACAACCCCTCTTGAGCAAATAGACTTGCGGACTAAAACCATACACAGTCTTACATTTCAGACTTCACTCCCTGCCATTTGTATAAAAGTCAACATCACTTTGTTAGCTAGTTGCTTGCAGTTGCGTGATGTATGCTGTGGTGCGGTGGAAATTCCCTTCATACGAAATAAATTGCCTTCGTTACAATCCTATTTACTTTTCTCCATGAATATCTTGGTCCCACCAATATAGTTAAAAAGCAGTCCAATCGCAAAACCATACTGGCCAGAACCTTAATGTCAGGGCCCAGTGAAATGCAACCTCTCCTTCCGAATATTTACCTCCGATAATTTGCACGGCAGTCGAAAACTAATCAGGTTATTGCCACGACATCCTGTTTCCCAATTTAGTACCCAATTTCGGCTAATGCTCATGCCCTCCCACATACACGCAACCTGAATATCCGCGCAGAAGACTGATAAAAAGTATATTTTGCAAAGATTTCTGCATTAACCAATGCCGGCAAGGTGAAAGTGTTTGAAGGGAAAGATACAAATTTGTCAATACCAGTATTTTGTTTGAGTTCGATTTTTTAATATCACATCACTAAACCAGGGCTCAGTTTACAGAACAGACAGATTTCCCCTTCTACCTGGATTAACTGGAGCGCCCAGAAGCACTCCCCCCCCCCACCTGCTTTTTGCGTGTTCCTAGGGCTAAACTGAACCGGGTAAGTCCCAAGGGTGCACCCTATTGCCACCCCGGAAACGCGGGCGACTACTCACACACGACGGCTACCGCACCCGCCTTGAACAGCAGGCAATCCTGGCGATTCCTAGAGCCCAGCAGCACGCTACAGAAACCGGGCTCCCGCTTCTCAAACACTCGAAACCCTTTGGTCAAAGCCATGGCTGAGCTCGAGAGAAACACTGGTCAGAGTGCGGCGCGTTTCCTAAGTCTGGCTTCCATTTACGCAGCGGCTCGCCACCTACGGTTCAATCTCCCCGGAAACTTTGCCGCAAAACCGACCACTCCCGCTACCCAGCCCAAAGCTCTCCTTCCGCCCTGTCCAAGGTGGATCAGTCTCGGGCAGCACAGCCAATAGCAGGTACGGAGCCAAGAACTCGTTCAACTTTCACTTGGGCGGGAGCGCCATCGAGAGGTTGTAAACGAAGAGGCAACTGCAGTCACGCAGGGGCTCCGCAATGATATGGCCTTTGATGGGGAGGGTGGAGACAGTGGTCCAGAAGAAATAGCCGAGCTGGGTTGGACTCTGGCACTCCGCGTTCTTGTGGTAAGCAAGTGAGTAGTGGTCCAAGTTAACTATAGAGGAGACAGGGACAACACTCTATGGGCTGTTAAGTTGAGGGTGAAGGTGACCATGGAGTTTATATCCCAGACATGCCCCGACTTAAATGGGCAAACTTTGTCTCAAAGGGTTACTGGTCCGATAGATTTTTAATTTGGATACCGAAATAACTCCAATATTCTTCTTCAAATTGATGTTTTGGGGATCTTTTACATGTACGCGAGGGAAAGTTTGGCACAATTAACTCAAGCAGTCTTATTTTAAAGAAACTAAATATTCAACAAATTGGTAAGGCTGGCTATTGTGTGGTTAAGAAAGCAAGAAAAAAATGTTCGATTTTGTTTTATTTCATGTTTTCAAAACAAACAGTATCTGACTTTCAGAGAATGACTGTGGTACAGTACTTCAATGGGGCTTGAACTGACTGGGGAAGGGCGTTTAAATGGGGGGGAAAGAGGGTTGGAGATAACAGTTAATGCCTCCCTGTGTACCTCACCAAAATTGGGCTCCACCAGTTCCTTTCCTTCCACCTTAAACCCACCGACCTCTATTTTCTAACTCCACCCTTCCTTGCCAACCTGGTTCCTTTGCACATTATCTTCCAGCCCTCTTCAGTCCACCAATCACTTACCGACTCCAGTCTCATCACTCCCCCTCTTTATGCTGACTGTCTTTCTCTCCATGCCTGATGAATGACCTTGACCCAGAATGCTGATAATTAAATCAGCAGCGGTAATGTGTGAAGACACAAGAGACTACAGATGCTAGAATGTGGACCAAAACTAAACCGCGGCAAGAACTCAAGGGATCATGCAGCATATGTGGAGGCAAAAGAACAGTTGGTGTATCAAGTCAAGACCTTGCATCCAATTCAGTTCCAAATATCTGACCATTTTAAAAAAACTCAGCATTCTACCAAAGAGAATAAACTCTCATTCTTCCATATAGTATGCTATCTGTCCTGTTAGTGTTCATTCAATCAACTTCCCTCTATCACTGCTGTTTGCAACTTATCACAATTTACAATTTCAGTCAGTTTTGCATCATCAGTGCCTTGGAAACATCACATTTGATCTTCTCATCCAAATCCTTGCTGTCATGGATTAGTTTGGGTCCAATCATAGTAACAGACAACCAGTCTGAGAAGGACCTGTTCATGCAACACACATCAAAGTTGCAGGCCAGGCAGCATCTCTAGGAAGAGGTACAGTCGACGTTTCAGGCCAAGACCCTTCGTCAGGAAGAGTTAGTAAGAGATTTGAAAATGCAAACAACAGGAATTCTGCAGATGCTGGAAATTCAAGCAACACACGCTTTCTATTTTCTGAGGGTCCATGTTGTATGCATAAATCCATGTTCACTTAGCACAATTATCGTATGGAAAGGGGTACTGTAGAACAAAGGCATCTGGCAATACAGATCCAGTGGCATCACATGTAGAAAGAGTCATAAAGAAAGTTTTTGACACATTGCCCTTCTATAAATTGAAGTACTGGTCAACCTTCACTAATCTGACTACCTGTAATCCGGTTCCTTTGATAATCTGGCACTGATTATGCTTAATGTGATCCTTCTGTAATTCGGCATTTTCACTAATCCGGCACTCCTCAGGTCCCAATGGTGCCGGATTAGTGAAGGTCAACCTGACTGAGTACAGGAGATGTGATGTTATGTTGACATTGGAGAGGCCTAATATGGAGTATTGTGTGCAGTTTTGGTCACCCACCTACAGGAAAGATGCAAATAAGGTTGAAAGAGTACAGAGAAAATTTACAAGGATGTTGCCAGGACTGGAGGCCTGAGTTTTGAGGAAAGATTGAATAAGTTAGGACTTTATTCCTTGGAATGTTGAAGACTAAAGGGGAGATTTTATAGAGGTATACAAAATTATGATGCATACAGATATGCTAACTGTAAGCAGGCTTTTTCCACTGAGGTTGTGTGGGACTACAACTAGAGGTCATGGGTTAAGGGTGAAAGATGAAACATGAGGGGAAACTTCTTCACTCAGAGGGCCGTAAAACTGTGGAATGAGTTGCCTGAGCAAGTGGTGCATGTGAGCTTGATTTCAACATTTAAGATAAGTTTGGATAGGTACATGGATGGTAGGGGCATTGAGGGCTATGGTACTTGTACAGGTCAATGGGGGTAGGTAGTTTAAATGGTTAAGCATAGACTAGATGGGCTGAGGGGCCTGTTTCTGTGCTGTACTTTTCTATGACTCAATGACAATCGTATATCTTGGTACCACATCCTTAGGTGCCAGCATTTTCCCACCTATGTTTTTCCCACCTACAAAACAATTTTCCACGTTTTCTGTCTCTCTCATTTCTTAATAGTGTGGTCATATTTACCACTTTCCAGTCTGCAGGAACCATTGCAGAATCATTTGTATTTTGGAAGGTGATAACCAGAACATCCACTTTCTCCATAGCCAGCTGTTTCAAAACACTGGAATGTAGACTGTGAGGTCTAAATTTGTCAAGATTTCTAGTTGTAATTCTGTGACGACAAACAAACACAAAGTATTTAATTTCACTGTTATCTCCTTAATCCACATTATAAATTCTGCAGTCTCCACCTGCAAGAAATTCACATTTGCCTTGCTAATCTTTTTACAAACCAGTAGATATTCTTTGGTTTGAAAAAAGGAAAACAAAGTTTGTTTTTAGCTTACTCAAAACTTTTAGTTTACTTTACTCTCATACCCTACTTCACACTTGTTTATGTTTTGGTAATTCTTTATTGAATTGTAAAATGTTGACAACCCTTAAACTTGTTACTTTTTTCCCAGCACAATAGTAGTTCTAAATTTGCCTCCTCCCTCAATGGTTCAGTACTCTAATGTGGAAATCTACCAGGGATACATTCCAGGAATTTATCCCCTATATTGTTAGAACTATTGCTCTCTTTCAGATGCAGATCTGCACTTGAAAGAAATTCATCTACAAAAAGCTTTGGTTTAACGAGTGTATTTCTCAGGCTGGCTAGATCTATCATTTCTAAATTGATGTTTACTTTACATTTAATTTTAAATTGCACTCCATAGAATTGCTTTGAGTGAAAGCAGTTTGATATGAATCGATGTGAAAAAGAAGAGCAAGGCGTAAGATATCTAACATTAGTGCCTCTCCAAAGCACTGAAACACAAACTACACCCTACTGGTTCAGATCAACAGGAATGCTTGACATCACATTCCCAAAATAGTTATTCTGTTTTGAGCTCCTTCATGGCAATAAGGAGAGAAGAAAATTTTCAAGGATATTCTCAATGTTTTCTTACAAGAAAGAGGCAACCTCACTGACCCGTGGAAGTCTTTGGCCACTGGCTATTCAAAATGGAGTATGCAGGACATTGAGAATCTTAAATCCACTCACCAGGAGCATGAAGAAGCCCAGTTAAATGACCTCCCAAACCACTTCATCAAACAGCACCTGGCCCACCTGCGGGAATGTCTGTGTCTCAATAACAACTTCATTGGAACAGTATTGGAAAATCTGTTCTTAAAGAAAAAACTTAATTAGAACATTTGCTTTGCAGATGTGAATAGGCAAATAAGGGCTTTTATTTTCAAATCATCTTTACTAGTTGGATACTTTCACAGTCCTTTGAAACTAATGAGTTACTGTTGTGAAGGGTATCCATGTCAGCACCTGTGGTTGACAACTTGGAAATTACACCAGGAATAAACGGTGCAACAGATGACCAGCTTTTTAACTGATGTCATTTGAGATGCAAATAGTGCTAGTTCTGTTTAAGATTGCTTCACAGTAAATTTATTGTTTATTTAACCAATGGGATTTCAGTTCATTTGGGGTTTTGGTTCAACATCTCATCTGTAGGAAATGCGTTCACTGACTAAATTTCCATTAGCTGACTTTTTTTTGTTCAGTCCTTTAACCATTTTTCTTCAAATAGAACCACAGACAATTTAGATAGATTTAGATTTTACAGCATCTCTGAAAATTGCAAACCTACAAAACAGAATATTCTCAGTGTTTTCAGAAATACAGTGTTATGTGAAGTACATTTCAAGGTAAAATTTAATTGTCATTCAAATCTACATGAGTACAGCCAACTGGAAGAGTGTTCATCCAAGATACTAAACACAGTACCAACTGTACACAACACATAGCACATATAGTTACGATAGCAGAAAAACATAGTCACAAAAAAATAACAATTTAACCCAAGATTGATGTTACATGGTATGTTGTTCTGGTCCTGCTTGTCTTCCACCAAGTGAACACTGAAGGGCAGCACTGACAGAAACGGCCAGTCCCCAACCCTGTATGGATTCCAATGCACCCACAGGCGCCTCTGCTCTTATCCACGCTGCCTCAGTGTCTCCTCTCCTGGCTGGCTTCAGCAGGTAACACCGTGGCATAAAGGCCTGGTCCACACAACAACCAAGGCAATGAGGCTCCGCTGCTGTGGGTCGCAGAATGTAGTATTTTGAACTACAAAGAACACATTTAATAATGTCATCAAGAACACATCTGTAGCTTTTTTGAGGAAATTACAAGTAGGCTAGACGAGGGAGATGCAGTGGATGTTGTATATTTGGATTTTCAGAAGGCCTTTGACAAGGTGCCACACATGAGGCTACTTAACAAGATAAGAGCCCATGGAATTACGGGAAAGTTATATATGTGGATAGAGTGTTGGTTGATTGGCAGGAAACAGAGAGTGGGAATAAAGGGATCCTATTCTGGTTGGCTGCCGATTACCAGTGGTATTCCACAGGGGTCCGTGTTGGGGCCGCTTCTTTTTACATTGTACATCAACGGTTTGGATTATGGAATAGATGGCTTTGTGGCTAAGTTTGCTGACGATACGAAGATAGGTGGAGGGGTTGGTAGTGCTGAGGAAACGGAGGGTCTGCAGAGAGACTTGGATAGATTGGAAGAATGGGCAAAGAAATGGCAAATGAAATACAATGTTGGAAAGTGTATGGTTATGCACTTTGGCAGAAGGAATAAACGGGCAGATTATTATTTAAATGGGTAGAGAATTCAAAGTTCTGAGATGCAACAGGACTTGGGAGTCCTCGTACAGGATACCCTTAAGGTTAACCTCCAGGTTGAGTCGGTGGTGAGGAAGGCAAATGCAATGTTGGCATTCATTTCTAGAGGAATAGAGTATAGGAGGAGGGATGTGATGTTGAGGCTCTATAAGGTGCTGGTGAGACCTCACTTGGAGTACTGTGGGCAGTTTTGGTCTCCTTATTTAAGAAAGGATGTGCTGACGTTGGAGAGGGTACAGAGAAGATTCACTAGACTGATTCCGGGAATGAGAGGGTTAACATATGAGGAACGTTTGTCCGCTCTTGGACTGTATTCCTTGGAGTTTAGAAGAATGAGGGGAGACCTCATAGAAACATTTCGAATGTTGAAAGGCATAGACAGAGTGGGTGTGGCAAAGTTGTTTCCCATGATGGGGGAGTCTAGTACGAGAGGGCATGACTTAAGGATTGAAGGGTGCCCATTCAGAACAGAGATGCGAAGAAATTTTTTTAGCCAGAGGGTGGTGAACCCGTAGAATTTGTTGCCACGGGCAGCAGTGGAGGCCAAGTCATTGGGTGTATTTAAGGCAGAGATTGATAGGTATCTGAGTAGCCAGAGCATCAAAGGTTATGGTGAGAAGGCGGGGAAGTGGGACTAAATGGGAGAATGGATCAGCTCATGATAAAATGGCGGAACAGACTCGATGGGCCGAATGGCCGACTTCTGCTCCTTTGTCTTATGGTCTTATGGTTTAATCAGCAACGTCATTGTAACAATGTGTTTGAAGTGGACTTTCAACCTGCCGTGTGACACTGCAGAAGCAGAAACCTATTCCAATCTCAAGCAAACAATTTCCAACCCAGTTCTTACACACAAGCTTCTTAGCTAACCTCGCACCCTGGAAATAGTCCTGATGAAGGGACTCAGCCTAAAACATCAACAGTTTATTCGTTTCCATAGATGCTGCATGAACTGCTGAGTTCCTTCAGCATGTTGTCTGTGTTGCCCGGGAATAGGTGCTGTTACAGTGGGTTTAAATCAGCATCCCATTTTTAATAATTTAGTCCCACTCCTTTCCCTCAGCCTCTATTATCTATGCCACTGCATGTTAAAATAACCCACATTGTCTTTAGATATACCCTGAGGATATAATTAGGCTCATTTATAATGGAGCATTGTATTCTTCAAATATATATGAGCACTTATTATCTTGATCCTACACATGTAGAATAGTTAATTAGACCAGATGAAGAGAGTATCTAGCAACTTAAGTGGTTCTGATGCACCACACATTAATACCCTCACGAGGAAAACCATAAAAATAATGTTATGTCAAAGTTCAATGTAAAATATAATTTAGTATAATGTACATCATATACTATTTTCACATTAACTGGCAATTAAACCTGCAGTTTGCTTTAGAGGAGAATGTCTTGTGTTTTTAGACAAATTCTAACCATTAACTTTGAATTTGGGCAATGGATCATTGGTTTGTCAAAAAAAATGAGAAGCTCATTGCAAATGCTGAGACGTTGTAGATTCTCAAACAATAAAAAATGATACGAAGAATTCAGAAAGGTGGGATTGGAATCCTCGTGATCAACAACATTGGTATCAGCTACAATTGAACTAATCATAATTATATATTCATATCCAAATCATTAATGTACATAACAACAATCATCCCAGAATTGCTCCCTGTAAAACACCACTTTGTCTTTAGAAATAATTGTCCACCATCACCCTTCATCTCTCATTACCAAGTTAATTTTGGATCCAATTTACCAACTCTTCCAAGATCTGATCAGCTTGTTGATGGGTTTCTTATGTTGCAGCCTTGCTGAAATCCAAGCAGACTATATCAATGGCAATGTTCTCAGCAATAGATTCTGGTGCCTCCTGGAAAATGATAAAATTCATCAAGTATGAGTTTCCTCTCATAAAGGCATGCTGACTTTCTTTGATTAATCGCTGCATTTCCAAATGTAGTTTGATCCTATCCCTAATATATATATATATTTAATAACTTCCCTACCATTCATATTAAATAGTCCTATAACTACCTGGCCTAACATTGCTACCTTTCTTAAAAAAATAAACATTTGGTGTCCTCTAGTCATATATCAAGTGGCGATTTAATAGTCTTTACTATGGCCCTACAAATGCCTGGGATACACCTAACCTGGATTGTCAACCTTAACGCCCACTAAGGTTTACCCACTTGCTTTTTATTGATAACTTGCTGGACTTTCATTGAGCCCTTTCTGAATTCTCCAAATACAATGTCATTTTCTTTTGTGAATACCGATGAGAAGTTTTCATTTAGGAGCTCATCTAAATCCAAATTGGACAGCCACTTTTAACCCACATTTTTTTTCAAGGTTACCCTCTTGCTATTACTGTACCTATAAAATGCCTGGAGATTTTCCTTGACCTTGTGTGCCCCATCTTTTTTTCTCCTAACTTTTCAAATGCCACCAGCCCGTGTTGCCACTCCTGTACTTCCCATATTTTGTTTGATATACCTGTTGCATGCTTCCTTCTTTATAAAATGCTTGATATCCCTTGACAGCAGGAGTTCCTTGGATTTGCTTTCCTTACCTTTCAACTTTACAGGAATATGTTGGCCCCAAATTCACATTATTTTCCCTTTGAATGGCTTTCATTGCAATTCCATTGCTATCAAGTCTCCTAACATTGTTGCCCTTGGACTTTTGCTCCTCCTACATCTACCCATGAACCATCTTTAATCGTGACTTTCTGTAGACTCCTCAGAGGTACATTCACCCATTATTTCCCAACAAGAAGGAACTATTTTGGAGTGAGATACAGTCCAAAATTCCAACCTTCTTCCACCTGGGTCACATTTCTTTGACTGTCTTTCCTTCAGCTGCAGGGTAACCACCTCCTATGAACCTAACTTTCAGATTTGTGAATGCTCAATAGCATAGTATCTCGGATCAGCATCCAAGCTGATCATCCCACAGCTGCAGTCATCCGGACTGCAAGGAGAAACTTGGCATTCCCACATGCTGCAAGTTGTACAATACACAGAACTGAGCTCACCTGCCAAATTAATTTAGAAAGAGCCTCTTAAAATACTATCCAATCTCTGTACTCACATTTTATTTAACAAGGATACTTATTGACCACCCCCCATGACTAAGCCAATGTTACACTCTCCAACCAAAAGCAGTGTTGAGAAATTTCCATAGACCCTCCAACTGAAGCTCCCTCGGTCATCTTTGCCTATGCTCTGCAACCTCAACACACCAAGAATTGCTATGAAAATTCACATTGTGGTTTGGTCTTCAAATCAATGTAGGGTTGGAAGTGAAATGTAATTCATTTGTGGTGTTCAAAAGGGAACTAGATAATATCTAAAAGCTAGAGGTTTTTTTTAGAGCAATAGGAGGTACAATTAGCTAAATTGTTCTTACATTGAGCTTGTATGACAGGCCAAATGGTCTCCTTGCATGTTGTAACCATTGTGATTTAAGGCATTGGCTCTCAGTTTTAATGCCAGTGATATTCTTTAGAAATGCAGTGTCTATTGCAGTGTAGGAAATGTGACAGCCAATACTATATCCGGGAGTTTACATTGTTAATCAGAAACTCAAGTAAGCCAGTCACTTAAATATCAGTCATTTAAAGGCCAGAGGCTGGGTATCCTGTGACAAAGGAATTGTCCTCTGACAGACATTTGCCACCATATACAAGTCAGAAGCCAGAAGCATGATGGAATACTCTCTAATGCCAGGAATGAACACAAATCCAAAAACACTCAAGCATAACACCAATCGGAATAATGGAGCCTAAATAATTGGTACCTGATTCACTATTTTAAACTTTCAATCCATGTCAGAAAAGGTCACAATTAAGAAATGTATCACTGGCACTTCATCATCACTGTCTAAGTCCTAGACCTCTCTGCATAACAGCATCATCGGTGCACCTACATCGAGACTGGAAAGGCTCAATAATGTAGTTCATCGCTATTAGGAATAGACGATAAACTTTGGTCTTGCCAGAGATGCCCAGTTCCTGACAATATGAACTCATTTCCAGAATCTGTTAAAGTTTGACATTTCCAATGACAGTTAAGGGAAAACCTGGAAAAAGATTAAGTATGCATAATTTTTGCAAAACAATTGCTTCTAATTTTTTTGGCATCTTTAATATGTAATGTCTAAAGGTGCTTCACAAGAGTATTATCAGTCACCTTTTCCAAAGGAGATAAGGAAAGAGTGAAATTTAGTCAAAGAGATATTAGCGTGTGTCTAAAAGGAGGAAATGGAAATAGGAAGGAAATGGTAGAAATTAACGACTTTGAAACAGAAGAAGCTGCTGCCAACAGAAGAGTAATAATATGCAGGATAACCAGGAGGACAGAATTAATGGGACACAATGTTGGCCAGAAAGAACTACAATGAGTCAAGGGTAGTGGAAGTAGACAAACTACTTGTCTTTGTTCTTGCCAGGTGCTTGAAGAAATGGAGGCTGCCATTTTATGAGCTGTCTTATGAACTGGTTTTGCTCAGAAATAGCAACCAAAGTGCTTTAAGTAGACACACTGAATCTCCTGATAAACTGCAGGACCAGAGATAATTTCCAAATAAGAAGTTATTTGTGAGGAATCTTTGGTATGATAGAACATGCAGGTTTATGAGTAGTTGGATCTGTGTCTGCCCCAAGTAACTTGAGCTTAGTAACTGGCTGGTTTGCTCTGATTTAGAACAAAGAGACAAAAATTACCAGCTGTCACTCTCCAAAGGGGGCAAAAAATTGATGCTATCTTGGACCATGACGAATAGGAAGGTGACACAAGTCAGTCCGATGACCTCAAACCAGTAAGATTGAAATATATTTGAACTGATAATAAGTATTTAAAGTAAGGAGTTTTGAATGCAAAGCAACAACTACTCAGGAGACCAACCATCGACGATGTGGAGGACTCCATGTCGGATATGCAGAAATCGTATTTGGACCATGAGGAACGCCTGGCCAACATAGACTCTTTTTGCCCAGGTGTTACAGTTTCTATTCTTTAACTGTTCATGGAGGGTCAGGGAAACCTTGTAAGTGTGCACACAGTTAGTCATGTTGTGAATTCACGTGCTTGTTAGTTGAGATAATAACGGTACTTGTCAGTAAATACAGATTTCTCTCTGTACCAACCTGCTCATCATTACTAAGGGGTAATCCTTGTAACAACAACTATTACAGAGTTATAGTCTATAGGGGTAGGGGGAGATAATGGAGGGGATACAAAAATAGAGTAGAATTTTTTTTTAATGATATCCTTCTTACGCAAGTAGTGACAACTTAGGATATTGTCATCACAATGCTGATGTCCTTAAGTTGATGACCTTTATTGATTCATTAACAGAATGTGAGTACTTCATTTTGTAAAAAACTTTTTATTCCTAAGATTTGCAAAGACCTAATACTGTATAATGTCATCATTCCAACACAAAATAAAAATGTTAGGTTTACATTAGCATGAGATTAACTTTAAAGATTCATTCTGTGAGAGAAAAATTCAACATTTTTTTCTCTGTGTTCCATTCCCTTCCAGATTTCCTTGGCAAGTACTCAATCCAGAAAAAAAATGGCAGTCTCATCCCCACTGCAGCTATTTCAAAGGCAGTCTATTGTGCTATTGAGACTTTGGCTTGTGCATGAAGAATTTAACTGGAGGGACAATCACACCACCAAGGCTTTAGTGCTTGGTGGTGTTTTTTCTGAAATTATTTTGATAATCTGTTCAGCAGATTCTGTGGATAGTTTTTTTAAAATCATCTTTTATCAAAGGATCTCAAGGTGACTTCACAGCTTTTCCCCAGGTAGCATTTGCTATGACTACATCCTCCTGCACCCTCAAATGTAACAGTCTGCAGCATTCCATTGTTAAAAAAATGTTCACCATGGTAAAGGATGTTTCCCATGGTGGGGGAGTCTAGAACAAGAAGGCACAGCCTCAGGATACAGGGGCGCCCTTTCACAACAGAGATGTGGAGAAATTTCTTTAGCCAAAGGGTGGTGGAATTTGTTGCCACATGCGGCTGTGGAGGCCAGGTCACTGGGTGTATTTAAGGCAGAGATTGATAGGTTCTTGATTGGACACTGCATCAAAGGTTACAGGGAGAAGGCCAGGAACTGGGGTTGAGGGGCAGATTGAATGGCAGAGCAGAGTCGATGGGCCAGATGGCTAATTCTGCTCCCATGTCTTATGGTTAAAAGTTCCTTGCATAGGTAGGCCACACAATTTGTCAAAAGAGAGGTATTTCACAAAGCTGATAGCCTTCCAGTAATAATTAATGTTTGCCACAGTGTGTGTCCTGGAAGTGATCCAGACAGTAGAGTCATCATGCAGATTTAGGGGATAATTCTTGACAAAGACCATGTCCAATCCAAACTGCTCAAAAAGCTTGTTGAACATTGCAAAAGACAGGAGACTAGAGATGGTGAAACATATTACTAATGACTGAAAATTCCAGCTCATTTTGACAACAATCAGCAATTCTTATGATCATTATTAACAATAATAGGTTTTGCCTGGTGCTCCTGCACAGGATCAGCCAACCATACAGGAGAGAGGGCATTATGCTGGTTACTGACAGAAGATGGAGAAGCAACAAATGAGAAGCAGGAGACAGTTCTAAATGGAATTTTCATTTCCACCTTCACTTTTGCCAACATTATTCAACAGGCCAGTTTCATGTCCATACTACTGACTGGTTGGAGAGCTGTTTGAATGATGCAATTTCCAAGTCCACCGTCTTCATTAAGCATTAAGGTGTGCTGGTATCTAGAACTCACAAGTGAACACAAAATCATTTGTCAAATCAACTCTGTGGTATAATGAAAGGGATCATTTACTTCTGAAGGTAAATAAATATTGTGAACTAGCCCTACAACATCCACTGACTCCTGCTTGAAATGATTTCCAGTATTTCCTTGTCAAGCATGAACAATATCTGTGGAAATCCTGCTCGTGTCCTAGATTTTCTGCTGCTACTCAAAAATAGCACTTTTCTTGAATGGATAGTGAAGTAGACTACATTCATCAGAATGAACAGCATGGAGGACAGTCCTCATTTCAGACTCTCCATCATTGTTGTGTATTCTTGCTCACTTGTGAAAATACAACCAGATGAACAGGTCGAAATTTGCAACCCAAGGTACACGTGTCTGAGTTAGCATATTGCTGGGGGGGAGGGGGGAATGCTCTGGAAAGGAGCACTCAGCCAAATGGGCCACAGGCTCTACCACCTGTTTCCATACACGTTAAGAATCTAGTGTGATTTTTTGTTGTAGGAAAGTTTAAATTGTTGCTCTTATTCAAATCTGTCACACAATGCTGATATAGTCAAAGTGATTAAAGTGTTATGACACAGGTATCTGATTTTTTTTGTCACCAGATATCTTCAAGATCACCAATTTATCTCCAATGGCTGGAGAGAAACAACACTGGTATTCTACAGCACTTTCTTCTGTTGTTCTCAACTGCAGAATCTGTGGGGTACTCCTAGCAATACACACAATGCTGACGAACATCAGGTCAGGTAGCATCTATGGAAGTGACAGAACAGTCGACGTTTCAGGCTGCAACTCTGCATCAGGACTGGAGAGGAAGGGGCATATAACAGAATTAGAAGGTGGGAGGAAGGGAAGGAGGACTAGGTAGAAGGTGGTCGGTGAAGCCAGGTGGGAATGGGAGGAGGATGAAGTTAAAAAGCTGGGAGGTAATAGGAGAGAATGGAACATGGGAGAAAGGGAAGGTGGTGGTGCACTAGGGGGAGATGATAGGCAAGTTAAGAGAAAAGGTAAAAGTGGGGGGGGGGCGTCAGAGTGTGGAATTGAAGAGGGAAGGGGAAGAGGAAAGTATTACCAGAAGTTGATGAAATCAATGTTCATGCCATCAGTTTGAAGGCTACCTAGACAGAATATGAGGTGTTGCCCCTCCAACTTGAAAGTGGCTTCATCATGGTAGGAGAGGAGGCCATGGACCAACATGGCAGAAGACAGATGCGGACTGAAATTAAGATGATTGGGCACCAGGAAATATTGTTCTTTGTGGATGGAGCGACTGTGCTCAACAAAATAGTCCCCCAATCTACGTCAGGTCTCACTAATGCAACGGAGGTCATACCAGGTGCACTGAATACAGTAGACAAGCCATCAGGGTGTTAGGTGTCTTCTGTTGCCTCTGTCTCTCTAGTGTTCTCTCCCACAACAGGAGAAAGAACAGATCCATGTGTGACCTGATCAATGGAGTTAATTTGGCAGAGGAAGTTACCTTCTCAATCATCAAAATCTTTGTTGTTACTTCAGCTGTAATGTTTGATAAATTTTCTGTTATAAAAACAATATATATCATCATCAAGGTTTTGATATCACCCCAATGTGCAGTTCTCAAAACTCAGGCCCAGATATTAACATTGAAATGTCTGACATGATACCATTCCCTTTTGACTAACCACAGCATTTTTTTTTTTGCTTAAATGGTCTATAGGATGGCCCTACCAATTTATATACTGGTTCTGAAATGTTCATGATGAAGACTTTACATACTTTACTGAGACATGAGCAATGCTCTGGGTCATGAGATTTTGTACCTATGTCACTGCCATATGGTCTATCTGATTTAGTTTAAAACTTGTTAAAAACTCAACAGCTATGACACACCCGAGTAGCTTACGTTTCAGAAGGCAATTAAAAGTCAATTAACATTCATGAATCCAGAGCCATAACCAGATCAGCTCAGATCAAGGTTAGATAGACATAAGTGAATCGGCTGGATTTCAGGAACCACCTTTAATTTCCAGCAGATTTCATTTGGAACACCAATTTCAGATTTTTTTTCCTACAGAATGATGGACTTGTCCACAAATTTAAGCACTGCATCACTATTATATCCTATCATTGCAAAGGTCAGACACCTCAGGCACTCGTATCAAAATTATGTAAATATAAGAACAGTAATATTACTGAACTGTTCTTGCATCATTTCAAACAAACCAATTTTAGACTGAAGTTCACTTTGAAAATTGTATGGTAACAATATAAAATACAAAATAATAGATCTACTTAGATTGCTTAGCTCCAATAGCACATCCTTTTCCTCAGGCTCAAATCATCCATCAGACAAAATGGTGTGTCCCCACCTGCCTTCCTTTAGGTCTCCCAGAAGGACAGCATGGTTACATGGTGGTCCTTGTAATGCTTTACAGCATCTACAATCAGAAGATTGGGGTTCAATTCCCATCACTGTTTGTATGTTCTCCCCACTGACTGTGTGGGTTTTCTTCCACATTTCAAAACAAGCATATGGGTTTGGGTTAATAAATTGTGTCTATGCTATCTTGGTGCTGTAAATCATGGCACAACTTGAGGGCTGCTCCCTGCAGTTTTCAGACTGCGTTGGTTTTGACATAAATGCACATTTCACTGTATTTTGATGTATATATGACAAATATAGCTAATCTTAATTCCCTTGTTTGCTATAAAGCAGTTACTTAACCAATGAATTTCAGTGTTCAGAAGTAAAGCTTGGTGAGATTTACTGTTCTCTGACTGGATGTTACAGCATTCCTGATTAAATATAAACTTTCATCGCAGAAATTCTGTACTATAATAGGATTAAGATAAATCTGACATTTAATTTCAACAAGATATTTTCACATTGGGATTAACAAAGATAAATTACATTTGTATAATTTGTGTACAGAAGGCACAGCAATAATGTAATATCTTGTTACAAATCTCATATAAAGTTAACACATCTCAATAATTTAATACAGTAGACTGCGGTTAATTGGGACACATCGGGACCAGCACATTTTGGCTTTATTAAGTGGCTGCCCAATTAGCCAACATTCCATAGAAATAATTAAAAAGGTATAAAAAAAAGACGAACTACTATTTAACTGAGTAACAAATTATATATTCAAATGAAATACACAACGAATTAGAACACAATCAATACTACTACAGTACTATAAAACTGTATTAGTTCCTAACAGTTATTGATGAAGGAATTCAGCATATGTAAAATGCCATGTTGTTTTGATTGGCTATAAATGAACACAATCAGCACACTGTGTAAATAATGGACTGTCTTCATACAATGCTATTGATGATTGCATCTTCCAAATCTTCATTTTCATTGTAACATTCAAGATGATTGTCAATGCCTTCTTCATAATTCCTAACTTGTTAAAGTAGTGAAATTGTTTCATTTTCACTTCTGGGCATATCTGGAATCTTCAACCCCGAATGCTTGAAACCGCAGTTAGAAAAACAGTTCTGACTTGTCTCTCTGCTTATTTCTTGCCAACAATGTGACAGAAATCACTGCTTTTTGAATACAAGCACATGCAATTGATGCTATTTAGAAACTGTTCACTTTAAGGATGGTGCCATGTCTGATCGCCACAGAAGTGCATGCGAACAGCGCTAGTTAGAAACTATTTGGTATCTGTCTCCTGACACAACTAAACGGCGTAGTGCCTCAAATGAATAAAAGAAATCCCAGTTATTTTCTCATTTACTTTTTATTCTTAAAGAGTTGGCCCAAATAAGTGGCAGCCCCATTTAACCGATGGTCCAATTAACCAGAATCCACTGCATTTGTATTTTTCATCCACCAAATTGGGTATAGAAGGCAAAATATGAGTGCAAATATTTCTGTTTTTAAAAATATTCTAGTTAACCATCTTATGCACAGAATGTTCTTCATCACTGACAATATAAAGATGTTTTCTTTTGTCCTATATTACAAAACACATTCCACATTTCAAATTTACTTTCTCCCAGCTTAGCACTTGAACATGACAAACTCAAATATCAAAAATGTATAAGCATAGAACATTTATTAGTTCATCATCCAAAAATAATGTCAATACAAAATTAAATAGTTATCTTTGGTGCAAACATGCTCTTATAGTCCTCTTAGATTCATAAATGTATGTCTGTATAATTACAGATATATTTGTGCAGTCATTTTAAATTTAAGCAGGGCTCCAGGTAATTTAATAGCTCTATTCAGAATGACTTTGAATTTTTTTGCATTTACATGAAGTTTATGCCAGCCCTGAACTTTGGAGGGCTGGATTTCAAAAAGAACTGATAATCAGTTAAGAATAGCAATCATTTTGCTAAAATATTGTTAACATATAATTCTTCAAAAAGCAACTTTTTGGTAGTTTGGTAGCTTAGGCAGCAATAATAATGATGAAGAGGCCAAAGATGGTGATTATTGTAAAACAAAAATGTGACATACACTTCATTACAAAAGCCAAATTGTAAACCAACTATGCCCATTAAGCTTTTCAGAGTGGCACCTCAGAGTATAACCTTTGACATTGTTCTACTAATGCTATCGCTGAAAGGGGATGGAGCGAAAAGCTATGTCCCAAGTAAAATTTGGTCAAGAATAAATGGCAAAGTTCATAGTCAGGAATGTTAAGATATATTTTTCAAGGTCTGATATATTCTTGGTATCTATACGAATTGAAAAATTGAAATAATGAGCAATAAAAAGTTTAAGCACTGCAAGAGGTTTCTCCTTCCATATGTTTCCATGTCTGTGCTGCACTACTTTTCGCTGAATTGCATCCATCTACTGGCATTTTGGAATCCTTTCTTTAAATGGCTTTCTCTTTGCTATCTGCTCCAATTGTTTTTAAAATAGTCTTGTTCTTGCCCACTTTATTTATAGAATGCATAAGTGACATGAAATTTATTTGATGTATTAAAGATAAAACACATTTGAATTGAAAGAATGCCTTCAGAAAGTACTTGCATGGAGAACAAAAATCAGTTCCCAAGTTCCATCGTTATTGCCTCCAATATCATAATAATCCCCCCACCACCACCCCAGAATGCAGCATTTCTTCTTCCTGTAGCCCATTTAGTAACCAAAGTAATCTGCAACAATGAAATTTATACAGGCAGTAGCAGCTACTATGGCATCATGATATCAACAATAATTCCTAAAATGATGTCACTGCTGGTCAAAAATACAACTGTGCATATGTCCTGAAAAGGAACAAACAAGAAAGAGACAAAGAATAATGCATAAAGTAACAAAAGTTCACCATGTTTATACTCAAAAGTCATGAAACAATTTTGCAGCAACAGAACAATAAATGGTCCAAACAGCTGTTTTGCATGCTTAACATTATCTCAAACAAAACCTTAATTTGAGATGTCTTTCTTGTGCTTTTCCTTCATAAACACACTTCACAGCATGGGTTTCCTCAACTTCTGGTCAATTAAGGCTGATTACTTTGCAGGGTTTACTGTTGCACTGTAAAATGGCTCAATGCTTGCTTCAGTTTTGCTGCAATCTAGTGCAAAATAATAAAAATAATCTTCAGTTGCAATAAACCTCAACATATTCTTTAAGATCTTCCAACAAATGTGTAAACATTGATTAACTGTTCAATGGCATTCTCTCATTCGTTGCTTTTTACTCCCCATATCATTCTTTAGAATTGTTTCCCTCTTTATAGTCAATTCTAACACATAGCCATCTCTCAACTATACTCCTCAGTGAAAGAAAACAAGTTAGTTTTAAATAGCGAGAAGTTGGCAGAATAAGGAAGAGGCAAATGGAATGACTCTGATAAGGACAGGCATGGATTATGATGGGGATAAGAATAGAGGTCATTTGATCAATAGGTTATTGGAAGCAGCAGGTAAAAAAACTGGATCGTTTAGCTATAGGAAACAAATGCTTTTTACTTAAACAAACACATAGAATTTAATTGCATGATGAAAAGAAATTGGCATTTCGCCAATTATCCCAATGGAATCCAAAATAAAACAGATCAACTATGCCACTTACTGTCTCATAAAACTGGACTTGTTGCTGTAAGTAGTGTTGCATTACAGAATTGTAATCATAAATCCGATTACTGTGGAAGTGATTCATCTCAGCTGTAATGAAAGTATGGAAAGTTAATCATCTTTATTTACTAAAACAATGAAAGAAAATTAACTATGTTTAACTTTCTATGATGCAATCAAATTTTTCTGATACTCAGCTTTCTCTTTTTCACATTCCCTTATTCCAGACAATGCAAGGTGAAATGGCTCATGAAGGGATTATGGACAAAAGTTAGTAAAATATTTATGACTCATCAGACTTCTGTGCCCCAACTTACTACGTCTGCTTCCCATCAATAATCGGGAAAGTGAAGGATCTGAGCAATGAGTGGAGGGGTCAGAATAAACAGTTCAAGATTAGGTCAAGATTAAACAGCAAATGTCAATAAAAACTGAAGTTCTTGGTGCAACATTTTAATATACAACGGAAGCAGAAGTTTAAACCAGGACAAAAGTGATATGAGAGAGATTAATCCTGTAAAAAAATGGCTAAAAAAAGATATCTTGCATGTAGCCTTTGCAGTTCATGGGATTTTGGTTCCATATCAAGGTCAATGTTAATGGGGGATAGGATTAATACTTGGCACAGGTAGAATAATGAAAAACCATACCTGTTGCCAGTGGCTGAAAATATTATATATCATTGGTGATGGGTGAAAGCTAAGTGGTATCATTTTAGTAATCAGTGCAATTTCATAGTTACCAAAGTTACTGCACTTTTAGTCTTCCTTCGGTTTCTTTCTTTTACTCACAGATAGAACATAGAAAATCTGCAGCACATTACAGGCCCTTCAGACCACAATGTTGTGTCGACCATGTAACCTACTCAAGAAGCTACCTAGAATTTCCCTACCGCATAGCCCTTTAGTTTTCTAAGCTCCATGTACCTATCTAAGAGTCTCTTAAAAGACCCTGTTGTATCCGCCTCTACCAACTTCGCTGGCAGTGCTATCCACACACCCACCACTGTGTGAAAATCTTACCTCTGACATCCCCCTTGTACCTACTTCCAAGCACCTTAAAACTATGCCCCTCATGTTAGGCATTTCAACCCTGGGAAAAACCCTCTGGCTTTCCACACAATCAATGCCTCTCATCATCTTGTACACCTCTATCAGGTCACCTCTCATCCTCCATCGCTCCAAGGAGAAAAGGCCAAGTTCACTCAACCATTTCTCATAAAGCATGCTCTCCAATCCAGGCAACATCCTTGCAAATCTCCTCTGCACTCACTATAGCATCCATATCTTTCCTGTAATGAGGTAACCAGAACTGAACACAGTACTCCAAGTGGGGTCTAACTAGTCTTATATAGCTGTAACATTACCTCACCGCTCTTCAAATCAATCCCATGGTTGATGAAGGCCAACACACCATACACCTTCTTAACAACACTGTCAACCTGCACAGCAGCTTTGAGTGTTCTATGGACATGGACCCCAAGATCTCGCTGAACCTCCACACTGCCAAAAGTCTTACCATTAAGATGATATTCTGTCTCCAAATTTGACCTACCAAAATGAACCATTTCACACTCTTCCTTCAGTTAGTCCTGACGAAGGGTCTCGGCCTGAAACGTCAACTGCACCTCTTCCTACAGATGCTGCCTGGCCTGCTGCGTTCGCCAGCAACTTTGATGTGTGTTGCATTTCACACTTATCTGGGTTGAACTCTATCTGCTACTTCTCAGCTCAAATCTACATCCTAGCGATGTCCCGCTGTAACCTCTGACAATCCTCCAAGACTATCCACAACACCCCCAACTTTTGTATCATCAGCAAACTTACTAACCCACCCTTCTACGTCCTCATCTAGGTCATTTATAAAAATCATAGAGGAGGGGTCCGAGAATAGATCCATGCTGAACTCCACTGGTCATTGTCCTCCATGCAGAATACAAACTATCCACAACCACCCTTTGCCTTCTGTGGTCAAGACAATTCTGGATCCACAAAGCAAGGTCTCATTACTTTCTGAATGAGCCCCTCATGGGGAACCTTATCAAATGCCTTACTGAAATCTAAATACACTACATCCACTGCTCTACCTTCATCAATGCGTGTTGTTACATCCTCAAAGAATTCAATCAAGGTTGTAAGGCATGACCTGCCCTTGGCAAAGCTATGTTGACTATCCCTAATCAGGTTATGTCTCTCCAAATGTTCATAAATCCTGCCTCTCAGGATGTTCTCCAACAACTTGCCCACCATTGAAACTTTTTACATTATAGCAGCTGGCAGAAAGCTTTAAAGCCAAAATGCTGAATTACCACAATAGTGCCTTTATAAGAATAATGCATTAATATTTGTCACGTGTTCACATCTCCAGAGCTGGCAAACTTAACTACCATTACTATTAACAATCGATAAAGGCTTCACATATTTACTCTTTTATCTACCCCGAGCCATTTTCATCTGCCCCATGCAAAACTGTAAACAAATACAGATTAAAAGCATGTCATTTTCCATTTTGTTTTTGTACCCACCTTGTAATGCATAAGACATGGTGCCAATACGACTCACCATGGTGCTCTTTTCCTGTGCTGTTATCTTATTTAAGGCAACCAACTTGTCACCCTCTTTGGCTTTTTCTATGGCACCCTATTTAAAATATCACAATAAAAATAATAAAATGAACCGTGAAAATCAGAGATATGATCCCTCCATAAAAATTCTATTCATAATCTTAGTTAATATTATCACTCATTAAAATTCTGGAGCAATTCTTCATCAGTAAAGGACTTTGCCATGAAAAGTTTCATCAAAACAGTAACATTTTTGAACAGGTTAGTTCCTACCAGAAATTTAAATTAAGAAAATATCAGATCAGGAGTAGCATAAGGCATATCCAAATGTGAGATGCCAGCCTAATCAAGGTTTGGTACAGAATTACACGTTCTAAATTGTGATAATTGTGTACATTTTTTATATGGGTGCGCTCACAATCAATGAATCAGATTAAAACACTATAACATCTTGCTGTTTCCAGTCATAAATAGAAAACTTAGAAAATAGGACTGGAATACGCCAGCTGCATCATTCACTATGAATATCATATTCCTGTGCTCTTCGTACTCTTTGGTACCTTTCGAATAAATTTTGGCGAACAACGGAAAGGTAAGAGGAGCCGCTCTATGAACATTCCCATCACTAACAATGGTGAAGTCACTGCACAACACTAAAAGACAACGTTGATATCTTTGTAATGTTCTTCAACCAGAAGTGTGAAGTGGATGAAATCCCAAACAATACAGAAGCCAGTCTTCAGTTCTATGTTCAGTTTAATTCTCTCCATAATATTGAGAAACGCATGAACTAAAGTGTGCAGAGCAATGGCTACTTGCCCTGATGTTTTCCAGCTGCAGCACAAAAGATATGCTTTGGAATTAGCCATATGACTAGTCAAGAGTCAAGCATTTTTAGATGAAACTTCAAGACTAGTATTCAATCATCAAGAAAACTGTAAGACATATTCTAACCACACGATGTAGGATAAATCCAATCTGTCCTCCGTCTCTTCATAAATATCTCTAAAGTGGCAGATGACATCATAGTCTATTATTATGCACCATCTATCAGTAATCTGCTCAGTAATGCTAAAATTAGGCTTTACCAAGATCACTTAGCTCTTAACTTTGATACAACTTTGGTCCAAGTGCATCTATTGAAACATAATTTATGATAGAGGCTGGAAAGATTCCTCAATTGAAGCTGGAGTGCCTCTTGTCCTTCGTTGCCCTTGCACTGAGATACTTGCTAAACTACTTAAACATATTCAAAAATACGGTTGAGGATTGAATGTTTGTGACCATGTGGGTTTCCTCCCACATAACAAAAATGTATAAGTTAGTAGATTAATTGGTCACATGGTTATAATTGGGTGGTGCAGGCTCGGTGCACTGTAAGAGCCTGTTACTGTGCAATATCTCTAAATAAAATTAGCTGAACAACTTGGCTGTTATGCCCAAACCAGCACGCTAAAATGCAAGAATAGTAAATATGGCCCATAAAAATTACTTTTTACACTGTATATATGTTTCAATATTCAGTTTCCAGCTGCTACTCAGTTGACAGCATTCTTAATACCGATTGTAAAATGGAGTTTATTCCATCTGCTGGCTATGCATTTTTCATCTCTATCTACACATCCTACTTTATAAAATGTGTCATCAATACTGGGATTATGAATTACATTGATATAGTTCTCCAGCCTTATGTTGGATGTTTAGCTTCACATCATCTTGCTTCAATTTTTTAAAATTCTGCTCTTATTGTTGTCTGACTCGGCAAAAAAAAAACTTCAATAGAACATTTCACTTGTTAATTTTCTTTTACCTTGTGCACTCCAATGATATCAGGGAAACATCCTAATAATCCTTTGTATTCCTGGTTGGTTTCCATCAAATAATGCAGATCTTTTTTGGGCTGTTGAAGACACAAGTTTATATGACATTTCCACACAATGGCACATGCTGCAAAAATCTCTCTCATACTTGGATGTCATAATTTCAATTCCAGTAGTTTCTCCCATGTGATAAAGAACAATGTTTTACATATTGTAAGTGCACAATCTCTCTTCAAACCAAAATCAGTATTTATCATGTTTCTTCATCACCTCTTTGATTTCCCGGTGTTGAACCACATCAGTAGCCTGAGGTATAGTATACTTATAATCTAACTCATACTTACTTTAACAGTAATAATACCAACATGGTCAAAAATTGTCAAGCTGAATCAAAATTTAAGTACTACTTGCAGAATGATCAAAATCTCGTGTTTCACCACCACTTAGATCATGGTTCACAATGAAAAAGCTGCCATTAAATTAAAATGACATTGTTTCACATGCAATGCATTTATGAATGTTACATGCCTATTTTACATTTCCATGCAATCACCCAAACTAAAAACATTTTTTATACCTGTTCTGCAAAGAGGTTAGCTATTTCTTCATAGGTCTTTCCTGCTTCAGTTAAAGGATCTGTCAGAATGGATTCACCTGAAATACAAATGAATAAACAGTGAGTTCTTGGCAAATTAAATTACAATTGTTATGAATAATATACCAAGCCACAGAAAAGATTTTTTTTACAAAATGACCATGTCCAAATGCAAACAGGCTTAGAGCCTCCTTTTGATTGTATTGACTGTGGCACTGTTATCCAAACTCTGGCCTCAAAAATATCACACAACTTTAAACGCAAGTTACATTCAGTGCCAATAAAGTCTCCACCATTTCAGCATTAATATACATTGTGTTAAATGCAGACTCTGAACTGTACACAGAACCAACCTGCCACACAGAACCAGACTGCCACATGGAGTTTATGCCCACTGCACTCATTCCTAGCCCAAAGAAGTATAGATACTGATGAAGGGTCTCAGCCTGAAACACCATCTGCTTATTTTTTTTACCCACAGATGCTGCCTGACCTGCTGAGGTCCTCCAACATTTTGTGAGAGTTACTCTGGATTTCCACATCTACATAATCTCTTGTGTTTAGGACCCAATTTCTGTTTCCTTGTTTTTTTTTTGCAATTTCTATCAATTTATCATCAGGTATTCACATATTAAGCTGATGCTGCTTTTTAAATAATTACTTTTTGTGACCAAACTATTTTTTAAACGTATTGATCAAATCACAAAGTTACTGTCTTCAGAAAGTAGTTTAGAGTCAGAGAGCAATACAGTATGGATAAAGGCCCTTCAATCCAACCAGTCCATGCTAACCATGTTGTCCACCCAGCTAGACCCAATTTCCTGTGTTTAGCACATGTCCCTCCAAGACCGAACTCCTCAAGTACCTATCCAAGTATTTCTTAATGAACCACTTCCTCGGTTAGTTCATTCCATATAGTCACTACCCTTTCCATGGCAAAAGTTGCCCCTCAGATCCTTTTTAAATCTTTTCCTTCTCACCCCTAGCATAAACTTCCTAGTTTTGGACTACTCTAGGAAAAAGGCTGTTACCATCTACCTCATCCATGCCTCTCAATTTTAAACACTTCAATAAAGTCTTTCCTCATTTCCCTACATTCCAACAAAAACACAAGTTTTAAAATATAACATGATTATGCTAATTCAAGGTAGATTTGTGACTAGGCCAATGAGTTTAGCAGCCACCTATGGGGTTTGAGGAAGGGATGGGATAGAAGAAACTTTTCAAGGTGGTTGCAATTTGTATTGGAATCACAATTGCCTCTATGGTGGAAGCTCCCCACGATAGGATGTTTAACTTCACAAAAGCCCTTTTATTGCAGCCAAGAATGTAATCTCACTTTGACAAAAGAAAACAAACTCCTAACTTTGATGCAACACACATCAAAGTTGCTGGTGAACGCAGCAGGCCAGGCAGCAACCCTAGGAAGAGGTACAGTCGACGTTTCAGGCTGAGACCCTTCGTCAGGACTAACTGAAGGAAGAGTTAGTAAGAGATTTGAAAGTGGGAGGGGGAGGGGGAGATACAAGATGATAGGAGAAGACAGGAGGTGGAGGGATGGAGCCAAGAGCTGGACAGGTGGTTGGCAAAGGGGATATGAGAGGATCATGGAACAGGAGGTCTGGGAAGAAAGATGGGGGCGGGGGGAAGAAAGATGGGGGCGGGGGGGAGAAACCCAGAGGATGGGCAAGGGGTATAGTCAGAGGGACAGAGGGTGAAAAAAAGAGAGTGAGAGAAAGAATGTGTGCATAAAAATAAAAAACGGATGGGGTACAAGGGGGGGGGGCATTAGCGGAAGTTAGAGAAGTCGATGTTCATGCCATCAGGTTGGAGGCTACCCAGACGGAATATAAGGTGTTGTTCCTCCAACCTGAGTGTGGCTTCATCTTTACAATAGAGGAGGCCGTGGATAGACATGTCAGAATGGGAATGGGATGTGGAATTAAAATGTGTGGCCACTGGGAGATCCTGCTTTCTCTGGCGGACAGAGAGTAGGTGTTCAGCAAAGCGGTCTCCCAGTCTGCGTCGGGTCTCGCCAATATAGAGAAGGCCACATCGGGAGCACCGGATGCAGTTTATCACCCCAGCCGACTCACAGGTGAAGTGTCGCCTCACCTGGAAGGACTGTCTGGGGCCCTGAATGGTGGTAAGGGAGGAAGTGTAAGGGCATGTGTAGCACTTGTTCCGCTTACAAGGATAAGTGCCAGGAGAAAGATGTGCTTAGTGGTATCTTTCCCTCCCACCCCCTGGTTTCCACAGGGATCGCTCCCTACGCGACTCCCTTGTCCATTCATCCCCCCCATCCCCCTCCACTGATCTCCCTCCTGGCACTTATCCATGTAAGCAGAACAAGTGCTACACATGCCCTTACACGTCCTCCCTTACCACCATTCAGGGCCCCAGACAGTCCTTCCAGGCGGTGCTCCCGATGTGGCCTTCTATATATTGGCGAGACCCGACGCAGACCGGGAGACCGCTTTGCTGAACACCTACGCTCTGTCCGCCAGAGAAAGCAGGATCTCCCAGTGGCCACACATTTTAACTCCATATCCCATTCCCATTCTGACATGTCTATCCACGGCCTCCTCTACTGTAAAGATGAAGCCACACTCAGGCTGGAGGAACAACACCTTATATTCCGTCTGGGTAGCCTCCAACCTGATGGCATGAACATCGACTTCTCTAACTTCCGCTAATGCCCCATCCCCCCGTACCCCATCCGTTTTTTATTTTTATACACACATTCTTTCTCTCTCTCTCCTTTTTCTCCCTCTGTCCCTCTGACTATACCCCTTGCCCATCCTCTGGGTTTCCCCCCCACCTTGTCTTTCTCCCCGGACCTCCCGTCCCATAATCCTCTCATATCCCCTTTGCCAATCACCTGTCCAGCTCTTGGCTCCATCCCTCCCCCTCCTGTCTTCTCCTATCATCTTGTATCTCACCCTCCCCCTCCCACTTTCAAATCTCTTACTAACTCTTCCTTCAGTTAGTCCTGACGAAGGGTCTCGGCCTGAAATGTCGACTGTACCTCTTCCTAGGGATGCTGCCTGGCCTGCTGCATTCACCAGCAACTTTGCTGTGTGTTGCTTGAATTTCCAGCATCTGCAGAATTCCTGTTGTTTGCGTTCCTAACTTTGATGATAATGTTAATGATGGAAATATACAATATTATAAGACTCAGTTTCTGAAATGTTATTTAAGGTAGTTTGCATTCTGTGGATCATCATTCACTAAAGATTACAGTATAATATTAACGCAGAAATATAACTTACTAACACTCACTAGACTTGCCACCAACGATGTAAAAAGATCCAAAATCGAAGATGGAGCATTTTAAGTTTTAAAACCTAGACAAGTGCTGGAGTGATTGCAAAACATTAAAGTAATACTTCCTGTAACAGGTTGAAATAATAAGCTTGCAAAAGTTTAACGTAACTTCTCAAAATATAATCGAGTCCTGCTGCAAGATGATTGTCAGCCATACTTTTCCAGGATATTTACGTATAAACTGGATTATGAATTACTTGACTTTTTCCTTTCAAATAGTACTTTTCAGCTTTAAGAATCAATCATCATACTGGGCACGTACAGGAGTATTGCAGCAATCTTTGTATGTACATTTATGATATTGCAGCATACAGTGGCATGCAAAAGTTTGGGCACCCTGGTCAAAATTTCTGTTACTGTGAATATCTAAGCAAATACAAGATTACCTGATTTTCAAAAGGCATAAAGTTAAAGATGACATATTTCTTTAATATTTTAAGCAAGATTACTTTTTTATTTCCATCTTTTACAGTTTCATAATAACAAAAAAGAAAAAGGGCCCGAAGCAAAAGTTTGGGCACCCTGCATGGTCGGTACTTAGTAACTCCCCCTTTGGCAAGTATCACAGCTTGTAAACGCTTTCTGTAGCCAGCTAAGAGTCTTTCAATTCTTGTTTGGGGGATTTTTGCCCATTCTTCCTTGCAAAAGGCTTCTAGTTCTGTGAGATTCTTGGGCCGTCTTGCATGCACTGCTCTTGAGGTCTATCCACAGATTCTCGATGATGTTAAGGTCGGGGGACTGTGAGGACCACGGCAAAACCTTCAGCTTGCACCTCTTGAGGTAGTCCACTGTGGATTTTGAGGTGTGTTTAGGATCATTATCCTGTTGTAGAAGCTATCCTCTTTTCATCTTCAGCTTTTTTTTTTTACTACAGACAGTGTGATGTTTGCTTCCAGAATTTGCTGGTATTTAATTGAATTCATCCTTCCCTCTACCAGTAAATGTTCCCCGTGCCACTGGCTGCAACACAAGCCCAAAGCATGATCGATCCACCCCTGTGCTTAACAGTTGGAGAGGGGTTCTTTTCATGCAATTCCACACCCTTTTTTCTCCAAACATACCTTTGCCCATTTCTATTCAAGTTCTATTCAAAAAGTTCAAATAGAACTTTTTGAGCAAAGGTATGGTTGGAGAAAAAAAAAGGGTGCAGAGTTTCATGAAAAGAACACCTCCCCAACTCTTAAGCCAGGGGTGGATCGATCATGCTTTGGGCTTGTGTTGCAGCCAGTGGCACAGGGAACATTTCACTGGTAGAGGGAAGAATGAATTCAATTAAATACTAGCAAATTCTGAAAGCAAACATTACACCGTCTGTAAAAAAGCTGAAGATGAAAAGAGGATAGCTTCTACAACAGGATAATGATCATAAACACAGCTCAAAATCCACAGTGGACTACCTCAAGAGGTGCAAGCTGAAGGTTTTGCCATGGCCCTCACAGTCCCCCGACCTAAATATCATCGAGAATCTGTGGATAGACCTCAAAAGAGCAGCACATGCAAGATGGCCCAAGAATCTCACAGAACTAGAAACCTTTTGCAAGGAAGAATGGGCAAAAATCCCCCAAACAAGAATTGAAAGTCTCTTAGCTGGCTACAGAAAGCGTTTACAAGCTGTGATACTTGCCAAAGGGGGCGTTACTAAGTACCGACCATGCAGGGTGCCCAAACTTTTGCTTCTGGCCCTTTTCTTTTTTTGTTATTCTGAAACTGTAAAAGATGGAAATTAAAAAGTAATCGTGCTTAAAATATTTTAAAAATGTGACATCTTTAACTCTATGCCTTTTGGAAATCAGGTCATCTTTTACTCGCTTAGCTATTCACAGTAACAGAAATTTTGACTAGGGATGCTCAAACTTTTGCATGCCACTTTACAAAAACAACTGTCACATACATACCAGCTTCATGCTGGAAAGTACATGTCTTTTTATTGTTGATGAATTTACTTGGGACAGACATAAAAGCCAAATTTTTTGGACATTTAGGGAAGTAGCAAACAATAAGCAACCTCCTGCTTAGACAATTTGGATGTCAGGCAAGCAAGAAATAACCTATTTATATACAGGATATAAGCCTAAAACAAACATATAGTTCTTCAAATATGGCTTAGCTTCATATTCATTTATCAGTAAAAGGGAAGCACAACTGGAAGTGTGGCTGCTAAGAGCTCATTGAAACTCATCAAATATTGAAGGCCTAAAGAGCGGATTTGGAGAGGATGTTTTCTATAGGCTACAACCAAAGGGCACAGTCTCAGAGCAGAGGGACATACAGTGCCTACAAAAAATATTCATCCCTTTGGAAGTTTTCATGCTTTATTGTTTTACATCATTGAATCACAGTGGATTTTATTTGGCTTTTTTGACCCTGATCAATAGAAAAAGATTCTTTTGTGTCAAAGTGAAAACAAATTTCTACAAATTGGTCTAAATTTATTACAATTATTAAACACAATAATTGACGGCATAATTACTCACTTCCTTGAAGTCAGTATTTAGTAGATGCACCTTCATCAGCAATTACAGCCTTGAATCTGTGTGGATAGGTCTCTATCAGCTTTGGACACTGCAATTTTTCCCCCATTCTTCTTTACAAAATTGCTCAAGCTCTGTCAGATTGCATGGAGATCATGAGTGAACAGCCCATTTCAAATCCAGCCACAAATTCTCAATTGGATTGAGGTCTGGATTTTGACTTGGCCACTCCAGGTTAACTTTGTTGCTTTTAAGCCATTTCTGTGTAGCTTTGGCTTTAAGCTTAGGATCATTGCACTGCTGGAAAACAAATCTTCTCCCAAGTTACATTTCTCTTGTCGACTGCAACAGGTTTTCCTCCAAGATTCCCAGTATTTTGCTCCATTCATTCTACCCTCTACCTTCACAAGCCTTCCCAGGCTTACTGCAGTGAATCATCTCCACAGCTTGATACAGCCACCACCATGTTTCACGATAGGGATGGTGTGCTTTTGATAATGTGCTATGTATGGCTTATGCCAAACATAGTGCTTGGTCTGATGGCCAAAAACTTCAATTTGGGCAACAGTTGTTGAATGGGCAGTTCTCCAATCTCAGCCACTGAAGCTTGTATCTCCTCCAGAGTTGTCATAGGTCTTTAGGTGGCCTCCCTCACTAGTCCCCTTCTTGCACGGTCATTCATGAAGACAGCCTGCTCTCGGCAGATTTACAGCTGTGCCATATTCTTACCCTATATTGATGATTGACTAAACTGTACTCCAAGGGATATTCAGTGACATGGAAATTTTCTTGTATCCATCTCCTGACTTGTCCTTTTCAATAACCTTTTCGCAGAGTTGCTTGGAGTGTTCTTTTGTCTTCATGGTGTAGTTTTTGCCAGGATACTGACTACCAGCAATTGGACCTTCCAGATACAGGTGTATTTTAACTAATCAATTGAAACACCTTAACTGAACACAGTGATCTCAATTTAACTAATTATGTGACTTCTAAAAACCAATTGGCTGCACCAGTGATGATTTGGTGTGTCATATTAAAGGTGGTGAATACTTATGCAATCAATTATTTTGTGTTTTATATTTGTGATTAATTTAGATCACTTTGTTTTATGTCTGTTTTCACTTTGACACAAAAAAGTCCTTTTTGTTGAGCAGAGTCAAAAAAACCAAAATTAAATTGACAGTGATTCAATGTTGTAAAACAATAAAACATGAAAACTTTCAAGGGGATTGAATACTTTTCGTAGGCACTGTATGTTTATAACAGTGGTCCCCAACCTCTGGGTCGCGTACCGATACACTGCCGCGAAGAATGCAGTGGTGCAGCAGTAGTCGGAACGCACCCAACACATCTTTAAGAAAAAAGCTGAAATAAACAAGCTAACAAATTAGGTGCCGCCCGGCACATAAATGTTGGCCCAGATCAGAGGCGGTTGCCTATTGCTCTGAAGGGAATTTCTTTAGCCAGAAGGTAGTAAAACTATGGAATTCATTGCCATAGACAGCTGTGGACATCAAGTCATTGGGTATATTTAAATAGATAACAGATAATAGGTGCAGGAGTAGGCCATTCAGCCCTTTGAGCCAGCACCGCCATTCACCGTGATCATGGCTGATCATCCACAATCAGTACTCTTTTCCTGCCTTCTCCCCATATCCCTTCACTCCGCTATCTTTAAGAGCTCTATCTAACTCTTTTTTGAAAGAATCCAGAGAATTGGCCTCCACTGCCTTCTGAGGCAGAACATTTCACAGAACCACAACCCTCTGTGTGAAAAAGATTTTCCCTCAACTCTGTTCTAAATGGTCTACCCCTTATTCTTAAACTGTGGCCTCTGGTTCTGGACTCCCCAAACATCGGGAACATGTTTCCTGCCTCTAGCGTGTCCAATCCCTTAATAATCTTATATGTTTCAATCAGATCCCCTCTCATCCTTCTAAATTCCAGTGCACACAACCACAGTCGCTCCAATCTTTCAACATATGACAGTCCCGCCATCCCTGGAATTAACCTCGTGCACTCCCTCAATAGCTAGAATGTCCTTCCTCAAATTTGGAGACCAAAACTGTACACAATATTCCAGCTGTGGACTCACCAGGGCCCTGTACAACTGCAGAAGGACCTCTTTGCTCCTATACTCAATTCCCCTTGTTCTGAAGGCCAGCATCCCATTAGCTTTCTTCACTGTCTGCTGTACCTGCATGCTTACTTTCAGTGACTGATGAACAAAGACATCTAGATCTCGTTGTACTTATGGAGGCCGATACGTTCTTGTGTCAAAGGTTACAGGGAGAAGACAAGAGAATGGGGTTGAGGGGGATAATAAATCAGCCATGATGGAATGACAGAGCAGGCTCAATGGACTGAATGGCCTAATTATGTCTTATGCTGCATTAATTTGCATGAACCCAACAAGGCTACAGAGGGGTTCGGGTGGATGATAAAAGGTTTACCAAAGATCATTATAGCTATGGGACAAAGATGATCTCTTTGTATTTCAATAACTTTTATAAGTCAATAATTAAACTTCATATTAAATAATTTTTAGTTGGTTTAGATATGTCAAGTCAAGTGAAGTTTCTTGTCATTAAATGGCATACATGCATGTAACATATAACCATAATGGATATAGAAATGTGACAATGTTTCTTCGTACCAGGGTGTAAAGGACAGTAGTACACACAACACATAATAAATTATGAAGGTAAGGATAACATCTACAGATGAATCACACATACACAGCAAACTAAAGTGCATTAATATTAAATATTGTAAGGTACGGAACAGATTAACCAGTGACACTCAAACAGAAGTCTAATGGCCTGGGGGAAGAACTTGTTTCTCATCCTGACCATCCTTGTTTCTATGCATTATCATCTCCTGCCTGATGGTAGAAAGTCAGAGAGAATGCTGGATGGATGGGTGGGATCCTTAATAATACTAAGGGCCCTGCATATGCAGCACTCCTGATAAATGTCCCCAATAGATGGTAGGGAGACCTCTATGATCCTCTCAGCTATTCCACAGTCATTTGTAGGGACGTCTGGTCCAATGCTCGATTGCTCCCATACCAGATGGAGATGCAACTTGTCATGACGTTCTCAACGGTGCTCCTGTAAAATGCAGCTATGATGGTGGGGGAGGGGTGTGGGAATCTTGCTTGCCTTAATCTTCTTAGGAATTGGAGGCACTGCTGTGCCTTCTTTTTCAGGGAGGTGATGTTGAGGGACCAAGTGAGGTCATCCGTGATGTGAACTCCCAGGAACTTAGTGCGCTTAGCTCTTTGTACAGAGGATCCATGTATTCGTAGAGGGGGATGATTTGTCTGCACCTTCCTGAATCCACAATGACTTCCTTTGTCTTCTCCATGTTCAGGCTTAGGTTGTTCTCCTCACACCAATCCACCAGCTGCTCCACTTCTCTATACTGCATCTGTCATCATTCCTGATAAGGCCAACCAGTCCTGAAGACTTCAGGGAAGTTTCTTGAGTCAAACGTAGATGATCATATTGGAGCATTAGACCTAATCAGGAAATATAACTGGGTAAGTGGCTACAGTCAAAGACAAAATTATGGAAATTGTGACCAATGTTCTGCCAATTCCAAGGATGAACCAGAAATTAAGCCTCTGGTCTGGAGGATTTTATCATCAGAGGCAGAACCTGGTAAAGTGAACTTCACGAAATTATTTGCAAGTTATTTGACAAGTGGGAGTCATTCTAAAGTGGAATGTAAGCGTCCAGGGCCAATGAGTTCCCTGAAGGGTGAAAGAGAAGGACAATGATTCCAAGTAAACCTGAAAAAGGAGTATCGAGAGCTGGATAAAGGGGAAAAAAAAGGAGAAGCATATAGTAAAGCAAGATAAGTGAAAACAGGGGAGGACTGAAAGGAATATAGAAAATGTAGGGGAGGTACATTCATAAGAAATTAGGGCAAAAATCTAACTTAACAGCTTATCAAATATATATGCAAAACAGCTGCAAAAATTATTGCAATATAGTACCTTCATAACCACTGGTTGTGAAGACCTGGGAAAGATTTTGCAGAGCTTTTCCTATCTTCTGATACTCCTTAGGCAGTGCTTTAAGAGAACATAGAACACAGTCAGCTTAAATTATCTTCAGTGTTGAAATCAATACAAATTGCACATACAGTATCTGCAGATGCTCAGGAACATAGGTAAAGCAGTTGACTTTCAAAAAAATTGTCCTATTATACTACCCCTGCCTTTCTGACTGTAATTTATAAACTTTACCTTGCACACTTTTTTCAGCTATCTCATATCCACAGAGGAGATGACCATTCAGCTCACCTCGTCTTTGCTGCTCTCAGAACATTTCCCATTCCCAGTATTTTCTCTCATTTACCCATCAATTCCCAATTCTCCTTCCACCCATCAATACTAGGGGCAATTAACACAAATAATTAAACGACCAAACACAGCATGTCTTAGAAAATGATTTTAAAAAACGGAAGCAGCCAGAAGAAACACAAGTGGCAAAGGGTGCATAGACTTGAATTAAACAGCAGCCAAGATTGAAAACAATCCCCAGAATTGTAAGGCAGCAGTACTAATCAACACACTATATGGTGCCACCTTGTGATGTGTTATTAATAGAACAAAATGATAAACACATATTAAAATAATAGTGCCTATTATTTATTTTTTCAAATACTTTTAAATAATGGTAAATGGAATGAGAAAGCTTCAAAACAGGTAAATTTTTACATATTGCAAGATAAGAACTACTATGATACAAATTATTATAATTTATTTTTAGTAATTTATTTAAGACTTTTGGGTTTCACTTCTGTATCATTTTAAGAGCTTCTTCTTTCAGTTAGTATTCTGGTCTCTAGAAGCACAGTTCATTTGTATGCAGTGTGTTTTGTATGAACATCATCTCCCGTATGTAAGCTTTCTTTAAAATACACGATTCACTTGGTCTTTCTCAGACACTTCTCTCCCCTTTCTCAATCTCTCAGTCTCCATCTCTGGAGACAGACTGTCCACTGACACCTTCTACGAGCCCACTGACTCTCGTAACTACCTCGACTATACCTCTTCCCACCCTGCCACATGCAAAAATGCCATTCCCTATTCCCAGTTCCTCCGTCTCTGCCGCATCTGCTCCGAGGATGAGGCTTTCCATTCCAGAACATCTCAAATGTCCTCTTTCTTTAAGGATCGTGGTTTCCCTTCTGCCGTCATCAATGATGCCCTCACCCGCACCTCCTCCATTTCCCGCACTTCGGCCCTCACCCTATCCTCCCGCCACCACAACAGGGACAGAGTTCCCCTTGCCCTCACCTACCACCCCACCAGCCTCCGGATCCAGCACATTATCCTCTGCAACTTCCGCCACCTTCAACAGGACCCCACCACTAAGCACATCTTTCCCTCTCCGCTTTCCGAAGGGATTGATCCCTGATCCACACGTCCCTCCCCACGGATCTCCCACCCGGCACTTATCCCTATAAGCGCAAGTGCTACACCCGTCCCTACACCTCCTCTCTTGCCACCATTCAGGGTCCCAAACAGTCCTTCCAAGTGAGGCAACACTTCACTTGCGAACCTGTTGGGGTCATCTACTGCATCCGGTGCTCCCGGTGCGGCCTCCTCTACATCGGTGAAACCCAACGCAGATTGGGGGACCGCTTCGTCGAGCACCTCTACTCTGTCCGCCACAACAGACAGGATCTCCCAGTAGCCACCCACTTCAACTCTGCTTCCCATTCAGATATGTCCATACATGGCCTCCTCTACTACCAAGATAAGGCTAAACTCAGGTTGTAGGAGCAACACCTCATATACCATCTAGGTAGTCTCCAGCCCCTTGGTATGAACATAGAATTCTCCAACATCCGGTAATTCTCTCCTCCTCCTCCCTTCCCTTATCTCTATTTCACTCTGCCCCCACCCCCGGCTGCCTATCACTTCCCTCATGGTTCCGCCTCCTTCTACTACCCATTGTGTTTTCCCCTATTCCTTCTTCACCTTTCCTGCCTATCACCTCCCTGCCTCCCCTCCCCCACCCCTTTATCTTTCCCCTTACTGCTTTTTCACCTGGAACCTACCAGCCTTCTCCTTCCCACCTTCCCCCCACCTTCTTTATAGGGCCTCTGTCCCTTCACTCTTCAGGCCTGACGAAGGCTTCAGGCCCAAAACGTTGACTGATCGTATCCACTGAAACTGCCCGACCTGCTGAGTTCCTCCAGCATGTTGTAAGTGTTGCTTTGACCCCAGCATCTGCAGATTATTTTGTGTTTTCTTTAAAATAGAATTTCCTGCACAGAGTAATTTGGATTTCAACTTGAAGCACACAAGGTGGAAAGATATCCATCTCCATCCTTTCTTTATTTGCCCTTAAAACAGCAAAGCTTTTCACAAGCAAGTTCTCATTAAAAGCTATGAAGAAAGCTTCTAGCCTGTGTGATTTTGAGGTCTTTAAGTCTCTGCCTAGCTTTGTGTGTATACACACACACACACACACACAGTGATGGTAGTAGACTTAGCGTGCTTTATTCTGACTGTGGAGGCATTAACAATGATCTTTCAAGGATCAATAGATTCTGGCAATTTGCAAATGTTACTCCGCTATTTAAGAAGGGTGGGAGGCAGCAGAAAGGAAACTATAGACATGTTAGCCTGACAACAGTGGTTGGGAAGTTATTGGAATCAATTGTTAGGGATGAGATTACGGAGTACCTGGAGACACATGACAAGACAGGCCAAAGCCAGCATGGTTTCTGAAAGAAAATCCTGCCTGACTAACCTGCTGCAATTTTTTGAGGAAATTACAAGCAGGGTAGACAAAGGAGATGCAGTAGATGTGGTGAACTTGGATTTTCAGAAGGCCTTTGACAAGGTGCTGCAGATGAGACTGCTTAGCAAGATCAGGGCCCATGGAATTACAGGGAAGTTACTAGCATGGGTGGAGCATCAGCTGATCGACAGAAAACAGAATGGGAATAAACGGATCCTATTCTGGCTGGCTGCTAGTTACCAGTGGAGTTCCACAGGGATCAGTGTTGAGACCCCTGCTTTTTACGATGTATGTCAATGACTTGGACTATAGGATTAATGGACTTGTGGCTAAATTTGCCAATGATACGGGTAGTGTTGAGGAAACAGAGAGCCTGCAGAGAGACCTAGATAGTTTAGGGCAGGGGTCCCCAACCTTTTTTGCACAGTGGACCAGTTTAATATTGACAATATTCTTGTGGACCAGCTGACCCCGGGGGGGGGGGTGTAGGATTGCCAATGGACAAGAGTAGCAGTCAAATACGTTGTGTTTAACCCGAGAAAGACTACAATGACCATGAAGCCTTGCGCAGGCACCAGTGCACATGCATAACATGTGCATGCGTGTTCGTACCAATTTTTTTCTACAAATCGTTTTTGGCGATTCTGTACAGGGGGGGAGAGGGGGGTGTTAATCACGACTGGAATATAGGTGATAGTGGCTAATACACTCAATTTCATTTCTAAAAGGGTTTATCTAACGAATTTAATATTAAACACATAGCGCATATTTTCCTTGCATGAATATAGTGATAAGTCAATTATCAGGGGAGCTTGAAGTAAGTGTTGAATGTTTACTTCATTTCTTCGTTTACTTGCAGTACTACGCCATTTAATTGGGACAGGAGACAGTTGCCAAACATTTTCTCACTAGCTTCAGCCACATGCATGTCGTGTGGCCGTTAGTCACTACACCATGATTAGAGTGAACTGTTTTTTTTATATAAAAAAGAGTCACTTGCATGTTTGTGTTCAAAAAGCAGTGAATTTTGTCACTGATAGTTAGTGAGAAATAAGCAGGAACACAATTCAGAACTGTTTTGTTCACTGCGGTTTCAAGCATTCAGGCCTGGAGATGCTAGAAACACCGGAAATGAAAAAGAACTGAGGAAATAAATGAACTAAGAAAATAAAGTGAGGAGCTACAAAGAATTTGAAGGTATCAACAATCATCTTGAATGTTACAACTAAAATGAAGATTTGTAAGATGAAATCACTGAAAGCACTGTTTGAAGGCAATTCACTATCTGCAATAAGGTGTCTGCACTGAATTTGTTACAGTCAATCAAAAGAACATGTCAGCATACATTCAATGAATTCCTCTGTCGTTAACTGTTAGGAATTAATAATTTGTTACTCAGTTAAATGGTAGTTTGTCTTTTTTATACCTTTACAACTATTTCCACGAAACTTTGGCTAATCTGGGCAGCCACGCAATTGGGCCAAAATGTATTGGTCTTGATGTGTCCCAATTAACCAGAATCCACTGTTCACAAGATTACTTATACAAAGATTGATTTATGTACATGAAGTGACACTAGGCACAAGAGCGTCTGTACTGCTTGGGGAATGTTTGAGTCTGGTAGTCCTGGCATGGATGGATGAGGAGAAAAGGCAGAAGAAATATGAAGCAGGTCATAAACGCAGACATTCGGTGCTAGACTAGTCAAATCACAAATGCAACCGATGTGGGAGACAGTGCCGATCCAATGCTGGTCCTGTGGCCCATAAACGTGCCTGCAGAGACTAAACTCTCAGCACAGTCAACATCGAAATCGATGGACAGCCTAAGATATACATACATAGATGTATGTCCTTGAAGGCGGGTAGGCAGCTGCCCAGTGATGCGTTGGGACAGTTTTCACTACCCGTTTTAGAGCCTTCCTATTTGCCATGGTGCAGTTCTGTACATGCAATGACATAACATTTGAAGGTGCTCTTCACTGTACATCTATTGAAGGTTGTAAGTATTGGTTAGCATAGTCCAGCCCTTTAGTATCCTCAGAATGTAGAGGCATTGGTGAGCTTTCTTGACTGTGAGATGTGTCCTGACACCATGAGAGTTGTGTGAGATGTGCAGAAACTCTCATGAGTTTGCAACTGCTGATAATTACGGCCTATTATTTCCTGGCTTATTCTTAGAGTCTTTTTGAAACACCGGAACAACATTAGCTATCGTCCAGCATTTCACCCATGGCTGAGGACACTTTAAGTATCTCTGCTGGGGCCCCTGCAATTTCTGCACTAGAACAGCTTGGCAGGCCCTAGGGATTTATCGACCCTAATGTCCCCTCAGGACAGCAAACACCTTCTCCTCTGTAATCTGTATCCGATCCATGACCTCACTCTTTTACCATTCTTCTGCAGACTCTGTCTCACAAGAAACACAGATGCAAAAAACTCCATCTGAGATCTCCCCCATCACTTTCGGCTCCCTGCATAGATGACCACTCTGATCTGCCAGAGAACCAATTCTGTCACTTGCTATATTCTTGCTCTTAATCTATGTATCTGTAGAGTCCTTGGGATTCTCCATCACCTTGTCTGCTAGAGGAACATCGTGCCTTCTTTTAGCCCTCCTGATTTCTTTAAGTGTTCTCTTGCATTTCTTATAGTCAAGTACCTCATTTTTCCTTCCTATCTGTACCTGCTATACCAGAAACAATGTCCCCCTAAGGTGCATGCGTGTGCACGCGTAGACATTTTGCTACTAGCACACAAAAGAACTTAAACTGTGCACAAAAGATTGTCACCCTCTACCTCGTTGGCATGTTAAGTATATTTCACGACCGTACACGATCACATTTCCTTTTCCCATTTCTGATGTGGATGGTGCTGGCAACATGGAGTTTGTGATGATTTGTGTACAGATTTTAAAACTGGTATATTTATACTGTGTTCATTGAAGAAATTGTTCCATGCACACATTGTTGTCGCTGGGCAAAAAATTGCATAGGACAACATTTTTCTGCACACTGGTCATTACCAATTAGAGGGAACATACGCAAGGACCTCAATATCTCTCAAAAATCAAGGATCCCTAAACCTGTTACCCTTCCCCTTTATTCTGACAGGCACACACAAGCTCATCAAGTACACCTTTTGCCAGAAAACAACCTGATCCACACTTGCCAGATCATTTCTGATACCATCACAATCAGCCTTTCTCCAATTTAGAACCTCAATCCGAGGACCACACATATCCTTCTCCATAATTATCTTGAAACCAATGGCATTATGATCACTAGTTGCAAAGTGTTCTCCTATACAAACTTCTGTCACCTGCGCAGTCTCATTCCCTAATAGCAGATCTAGTATCGCGTTCTCTCTAGCTGGGACCTCTATACACTAAGTAATATTATGTATTTCATATTTCAGTAATATTTCAGTAATATTTGAGTAATATTGTAAATACATAAGTATTCTTCATTTTATTTAAATAATTCATTACTGGTTATAGGGTATGTAAAAGTATGCGAATGGCATACATCATTATGCCACCGTCATGTTTTTGTGCCTCACTAAAAGTAAAAACAAAAGGGACACACATCTCTTTGTTTCTGTATTTTTCCTTCAATTAGTTTTATGTTTTGGAGTTACAAAACATAACAGTGGTGACAACTAAGTTTTAACATGAACCGAAGACAACCACCTACCTGTTGAAGCACAGCCAGACATCTGAGTCTAAAAAAAAGAAAAAAAATTCGCAGCACCCCCGCCCCCCTTAGAAGGGGGAAGATGGTTGAGTAAAATGAAAGGCAGAAAAGTAGACAATATTCACGGGATCATAAACAGTGATAATAAATAAAAATCATTAATATGATGATAATAATAATAATAACAAAAACATTTAAAAAGCAGAAATGGCTGGCCACATTAGAAAAACAGATGTGTTCGATTTCACAGTAGATAAATGGATCATGTATACTGGACAAATAGAGTATTTTGAAGCAAATAGAATAGCCGATGAGATACAAGTGCCAGGTCTGCTGAGTGTAATTGGTGGAAGGGCATACCGCTTGGTTAGAAGTTTGACTGCTCCAACCAGACCAGACACTCAAGGGTGGCAGGGAAGAGAAGTGTGCGCAGTCACAATTACGACAGAGAAAGTACTCAGGAAGCTGAATAGGCTCAAGGTCAATAAATCTCCTGGACCAGATGGAATGCACCCTCGTGTTCTGAAGGAAGTAGCTGTGGAGATTGCGGAGGAATTAGCGATAATCTTTCAAAAGTCGATAGATTCTGGCATGGTTCCGGAAGACTGGAAGATTGCAAATGTCACTCTGCTATTTGAGATGGGGGCAAGGAAGCAAAAAGGAAATTATAGACCTGTTAGCTTGACGTCGGTGGTTGGGCGAGTCGATTGTCAAGGATGAGGTTACCGAGTACCTGGAGGCATATGACAAGATAGGCAGAACTCAGCATGGATTCCTTAAAGGAAAATCCTGCCTGACAAACCTATTACAATTTTTTGAGGAAATTACCAGTAGGCTAGACAAGGGAGATGCAGTGGATGTTGTATATTTGGATTTTCAGAAGGCCTTTGACAAGGTGCCACACATGAGGCTACTTAACAAGATAAGAGCCCATGGAATTATAGAGCGTGGGCTGATTGGCAGGAAGCAGAGAGTGGGAATAAAGGGATCCTATTCTGGTTGGCTGCCGGTTACCAGTGGTGTTCCACAGGGATCAGTGTTGGGGCCGCTTCTTTTTACATTGTACATCAACGATTTGGATTATGGAATAGATGGCTTTGTGGCTAAGTTTGCTGACGATACGAAGATAGGTGGAGGGGCCAGTAGTGCTGAGGAAACGGAGAGTCTACAGAGAGACTTGGATAGATTGGAAGAATGGGCAGAGAAGTGGCAAATGAAGTACAATGTTGGAAAGTGTATGGTTATGCACTTAATAAACCGGCAGACTATTATTTAAATGGGGAAAGAATTCAAAGTTCTGAGATGCAACAGGACTTGGGAGTCCTCGTACAGGATTCCCTTAAAGTTAACCTCCAGGTTGAGTCAGTAGTGAAGAAGGCGAATGCAATGTCGGCATTCATTTCTAGAGGAATCGAGTATAGGAGCAGGGATGTGATGTTGAGGCTCTATAAGGCGCTGGTGAGACCTCACTTGGAGTACTGTGGGCAGTTTTGGTCTCCTTATTTAAGAAAGGATGTGCTGACATTGGAGAGGGTACAGAGAAGATTCACTAGAATGATTCCGGGAATGAGAGGGTTAACATATGAGGAACATTTGTCCGCTCTTAGACTATATTCCTTGGAGTTTAGAAGAATGAGGGGAGACCTCATAGAAACATTTCGAATGTTAAAAGGCATGGACAGAGTAGATGTGGCAAAGTTGTTTCCCATGATGGGGGAGTCTAGTACGAGAGGGCATGACTTCAGGATTGAAGGGCGCCCTTTCAGGCAGAAATGCGAAGAAATTTTTTTAGTCAGAGGGTGGTGAATCTATGGAATTTGTTGCCACGGGCAGCAGTGGAGGCCAAGTCATTAGGTGTATTTAAGGCAGAGATTGATAGGTATCTGAGTAGCCAGGGCATCAAAGGTTATGGTGAGAAGGCGGGGCAGTGGGACTAAATAGGATAAAATGGATCAGCTCATGATAAAATGGCAGAGCAGACTCGATGGGCCGAATAGCCTACTTCTGCTCCTTTGTCTTATGGTCTAAGTGAAATCAGCTTTTCCGATATCGTGAGAGTAATGCAGGAACATTGGAACAGAAACTATTATTGTCTGCAGATTGCATTAGGTTTCAAAAGCAGAATAAAAAGAAAGGGGAGTCAATTTCAGTGAATGTGGCAGAATTGAAGATATTATTTGAGCACTGACAGTTCAGCATTGGGTTTAATAATGCACAGAGAGATTGTTTCATTGGTGAAATCTCAGAAGAAAGTACTCAAAATCAGCTCCTAACTGAAGCACAACTCATATTTAAAAGAGCAGTTGACATCACTGTATCAATAGAAATAGCAGCCAGAGATGCAATAGAGTTGTAGTCAGGAATAAAAAGGAGTGTGAACAAAATCACGTCTAAACAGAAACCGGCCTGGCCAAACAAATTGTGTTATTGTTGTGGCAGGGGCAAACATACAACAGACCATTGCAGGTTTAATGGCAAAACTTGCAGATGATGCAACAAAGTAGGACACATACAAAGAGCATGTTAGGCACACTACAATAAGTGGAAGAGAAAAAGATACACAGTCAAATTGCAGTTTCAAAAAGAACACTGATCAGCATGTTGTTGAAAAATCTGATAAGGATGACTATGGTACAAGACTGGTTAGCCTTGAGATTAACAATGAAAATACTAACAATAGACAAGCAATATGGCTTACACTAGAAATGAACAGCAAATTAATTAAAATGGAATTGGACACTGGCTTGGCTGTTCTGGTTATTACACAAAATGATTTTGAACTGCACTTCAAAGATACTGAACTGAAGCCTGCAGATATCCAACTAAGAACTTATACAGGAGAAAAGATAACTCCTGTGGGAATGACATTTATAACTGTGAAATACAACAACCAACAAGCCTCATTTGGCTTGTATGTAGTAAAAAATCAGGTGGGCCACACTGTGGGACCATGGTTGGCTGAGACGACTACAATTGATTGGAGATCCATCCACCATTTGCATGTCCCATCCCCTGCAATAGAGTCAACTGAAAGCGAAATAAGAAAGGTACTGGATGATGTGTTCAAGGTTGGTGTTGAAAAATTCAAAACACATCAAGGGTAAAAGAGTGTTAAATGAAAATACCACACCCAATTTTACAAAGCCCATCCAGTTCCTTATATCCTCTATGATAAAGTAGCCAGTGAGCTAGATCGCATGAGGCTAAAGGAATTCTCTGCAAAGTTGAATGGAACCCATGGGCAACGTCAGTGGTCCCCGTAAGAAGAATGGGTCTGTCAGGATCTGTGGTGATTTTAAGGTACTATCAACCAAGTACTGAAGTAGATTAATACTCTCTGCCCAGGACAGAGAATTTACAAACCTTTCTGGAGCAAAGTGGACATAGCTAAGGCCTAACTACAGATGGAAATGGAAGAGTCCAAAGAGCTTTTCACTATAAATGGTCACAAAGGGCTTTACTGCTATACACCCTATACTTGTTATATGTGTCTTCAGACAATGTGGATTCACAGTTATGCGAGGAACCTATTTCTACCAACATCTCCTTATATGTGTCCAAAACTCAAGAGTTATGCGAGGAGCACTGCTTTCCCGCCAATACAAGTCACGTGCGCACACCTCACAGTCTCACTGTTGGGATGAGAAGAACCGCTTTCCCGCCAATACAAGTCAGGTGCACGCACCTCACAATCTCACTCCCAGCAGTCTCACATTGGTTTTGGCAAGGTGTGGATGCACGATCTTGCACTTAAACTTTTGTTGGTTTTACCTATGGTGCAGTGATTTTGTGCTTGAAATATTTAACTATGCCTCCTAAACATCCGATGTCAATTCCAAAGAAGAAGCATACAGATTAGCCAGAAAAAGTGGCTCACCTGAGGACTGGGAGAAATTCAGAGTCCAGCAGAGGAGGACAAAGGGCTTAATTAGGAAGGGGAAAAAAGATTATGAGAGAAAACTGGCAGGGAACATATAAACTGACGGTAAAAGCTTTTATAGATATGTGAAAAGAAAAAGATTGTTTAAGACAAATGTAGGTCCCCTACAGACGGAAACAGGTGAATTGATTATGGGGAGCAAGGACATGGCAGACCAATTGAATAACTACTTTGGTTCTGTCTTCACTAAGGAGGACATAAATAATCTTCCGGAAATAGCAGGGGACAGAGGGTCCAGTGAGATGGAGGAACTGAGGGAAATACATGTTAGTAGGGAAGTGGTGTTAGGTAATTGAAGGGATTAAAGGCAGATAAATCCCCAGGGCCAGATGGTCTGCATCCCAGAGTGCTTAAGGAAGTAGCCCAAGAAATAGTGGATGCATTATTGATAATTTTTCAAAACTCTTTAGATTCTGGACTAGTTCCTGAGGATTGGAGGGCGGCTAATGTAACCCCACTTTTTAAAAAAGGAGGGAGAGAGAAACCGGGGAATTATAGACCGGTTAGCCTAACATCGATGGTGGGGAAAATGCTAGAGTCTGTTACCTAAGATGTGACAACAGTACATTTGGAAAGCAGTGAAATCATCGGACAAAGTCAGCATGGACTTCTGAAAGGAAAATCATGTCTGACGAATCTCATAGAATTTTTTGAGGATGTAACTAGTAGAGTGGATAGGGGAGAACCAGTGGATGTGGTATATTTGGATTTTCAATGGCTTTTGACAAGGTCCCACACAGGATATTAGTGTGCAAACTTAAAGCACACGGTATTGGGGGTAAGGTATTGATGTGGATAGAGAATTGGTTGGCAGACAGGAAGCAAAGAGTGGGAATAAACAGGACCTTTTCCGAATGGCAGGCAGTGACTAGTGGGGTACCGCAAGGCTCAGTGCTGGGACCCCAGTTGTTTACTATATGTATTAATGATTTAGAAGAGGGAATTAAAACTTAGCATCTCTAAGTTTGCAGGTGACATGAAGCTAGGCGGTAGTGTTAGCTGTGAGGAGGATGTTAACAGGATGCAGGGTGGCTTGGATAGGTTAGGTGAGTGGGCAAATTCATGGCAGATGCAATTTAATGTGGATAAATGTGGGGTTATCCACTTTGGTGGCAAAAACAGGAAAACAGGTTATTACCTGAATGGTGGCCGATTAGGAAAAGGGGAGGTGCAACAAGACCTGGGTGTCATTATACACCAGTCATTGAAAGTGGGCATGCAGATACAGCAGGAGGTGAAAAAGGCGAATGGTATGCTGGCATTCATAGCAAGAGGATTCGAGCAGGGAGGTACCACTGCAGTTGTACAAGGCCTTGGTGAGACCACACCTGGATTACTGTTTGCAGTTTTGGTCCCCTAATCTGAGGAAAGACATCCTTAACATAGAGGGAGTACAAAGAAAGTTCACCAGATTGATTCCTGGGACGGCAGGACTTTCATATGACGAAAGACTCGATCGACTAGGCTTATACTCGTTGGAATTTAGAAGATTGAGGGGGGATCTTATTGAAACGTATAAAATCCTAAAGGGATTGGACAGACTAGATGTAGGAAGATTGTTCCCGATGTTGGGGAAGTCCAGAACGAGGGGTCACAGTTTGAGGATAAAGGGGAAGCCTTTTAGGACCGAGATTAGGAAAAACTTCTTCACGCAGACAGTGGTGAATCTGTGGAATTCTCTGCCACAGGAAACAGTTGAGGCCAGTTCATTGGCTATATTTAAGAGGGAGTTAGATATGGCCCTTGTGGCTAAAGGGATCAGGGGGTATGGAGGGAAGGCTGGTGCACGGTTCTGAGTTGGATGATCAGCTATGATCACACTGAATGGTGGTGCAGGCTCGAAGGGCCGAATGGCCTACTCCTGCACCTATTTTCTATGTTTCTATGTCTCTATGTCATGTGCTGGGCCATCAGCTGAGCAGCAGAGAACCGCTTTAACACTTGAAAAAAAGTTGGAAATTATAAACAGCGCAGCATCAGCTGAAGGTAACACAGCTCTGGGACACTACTGCCAGGAAAAGAATCCTGCCTTTAAAGTTCTTTTGTTGCCTGACAATGCGCCAGCCCATCGTAAACATTTGGACAGCATTCATCCTAACATAACAGTGCGTTTCCTGCCACCTAACACAACATCGCTGATTCAACCACTCGACAAAGGTGTAATCCACATTCAAGGCGTACATATTTTTTTAAGCAGCAAACATCTCTCAGATGTTGCAAGCAACAGGCGATTTTGAAAATCCCAGGAGTTTACCAATGGTGAGGGAATGGTGGAAGTCGGAACACTTGGCACAAATGGCGATGGACATGGACTCAAGTTTAGAACGGAGTCAGCAGTTTAGTTGTTCCCTACAGTCAACCCTTCTTCCGTACAAGCAAATTTATGCTGAAAAACAAAATGCTGCCAAGCAAACAACCCTCACCACTTTCTTCAAATTGGTGTCATCTTCTGCTGCCGGTAGTTCTAAGAGTTCTGTGAGTCTTCCTTCACCCCTTGCTGTGCTTGAAATGATCCTGACGACCACAACCATCTACCTTATCCATGTAAAGCTGCCTGACACCACAACAACCACTCATCTCCCAGAGCGAACACATCTGCCACTGTTGGTGAGTACTGTACACCCTAGGATGTTAACTTTCTGTGATTTATTACATTGAATATTACCTTAAATTGATGAAATATAATAGAAATGTTGTCTTGTAGTACTGCTTTTATATCATACTGGTATGAAAATGTGAATAATTTACAGATAAAACATATTAGGAAGCCCTCTGGAACGCATCCCTATTTTTTCCACAAATAATTATTCACATTATGCGCGACTTCGAGGAACGTATCCCCCGCATATAACGAGGATAGGGTGTAATCGGTTTACTTTTGGAGTAGCATTTGCACATGCACTCTGGTAGAAAACAATGGACTAGGTGCTGCAAGGCTGCCCAAGCACTCAGTGTTACATAGATGACATTGTTACTGGTGAGGATGACAAGAAACATCTCCAAAATCACAAGACAGCGTTCAAAAGATTAAAAGATTAAGGGGCTCAAGAACATGAAGCTAAGTGTGTGAATTATTTAAATCAAGCATCACTTACTTACTATGGTCACATCATTGGAGCACAAGCATCACATAACCGTGCAGAGAAAATTCAAGCAATGGTGAATGCCCCAAGGCCAAAGGACAGTTGTGGTCTTTCTTGAGATTTGCCAACAAGTATAAGAGGATCCTGCCAAACCTGGCCACTGTGCTTCACTCCTTGAACTCATTACTACAGTTTGGGAAGTAATGGCGATGGACAAAGCAGTGTGAGGTGGCTTTCAAAATGGTAAAGGAAGTGGTGACATCAAACACTGTACTCACACAAAACGATCCACATCGTCCAGTGAAGTTTGTCTGTGGCGCCTGATGGTATAGGTGCAGGCATGGCGCATGTAATGAGTGATGGAAGTGAACGCCCCAGAGCCTTTGCGTCACATTCCCTTACCACTGCAGAGAAAAATTTTGCAAAGATTGACAGAGAGGCCTTGAGACTGGTTTAAGATGTAAAACATTTCAACCAGTACTTGTATGGAGAGAATTTACTCTCATTACCGATCAACCACTATGTCCATTTTCAACCCACAGGACGTTCCACTAACAGTGGCAACACAAATGAAGAGGTGGGATGTTTCTTGGAGGACACAGTTACAAGACTGAATTCATAAGGACAACCAAACATGGAAATGCTGATGGATTGTCCCATTTACCCATAGATAAGGAAATATTTGAAAAATTGATGAAAGACAACACTCTTCCTAAATATTTCCCATAATGCAGAGTAAAAGTCTTCGTATTACAGCAGAGATAATCCAAAGGAAAACCAGAAAGACCCCACACTGTCTCAGGTCTATATGGCCACCGAAAGTGCTGGAGAAATCCCAGTTCCCCCATTTTTACCAGCGCTGGGATGAACTTTCTCTTGAGGGGAGTTGCCTTATGTGGGGTTTGAGAGTTATTGTACCATCCAAGTTGAGAGCTAAAGTGTTGGAGGAGCTACCTGCCGATCATCTAGAAGCGGTTAAAATGAAAGTGTTGGCTTAAAGGTTTGTCTGGTCAGCTGGGATAGATCAGCAGATCAGATAGCTTGCTGTGCACTGTTCGGGATACCAACATGTCCAGAAGATGCCAAGAGCAGCGCCTCTCCATCCCTGGGAATGGAACTGGCAGAGGACTCACGTAGATTTTGCCAGACCATGGGCACAACTTTCTTGATAGTAGTGGATGCAGTTACAAAATGGCCAGAGGTCTTCCCAATAGCCTCCACCACAACCTCACACATGATTGGTATGTCGAAAAGCCTCTTAAGACCATCAGACATAGGAGCAGGATTAGGCCAGCTGGCCCATCAAGTTTGCTCCACCATTCAATCATGGCTGATCCTTTTTTTCTCTCCTCCTCAACCCCAGTCTCCCAGCCTTCTCCCCGTAACCTTTGATATGGCATCAATCTCTGTCTTAAATACACCCAACGACCTGGCCTCCACAGCTCCATGTGGCAACAAATTCCATAAATTCACCACCCTATGGCTAAAGAAATTTCTCTGCATCTCTGTTTTGAAAGTGTGCTCCTCTATCCTGAGGCTGTGCCCTTTTGTCCTAGACTCTCCTACCATGGGAAACATCCTTTCCACATCTACTCTGTCTAGGCCTTTCAACATTCAAAAGGTTTCAAAGAGATCCCCCCCTCATCCTTATGAATTTCAGCAAGTACAGATCCAGAACCATCAAACGTTCCTCGTATGATAACCCTTTCATTCCTGGAATCATCCTTGTGAACCTCCTCTGGACCCTCTCCAATGCCAACACATCTTTTCTAAGATGAGGGGCCCAAAACTGTTCACAATACTCAAGGTGAGGCCTCACCAGTGCCTTATAAAGCCTCAGCATCACATCCTTACTCTTGTATTCCAGACCTCTTGAAATGAATGCTAACATGGCATTTGCCCTCCTCACCACCGGCTCAACCTGCAAGTTAACCTTCAGGGTGTTCTGCACAAGAACTCCCAAATCCATCTGCATCTCAGATTCCTGGATTTTCTCATTTAGAAAATAGTCTGCACATTTACTTCTACTACCAAAGTGCATGACCATGCATTTTCCAGTATTGTATTTCATTTGCCACTTTCTTGCCCATTCTCCCAGTCTAAGTCCTTCTGTTTCCTACATTTCCTCAACACTACTTGCCCCTCCACCAATCTTCATACCATCTGCAAACTTGGCAACAAAGCCATCTATCCCATCATCTAAATCATTTATATAGAGCATAAAAAGTAGTCCCAACACCGACCCCTGCGGAACACCACTAGTCACTTGCAGCCAACCAGAAAAGGATCCTTTTATTCCCACTCGCTGTCTCCTACCAATTAGCAATGCTCTAACCGAGTTAGTAACTTTACTGTATACCATGGGCTCTTAACTTGGTAAGCAGGCTCATGTGTGGTACCTTGTCTAAGGCCTTCCAAGGTCCAAATATACAACATCCATTACATCCCCTTTATCTACCCTACTTGTAATCTCCTCAAAGAATTCCAACAGGCTCGTCAGGCAGGATTTTCCCTGAAAGTAACCATGCTGACTCTGTCCTATCTTGTCCTGTGTCACCAAGTACACCATCACCTCATCCTTAACAATTGACTCTAACATCTTATCAACCGCTGAGGTCAGGCTAACTGGTCTATAATTTCCTTTCTGCTGCCTTCTCCTTTTTTTTTTAAAGAGTGGAGTGACATTTGCAAGTTCTCTTCTCAAGGACTGGTGTTCCAGAATACCAGTAACAATGGACCACAGTTTGTTGTGGAACAATTTCTGTCATTCTTGAAAATGAATGGAATAGGACATATTACATCTACACCGTACCACCCAGGTACAAACGGCTTGGTGGAGAGGTTTATCCAGAGTCTAAAGAATGCACTGCAAGCAATCACTGAATCAGAAGATCGCCAATTTCCTCTTTGCATATCGCAATGCAACAACACTCCACAAGTAACAACTCACCTGCTATGCTGTTCCTGGACCTTCACTTGTGCTCACACTTGAATCTCCTCAAATGCAATCTCAGGAGTATGCAGATCCAACAGCTGACACAGGCTGAGGGTTCCTCAAACAAGGAGGTTCAATGTTTCACTCCTGGTCAAGCAGTCCTGGCGAGGGACTAGAGCTGATCAAAAGTGGGTCCTTGAAAAGATTAAGGGCAGAACTGGACCACTCTCCTATATCTGAAGATGTTACATTGATCATTTGAGGAGAGCCGAGACAATTGTTAGAGAAGAAATGTGTTCAGAGCAGTTAGAACCACTTCTTACAATCCCAGAGTCAACGCCTGCAACCACAGAGGAGAACCCGGAACCTGAGATTGTGTCACAGCCACAAGTCTCTCCTGCTAAGCAGAGCGCCCCCCCCCCCCCCAGTCAGGTAAGATGTTACCCCACAAGAGTAAGAAATCCTCCACAGTGATTAAATCTTTAAGCACGGATGTGTATATAGTAATTGCATTATATAGTATACTGTACATATAGTGCCTATAAAAAAAATTCACTCACCCTTGGAAGTTTTCAAGTTTTATTGTTTTACAATATTGAATCACAGTGGATTTAACTTGACTTTTTTTAAACAATGATCAGCAGAAAAAAAGTTCACATCAAGTGAAAACAGATCTCTCCAAAGTGATCTAAATTAATTGTAAATATAAAACACAATGTAATTGATTGCATAAGCATTCACCCCCTTTAATACGACACGCCAGATCATCACTGTGGTGGCCAAAAGGTAATTAGTTAAACAGAGATCACCTGTGTGCATTCAGAGTGTTTCAATTGATTGTAGTCAAAAGAACACTCCAAGCAACTCCACGAAAAGGTTATTGGAAAGCACAAGTCAGGAGATGGATACAAGAAAATTTCCAAGTCACTGATTATCCCTTGGGGTATAGTTATGTCAATCATCAAGAAATGGAAAGAATATGGCACACCTGTAAATCTGCCTAGAGCAGGCCATCCTCAAAAACTAAGTAACCGTGCAAGAAGGGGACTAGTGAGGACAGCATCAAGAGACCTACGACAACTCTGGATGAGTTACAAGCTTCAGTGGCTGAGATGGGAGAGACAGCGCATACACCAATTGTTGCCTGGATGCTTCACCAGTTGCAGCTCCATGGGAAAGAGAAAGCCACTGTTGAAAAACACTCACATGAAATCTCGGCTAGAGTTTGCCAGAAGGCATGTGGGAGATTCTGAAGTCAGCTGGAAACAGGTCCTGTGGTCTGATAAAACCAAAATTGAACTTTCTGGCCAGCACACTAAATGTTGTTTGGCACAAGCCAAACACTGAACATCATCACAAACACACCATCCCTACTGTGAAGTATGATGGTAGCTGTATCAAGCTGTGGGGATGCTTCACTGCAGCAGACCCTGGAAGGCTTGTGAAGGAAGATGGTAAAATGAATGTAGTAAAACATAGGGAAGTCCTGGAGGAAAACCCGATGCAGTCTACAAGAGAACTGCGACTTGCGAGAAGATTTGTTTTCCAGCAAGACAATGACCACACAAAGAAACCCAAAGCTACACAGGAATGGCTTAAATACAAAGTTAATCTCCTGGAGTGGCCAAGTCAGAGTCCAGACCTCAATCCAATTGAGAATTTGTGGCTGTACTTGAAAAGGGCTGTTCACGCACAATCGCCATATAATCTGACAGAGCTTGAGCAGTTTTGCAAAGAAGAATGGGAAAAAATTGCAGTCTCCAGATGTGCAAAGCTGATAGAGACCTATCCACACAGACTCAAGGCTGTCATTGCTGCCAAGGTGCATCTACTAAATACTGACTTCGAGGGGCTGAGTAATTATGCAACCTATTATTTTGTGTTTAATAATTGTAATAAATTTCAACCAATTTCTAGAAATTTGTTTTCACTTTGACACAAAAGAATCTTTTCTGTTGATCAGTATCAAAAAAGCCAAATTAAATCCACTATGATTCAATAGTGTAAAACAATAAAGCATGTTCATTTCCAAGGGATGGGTGAATACTTTTTATAGGCACTGTATATATATGCCAGTGTGGCCAACCAACCACACATTGTAATATTTGAGAGAGATGAAAGCAATAGTAAATAGACATGGCAACCTGAATAACAATAACATCAGGAAGAAAGAATGAGAAGCTGAAGAAATACTGGATAGAATGAATGTGGAAATTTAAAGTCAGAGTAATCCCAGTAGTGATAGGAGCACTTGGAGCTGTGACACCTCAGCTGGAAGAGAGGCTCCAACAAATCCAGGGAACAATATCTGAGATCTCGATTCAGAAGAGCTCACTACCAGGAATAGCAAAGATACTGCGCTGAACCCTCAAAGTTCCCAGGCCTCTGGTAGAGGACACAAGATTGAGGGGAAAATACACATACGTACCATTCATAAGGGGTGAGATGAAAAAAAAAGTGAGTTTGCAAGTTGAATTGCATTCTATATTGAGTTGGAGTTTTTAGCAATGCAGCAAGGAGTGTTATGTATTTAATATTTCAGTAACATTGTAAACATAATTAATCATTCTTTATGAAATAACTTATTACAGGTTATATGTAAAAGTATGTAAATGTGGCATATGTTATTAACTCACCATGTCATATATATATACACACCTCACATAATGTAAAAACAAAGTTGATATGCACCTCCCTGTTCCCATGGTTATTTTTCAATTAGTTTTATGTTTTAGAGTTACAAAACTTAACAGAAACTTTACTAAACAAACATTTGATAAACTCTATCCCATCCAGCCCTTTTACAGTATGGGAGTCCTAGTCAATATGTGGAAAATTAAAATCACCTACTATCACGGCCTTATATTTCTTGCAGCAGTCTGCAATCTCCCTACAAATCTGCTACTCTGAATCCCGCGGACTGTTGGGTGGTCTGTAATATAATTCCATTAACATGGTCATTCCCTTCTTATTCCTCAGTTCCACCCATAGAGCTTCAGTAAACAAACTCTCCAGCCTGTCCAGTCTGACCACTGCTATGACATTTTTCCTGACAAGTATTGCCACCCCTCCCCTTTTAATCCCCCCTCTCTATTATGTCTAAAAAAAAAACAGAACCCTGGAACAATGAGCTGCCAGTCCTACCCCTCCTGCAACCAAGTCTCACTAATGGCTACAATGTCATAATTCCACATGCTGAGCTCATCCGCCTTTCCTACAATATTCCTTGCATTGAAATATACACAACTCATAACATTAGGCCCACCATACTCAATCTCAATCTTTTGATTCTTGACTTGTATGTAAGCTAAACAACATCTTTTCCCACATCCACTCCATCATCTGCTCTGGAGCTCTGGTTCCCATCCTCCTGCAACTCTAGTTTAAACCACCTCCACCAGCCACCCCCACCACTCCCATACAGCACAAGTGAACCTTCCTGCAAAGATATTGTTCAGGTACAAATTGATCCTTCTGTATAGAACCCATCTTCCTTGGAAGGGAGCCCAATGATCCAAAAACCTGAAGCCCTGCCTCCGACACTATCTATTTAACCTTGATCTTCCTTCTTCTGGCCTTAATAGCACATGAATATGTAGCAATCCTGAGATCGCAACCTTAGAGCAGGGGTCCCCAACCCTTTTTGCATCATGGACCGGTTTAATATTGACAATATTCTTTCGGACCGGCCGACGGGGGGCGGGGGGTGTTAATCACGACCGGAATATAGGTGATAGATCACTTATAAGTGGCAAATACACTCAATTTCGTTTCTAAGGGGGTTTATCTAACGAATTTAATATTTTAATATTAAACACACAGCGCACATTTTCCTCACGTGAATATAGTGATGTCAATTATAACAGTGGCCCCAAACCTCCAGGCCGTGGGCCAATACATTGCCGTGAAGAATGCAGGGGTAGCAGGGGTACAGCGGTAGTCCGAACGCACCCAGCATGTCTTTAAGAAAAAAGCCGAAATAAACAAGCTAATTAATTAGTTGCCGCCCGGCATGTAAATGCCAGCCCAGATCAGAAGCGATGCAATCAGCAATCGCCTCTGATCCGGGCCAACAATTATGCGCCGGGCGGCATCTAATTAATTAGCTTGTTTATTTCGGCTTTTTTTTCTTCAAGATGTGCTGGGTGCGTTCCGACCACCGCTGTACCCCTGCATGCTTCGCAGCCCAGAGGTTGAGAACAACTGAATTATAAGTCACTTATAAGTCACTAGCATCATAACATTTTAAGTAATGTTTGGATATTAAACACACGGCGCATATTTTCCTCGTATGAACATATAAAATCATTGCAACACACGAATATCGCTGAATCAGTGGGAGCCCTGGGCTTGTTTTCCTGCAACAAGACGGTCCCATCGAGGGGTGATGAGAGACAGCGATACTCGAAGGGGGTTCCTTATGTCCAGTCTATTCCGCAATTTAGTTTTCATTGCATTCATTGCAGAAAACTCCACTTCACAGAAATATGTTGGAAATGGAAGCAATGTTTTCAGTGCTTTCATGGCTATCTCAGGATATTCAGCCTTGACTTTGACCTAGAATGCCGGCAGAGATGTTATGTCAAACATACGTTTCAGCCCGCCGTCATTTGCAAGCTCAAGGAGTTGATCTTTTTCCCACGCTGACATGGAAGATTCACCAGAAACATTCACAAATGGGTCACGGACCCATTCCTTTGCACGTATTGGGTCACTGATGACCTCGCGTGCGTTCAAGTTCAACAGTGGGCATGACAGGGAATGAGGAAAGGTGCAGCTGACTCATATCGTTTCATATCGCCAAATCATATCGTTTCCTCGCGGCTCGCATGCTTTGCAGCCCGGTGGTTGGGGACCGCTGTCTTAGAGGTTCTGCCCTTTAACTTAGCATCTAATTCACTGAACTCATTTTTCAGGATCTTGACCCCCCCTTACTACCAATGTCACTGGCATTGACATGGACCACAACCTCTGGCTAATCTCTTAAGAATGCTGTGGATTAAATCTGAGATGTCCCTGACCCCGGCAGCTGAGAAGCAACGTACCATCCGACAATACAAGTCTCGTCTACAGAACCTCCTGCCTGTTCCCCTAACCAATCAATCTCCTATCATTACAGCATGTCCCCCCTCCACCTTTCCCACAGAGCCAGACAGTGCCAGAGACCTGACCACTGTGGCTTTCCTTTACTGGGTCAATCCAGCCCCATCTACGTCTACCAACAGTATCCAAAGAAGCATGCCTGTGGTTGAAGGGAATGGACACACTGCTCCGCACTGGCTGTCTATTTCCTTTCCCACTCCTGATGATCACCTGGTTACCTGTGTTCTGCACCTTGGTTGTAACTACCTCCATGTCGATGAACCCCTCAGCTTCCCGAATGATCCTGAGTTCGACCAGTTCCAACTTCAATTCCTTAAATCAATCTGAAAGAAACTGCAGCTGGATGCACTTCTTGTAGGTGTAGTCATCAGGGACTCCTTGCCTTCCCACATTCCGCAAGATAAGAATTTCACTATCCTGCCTAGCATCCCCATTGTTCTAACTGTGTAAGAAGAAATGGAGGAGGAAAGGAAAATTAAATGAAAAGAATCTATCTACGGCCTTCGCCTCTCCTCGCTAAAGCCTCTATGAGCCAAAGTCTGAATTCCCCACTCTAACTCTGGCCCGCTCCCATGTATATGGTGAATAACAATTTAACTTGAACATTACAAAGGAGTAGGTACTTGAGATCCTGAAACACAAACGCAAATAAATTCCTGGTGCTGATGAAGGTACATACTGGAATGTTATGAAAAATAGGAGAGGAGATTGTTAGGTCCTTGGAAAATAACTATATTTTCATTAGCCACAGGTGAGGTACCAGAAAACTGGAGGATGGCTAATGTTATCGCTTTATTGGATAGCAGCGATATGTCTGGGAGCTACAGTCCAGTGAGCCTTAAATCAGTGGTAGGAATGTTAATGGAAAAGAGTCTGAGGTACAGGATTCATTTACAATTGGAAACCCAAGACATGATTAGGAATAACTTACAAAATGCAAAATGAAATCAAAGGGTCAAGGCAGTACTTACAGAGGAAATGGACAGTTCACGTTTCGGTTCAGGAGCCTTCACTAGTTCTTAATAGTTTACAGAAAACAGTGGCTGCTGCTTACTTTGAACATGATTGAGCATTGTTGTAAATTTTTGTTAACTATTGCATCACCCAAGTATTGAGCAATGACTATCTCTGACAACAAAATCAAGTCATTTATGCTTGACATTCTAAAACTAATACATAAATATCTATATTTGAGGAGGGTGGAGTCACTACTGACCTCAAATTCATCTGAATGAGCCACAAGAGTAGGTCAACACCTGTATCTGTGCCAAGCAAATCACCATCTGATGCCACCTTTCAACCAACTGCAAGGCATATGTCAACGATAGAATACTTTCCATTTGTCTGAGTGCCAATCCAACAATAGTCCAGCAACTCAACTTCATCCAGAATAAAAATCAACACTGCAACTTCATACACCATGCTAAATACTCAAACTCCAGTACCATCATACCTCAGCTGAAGAGTGTAACAAAACGCTTTCCAGCTCCTTATCTCGGCTATCTGATCAAGCTTCCAAATCAAAAAAGCAAAGGACACAGGTATATCGTAACACTACCACTTACATGATCCCCTTCAAGACAAGTAGAATTATAACATGAACGTCTATCCTTCTTTGTAGGTGGGTCTAAATCCTTTAGAACCCTAACTAATAGCACTGTGGGAATACTACAGCTCACCACTGCTCATGGGCAGTGAAGAATGGAGAATAAATAAAATTTTAAGGGGTTACTGGAGCAAAGACATGGGAACTTAGAATAAATCTTTGAAGTTGGAAAGACAGATTGTGAGCAACACTTGTTTGAAAAAGCACATAACATCCTTAGCTTTATAATAGAGGCATTAATCTGCAAAAGTAAGGAAGCTGTTTTTGAAGTTTATAAATTACTGGTTTGGCTCTGGAGCATGACTTTGTTTAGAATCAGACTAGAATCACACAAGGAATGAGTGATTTAAATTATGTGTAGACAGTAGAAAAGTTGATGCTGTCCTCTCTCAATTGCCAAATAAAGTACACACCTGAACATTAAACCTTGGGATCACAGCTTTGACCCAGTATTCTATCAGGGGGTTCACATGAGAACCCATGAATAAGGAACCCAGGGACCATATCAGCCCAGGTCTAATCTTCTGCATCCAGAATTCAGAACCTTGTCCATGTACAACTATGGAGCCACAGCACCCACAACATTGTTGCCATATAACACTGGGGTATGGTATTGGTGGACACTTGACACCTTAAAACCAGTACAGTTCTATGCATATACATCTGTCACTGTATAATAATGAGATAGAGTACTGGTGGGTACATGCTTGGCATGGTAGAATAATGTTTTACATTAGTGATAGACTAAGGCACAGTGGAGCAATGAGAACTCTGTCTACAAGCATGATTACAAGAAATAGAAAATCAAACTGTTTATATAATTAAATGTCCTCATCGTTGTCAGATGTGAGTTTGATTCTAAAACTGATCTGTTCTGCGGAACATTTGTATCACGACATGAATTGAATACCTCTTCCCTGCCCACATGATGTCCTCCTTTGTACTATGGATGCACACATTTCTAAAATAGGGCAGAGAGCACTTCACCATACCTTTCACAGGCTTTTAATCAATGAAAGGCATTCAGTATAAAACAATTCAGAAAGAGCAGATACTGGAAACCTGGAATAAAGACTGAAGTTCTGAGAGAAATGAAGAATCACTGGCCTGAAACGTTCCTTTTATTTTTGCATTGCCTTAAGTGCTGAGTATTTCCAGCATTTTCTCTTTTTAATTTCATTGATAAAACAGCTTTTCATACTTACCCCCTGTACACCTCTTCCAATGCTCCTGTCCCACATTGAGAAGATCCTTGACTCCATCATCCATGGCCTTAGTGAATTTACTAAATACTTCAACCTTTTGTTCCCTGCAAGATAAAAGGCACATCAAATGACATGATCCTTTACAAGGATCAATTAAAGTTCTGTGAATGCAAGGCCAAGCGTACAAAATAAAGCATAAACCCAAAACCAAAATAATAATAAAGCGAAGAATTAGGCATGATTATACTTGATACATAAAATGATTCTGCCATTTCTTAAAATTACTAATTTTTCAGCTTTGCAGTGCTGAGCTTGCAGTTTGTAAAATTAATGCATACGCATCCAATAGGCCAATGTCCTCGGCTGGTGGCTCCACTGTTGAAAAGATCATGACACCAACAACATCATCCTTCTCGGTTTTTCGCTTGCCTAATTTCCATTCCTTCAGTAAATAAGGGAGAAAAGAAGCATTAAATGTAAAGAAATCTAAAACCCTTCCAATCTATCCCCTTTTCTGCACTGAACAGGAGCTCATTCACAACAAAGGACAATTTGGCATCTGCTTGGTTGCAAAGCTATAATCCAAACAAGTGGCGCAACAATTGTAACTTGTTGTGAAGGAGCTGAAATTAGGCTTCATTAAGAGCTGCCAGCTAGAATGAATGCAGCAGCTTTTCAGATGTATCTTCAATTCCTGAAAAAGCTTATAGTATAAATATGGCATAATGCCAGTTGATCTAGGCCTACTATGTTTCTTTCAAAATTACAGTTTAAATCAGCTCAAAAGGAGCACTGTCATGGTGGAAGTGCACTCCATGGAATACATTATTTGTCATAAGAAGAGGTCCACTTTCAGATCCTCTCAAATCCAGCAAGTATGCCAAAATGAACTGATGGTTTGAGTTTTTTAAAAATATATATTTATTTCATCAAACTCTCGCAACTAAATTAACACCAGGGAAAAACAAAACTATTCAAAATAATTAAAGCAACAGTTATAATATAATTAATACTTATAACACTCTAGAGGGGACAACTTTCTTAACAGAATAACTCTAATTCTGGTCTTGTTAAATATATCATAAACAGTGTCAGTCCAGATTTTAAAAAGGGAAGATCTGGCTTGACCAACTAGAATGAATTCTTTGAGGAAAGTCTACATGAAAAGACAAGAGTTACATACTAGATTCAATAAAAATATTACCCAGAATTGCAGAGCATTTATCAATACAATAAGTAATCATCAAGATATTTATAACCTCTGAGAAAATTGGTCAAGTTTGGTTAAGTACCATCCTATCTAACTAAATCCAACTTCTGTTATAAAGTCATTTATGCAGAAAGTTGGTCAAACAACACAGGAGCATAACATTTAATTAAACATTGTGATGATCATAGGACAAACAGGAGCAGATGAGTCACACATCACAGCACTGTTGAGGCAAATTCATGTCATTTTTGGATTTTAAATAATTACATGGAATGTGTAAGAGTACAGGACAGGAACAAAGCCATTGCTTCAAGATGTTGTGCCTAACTAATTAAGCTAGTAATTAAACACATACTAATCCCTTCTGCCTACACAAGTCCATCTCTCTCTATTCTCTGCATATTCATAAGCATATCTAAGAGCCTCTTCAATGACTATCATATTTGTCTCCATTACCACCAATTGCAGTGCATTCCAAGCACCCACCACTCTGAATGTTAATAAAAAACATTTATCCTGTACACCTCCTTTAAGCTTACTTCCTCTCACCTCCAATGCATGGCCTCTAGTATTACACGTTTCAATCCTGGGAAAACTACTGACTGTTTACTCCGTCAATCTTATAAACTTCTGTCAGTTCTGCTCCGAGCTTCCGCTACTCCAAAGAGAACAACACAAGTTTGTTCAACCTCTCCACATAATACCGTACACACCCTCTCATCCAGCAACATCCCAGTAAACCTCTTCTGCATCCCCTCCAACCTTCGTATAATGGGATAACCAGAACTGAATACCCCAGATATGACCTAACCAGAGTTTTATAAGGCTGCAACATAACTTCCTGACTCTTGAACTCAATGATTCAACTAATAAAGGCAAGTAGGCAACATGCTTCAACTACCGTTATCAACTTGAGAAGGTACGGAGTTGACCTTTGTGCACCAATACTGTTAAGTATCCTGCTGTTAACTGTGTATTATCCCATTCCATCAGATTTCCCAAAGTGCAACACTTCACACTTGGCTAAGTTAAAAACTCTGATCAATATCATGCTGTATCCAACATTTCTTCTTGACCAAATTCACCACCTCTCTTGCAGTCCAAAGATACCTGTCCTACCTCCTTACTGGAGCATACCTGTCTTGTACTCCTTGCAGTTGGGATTTTAAACACCCTCATCGTGTCAGATGTCCATTTAAACAACTATTGCCAATTAATTTCTCCCTAGTTCCTGCCCGATACTCGTATTATTCACATAAATCCTACTATCTGGTTCTTTTGGTGCATTTTTCCTTCAATTAACAAATAATGTAAAATCAGGTCAGGCAGTATCTATGAAGAGGAATAAACAATCAATGTTTCAGGCGAAGAGTCTTCCTCAGCACTGGAAAGGAAGGGAAGCCACAGTAAGATGCTACTCTCACCTGCATTTCCTCCACTTGCCATATTTCTGCCCTCAGCTCATTGTCCCTCTTGTTATTATCCAGCAAATCATTTTCTGTAACTTTCAGCATCTACAATGGGATTCTACCACTAAGCACATTAATCTCTCCATCTTCTCCACGCTCTGCTTTCCACAGGGATTACTCTATAGTTGATTCTCTTCCCTTCCTCCCACCTTATTTTCCCTTTTTCTTATCCAGTCCTGATAAAGGGCATCGTCCTGAAATGTTGACTGTTTGGTCCTCTCCACAGATGCTATCTAACCCACTGAGACCCTTTAGCATTTTTGTGTCCTTTGCTCTGGTGTTCCAGCATCTGTAGTATCATTCATGTTAATGAAATAATGTGAAAGACCACCTCATGCCATTTAATTTGCTTGCAAATTAACTTGCAATTAATGTCATCAAGCTAAGCAGACCTTCTGCTATTGGAAATGATAATTCATTATCATTATCAGGGAAGCAAGAAAGGAGCTTAAGAAGAGGCTGAGAAGAGCAAGAAGGGGGCATGAGAAGGCCTTGGCGAGTAAGGTAAAGGAAAACCCCAAGGAATTCTTCAATTATGTGAAGAAAAAAAGGATGACAGGAGTGAAGGTAGGACCGATTAGAGATAAAGGTGGGAAGATGTGCCTGGAGGCTGTGGAAGTGAGCGAGGTCCTCAATGAATACTTCTCTTCGGTATTCACCAATGAGAGGGAACTTGATGATGGTGAGGACAATATGAGTGAGGTTGATGTTCTGGAGCATGTTGATATTAAGGGAGAGGAGGTGTTGGAGTTGTTAAAATACATTAGGATGGATAAGTCCCTGGGGCCTGACGGAATATTTCCCAGGCTGCTCCACGAGGCGAGGGAAGAGATTGCTGAGCCTCTGGCTAGGATCTTTATGTCCTCATTGTCCACGGGAATGGTATCAGAGGATTGGAGGGAGGCGAATGTTGTCCCCTTGTTCAAAAAAGGTAATAGAGATAGTCCGGGTAATTATAGACCAGTGAGCCTTACGTCTGTGGTGGGAAAGCTGTTGGAAAAGATTCTTAGGAGATAAGATTTATGGGCACTTAGAGAATCATGGTCTGATCAGGGAAAGTCAGCATGGCTTTTTGAAGGGCAGATCATGTCTAACAAGCCTGATAGAGTTCTTTGAGGAGGTGTCCAGGCATATAGATGAGGTAGTGCAGTGGATGTGATCTATATGGATTTTAGTAAGGCATTTGACAAGGTTCCACATGGTAGGCTTATTCAGAAAGTCAGAAGGCATGGGATCCAGGGAAGTTTGGCCACGTGGATTCAGACTTGGCTTGCCTGCAGAAAGCAGAGGGTCGTGGTGGAGGGAGTACATTCAGATTGGAGGATTGTGACTAGTGGTGTCCCACAATGATCTGTTCTGGGACCTCTACTCTTCGTGATTTTTATTAATGACCTGGCTGTTGGGGTAGAAGAGTGGGTTGGCAAGTTTGTAGACGACACAAAGGTTGGCGGTGTTGTAGATAGTGTAGAGGATTATCAAAGGTTGCAGAGAGACATTGATAGGATGCAGAAGTGGGCTGAGAAGTGGCAGACGGAGTTCAACCCGGAGAAGTGTGAGGTGGTACACTTTGGAAGGACAAACTCCAAGGCAGAGTACAAAATAAATGGCAGGATACTTGGTAGTGTGGAGGAGCAGAGGGATCTGGGGGTACACGTCCATGGATCCCTGAAAGTTGCCTCACAGGTGGATAGGGTAGTTAAGAAAGCTTATGGGGTGTTAGCTTTCATAAGTCGAGGGATAGAGTTTAAGAATCGCGATGTAATGATGCAGCTCTGTAAAACTCTAGTTTGGCCACACTTGGAGTACTGTGTCCAGTTCTGGTCGCCTCACTATAGGAAGGATGTGGAAGCATTGGAAAGGGTACAGAGGAGATTTACCAGGATGCTGCCTGGTTTAGAGAGTATGGATTATGATCAGAGATTAAGGGAGCTAGGGCTTTACTCTTTGGAGAGGAGGATGATGAGAGGAGATATGATAGAGGTGTACAAGATAATAAGAGGAATAGATAGAGTGGATAGCCAGCGCCTCTTCCCCAGGGCACCACTGCACAATACAAGGGGACATGGCTTTAAGGTAAGGGGTGGGAAGTTCAAGGGGGATATTAGAGGAAGGTTTTTTTTACGCAGAGAGTGGTTGGTGCGTGGAATACAGTGCCTGAGTCAGTGGTGGAGGCAGATACACTAGTGAGATTTAAGAGACTACTAGACAGGTATATGGAGGAATTTAAGTTGGGGGCTTATATGGGAGGCAGGGTTTGAGGGTCGGCACAACATTGTGGGCCAAAGGGCCTGTACTGTGCTGTACTATTCTATTTTATCCTTTCACAACATTGAAAACCTCCACTAAATCTTCCTTTCATTCTCTTTGCTCTTAACTCTAACACCAATCTACTAATACTCATTACGCCTTTCCAACTTGTTTACATTCTTCTTGAACCATGATGCGCAGAATTGGATACAACACCTCAAAGGCTAAATCAACAATTTTTAAAAAAACAATACTCCCTCACTCTTGCTCCATTTATGGCTTTCTACAAAGGATAGCAGTGGGACTGCTGAAATAGGTTACAGAATGTGGATAATGAAGGTTGGCTTTGTCAACTAGAATTCTCCAGCACAAGCATTATCCTTTACTCTCCTAAGGGTACACATCTGATTAAGATCAGGAACAACTGATGACACTCAAGGGTGTAACTGCCTGTCAGTTTTCAATAACTAGGCCCACTTACTAAGACTGGTCATTTCTAAGAGTTAGTGGATATTGAACCATACCTGAGCCAGGGTTTTGTGTAATTTTCTGGTAGGATTGGGACTGTGAAAATATACAAACAGTTGCCTTAAAATATCTCAACAGTACGAGAATTACAATGAATCTATTTCATTGAAATAAAACGTTGTTGCATGAAGTGTACTCTTATTGACATTCAAACCAGCATTTCATTAAAACACAGGTATAGTACAACAAATTCTATGACTCTAAAAATGCAAATAGCTTCTAATATTCTATTTCTACACAATTTCTAAAAGAAAGCAGTATCTTATGGCTGAAAAGTAATTCATTCTAAAAGTTTATTCCTTCTTCATTGCTTAAAGAGCTGGGTGCACTTTCCATCTTTGCCTGTGAGATATCATTAGTTGACAGCCCAAATGCAGCAGAGTCAGAATGGAGACCATATTCGTCATACTATTGTATTTTTCAACCTGAAATTTTAATTCCAAGAATACTGTTGATCTTGCTGAACTAGCAAGTGTTTGATGGCATAATAAGGAGAAATGTGGAGAATAAACAAGAATTTTAACTGAAATTCATAAATATTATCAAGGGGAGAAAAAAAATCACATGAGGTGACACAATAAACAGAATTATTTTTTCCAGACATCAATATATAATGTTTAATAGCTTTTCCAAAACAGCTCTGATGTTGCTTCAAAGTAGGACATTTCACATTTTAGTACAGCAATGGTATACAACTAATATTAGAAATATGCTGTTCTTCTCGTCCACCAGATCATCAGGGATGTCATTACTTAACTTTCAATGCTAATTTTATTTTAAAACCAAAACTGTGAAAATACCGAAAAATAAACCAGTGAATGAACAGAAGTTTAGCAAATTGCTCTGATCAAGTTGTAAGGTTAAATAGTTAAATCACAATAACTGTTTTACAGTATCCAGTGGCAGTATTTCTGTGCAGTAGTACTCCATGAATCCTGATCACTAAACATCGCTGAATGGAATAAAGTAGGTGAAATGGTAGCAAAGGTAAATTGCAGCTAGAAGGACAATATCAAAAAAAATGCTGTTTCTAATTGTCAAGTTTTGGAGTGTATAACAAGATACTTTAATGTGGGAATGAAGTCAAACACTCCCTTGCCTCAGGGACAAGCAGAGAAAAAAAAACTTCCAAATTAGTTATCAGCAAGAAAGCAAAGTACTAGCTGCAACCACCTGCTTCCACATCACACCATTAGGCTATTAAAAAACATTAAACATGATTTTTGAAATATTAGAGCTTCAATATACCAAGGAGAAAGTATCAATCATGTTTGATTATTCCTTTAATCAATTTTTCACAAAAAAATGTTTCATTATTTTACTAACACGACACCAACTCATTGCAAAGTATTCAGCTTCCACATTCTTACCTTTTCATCTCGGTAAGTGATAAAGAGCTGGAAGACCTCACTCTCTGAAATGATTGGATGGTGACACATTCTATTCATCCAACCCTGCAATCTCTCCATTCGCATCTTGATGAATTCTTCTTCAAACCGACCTTTACCACATTAAATCAGGTGAATAAGTCTCAAGGATATCAAACATCAAAGCCTACTTCACAGCTCAAACGCTAAGAAAATACACGTTGGAAAAACAACAGAAACATTCCCCTTCAGGGTTTTTGTATTATTCCTGGTGTAATATCGCTATTTCAGTGCATTCTTATTTCAGCTCATTATCTTTAATTGCTCAAATCTTTTCACACAATCAAAACTTTCAGAAAAGAAGTTATATTTGTATTGTTTGTATTTAAACCACAAAACTCTGCCTTTGTTTCTAAAGTAAATTTGTTAATCTTACTTTTCTCAGGGTCAGGAGGAGCAAGAAAGTTTTTAAACATATCCTTTCATATCACAATTATTCTTCATGCTGGGCATTGTGGAAATTATATTGTTGTGAAATTATAGGTATTTAAAGAGGTAGATTTTTTTTTTTTTGAAAGATTGGAGAATTCAAAATAATGGAGAACTGACATAGAAGGTGATTTGCAGCCTGGAGTAGATCAGCCATGATCATTTCAATGGGATGACAGGCCTAAGCCAGATAACTTCTTTTTCCCTCTATTTTCCTGTGTTCTCATATTGTGAGAGCTTTACAATCTTAGAGTTAAATGCAATATGGGCATATATTTCATAACTTGCTTATGATAACTGTAATTGAAATACATCAAAATTAATACTGGGAAGAAGATATTGTTTCTGAGGACAGTGAGGTCACTACTATGTTAATGAAACTGGTGACTCAGAAAGTATGCAGCTGCTTAAGATGCTAAACAATAATTACTGTGCTGATGCTGCAAGCAGCTGATTTATAACTTTGATATGCATGTCTACAACAATACATTTAAATTAGATGCACCATGGCCCAGTGGGAGAAATTCAATGCACAGGAACACAAAACACCACAAAGAGAAGTGGACATTGTCTAATCCGTCACAGCCATAACCTTCCCCACATCTACAGGAGGCACTGCCTCATGAAGGCAGCATTATAATCAAGGTACCCACATCCTATTCTTGCTGCTACCATTGGGCAGAAGACTAAAATTCCATATCACCAGTTCAGGAACAGCTATTTTCCTACAACCATCAGGTTTTTGAACCAAACGTGCAACCCTAATCATACCTCAGCAACAACCATGAACCCATTTCCCATTGCATTTTCAGCACTAATATTTTGGTCTTTTTCTTCACTGTTTTGTAGAAATGATACATAAATTATGAAGTCTATGTGTTTTGAACCCATGTTCCTGTAATACTACTGCAAGTTTTTCCATTGCATCTGTGCATTGTACATGCTTATTACAATAAACATGAATTGAAACTGTGTAACTATACTCAAAATACCAAATGCTGCATTTTAGGTAACTTTCAATGTTTGAATTTCACATACTGCAAAAGGATGCTGAGGATTTGCGTAACAATAAAACAATGTCAAATAACTCTGCTTTGACTTATAAACCCAGTGGTGAATAGATTCATTCAAAAATTACCGCAGAACAACCAACATCTGTTATGTAGATTATAAAGTGTTTCCAGTTACCTGTAACTTGCTTGTCTGGAAGTGAAGGAATGGGAATAGCTGAACCAAACTTGATCAGAAGACGCTCATATAACCAGTCAAAATGCTTATATCTGTGGTTGACTGATCGATTAGTGTTCTGTACACAAGAGGCACAAGATCAAGAAACTTCAACACTCAATTCTGTATGCATGACTAAAAACCTAACAAATTAAACAAGTCAAATATTTCATTGGTATGAATTCTAATGCATATTTTGCCATAAAGATATCAAAAGTCATGTGCATTTTTAACCAAATGACCAGCCAATTTCAACAGTCATGTACATATATCTTGCTCGTTCTTGCTCCCAAAATTTAATACTTTCCATTTCTCAGCACTAAATTTCACCTGTCACTTATCTGCCCAAGCAAGCTGTCTGTCGCTCTCTCTTTAGTATCTTTTTCTATTCACCTCCATGTTTTGTCATCTGCAGAAGAAAGTGGACAAATCTCAAAGCAGTAGAAAACAAAATGGAATGCTCAGAGGATTCCAATTACTTTGTGCTTAATGTTACCAAGATTTTCCCCCCAAATTTAAGTCTACCCAGCTGCTGAGGTGGGATTCAAATCCAAAACACCAGGTCAATGGTCCAGATTTCTGACTAATATTTAGCAACTTAACCATCTAATTGTACTGTCTTGTTGGTGGAATTGGAGAGTATAGGTCAGAAAAATAATGATGAACAGTAACTGGTCAGTAAAATGCACTCAGATAATATCAACAAGCCAGGAACATAAATAGTGAAAAAGATTCCAAACTTTAGGTGAGACAATTCTCTTGGAAGTGTAAACCCATTTTTGAACCTCATTTCCTTCAGTCCCACCTCCCTACTCAACCTCATGTTAAGAAAATATACATCAGAGCAAGGAGCAACCATGTGGTCTGTCAGTGTCAGCTCTGCCATTCAGGGTTATGCCTGATCTAATCCTGGCTCGACCTCACTTTCTTGACTCCTCCCTATAACCTCTGACTCTTCTAGTATCCAAGTATCTCTAATATTTAAGACTCAATTAACCAATGGCCCAATTATCAGAATCCACTACACCTGTTCAGAATATTTCTTCCAAACAAGAAAGCAAAAAATCAGAAACCTGCTTCCTTGAAGCATTTTAATAAATTACAGGCCATATCCAGAATCCTGATCAGGTGCCCACGTTACCAAAGTGGAGAGGAGTAGCCTTGTCAATTCTTTTCACAAGTTTGCTATGTGAAATCACAGTTAGGCATGGCAATGCAGTTGGTGAAATAACACAGTACTAATCTTTTGTAAATAATTTTCCTTTTTAAACTTACATTGGGAGTTACTTGATACTCAATGTAACTCTTCAATCCATATAGCTTGGATCCCTTTTTTGGATCAGCAACTACACAGCTCAGAGAGGATGCAGGATATTCCCAAACAGGACCAACTTCACCTTTCTGAAAGAAGAAATCATAATATTGTTCTCAAATGTTGATGTAGGCAAAAAACATCTGGACTAAGATGAGATCAATTTTAATTCTTCCCATCCATTCAAAAGCAAAACAAAACACTTGAAATCATGAGGCGCTGACTTTTTCCCCCAACTTACAAATGTGACCAAGTTCAAGGCAGAGTGGGTTTCGGGGGGGGGGGGGGGCGGGGTGCAGACAGAGAGCACAACCAATACACTCCCCAAGATTTCTCTTAAGGATGGTTCTGTCTGATAGGGTTTCTGAAGCACTGGGAAACCTGACAGCCCCCTGCATGTGAGAACAATCATGCAAGGGAAGTGCCTTTAGACTGTTGCTTGTAGAGCAGCTAGACAGAAACATTTCTCTCCTGCCTCCTCAAATGCAATTTTGCCCACATGCATAAAAAAGCAACTTGCAGGTTTCCTTTCTGTGAAATGACTGTTAGAGCATCACAGACAATTGGAATTCAAGGCCATCATCAGGCTGACTGTAGGTGGAGTCGACATTAATGAAAGATGTCATGTAATTAAAACTGCACAACAGATGGAGAAACAGGATTTTCCTGTTTCCCTCAACTGTGATGCTACACCTACAAGATGACAATTTTATTCCCTTTGATCTAGTATTGCTTTAAAGTACTCCATTTTCACTCATTATATCACTAGAGCAGGGTTTCTCAACCTGGGTTCCACAGAACCCGAGGGTTAGGCGAGAGAATATAATTTTTAAAAAATACATATTTTGTTTTGAACTTTGCACAATGCGTGATGCAACACTCACTGTGGTGGGCAGTGACCGAGCAGCCTCATTAGCAATCTCTGTTTTTGATGGGAGATTGGGGAGGCCATTGATAATTGGTGACACTGTTTTGCACGGCGGGTAGGCTGATGAGGAGTGTGAAGTGCGTTTTCTGAAGTGCGTTTTCTGGACTTGCCTAACTTCAGCTGTGACGTCAGCCTCTCCTTCTCAAATTACCTCCCCTAACTTCCCCTCATCCACTGCCAATTGACTTGTGGGAGCAAGCAAACTACTGGTGTAGTAGAAAATTGGAGGGAAATTTTAATTCTAAAGGTGGTTCAGGAAGCAAGTTATTTTGTAGCAGAACTTATTACCCAGAAAAGGAAAAGTCACACAGTTGGTGAGAACCGAATAAAGCCAGCATGTAAAATTATAGAGGGTAAAATGTTAGGACAAGATGCAACTACGAGAATTTGAAAGCTTTCACTCTCAAACGGTATGATAAGTCGACTTATTGATGATGTGTCACATGATGCTGAAGAGGTTTTGGGTGATAAACTGAAAAACAACAGCTTCTCTATCCAGGTTGATGAGTCAACAGATTTCACCAAAAAATGTCATGTTGTAGCATTTGTAAGATTTGTAAATGATGGCGAAATTCAAGAAAATGTTTTCTGTTGGAAATAGTAGCCTGAAACAAGCAAATGCCAAGATATATTTAATGTTTTGTCTTCATATCTGGAAACAAGAGGACTGTCTTAGAGGAACTGTGTTGTCATTTATCCTGATGGTGCCCCATCAATAGTTGACTCCATGAGAGGTTTGATTTCTCAAGAAAAGAAAAATTCTGACATTTTCACAACACACTGCTTTCTTCACAGAGGTGAAGATGTCAAAAACTCTTGGGAGATGAAATGAAAAAAGTTCGGGATGATGCGACAAAAATGGTTAACTTTATTAAACAAAGGCTAGTTCACTCGAGAATGTTTAAAAACTGTGAAATCTTGGACAAAGAGCACATCAATCTCCTGCTGCATAGGGAAATCTGGTGGCTTAGCAGAGGAAGAGTTCTCAACAGGATGTTTGAGTTGAAAGGTGAATTGCAGGAGTACTTTCAAGAAAACAGTCAGCCAGATTTTGCTGAGTGCTTTGAAGATGAAGAATGGCTGCAGAAACTAGCCTACTCAGCAGATATTTTTCATCATATGAACCACTTGAATAAGTCACTGGCAATAAATTTGAATGTTGTAAATAGCATTAATTAAAATCAATTTACAACCTTTATTTAAATTAAATCTACCGAGCCTACCTTTAGAAAATTTATATCCCATTTTGGCTTAAGCCAGTTATTTAACAGAAATTTATTATGTTGGCCTTCTGAGATTTAAAATTTATGAAAGGGAAAGAAAGATTAATTTCAAGAAAGATAAGCTACACTTAACTACCTGTTTTTTTTTTTCCAAGAAAGGTTGGCTAAAAATTCATTCTCTACTGAAAAAAGCATTGGCAATTATTTTTAGATTATTGTATCTACAACTTACTGATCATACTAACATACCTGCAGATATAATAATTTTTATGCAGGGGCCTGAAAATTATTTCAAGGGTTCCTCCAGGGCAAAAAGGTTGAGAAAGGTTGCTCTAGAGTTTGATTCTATATGACATTTCTTCTCTCACTATGTCACGATTGCATGCTTGCATTCTCAACAACTTGAGAGAGCAAATCATAAACACAAGAGATTCAGCAGATGCTGGAAATTTTGAGCAAGACACAAAATGTTGGAGGAGCTCAACTAGTCAGGTAGCATCTATGGAGAGGAATAAACAGTCAACATACTTTACACCCCTTTCCCTTCTCCTCACCTGCCCTAATGCAAAGGAAATTCGTGTCCCTTTGGTCAGAGGGACAACACACTAGAGGGAAGTGGTATCCCTCTCAGCAGAGGAACACTACTTCCTTCTGGTTTCCCTCTTCCTTCCCTTTCTATCACGACCCACTCTCCCACCGATCAGATTCTTCTTCAGGCCTTTACCTTTTCCACCCATCACCCCTCAGCTTCTTACTTCATACACCCTCCTCCCCGGCTTCCCCTATCATCTGCCAAATTGTAGTCCTTCCCCTACTCACCCCCACCTTATTATTTTGGCTTCCTCTCCCTTTCTTTCCAGTCCTGAAGGACTGTGTTTGTTGTCAGAGAGGGTTTTGAGTTGAAAATGCAAACCAACTAATAGTAGACAACACAATCTGGTCCAAAATAAATGGAAATTTGTTTTCAAGACTCCTGCCCCTTTCATATTCTTAATAAATTTAAAATTAACCAAAATAAAATGCAATATCCATTTTAATCCACAATTTCAAGATCCTTTACAAGAATTATTGAATTATCAGAATAGCTTTAACTTCAGAAAATAATCTTGCACATTGGGGATAATTTAATTTTGAAGAACTTAATAGGAAGTAATAATGGCATGTTAAGACAAAATGTTTCACTGAAAAACAAATCAGCAGAGCAAAAGAGTCCAGGATAATTTCAGCAATTTGTCTTTAATTCCTTATTTACAAAGCCAAGCATTTCAAATTCTTGATTGACTTATCAACATGTCCCGGAACTTCACAGATTGGAAAGTAGGCATTTAAAGCCTCTTTAGCAACTTCATCCCCCTTTGTGATTATATTTCCTCTCAAAATTGTTTTCTCATTGTAAATCTTCAGTCTCCCTGAACTTTGCTGGTGTCTAGATCATTCCTACATACCTTATGAAAAACAACAATCATAAAACTGACCACTTGGGGATCGCATTTCATTCTAACTTTGATAATAATTCATAGCCCATTTATCTACAGTCTAATTTGGTGATATTTCTTGTAGGGAAATGTAGTTCTCTGGCAGGGTGAGAGGCACCAAAGAGAGAAGAGATTCAAGATGGCTAGATGGATGAAGAAAAATATTATTTTAATGAGCAGACAAGGAAGGCTCAAGCAGAGGAGCAACGCTAATAATTAAGGCAGATTTGAACTGCATTTATGTGGAGATCTGACAAACAATCTTCTTGAGCTGCAGACACAGGATTATAATAAGGCAGTTAAAAACAATTCAATGACCAATTGTACAGCAACAACAGAATGAAAGGATTCAAAAATAGAATCTTGTTTGGTTAGAATTGAGGAACAGAAGATTTGCTGTTATGCTACAGAAAACATGATGTAAGCCACCAAATGTGTGCAAGATGGAGCAAAATTTGCAGTAAATTTCAGAAGCATGAAACAAAAGGAACAAAAGGACTTGGCTGGCACCAGGGCAGGAATGGATTCTCAATATTCCTGGATTTCAATGCTTTAAAAGGGATAGAGAGGGCGGAAAAAGGGGAGGAGGGGTGGCATTACTGGTCAGGGATACTATTACAGCTACAGAAAGGGTGGGTAATGTAGCAAGATCCTCTTTTGAGTCAATATGGGTGGAAGTCAGGAACAGGAAGGGAGCAGTTACTCTACTGGGGGTATCCTATAGGCCCCCTGGTAGCAGCAGAGATACAGAGGAGCAGATTGGGAGACAGATTTTGGAAAGGTGCAAAAATAACAGGGTTGTTATCATGGGTGACTTTAACTTCCCTTATATTGATTGGCACCTGATTAGTTCCAAGGGTTTAGATGGGGCAGAATTTGTTAAGTGTGTCCAGGATGGATTCCTGTCACAGTCTGTGGACAGGCCGACCAGGGGGAATGCCATACTAGATCCAGTACTAGGTAATGAACCGGGTCAGGTCACAGATCTCTCAGTGGGTGAGCATCTGGGGGACAGTGACCACCGCTCCCTGGCCTTTATAATTATCATGGAAAAGGATAGAATCAAAGAGAACAGGAAAATTTTTAATTGGGGAAGGGCAAATTATGAGGCTATAAGGCTAGAACTTGCGGGTGTAAATTGGGATGATGTTTTTACAGGGAAATGTACTATGGACATGTGGTCGATGTTTAGAGATCTCTTGCAGGATGTAAGGGATAAACTTGTCCCGGTGAGGAAGATAAAGAATGGTAGGGTGAAGGAACCATGGGTGACAAGTGAGGTGGAAAATCTAGTCAGGTGGAAGAAGGCAGCATACATGAGGTTTAGGAAGCAAGGATCAGATGGGTCTATTGAGGAATATAGGGAAGCAAGAAAGGAGCTTAAGGGGCTGAGAAGAGCAAGAAGGGGGCATGAGAAGGCTTTGGCGAGCAAGGTAAAGGAAAACCCCAAGGCATTCTTCAATTATGTGAAGAAAAAAAGGATGACAGGAGTGAAGGTAGGACCGATTAGAGATAAAGGTGGGAAGATGTGCCTGGAGGCTGTGGAAGTGAGCAAGGTCCTCAATGAATACTTCTCTTCGGTATTCACCAATGAGAGGGAACTTGATGATGGTGAGTACAATATAAGTGAGGTTGATGTTCTGGAGCATGTTGATATTAAGGGAGAGGATGTGTTGGAGTTGTTAAAATACATTAGGACGGATAGGTCCCCGGGGACTGACGGAATATTCCCCAGGATGCTCCACGAGGCGAGGGAAGAGATTGCTGACCTATGGCTAGGATCTTTATGTCCTCGCTGTCCATGGGAATGGTACCGGAGGATTGAAGGGAGGCGAATGTTGTTCCCTTGTTCAAAAAAGGTAGTAGGGATAGTCCGGGTAATTATAGACCAGTGAGCCTTACGTCTGTGGTGGGAAAGCTGTTGGAAAAGATGCTTAGAGATAGGATATATAGGCACTTAGAGAATCATGGTCTGATCAGGGACAGTCAGCATGGCTTTGTGAAGGGCAGATCGTGTCTAACAAGCCTGATAGAGTTCTTTGAGGAGGTGACCAGGCATATAGATGAGGGTAGTGCAGTGGATGTGATCTATATGGATTTTAGTAAAGCATTTGACAAGGTTCCACACGGTAGGCTTATTCAGAAAGTTAGAAGGCATGGGATCCAGGGAAGTTTGGCCAGGTGGATTCAGACTTGGCTTGCCTGCAGAAGGCAGAGGGTGGTGGTGGAGGGAGTACATTCAGATTGGAGGATTGTGACTAGTGGTGTCCCACAAGGATCTGTTCTGGGACCTCTACTTTTCGTGATTTTTATTAACGACCTGGATGTGGGGGTAGAAGGGTGGGTTGGCAAGTTTGCAGACGACACAAAGGTTGGTGGTGTTGTAGATAGTGTAGAGAATTGTCAAAGATTGCAGAGAGACATTGATAGGATGCAGAAGTGGGCTGAGAAGTGGCAGATGGAGTTCAACCCGGAGAAGTGTGAGGTGGTACACTTTGGAAGGACAAACTCCAAGGCAGAGTACAAAGTAAATGGCAGGATACTTGGTAGTGTGGAGGAGCAGAGGGATCTGGGGGTACACGTCCATGGATCCCCGAAAGTTGCCTCACAGATGGATAAGGTAGATAAGAAAGCTTATAGGGTGTTAGCTTTCATAAGTCGAGGGATAGAGTTTAAGAGTCGCAATGTAATGATGCAGCTCTATAAAACTCTGGTTAGGCCACACTTGGAGTACTGTGTCCAGTTCTGGTCGCCTCAGTATAGGAAGGATGTGGAAGCATTGGAAAGGGTACAGAGGAGATTTACCAGGATGCTGCCTGGTTTAGAAAGTATGCATTATGATCAGAGATTAAGGGAGCTAGGGCTTTACTCTTTGGAGAGAAGGAGGTTGAGAGGAGATATGATAGAGGTGTACAAGATAATAAGAGGAATAGATAGAGTGGATAGCCAGCACCTCTTCCCCAGGGCACCACTGCTCAATACAAGAGGGCATGGCTTTAAGGTAAGGGGTGGGAAGTTCAAGGGGGATATTAGAGGAAGGATTTTACTCAGAGAGATGGTTGGTGCGTGGAATGCACAGCCTGAGTCAGTGGTGGAGGCAGATACACTAGTGAAGTTTAAGAGACTACTAGACAGGTATATGGAGGAATTTAAGGTGGGGGCTTATATGGGAGGCAGGGTTTGAGGGTCGGCACAACATTGTGGGCCAAAGGGCCTGCACTGTGCTGGACTGTTCTATGTTCTATGCAAACAAAGTACATCACTTTGGATACTTTTGTGGGGGATGACCTACCAGGAGCATGCCATGGCGACCAGGTTACAGGCACTGACCAAAAGTGATGGGTAGCACCTGAACCCAAGGGGGACCAATATTCTTGTAGGCAGGTTTGTTCGAGCTGTTGGGGAGGGCTTAAACTAATTTGGCAGGGGGTTGGGAACTGGAGTGAAGGGAGTCAGGATAGGACAGATGGTAAAAAAAAATAAAGATAGTGTGCAGTCAGACTGTTAGGAAGTGCAGGCAGGACTTAGTTGCAGCCAACAGGCTGATTATCAAATCATTAGGGATGCAGAGTCAGAAAAGATAGCAAATACGGTACTCAAGGTGTTGTATCTGAATGCACGTAGTCTAAGAAATAAGGTGGGTGATCTCGTTGCAATATTACAGATTGCCAGGTACGATATTGTGGCCATCACTGAATCGTGACTGAAGGATGGTTGTAGTTGGGAGCTGAATGTCCAAGGTTACACGTTATATTGGAGTGATAGGAAGATAGGCAGAGGGGGTCGTGTGGCTCTATTGGTAAAGAATGGCATCAAATCAGTAGAAAGATGTGACATAGGATTGGAAGATGTTGAATCCTTGTGGGTTGAGTTAAGAAACTGCACGGGTAAAAGAACGTTGATGGCAGTTATATACAGGCCTCCCAACAGTGGCTGGGAGGTGGACCACAGGTTACAACAGGAAACACAAAAGGCGAGTCAAAAGGGCAATGTTATGGTAGTCATGGGAGATTTTAACATGCAGGTCGATTGGGAAAATCAGGTTGTTAATGGATCTCAGGACAGAGAGTTTGTTGAATGCCTAAGAGATAGCTTTTCAGAGCAGTTTGTCATTAAGCCTACTAGGGGATCATCTATACTGGATTGGGTGTTTATATAATGAACCAGAGGCGATTAGGGAGCTTAAGGTAAAAGAACCCTTAGGAACCAGTGATCACAACATGATTGAGTTCAACTTGAAATTTGATAGGGAGAAAGTAAAATCTGATGTGGCAGTATTTCAGTGGAGTAAGGGAAATTACAGTGGTATGAGAGAGGCCAAAGAAAACCGGAAAGAGCTGCTGGCATTGATGTCAGCAGAGCAGCAATGGTGTGCATTTCTGGGAAGTGCAGGAGACGTGTATTCCAAAAATGAAGAAGTACTTAAATGGTAAAATAGTACAACCGTGGCTGACAAGGAAAGTCAAAGTATTGTAAAAGCAAATGAAAGGGCATACAACAAAGCAAAAATTGGTGGGAAGATAGAGAATTGGGAAGTTTTTAAAAACGTACTGAGAGCAACTAAAAAAATCATTAGAAGGGAAAAGATGAAATATGAAAGCAAGCTAGCAAATAATATCAAAGTGGATAGGAGAAGTTTTTTCAAATATGTTAAAAATAAAAGAGAAATGACAAGTGGATACAGGACCAGTAGAAAGTGAGGCAGGAGAAATAATAACAGGGGCCATGGAGATGGCTGATGAACTGAGTATGCCTGACGTTATAGTGTGTTAAAGAAGAAAAGTGGGAACAGTTACTATAACAAGAGAGAAGGTGCTCAAAAAACTGAAAAACCTAAAGGTACACAAGTCACCTGGACCAGGTGAACTGCATCCTAGGGTTCTGAACAAGGCAGCGTTAGAAATTGTGGTGGCATTAGAAACGATCTTCCAGAAATCATTTGGACTCTGGCATAGTGCCAGAGGACTGGAAAATTGTAAATGTCACTCCACTCTTTAAGAAAGGAGGAAGCCAGCAGAAACGAAATTATAGACCAGTTAACCTGACCTCAGTGGTTGGGAAGATGTTAACAGTCAATAGCTAAGAATAAGGTGATGGAGTACTTGGTGACACAGGACAAGATAGTACAAAGTCAGCACAGTTCCCTTCAGGAAATATCCTCCCTGACGAACTTGTTGGAATTCGCTGAGGAGATTACAAGTAGGATAGATAACGGGGATGCAGTGGATGTTGCATATTTGGACTTTCAGAAGGCCTGTGACAAGGTGCCACACTTGAGGCTGTTACCAAGTTAAGAGCCCATGGTATTACAGGAAAGTTACTAACATGGTTAGAGCATTGGCTGATTGGTAGCAGGCAGCAAGTGGGAATAAAAGGATACTTTTCTAGTTGGTTGCCAGTGACTAGTGGTGTTCCACAGGGGTCAGTGTTGGGGCCACTTCTTTTTATGTTCTATATAAATGATTTAAGATGATGGACTACATGGCTTTGTTGCCAAGTTTGCAGATGATATGAAGATTGGTGGAGGGGCAGGTAGTGTTGAGGAAAGGTAGGATACAGAAGGACTTAGACTGGGAGAATGGGCAAGAAAGTGGCAAATGAAATACAATGTTGGATTATGCATGGTCATGCACTTTGGTAGTAGAAACAAATGTACGGACTGCTTTCTAAACAGGGAGAAAATCCAGGAATCTGAGATGGAAAGGGACTTGGAAATCCTTGTACAGAACACCCTGAAGGTTAACTTGCAGGTTGAGTCAGTGGTGAGGAAGGCAAATGCCATGTTAGCATTCATTTCAAGAGGTCTAGAATACAAGAGCAAGGATGTGATGCTGAGATTTTATGAGGCACTGGTGAGGCCTCACCTTGAGTATTGTGAACAGTTTTGCGCCCCTCATCTTAGAAAAGGTGTCCTGACGAAGGGTCTCGGCCTGAAACGTCGACTGCACCTCTTCCTAGAGATGCTGCCTGGCCTGCTGTGTTCACCAGCAACTTTGACGTGTGTTGTTAGAAAAGATGTGCTAGTATTGGAGAGGGTCCAGAGGAGGTTCACAAGGATGATTCCAGAGTTATCATACGAGGAATGTTTGATGGCTCTAAGTATGTTTTCGCTGGAATTCAGAAAGATAAGGGGGGAATCTCATCGAAACCTTTCAAATGTTGAAAGGCCTAGACAGAGTAGATGTGGAAAGGATATTTCCCATGGTGGGTGAGTCTAGGGCAAGAGAGCACAGCATCAGGATAGAGGGGCGCCCTTTCAAAACAGAAATGCGGAGAAATTTCTTTTGCCAAAGGGTGGTGAATTTGTGGAATGTGTCGCCACATGCAGCTGTGGAGCTCAGGTCGTTGGGTGTACTTAAGGCAGAGATTGATATTTTCTTGATTGGACGTGGCATCAAAGGTTATGGGGAGAAGGCCAGGAACTGGGGTTGAGGAGGACAAAAAAAAAGGATCAACCATGTTTTAGCGGTGTTTATTTCAGGGGGGAAAAGAATATAAAAGCAAGGAGTTAATGCTGAGCCTTTACATGACACTAGTCAGGCCACACTTGGAGTATTGTTGACAATTTTATGCCCCATATATCAGAAAGGATGTGTTGTCATTGGCTAGAGTCCAGAGGAGGTTCAGAAGGATGATTCTGGGAATGAAGAGGTTAACATACGAGGAGCATTTGGCAGCACCGGAAATTAGAAGCAAGCAGGGGATTCTCATCGAAACTTACTGAATGTTGAAAGGACTAGTTAGGGTGGATGTGGAGAGGATATTTCCTGTGGTGGGGGCATCCAGAACTAGAGGGTACAGCCTCAATTTGAGTGACAAACTTTTAGAACGAAGGCAAAGAGGATTTTTTTTAGCCAGAGAGTGGTGAATCTGTGGAATGCTCTGCCACAGTGTGGAAATATACCCACTGTGGTGGGTATATTTAAGGCAGAAGTTGATAGTTTCCTAATTGGTCAGAGCATCAAAGGGTATGGTGAGAAGGAAGGTGTACGGGGTTGAGTGGGATAAGGGATCGGCCATGATGGAATGGCAGAGAGGACTCGATGGGCCGAAGGGCCTACTTCTGCTCCTATGTCTAATGGACTTTTTTTCTCTAAGATATTGTACTGCCTTAGCAATGACAAAAAAATAACTGGTTGAAGTATTTTTCATTTCACAGTTTCTTCTATCCCTACCTAGATACCAAGTCATGCATTTGTTGGCCTTAGTTCAAACTGAATTTACAGAAAAGTTTCTGTAATTACTATAACTACATTCTTAACCAATAGTGAGTTGCTTTAAGGAATAACTCTTCCTATCCAATTGCTACTATAACTTACATGGATTATGATCTTCTCATCAGTTTTTAATGGTTGTTTTGAAAGTAGGTAGACTTCAGGCCCATGTTTAGAAAATGTTGGAAATCTACAAAAAACAAATTTGGATTATGCATCTATATTTTCTCCCCAGATAATCATACTTAAAACTAACATGGCCTTTTGTTTTTTTAAATTAAAGTCAGAATTCAAAATAAAGCAGCAATGAGACCAACCACCACATTTTAACTAGCAACACCATCACAAGATTGAAATTAGCCTCCTTGCTAAGCACTTCTTTTTAAATCAAACACTACCTTATTATTCATATCCAAACATGATCTCACACACACAGCCAACACTATTGACCAAGGTCAAAAGATTAAATAGTCTTCTCATTTTAATTATTTTGGTACATTTTACTTGGGTAATTATTCATCTCATCAGAAAACTTCTTCCTCATTGCTTTAGTAACAAGTACACTTACATGTCCCTGTTACTAATTTACATTACCTGTTGAGTGACATCTTCACTGAAGCGTTACGAGGACCTCCACGAGCCAAAGCTGTCTCAGGTGACTCCGTTTCAGTCCGTGGAAGAATATTTGGAGATACCTTGGCCTCATCCCATTCGTCATCCCACTCATCATCATCCGCAACACCTAGAGGAGAAAAAACAAACTTGAATTAAGAGGAGTCATGCATGCAGGAGCTCTCCACAAATGCAGTTTCTATCTTCTAGCGGTTTTTTGCTCTGCATTGTCTCTTCTCATTCTTTCAGTTCAGGTCATGTTAAAAAGAAAAGGCCAATTAGCCCACCTGCATCTGGGAGCAGTTCTGCAAATAATCTGCAGACAGCTGAGATTCTTCATGGCAGTACATTAAGCTTTGTCAGTTGAAAGGAGTATACTTGAAATGTGCAACTCCAAATTGGGACTGAAGACTTATTGTGACGTAGGCAAGGCAGAAGTACAATGACACTAAATTGAGACCCCCTTCGTGTTCATCTGCGAAAATAGCTTAATTTCCACCTTTGAAACCTCTCCTTTTCCTTTTCAGGATGGATGGGGGTTCTGCTGAAGACCATGACCTGTTACACTGAGACTTCTGCTCTTTGCGGTGGTGAGACCTGCTCCCGGGGCTCACGGCTCCGTTGACCGGCTGATTCTAAGCCGGTGCCACCAACTGAGGAGCATGGAATATTCAATCAGCTGTCAGATGCTCTGTACTTGGCCAGGCCGTGTGTGCGTTCATTTATTTTATTTTATTTTATTTTATTTTTTATATCTCTATCTCTCTCTCTCGCAAGAGATTATTGCCAATTCTCTGAGTGGAGAACTCAGAAAAAATAGTAGTGCAACAGACTTTCATCACCGTATAGCAGCAAGTTGTTTTGTTATGTCTCCTGTCTCACTGTGAAAAAGGACACTTCTTTTTCCCTTTATTAGGGAGTGACAGAGAGAACCTGCTGCATGACAAATAGTCAGGTGAACGATGGTTTTTTTTGTACTGCGGATCACTGTCTTTATTGGGGTCTTTCCCATTGTATGTTTGGTGGTTAGAGGGTGCTGATGCTTTCATGTGAAAGTGGGTGGGGAGGGGAGGGTCATTGCTTTGCTGTTGCTTGTGCATGGGTGGGCAAGTAAGGGGGGCTTTGGGTTTCTAATGTTTTAACTGTTACTCATTCTTTGGGGGTACTCTTTTGTTTTTGTGGATGTCTGTGAAGAACAACAATTTCAGGATGTATACTGTATACATTTCTCTGATATTAAATGGAACTATTGCAATCTAACTGAATTACGAGTGGCATTTGATCCTTAAAACAATTTTGAGGGCAAAGAATATTGTTCCAAATATAAATTTACCCAGCATTCAAAACTGATCCTCAAGGATAGACTAGGAATAGTATCCTAACAATAATCCAGCACACCAAATTGCCCCACCTTGGTTTCCAACAAAATTGTGATTATCACTAACCAATCACTGCTTTTCCATCCATCAAGAGCAATCATGGCACTGAAAATATTGCTAAAATAAAAACTTCAGATTGTAAGAATAAGGTTATTAAACAAAATATGGAAAGATATGTACATTTCAGTGTATTGCATCACACTTTGAAAATGATAATGAAGACTTTTTGTTGCAAATATGAACAGATATTATACCTAAAACCTAAAAATTCATTTCAGATAGCAAGGCATTCAGTGACAATTTTAACAATTCTACAGGACACAAAAGCTTGGCATCTTGATTTTTACAGGGATATATCAATTATTTATATACAAAAAAACATTATAATGATTTTTGTAGGTGTGATAGCAGTGAGAAAGACTTAGAAATGAAAATATCAATCTTTAGTAAGGCAAACAGAAAGGTTGGAAATGGAATTTAACCTGCAGAAGTGTGAAACCATTACAAAAAAACTCAGCCATCATCAATACTCTTCAGAGATTATCTGTCTGGTATCAGTGGTTGCATAACCAGGACTTGCGGGTGGTCAAACAAAAGAAGGAAATGCGTTCAGAACTGTAAAGGAAGAGAAGTACAAAGCTACAGATTGCTGAAGTTGGTAGTGAAAGTAGGTTAGGTGATTAAGGTCTATGGGACACGTTATATGATCGCCACCACACTGCAGAAAGTATGCATTGTTACTGGAGGAGACAACAAAGATCTCAGGAATGGCGCCAGGAGTTGAGAATTTTAACAGCACAGAGAGATTGCTTAGACCGGTGCTGTTTGGAACAAATACAAGGGGAAAATTTGAATATGATATATAAAATTATGAACAGTGTAAATTGTATAGATAGGGCCCAATAGCAGCAAGATCAAAAAAAATACTGCATAGGTTGAAGTAGATAACATTGCCTTCATAAATCAAAGTATCAGTACAGGAGTGGGATGTTATATTGAAGTTCTATAAGATGTTGATGAGACCTAATTTTTTTAATTTGTTTCTGAATTTATTTAAATCTTACCTCCGTCCCACAACGTGAGGGAGTAAAAATGTTTGCATTATGACTCCACTGCAATGTACAAACATGTGAATTTGTAAGTTTATTGGCTTGTAGAAAGAAGCTGTCCTGTAGCTTGTTGGTCCTGGCTTTAATGCTGTGGTTCCATTTGACAGATGGAAGCAGCTAACACAATTTATGGTTGGGAGACTAATTTGGAGTTTTGTGTGAAGTTTTGGTTAACTACCTGGAGGAAAGTTGTCAATAAGATTGAAAGAGTACAATGAAAATTTACAAGAATGTTGTCAGGACTTGAGACCCGAGTTACACGGAAAGGTCAAATAGGTTACGACTTTATTCCCTAGAGTATAGGAGAATAAGGGGAGATTTGATAGGAATATACACATTTATGAGGGATATAGATATAAATGCAAGCAGGCTTATCCTACTGAGGTTGGGTGAGACTAAAATTAGACGACAGAGGTTAAAGGCGAAACGTGAAATATTTAAGGAAAACATGAGTGGGAACTTCGTCACTCAGGGGGTGGTGAGAGTGTGGAAAGAGCTGCCAGTAGAAGTGGTGGATGCAGGTCCAATTTCAACATTTATGAAAATTTTGGTTAAGAACTTGGATGGGAATGGTATAGCGGACTATGGTAAAGGTTGATGGGACTTGGCAGAATAATAGTTTGGAATGGACTAGATGGGCCAAATGGCCTGTTTCTGAGCTGTAATGTTTTAAGGCTCTATAAAGGATATTAGCAGAAATGCAAAGGAAGTTTTTAATCTGGAAGTCAAAGATGTAGGTACGATGCAAGTGGAGAGTGGTGGGGGGGTGAAGTGTGCCAACAGATCTGAACTCAGCCATGTTTGAAAATTTTCTTGATATCCAAGCGACAAGCCTTAACCTAAAGCGTTACAGACCAGTAGGCAGAACGTGGGTACAGATGAACAGACTGGATAGCTCTTCCCTTGCAGGTACTGACACGCTGAATAAAAGTCTCCAAAAGTAACAGAACTATCATAAATTGCTAATTAACAGAAAACAGTTTCATAAATGGACTAGCCTTCACTATTTGAGGGAGTCATCTGAAAAGAACATACACCTTACCCCTTATTCATACATCTATTTCCACATCACTCTAGTACCACACCAGCTTTGTAGATCATTATTTGCGGAGAAGATTTGTAAGCCACTGAAGCTATATTCATTCTCAATCATAGACATTAAACAATATGGGTACAAGTCCCAAAACTTCTTTCAAAAGTGAAATGCATGACCAACACTGACCTGGACCCTGGTAAGCCTGTGGATGACCGTAGCCAGCTGTACCGCCATTGCCACTGTCCTGTGCATTAAAACTCTCTGTGTTTGTCGGCCAGGCATTCCAGGCATTTCCACTGTTACGTGCATTATCTGTGTTCCAGTTTCCAGCTGAGCTTGTCTGCCAGTTAGACCACGGATCAGTGATGTTCTGTGTCTATCAAGTTAATATAAATTATGTAAAAGTTAATGACAAATCAAAAATGATTTGTCCACCATAACGCTTGGATTTTGCACCAACACCAAATGAGATCATCATTATAATTTTACCAACTGGACAGCACATTCTGCTATCGGTACACGTGTCCTAATTAGGTGGCGGGGTGGTGATACGCCTCTTTCACAGGAGATGCAAGGGACTCCTTCTCTCCACTAACCTCCAGGTCACCCTTGGGTAAGGTGTACCACCCTATTTAGCCCCTGATCAGGGTCACATAAAGCCATGGGAGCAGGTGGTGGATGGTCGTATGAGCGGCTGGTGCATATCACAAGTCCTGGTTATGCAACCGCTGATGCCAGACAGACAATCTCTGAAGAGAAATGATGATGACTGAGGACACTGCCCAGAAGATGGCAATGGCAAACCATTTCGGAAGAAAAATTTGCCACGAAGAGTAATGTCATGGAAAGACCATAATCGCCTATGTTATATGGCATGGCAGATTACAAACTAAGCCCTAAGAAAACAACACAATTCAAGCAGCTGCTTTCTGGTTGCCCTGCCTTTCCATGAAGTTCAGTTCACATGTAATTCACAAAGAGCCTTCATGACATGCTCACATCAATACAAAGTTGAGATACTTATTCCATAAACAAATCAAAATAGTTATGACTTCCAGGCTTGATTTATTTCTGAAGAAATAAAATCACATGTTCTACTTTATTACTTCTCTTCAGCCCTATTTTCTGAATTCCATTTTGATTTCTGTACATGATTTTACATTAAATCAAGAATTTTAACTTGCAATTCCTGGTTTTCTACCAGATGGTTAGCAACACTGCAAAATGCAAGTCCATCTTTCGAAAAACCATCTTTCAGAGGATAAAAAGCAGGAGAGAGAAATAACAACAACATTTCCACTTTCTTAAATCCACTACTTTCTTAAATCCAAACTGGCACTAACGTGCCTGTAATTTATTCCAGGAAGTTCAATGTAGGAAGTAGCAAATCACAAATTTTAAATTACTGGAGTGGGGCCCACTTGTCTTTATTGCCCATCCTCAAATGCTTTATCCCCGACCAGGTCCTGATTAATCTCTACCATCAAGTGTGTGTGGGAAAGGAACACACACCGTACAGCTCAGCAGAAAACTGCAGGATATTGAACCAATAGCTACAAATGGGTGCCATTATATTTCTATCTCAGGTTTGTGTGCAATATCAATGAATATTGCCATTCACTGATATTATCATTACTAAGGTCTCTCTCATCAATCTCTTCGGGTTTGGCGCTTACCACAGATCAGAAACTGGGTACCCAGTGATAGGTAAGCTCACAATCTGCCTCTTTCAGCTTTTCCTTGAGGAAGCAGTTCATTACATTCCTGACATGCTGAAACAAATGGAGTTCCAAGCGTAATTAAACTTCTCCAAGGCATCTAACCTCCTTGCAGATGCTGCCTGATTTGCTATTTCCAGAATATTGTTCCTTTTCCTTCCAGGAAATGCAGTCTGCTTGATTGTACAAGCAAAAATATTTTCTCCACTAGCAGATCCCTGTGTCTGTGGACAGGTACAGATATAGGAAAAAGATAGATCTCCCACCAAATAATTACCAACTGTTAGTTCCTATTTAAGAGCAAAATCAGGATTACTTATTGATACGTTTGTGAAATTTGTTGTTTCGCAGCAGCAGTATTGTGCAAGACATAAAAATAACTATGAAATACAAAACGTAACTGAACAGTGCAAAAAAAAAGTGGAATAGCAAGGTTGTGTTCATGGATCTTTCAGAAATCTGATGGCAGAAGGGAAGAGGCTGTTCCTGAAATGTTGAGTGTGAGCTTTCAGGCTCCTGCCTGATGGTAGTAATGATAAGAGGACATTACCTGGATGGTGAGGATATTTAGTGATAGATGCTGACTTCTTGAGGCACCACCTCCTGGTGGAGAGAGTTGTGCCCATGATGGAGTTGGATGAGTCTGCAATCCTCTGCAGTTTCTTTCAATCTGGCATTTTGAAGCCTCCATATTAGGCGGTGATGCAATCAGTTGGAATGCTCTCCACCATACACTATAGAAATTTGCTAGTCTTTGATGACAAACCAAATCTCTTCAAACTTCTTCTGAATTACAGTTGCTAGCATGCCTTTTTCATAACTGCATCAATGTGCTGGTCCCAGGATAGATCCTGAGATAGAAACATAGAAAACCTACAGCACAATACAGGCCCTTCGGCCCACAATGCTGTGCCCACAATGCTGTGCCGAACCCTAACCCATCCCTCCACTTCCACATCCAGGTCACTTATAAAAATCACAAAGAGAAGGGGGTCCCAGAACAGATGCCTGAGGCACACCACTGGTCACCGATCTCCATGCAGAATATGAGTCGTCTACAACCATTCTTTGCCTTCTGTGGGCATGCCAATTCTGGATGCACAAAGCAATGTCCCTTGGATCCCATGCCTCCCTACTTTCTCAATAAGCCCTGCATGGAGTACCTTTTCAAATGCCTTGCTGAAATCCATACACACTACATCTTCTGCTCTACCTTCATCAATGTGTTTAGTCACATCCTCAAAAAAATTCAATCAGGCTTGTAAGGCACGACCTGCCTTTGACAAAGCCATGCTGACTATTCCTAGTCATATTATGCCTCTCCAAATGTTCATAAATCCTGCCTCAGGATCTTCTCCATCAACTTACCAACCACTGAAGTAAGACTCACTAGTCTATAATTTCACAGGCTATCTCTGCTCCCTTTCTTGAATAAGGGAACGACATCTGCAACCCTCCAATCCTCCGGAACCTCTCCCATCCCTGTTGATGAGGCAAAGATCATAGAGGCCCAGCAATCTCCTTCCTTGCCTCCCAAAGTAGCTTGGGGTACATCTCGTCCGGTCCCAGACACTTATCCAACTTGATGCTTTCCAAAAGCTCCAGCACATCCTCTTTCTTAATGTCTATATGCTCAAGCTTTTCAATCTGCTGTTAGACATCCCTACAATCGCCAAGGTCCTTTTCCGTAGTGAATACTGAAGCAAAGTACTCATTAAGTACCTCAGCTATCTCTTCTGGTTCCATACACTTTTCCACTGTCATTGGTCCTTGATTGGTCCTATTCTCTCACGTCTTATCCTCTTGCTCTTCACATACAGTGGCATGCAAAAGTTTGGGCACCCCGGTCAAAATTTCTGTTACTGTGAATAGCAAGGCGAGTAAAAGATGAACTGATTTCCAAAAGGCATAAGTTAAAGATGACACATTTCTTTTATATTTTAAGCAAGAAAACTTTTTTTATTTCCATCTTTTACAGTTTCAAAATAACAAAAAAGGAAAAGGGCCTGAAGCAAAAGTTTGGGCATTTTGCATGGTCAGCACATAGAAACATCCCCTTTGGCAAGTATCACAGCTTGTAAACGCTTTCTGTAGCCAGCTAAGAGTCTTTCAATTCTTGTTTGGGGGATTTTCGCCTATTCTTCCTCGCAAAAGGTTTCTAGTTCTGTGAGATTCTTGGGCCGTCTTGCATGCACTGCTCCTTTGAGGTCTATCCACAGATTCTCGATGATGTTTAAGTCGGGACTGTGAGGGCCACGGCAAAACCTTCAGCTTGTGCCTCTTGAGGTAGTCCATTGCAGATTTTGAGGTGTGTGTATGATCATTATCCTGTTGTAGAAGCCATCCTCTTTTCATCTTTGGCGTTTTTACAGACGGTGTGATGTTTGCTTCCAGAATTTGCTGGTATTTAATTGAATTCATTCTTCCCTTTACCAGTGAAATGTTCCCCGTGCCACTGGGTGCAGCACAAGCCCAAAGCATAATCAATCCACCCCTGTGATTAACAGTTGGAGAAGGGTTCTTTTCATGAAATTCTGCACACTTTTTTCTCCAAACGTACCTTTGCTCATTGCGGCCAAAAAGTTCGATTTTAACTTCATCAGTCCACAGGATGCATCAGGCTTGTTTATATGTTCCTTTGAACCTTTTGAATAGAACTTTTTGGCCGCAAAAATCCCCCAAGAAAGAATTGAAAGTCTCTTAGCTGGCTACAAAAAGCGTTTACAAGCTGTGATACTTGCCAAAGGGGGTGTTACTAAGTACTGCCATGCAGGGTGCCCAAACTTTTGCTTCGGGCCCTTTTCCTTTTTTGTTATTTTGAAACTGTAAAAGATGGAAATAAAAAAGTCTTCTTACTTAAAATATTAAAGAAATGTGTCATTTTTAACTTTATGCCTTTTGGAAATCAGTTCATCTTTTACTTGCTTAGCAATTCACAGTGACAGAAATTTTGACCAGGTGTGCCCAAACTTTTGCATGCCACCATACTTGTAGAATGCCTTGGGGTTTTCTTTAATCCTGCTCGCCAAGGCCTTCTCATGACCCCTTCTGGCTCTTCTAATTTCATTCTTAAGCTCCTTCCTGCTAGCCTTATAATCTTCTAGATCTCTATCATTACCTCGTTTTTTTGAACCTTTCATAAGCTTTTCTTCTTGACTAGATGTTCAACAGCCTTTGTACACCACGATTCCTGTACCCTACCATCCTTTCCCTGTCTCATTGGAACGTACCTATGTAGAATGCCACACAACTATCCCCCGAACATTTGCTACATTTCTGCCGTACAGTTCCCTGAGAACATTTGTTCCCAATTTATGCTTCCAAGTTCCTGCCTGATAGCTTCATAGTTCCCCTTACTCCAATTAAATGCTTTCCTAACTTGTCTCTTCCTATCCCTCTCCAATGCTATGGTAAAGGAGGTAGAATTATGATCACTATCTCCAAAATGCTCTCCCACTGAGAAAGCTGACTGACAGCTGACCAGGTTCATTTCCCAATACCAGATGAAGTACAGCCTCTCTTCTTGTAGGCTTATCTACATATTGTGTCAGGAAACCTTCCTGAACACCACCTAACAAACTCCACCCCATCTAAACCCCCTGCTCTATGGGATGCCAATCAATATTTGTTGACACCCAAGTGAGATAATTGCTTTAGCAAAAGGAAGACTCATTATTTACAAACCGCAGCTGGTAATTCATTAACTTTTTGCAGATTAAATCACAAAGAGCTTTAGCTTTTTTTTTGATTTAAACATTGCAGTACCTGACTATTATTTTGTGGGGTAAATGAACTTCCGAATCCTGCACCACCATGAGATGTTGAGAAGGGATCAAACGCTGCAAGGTTATTTGCTTGACTCTGTGCTGCTCCACTTCCTGAAATAATCTGAAAGTCAAAGTATAAAGTTTATTGCTCTAAAATTGACAGTAATTTTCAATCCAACAGTAAAGAGGCCTTTCTCCTCAAAACCTCAAATCATTTATTAATTGTTATAAAACTTCAGGAAAGTAATTCCTAAATAATTAATTCCTGTGACAAAGTCATGCAAATGTTACAGCAAGGATAGATTTTAGGAGGTTTGGAATATATTTTTATAATTGAAAAGATTGAGATTTCAGTAATTGTTTCCACCAGTTTCCCAGACAGTGTTCCTTAGCCCCTTCAGCAAAACTGACAGCAGATGGGCGATCACCTACTTTGGCAGAAAAACAATCTAGGCTGACACTTCAATGCAATACTGAATGAGAGCTGCAATATCAGAAGTGCCAAAACAGATACCCCAAGTAGATTTCATACTTCTTTGACAGGCAGGGTAATTATTTCTACCAGTATGGTCAAATTATATCCTTTAACTAGTATCAAGAAACAGAGTCTAGTTATTACTGCACTCCTGTCTGTGAGAACGTGATGTTCACAATTTTACCATCATATTCTGTGAATAGAATTCCATTGTGAAAAGCTGGGATGTCCTGAAAAACATTAAAGGTAATATGTAAATATAGCCTTTTTCTCTTTCCCCTTGAACCTGTATTCTCATGTTGCGTGTCATAATACATTAACATCTGTATTCCTTCCATCTATGAACACTTCATTTACTGCAGATGCTTCTCATCCATTGAGTAACCAAGGTTCTGTTTTTTGTTCTGAATTTCCAGCATTTATTGTTTTTTTTGTGTGTTTTTCTTGAACATATGCTATCACATTACTAAGGTCAATAGCATACAGAAGAGCAGACTAGTCAGTCCATCATATTAATCATTACTTCTTGAAACTAAACAATTTTCCCCTCTCTCCTATACCTACCTTCTTCATTGGTCAAAGTTCTTACTTAATATCCTTTATGAAAGATACTAGTGAATCTTCTGGGTTGTTGTTCCAGAATTTAGACCCTGTAATGTATTTCTGAGTCTCGATGGTGTCTGTCTTTGAGGCGATTAGCAAGCGGTTGTGCTTCTACGCATTTACTGTTTAGTAGAAAATGTGGGTTCATATTATTATCTCCACTTCCAGTTGCAGTGCAGGCTACTTTGTTCTGGATGCTGAGCTTCAGAATTGTTGTAGCTGCATTCATCTAGGCAAATGGAGAATATTCTATCACACTGATGACTTTTGGTTTGTAAATGGTGACAAGGTTTTGAAGCTATCTGGGCAACTGACTCAAGATACCCAACCTCCTCTTGCAGCTACTGTTGCAACCAACCAACAGACATAACTGGTCCAGCAGAATTTTTGGTTAATGTTTCTCTTTAGGATGCTGATAGCAGGGCCAGGCAAAGGGACTATCATTGAATACTGAAGGTAAGCTAATACACTGTTACATTGGAAACTATCATTGCATGTAGCTTGTAGCACAAATCCATAGCATATTGCAAAGTCTCCTTTTCCTCTCCTATTTACTGAGGATGAATCAATAAAGAACAATGAAAGATAGCAGGTCAATAAAAGATCTCTTCAGCTACTTAGGAAATTTAGATTGATGTCATTTTCCTTTACATAGAGAACAGCCAGCGCTTGGGCCATGTTAAGAGAAAAATACTCACCTCCACATAGTCAGTTGGAACAAGACCTGTCACTCCCTGAGCATTTGTTGCTTCACACCATCCACCACCTACGTTCTGAAAATAAGCATAAGCTACATTTGAGAATATGTCATGAAGAATTTATTGCCAAGAAATGGAAACTTTTAAGCCTCTGCAGCCAAGAGACAACCTAATAGCATCACTCACAAGAGAAAATCTGCAGATGCTGTAAATTCAAGCAACACACACAAAATGCTGGAGTAACGCAGCAGGCCAGGCAGCATCTATGGAAAAGAGTATGGTCGACATTTTGGGCCAAGACCCTTCATCGGGACTGGAGAAAAAAAGATGAGTCAGAGTTAGAAGTTGGGGTAGGAAGAAACACAAGGTGATTGGTAAAACCGGGAGGAGGGGAGAAGAGGGGTGAAGTAAAGAGCTAAGAAGTTGACTGATGAAAAAGATACAGGGCTGGAAAAGCGGGAATTTTATAAGAGAGGACAGAAGGCCATGGAAGAAAGAAAAGGGGGAGGAGCACCACAAGGAGATGATGGGCAAGTAAAGAGTTCAGGTGAGAGAAGGAAAAGGGAATGGGGAATTGTGAAAGGGGGAGGGACATTACCTGAAGTTCAAGAAATCAATGTTCATGCCTTCAGATTGGAGGCTACCCAGACAAGGTGTTGTTCCTCCAACCTCATCACTCCCAATGGCAACCCCTTTTAATTCCACTTCCGATTCCCATATGCCAGTTCATGGCGAGGAGGCCACGCTCAGGTTGGAGGAGCAACATCTTGTATTCCATCTTGGTAGCCTCCAAACCGATGACATGAATATAGATTTCTCAATCTTCCAGTATTGCCCCCTCCCCCGCTTCAACATTCCCCATTCCTTTTCCCTCCCTCACATTATCTCCTTACCTGCCCATCACCTGTCTCTGGTGCTCCTCCCCCCTTCCCCCCTTCCCTTTCTTTCGTGGCCTTCTGTCCTCTTCTATTAGATGTCCCCAACGCCAGTCCTGTATCTCTTCCACCAATCAAATTCCCAGCTCTACTTCAGCCTTGCTCCCCCCATCCCAGTTTCATCTATCACCTTGTGTTTCTTCCACCCTTACCCCTACCTTCTAACTGACTCCTCATCTTGTTTTCTATGGTCTTGATGAAGGGTCTTGGCTCAAAATGTCGACTATACTCTTCCACAGATGTTGCCTGGCCTGCTGAGTTCTTCCAACACTTTGTATGTGTTAACAGCATCACTCTCAATTTTTGGAATTTCTGACAGTCACAGAAACAGATTAAACCTGGAGCAAGGATCCAATTTACTATTTCAATTTTGTAATACGTATTTTATCTGACAATGTGAAAACGTAAAATTTAATCTGGGACAATCCAATATACACCAGTACACATCTGGTTAATGGTTGACCAACTGTGTTATAATAACACATCCACTGATTTTTTTTAACTGTGCAACAAGCTCAAAGACTTGCATGTATTGCAAGTAATTTGGATAAAAGTGCACATTCCCCATAATTATGTTACATAATAACTGGCCTATAAAGATTAAATAATATAAAAAGACACTGCAGCAATAATCGTCAGTCTGCACTCCAGTGGAAAATATGGCATCAAAACTAATCTCAATGTTCTTGTATCATAAAAATCACATGGCTTTTCACTGCACAAGTTCTCATCTTTCATTTAAGTATTATATATCTAACCATACACTGATTGACTTCCAGATTTGAATATGTTTGCCACTGTGATGGACAAACTAAAATTCTGAGTAATCTTGATAGACAATGGTTCCAGTAGTGGGTGAATCTGGAAGTAAAGGTCATTGTTCTAACCCAAGGGGTCACTCATATAAAAGGGAAGTGAGATTCTCTCTGAATCATGTTTCTTTCTTCCTGTGAAAGCAGTGGAAGATGTGCATGATTCACGGTGTACGGTTTTATAGCACTGAATTTCCAGTGTCAAAATTACTTTGAGAATGCACCAGGTCAAAGCCAATAAGCTCCCCTCCAACAAATGAAGAAAAAATTAAGGTTCTCTCTTCCAGGGAAAACACCAGGGGCATTAATTCTGAATCCTATATTTCTGAGCTGACTTTAAAAAAATCACCAAAGAACTTACCAAAAATATGTTAAAACAGCCATAAGCCAAAGTATTTCGATAACTAATTCCAGCTTTCTTCCTTTTCAGCAGACGTCGTTCTTTGGTGAAGCAGCTTGAAGTTTAAAAAGAGCTCAGAAGCATTCAAATTTCTTTTGATGGGCTGAAATCAGCATGAGGTCATTCAATGGTGACACAGTGCTAAGTTTATAAAGAGCTCAGAAGCTTTCAGCTTCCTTTCGGCAGGGTGAAATCATTACAGGACCAATAAAAGAAAGAAGGTGTAAGCGGAGCAGACGTTGTTGGAGCTGCCATAGTGTGAGTGGGCCTGAGTTTGAGTGGTCCTACTTTGGCTCAACAGACTGGGGTGAGAACAGCCTTTGACAAGAACAGGCATGGGTTCTAAGTAAGAAAGTCAGTTTCTGGTAAGTTTTTTTTTCCTCTCTGTTCGTACATAGCTAGTGCGCAGAGAATGTATCCAGAGCTGGCAGTATGCTCCTTATGTGAGAAATGGGAAATTTGGGAGAGCTCCAGTTTCCCTGATAATTACATCTGCACAAAGTACATTAAGCTACAGCTCCTTAAAGGACTGTGTAAAGGAACTGGAGTTGCAGCTGGATAACCTCCGGCTCATATGGAAAAATGAAGTGGAGATAGATAGGAGCTACAGGGAGGTAGTCACCCCTAAGTTGCAGGAGGCAGGTAGCTGGATGACTGTCAGGAGAGGGTAAAAAATATAAGTTGCCAGGGCAGAACAACCCCATGGCCATTCCCCTCAATAATAAGTATACCGCTTTGGATACTGTTGCGAGGGGACAACGCAGTGACTAGGTTGCTGGCATTGAGCCTGGCTCTGTGGCTCAGCAGGGAAAGGAGGGAGAAGAGGAAGGCAGTAGTGAAAGCAGATTCTGTGAATGTGAAAGAGAAAGCTAGATGGTATGTTGCCTCCCAAGTACCAGGGTCAGGGATTCTAAAGGGGGAAATCGGTTACACGGCATTCTAAAGGGGGAGTGTGAACAACTCGAAGTTGTGGGATATGTTCGTACCAACGACACAGATAGGAAAAGGGAGGAGTCCTGAAGAGATAAAATAGAAAGTTGGGCAGTAAACTGAGAAGCAGGACCTCTGGGGTAGCTAATCTTTGGATTGCAACCTGTGTCATGTGTCAGTGAGGGCAAGAATAGCTTGATTTGACAGATGAATGAGTGACTAGAAATTGGTGCAGGGGGCAAGGTTTCAGATTTCTAGATCATTGGGATGTCTTCTAAGGAAGGTATAGTATCACCTGTACAAAAAGGCTGGATTACACCTGAACCCAAGGGGGACCAATATCCTTGTGGGCAGGTTTGCTAGAACAGTTGGGGAGGATTTAAACCAATTTGGCAAAGGGGATGGGACCCGGAATGAAAGGGCTCAGAACGGGCCAGTTGGTATACAACTAGATGCAGCATGCAGTGAGGCTGTGAAAAAGAATGGGTAGATGATAGGGCAAAATTGCAGTCAGTGGTATACGTTAAAGTGTAACAGGAGGCCAAAATCAAGAAGGGTGATGAACACAAGTCCGAAGGTCTTATATTTGAATGCACACAGCATACGGAATGGTCTTTTGGCGACTGGCAGGTATGCTGTTGTGGGCACCCCTGAGTCATGGCTGAAAGATGATCATTGCTGGGAGCTTAACACCCATGAATACACAGTGTATCAGAAAGACAGGCAAGGAGGTAGGTTGGGGGGGGGGGGTGTCAAATGACTCTATTAGTAAAAAAATGAAATCAAATCCTTGTTAAGAGGTGGTATAGGATCAGAAGATGTAAAATCCTTGCGGGAACAGTTAAGAAACAGCAAGGGTAAAAAGACCCTGATAGGAGTTATATACAGCCGTCCAAACAGTGGTCAGGAAGGGGGCTACAAAGTAGAACAGAAGATAGAAGAGGCATGTAAAACTGGCAATGTTGCGATAAAGATCATGGGTGGACTGGGAAAATCCTGTTGGTGCTTGATCTTAAGAAAGGGAGTTTATAGAATGCCTATGAGATGGCTTTTTAGAGCAGCTTGTGGTTGAGCCCACTAGGGGAACTGCAATTCTACATTGTGTGTTATGTAATGACCCAGATTTGATTAGGAAGCTTTAGGTAAAGGAATGCTTAGGAGGCAGTGATCATGTGATTGCTTTCACCTTGCAGTTTAAGAGGAGACGATAAAATCAAATGTATCAGTATTACAGTGGAGTAAAATGAATTACGGAGACATGAGAGAGGAGTTGGCCAAAGTTGATTGGAAGGGAATATTAGCAGAGATGATGCCAGAAAAGCAATGGCTGGTGTTTATGGGGCAAATTCAGAAGACACAGGAAAGATACATCCCAAAGATGAAGAAGTATTCTAAAGGAAGGATGAGGCAACCATTGTTGACAAGAGAAGTCAAAGACAGTATTAAAAAAAGAGGGCATATAATATAGCAAAAAATAGTGGGAAGTTTTAGAGGATTAGGAAGCTTTAAAAAAAAAGAATAAACAACAGAAGGCAACTAAAAAATGAAGAGAAAAAATAAAATATGAAGGTTATCTAGCTAATTATATAAAGAGGATACAAATAGAGAGAAGAGATTTGATATTGGATGACCGGAAATTGATGCCAGAGAGGTGGTAATGGGGTCAAAGAAATGACTTAAGAGCTCAATAAGTATTTTGCGTCAATCTTCACAAGATAATAGTTGAATGCAATAAATCCGAGAGTGTCGGGGGCAGAAGTGAGTGTCGTTGTTATTAGTAAGGAGAAGTTTCCTGAGAAGTTGAAAAGCTTGAAGGTAGATAATCAGCTGAAGCAAATGGACTACACTCCAGGGTTCTGAAAGAAGTAGCTGGAGAGATTGTGGAGGCATCAGTAATGATCTTTCAAGATTCACTAGATTCTGGAATGTTTCCGGAGGCCTGAAAAATTGAAAATATCTATCCACTCTTTAAGAAGGGAGGAAGTCATAAGAAAGGAAATTAGATGCCAGTTAGCCTAACTTCAGTGGTTGGAAAGATATTGGGAGTCTAGTATTAAGAACGCAGTTTCAGGGTATTTGCAGCCACTTGAAAAAATACGCCAAAGTCAGCATGGCTTCCATGAGGGGAATGTTGTCTGACAAATCTGTTGGAATTCTTCGAGGAAATAACAGGCAGGGTAGACAAAGGACAGTCAGTGGATGTTGTTTACTTCAATTTTCAGAAGGCCTTTGACAAGGTGTTGCACATGAGGCTGTGTAACAAGTTAAAAGCCAATGGTATTACACGACAAGTACCAGCATGGGTAGAAAATTGGCTGATTGGTCTTGAGGTAAAGTGTGGGAATAAAGGGGGCATTTTCTGGTTAACTGCCAGTGACTAATGGTGTGCCACAGGGGTCATTTTTGGTATTGTATGTCAATGATTTGGATGAATGAATTGATGACTTTGTGGCCAACTTTGTAGTCGATCAAAGAAAGGTGACGTTGAGGAAGCAGAGTGTCTGCAGAAGGTCTTAGATTGTTAGAATGGGCAAAGAAGTGGCATAGAATAATATGTAGGGAAGTGCATCATCGTGCACATTGGCAGAAGGAAAAAAGGTGGAGACTATTTTCAAAATGGAGGAGAAAATCCAAAAATCAGAGGTGCAAAGAGACTTGGGAGTCCTCTTGCAGGTTGAATCGGTGGTGAGGAAGGTAAATGCAATGTTAGCATTTATTTTGAGAAGATTAGAATATAAAAGCAGAGATGCAGTGCTGAGGCTTTATAAGGCATCATTTAGACCATACTTGGAGTATTGTGAATAGTTTGAGCGCCTTATCTAAGAAAAGATGTGCTGGCATTGAAGAGTGTTCTGAGAAGCTTGACGAGAATGATCCCAGAGATAAGTATTTGCTACCTCTAGGCCAATACTCACTGGGGTTTAGAAGAATGAGGGGGAATCTCATTGCAACCTATTGAATATTGGAAGGTCTGAATCAAGTGAACATGAAGAAAATGTTTCCTATCGTGGGGGGAGTCCAGGACCAGTCCTCAGCCAGCAGGGCAAAGTCCTCGGTAGTAGCCTCTGTTGCCAAAGCGACCCCTGATGTCACACAAGCGGGGGTTTTGCAGGATGCCATGAAAGATCTGAGGGCTGAAGTACTGCGGATGATATCAGTTGGTGCTGCCACCACGATGACAAGGACGATAGGAAGCCAAACCCACTGGTGGGACGTACCAAGACCAGGGCTGTTACTGAGCAGAGTCCCTTGACAAAGGAAGTGACTGGTATTTTCTGTTACAACTATGGAGAAGATGGACATTTCAAGTGGAAGTGTGAAGGACAGGAAAACCTTCGGAAAGTTGATCAGCAGTTAATCAAACAGAGAAGAAGAGGTAAAACTACGGAGGGACCCAGTGAGGAGTGGGTTGGCATTTTGGAGAGGATATGTTCCCGACAATGTCTCAAGGGAAATAGTAAAGTACAAAACACCATTCCTTAAGGTTTAGTGGGACCAAGCTCTGATGTATCCATATGGATTGAAGGTGCTTATTACTAGAGCCATAGTTAACACAGGTTTTCAAGTTACTTTGCTTTCTAGATCCTTTTACAACCAATATTTGACGCACTTACCATTGACACCACACAGTACCCTTGAGATTCGGATGCTTAGTAACTGATGAGTACCCATATGATGGTTACTTGTCGCTGAAACTGGAGTTTTCGGAAACAATGTTGAAGTAACTGAGACTATCGAAACACCAGTGTTGGTCTGCCTGGGCCCAGCTGAAAAGGGCGGAGCCTCCATGCTTGTGGGAACAAATACTGTTGCTCTGAGAAGGCTCATGGGAGCATACAAGGAGAGAAATGGAGAGACCTTTTTGAAAACCTTATTCATTCACCCTGTGTTCATGGCTGCTTTTGAGAAGGTGCAAGTTCCTCCTAAGCAGGATGATGAGCAGAAACAAGGAACTGTGTGGTACACCCAGACCTATACCTGTCATGTTAGATCCTGGAGAAGTAGCTACAGTGACAGGAACCCCCATGTTTGCTGGAATGCCCGACGAATGGAAAAAGAGATTAACTGAGAAGATGTTGGACATGAAGATGTGTTTTCTACTAACAAGGCTGAGGTTGGTTACTCCAGGAGTACTTGTCACACTATTAGAGCAACTGAGAACACACCTTTCTGAGAGAAGTCTCACTGGTTAGCACCAGTGGAGGTTGAAGATGTTTGTCAGTACCTGCTTAAACTGAAGGAAGCTAAGTTCAGTCACGGAGCAGGGGGACCTGAGCCACCAGATGACACGAGTGATAGGCAGGGGGAGGCACCCTCTAGTAGACAGGAAAGGTCACAAGGAATGGTTGAAGTTGGAAGAGCCAAAGATGGTATAAGGAAGTCTCAAAGGGTCAGGAAACCCCCAGATAGGCTGGCCTATGATGCACTGAGGGAACAGCGTTGCATCTATCCCACAGTGAGACATATCACTACCATTTACAAATGGATTGGAGGTCCTGATGTCACAAAATTCCTTTGAAAATTGTTATTACAGATGGGTTGATAAATTTCGAAGTCATGAGGACATGACTATTTTTGGTGGGGAAAGAGTGTAACACCCTGGTTAAGATTTTTACACTGCTGCGCTGCAGGTGTTTCATTTTAGTAGATTTGAAGAGCAGTCTGCTCTGCTTTCAGCATGTTTGGGTTTGAGCTAAAGATAAGGGGGTGTGATGTAGGAACGTAGTGTCATCTAATCAGGATGGTTAAATTGGGAAAAGATTCTAGAAAGTGTTGTGCGGAAAAGGTTTTGTAATGGACACTGTTGTGGGTCGAAGTCTTTAACGCAAGTTAAAGACAACTTCAAGATGAGCTCCAACTTGTGTATATTTTGACTGGATTAACTGTAATGGGCCCTTTTTATTTTTTTCCTTTTCTTTTTCCTACTAACTACTCAATAAAGCTGAAATTTGTAAACATACTTCCTTTACAATTACATGCAGTGTACAGTCTGTTATTTCTTGCCGACGGGCGATTGCACGGGAACAGTAATTACACAGTATTCACACAGATCAGGGTTTGGGTGGGCGAGACATCCAAACCCCTGGGTTTGGTGGAACCCAAGTCATATCCATCCAAGATGTACGGAGCTGAGAAAAGTAGTTTTCTCACCACTGAGTCCGGTGGCTGTTAGTGAGGGGTTATGAGCTGTACCTCTAGAGACGCCCAGTAAAAACGGGTTTCAAACACTTTTCCCAAGCAATTTTAAAGTGTCTTAAAGGCAGAAATACAAAAATCAGAGAGCAGTGAGTGCATACGATGTCCTGCCAGGGATGGTAGTAAAGGCAGATATATTAGGGACGTTTAAGAAACTCATCAATAGACACACAAAAGAAAGAAATCTGGAGGGCTACGTAGGAGGGATGGGTTAGATTAACCTTAGAGTAGGTTAAAACATCAGCACAGCATCATGGACCAAAGGGCCTGTTATGTGCTGTAACAGTCTATGTTCAGTTTATATAAGTTATAAATTTAGGTGAGAATGACTGGTATTTTTTGAGCAGGCAGAATTAAAATAGGTAGAAATCAGAAACAAGGAGCACAAACCAATTCCTTACCTCAAATATGGAAAGCCTCTTATGTAACTGTACTTCACAATGGTTTCAATCAAGAGAAATGGGTCTGTAAGTCAGGTCATGCAGTAATTGTTGGGGGAGAATGTAACTTTTGTACAAACTGGACAATCCACAGCTGTAGCCTGAAGAATGCCCAGAGAACGCACAGAGTTCTACTAACCACATAATAGATTATTTAAATTCCATGCCAGAATAAATTACATTGCAAATGGCCAAAATGGTAAATGACCATCACTGGGTTCCGGCAAACTTGCAACAGAAGAGCTGAAGGCAGCGTGGACAGGGCCAACAAACTTAACCTGTTCTTTAACAGATTTGACATTGTGGCCCCCACCCATCCCCCACGATTCATCTGTTGTCAGCCCCCAACCAACACATATTCCACTCTCTCCCCCTACCCCTCCTCACAGTCCCCCACCCTGCTCTCATGACTATACCCCTCCCCCACACGAAACCACCACAGTGGGCTTCACAGCTGAACAGGTGAGAAGACAGTTGAAACATCTCAACCCAAGCAAGGCTGCAGGCCCAGATGGTGTCAGTACCAGGGTGCTCAAAGCCTGTGCCCTTCAGCTATGTGGAGTACTTCGCCATGTACTCAACCTGAGCCTGAGGCTCTGGAGGGTTCCCGTATTGTGGAAGACGTCCTGCCTTGTCCCTGTGCCAAAGGCACCGCGCCCCAGCGGCCTCAATGACTACAGACCGGTAGCATTGACCTCCCACATCATGAAGACCCTGGAGAGACTTGTTCTGGAGCTGCTCCAGCCTATGGTCAGGCCACACTTAGATCCCCTCCAATTCACCTACCAGCCCCGACTAGGAGTTGAGGATGCCATCGTCTACCTGCTGAACCGTGTCTATGCACACCTGGACAAGCCAGCGAGCACTGTGAGGGTCATGTTTTTTGACTTCTCCAGTGCGTTCAACACCATCCACCCTGCTCTGCTGGGGGAGAAGCTGGCAGCAATGCAGGTTGATGCTTCCCTGGTATCATGGATTCTTGATTACCTGACTGGCAGGCCACAGCATGTGTGCTTGCAACACTGTGTGTCCGACAGAGTGATCAGCAGCACTGGGGCTCCACAGGGGACTGTCTTGTCTCCCTTTCCCTTCACCATTTACACCTCGGACCTCAACTACTGCACAGAGTCTTGTCATCTTAAGAAGTTTTCTGATGACTCTGCCATAGTTCGATGCATCAGCAAGGGAGATGAGGCTGAGTACAGGGCTACGGTAGGAAACTTTGTCACATGGTGTGAGCAGAATTATCTGCAGCTTAATGTGAAAAAGACTAAGGAGCTGGTGGTAGACCTGAGTAGGGCTAAGGCACCAGTGACCCCTGTTTCCATCTAGGGGTCGGTGTGAGCATGGTGGAGGATTACAAATACAATAGACAATAGGTGCAGGAGTAGGCCATTCGGCCCTTCGAGCCAGCACCACCATTCACTGTGATCATGGCTGATCATCCACAATCAGTATCCAGTTCCTGCCTTATCCCCATAACCTTTGATTCCGCTATCTTTAAGAGCTCTATCCATCTCTTTTTTGAAAGCATCCAGAGACTTGGCCTCCACAGCCTTCTGGGGCAGAGCATTCCATATGTCAACCACTCTCTGGGTGAAAAAGTTTTTCCTCAACTCCGTTCTAAATGGCCTACCCCTAATTCTTAAACTGTGGCCTCTGGTTCTGGACTCACCCATCAGCGGGAACATGCTTCCTGCCTGCAGCGTGTCCAATCCCTTAATAATCTTATATGTTTCAATAAGATCCCCTCTCAGCCTTCTAAATTCCCAGAGTATACAAGCCCAGTCACTCCAATCTTTCAACATATGACAGTCCCACCATCCTGGGAATTAACCTTGTGAACCTACACTGCACTCCCTCAATAGCAAGAATGTCCTTCCTCAAATTTGGAGACCAAAACTGCACACAGTACTCCAGGTGTGGTCTCACCATGGCCCTGTACAGCTGCAGAAGGACTTCTTTGCTCTTATACTCAATTCCCCTTGTTATGAAGGCCAGCATGCCATTAGCTTTCTTCACTGCCTGCTGCACTTGCATGCTTGCTTTCAGTGACTGACGTACAAGAGCACCTAGCTCTCATTGTGCTTCCCCTTTTCCAAACTTGACTCCATTTAGATAATAATCTGTCTTCCTGTTCTTACCACCAAAGTGGGTAACCTCACATTTATCCACATTAAACTGCATCCGCCCACTCACCCAGTCTGTCCAAGTCACCCTGCATTCTCATAACATCCTCCTTACATTTCACACTGCTACCCAGCTTTGTGTCATCGGCACAAATATCTGGGGATACGAATTGACAATAAACTGGACTGGTCAAAGAACACTGAGGCTGTCTACAGGAAGGGTCAGAGCTGTCTCTATTCCCTGAGGAGACTGAGGTCCTTTAACATCTGTCAGACGATGCTGAGGATGTTCTACGAGTCTGTGGTGGCCAGTGCTATCATGTTTGCTATTGTGTGCTGGGGCAGCAGGCTGAGGGTAGCAGACACCAGCAGAATCAATAAACTCATTCGTAAGGCCAGTGATGTTGTGGGGATGGAACTGGACTCTCTGACGGAGGTGTCTGAAAAGAGGATGCTGTCCATGTTGCATGCCATCTTGGACAATATCTCCCATCCACTACATAATGGACTAGTTGGGCACAGGAGTACATTCAGCCAGAGACTCATTCCACCGAGGTGCAACACAGAGCGTCATAGGAAGTCATTCCTGCCTATGGCCATCAAACTTTACAACTCCTCCCTCAGAGGGTCAGACACCCTGAGCCGATAGGCTGGTCCTGGACTTATTTCCTGGCATAATTTACATATTACTGTTTAATTATTTATGGTTTTATTACCATTTAATTATTTATGGTGCAACTGTAACAGAAACCAATTTCCCCCAGGATCAATAAAGTATGACTATGACTATAGTAAACACATATGTGTCTATTCTAACATCTTGTACCAATTTGGACATTAAAAGACACAAAATAAGATGAAGATAATGGGAAACCAAAGATTGAATGCAATCAATGATATGAGAGGCAAACATGAGGAAATCTGCAGATGCTGGAATTTCAAGCAACACATATAAAAGTTGCCGATGAACGCAGTAGGCCAGGCAGCAACCCTAGGAAGTGGTACAGTCGATGTTTCGGGCCGAGACCCTTCGTCAGGACTAACGAAGCCGAAACGTCGACTGTACCTCTTCCTAGAGATGTTGCCTGGCCTGCTGCGTTCACCAGCAACTTTTATGTGAGTGACATAAGAGGGATTGGAGAAATTAATAATTCTAAATTATTAATTTAACAAATTGTTAACTAATTTCTGGCCTGATGGCCTTTATATTGAACTTTTCAAGGTGGTGGCTACAGAAATATTGGAAATATAATTTCTGGGTTCTCACATCTGCAGTCACGGGGGAAAAGCATATATCATATAAATAGTTAACGGGGGGGAGAGAATGTTCAAGTCAATTATGAAACAAATGCTGGAAGTTACTATTATGGAAGTTGAAAATTATCAAATGAGTACGCTGACAAGATTTCAAAGGGAGATATTTACCAAATTTAATGAAAAATTTTTGACAACATAAGAAGGATTGTTACAAGAGCACAAGTCTGTCTATTCTACTTGAATTTTCCAAAGGCATTTACTGGGAAAATGACATATAGAAGATTTTACACAGGAAGTTGGTGACAAAGAAAGCAGCATGGATGGAGAGCTTGTTAAAAAGCACAAGACTAGAAATCACAAGGAAAAACAATAGCACACAGACAATGGGAAGGTGCAAATACGTAAAGGGTGGAAACAACTGATTTCCTGAAATTCAAGTAGTATCATGTCTATTTTTGTCTGGATAAAGGACATACATTCAAGTTACTGAAAATGTATTGCTAATAATATAGAAAGAAACAATATTATTAATTACTTGTGACAACAAAAATGCTACAGAGGATTTTAACAGGGAAAACATAACAGAGGTGATCCACTTCCACCATATTTATTGATCTTTGCAAAAGAGAAAGATGTCAATAGCAAGAGTACTAAGCTTTAGATTGAAGGCAAATAACCTATGCCATAAGTGTACAAAGCTCTAATGAGACAAGAGCTGCAATGCAGAGAAAGTTTGGACACCCCTCCATGTGCACTCCTGCTCTCTCCACACAATTTTTAAGCTGCTCCCTCCTTCTTTTAAAATTTCTGTTTTAGTCAGTTTCATTTTATTTTAATGGGAACCTTGCACCATTGCCCTGATGCTCCTGATTTTTCCCTCTGCCATTTTGCTCACAGGGGGTATAATAGCCTTATATTAACTCCACGGTTCTACTTTTTTTTTTTATGAGTGTTATGTCTCTTCACTCTCTTTTCGTACATTTGTTGATCTCCCCTACGTCACTGGCTCTTCTTGGAGCACAGAGTCCTCACCAATTACACAAAACAGCAAGTGAACTTCCAACTCTTGCACAAGCTGACATTTTATACACTTGACAAGTCTCATTCCTTTCCAGTCGACTTGCAATGCAGCCAGTGAATTTGCTTTCTATTCATTTATGTAAGTTATTGACAAATGTTTCTGTATTGACAACTTAACAAAAGAAAATCGATTTTTAAAAAAATTTTTCTTAATGTCCTTCATTCCATATTGAAAGTTAAACTTGTATTTCAACCTGAAAAAACTCAGTTCAATTACTGAATAGTGCGGCATGTGGCCAAGTGGTTAGGGCATTGGACTAACGATCTGAAGGTCGTGGGTTCGAGCCTCAGCTGAGGCAGCGTGTGTGTGTCCTTGAGCAAGGCACTTAACCAGTCCAGTCTACCCAGCTGAGAATGGTGGGGGTTAACCTCGCAATAGAATGGCATCCTATCCCGGGGGGGGGGGGGGGGGGGAGTCTCGTACTCGCAGTCGCTTCACGCCACGGAAACCAGCATAAGCACCGGCCTGATGGGCCACAGGGCTTGTGACAGACTTTAATCTTTAATTATTCAATAATATGCTTATCTCTATTGAAAAAATCCTAAGTACAACAGCTTCAATCAAAATATATGAAATATCAGAGGAGTGTTGATAAATACAGGAAATGTGAAGCTAAGTGCAAATATAGTAGAATTAATACAGAAGCTGTTGTAGAAATAAGAGTTAATGTATATGCAAATCTGTTAACAAATAAAACAAATAGAAGTTTAAAAAAAATCAGATCAGAATCATAAGGTCATTATACACTTCAAAACAATCTTAGAGAAATAGGAAAAGATGGAATCTTTGGTGAGTGTTATCTTTAGGCCTCAAGTTATTTATTGTAGTACAAAAAGCTAAGAAGTGCACATGAGTAATGAAATTCAGTGCAAAATAAAATCAGGAAACTGATAGACAAATGTAAAGGCTAACGATCATAATATGCATTTCAAAAAGGCACTGGAGCCTAAAGGATGAACTTTCTTTAATTTAAAATGTTAATTTATTAAAACTAAGATCTTATTGGGACTGTTTTTCTAAATATAAAGGAATTAATGTTCAGATCTATATTTTACAACAATTTCTTGACATTTTCAATGTACTCCCCATAACATGCAAAAGTCACCCTCTCTTGACATAGTCCTGTTGAATTCCTAATTTATTTTATTTTACTTATGTTATGGATATCAGTGAATCCTTTACATTTCTTGATATTGAAGGAATATTTATAATAAAGAGGGTCTAACTATCAAGGCATACAATGTAAAGTTGTAGCTATCAAGACACAAGAAATAATGCAGTGATATAAATCTTGGTTTTGTCTTTAAACCCCCTACATTTCCAGTCCCAATGAAGGGTCTTGGCCCAAAACATCAATCTCATATTCCCTCCCATAAATGCTGCCTGTCTGGCTGAGTTCCTCCAGCATTTGTGTGTGCTTATCAGCAGAGTAGACTTTCCACAGACAGCAAGATCTTAGACTCAAGTTGTGTCCTGGCTTTCAGAACAAAAGGAAGAAACCAATGAAAGTAAAGAAAACTATTCAGAAAAGAATTTTACCCGATTGGCTATGGTGATGATCTCTCCTTCGTTGACTGTCAGTTCATCATTTCCAGGTTCAGCTACGAAGTTGTACAAAACACGGGCCTGTTCAATGACAAATAAATAATATTAACTGAATGTTGTCAAATTGTTCTTATATAAAATAACAGCAAATCAAATTCACCCCAGTCACTTAACAAAGCCTATTGGGGCAGCAACCAAAAGAGGAATGAGACTTTTCTTCCTCCTTTGTCTGAGGCAGTGGTTCCCAACCAACAGGCCGCGCAGAAACGATATGATTTGGCGATATGAAACGACATGAGTCAGCTGCACCTTTCCTCATTCCCTGTCACACACTGTTGAACTTGAACACCACTCCCCAACCCACCCCCCGCCCCCCAGTCCACAAGAATATCGTCAATATTAAACCGGTCCGCGGTGCGCAAAAGGTTGGGGACCCCTGGTCTAAGGTACAAAGTCAAACTTAGTAGTGGTTTGAACAAAACTGTCAGTTTACTCTGTAGACTATTTGCACATTTTCTGAAATTTCAAAAAATCATTTCATCTACCAAGAAAATTTTGCAAAGAAAATGATGTGCTGTCTTTAAAGTCGTGTGAAAATAATAATTCAAAAAAATGAAGTCATGACAAAGATAAAATGTTTCAGCCCATAGTTTCTATTTTAATGATCAAATTGAACTAACTGTAAACCACGTACATGTAAAATAACTCCTTTCATAAGTAGGATAAAAACATTTGACGAGTACAATTATTTTAATGCATAACTGCTATTTTAATACACAACTCAAAATTCAGTGAACAGTATCAATCCAAAACAGAGGCACAAGAGATTTTGCAGATGCTGGAAATTTGAACAATATATACACAGCAAGTCAAGCAGAATCTATGGAGAGAAAGAAACGATCAATACTTCGGGCTGAAACTCTTCATTAGAACTGGAAAGGAAGCAGGAAGGGGGAGGAGTACAATCTGGCTAGTGATAAATGGGTCCATACTAATCTCCCAAAAAGGTGTAGCCATGGGAACTTGCATGTTACCCAGCTATGTTTGACTTTTCACCAACCATGTGGAACAATCAATGGTCCAAACCTACACTTGTAATGGTCCTCTCTTTTTCTGCTACATTGATGAATGTATTGGTGCTGCTTCTTGCACCCATGCTAAGCTCATTAATTTCATTAACATTCCCTCCAACTTCCACTGCCCTCAAATTTACTTGGACATCTTTAATACCTCCCTTCCCTTTCTCGATGAGGGCACCACAGTAGCGTAGTGGTTAATGCGATGCCATCACAGCTCAGAATATTTTGAAGTCCGGAGTTCAATTCCAGAGCTGTCTGTAAGGAGTTTGTACGTTCTCCCTGTGACTACACAGGTTTACTCCAGGTGCTCCAGTTTCTTCCCATAGTCCAAAGACATACCGATTAGTAGGTTAATTGGTCATTGTAAATTGTCCTGTGATTAGGCTAGTGTTAAATAAGTCGGTTGTAGGGCAGTGCAGCCTATTCTGCTTAGGATCTCTAAATAAATTAAAAAATACGCTTAAAATAATCTGTATCTCTGGACCCAGATTATCTACTGACACCTTTTACAAACCCACTGACTCCCAGTTATCTTCCTTTTCTGTCACTTACTAATAAAAAAAAGTCTCAGTTGTTCTACCTCATTTGTTCTCAGGATGAAGCTTTCCATTCCCAAACCACTAACATTTTCCTTCCACCACTCTCGATGCTGCCTGCCATATCTCCTTCATTTTACACATTATCTGCTCTCACATCCCATCCAACTCCCACATAACAGAGATAGGGTTCCCTTTGTCCTACCTAACATGCCACAAGCCTCCTTATCCAGCACATCATTCTCCGCTACTTTTGCCATTTCCAAAAAGATGGCACCACCAGGCATATCTTCCTTCTGTGCACCCTCCAACAACTTTCCATAGCAACCATTCTCTCCACGAATGCTTGAACCTTGTCCACTTGTCTGTCCAAGAACTTATCCCTACAATTATGCTAAATGCTACACTTGCCCCTACACCTCTTCCTTCACCACCATTTAGGTGAGGAGACACTTCACCTGCAAGTCTGTCAATGTCACTTATTGAATCTGGTGCAGCCTCCTATACATCGGTGAGAATCGACACAGAGTGGGAGATCACTTTGTTGACCACCTTCACTCTGTCTACAACAGCCAGGATTGCCGGGTGGCCACCCATTTCAATTCCATTTCCACACTGGCATGCCAGTCCACAGCTGCCTCCTGCCATGATGAGACCAAACTCAGGTTGGAATAACAACGCTTAATATTCTGTATGGGCAGCCCCTTATCTGATGGCATCTACATTGACCTCTAACTTTCAGTACCCACTTTTATGATCTCCCCCTTTGTTTTCCCTTATTCTAGTAGGCCTCCTACCCTTCCTCTTTCTCACCCTCATATCCCACCTATCACCTCCCTCTGGTTCTCCACTTCCTTCTCTTTATTCCATGGTTTACTCACTCGCCTATTAGATTCGTTCATCTTCAACCCTTTCCCTCTTCTGGCTATTATTTTGCAGCTTCTCACATCATTCCCACCCTCCCCAATGTACCTACCTTCCCCCTCAACTGGTCTCACCTATTACCTACCAGGCTGTACTCCTACCCCGTCCCAACATTCTTACTCTGGTTCCTGCCATGTTCTTTTCCAGCCTTGGATGAGGACCACAGCTCAAAATCTTGACTGTTTATTTCCTCCATTTATATTGCCCGACTTATTTAATTCCTCTAGCATCTTGTTCTGTGTTTTGCAATCTAAAACAGAGCAGTTTTATCTATAAGGAGTCCAAAAAAAATTTCAAAGTATGTGACCGCAAGGTTTGACAAAACTGAGAAGCAACAAGAGCAGAAAGTTAATAAAAGTAGCACAGAAGAACCCAAACAATTAAGAGAAATAGATACAGTGGATTCTGGTCAATTGGGCCATCGATTAATCGAGGAAGCTGCTTATTTAGAACAACTCTTAAACAACAAAAACCAAGTGAGAAAATAGTCGGGATTCCCGTCATTGATTTGGGACACTATGCTGCTTTATTGGGACAGGAGACTTGCCAAAAAGTTTCTAACTAGTATCAGTCATGTACACTCGTGCGGCCGTTAGACCATGCTTAGAGCAAACAGTTTTTAAGTAGCATCAGTTGCATATTATTGTCACTGATTGTTCATGAGAAGTAAGTAGTAAGACAGTTCAGAACTGTTTTGCTCACTGCTGTTCCAAACATTCAGGCTTGGAGATGCCAGAAATGGCAAGGAATGAAAATGAAATGATTTTGCTACTTCAACAAATAATGCTCTAAGAAGAATTTGAGGGTATCAATAATCATCTTTAATATTAACAATGAAAATGAAGGTTGGGAGAATGCAATTGTCAAAAGCATTGTCTGAAGGCACTCCATTATCTACACGAGGTGTCTGCGCTGATTTTGTTTATTTACAGTCAAATAGGACACAGCAGCATAGACTGGATTAATTCCACCACCAATAACTATTAGAAACCAATACAATTTTATCTATATACTACTAAAACTCTCATGCTATGTCTGTCTGTCTGTTTGTGACCTCCAATTAGTGCAAACGGTGCATTACAGCGGCACTTTTTTGGGCTAAATCAAATTAAAATGCGCTAACTTACAGAATGCAGGCAAAGTTCAGGGTTATATATTCATATAAAATTGCTCATTTGCACAAATCAACAAGTTCCCTTTTAACCCGACAGCCGATCGGCCATCATGGAAGTCGGGACGCGACAGCCCAATGCATGCGCACGGCCAGCCTCAGCAGCGACACCTACCAGAGCAAAAGGGCAGGGCAGCTCTATTCGAGGGGTCACATTCTGCTAATCACCATCAGCATGTGCAGGATTGGGACAGATCTAACTGCCACCCATCAATAAGAGATAATTAAATCTTATTGTAATGATGTACTTCGAGATACCCATAAAACCCTTTGCTGCAGTAAAGGATAGTGGTGACTATATCACATCCGTTTAGGACAGCGCCAACCACATCATCAAGAATAACCAGCATCCTTTGGTGTTACTGCTTCGTATCTTCTATCCAACATTAGGGTAAAAAAAAAAATGGCCAGCCTAATTATGCCGTGTGGACAGGGAATGGGGACATTATGGTCAAGAGATGACGCCAAATGTCATTGAGAAGCAGCAAGGAGAGGGAGAGAACAAGAATCGGATGAGGCCAGGGCTGCACGACTCCAGGATCAGAGTGTCAGGACAAAAAAAATGAGAGAAGAGACAGAGGAGGAGAGGCATGCACGTCTCCAGGATCAGAGACAAACAACAAACAGCAGAAGAGATGAAGAGACAGGGGATCAAAGGTCTGCACGTCTCCAGAACGACAACAAGCAGCACAAGGGTGGCAGGTAAACCAGAAATGATGCCATCAGAAGTGTCCTTCGTTAAACATGGAGGAGCTATATTCGCTTTGCTACATGTCGTTCTTCTTTAATAAATTGAGGTTTTCTACTTCAGTTTCCAAAGCAGAGCGATACCAATAGCATTCAGGAAAATTTAATGTTCATTCTAGTCACATCAGACTGTACTACACTTCTCTCAAAGGTGCCCCAACGGGTCACCCCGTTGTCTAGTAGTATTGTAAAAATATTGAGTGTTCTAATTTGTTCTGCATTTCATTTAAATGCATAACTTGTTACTCAGCAAAATGGCAGTTATTTTTTTAAATTTACCCTTTTAACTACTTGCATGAAATTTTCACTAATTGAGTCAGCCACTTAATTGGGCCAAAATGTACTGGTCCTCATGTGAGCCAATTTAACAGGAATCCATGGTGAATCCATTATCTTAGGATACATCACACATGATCTGCTCATGATCTACACAACATGGGAAATCTGCCAGGCTGAGCAAAAATATTTCTGACAAATAAGCATGCTTTCAATTGGGTGAAAATTCTGTTTCAAATTAAATATACTTTGCAGATTTTTTAATCTCACTATAAGATTCCAAATGATTCAACCTGGATACCTTCTTTATCAATACTTCCACCTCCCACAACACTTTATATCGCTCTTCCAACTAGCCTCCCACGCTCCATAAAAATACACTTTTTGAATGAGAATCATTCAAATTCTTGCAGTTATCAAGTTGTTCCTGTCCAATTATCTGCAGCACCTCTAATTTTTACTTATCTACATAGAATATTACTTTCTTGGGAATGCTGGGGCCAAGTTAATCCTCAATTTATTTAATCTTCATCTCCTTCGTCAGTGACTCCAAGGCACGTGGGCCATTTTCACATAACAACCGAGGTAATGAACCAGTGTACTGGGCTTGCAGTATTCTACTTTACCAATATCTGACAGGGTCTCCCGATCACAATAAAAACATCCAAGACAATTATTCACACCTTTTTTTTGGACTATACACTATCTCGGCACAATGGTAGGCAACAGGTCCAGGCGACAACTCAGCAAGTCCAGCTCCATCACTATCGAGCAATTCACTGATAGGATAGTCCTGCGGTACTCATCGTTCTTAGTATCCAGCAGCAACTTGTGATCATAAAAGAGATGTGCAAGATGAACAACTACACCTTTGATTGGATCCAGACTGGCAGCTGCATCCGAGTGCATCATCATCTTACCACTCCTTTCTCCTTAGTCTTCAGTTATTTTTGTCTTAAGCTTTCTCAATGGTTCAAAATCTCCAATTTTTCTTTTAATTCTCAGGGGTACTTTTAACAAGTGCACAAGTACAAATTGTTGTCCAAGATCGAAAACATATTTGATCAGAGTTGTGATTACAGAAACCAGTTCCTTATTTTGTCATAAACTGACAAAGGCCTCCTGCAATCTGGAGGTTATTATCCTGTACTTCCTACTGTTACTTTATCTTTTTAATTTGTCCCTTGGGGTGGAGATTTCAAGATTCAAGATTGTTTAATGGTACTTCCAGTACACAAGTAAAGAGGAGAATGTAATTGTTACTCTGGACCTGATACAGCACAAAAATAAGATAAAGAACACAATAGAAAACACAATTTACAGACAGAGATAGAGAGAGAAAATGTCCATAAAGTGATGCTAGCAGTGGTGACTGGGGGTGTGGATGGGTGGATTAGTGGGTGGAGGTATTGATCGGCCTTACTGCTTTAGGAAAGTAGCTGTTTTTGAGTCTGGTGGTCCTAACATGGATGTTATGTAGCCTCCTCCCTGATGGAAGTGGGACAAACAGTCCATGAGCAGGGTGGGTGGGATTCTTCATGATGTTACTGGCCCTTTTCCGGCACCTTTCTGTACATCTCTTTGATGGTGGATGGGCTGGAGCCAGTGACACACTGGAGCGCAGTTTCTATACCATGCAGTAATGCAGCTTGTCAGGATACTCTCAGCTGTGCATCTGCAGAATGACACAAGTACAGATGTGCACAGTCAGCTCTCTTCTGCCTTCTCAGAAAGTAGAGGCATTGGTAAGCTTTCCCGATTATGCAGAATATGCTCTGGAACCATGAGCAGTTGTGTGTGATATAAGGATGGGTGTGAGTAGTGCAAGTTCTCCTGAAGTCAACAACCATTTCCTTTGTCTTGTTGACACTGAGGAAGAGGTTATTTGCCTGGCACTAGGTCTCAAGCTCTTCCACCTCTTCTCTTGAGGCCATTACATCATTGTTGATGAGCCCTACCACTATCCTGGCATCAGTGAACTTAGAATGACTTGCTCCCTCTTTAAAAGAGAAAGGATGTCTTGCTTTCACTATAATCCGAGTTGAAGGTGCTTGGCAACTCCAGTGCAGGACCTACAGTCTCTGTCCCAGATGCAACTCAATTAGGATTAAAAGATGAATTAATTCAGTTCTTGCACACTTATTTTGCGCTTGGTCTCCTCAAGTTCCTTTTGGAGACATAATGCTCCAATTACATGATCAGTAGCTTCCAATCTAACAATCTCATCAATTTCTGCAAGCTAAATGCTTATAGAGTACTTGTTATAAAACAAAGGTTATGTAGCCCCCGGTAAGCCTCAGGCTCGCTCAGCTCGCTTTTGTCTACGAGGAACAGCCTTCAGCCCCGCCAAACTGGGTAATCATGTTTGTGTAGATGCTGAGTGAGGTACCCCACCACGCGAAATAACAGACAGTACACCATATGCGATTAAGTAATTACACTTTATAAGTATGTACTGGAACTATGTAACTAATAGAGATACAATACAAAAGGAAAGTAAAAGGCACCAAACTTATCAAAGGTCAACCACTTCGTGCACAACCGTTGGAGCTCAATTAATGGAGTCTCCCTTTCCTCCAGAACTCCGCCGACCCTCAAATGGGACCACCCTCAATGGTCAACCAAACGCTCCACGAGTCTGTCCTTGTCTCCTCTCCTCACCGAAGACCCTGGGCCTCGGACTCCTGCTCGGGGTCCATTCCATCACCCAGATTACAGCATCATGTCTCCTCTCTCTGTCCCCATCGCGCCTTCTGCCCAAAGCCCGCAAAAACAGTAGTTTACAGACACACAAGAATAACATCTATCCCAATTGGTTAGTAATTGAATACAATTCTCATTATCAGTAATTATAACCCAAACAAGCTGCTACCGTTAACTCAGCAGTTAACATTACAGAGAAGCCATTTTATTATAACATAACAAAGAAGCCATTTTATTAGTCTTAGCCGTAACATAAAAGAAGAAACCCCTTAGTTAGAAATGTATTCCACAAACATTCCTCCTTTCCTCACTGACCACTTACTCCTATTTTCATGTTAAACAGACAGCACAACTACCACCCATTTTCTTTCTACCTCCTGAATCCATATAAACCACCAAGCACCTACTTAAACTCATCTCATTTTATTCTCATCAACTTTCTCCAGATTCCTCAACACCTTGACTCGCTGGGAACAATTTACAAGAGGTTATTTTACTTACGAACCCATTTACCTCTGGAAAGGAGGAAGAAAGTGGTCTAAATTGAAAGTAAAATGGATTTACCCTTATTTCTATTCAGCCTTAGGTACAACTCAACAGCATTATCATCCTGACTATTTCTCCATTATAGCCCCAAGTTCCCCAGGTTCCAATCTTGCTGGTGCAAACATCTCCAGCTCGTCAATATTAACATCTGGCATACCATGAGCTCCATTCACAGTTTATTCTCATTACCAAACCAAATGCAGGTCATTAAATCAGAGTCATACAGCATGGAAACAGGCCTTTTAGCTTCCTGAGTCCACACCAACCATCAACTACTTAAAATAATTCCCAACACTCTTGGACAATTTCTAGAGGTTAAATAATCTACCAACCCAAACAACTTTGGAAAATGAGAGAAAAACAAGTTGAGCTAAGAGAAATCCAAGCAGTCACTGGGAGAACATACAGTCTCCAAATAGAAAGCATTGGAGGATTGAATCTGGGTTACTGGAGCTAACACAGCAGCTTGACTAACTGAAGCACGGAATCCAGATTCACTGCAAATTATATTTGTCAGCACAAGAACAATCTCAAGTCCCCTCTGCCAGTCTCACTATATATCACAAAAATGACCTAGATTGTTTTGTACTCTCCAATTTTTAAACTTAGTAAGCTTCAAATTATAAACTATTTTCATCTTTAAAAACTTGTAAACTTGTATCTTTAAAGACAATAACGTCATTGAATTATCCTTTGCAAACAACCACCAAGCTATCAGAAATAATATTCCTAAGCCAGTGTGAAAATGAGCAGACCATGAAGGCTTCTTGTTTCCTTAAATGACTAAATTTCATATCTATTATTCCAACCAAATACCTGTTGTCCTTCACAAAACAGGAAGCAAAGCTGAATAAGCATCAAAGGCTGCTTGATTATTGCTACACAAGTGTATGTTTGCAAACTTCCTATCATTAAATGAAAACCTCGTTTATAACCATCTTCCAACTGATTGATAAATTGATCAACAGGTGTAAGCAAAGACACATCTGCTGTTCCTCTTTGGACTCGTACAAGAACGACTTTCAGTTTAGATCAGAGAATTACATCTGAATGAAGCTGACATCCACAGCCACATTCAATATTCCATACGTCTCCTCAATCAGTCACAATAGATAGGCACAGCTTGTTAACAGTAAGTATTCCTTTTTCATGTGACATATAGCTTTCAACTTGAGTGTATTATTGAAGAAGCCACATATTAAACAGAATCAGTCCACAGATTGGGATGTACTTTAAACTAGAAAATAAGGCTCAAACCTAAGCTTTATGACTGGTGAAGATACCCATGCATTTCAAAATTAGAAGTAAACACCACACAGTCATTCCTGAAATCAAGCCCTATTTTCCACACAGGGAACACTTTGCACTATGTCAATGACAAAAATGTGATAAATGAATTTGTTTAAGAGACCCAAAGCTCAAAGATGGCACTGTCTAGTATCAGGAGCAGAACAGCATTCCAGCTCTATGATCTGGTCCTCAAAAGAAAAATTATACTTATTACAGAACAGAATGAGGTTATTCATCTTACTGGAGCCAAACTAGATCCCAGCAGGGCAATCATATCACACACGTTCCTCTTTTCTTTTTCCCTATTCTCTCACATTCCCATCAACTCCTTTCTGTTTCTTAGTGTAAGTCACAATAAGAGGTAACCTGCAGTAGCCAGCCAGTTTCTGAGGTATGTGAGGAAACCCTAGAAGTCAGCAGGAATGCATATAGGTCACAGGGAGAATGTGCAAGTTCCACACAGACACAATCCAAGGTTTGGAACAGAGGCGCAGCACTAACTGCAGGACTATGAATGACACCCTGAGTATAGTTCATGGCAACACAGAACAAGGCATTTTTGAAAGTAGGATGTCATATTGGTGATAGAACACAAAACTGCATATCGTAGACTAAGAGTTAGAATCATGCACCTTAAGCATCAAAATAAAAACTTCAGTGCTGCAAATTGTGTCATAAATACACTGGACATTTAATGAACTATCAGCTGGTGGATCCTCCACGAATGCTGTTTTCAAGGCTGAGCCCGGGATCAGGGTGAAACGTAAGTCATAAGTGTACTTGCTATCACATGCTATCAGGGGTGTCCAATAAGTGATTCCCTCATACTCCGAGGTCCCCACAAATGAAGATTTCAAACAATGTGATTCACTTTACATAATATGAAGAGATGAGTGAGCATTGTGGAACAATGGATAAGACGTGAGAGAATAGGACCAATCAAGTGTGACAGTGGAAAAATGTGTATGGAACCGGAGGAGATAGCAGAGGTACTTAATGAACACTTTGCTTCAGTATTCACTACGGAAAAAGACCTTGGCAATTGTAGGGATGGAGTTCAACCCAGATAAGTGTGAGGTGGTTCATTTTGGTAGATTAAATCTGATGGCAGAATATAGTATTAATGGTAAGAGTCTTGGCAGTGGGGAGGATCAGAGAGATCTTGGGGTCTGAGTTCATGGGACACTTCAAGTTGCAGAGCAGGATGACTGTGTGGTTAAGAAAGCATACGATGCATTGGCCTTCATCAACCATGGGATTGAGTTCAAGAGCTGAGAGGTAATGTCACAGCCACACAGGACCCTGGTCAGATCCCGCTTGAAGTACCGTGCTCAGTTCCGGTCACCTCATTACAGGAAGGATGTGGAAACTATAGGAAGGGTGCAGAGGAGATTTACAAGGATGTTGCCTGGATTGGGGAGCATGCCTTACAAGAACAGATTGAGTGAACTTGGCCTTTTCTCCTTGGAGCGACAGAGGATGAAAGGCGACCTGACAGAGGTGTACAAGATGATGAGAGGTACTGATCGTGTGGATAGTCAGAGGCTTTTTCCCAGGGCTGAAATGGCTAACATGAGAGGGCACAGCTGGAAGTAGGTACAAAGGAGATGTTGGGGTAAGTTGTTGTTTTTTTTATGCAGAGAGTGATGAGTGCGTGGAATGAGCTGACAGCGACTGTGGTGGCTGTGGATACAATAGGGTCTTTTAAGAGGCTCCTGGAAAGGTACATGGAGCATGGGTTATGGGTAATTTCTAATGTAAGTAGATGTTCGGCACAGCATTGTGGGCTGAAGGGCCTGTATTGTGCTGGAGGTTTTCTACGTTTCTCTGTCCCAAATCATTCTTCTCCTCAGACTGCTTTAGGATAATTATAGGTCAATATTTATTATTCATTTATTATTTTTAATTTTCTGTAAGTCTCCTGCAATATACTATTATTAATGAGAGAAATAGTAGGAGACCACAAGGCTCCCAATTGTGCAAGGCTTCAAAACAAAATGGAAATCAGTCAACATAACAGATGTTTTACTGCTCTCTTGCTTAAAATATTTTCACCATTGAAAAACTGCACTGTTTTGCTATTCTTCCCAACAAAAAGCTTACATTTCATGCATTAACTCTCCTGTATCCTCTTGCCCACATGCTCAACCTGCCTGTTACTCACTGCCAACTCCATCAACCTCAGGATTCCAGAAGGCCATACAACATCGGAGCAGAAAAAGGCCATCTGGCCCATTGTGGTTGCTCCGCCATTCAATCATGGCTGATTCACTTTGTATTATCAGCAAACTTAAAGGAAGGTAGTTTAACAGTATATCCAAGTCATAAATACAGAATGTAAAAGCAGAGGTTGCAATATTGATCTTTCTTCTATCCTTGCTAACTGGTTAAAGGTTGCTCAATCATTCTCAGTGTTTTGACCTTTGACTAATCCTCTATTCATTCTAAAGCATTTTTCCTTGTTTGACAGAACAACCTTTCATGCAGATTTTCCTTTCAAAACAAACCCAGACATCAATGGACTGAAACCATCCCTTGCTCTTTACAAACAAGAGGAAATTCTGCAGATGCTGCAAATCCAAGCAATACACACAAAATGCTGGGGGGATCTCAGCAGGCCAGGCAATATCTATGGAAAAAAAGTATAGCCGGTGTTTCAGACTCAAACTGTTCGGCAGACCTGAAACATCAACTCTATTTTTTTCCATAGATGCTGTCTGGCCTTCTGAGTTCCTCCAGCATTTTGTGTGCCTTGCTCTTTAACTTCATTTTGTCTGCTGTGTAATAACTTTGAGGATTTTAAAATCATAAAATTTTCCAAGTTCTTAACCAAGCATTACCAGTGTCACAGCTATGATACTTTCTTCTAGATTAATATTCCTCCATGGCCTTCGTATAGTAGTCAAGAAGCAGTTTAATAGTTCCTCTTCCCAGCAAAAGCAAATGGATTTAAACTAAAATGACAATAGACAATAGGTGCAGGAGTAGGCCATTTGGCCCTTCGAGCCAGCACCACAATTCACTGTGATCATGGCTGATCATCCACAATCAGTATCCAGTTCCTGCCTTATCCCCATAACCTTTGATTCTGCTATCTTTAAGAGCTCTATCCATCTCTTTTTTGAAAGCATCCAGAGACTTGGCCTCCAGACCCTTCTGGGGCAGAGCATTCCATATATCCACCACTCTCTGGGTGAAAAAGTTTTTCCTCAACTCCGTTCTAAATGGCCTACCCCTAATTCTTAAACTGTGGCCTCTGGTTCTGGATTCACCCATCAGCAGGAACATGCTTCCTGCCTCCAGCGTGTCCAATCCCTTAATAACCTTATATGTTTCAATAAGATCCCCTCTCAGCCTTCTAAACTCCAGAGTATACAAGCCCAGTCACTCCAATCTTTCGACATATGACAGTCCCACCATCCTGGGAATTAACCTTGTGAACCTACTCTGCACTCTCTCAATAGCAAGAATGTCCTTCCTCAAATTTGGAGACCAAAACTGCACACAGTACTCCAGGTATGGTCTCACCAGGGCCCTGTACAGCTGCAAAAGGACTTCTTTGCTCTTATACTCAATTCCCCTTGTTATGAAGGCCAGCATGCCATTAGTTTTCTTCACTGCCTGCTGTACTTGCATGCTTGCTTTCAGTGACTGATGTACAAGAACACCTAGATCTCCTTGTACTTCCCCTTTTACTAACTTGACTCCATTTAGATAATAATGTCTTCCTGTTACCACCACCAAAGTGGATAACCTCACATTTATCCACATTAAACTGCATCTGCCCACTCACCCAGCCTGTCCAAGTCACCCTGCATTCTCATAACATCCTCCTCACATTTCACACTGCCACCCAGCTTTGTGTCATCGGCAAATTTGCTAATGTTACTTTTAATTCCCTCATCTAAATCATTAATATATATTGTAAACAGCTGCGGTTCCAGCACTGAACTCTGCGGTACCCCACTGGTCACTGCCTGCCATTCTGAAAGAGACCCGTTAATCGCTACTCTCTGTTTTCTGTCAGCTTTTCCAAGAATGCAACACTATCTGGGATCACAAAAGTAATAAACCTATTAGCAGCACTTGCCTACAGGAGCTCGACACTTGCATACGTGCACATAAAATCCACATTTAAGGTGTACCACATCTCTTTCAAAATTACTCCTCCCACTTCTGAAGGATCTTTTATTCTGTCATTTGTCCCTAATGATTATCCATACATCTCTTCATCTTAGTTCTTCTCTCCTTACCAAATTAATTTCAAAGCAACCCCACAACAGCATCCTGCCCCAGATCTGGTCACAATGTCCCAGTATATTAAACATTAATGAGAAATAATATAGGAAACACTTAGTTAAAATAACCACTATTTAAACCCAAATGCATTACAGCCAAACAGCTACTCTTAAACTTAAGTTAGCATTGTAATGGTGGGAGAAATAACAGTAAATTTAAGCACAGCATCCTATAAACCACACTGAGATAATGACCAGATTATCTGTTTATGGTATATTGGTTGAAGAAAAGCTACTGGTGAACAGAACTTCTACTGACTGCAAGACAATTTACATTCACTTGAGCAGCAGAAGGGGCCATGATTTCATATCTTATTTGGAAAGTATCTAACAGTGTTGAAGTACTAGCATGGATTACACTCTGAAATCTCTAGATTAAAGCTCAAAGCAGAAGACCATTCTATGTAGTTTGAATTCAGACCCCTGGAAGCAATCAAAGATAGATACCCCCAAAGATCTACTGTTCTCTGTGTGGTGTGGATCCAAGTTGGTTTTGTCTGGTATTGGGTTCAAGCATAAAACAGATTATTTATCAGATCAGCCAGCCAAGGATGGTGAAAAATACAGGAGCTTCCCAGGTTATTGAAAACCTAAGTCAAGGAAACCAGATTTTATACATTTTTTTCCATTAACTGTTAAAGAATTTTTCCAGATAATATGTTATGTGGTATTAATTAATGACTGGATATAGTACAAATTCCATTGAATAAATCAGATGTACAGGTGACAAATAAAACTTGTCATTAAATCTTTGAAAATATGTGAGTGATTATTTGATGAAAAATTATAGGAATTATATCAGTGATATGATGTGGATAACTATAGAGAACGGATGTTTGTCTTGGAGAGAGAAAAAAAACCATAGGCTTATGGACAGTTCTCAGGAATTAATTTCCCTTATAGGCCAGGCCTACCAGCACTTGCAGATGTAAACAAGGAAAGAAAAAAGGCATCACCCTTTTTATTCATGTAAGAAGATGGCATTTTTACAGAATACAAAATAAAGTGTAGGGCCGTCTCTTATATACCCCCAGGGTTAATTTTTTCTGTGGACTGTCACGTTAAAACGCCGAGAGAATGAGACTGACTTTTAGACACTGTTAGATTTCTGCTGACTGCAAAATTGCTTGGTTACTATCGTGAGAGGGGTGGAGTTATTTGACAGACAATGAATGTTTACATTTTTTTTCTGCAGCTTGTTTTGAATATACAAAGACACAGAGACACAAAGTCAGAGTCAAGATGGACTCAGTCAATGGAAGACACCAGTGAGTCGGTCACTGGTTTAAACTTCCAGTAGCCCAAAGGGGTGAGTTGAGATCGATCCACAGTATTGATAAATGACTCTCACAAGTGCAGCAACTAGAAGAAGTTTGCAGAAAGAGAAAGGGGAGGAGCTACATGATGGACAGCTGCTGTTCAGCACACCAGTATTTAAACAAGCATAACTGTCTCTTTCGCAGGACACGCAGACGCACGAAGGCTGGTGGCAGAATTGCCACTGAACATTTAAGTGCCCACAACGGTGGGGCTGAGGATCAACTAAGAGGAATTGATCCGTGACTATCAGTGTGTGTAAGGGCGACCCTGTGAAATATACCAGTGTGTCTAACCCTTGAATGGATTGGTAGATTATCACTTGAAGATGGCGCTCTTAAGTTGGTCACTTTTGGCTAACTTGGAAGATTTGAAGGACATTGAGAAGGATCGACGACACCTGTTTACTTGGATTACAAATATCTCTCTCTCACTTCAATCCCGTGGACTGAACTGAATTTTCTTACCACACCATCATAAGACTGTATCACTTACCACCTAAGCTTGAAGTAGTTTGGGGATTTATACATGTACACCATTATATGCATAACACCATTAACTCTTAATTTACCTGGTTTAAGTTACTATATGACGTAGTTACTAATAAAATAGTGTTTTGCTATCAGCAAAACCAGACTCCAGGTGTGTTCTATTGCTGCTGATAGTTTTACAGGGTTGTGAGTACGTGACACTGTCATACAAGCTTAAGTTAAAATTGTGAATATTTTAAGTTGCATTGTATTTTGAAATATTTATTGGAGAAAATCACACACATTAGAAATAGATTACTAATAAAAGCTGCTGAATAGTGAAACACACAAGATGCTGGAGGAATTCAGCAGGCCAGGCAGCATCTATGGAAAAGAGTAAACAGTTGATGTTTCGGTCCTGATGGAGGGTCTCGGCCCAAACATCAACTGTTGACTTTCTTTCCCATAGATGCTGCCTGGCCTGCAGAGTTACTCCAGCATTTTGCATGTGTTGCTTGAATTTTCAGCATCTGCAGATTTTCTTATCTGTGCTGAACAGTAATTATAGTTTATAACTTTAAAAACTGTTGCATAATATCATATCAGGGTACCTTGGAGTGAAAATGATGCCTAAATAGCTTAATTTCTTGTCTGATCAATCATTACTAGAGACGGCTGCAAAACAGTTCTCTGTGGTGGAGGGAATTATTGGCACTAGCTGGTTAACTGCAAATGTGCGCTTCATAAGTTGCTATGAGTTTCATGATGAGCAATGGCATGAAACTAGCATTTTTACTGATGTTACAACCACCAAATCTATGCATGATTTTCTGATCTAGCAGTGAGAACACTTGTATTGAGCCAAAATATATTGGAGTACATGTGCCTTTGAAAACTAACAGATCACATTTCTACTGTGCATCAGAAGTGTAAAAGTTACATGCAGATAATACAATTGTAGTTGTAGACTTTGTAAGGTTATGGCATTTCCACATCACAGAAAACAGGTTAACTTTTTAAAAATGTAAAATAGAGGAGTCAAGGTCAGGACCGTCCTCCTGTACTTCAAAATCTACAGTAAAAATAAAGGCACTTCATTTGGCAGTTTGAACTAACCTTTTGGACCCTATTAAAATAGTAAACATTCATAGAATGAGGCATTGCTGAGGCAGTCGAGTGGCCCACTGTACCACTACAAACACTTCGAAAAGATACTCGGTCTCGCTCTTCTGCTCTTCCTCACAAGAAGTTTTCTTTATTCAACTATTTATTGAATTCCCTTACAAAATGTATTATTGAAGGTACATCTAACACCGTTTTTGGCTTTGCATTCCATTTCACAGTTCAATTTTCAAAGACAAGCCAATCTTTTCAGGTTCCAAGCACCATCATCTCTAACCCCGCACCCCCCCCCCCACCCCAGACCTGGGACTCAACAACTCCCTTCATAACTGGATCCTTGACTTCCGACCAACAAACCACATCAGTAAGGTTAAGTAGCAGCACCTTCACCACAATTATTGTCAACACCAGACTACATCCTCAGCCCCTACTCTATTCCCGATACATCACGACTGCGTGGCCAGATTCTGTGCTAATTCCATCTACCAGCATCACTATAGTGTGCCATATCTCAAATAATGAGCCAGAGAACAGTAAGGAAATAGAGAGCCGAGTGACAGTTTCATGACAACCTTCCTGAATGTCAGCAAAACAGAATTAATCAGTAACTTTCAGGAAAGGGGTGGTGCATATTCTCCAGTTTACATCAATCAACCACATAGATGTCACAACCAAAAGGGCACCTTCACTCTCCTCAGACTGTTTGCCCCAATGATCTCACCTATTTTTATAAATACACCATAGAAAATATCCTATCCGGATGCACCATAACTTTGTATGGCCACCTGCTCTGTCCAAGACTGCAGAGTTGTGCAGCACACCAGAAAACCCAGCCTCCCTACCAAAAAGTCTTTATACTCCTATTGTTGCCTCGGTAAAGCAGCCAAAGCCCCAACTCCCACCAGATATCCCCTCTTCTCCGCCCTCCCATTGGGCACAAGATACAAAAGCCTGGAAGTACCTACCATTAGGCTCAAGGACAACCCCTCTGTTTATAAGGTAATTGACCCTAACCTGTGTATGATACGGTGGAGTTTTGGCCTCAGAATTAACTTTGTCCTAGCCTTGCACCTTATTGTCTGCCGACACCACCACTTCTCTAAGTTAAGACTATATTCCACATACTGTTTTGGTTTTCCCTTCATGCTACCTTGATTGTTAATGTGATGAAATGATCTGCATGGATGGCATGAGAAACAAAGTTTTCCACTGTACCTTGCTATATTTGAAAATAATAAACTCAATAATTAGCATTTTAGAGCTCCTTTAAGGAGCTCTGAGGAGAACAGCACCAACCTCATCTCTCCACCAGCTAAAGCTCCATTTCCACATCCCTTAAATGAATTAGGAAATATTATTTATTACTTCATAGGAGCCAGCTATACTTCCTCTCAACAAAACTCCACTGCATCCACTCTATCCTCCAGCAAATTATTTCCTCTCAAATATCCACATCTCCACTTAGGTTTTTTTGCAACTTAACACAAAGGAGTAGTTTAATACAGACAAGTGTTATTTTAAAAAAAACCCTCAGTCAAACCTGGAATGCAATAAATGCAATGGGAATCTCTGTGATAGGGTAAAATGAGGGTTGCCCTGGGGATTAACTATAAAGCAGGTCAACTGATCAAAGGTTTAATAGCTATAGAGAGATCCTGGTCCTTTATTTATACAAGCTAATGAAATAAGGTCAACATAGTGAGAATGCAGGTAAAGGAATGAAATGTTTTGAAATGCAGGGCTACAAGGCACTACTGGCCGATCAGGGTATGCAAATTGGAAAGTAAAACTGAGCCATATCACAGATGGGTGACCCAGTCTGCTCTGATACAGACATACATCACTGCTCAAAAGTCTTAGGCACCACAGATTTGTTTTGTCTTCTGTATTATGATGTCAGTAAAAAAGAACAAATTTTAGACTCCCAAATATTTATTTTTCTTTTCAAATCTTTTTATTGTATATATAGGAAAAATAATGAGTACATCGAAGTAACAACACTTACAATGCCTCAAAAAAAAACCATCATCTTAAAGATTGAAAACAAACAAAAAAAACCTACTGAGCAGAAAAGTGAGAAAAAAAAGAGAACCCATTAGGTGTACAACCCCGGAGCCATGCGTCATACAAAAAGCTTCTAAAAATAAACATCAAACCGCCAGCAAGAAAAGAAAATATACTAAAAGAATTTACAAGCAAATATTTATTTTTTTAAAAAATGTTGTTGAAGAAAGTAACATAATAAGTCAAAGCAACACACACAGAATGCTGGAAGAACTCAGCAGGCCAGGTAACATCTATGGAAAAGAGTAAACAGACGACGTTCAGGTCAAGAGTAACACTTCAAGACCCTTCATCAGGACTAACTAATTGATGCTGCCTGGCCTGCTGAGTTTCTTCAGTATTTTGTGTGTGTCTGGATTTCCATCATCTACAGATTTTCCTATCTTTGTGATACGAAGTAAAACTTTTCAAATAAAAACTTGATAACTTTGTAGGTATATATCCCAGTGTGTGATTAAACAAAGATAACAAACAAGATGCTAATGATCAATGACACGAGTTGAATGAACTGCAAGTGATTGACTGAAACAAACAGATGTAGAATGAATCAAACTACGCGAAGAACAACCAAACTGAAAGGTGAGAGTGTGCAGATGTGACAATTTAACCTACAAATCATTAATTCTTACACCATAGCAAGAGTGAGCACAGCAACAAAACACAAGGTGGTCATCCTGCATCAGCAAGGTCTCTTCCAAGCAGAAATTTTACAGCAGACAGGAGTTTCAAGATGTACTGACCAAACTCTTCTGAAGTACAAAGAAACAGGCAAGGCTGAGGACCAGAAATGCAGTGGTCACCCAGGGAAACTGAGTGCAGCAGATGAGAGATGTATCAAACTGATGTCTCTTCTAAATTGGAAGTCGTCCAGCACCGTTAACAGCTCTGAACTCACAGAAACCACTGAAACACAAGAACATGCCTGTACAGTCCGAAGAAGTCTTATCAGAAGTGGTCTTCATGGGAAGAGTTGCTGCCAAAAAGCCATTCCTCCAAAGTGGAAACAAAGCCAAGAGACTCACCTACACACAGTCAAAATTTGAAATTTTTGGCTCAAACAGGAGCTGTTTATCCATAGAAGAGCTGGAAAATGCTACATGGATGAGTGTCTGCAGACAACAGTGAAGCACCATGGAGCTTCCTTGCATATTTGGGGCTGCATTTCTGCAAATGGAGTTGGTAATCTGGTCAGAATTAATGGAATCCTTAATGCTGAGAAGTACAAACAAATTCTCATCCATCACGCAATACCATCAGGAAAGCATCTGATCGGTCCCAACTTCATTCTGCAGCAGGACAGACACACAGCCAAGGTCATAAAGAACTATGTTTCTTCAACAAAAGGAATGAAGAGTTCTGCAGCAGATGGTATGGCCTCCACAGAGCCTTGATCTCTAATTTGTTGAGCTTGTCTGGGATTACCTGAAAACAGAAGCAAGTGAGCGAGCCCAAGTCTACAGAACTATGGAAAGTTTTCACAAGATGTTTGGAACAACTTACCAGATGACATGTACCTAACAGAACAGATGTAGTTTTAAAGGCAAAGGGTAGTCACAACAAATATCGATTTAGTTCAGTTGTTTTTTACTGTTTACTGCTCTTTATCGTAAATTTTTTTGATGTTTAGAAACTTCATTTCATTATTTTTGAAAGCATCTTTGCTATATGGAATTATTTTTACATGTGCCTAAGACTTTTGCATAGTACTGTAGTGTTACTCAGTTTTGTAGAATTCAAAGTTGAATGTAGAAGGCCATAACATGTCCAGATGGAGATGAGATGCAGTCCCTTAAGTTTACAGTGAGCCCATGCAGGAGTCCACAGACTAATAGGTCACAGTGAGAGTGGGATGGAGCATTTAAATGATAAGAAACTCAAGGACTTCCTTGAAGACTGAACCCACGTGCTCTACAAAGTGATCACCCAATCTACATTTTCTTTCTCCACTGGAGTCGAGGCCACATGAATGCTACATGCAGTTCTCTAGGTTGGAAGAAGTGCAGTTGAACTACTGCTTCACCTGGAAGGATGACTGGATCCTTGGATGGTAGAAAGAGGTACACTGCATTGTATATGGTTGAAAGGAAAAGTATTGCAAAGGGAATAGTTAGTGGAGATGAAAGAGAAGACCAAAGATTTTTGAAGGGAAATGCTGGAAGAGGAAGCAGAGGGGAGGACAGTGGAATCTCATTCAATGTTCTAGAAATGGTGATTAGTGCATTGAGTGCAGAGGCTGGTGGGATGGAAAGTGAAAGCCATTGAAATTCTATCCTTGATCCATCCAGAAGGAAAAAAGGGTCCTCTTTACGGGTGTCCCCCACTTTTTGAACGTTCGCTTTACGAAACCTCGCTGTTACGAAAGACCTACATTAGTTACCTGTTTTCGTGAACAGAAGGTATTTTCACTGTTACGAAAAAAGCAGCGCACACCCCGAGCAGCCGCTTCTCCCCGGGAACGGCATTCTCACCAGCATTGCTTAACTACGTGCCTGTGAGCATCCGTTAGCAACATGAGCTCTAAGGTATCGGAAAAGCCTAAAAGAACTCGTAAGGGTGTTGCACTTAGCGTAAAACTAGACATAATTAAGCATTTTGATCGTGGTGAACGAAGTAAGGACAAAGTGAGTTTGGCTTGTGGAAGTTGACAAAGATGATGTTGAAGAGGTTTTGGCATCACATGACCAAGAACTGATAGACAAAGAGCTGATGCAATTGGAAGAGGAAAGGATAACAATCAAAACCGAATGCAGTAGCGAACGGACCGAAAGTGAAGTCGTCCAGGAACTGAACGTGAGGCAACTGCGTGAGATTTTCGCTGCAATGATAAAGTACGACTTTAATTTTGAAAGGGTACATCGGCTTAGGGCGTATTTGCAAGATGGTTTACAAAGAACTGTATGGTAGAAAAATGTGCGAGGCTAGCAGTCAAGCATAATGTCGTTTTTCAAGCCTTCCACATCAGCCACAGCAGACAACGAACCTCGACCTTCGACATTGAGGCAGGCAAACATAGAAGAAGATGACCTGCCTGCCCTGATCGACGATGAGATGACACCCCACTGGTCCAACCCCCAGGCCGTAGACAGATACCAATTCGCGGAGAATGCAGTGGTAGCCGGGAGGCAACCAGCACGTCTTTAAGAAAAAAGCCGAAATAAACAAGCAAATTAATTAGGTGCCGCCCGGCACATAAATGTCAGCCCAGATCAGAAGCGATTGCCAGTTTCACTTGTTCTATGCAATCAGCAATATGGGTTATTTGGTATGATTTGGCAGCTTCATAGCTTAAAGGTTACAGGAGAGAGTGATTTTGCCAAGAGTGCTTGCGCGAGATTTTCTGACGATGGCACTTGCGCCATGTTTTGCCAAGAGCGCTTGCGTGAGATTTTTGCTACGGAGAACAGTGCAGGCAATCGTTGTAGAGAAGTATTTCTAATTTATATAGGCTGTGTATTTATCACATTATTCCTGCTTTTACGATATGTTTCTGTTATTTTAGGTTTTATACGTTATTTGGCAGGTTATTTTTGGGACTGCAAACGCTCACAAATTTTTCCCATATAAATAAATGGTAATTGCTTCTTCGCTTTATGACATTCCGGCTTACGAACCGTTTCATAGGAACGCTCTACCTACGGATGGAGAGGGAAACCTGTACTGCTGTATCACTTAGTGGCCAGTGTGAAAACTAACCGCTACTACCACTTATCTTGTGACAAGCAGTCACGTACTCTTTTAACTCTGCAGCCTCAAATTTTGCTGAAAAGGCTAAAGTGAAATACTTCCTCAATGAATTTTGAAAACTTATATAATACTGATTGATATATGATCAACCTTCTGTTACTTCAAAGAATTCACTAAAGTTAGTCACATCTGATTTGCTTTTAGAAGGATGTACTAATGTACATTTATTTACCAATATTTCTAAGAGCTACTTAATTTTGCTTTGGGCATGTCCAGCAAGGTTTCTCAACCTTGATATTCTTGGTATTCTAGATTATATTTGGCAGTCTCAACACTTCCTCAACCACTTTTTAAAACAGCAAAATAATATTTGCATATCTCTAATCTTCTACCACTAAATACTCAAGACAACTAAAAATGTTTGGAATATTGTTAGCAGAGTTTCCATCAAAGCTGTACCTCATACACATCAGGTGACTTGGTCAATCTCAATATTGTTGTCCTCTCAAGTAACAGCATTTTATTTTTGTTATTTGTCATCTCTAGAAGATTAAACGTAACATGAAAATAAATGGTGATTATTCTGTCCTTAACCATGATCCTGCTTCCTCAAGTAGAGATGATTTTATGTTAAGACCATAAGACATAGGAGCAGGATTAGGCCATTTGCCCCAACAAGTCTGCTACGCCTTTCAATCATGGCTGATCCTTTTTTTGCCCTCCTCAGCCCCACTCCCTGGCCTTCTCCCCAAAACCTTTGATGCTGTGTCCAATCAATTTCTCCACATTTTAAATGGATGCCCCTCTATCCTGAGGCTGTGCCCTCTTGTCCTAGATTCCTCCATCATGGGAAACATCCTTTCCACATCTACTCTATCTAGGCCTTTCGACATTTGAAAGATCTCAATGAGATCCCCCCCCCTCACCCTTCTAAATTCCAGCAAGTACAGGCCCAGAGCCATCAAACAGATAACCCTTTCATTCCCAGAATCATCCTTGTGAACCCCTCTGAACCATCTCCAATGCCAGCACTTCCTTTCTTAGATAAGGAGCCCAAAACTGTTCACAATACTCAAGGTAAGACCTCACCAGTGCCTTATAAAGCCTTAGCATCAAATCCCTACTCTTGTATTCTAGACTTCTTGAAATCAATGCTAACATTGCATTTGCCTTCCTCACCACTGACACAACCTGCAAGTTAACCTTTAGGGTGTTCTGTCCAAGTCCCATTGCATCTCAGGTTTTTTGGATTTTCTCTCCATTTAGAAAATAGTCTGCACATTTACTTCTACTACCAAAGTGCATGACCATGCATATTCCAACATTGTATTTCATTTGCCACTCTCTTGCCCATTCTCCTAATCTGTCCAACTCCCTCTGCTGCCTACCTGTTTCTTCAACCCTACCTGCTGCTCCACCAATCTTTGTATCATTTGCAAACTTGGCATCAAAGCCAACTATTCCAACAGCTAAATTGATACACAGCATAAAAAGAAATGGTCCCAACACCAGTGCCTGCGGAACACCACTACTCACTGGCAGCCAACCAGAAAAGGATCCTTTTATCCCACTCACTGCCCCTACCAACCAGTCAAAGCACTAACCATGCCAATAATTTTCCTGTAATACCTTGGGCTCTTAACTTGGTAAGCAGCCTCATGCGTGGGATCTTGTTGAAGGCCTTCTGAAAGTCCAAATATACAACAACCACTGTATCTCCTTTATCTACCCTACTGTAATTGCCTCAAAGAATTCCAACAGGTTCATCAGGCAAGATTTTCCCTGAAGGAAACCATACCGACTTTGTCCTATCATGTCCTGTGTCACCAAGTACTCCATAACCTCATCCTAAACAACTGAATTCAACATCTTCCCAACCACTGAGATTAGGCTAACTGGTCTATAACTTCCTTTCTTAAAGAGTGGAGTGACATTTGCAATTTTTTCAGTCCTCTGGTACCATGCCAGAGTCCAATGATTTTTTTTTTGAAAGATCATTACTAATGCCTCCACAATCTCTACTGCTACCTCTTTCAGAACTTTCAGGGGCATCTCACTTATATTTTTTTTAACATAGCTTTAAAAAGCTTTTACTGTTCACTTTAATTTTGTTTGCTAGCTTGCTTTCATATTTCATCTTTTCCCTCCTGATGATTATTTTAGTTGCTCTCTGTAGGGTTTTAAAAGCTTCCCAATCCTCTGCCTTCCCACTAATTTTTGATTTGTTGTATGCCCTCTCTTTTGCTTTGACATTAGCTTTGACTTCCCTTTTCAGCCACAGTTGTACTATTTTACCATCTGAGTATTTGTTTTTGGAAATCATCTATCCTGTATCTTCCTTATTCTCCCCCAGAAACTCACGCCATTGCTGCTCAGCTATTATCCCTGGCAACATCTCCTTCCAATTTACTTTGGCCAACTCCCCTCTCACACCGCTGTAATTTCCCTTACTCCACTGAAATACTGCTACATCAGACTTTACTTTCTCCCCATTAATTTTCAAGTTGAACTCAATCAAATTGTGATCACTGGCTCCTAAGGGTTCTTCTACCTTAAGCTCCCTAATCCACCTCCGGTTCATTACACAATAACCAATCCAGTATAGCTGATCGCCTTGTAGGCTCTATTGACAAACTGCTTTAAAAAGCCATCTTATATGCCTTCAACAAAATCTCTCTTTTGAGATCCATTACCAACTTGATTTTCCCTCTTGACTTGCATGCTGAAATCTCCTATGACTAACATAACATTGCCCTTCTGACACACCTTTTCTGTTTCCTGTTGTACCTGTGGTCCACATCCCAACTACTGTTGGGAGGCCTGTATATAACTGCCATCAGGGTCGTTTTACCTTTGCAGTTTTTTTACTCAAGTCACAAACATTCAATGCCTTCCAAACCTATGTCACATATTTCTGCTGATTTGATGCCATTCTTTACCAGCAAAGCCATGCCGCCCCCTCTGCTGGCCTTCCTATCACTCCAAGGCAACATGTAACCTTGGACATTCAGTTCCCAACTACAACCACCCTTCAGCCATGATTCAGTGATGGGCACATCATCATACCTGACAATCTGTAAAAGTGCAACAAGATCATCCACCTTATTTCTTATACTCTGTGCATTGAGATATAACACTTTGAGTACTGTATTTGCTACCCTTTTTGATTCTGCATCCCAAATACACTGATACTCACCCTACTGGCTGAAATATGTCCTATCAATTGCCTGCCCTTCCTGACTGTCTGACTGCATGCTAACTTTGCTTTTTTTTAAAACCATCCATCCATTCTCCACCATTCAGGAGACAGCTCATGGGTAGCCTTCCATTACCAGCTTATCTTTTTTTGGCTGCTCTCTAGCTGTCCAACTTCCTCTTCCAGATCCCCCCTTGTATTTGCAGCTACACATTTAGAAGGCCCCAAAGAGTTTAAGAAAAAGTGCAACTACTCTATCCTTTGCATCAAGTGAAAGCACATTTGTTCTAAAGGGAGTAATTCAACACTTAGATTGTTACTTGATATCAAACTTATTATCTGCAAGTAGAATCTACGATTATATACAAAATCAATTCTGCATTTTCTGTCCATGTATGAAAATGCTTCTTGTTACAATGGAGGAGCTGCCTATAAAAGTTAAATAAATCTGACGCGCAGCGCGCACGGCCACTTCGGTGGTGATGTCTGTTATTTGTCAAGTAGGGTACCATGCACAATTCTGATTTGATGGAGACAGACGTGAGAGTACGGAGGAACATCTGGAGAAACTTATGAAATGCCCGCTTCGCTGCTGCTGTTACTATATGGTCTGGAATCTCCAGAGAAGGCCCCGAATCCTCGGCTTTGCTTGTTCTGGCGGCCAGGCGAGGTCGAAGGTGCTCAGCAGAGGATGGCTCTCAGGAGGCTGTATCAGAGGGGCTGGTTGGAGGTTTGAAGTTTTTGGACGGATGGACCAGTGTCGGCTGCTTCCAATGCATCAGCAGTTGTCGGTGCCTGGAGGTTTATGGCAGGGAGTTTCTCCCTTTGCCGCCTGCTATCGGGGACTCGGGAGTCGTTCGACTCGGGACTTGGAGAGATTTTTTTTTACCATGCCCATGGTCTTGTTCTTCATCAAATTATGGTATTGTTTTGCACTGCTGTAACTATATGTTATGATTATGTGGTTCTGTCAGTGTTAAGTCTTTGGTTTGTCCTGTTTTTCTGTGATCACTCTGGAGGAACATTGTATCATTTCTTAATGCATGCATTTCTAAATGACAATAAACGAGGACTAAGTGTTCTCATAATCTAAAAATTTATAGGATGCCTTTAAATGCACTTAGCAAAATGAATGTAATAGTTTATGAACTGTTATGTTTAAATGACGCCAGCACTGTTACTTGTTAGCCATGATGAACGTGATTACACTCTTAATTGCCTAAATTTTTGGGTACAGTATAACTGCAGAGTTGTGAACAAACAATCTAAGCAACACTCTGTGCTCCATCATCAAAAGGACCGGCTTTGAACAAAAGGTTTGACCAAGATCATATCAAACTTCTTGGTGACTGAGTAGCATAAACATCCCTGCAGAATTTGAAAAGAATAAATGGAATTTTCATTTTTGTCGTAGATAATGTCTGCCATCAAAACCATCAGAAAATAAGTTACTTACAAATATACTTTCTGTAAAGTGATAATAAAATTTATTAAAACATACAAAATGCTGGAGAAACTCAGCAGGCCAGGCAGCATCAATGGAAAAGAGCAAACAGGAAGAAATACAAATAGGTGATATGTGGCCATTGTAGTGGGTCTGGGTGAGCACTTCCATTGAAGGGAGAGTTCAGTGAAACCCTGGCCCACTGCTCCCCCTTTGATCCCTGCTGACTCTTCAACCATGTGCTCACCCAGACCTGCTATGAAGGCCACATATCACCTAACACCTTGTATTTCCTCCTCCCCTCTCCCCACCTTCTTACTCTGATTTCTTGTCTTTTCTCTCCACTCCCGATGTAGGGTCTCGGTCCGAAATGTTGACTGTTGAAATGTTGACTCATTTCCATAGATAGTGCCTAGCCTGCTGAGTTCCTCCCGCATTTTGTGTGTGTTGCTTGGATTTCCAGCATCTGCATATTTTCTCTTGTTTATACAATTTATGATCCAAGCTTTTAATTTCCTTGATTTGTTCAGGCTGCTTGATGACATCACTGCTCCTGACAACAGAGATAACAATGCCAGATTTAAAACTTATAAAACTCATGAGAAACTAGACCTTGAGGTTTGATTTCTTTTAGATAAACATAGCTTCCTCCCTTTGCTACTCGACATAAAATCTCTGAGTGAGCCAAATTAGATAACATTGTAGCTAAACCACAGGCTTTGGGCTTTGAAGCAGATTAAAAGTAATAAAGACATTATTGGCAAGATAAGAATACCTGCACCAATGCTGAGTACTACCTCCGAAATACTTTTAAACCAAAACTGCAAAAAGTCATTATCGGTTTTTCGTCAGTGCAGGAGCATGAGTCATGATGTTTTTTTAAAGCAAGTCATGTGAAAACTCCACATTTTCATCGACTACAGGGCAGCATAACAAGTCGACTCTGAAGTCACCGTTTCAGCACATCTCAGGATATATTTTCCAGACACACCCGATTTCATTTCACGCAACTCCACTTTAGCCCTGGCTTCGCGGGAAGTCTTCGTGAATGTGTGCCTAAACAGGGCCCGAAGTGAAATCAGCCCCGTTTCCCTGGTTATCCGGCTGGTGTAGGAGAGCCCCCTCCTCCGCCAGCGCCGCACTTCCAGCTCGACAGCTGGAAGTTCCAGTTCTTGTTCGAATCACCTACTGCCTCTCCCCTCATTCGGAGCGGTGGGAGAACATTCCCGAACGTTGGCCGGTTGGGGAGAGGGGGGATCGAGGGAAGCCGGCACGATTCGCTGTTCGAGCTGGGGATCCGGGGCCAAGATTACGACCCCCACCCCTCCGGGCGTGTTCCCCCATCCCTCCTCCGCCTTACCTTCGTCGCCATCCCGTCGCTCTGTTCTTTGTGCTGGTTTCACTTCCCTGGCCGCCGCAGCCGTATCTTTCAGTCTTCCCGGGCCAGCCGGACGAAGTTTTAATACATCACCTAACGCTGATGGCCTTTGACCCGAGCAGCCTCCGATTTACACAACTTCCTACACAGTTTCCACACAAGCCAAATTGCAGGCTCTGCTCGGCCTGGCCGCAGTGGATGCGCGCCGCCGCCGCCTCTCGGCGTCTCCTCCCACCTCCGCTGCTTCTGCTTTGCTAATAGAAACATAAAACATTGCACATCCGAAGCACCAAACAAAAACAGATTCGGTTGTTAAATGTGGCGCAGGGATCGGGTAGGCCCAGTAAATTATTTCTTCATCAGATCCTCGGGACCGTGGACTGGGGAGGTCGGCACAGCTGAGGGGTGAGTGGGAGATGGGGCAGCTGAGGCTCGGTGGTCGGGAGTGAAGTGAAGGTTAGGACCATCTGACGGATGATAGATTTAGAGGGCTGAAGCGTCTCAGAATAGAGGGATTCAGTAGTGGGAGTGGTCTTTTGGACGCATGGTCTTGGGATATTGGGACCGTGCAAAATCATAATATGGGGGGAGTATGCTCAGAGAGAGAGGATACCCTTCAGCTAAATGGGTATTCTGCCTGCTGCTAAACGTACGCGTAATTAAGAGTCCCAATCGGTGTTGGACACAGATTTGTTGATTTGCAAACTGACAGCTTCCCCATATAGCGACAAGTGTTACCCGCGGCAGAAATGGTGTCAAAATATTGGATAATAGATCTGAATTGTGGACGCTTAAATTTTATGTAGTTTGGGGGAAGAAATTCAAAATGAGTCCAGTAATCTATATTTTTCTGTTTGTGACAACTTAAAATAATGGCCCAGGTTTTACTGTGGTAGGGTCTCATTAGATCTTGCTCATCCAGACTTCAACGTTTTTAGTGGGGAGAAATATTGAAAGTGCTTACTTGTATGATTACACCATGAAAAATCAGGTATCTGGCACCCAAAGGGAAGAAGGTAAACAATTAGTTAAGTAATAAGTGATTAAATGATCAATAAATTAACAGAACAAGGTTTAAGAAGGAAGTGTTGAATGGATAATTAATAGCAAATCAAGAACAAAAAGGCAAGTGAACAGCCTCAAGGATTGAATTGAAAATGATGTAACTTAATATATTAAAATTGTTTAGATGTAATTAACAATTATTGTATAAATAATAGAGGGCATAACCTCCTGACCATTGAGAACATCTTCAAAGATGGTGCCTTGAGAAAGTAACATCCATCATTAGGACTCTCACCATCCAGAACATGCCCTTTTCTCATTACTACCAGCAGGAAGGAAGTACAGGAGCCTGAAGATGCACACTCAACATTTTAGGATCAGTTACTTCCCCTCCACCATCAGATCTCTGAACAGTCCACAAACACTACCTCATTATTTTGTTCTCTTTTTGCACTATTTATATTCTTCTTGTAACTTATATTGCATGGCCAAGTGGTTAAGGCATTGGACTAGCAACCTGAAGGTTGTGAGTTCGAGCCCCAGCCGAGGCAATGTGTTGTGTCCTTGAGCAAGGCACTTAATCACACATTGCTCTGCGACGACACTGGTGCCAAGCTTTATGGGTCCTAATGCCCTTCCCTTGGACCAACCGCTGATCTTCCATACAACTTTGCCCAGGCTTGCGCCCTGGAAAGTGCCAGGGGCAGATGTGTATGTTGTATTCTGATTCTGATTCTAATAAGAGTGATAGACCAGCTGAAATCCATAGCCTGCAATTTCTGAAAGATGTAGAAACTGCAGGACATCTCCATGAGGTTTTTGTATGCAGGAAGACTTATCACCTTTTGAACCTATGCTAAAGGGTACTTTGAACTTCTGCTGGACTCACAACAGAGTACAGAGGGACAGTTTGTTTCATGGATTTCAAGTGTTAGGACAAGGTCATGATTTAGCCAGGGGGATATTGGGAAGTCTTAAGTTTGTAACAATTCAAAAAGTAGGAAGGAGCAACCAATGGAGAAGGGCCTTTTGGTATTGAATACCTCTAAGGATGACAACATGTTGAAGCATCAGGCTGCTGTTTATTACAGAGCAGTATTCAACACAATCATACCCTCATTTCTAATCAACAATCTCCAAAGTTGGGCCTCTGTACCTGCTCTTCAACTCGATCCTTGGCCTCCTCATCGTGAGACCATAGTGCGGATTGGAAATAACACCTTCTCGCTAACAACACTGGTACACCTCTAGGATGTGTGCTTAGACCATTGCTGTACTCTCTCTACACCCACAACTGTGGCTAGGCACAGCTGAAACACCATTTATAAATTTGCTGATGACACAACTATGGTTGGCAGAATTTCAGACGGTAACAAGAAATTTCAGATGGAGCAAGGTAGATCAGTGGTGTCACAACAACCTTGCACTCACCGTCAGTAAGACCAAGAAATTGATTGTGGACTTTAGGAAGGGGAAATTAAGGGAACACACACCAATCCTCATCAAAGGATTGGCAGTTTCAAAGTCTTGGGTGTCAACATCTCTGAAGATTCAAGATTGTTTAATGTCATTTCCCATACATAAGTGTAAGGAGAACAAAATAATTGTTACTCCAGATCCAATGCAGTACATAAAACACAAAAGATAAAGAACACAAGAATAATACTAAAAAATACTCAATAAATATGAATACATTAGATAGCATATACATATAAATTAATTGATCAAAGTGACGGTAGTCTGTACATAAGGAGACTGATGGGATATAATAAAGCAGTGGTGGAGTTAGTGGGTGCCAGTGTTGATCAGCCTTACTGCTTGGGGAAAGTGACAGTTTTTGAGTCTGGTGGTCCTGGTGTGGGTGCTGGATAGCTTCCTTCCTGATGGGAGTGAGACAAACAGTCCATGAACAGGGTGGGTAGGATCCTTCACGATGCCACTGGCACTTTTCTGTATATATACCTTTGATGGCAGGTGGGCTTTTGCCAGTGAGCTGTTGGCAGTTTTGAGTATCTGTTGTAGAGCCTTCTTGTCTGCTGTGGTGCAGTTTCAGTGGCCAGCAGTAATGTAGATTGTTAGGATACACTCTACTGCACATCTGTAGATAGAATGATGTGAGTATGGACATGCAAAGTCCAGTTCTGTTTTATTGTGTAGGACATTTTCTGGAGCTACGAGTGTTTATTTGTGATGCGCGCTCCCAGGAGTCTGAAATTGCTTGCAATATCCACTGCTGTGCTGCCAATATGGGGGTGGGGAAGTCTTGCAAGTTCCCCTTAAGTCTATAACCATCTCCTTTGCCTTGTGGACATTAAGAAAGAGGTTATTTGCCTAGCACTAGGCTTCAAGTTCTTCCACCTCATTTCTGTAGGCCATCTCATAGTTGTTGGTGATATGCCCCATCAATGTATCATCAGCGAATTTGACAATGTGATTGCTTGGCTCTTTGACTGTGCAGTCATGTGTGAGCAGAGCACACAAAAAATGGGCTCAGCACACAGCCCTGGGGGGCATGCACACAAATTGAGGCTGATGGGGAGGGAGGAGCAGTTGAACATCATGTCTATCTGAGGTTTGTTTGTCAGGAAGACCAACACCCAATTGCACAGTAGTGTATTTAGACTGAGGAGTAGGAGTTTGTTCACCAAGCTTTTTTGGGTAATAGTAACGAATGACGAATTGAAATCTAGAAACAGCATTCTGATGTATGTGTCCTTGTTTTCTAGGTGTGTCAGGGCCAGGTGCACAACAGAAGGAGGACTGGGTCGAGACAACAGAGACTTTTGGAGAAGAGGAGTTTGTTGGGTAATACTGTTCCGTCTGACCGGAAGTGCACTGAGAGCGGTAAGCATAAAGGAGTTGGGTGCTTACTGTTCTGGTTAACAACAGATGGTGCAATCCGGGGCATATTACGATCGAGGAACGTGCTTGCAGACTGGATAGTGAACTTTTTACTGTTGGACTTCGGCCACATTCCACTGTGATACAACACTTGGCGGCACGAGAAATCGTTCCTGCCTGTGGTCATCGAACGTGCAGCTCCTCCCGTGGAGGGTCAGACACCCTGAGCCAATAGACTTATTTTCCATCTGGCATAGTTTGCATTTTGTTGTTTGATTGTTGGGGGTTTTTGTATTGCTATATTTACGCTCTATTGGTTGGTGCGGCTGTAACGAAACCAAATTTCCCTTGGGATTAATAAAGTATATCTATCTATCTATCTAAGATGCTATGTCATCTGTTGTAGTGTGGTTCTGTCAGTAAGCATATTGGTGGTTGTTCAATGTGGCAGGAATGGAGTTTTTGATTTGTGCGATTATCAGCCATGCAATGCACTTCATGATGATTGGCATGGAATGCATAGGGTTTCTCCAGGTGCCTTGGTTTTCTCCCATAGTTCAAAGATCTACCGGTTAGTAGGTTAATTGGTCATTGTAAATTTTCCTGTGATTAGGTTAGGGTTAAATTGGGGATTGTCAGGAATCGCTGGGTGGCGCGGCTCCAAAGGCAAGAAGGGTCTATTCTGCTGCATTTCTAAAATAAAATAATTAAATTTCATTAGGAGTATGAGGAGACAAGGTACGTCACCAAAGACTCTCCCAAATTTCTACTGCTGTACTGTGGAGAGCATTCTATCTGGTTGCATCACCATCTGGGATGGAGGGGTCACTACAAAAGATCAGAAGAAGATGCAGTAAGTTGTAAATTCAACCAGCTCCATAATGGACATTACCCTCCGCAGCAACAAGGACACCTTCAAAAGGTGATTCCACAAGAAGGCCACATCCATCATCAAGGACCAGCATCGTGCAGGATATACCTTCTTCTTATTGCTACCATCAAGGTGGAGGTACAGGAGCCTAAAGACACACATACAGCGTTTCAGGAACAGCTTCTTCCCCTCCACCATCAGATGCCTGAATGAACATGGAACCCTCAAACACTACCTCACTATTTCTATTGCTCTCTTTTTGCACAACTTGTTACTATCACTGCTACCACAAAATAATATATGTTAATGATATTAAAGAACATTCTGATTCTATTCCCAAAACAGGAACTGTGAGGATGTTTTTCAAGCCACCAACATAAATGCACCATGATATCAGGAGTTGGAGTTTTTTTTTAAATAATAATTTACGGGGTGTGGAGATTGCATATTTATTTCCTTGAGAAAGTTTGGTGAGCCAAAATTTAGAACAGTTGCAGTCAGTCTGAAGATATCCCCACAGAGCTGTTGGGACAGCATGATAGAATTTAGATTTAATGACAATAGCGTGTTTTCCAGGTCAGGAATATGTGTAAATTCCAGAGGGAATCATGCTGAATCCTTTGCACTTGCCTTACTTGGCCTTCCAGGTGATGGAAATTATAGGTTTGTGGAAGCACTGGCAAGCTGTGCAATGCATTTACTTCAGGGTTTGCTCTGCACTAACAGTATAGGGTATAAATGATTTGGGGAAGTGGAGAATACTCCATCAACATCTTGGTTTGTGCCCTATGCATGGTGCAAACTGTGGCGAGTCACTGGGGACAGGATGTTCAGCCTTTATCCTACTCTTCATGGCGCCGGTCTAGTTGAGTTAACGGTCAATGGTGACATCAGGATGTTTTTGATTGTGGGGGATAAATAATGACTGATAAATGACAATCCGTCATCTTGGCCAGAGATGATCATTGCTTGGCTATTTTGTCATGGACGTGTTATTGCCACATATCAGTTCAAGATTTAGTGATGCCCAGGTCTTTCTGCTTAGTGACGATGGCTCCTTTATTTTGCAATCTCCAGACATGCTGTCTTAGGACATTATAAGTGCAGCACAACAGATAGTAGGGTTGAGGGCAAGAAAGATGTTACAACAAATAAGACTGAAAAGAAGGACAACAAAGGGCAGGCTAATAAACATGCTGAGATTAATGGGCTGAAATATTTTTATTTCAACGCTAGGAATATTATGCATAGGAGGATAAAGTTAGAGCCTTGATCAGAACATGGAATTACAGAGACCTGGTTGCAGGAGGGACAGGACTGGCAGCTGGGTTTTGTCGTTTTAGATGTGATAGAAAGTGGGTTAAGAGAAGTGTTGGGCTTGCACTACTGATAAGGGAGAATTTTACAGCAGTGTTCAGAGAGGATACAGTGAAGAGTTCTTCAACAGAGGCAATTTGGATGGAGCTCCAAAATAAGAAAGGTGCATGCAATTATGCTGATGGGGTAATACCATGCATACAACCCTCCCCCCACCAATAGTCATGCAGAAGTGGAGGAAATGACATGTGGACAGATTCTGGAATGGTGCAGAAATAACAATGTTGACATTGTTGGGAACTTTAACTCCCCTGATATTGATTGGAACTTCCTTAATACAAGAGGTTTAAATGAGACAGGATTTATTTTGTGCATCTGAGAGGGGCTCGTGAAACAGTATATGGAGAGTCCAACAAGAGAAAATACTTAACCTGGTTTGGGAAATTAGCCAGCCTAGCAGTGAAATCTGATAGTGGATTAACATTTTGGGAATAGTGATCACAACGCTTCATGTTTTAAGATAGTTATAAATAAGGACAACATTGAATCTCCCAGGAAGGTACTAAATTAGGGGATGGCGGCTTATGACAGGATATGACAGAAACTTAAGGGGCATTAATTGGGAGCAGCAGCTGTCAAACAAGTCCATGTTTAATATGTGCGAGTTGTTTAAAGGCCAGCTGATTACAGTTTAGGATTGGCATGTTCCAATAAGGAGCAAAGACAAGAATGATAAGGTAAGGAAACCTTGGATGACCCAAGAGGTCTTAAATTTAGACAGGAAGGAAAATGAAGCATATGTAAAGTTTTGTAAGCTAAAATCAGTCTGGGGCCTTGTAAAATATAAAGATAGCAGGAAATTGCTTAAGCAGACAATTATGAAGGCCAAAAGGAACCATGAAAAATCTTGGTGAACAGGATGAAGAATCCCAAGGCATTTTATACCTAAAAGTATATTAAGAAGAGGAAGATAACTCAGAAGGGCATATCTACTCAAGGATAAAAAGGGAAAAAAGTTCTGCTTGGAGTCAGAGCAATGACCAAGGTACTAAATAAGTACTTTGTATTGCTGTTTACTGAGGAGAAGGATTTAGACATAGAACGTAGACAAGTACAGCACAATACAGGCCCTTCAGCCCACAATGTTGTGCTGACCCTCAAGCCCTGCCTCCTACATAATCCTCTACGTTAAATTCCTCCATATACCTGTCTAGTAGTCTCTTAGACTTCACCAGTGTATCTGCCTCCACCACTATCTGAGTAAAAAACTTTCCTCTAATATTCCCCTTGAACTTCCCACCCCTTACCTTAAAGCCATGTCCTCTTGTATTGAGCAGAGGTGCCCTGGGGAAGAGGCACTGGCTATCCACTCTATCTATTCCTCTTAAAATCTTGTACACCTCTATCATGTCTCCTCTCATCTTCCCTCTCTCCAAAGAGTAAAGCCCTAGCTCCTTTAATCTCTGATCATAATCCATACTCTCTAAATCAGGTAGCATCCTGGTAAATCTCCTCTGTACCCTTTCCAATGCTTCCACACCCTTCCTATAGTGTAGCGACCAGAAATGGACACAGTACTTCAAGTGTGGCCTAACCAGAGTTTTATAGAGCTGCGTCATTACATCGCGACTCTTAAACTCTATCCCTCGACTTATGAAAGCTAACACCCCATAAGCCTTCTTCACCCTATCTACCTGTGAGGCAACTTTCACTGATCTGTGGACATGTACCCCCAGATCTCTCTGCGCCTCCACACTACCAAGTATCCTGCCATTTACTTTGTACTCTGCCTTGGAGTTCGTCCTTCCAAAGTGTACCACCTCACACTTCTCCAGGTTGAACTCCATCTGCCACTTCTCAGCCCACTTCTGGCATCCTATCAATGTCTCTCTGCAATCTTTGACAATCCTCTACACTACCTACAACACCACCAATCTTTGTGTCGTCTGCAAACTTGCCAGCCCACCCTTCTACCCTCACATCCAGGTCGTTAATAAAAATCACGAAGAGTAGAGGTCCCAGAACAGATCCTTGTAGGACACCACTAGTCACAACCCTCCGATCTGAATGTACTCCCTCCACCATGACCCTCTGCCTTCTGCAGGCAAGCTAATTCTGAATCCACCTGGCCAAACATCCCTGGATCCCACGCCTTCTGACTTTCTGAATAAACCTACCATGTGGAACCTTGTCAAATGCCTTACTAAAATCCATATAGATCACATCCACTGCACTACCCTCATCTATATGCCTGGTCACCTCCTCAAAGAACTCTATCAGGCTTGTTAGACACGATCTGCCCTTCACAAAGCCATACTGACTGCCCCTGATCAGACCATGATTCTCTAAATGCCCATAGATCCTATCTCTATAAGAATCTTTTCCAACAGCGTTCCCACCACAGACGTAAGGCTCACTGGTCCATAATTACCTGGACTATCCCTACTACCTATTTTGAACAAGGGGACAACATTCGCCTCCTTCCAATCCTCCGGTACCATTCCCGTGGACAATGAGGACATAAAGATCCAAGCCAGAGGCTCAGCAATCTCTTCCCTCACCTCGTGGAGCAGCCTGGGGAATATGCCGTCAGGTCCCGGGGACTTATCCGTTCTAATCTATTTTAACAACTCTGTTACGTACCCCGTAACTGGGTTGCCAAACCAGCAGAAATGGACCACTTAGTTGGAGTCTGGATTACTGGAACTAAGAAAGTTTTATTAAAGAAATAAGTAACACAGTACTCTAAACGTAAGGATATAAATGCAACGGGTTAGCAATGATAAAACACACATATACGCAGAACTAGGATAATAGGATCAATCAAGCTCTATCGCAGTCTAAGGGTAAAATGATCAGCCTCAAGTGACACAGAGTTCAGTTCAGTTCAGTTCAGTTCGCAGTAATCGCTGTTGTGCCGTTTGGGGGAGAGAGAGAGAGTGAATGATGATATTCAAATCGGATTCAACAGACCTTTGATATTCCTCGCAGTTAGCTTTCCGGCGAGCCCTTTGTAATGTCTTCTGAGGTCATCGACTGTGACCCCTCCGTTCCAGATACGATCGTTCTTCTGTGGTGAACCCGGCACCCAGGCAAAGCTGGACACACACACCAGGTTCCCGCCGATCGTACCTTCTCACCCTGTGCATCTATGGTTGGTCCCGCGACCAGACCTCCAAAACTCCCACCAACTTGTGGGGGCACACCGCTTTTCCAGGGTCTCGTTATCTCGTGGTGTTGTGGTGTGTCTTGCCTTAGCAAACCTGTTCCTTTTATCCCCCTGCTGGGGTATCGCCTGTCCATCAAACTTCAAACAGTTCAGGTTCAAAGCAACCGATCTAAATAATACTCGGAACTGTGTCTCTTTTCGGTAATCTCTCTCGTCTCTCTCTGATTAGCATTTTGAATGTTTCCCCCATTTGTCTCTCTCTTATCGGCATCAATCTTCTGATAACTTGGTCACAACTCCAACACCTCCTCTCCCTTAATATCAACATGATTCAGAACATCAACCTCACTCATATTGTCCTTACCATCATCAAGTTCCCTCTCATTGGTGAATACCGAAGAGAAGTATTCATGGAGGATCTCGCTCACTTCCGCAGCCTCCAGGCACATCTTCTCACCTATATCTCTAATCGGTCCTGCCTTCACTCCTGTCATCCTTTTGTTCTTCACATAATTGAAGAATGCCTTGGGGTTTTCCTTTACCCTACTCGCCAAGGCCTTCTCATGCCCCCTTCTTGCTCCTCTCAGCCCCTTCTTAAGCTCCTTTCTGGCTACCCTATATTCCTCAATAGACCCATCTGATCCTTGCTTCCTAAACCTCGTGTATGCTGCCTTCTTCCACCTGACTAGATTTTCCACCTCACTTGTCACCCATGGTTCCTTCACTCTACCATTCTTTATGTTCCTCACTGGGACAAGTTTATCCCTAACATCCTGCAAGAGATCCCTAAACATCAACCACATGTCCATAGTACATTTCCCTGCAAAAACATCATCCCAATTCACACCCGCGAGTTCTAGCCTTATAGCCTCATAATTTGCTCTTCCCCAATTAAAATTTACCTGTTCTCTCTGATTCTGTCCTTTTCCATGATAACGCTAAAGGCCAGGGAGCGGTGGTCACTGTCCCCCAGATGCTCACCCACTGAGACATCTGTGACCTGACCTGGTTCGTTACGTAATACTAGATCTAGTATGGCATTCCCCCTAGTCGGCCTGTCCACATACTGTGACAGGAATCCGTCCTGGACACACTTAACAAACTCTGCCCCGTCTAAACCCTTGGAACTAATCAGGTGCTAATCAATATTAGGGAAGTTAAAGTCACCCATGATAACAACCCTGTTATTTTTGCACTTTTCCGAAATCTGCCTCCCAACCTGCTCCTCGGTATCTCTGCTGCTACCAGGGGGCCTATAGAATACTCCCAATAGAGTAACTGCTCCCTTCTTGTTCCTGGCTTCTACCCATACTGACTCAAAAGAGGATCCTGCTACATTACCCACCCTTTCTGTATCTGTAATAGTATCCCTGACCAGTAATGCCACCCCCCCTCCCCTTTCCCCCCCTCTCAATCCCTTTTAAGGGTCTGCAGAGAGACTTGGATAGATTGGAAGAATGGGCAAAGAAGTGGCAAATGAAATACAATGTTGGAAAGTGTATGGTTATGCACTTTGGCAGGAGAAATGAACGGGTAGACTATTATTTAAATGGGGAAAGAATTCAAAGTTCTGAGATGCAACGGGACTTGGGAGTCCTCGTACAGGATACCCTTAAGGTTAACCTCCAGGTTGAGTCGGTAGTGAAGAAAGCGAATGCAATGTTGGCATTCATTTCTAGAGGAATAGAGTATAGAAGCAGGGATGTGATGTTGAGGCTCTATAAGGCGCTGGTGAGACCTCACTTGGAGTACTGTGGGCAGTTTGGTCTCCTTATTTAAGAAAGGATGTGCTGACATTGGAGAGGGTAGAGAGAAGGTTCACTAGAATTATTCCGGGAATGAGAGGGTTAACATATGAGGAACGTTTGTCCACTCTTGGACTGTATTCCTTGGAGTTTAGAAGAATGAGGGGAGACCTCATAGAAACATTTTGAATGTTGAAAGGCATGGACAGAGTGGATGTGGCAAAGTTGTTTCCCATGATGGGGGAGTCTAGTACGAGAGGGCATAACTTAAGGATTGAAGGGCGCCCATTCAGAACAGAAATGCGAAGAAATTTTTTTAGTCAGAGGGCGGTGAATCTATGGAATTTGTTGCCACGGTCGGCAGTGGAGGCCAAGTCATTGGGTGTATTTAAAGCAGAGATTGATAGGTATCTGAGTAGCCAGGGCATCAAAGGTTATGGTGAGAAGGTGGGTGAGTGGGACTAAATGGGAGAATGGATCAGCTCATGATAAAATGGCGGAGCAGACTCGATGGGCCGAATGGCTGACTTCTGCTCCTTTGTCTTATGGTCTTTTAAAGCACTGAAATCCAGGAATATTGCGAATCCATTCCTGCCCGGGTTGCAGCCAAGTCTCTGTAATGGCCACTACTTCATAATTCCATGTACATATCCAAGCTCTCAGTTCATTAACTTTGTTCCTGATGCTTCTTGCATTGAAGTACACACACTTTAGCCCTTCTACCTTACTACCTTTACACCCTTTATTCTGTTTCTCTTTCCTCAAAGCCTCTCTATATGTTAGATCTGGCTTTATTCCATGCACTTCTTTCACTGCATCGCTCCGGGTCCCATCCCCCTTGCAAATTAGTTTAAACCCTCCCGAACCATGCTAGCAAACCTACCTGCAAGGATATTGCTCCCCCTCGAGTTCAGGTGCAACCCATCCAATCTGTACAGGTCCCACCTTCCCCAGAAGAGATCCCAATGATCCAAAAATCTAAAACCCTTTCGGGGTTTGAGGGATAGTGAAGACAAAGTGGCACATGCAAATGTATTGTGATATTTTGAGATGAAGGAAACAGTAGTGCTGGGTCTTCTGAAAAGTATTAAGGTGGTGGATCGCGAGGTAATGATGCAGCTCTATAAAACTCTGGTTAGGCCGCACTTGGAGTACTGTGCCCAGTTCTGGTCGCCTCACTATAGGAAGGATGTGGAAGCATTGGAAAGGGTACAGAGGAGATTTTTTAGATTATGAAGACACGCAGTCCTCTTTTATTGTCATTTAGTAATGCATGCATTAAGAAATGATACAATATTTCCTCCAGTGTGATATCACAAAACACAGGACAGACCAAGACTGAAAAAAACTAACAAAACCACATAATTATAACATATAGTTACAACAGTGCAACAATACCATAACTTGAAGAAGTCCATGAGCACAGTAAAAGTTCAGTCTCTCAAATATCCCACATCTCACGCAGACGGAGAGAAGGAAGAAAAACTCTCCCTGCCATACCCGACTACGGTCCGACTCTGAGTCATCCGAAAACTTCGAGCTGTGATCAGCTCTCTGACACCAAGTACTGAGCGCCATCTCTATTGAACGATTCGACCTACTTCTCGGTCGCCAAAAGCGGGCAAGGCCGGGGATTTTGAGGCCTTCCCTCAGGAAGATTCCCGACGGCGCAATAACGATGGCAGTGAACAAGCGTTTCAGAAATTTTTCCAGATGTTCCTCTGTGCTTTCATGTCCGTCTCCATCAAATCAGAATTGTCCACAGCCCCTATTTAACAGATACAATATCATTTTTCATCGGAGGGCTGCGCACGCGCAGCGCGCTGCTCTTGCTCCTCCCGCCTTTACCAGGTTTACCAGGATGCTGCCTGGTTTAGAGAGTATGCATTATGATCAGAGATTAAGGGAGCTAGGGCTTTACTCTTTGGAGAGAAGAAGGATGAGAAGAGACATTATAGAGGTGTACAAGATATTAAGAGGAATAGATAGAGTGGATAGCCAGCACCTCTTCCCCAGGGCACTACTGCTCAATACAAGAGGACATGGCTTTAAGGTAAGGGGTGGGAAGTTCAAGGGGGATATTAGAGGAAGGTTTTTTACTCAGAGAGTGGTTGGTGCGTGGAATGCACTGCCTAAGTCAATGGTGGAGGCAGATACACTAGTGAAATTTAAGAGACTACTAGACAGGTATATGGAGGAATTTAAGGTGGGGGGTTATATGGGAGGCAGGGTTTGAGGGTCAGCACAACATTGTGGGCCAAAGGGCCTGTACTGTGCTGTACTATTCTATGTTCTATAAATCCTCAGGACCTGTTGGCATATATCCCAGTGTTTTGAAAGAAGCAAATGAGGAGATTGCTAGCTCTTTAAGAAAGATCTTTGTGTCCTCACTAGCAACAGGGAAAATCCCAAAAGATTGGAGAGTAATAAATGTGCCTTTGCTCAAGAAAGGAAATAGGAATAATCCAGGTAAATATAAGCCAGCGAACTTCACATCAGTGGTAGGGGAGCAATTTGTAAAAGTACTAAGGAATAGGATGCATCCATTTGGAAAGGCATGGCCTTCTTCAGGAAAGTCAGCATAGCTTTGTACAGGGCGGGGACACTTGATTGAGTTTTTTGAGGAGATGGCACAGGAGCTTGATGAGGCTAAGGCAATAGACATTAGTAAGGCTTTAGTAAGATATTTGATAAGGTCCCTCATGGTAGGTTGATTCAGAAAATAAAGATACATGGGATTCAGGATGAACTGCAAGTTTGGATTCAGAACTGGCCTGTCCAAAAAAGGCAAAGAGGAGGGGTGGAAGGCTGTTATTTTGACTGGGGGAGTCTGTAACCAGTGGTATCCTTGAAGGATCGATGCTAAGGCCTCTGTTGTTTGTGATATATATCAAAGATTTGGATGAAAATGTATGTATTACTAAGGTAATAGGATCTATTGGTAAGTTTGCAGATAACACCAAGATTGATGGAGTTATGGACAATGCAAAGGACTATCAAAGCATACAGCAAGATATAGATCAGTTACAACCGTGAGCGGAAATGTGGTAGAGAGAGTTTAATCTGGGCAGATGTGAGGTCTTCACTTTGGGAGGTCAAGTGAAAGGAGAAAGTATACAGTTGATGGCACACCCCTTAATACCATTGAGGGTAACAGAGATCTTGGAATCCAAGTCTGCAGTTCGCTAATAGTGGCTGTACATGTGGATAAGTTGGTAAACAAGGCTTCTGGCATGCTTGCCTTCGTTGGTAGGGGTGTTGATTATAAGTGTAAGGAAGTCATGCAGCAGCTGTGTAAAACTTAAGTCATACCTAACACTGAGTATGGGTGCATTTCTGGTCATCTTGTTAAAGGAAGGATTGGAGTGGGTGCAGAAGAGATTTACTAGGATGCTGCATGGATCAGAGGGCTTCAGCTATAAGGAAAGGATGGACAAACGTAGGTTTTTCTCCCTCGTGTCAGAAGCTGTGGAAAGCCTGAGAGACTTTTTTTTAAAATTATGAGAGGCATATATGGGGTACCATGTCAGAATCTTTTCCCAAGAGTAGAAAATGTCAAACATCAGAGGACATGCTTTTAAGGTTAGAGGGAGGAAGTTTAAAGGCAGCCTGAGGGGGAAGTTCTTTTATACTGAGAGTAATAAATGCCTGGAATAAGTTACAAGAGGCAGTGGAAACAGACAGTTTGGTGGAGTTTAAGAGGCTTTAGCTAGGTATATGAAATTGAAGAGAATGGAGGGATATACAGGAGGATATTTAATATAAATTGGCATCAAGATGGGCACAACACTGTGGGTCAAATAGACTGTCCATTGCTACACTGTTCTGTTTGTTCTATGTGACTCGTATGGCCAGATTTGGGAACAGCTTCTTTCCAACTGTGATAAGACTGCTGAACGGATCCTGACCCAGATCTGGGCCGTACCCTCCAAATATCCGGACCTGCCTCTTGGTTTTTTTGCAGTACCTTACTTCCCATTTTTCTATTTTCTATTTATGATTTATAATTTACATTTTTAATATTTACTAATTTTAACTATTTTTAATATTTAATATTTGTAGTCCAGGGAATGTGAAGCACAGAATCAAGTATCGCTGTGATGATTGTACGTTCTAGTACTAATTGTTTGGTGACAATAAAGTATAAAGTAAGTAAAGTAAGTATTTTCTATATTGGAGAGAAAAATCACTGATGCAACAGGTGCAGATTTGGAAGGGCCTCGGCCACAAGTATGAGGAACTCTTACAGTCAATTTAACGGTAACAGCTGTGGGGTATACTTCAGATGAAAGGGGAAGAGTCTGAAATTTTAGAAAAGCAACTTTGAGCTGAATAGGGCAACCTGTACTCAGCCAATAAGCTGCTTTGGAAGAAATTGAAAAGCAGGATATCTGATGTAGTAAACTCTGGATTATTCCCCGAATTACTCAAAAATCAATAAATGCAAGTTTAGACACCTAATGTTTCTGGAGTTGTGACATTCTGGAAAGACAACAATGGAAAAGTGTTACCACTTTTAATTAAATATTACTGTGCCTAAAAGAGTGAATTTCTCCATGGGCTCCTGACAACCTATTTAATTGGAGTAAAATAATAATAAAGGCTGACCACCCCTTATCCGAAACTTCAAAATCCGAATTTTTTTGTGAGCACTGACAGTGACGTCACAAATGGAAAATTACACAAGGCGCTGGGAAGGTTCCTCGGCAATGTGCAGGTCCCTGCTCACCAGACAGTTCTGGAAGTGACCTCACATAGGTAATGAATAGAAGTTAATGTAAAATAGAAAAAAACACTGCATAAAGCAAAAAATGAAGATCTCAATCGTATACTGAAAAAGTGGATTTGTCAGCGTGGGAGTGAACATATTCCACTTAACAGTATACGGATCATGAAACAAGCAAAAATCTATCAAGGCAATCTGAAAACTTAAGGTAATTGTGAATATTCAGCAGGCTAGCTGCAGAAATGTATGCATTAACATTAACTTTTTAAAGATTTATGGTGATAGGATATCTGCTGATCATGAAGCAACAAAGAAATTGTCATTAATGAAAATCTAACATGCTGAACAGTTGTATCAGTACATATGTCTGATAAACAAGTGTAAGACAGAGACTGCTTATCGGTAACACAAATTCAGAGTTGGAATGATGGCTATGCCAAGCAGCCACTGACTGTCCACCTGAGCATTTGAGGTAGTGATACCTCACCTTTCTGATGGTTCAATGTCCACTTTATTGTTTCATACACAAAGTTATTAAAAAATCATATAAAACTACCTTTATGGTATATTAGAAGCTGCTTCCAGGTTGACCATCAATTTTCTGACGCCCTTGGTTCCTGAGCCTTGCCAAATTAATGTTTTTGCCGGATTAAGAGAGGTCATGTAATAATAATGGCAAAAATGGACAGCAGAAGCTTAAAAAGGATTATCAATTAAACAGAAAATAAATTTATTAATTACTGGGTTTACAAAGAATGTTGTTTCTCAGTTATCTTTTAAAACATTCATCCAGGCGAAGTAGTTTGATCTCTCCCCATGTAATTTTTCTTGCATCAAATAAAAATTAATTAGCTCTTGTTCCATCGCAAAGGCATGTTTTTTAACCCTTTGATTAAATCACCCAACAACTCAATTAACTTATCAATAATAAATCTTTGTTTCATCATCACTGTCATCTTCCTCACTTGCAGTGTTTTATCAGCATTCATTATTACACTTTCTGCCAAGTCAGCTCCACCAGTCTGACACCGATGAAACCGTTCAATCATTACTCAATCATGCTCAGTGCTCTTACCAACTTTTAGAGTTTTTTTTGTGTGCTCATTTGCTCTAGTGAATCACTGTTTACATAGAATTGCAAATTTTTTCCCTTTGGTGCTTTATATCATACACAGTTGATGAATCAATGCATACAAGTCATACAGTTTATGCACAGAAATATCTTAGTCCAGTTTTTTTTTCCAACATTTCAACCATCGATATGTATTGAATATCTTAGAAGCGATAGCTTCGGTTAAACTTACGTAAAATAAGCACAAAATATTGGGACTACCGACTACCACAGACAAGTGCAATGTAGATAATAAAAAGAGTATTTTTGTCAAAATAATTCACACCACAGATGACATTGCGTGAGCTAAACAGGGTGCCATCTGGTGGCCACCCAGTAAACATCCCATAATTTCATTCGAACCATCAGTTTCTGGAAAATGGGTGGTCAACCTGAAAAAATGTAAATGGATCCGTGTTTAGACTTGGCTCCCATTCCCACCCAGTGATATGGAGAGGACCCCACATGCTCCCTCTGCCCGACTTCAGCAACACTAAAACACATTCTGGTGGGCTGCAAGACCAGCCTTACTCAAGGCCGATACACCTGGCGGCACAACCAGGTGCTACAGTGTCTTGCAGCAGTGCTGGAAAGTCGGCAGATGAGCGTCAACGCTCTCCCTCCCCCTTCATCCCGCTGGCCGTTAACAGCATTTGTCCAGGAAGGTGAGGGTCAAGCCAGACTCGATACATCGAGACCAGACACCAGGTGGCTAGGTGAGGCACGTGATTGGAAGATGGTGGCAGACTTAGGCCAGAGGCTCTGCTTCCCAGCTGAAATTGCAGAAACCAACCTCAGACCAGTCCTTGTGCTATGGTCGGCCTCACTCCATCTCGTTTACATCATCGAGCTTACAGTGCCCTGGGAGGATGCAGTGGAGGAGGCCTACGAGCACAAGAAGCTGAGGTATGCTGAGCTTGCAGCCGATGCACAACAAGGTGGCTGGAAAGCAGGGGTCCGACCAGTCGAAGTAGGCTGCAGAGGATTTGTAGCCACATCAACATCAAGGCTACTCCAGGAGTTGGGAGTGCGAGGGAAGACACACCGACAAGCAGTCAAAGACCTCTCCAGAGCTGCTGAAAAGGGTAGTCAGTGGTTCTGGATGTAGAGAAAGGATTCTATCTGGGCCTCCAAGTGAGAGAAAGGCATCTAGGGGGTGAGCCCGGGACACCGGGATTCACTGCTGAACCCTCTGGAGGTGTCGTGGGCCTATCAGCAAAACACTGAGGAAGGAGGGTGCCCACTTGATAACCCAGAAGATGCCACCACTCACTTGGCCACCCCACAGAGTCCAGGCAGCATGTCTCAGGAGTGCAAATAAGGGATATTAACATCTAGTCCTACAGAACATACCTGATCATCTGGTGAACCAGTGACTGCTGTGAAAGAGCAGCTGACAATTAGAGAAAGACCTTGTGACAGCATGGAAAGACAGCTGGCAGGAGGGAACAGACCCCACAGGGGCTTCTGCGGGCTAGCTACCCACGGCAGCGGGATCCAGCACGCAAAGGTGCGTGGGTCCCACCCACCCTTGGCTACGAAAACTTGTAAGGAGGAGATACCCCCTGAATTAGCGAGAGCGGGGGCGAAAGATGACTCATCAGTAGACAGCCCAGCAACTGATACAGGAATGGAACAGACAATGAGTTGGATGATCAGCATATCTGAGGCTGCAGCAGGACACAAGCTCCAGCACTGCATATGTAGCTGGACAAAGGTTACTTCTACTACAGGCCTGAAAATACATGAGGGCAGGAAAGGATGCCTGAAGAAGGGGCAACAGGGACCTCGCATTGGCAGCTACTTTTTGAGAAGCAGGTTAAGTCAGTCGACTTAAGTTCAGCAGCAGGATGAAACCCAAAGTCTGCAGGACATCAATACCTCAGTGCAGAGGAAGAGCAAGGCACAGGAGAGCAACCCGGTCCCAGCCCATTACAACCTGCAACGGAAAAGATGATCCAGGGACAAAAGCCATTGATCAAGTGGCCAAAATCCTGCAAGAAGACAATGTGGGAGGAGGTCAATGCTGACCTCTCCAACATCTTTGAGACGCTCAGAGGCACCACCATGAAGAAGTTGGAAAGAATGGGGGAATTAATCTATAGTTATGGAGCAGAACGTTTTAGAGTGCTAGAGAGGAAGAAAACTACATCGACGATCCCCACTGAGTCCAGGAGGCAGAAGGAAATAGATCGTCTAGTCAGAGAGAGGAGGCAGCTGAAGAAACAATGGAGGGAGGCCACAGTGGAGGAGAAGGAAGGCATAAACCTGTTGCAAGCAGACATCTGGAGCAGGCTTGCAACACTGAAGAGAGCTGAGAACCTGGTAAGGAAGTGTAGGAAGAAGGAGCGGACAAGAACAAGCTTCTATAAAGATCCCTTCAAGTTTGTGAAGGGTCTCTTCACAATGCCTGTATGGAGTGCCATACAGGCTCTACAAAAATGCACCAGGTGTCCTGCGGTTCCTCTGGAGGCTCATGAAGGTGGTATGGCGTAAGCAGGAGATACCAACATCCTGGCAGAGAGCCGGAGGAATCCTGATCCCAAAGGAAAAGGGTTCATCAGAAATTGGCCAATTCCGCCAGATTAGTCTCCTAAACGTTGAGGGCAAAATCTTCTTTAGTGTGGTGGCTCATAAGCTGTCAAGATATCTGCAAAGAAACCATATGATTGATACATTAATCCAGAAAGCAGGGATCTCAGGCTTCTCTGGCTGTCTGGAACACATTTGCACCATCTGGCATCAGATCCAGGTCGCCAAGGAGGGAACAGATCTTCACGTGGTGCTCCTGGTGCCTTCAGCTCAGACCCTCATAACCTCCTCTGGACTGCTTTCAACTTCTTCAGGGTCCCAGTGGCCCTTCACACCTCGTTAAGGCCTACTTCCAGGACGTGCAGCTATGTTTGACAACAGCAGATTACACCACAGTGTGGCAACATCTGGAAGTGGGAATCATGGCCGGTTGTACCATCTCCCCACTAGCCTTCACCATGGCCATGGAGGTGATCATTAGAGCATCTTGATGGGTGGTTGGAGGACAGCGCATAAGACCTGGCTTGAGGCTGCCGCCTATCAGAGCATACATGGACGATCTCACAACACTGACCACGACCAAGGCTTGTACTGTACGCCTGTTGAGAAAGCTTCAAGAAAACATCGAGCAGGTTCGGCTAAAGATCAAGCCGAGCAAGTCCAGAAGCATCTCTATCGTCAAGGGGAAGCTGGTAGACCAATGCTTCTACATGGGCGATGAGATGATTCCAACAGTCTTCGAGAAGCCTGTGAAGAGCCAAGGGCAGTGGTAAAACACATCCCTCAAAGACACAGAGCATGTTGATCAGCTCAGGAAGGATACCCTCAGTAGCCTGGAGACCATCGACAGAACCACACTCCCTGGCAAGTTGAAGCTGTGGTGTATGCAATTTGGGCTCCTTCCATGCCTTATGTGGCCACTAACCCTGTATGAAGTTCCAGTCTCGAAGGTGGAAAAGCTGGAGAGATTGATCAGCTTGGACTTCCCAGGTGCCTCAGTAGCATAGGGCTCTATGGCAAAGGGAGTCCTAGAGCTACCCAGTACCAGTCTTTCAGAGGAATACAAGTGCGCCACAGTAAGACTGGAGATGATGTTAACAGAGGCGAGTGATCCATTTGTAGCACAAGCTGCCCACATCCTGGACACTGGGAGGAAATGGACTCCATCAGAAGCAACCGAGCAAGCAAAGGCGGCACTCGAGCACAGGGACATCGTGGGCCGAGTGCAGCAAGGGAGGAGCGGCCTTGGCCTTGGGGACAGTACACCGGTCTGGAACAAGGCTGCTCCATCTCAGAGACGCAGGCTTGTGACACAGGAGATACGTCGGCAGGAGGAGGCGGCAAGGTGCGCAAAGGCCGTCACTCAGGCAAAGCAAGGGCAATGGATGAGATGGGAAGGAGTGGAGAAAAGGTATCTCATTATATCGATGCAAATATTCCAAAATACAAAATCCAAAACACTACTGGCTCCAAGCATTTCAGATAGGGGGTGCTCAACCTGTATTAGAGTAGAGTATATATCAACAATGGACAAGTGATCCAGGCTGTGACCAGTTTTGGTAAAGAACACAGTTTTATTTACTTAGTCTATATCAATAATAAATTACTTTTAATCATTAAAAACACCCAGAAGGCTTTTTGAGGAATGTCATCAGATATTAAACTAACCTTAAGAGAAAGACAAAGGATAGATAATCAGAGGCTTTACCAGAGTTAGTTTTTAAGAGAAGATTTCACAATGAGTAACCTCTAGCAATTAGGACCTTCCTTGGTCTTTGATGGTGAACAAAAGGAATTGGGAAATACAAGGAAGACATAATTGAAGGAATGCAGTGGGTAGAGTGACTGGAAAAGGTGATGGAGATAGGGAGGAATTTTCTCATATTGTCAACTTTAAGATCAAGATGTTGACAGAACAGAAATTAACGTAAATCACTGAGTATTGATTTGATTGAGAATAACAACTTAAAACTTCACTGAGTCTAATTAGAAATTTTGTCTCATTCAAAATCAGATAACAATCTAGTTATCAGTTGGTGGAATGGAGTGGTCAACATCATTGATGCAGTAGGATGGGTGTGGTCACCATGTATATACAGACCATCCCTGGGTTACAAACTGCTTCCATTTTTACAGACATCCGTAAGTCGATTTTGTCTGCAAGTTGGAAAATACAGAAAAATCACTCAATCTGTTGACAAGACCTCAACAATATTGCAATAAATAACATCAAAAGCAAAAGAAACCTGATAAAAGGTGAGAGAGAAAGGAAACTACATCTATTTGTAAGAAAGAACACGTACTTATTTCAGACATTTGCATTTAGTAATATGGGAGCTCATTTTAATGTTTAGGGGGGTCAATAAATAGAGCGTTTGTAACTTTGGGATGGCCTCTAAGGCCATAAGACATAGGAGCAGAATTAGGCCATTTGGCCCATCAAATCTACTGCACCATTTGATCACGGCTGATCCATTTCCTTCACAACTCTATTCTCCTGCCTTCTCCCCGTAATCTTTCATGCTCTGACTAATCAAGTACCTATCAACCTCCGCCTTAAACACACCTAATGACCTGGCCTCCACACCCATGTATGGCAATGAATTCCATAGTCACAACCCTTTGGCTAAAGAAATACCTCCTAATCTCTGTTCTAAATGGACGATCCTCTATTGTGAGGTTGTTCCCTCTAGAACTCGACTCCCCCACTATAGGAAACATCCTCTCCCCATCTACTCCTTGCTCAATAGGTTTCAATGAAATCCCTCTTTCTTCTAAATTCCAGCAAGTACAGGCCTACAGCCATCAGACGCTCCTCAAATGATAATCTTTCATTTCCAGAATCTCCTCTCTTCAGTGACAATGTCCACTCCTTTAATGGTGAGATCTTTGATGACTATACAGTCCTATCCTGGACTCGCAAGCGCTATTGCAGGTGGGACATGTATATGTAGTAGTGGTGGCAACCATGGCTGCATTTCTCCTGGCTCTCTTCTGCTGTCTTCTGGTTGTTCTATCAATCTCCAGAATACGAACCCCATCCCTACACAGCTGTCGCCAAGTGGTACGGTCAGCAGCAACCTCCTCCATGTCCTTGGGTCTGATCTTGCCCTTCCTTAAAGCATTCTTCATCTGATCCTTATAGCACTTCTTCGACATTCCAGCTGAGTGTCAACCATGATGTAGCTGGCCGTATAACACTCTGCAGGGTAGCCAACATCAGGGCATCCTTAACACATGCCCCAGCCACTTTTTGTGAAATTCCTTTGAACCCTCTCTAATGTCAGCACATCCTTTTTTAGATAAGGGGCCCAAAACTGCTCACAATACTCTTCACCAGTCCCTTATAAAGCCTCAGTATTACATCCTTGTTCTTGTATTCTAGTCCTCTTAAAATAAATGCTAACATTGCAATTGCCTTTCTCACCACTGACTCAACCTGCAAGTTAACCTTTAGAGAATCCTGCATAAGGACTCCAAGTATCGTTGCCCCTTGGAGTTTTGAATTTTTTGCCTATTTAGAAACTAGTCTATGATTTTATTCCTTCTGCAAAGTGAATGGTTATATTCTTCCCAAAATTGTATTCCATTTGCCACTTCTTTCCCATTCTCCTAATCTGTGTAAGTCCATATGCACCCTCCCTTCTTTCTCAACACTACCTGCCCCTCCATCTATCTTTGTATTGTCCACAAACCTGTCCACAAAGTCATCAATCCTGTCATCCAAATCATTGATATACAACCAAAGAACCAGTCATGACACTAGCCCTGCGGAACAACACTAGTTACCGTCAGCCAATGCTGTATCCAAGCTAGTATCTCTCCTGTTATACCATGGGCTCTTATCTTGCCAAGCAGCCTCATGTGTGGCACCATGTCAAAAATTTCTGAATATCCAAGTACACGTCCACCAATTCTCCTTTGACTATCCTGCTTGTTATTTCCTCAAAGAATTCTAACAGATTTGTCAGGCAAGATTTTCCCTAAGAAAATCATGCTGACTTGAGCCCATTTTATCATGTACCAAGATTCCGAGTATCCCTAAACCTCATCCTTAACAATTTACTCCAACATTTTCCCAACCACTAGGTTCAGGCTAACTGGCCTGTAATTTCCTTACTTCTGCCTCCCTCCAGTCTTGAAGAAATTCTTTCTCTTGGGATTTAAAATCAGCACCAACATGATTTTCCCAATCTACCTGCATATTGAAATCTCCCATGATGATCATAACATTGGCCTTCTGACATGCATTTTCTATCATCTGTAGTAGTTGGTAGCCCATCCTGGCCTTACAAGATAATCTACCTTATTCCATATACTGCATGCATTCAGATATACAGTTAACACCTTCAGTCCTATACTTGTAACTGTTTTCAATTTTGTCCCTGTTACACTGCAACTCATCCCACTGACTGCAATTTTGCCCTATCATCTACCTATCCTTCCTGAAAGCCTTACTATACGCTGCCTTTGCTTGTATACCAACTGCCCCATCCTCAGGCCTATCACTCAGTTTCCCACCCCCTGCCAAATTAGCTTAAAACCCTCCCCAACAGTTCTAGCAAACCTGCCTGCAAGAATGTTGGTGTCCATCGGGTTCAGATGTAACCTGTCCCTTTTATACAGGCTGTACCTTCCCCAGAAGACATCCCATAATCCAGAAATCTGAAACAGTGCCCCCTGCACCAGTTCCTCAAGCACATGTTCATCTGGCAAGTCATCCCATTGTTACAAACAAGAGAAAATCTACAGATGCTGGAAATCCAAGCAACACATACAAAATTCTCCACTCCATCTTTTTTCTCTACTCTTCATCTTTTTTACTCCAGTCTTGTTGAAGGGTCTCAGTCTGAAACATCGATTGTATTATTTTCCAAATATGTTGCCTGGCTGCTGAGTTCCTCCAGCATTTTGTCTGTGTTGCATCCTATTATTACCTTCACTGGCGCGTGACACAGGCAGCAATCCGAAGTTACTATTCCTGGAAGACCTGCTTTTCAGCTTTCTACCCAGCTCTCTAATTTCTCTGTTCAGGATCTCCTCCCTTTTCCTATCCACATCACTGGGTGCCAATATGTATCAAGATTTACGGTTGCTCACCCTCCCCCTTTAGAAGGCGGTGGACCAGATCCAAGATATCCCTGACCCTGACACCTGGGAGGCAACATACTATCTGGGTGTCTCTATCGCATCCATAGAATCTCGTTTCTACCCCTCTATGTAATCGCTTATCACTATTGCAGTCCTCTTCTCCCACTGCTTCCTTTATGAGCTGCAGAGCCAGACTCAGTGCCAGAGATCCCCCAGTAGGTAATTCCTCCCCCCCCCCCACCTATCCAAAGCAGTATACTTATTATTGAGGGAGTGGGAGTGGCCACAGGGGTTCTCAGCATTGGCTGCTATAGATGCTGATGTGTTCTAATTTAATTGCTGTTACGGCTACCCATCAACAGTAACGTATGTAATGATAATTTGTGAACCATTATGTAATACAACAAAAAAACTGAGGATATAACTCAAAGAGAAATTATAATTGAGGCAATGGGCTTTTTTCAACAACTGAACTAGCTTTGATCTGATAGCTTAATACATGGAGGATTAGGCTAAAGTTATGTGACATCATTCAGTCATGTTTCATGAAGTATTAATGAGAGACAATTAAAGAATGCTGATAATGGGTATACAACTGGTTAAACTGATATTTATCAATTGACACCCATGATTCAATTCATAAACAATATATTATGGAAAAATGACAGTTACATAACTTCAATATTGCTCATCTTCCAATTTCATAAATTTCTGCTTTTTAACTTTAAATAATGTTAGAACAGCCAAAATTATGTTGTAAAGTTGAACTTCAGTCCTTCAGTGGTACATCTGCAAATAGTCCCTGCTTTGAGGAAAATTTTTAGCACTTAACAAACAAGTCTACTGCAAGTAATTCCACTACCACCACCCCCAGACTTCCTATAAAATAACCCTTTGTCCTCCTTTGCTACACTCACAAAATAAACTTTATATTTTATAATAAATGTGCAGCATAAAGCTTCAATTCAATATTCTTCCATGTTCTCACTGTAACATACTCATCTTTAGACTTGAACAATCTCCTAAAGGAAAAGAAATTTTTCTTCACACTTCACATTTTTTTGCCAAATATACTTTCAGTTGTGTGGGTGATGATCTTAAAGTGATACATAGGTGAAAGATTTGCCATTTACTTGTCATTTATATTGACAAGTGAGCTCAAAGCAAACAAGGATGAACTCAGAAAGAGAGGGTCTGGCAATTTTGATGAATGCTAGCTAAAAACTTGGATGGGAATGGCGTGCTTGACGGTTAAAAGACAAACATATTTGACTGTAATTATGGAGAAAAAGGTTAGTTATCAGACCGGCTAACTATTTAAATATAACATGAGATATAATAATAACTATTGAGAGGGGAAGGGAGATGTAAAGGTATAATAAAATTTTATGATGGAAAATTACTAATAATGGAGGGGTGGATGGAGGGCTAAAGATTTCACATTACTCTAACAAGTGAGCAACATGGAGGGGAAGAATTCCCAAAATATATGTAGTAGCATTTCTTCAGTACTTGTTTCTAACTCAGTGAGTAAAGAAGATGCAATCATCTAATTCTGACAAATGAAAATGGGACAGACAGAGGACTGTTTTTGGGAAACAAAGTATCTTGCAGGTGACATGGAACTTAGTGTAAGAAATAATGAAGATAAAACAGACCAATGAAACATGCAAAGTCAGATGAAATTTAATGCAGGAAAGTATGAATTAATGTGTTCTGACTAGATAAGAAAAATAAATATAAAATGGGTCAAGAAAAGTATAAAATTTGGATATGGTAAGGCAAGTTAAGAAAGCTTAAAACAAGCCCAAGGGCTTCTGTGTTTTATAAATAGAGCAACAGGGTACAAGCGAGAAGAAGTTATACTAAAAATAGAAGCAGAGAATGTTGTTAATAATCAACGAGTCAAGCAGCATTAATGGAAAGAAACAAAGTTCACATTTCAAATCAATGACCTCCACTGAAGCTGCCTGACTAAGTATTTGCAATAATTGCATTTTTTTGTTTTTTGAAGTTATACAAATGCAGTATAAATTAATCCTAATGTCTCATAAGGATTAGTGTATCATATTGTGGGCATTGCACTTTAGAAAACATGTTAAAGCTTTGGAAAGGATCCATCAGAATGGCACCTTAGATAACAGATCAGATTAAGTCCAGTAGAGCTGGCATTGTTCCTTTTGGAGCAATTAGCAGCTGAATATAACATTTTATTGGAGTAAATAAGGATTCCTTTCCCCCATTGTGAAGAGGAGCTATAACTGAACAACACAAATTTAACATGATTGTGAAAGTGTTCAGGGGAGATTCAAGCAGAATTTCTTTTTGCACACTAAGTTATTATGATCTCCATGCACTCCTTGAACAGGTGATAGCAGATGATTTCAATGAGGTTTCAAAATATAGTTAGAAAAACACCTAAAAAGAAACACCTGCTAGGCAAAGGAGAAAGAGCAGGGAAGTCGGACATATTTGTCAGTTATTTCCAAGCTGGGTTAATCCCTTTTAATCAATTTAAGTACTGTATGGTTATTTGTTCCTTGCACATAAGCAGATAAATATTATAAAGAATTGTGGGGAAAACAATCAAAATTGAGTTGGAACATTACATTTTAGCTGAAAACAGGAAGTCCATTGCACACAATCACCAAGGTAGAGCAATTTAAAGAATAAAAGTGTTATCAATTTATTAATAAACACAGGAAATAAATATCACCCATTTTATATGGTGACATGGCACAACACAGCTTCTTTTCAAACACTGTACATAAAAAAGAGATAAATGATAATGGTCCTTAATATTCTTGGTCTTTCTAACCAAAAAAATGAATACAGTGAAGGATAATAGGATTTTTCACTTCTCTGCTTTCCTTTGCCCTTGTTTGTATTCTTTGGAAAACAAAATATATATATTTTTTTACACAAGTTCTTTAACACTTGCTTACAATGTGGCATAGTGACTTAGATTACAGTATAAACAGGCTTTGTCTCAACACATTGTTAATTAGTTATTGCAGATCACCGACGCAAGAGATGAATACTCATTTTGATGATAAAGATGATTCATACTTTGTTTAGCAATTGATTTACTCAGTGTTCTTCTACTTCAGCAACCTGATATATCATTGATCTCAACTGTGCAACATCTTCAAAGCACGGCACTGTAGAAGTAACACTTGAACAATATCAGAGTGCAGGTTGAATAGTTTTTGCCATGGCCCCATTGACAAAAGAACGTCCATTGTGTTGCTTCTTAGTCTGAGTGATTCAGGATGGCTCTCCTTTACACCTTGGCACTTATTCTCTGTATTCGAGATGGAAGTGGTTGTTTATTGTGTCTAGTCTGTGCTGGAAAAATGATGCCCTTTCCTGATATGACTTTTGGTGTTTACAGCAACACCTGGAATTTGGGAAGTTATAATGGGTCAAACTGAGCTAAGCTTGACAAGGCCTCGAACTGAATCCTCGTGCATTGAATCCTGGGTGACCGCATTCAGGACATGCATCGTGTGGCTATGAGGAAGAGGAGTACCTGGGGTAAGCATTCCTGGAGGTGATGGTGCCTCTTCCGGTGTAAGAAAGTGGTGACCTTCACATTTTTCCTTTATTGGCACTGTATCTGTAAGTAAGGTTTCTGCTGCAAGGTTTGAAGTTGATGGTGGAGGTGTTGGCTGGCTAAGAACCAATGTGGCACATGGAGGAGAAATTGTCATCTTTCCAGGTAGAGGAGGCTCTTCACTGGTTGGACTTGACTCATTCTGTAAAAGTGGTATGGCTGCAGCCTGTAAAACAAATTTAGTTCTTTGAATACATTGATACTGATCGCACTCAAGTATAAATGGAGAATAGATGAAACAAATCTCAGAAATATTAAAGAAACAAAAAGATAATATATTGTTTCAAGTAGGATGGGAAGAGAATGAAGAGAAAATTAGCAACTCTGCTAAGTGTCGAATGATTAACTTACAAGATATTTCTAAATATTATTAAAGAGCTTTCCCATATGAGCTCCAGTTATGACTACACAGCAACACATCCATGACTTGCCCAGGAATCTGAGAAACAGATATTTAACGTAGTTGCATGTTTTTTTTTTTAAAAACATTAGGACCTGGATTTTTTCCAGATGTTTTTGTATAAGTGAAAATGCTTCTTTGAGGCATCAACAAGCCTTTATAACCTACATGTACTTGATTTTGAAAGCAGGTTCTATAATATCATGCATAATTTCAATTACATCTAAGCCGAGTATTTTTTATGGTGAAGGTATCCAGAGGTCTAAGATATAGAGCAATGCAGTGGATTCTGGCTAACTTGGGTAATCGCTTATTTGGGACAACTCTTAAACAACAAAAACTAATCAAGAAAATAGCCAGATTTTCATTTGTTTATTTGGGGCACTGTGCTTGGAGTGAACAATTTTAAGTCATGTCAGTTGTGTGTGCTTGTGTTCAAAAAGCAGTGATTTTGTTGCTACTATAGTTGGTGAGAAATAAGCAGTAAGTCAATTCAGAACTGTTTTGCTCACTGCAGTTTCAAACATTTAGGCTTTGAGATTCCAGAAATGGCCAGGAGTAAAAATAAAACAATTTCACTACATCACCAAGTTTAGGAACTGCAAAGATTTGAAGATATTGACAATCATCTTGAATGTTATAATGAAAATGAAGACTTGGAATATGCAATCATCAAAAGCTTTATATGAAGGTAGTCCATTATCTGCACTAGGTGTCTGCACTGATTTTATAGTCAAATAAACATGGCAGCATATAGTGAATGAATTCCTCCATTGATAACTATTAGGAACCAATACAGTTTTTTAGTACTGTAGTAGTATTGATAGTGTTCTAATTTGTCTGTATTTCATTTTTATACATATTTTGTTACTCAGTTAAATGGTAGTTTGTCTTTTTTATAACTTTTAAACTATTTCCATGAAACTTTGGCTAATTGGGACAGCTACTTAATTGGGCCAAAATGTACTGGTCCTGATGTGTCCCAATTAACCAGAATCCACTGTATTTATACATGATTGTTCAGAAGATAATGAGAAGTAAAGCAAACACTGCTAGATAGAAGGAAAAGTTGAGAACTAATGTATTCCTATGGAGACCACTGGAGAAGATGCAAAATACGTGCCAGGATGATACCAGATCTGAGAGCATAAGCTTGGGAGGAAAGACTGGACAGATGGAGATGACTTTTATCTGGAAAACAAAGCTGAGAGGTGACTCCTACCTTATAATATTATCTGTTCTAATTCGTCCGTATTTAATTTTAATACATATTTTGTTACTCAGTTAAATGGTAGTTTGTCTTTTTTTTTATAACTTTTAAACTATTTTCATGAAACTTTAGCTAATTGGGACAGCTGTTTAATCCCAGTCGTTAATTATTTCTTCTTTTTTATTATCGTGTGTGTCTATATATACACACACACACACACTCTCTCTCTCTCCTTTTTCTCCTTCTGTCCCTCTCACTATACTCCTTGCCCATCCTCTGGGTTCCCCCCTCCCCCTTTCTTTCTCCTTAGGCCTCCTGTCCCATGATCCTCTCATATCCCTTTTGCCAATCAACTTCCCAACTCTTGGCTCCAACCCTCCCTCCTGTCCTGTCTTCTCCCATCATTTTGGATCTCCCCCTTTCAAATCTCTTACTATCTCTTCTTTCAGTTGGTCCTGACGAAGGGTCTTGGCCCGAAACGTCGACTGTACCTCTTCCTAGAGATGCTGCCTTGCCTGCTGCGTTCACCAGCAACTTTTATGTGTGTTGCTTATAATATTATGACTGATTTGGGTAGGGTGGATGTAGTAAAATTTCCACTGACACAAAGACAAAGGCCATTCATATAAAATAGTCACTTATAAAATCCAATAAAGAATTCAAGAAAACTCTAAATTGATGGGTTAGAATGCAAAACATCACTAGGTGTAATTCCAGTGAATAATTATATGCAATAAAAGTGAAGCAGAATAAACAGAAAAGCTGAGGGGGGAGTGGTGGAATTACTGTAAATGTAAGGTCAAATTAGTTGCATGAGGTTCCAATGCAGCACAAACTCTTGTGTAGACAGCTGAACTGAATATTCTGTATTTTTGTACTCAACGTAATAATATCTAGTTCATGCAGAAGAAACTGGAACAGAAGAGTAAGAGATTATGGTCCAGATTTCACCCAATATAAGTTGTGTACCAAGGTCTTTTTGAAGACATAAAACCATGAAGGACAAGTTTCCTTCCTGGATGACTTGCAGAATTTAAGTATGGATCCAGCCTGACAGGCTGGATGCCTTTCAGCTTGGAAGCTTGTAACAAAACGTCAAAGTTAATGAAAGCAAAAACACAAGAGATTCTGCAGATGCTGAAAATCCGAGCAACACATACAAGTGCTGGAGGAACTCACCAACTCAGGCCCATCTATGGAGGGAAATGAGCAGCCAATGTTTTGAGCTGCGAACTTTCATCAGGACTGGAAATGAAAGGTAGAGAAGCCTGAATAAGAAGATGGGTGGGGGGGGGGGTTGGTGGTGGTGGTGGAGTACAGACTGGCTAGTGATAGGTGAAACCAGGTGAGTGGGTGTGGGAGGGGTAGATAAAGTAAGAAGCTGGAAGGTAATAGGTAGAATAGAAAAAGGTCTGAAGAAGGAATGTAATAGGAGAGAACAGTGACCATGGAAGAAAGAGAAGGAGAATGGGGCATTAGAGGAAGGTGGTGGGAGAGTGTAACCAGAAATGGGAATGAAAAGAGAGAGGGCGGTGTGGGGGGAGAAATTATCAGAAGTTAGAGAAGCCAACGTTCATGCCATCAGGTTAGAGACCACCCAGATGGAACCTGAAGTGTTGCTCTTCCAATCAGTGTGTGGCCTCACCTTGGCAGTAGAGAAGACCATACTCAGGAGGAAGCCATGGGCCGACATATCAGAAAGGATGTGGGAAGTCAGATTGAAATGGGTGGCCACTGGTAAATCCTGTCTTTTGTGGTGGACAGGACATATACCAATACACTTTTGTATGTGTGCATGCATTTACAGTTTCTGGTAAACTTAAATGAATTATTGAAAGAGTCACTCTTAGGAAACTTTCATTTAGCATTCCTATATATGCCCTGTGGTGTCTGTTTTCATCACCTTTAAAGTGACTCTGCATCACCTGTGGTCTTCAAAGTCACAAGACTCTGAACTGCCTGGCTCTGGATTATTCCCAACTGCAGCAATTAATGTAAAAGCACTGTCCAGTCAGCCATGAAGTCTCCAATTAAAGAACTCACAGATGTTACATACTGAAGGACAAATACTTAACTCATGTTCTCATGCACAACAGCAGCTGCCATGCTGAGCTGACAGCCTTAATCTGCCCCAGATGCAGGGAGCAAAAGACTGCACTCATGATCATGTGAATTAGCAACATGAGTGATCAGAAAGAGATCTCATTTGCTGAAAGGTGAGGTTGTTGCAAAATAACACTGATGTGTTCCAGTTCTCCAGGGAGGTGCTGTGCTTTTGCAAAGCACAAAGGTAATACCAGTGTCTGGGACAAACTGCCAGGTTGATAATGGAGCTCCACCAGCACTTTGCTGCTGAACATCAATTTACAATTACCACTCACAATTGCATCTTACAAACTAGTCGTGGTTCTGAGAGAGGGAGCCATGGAATACAACCTAACTATCTTACTGTTAATAGCAGTGAGCTGCAATTCAACAAGTTAAATCATGGAGAAGAGCAGCAGTAAGCTGGGAGCACAATGAAAAGGGATGAAGGTGAAGGTCCCACAATGATAAATCACATCAAACCGGTGGTTTCCTTCAACTCCTGAGCCACACTATACCTCGTCATCCCAATACTCCGGTGAAGTTATTTTAAATCTACAGAGGAACTGCAAAAAGATAAACAATAACCACTAGTGGAAGAGTCAAGAGTCCTAAACATGTGGTGAGGCATTTCCAGACAGTTTACTCCCCGAAAAATCTGTGCAAATGCAGAACGAAAATAAAAACAACCAGATCCTGATGTTCCAGCCCCCTTCATATCCCAGCCTTCGTAGTCAGAAGGAAGTTTAGTCTCCATAATTTCCAACTTCATGTTAAATAGGACCCAAACTGGCATTCTCTCAATCAAATCTGCTCCTGCAGTAATATATGTTGCAGAAAGAAATCTGTTTTACCACTGTGGGACTCCAAAGTGTGAATTTTTGAGATAAGCTGCTAAATAAATGTGTGAAGTGGGGAGATGCAGTTAGCAATGAAACCATGAGGAAGCGTCACAAGGGGGCGGCAAACTCTAACAGCAGATACTTCGCCTGTGTCTTGGTACGGACGATATGCTGCGTGTTTTAATTCTGGCACCAGATTTTAAAAAGGATGTCAAAACTTTAGGGATTGGTCTAAACTTACCTGAATACCCCCAGTGATGAGGAAATATAGTTGTCTCGATGGAATGAGGTAAACAAAAATTGCTCTCTACGCAGCAAAGGAATTGATACAAAGATCTGATTTTAAAAAATACAAAATGTTGAGTGTTTTTTCAGGCTAATGAAGACACTTCCCACAGGCAGAAGGGTCAGCAACAGAGGATACTGTCGTGAATATGTTACCATGAAGTCGAGCGGGGACGGGAAGGTATGCCATTGGCTCATCTAAATATGCAATAAACTTACCTGACTGGAAGTGAAATACAGGCCACGATCCCAAAGTACCGATCTTACTGGTCAGTAATTCTACCAGGAGTCTGACTGGTTCTAGGTGCAGCAGAAACAATTAATGCTGAATACACTGTTTGAACTTACTGTAAAGATGTACTTTAAACTTACTATGCAATTGACCAGACTGCAGCACTGTCCTTTGGGCAAGGGAAACATCCAACATCTTCAAGGGAAGAAAGGAGCGTTCAAAGTGATATTCTTTCATTTAAGTTCCTAATTTTGCTTCAAACAATAAAAGCATCATGCCTTTGTTTCTACTTTGAGGAACCATGTTACATTACATCTCCAGTATGGCAGCAACATAACATTTCTTGTGTTCCGTCTGATGTAAATAAATAATGGTCCCAATCTTAAGTGAGATGCCGAAATGTAACCCTGACCAGACATCAGTTCTGAAGTTGCATGAAGTATACTGGGCTCTTTAAATTTCTCCAGTTTGGGTGAAACCTTGCAGTTATTGTGCCTTTTCTACCAGAAAAAAAAGACTACTTCTTTAGAAGAAAGCCAACTATGTATACTATTCCTGAAAACTTTTGGTATGACTTCCATCAATTTCCAATAAAAGAACTGAAATCTGAAAATTGTACAAAAATTGCAAATGGTTGCAAAAGTTTTAATGTCTTTGCTGGTCAAGTTTCAATCCATTTCTTGAATAATCTGCAGTGTACTCAAGGTACACAAGTGGTTCTATCATTGCTGAAAGGAAACATAAACTTGCCTGTTTACTAACAATATGGTTGCTGCTGTGGAGGTAAAACAAAATGGAGCTGAGTAAATCAGATCATTTGTACACTGAGCTTGTTGGAAATTATATTTGGCACCAAATTGTTAAATATCTCTTTTAGAGTTTACCTATTTAGATATTTAAAGAAACTCATAATCTTTCAAAGTTTGGTAAAGTCCAAATGTAGAATGATAGGGCTGTTAAAAGTATATCATAGAAACCTATTCAAACTTTATATTTCTCAAGTTAAACTATTAATTTGTTTTCTAGTCTAAGATACTGTGAAGTTTATTTAAAAAAAGTAAAATAAGAGTATGAGAATGAGAAATAGAAGGGGCTGAAAGCAAGATGCAAGTAACAAGAGAGAATTAAGGAAGTGAGGAAAATATAAAATAGCAAGAGTCAGAAAATGAAAATTAGAAATGAAGAAAACAGGGAGAAAAAGAGAATCATGAATCTGACAGAAATTGTAGCATACTGAACGAAAGGCAAATATGTGTAAAAATAAGAGGAGACTCTCAGAATGAGAGGCAAACAGTGGATAACAGATAGAAATCGGGGCGGGGGTTGAAGGGCCAGTGAATGACACAGAATTTCTGGGACATAGGGAGTGTATAAGCCAGATAGCTGGGCACTTAAATAGTTACATTGCTAAATTATATTCTATAATTTATTTAATGGTAAATTTGGACCAATGTTAGTCTATTAGTGAATTTAAATACACATCCTATTATAAGGAATGTTAACTAAAAACTAAATGGCACTATTGTTTGCCACTATAATAATTTCCTTACAAGCACAGAAGTAATTCAGAATAAACTTGATCTACTGTGTGACAATATAATAGTCAAATGGCTATCATCTCTGCTCCAATAATTGTATTATTAACTATGGCTATCCTTAATAGCCTTATTATTTTGCATTGAATTTGTCAGCAAAAACACTTGTTAGAAAGACTTAAACAAGCCATGCAAATAATACATAACAACATTTAGTTTAACATGCAGATTTATTGCTAGAAAATACATGCAGCTTTCATGCAAAAGTTTACAGCTTGTTAAACACTTTAATACATAGTAAAATTATTTGCCAGTGATATTGCTGGGTTTAGAAAATGCTCAGGAGCACTACAAATCTTCGCAGGCTCAAATGTGGCAGCACAAGAAATACGTAGCTTTCCCTTCAACCTTTTTTTTAAGAAATGAACAAAATGCCTTTTATCAATATGGATGTCTTTCTATATTACTTCCTACCAAGAGTCTGGTTGACACAAGTGACCAGTACTCTATGTAAATGGCAATTTTGAAATGTAAGACACAACAATGAATATGGTAGGCTATGAGACCATGATAGGTAAGTTTTTCATTGAATCTTCATTATCAGTGTGATGAATGAATTTTAGTGCCTAGGCTATGATCAGCTAACTAAAAGATTGAGATTGTAACTACTTCCTTCCTGGTCTCCACAGTTAGCTGCTGAATAGATAAACCTGGAGAGTAATACTTTAACTTTATCCTCCAAATAACTGCCATTTTCATATGCGGATAATCCTTGTTCTTGTTGAACGTAACATTAAAATTTTATTACAACTATCATTTAATAATACCACTTAATCTATCATGTAATAAATAAAATTAACTAAACATCTTGAATAGGCAAACAAATGCATATTGCTTCTTCATGGCTGCTCTTTGCAGATAGCATAACATTTAGAAGTTTGAGAACAATCACAGATTTCAAGGTGACAGAATGCCAGACCGTGAACAAGTGGGAGTACTAGTATAGATAATCATAAAGTGCAAATGATATGCTATGTGTAAGAAAGAATTCGGAGTGTATATACACAAATCCTTAACATGACTTCTGAAATGTGGTGCCAGGAATTGTCCACAGTCCTCCTCTTCAACTTGGTCTGACATGTTTAAGTCTGTGGCAAAAGGCAAGGCAAGACCCTACCAGGGATGTGAAACTTCCATTAAGAGGCAATCAAAAAATGAAATGATGAGTTTTGAGGGAGAAAAATACCATAGCCTTTAGTAAGTAGAGGCCATAGATTCTGCAGCACCAGTAAAAGAAGCTGAGTAAATTGTTTATTTGATTTGGTGAGATACAGTGCAGCACAGGCCCTTCCAGCCATACTGCCGAGTAATCACCCCGCCACCCCCCCCCCGATTTAATCCTAGCTGAATCACGTGACAATTTACAATGACCAATTAACCTTCCAACTGGTACATCTTTGGACTGTGGGAGGAAATTGAAGCACCCAAAGGAAACCCATGCAGTCAGGGGGAGAATGTGCAAACTCCTTCCAGACATGGGAGAGAAATAAATCTGGATTGCTGGTACTGTAAAGCATTGTGCTAATAACTATACTACTGTGCCACTTGTTTATTTTAAAAAAAAAACCAGCTTCAGTAAAATGCTATGGCTTTGTAAAGCACTGGTAAGGCCTCACTTGGAGTATTTTGAGTTTTGGGCCCCTTACCAAAATGATGTGCCAGCACTTGACAGAGTGCAAAGGAGATTCACTAGAATGATTTCAGGAATAAAAGGGTTAATGCTTGAGGATTGGTTGATGGCTCTAGGCCTGTACTCCCTGGAGTCTAGGAGAATGAGGGGTTGGGGGTATCTTATTGAAAATTATCGAAAATTGAAAGGCCTAGATAGAGTGGATATGGAGAGGATCCTTCCTGTCATGGTTGAGTCCAGACTACAGGGCACAAGCTCAGAATAGAGGGACATCCATTTTGGACAGAGATAAGGAAGAATTTCTTTTGCCAGAGGATAGCGAATCTGTGGAATTCACTGCCATCCACGGCTGTGGAGGCCAAGTCATTTGGTATATTTACAGCAGAGATTGATAGGTTGTTGATTAGTCAAGGGTGTTAAAGGTTAATTGGAGCAAGCAAGAGAATGAAGTTGAGAGGGATAATAATCAGCCTTGATGGAACGGCAGAGCAAACACAATGGGCCAAATGTCCTAATACTGCTCCAATGTCTTATGGAAATGTTTTAAGTAAGCTAAATTCTATATGGATTAAAACAAATCAACATTTTCAGTTATTAAAAGTTAATTTTTCCATTATAATGAGATATCAAGTCAAATGCATGAGTAGTACCTTATTTTCTGGTAAAGTGGAGACATATAGTATACACACACATTTTTATGATGTATGTCAGTGATTTGGACTATGGGATTAATGGATTTGTGTTTAAATTTGCCAATGATACAAAGTGGAGGAGCGGGTAGTGTTGAGGAAACAGAGAGACTTAGATAGTTTAGGGGAAAGGGCAAAGAAGTGGCAAATGAAATACAATGTTGGAAAGTGTATGATCATGCTCTTTGGCGGAAGAAATTAACAGCCAGATTATTATTTAGATGGGGAAAGAATTCAAAATGCAGAGATGCAAAGGGACTTGGGAGTCCTTATGCGGGATACCCCAAAGGTTAACCTGCAGGTTGAGTCGGTGGTGAAGAAGGCGAATGCAATGTTGCCATTCATTTCTAGAAGTATAGAATATAACAGCAGGGATGTGATGTCGAGGCTCTATAAGGCACTCATGAGACCACACTTGGAGTATTGTGTGCAGTTTTGTACTCCTTATTCTAGAAAGGATATACTGACATTGGAGAAGGTTCAGAGAAGATTCACAAGAATGATTCCAGGAATGAAAGGGTTACCATATGAGGACCATCTGGCAGCTCTGTATTCCCTGGAGTTCAGGAGAATGTGGGGGGACTCAAAAACATTCCGAATGTTAAAAGGCCTGAACAGATTAGATATGGCAAAGTTATTTCCCACAGTAGGGGAGTCTAGGACAAGAGGGCACGACTTCAGGATTAAAGGATGCCTTTTTAGAAGAGATATGTGGAGAAATTACTTTAGTCAGAGGGTGGTAAATCTATGGACTTTTTTGCCACGAGCGGCTGTGAAGGCCAAGTCATTGGGTGCATTTAAGGCAGAGAAAGATAGGTTCTTGATTAGCCAGGGTGTCAAAGGGTAAGGGGAGAAGGCAGGGGAGCGGGGATGACTGGAAAAATTGGATCAGCCCATGACTGAAAGGCGGAGCAGATTCAACGAGCCGAATGGTCTACTTCCGCTCCTATATCTTATGGTTTTGTGGTCTAAAATGCTGGGGGAGCTCTGCAGGCCAGGCAGCATTATGGGAAAGAATAAACAGTCGACATTCTGGGCAGAGATCCTTTATCAAGACATCAAGAGTCTTGATGAAGGATCTCTACCCAAAATTTCAACTGTTTACTCTTTCCCATACATACTGCCTGACCTGCTTAGCTCTCCCAGCAATTTGTGTGTTGTTGCTTTGGATTTACAGCATCTGCAGATTTTCTCATGTTTATGCATTGCACAAGAGAGTTCTTTGTTCCATTTCTCAAATTTTGGGTAGTAATTTAAGAAATCTATAAAGGTGAATTTCATTATCAGAACATCCATAAATAACATGGGGGTCACCTGTAGTTCTTGCTAGCTGTCAATATAATTATTGTTCAGAGTTGTTAAGTCTATCAAACTTCAGATGAAAATCAGTTAAAAACAATGGACAACTTTTAAATCATCAATATAACTGGAAGAAAAGTAGCAAAATTGAAATTGAGAACTTTATATAATACATAGAGCAGCATGCAGCAACGAAAACATATCTTCTGAAAGGTAATCAAAACATTAGCTCATTTTCCAGTTGCCCTTTTGGTTTAAATTGTTAATTTTAAATTGATTTCCAGGGCGACAATAGCATTAAAGCTTAGATTAACAATATTAAAGAAAGGATCCATTTCATTGGGTGTCAGCATTACTTGAGACTATTATTCTTTTGGGTTTTAATTCTCTTGCAGAATCCCAGTGAATCAAATAACATTTCACATACAGGAAGGAGATTCACAAATTTATATTACTTTTTACTATCAAATGCAAAGTTTGTATGGATGGATGGAAATAAATTGACCACATTAAACTGTTAAAGAAAAAATAAGACAAACAGTAGGAAGTGTTCATGTATTTAATGTGGTACCAGAACAAATCTAAAAGACAGAGTCTTGGTATTCAAACAACCATGATCAACAAATAAGAAACAAGATTAGACGAAAAGTGAAAGCAAATTGGGACAGCCATTAATAGCAGCAAATGGACACAAGTAATAAAAGATACAAAATGGGAATTGAGGGAAAGCTTAAAAGCAATAGAATCTATAAATATATTGAGAGGAAGAGCAATAGAGGGAATATGGATTCATTAAAGATACATACAGGCAGGTCCATAATGGGCAACAAAAATAACAGACTTTACATTTCTAAACAGTGGAAAAAGTCAACAAAACACCAGTGATACAACAGAGCCATTAGATATGTGGTTCCCAAATATTGCCCCCCTGTGGGCGGTGGGAATTTTTAAGGGGGCAATAAAGATAAAGGGGTATTGGGTTGGGCACTTTGTAGCAAGGGGGCAGCTGAGAGATTACAGGCTGAATTTAAGAAATGAATTATTATAAGCATTTGATCCTCTGCCTCATTAATTTTTTTACAATGATTACATTATCACCTCATTTCCTGCTAATCCACCGTTCTCTTAGATTTTGCTTGAAGCACATTATGAGTTGTTGAAAAGCAATGTAACACTTCAGTATTTGGCGTATCATGAGAAATCTTGCCTGAAGAAATTGTATTTTTCTGGACCCAGCCTGTGCATTATTGCCATTCACTACTGTAGTACAGAGTTAGCTGGTACGATTCCCATACTCTAAGCATGCAGTGGCACAATTCATATGAATTACAGTATGGCATTCAATAGGGTAAAGGTCAGAATCTGCCTTTTGGAATGCTCTTGACCACATTTCCCTAACCCATGGCCCAAAAGAGATTTGCTGCCTCACTTTATGTGCCTTCAGGCAAAGTGTCAGGTTTTGACTGAGCTATGATGATGTCATAACTTTTCCTTTATTGATTGTAGAGCTTGAGCGGAAAAGACTTAAACTGCTTGCCAGTACCTTACAACATAACAGTGATGGCTTGCATGCTTCAAATATCATTGCACATTGCTGAATTTGGAAACCCCATACAATTGGAGAAGAACTGATTCTGCCAGCAGTAAGGGAGGTTCTGAGTATGATTTTACATAAGTCACCAGACCAAATAATTAAAGTGATTCTGCTCAATGACAACTGTGTTCAGAGGCGAATAGATGAAATATCTGAGAATGTGGAAGACACATTGTGCAGTGTACTTAGACAAAGGGAATATAAACGTTACCAGTCAACAAATCTTTGCTCCTTGGTTATGTTCACTTCATAAAAGCTGAAAGCATAATCCAAGAGTTGTTATTTGCAAGTGGACTAGAAATAGGTATGAAGGGGGTATTTCAGGTTGTTGAGCAATTTTTCAAAGAGAAGGACTTTGCACTCACCGACATTCTTACTTGTGCAACAGATAGGGCACCATCAATGACAGGACAACACCGTGGGGTTATTAGTTTCTTGAAAAAAGCTGTACCTCACAAATATACCATTCACTGTGTAATTCTCAGACAACATCTTATTACAAAAAATCCAAGTCATTGGCTGCACAAATTAGTAAATAACTGTTATTACAGCTGTAAATAAAATCAAGTCCCATGTTCTCAATTTGCGACTATTTTGAGAGCTTTGTATTGTAAATGATGAATAGTTTGAAAGATTGCTGTTATGTGCTTTTTGCAACTGAGGTAGCAATGAATGTCATCAGCATAAATGCTTCATTCAGTAATCAACTATAACCAAGAATAATAAGCATGACATTGCTTATTTGTTAGAATTATTCACAAAGTTTAATGAAATCAAACTTCAACTGGAAGAAAATGATGTGAATCTTATGAAAGTCAAATTCTGTCCAAGTTAACCCTATTTACGTACAACGTTGGCCATTGCGACCTTTTCCAATTTCCAAGTCTCTGAGTTGGAAGAAAGAAAGAATGAATACCGGATGTTGATCTTTAAGTATACTGTGCCCACCTGGGTGAGCTGCATAAAGATATGGCAGAGAGATTTCAGGAGCTTCTCTCAATCCAAATTGCAGAAAGACATCCATGAACACTATCCTGTATTGTGGAAAAACATTAAGATATTCTTTATTGGCTTTCCAACATAACATTTAGTGGAGTGTGGTTTCAGTGCAGTCGCCCAACTTCTTTCAAAGCAATGAAACAGACTGCAAATTACTGAACGTTGGGATCTGAGACTCCTTCTGAGTGACATTCAGCCTGATGTTGAGAAATGTATCAAAGCACCAAACCCATTCATATCATTGAAAGGTGAAAAAGCAGTGAAATAGCAAATAGTTGGATTACTAATGTACACTCTAACATTGTTGAAAATTACTTTTACTGTGAATAATGTTTGTAATTATTTGTCACTGGCTTGAATTTGCATTTCCTATTTTCTTTTACTGTGCATCATAAATAATCACTTATAGTTTTTAATCTCATGGCTGGAAAGGCAGAGGGGTGTCCTTTTCTGGGAGGTAACCCAAAAAAATCTGTGAACCATTGCATAGGATAAACGTAGAGGAGGAAGTGAATTTGGTGTAAGGAAAACAGACAATGGAGAAAATAATAGAAATTTATACACTGTACAAGAACTGATGGTTCCACTTCAGGATATTAAACACAAAGCAACAGAGTGTGCAAAAGCATTGGTTATAATATCCAAGATCTCTACTATTCATTTTAAAACCAAATATGGAAAGTTACTGAAATCATTTATTACTGACATTGCTTAGCATTTGGACAATTATCAATTATAAAAAGAGGTCAGCATGGATTTGGAAAGGATAGTTCATGTCTGACAATTTCATCAAACTACCTGAAGAGGTCAGTAGAAAGAGGTCTCCATAAATGTTAACTCATAAGCTCTGAGGCATGGGGCTATCAGCAAAAATAATAATACATCAAATTGACCATAACCTGTAGCAAGGGTCAGTAACTGATTGAGTGGCAATAGGCAAAGTTTAAGGATAATTGAAGGTGATAATTGATGTCTTTCAAGGGTACGTAATTTGTTTTCAGCAGTTAAGCTAGACGTTATTACGTATGTACTGGAAGGGAAAATAAGGAAATATGTAAATAAAATATGACTGAGGTTCATCCTTGGTCACTTCCTACTTCTCATTTCAATGCTGCTGCTCTGCTCCTTTATCCCATAACACACAATCTATTTCCACATTTATGCTGATGACATTCATTGCTACCTCAATCATCTCTTCAAAATCCCAGACAGTTTGCCAATTCCTAATATTGCAAATTCCAAATATCAACTCTATTCCTCTCTTTGGCTTGTTTGTATCCAAACAAAGTTGTTGTCAACCTGCGTGTCATATTTCAAAATGAGCTTCAAATGTTCCTAAAACTCTACATTTCTTTCCTTCTCAAAGCTACTTTCGCCAAGACCTAATGTCTGCTTTATGGCTCAACATCAGATTTTATTTGATAATCCTCCAGAAAATGCTTCATAGATTTGCTAAGAACTTTCCTTTCATTAACATAGCTTGAGTGAGAGAATATTTGACATGTTCTTGGGTTTCTCCTCATGCTTCACTACATGGCATTGATGAACATGTTTTCTTGATAAGAGACACATGGCCTCCATTTGCCAACTCACTATATTATTGTGATTAAGAATGGAATTAAAGTACAAGAAAAAAGCGTTACCTGTCTGTTCTGTAGTTCCTCATATTTATGTTCTATATTTTTAAAAGAAACTTATCTAAATTCTATTTACAAAGAATGATCCCATTTTGCAATAAACTTCACTCAGTCTAGCATCATCAGGTTACACGTCTTTCTATGTAACAGCAATAGGTGAGCAGATGCAGTCAAGAAAAAGGCTATTAAAATAGATACTGAAACAAAAATATTTGATAAGATCAAGTTAAATTCTTTGTGACATGTCAACCAAAAAACTTAGTGATCTCATTAATTGTATTTTTACACAATTAAATTCATAACTTGATAATTTGGCATAGTTTTCATCTATTTTGCATAAACTAAACTTCAATATGTAAACTGATACTAATAATTAAGGAAATGTAGGGACAGATAATATTTCAGAAAGATACAAGCCCAGAACTTCAAGTTTAGTGGCAATAGCAGTTATTGCTACTGACTTCAAAGAAAGCCCCACTCCATGTGAATTTTTGGCAAACAGAAGTTATGATATGCTGAACACCCAGTCACATCCAAGTATTCTCACAGACAACTAAGCACACTGGAAAAGACACTGATAACAATTAAGACAACAAAAATGCACATGGTGGAATCTAAAGCAAACAAGCAAATTCCTGAGGAACTCAGCAGGTCATTCAATATTGGTGGAGGCAAAGGAATATTCAATGTTTTGGGTCAGAACCTCGAATCAGGACCCACCTCTGACTACCCTTTGGCTCCACAGATGCTACTTGAGATTACAAAACGATTCCTACTTTTCACTATCTAACATTATGACAGATAAAAATTGTATCCATTAAGTCCACTTCTGGATCTTTTTTTTGGTATATTCACTTATTGCAGTCAAGTTCTTTAAATCATCTGGAAATTTTATTCAATTGTGCATACTGCTCTAACAGCAAGTCTCTGCAGGCATTGCCCTCATTACACTTCTCCAACCTGCACCAGAAGTGTTATATCGTGTACAAGCTTTACCAATAAATCCTGGTAATTTTTGATATGTGATGAAAGAGAATAAAATACCAAAATGAAGGCACAGTTATCAAAATATTCACAATAAAAATTTAAATTCAGTAGCAAAATACAGAATCCATACTTCTACTTGATGGTTTTCTTGATTTACATAATCCACAGTTGACTTTCCTCTATTGCTTTAGGAACTATTGACAATTTACTTCGTTGAACAAGACTAGTTTAAAGGATTCCACTGTAAAAGAATGTATTACATATGGTGTTAAGTTCTGAAAATACTATTAAAAATGTATCTGTCCAGATTGAAACTCTCTAAGTCCAGCATCCCTGGGAGATTACTGGTGCCAGACCACAGAAATCACCCCCAAATAAATATTTCTCTCTGAGCAGGGTAACTGTTCTTTTTAAGTTTAAATACTGCCCATGTCACTGAAGGTTCTGAGAGGTGTCCATACCACAAAGTTTCCCCAAGTCAGAAATGCTATTGGTGAGATCGCTTTCAGATGACAATGCAAAAGTTCCATTGGTAGGTTGATCAGCTACGTAGTACAGAGCTTGGTTAATTTTAGATTTTAGTAAGAATTATTTAGACCAGATCTATACCACAGATTCAAAACACACTGAACCATGAAAGTAGCTGGACCAAAGACAGTTTCAATCTGTAGGAACAACATAAATATATAAATTCAGAAAAACATGTTTATATGGCTGTTCAAAAATTGACTGGAAAAAATTGCAACCTGATAATATTATTTATCCAGTCTTCTGATTATTGATTATCCAAGAAAATTTATACTGTTAGGTTTTCATACCTGCTAGAACTCACTGGCATTGCTCATTTGTAAGTCCTAAACCAGGTAAGTAAGTAAACTTATGAACTGCATTGATTCTGTGCAAAAAAAAAGCTTGATACTTAGAAAAGTGAGCCAGTGCTGTCGTGAACAGAATTCCCACAGGGCAATTCTTGACTCCAGCTCTGCAGCAACAGCCTTACTCCATACAAGAAATTCTGATCACCACTTAGTGTAGAACTTCCAAATTCACTGTAAGCTGTATACTTCTGTCACTGGATGCAAAACCTTTGGTATTTATGTTAGGCTCAAAAAATTTGGCACTTTCTCATAGCCTTGCTCTTGGCCATACAGGAAGATTGGCAACCCATATCAAAATAGTACAATCAGTCACATTTTCTTTTAGATATGGCAGATTTATGCCACTGTCAAAGCTTTCAGAAGCACCAGGGTGATATGAGCTGTCTATACTGTAAATATTAAAAATATTTAACTGGAGCTGTTTTTTAAAAAAATACACATCACTTCATATAGTAATTATATTTCATACACTTTTTAAAAAAAAAAATCACATTTGCTTACTAATCCACAGGCCTAAAACCCCATTGGAATGTAATTCCGAATCTGGTAAGTACACATACATGAGAAGCTGTTTGACTGGATGCATATTGACACTTCCAGTACACTGTGGTCTTGTTTTTTTGTGTTTTTTTTAAACCAAAGATTCACAATAGAACAAAGAATATCAGCCTACATATCTGAAGTAAATATAGATCATGCTGATAGTACTTAGCAGGTGCATCATCATTTATGGAGAGAGAAAGTTATAATAATATTACTTCAGTCATGGAGCCATCTTTGAAATATATTAAAATGACTGCCTGAATTGTTCACTTCAGTTTGTCTGCATATTGAATATTGCCTAGAACTCAAGGAAACAATTCCAGAGATCAGAGCAATCTGGACAGTACACAGACTGGTTGCAACACATATTGAAGCCTGTCATTCTTACAGCAAAAAAAAGGCAAAACCCGAGAAAACAACAAATACAAAAAAAAATCAAGTGGGAGTCAAAGCACCATAAACATATTTGATGTGAAAATTTAATCTAATATTGCTGACTGCATTAAATCTTAAGGAGCCTTGTTAAAACAGAAGGCAATGGACATCAAGGGAAAGTATCCAATGGCTAAGGCCATACTTTGCTTAAAAAATGATTGTACCTTTTGGATGGCAATCATTCTGACCCCTGCCATCACAGCAAGAGTTTATCAAGGTAGTATACTAGACTCATTCATCTTCAAATGGCCCCCGTACCTTCATAAATGTCAAAAGTGAAGAAATTTACTGAAATTTCACAATATCTAATGCAACCCTCCTCAGCAAATGAATCAGTTCATCGGTGCATGCAGCAAGACCAAGACAACATTCAGGCATGGTGGAAGTGGCAAGTAGTATATACACCACAGAAGCGCCAGGCAACAATGGCTGAATGCCCCAACATCAACACCCTTCAAGTCACCAATGACTTGAAATTTACAGGACCACATCCATACCACAGCTGCAAGAGCAGGTTGGTTATGCAAGTCAAATAATTCTCTTCCTGATCCCTCAAAACCTTTCCACCATATTCAATGCTCAAGTCAGGGGTGTAATGGAACACACTCCATTTGTTTGTATGAGACTATCTCCAACAACTCTCAGTGGTTCAACAACACACAGGGCAAAGCAACCTGATTGTCTGGCATACGATCCACCAACTATATTCATTTACTACACCAGGAGTGGTGAATCTTTTTGAGAGCATATGCCCAAATTGTCAATAATCTTCAATAGTTGTGTGCCATGCTAACTTTGAACAGAGATAATCATGAATTGTAATGTATTAGTAACAATAATTATGGACTTGTTTTTAAGGAAAAAGACTGTGTCCTGTTGTTTATTTATGTGTATTCATTGTTTTACTATTAATAAAATTATAACAAAGACAGATTGAAATAAATACAGCATTTTAGAAAACCTATTCAAAATTATTAATATCAATCTTTTAAAAAGATAATTGAAAAATATACATGGAGGTGCTAAATTACATCCAATATTTACTATTAATATTACTAAATATCCATTGTTCACTCATCAGTGACAGAAAAAAGTATTTTCTCAGAGTGGGCCCCTTCAGCCACAATGCCCAGCAAATCCCAACGTAACCCAAGCCTAATCACAGGGCAATTTACAACATCGGTTTTGGGACAGTGGGAGGAAACCAGAGTACCTGGAGGAAACGCATGCAGACACAGGGGAACATACAAACTCCTTACTGGCAGCGGCGGGAAACCAATGTCACTGGACAGAGTAAAGCCAATGCCAACCGGTCCAGCTGTTTACTATCCAAATACTGATGTGTACATCAGGTCTGCAAGGATTTCAAAATGCATCATCCAACATCTCATAATCGTCTAGCTGGCCCCAAGCCAGCATGAGGCATTTCATATGAAAACATCCCACTGTTCTTGGGTTGTAAATAGTCATTTGCTGCTTTATTTGGCAGTAAAGATAATCATTATGTATCTTTTCTTTAAGACCCACCCATAATGAATTGAGGAGCACACTTCATGCTGCATGCCAGCAAAAGTTTTGGGTATGGCTTCTTGGGCACATGGCAAAGGTTCGCCACCTCTCCACTATTCTATTTGCACGTGCTGGCTGCATTGTGAATCATCTGCAAAATGTAGTGACGACTTGGTAAGGTTACAGTAACAGATTCTTCCAAATATATAACCTCCTTCCAAGAAGAACATGGTTGGCAGGTAGATGAGAAGGCCAGTACCTGCAGATTCCCCCTTCAAGTCACATACCATTCTAGCTTAAAGCTGTATTAGTGGCCCTTCATCTGTACGAGGTTTAAATCCTGGAAATTCTTCCCAACAGCAATATGGCAATACCTTCACCAGAATGATTGCAGTGATTCAAGAGGTGGCTCTCAACCACCTTCTGAAGGGCAATTTTTCACAGGCAATGAATGCTGTACTTGTCAGCAATCCTTAGATCCCACAAAATGAATAAGATTGAGCTGTTAAAAATAGACATTTCAGGAATAATTTTCAATACTACATTGCAAAGAAGTCAAAATTCCAACCAAAATATGACAGTTCTATGCAAAACACTTCAGTTTGGCATAAAACCTTGGAATCAACTTGAAAACAGTAATCTGTTCTCCAAGGCATAACAAAGAGATGGGAAAAAACATTGTTTGAAGAGATATTAATAATACATTATTTCTGTACGCATCATAAAAATATTTTTTCACTCCAAACTACAACCTGTGTTTTCAAGTTGATTCTAAATGAAGGATCATTTGAGCAGCCATGCTTTGCTTTGGCTGAAAATTTTATCTTATGATTTGCAATATACTACTCAAAATTATTTTTGAATTCTCAAATTTCGGCTCTTTGCAGAAGATCTGTCCACAGCAGACCTACTGTCAAATGTATGACCAAAGTTCCTCTAACAATCCATGGCTCAGGGATAAGTAATATTTATAATATTTGAAGTTCTATTACATGATTGAAATTATAAATAAAGGCCTTCGAAAATAAAATTATTTCTCAATGTTAGTAAAAATATATCAGTGTTCTTGCTCCGGATCCCAATGCATCACTTATTTTTTATTAGAACATGGCAAAATCATTCCCCAAATTTCTCACAATTTTCAGTTCTTCTGGTGTGAAGGAATAATGAACAAAATAAGGATATTAAACTTTAAGGAGATCAGACAACAATATAACTGAAAACAAAACAGGAGCTAACAATAATGGTGATATAAATGGTCTGGAAATACACATGATATAAAGTTAAAAATGAACTGGGAGGAAAGGTAATATAAACCAATTGCCTGAACAACATTCTAAACAATATAGGGGTAATGCAAAGAACAATTTGAAGTAACGATCCAGATTTGATAGGGACAAATGAAACATGGTTACATGGGACTGGCAACTGAATATTGCCGAGTACTACAGATTTAAATAGGATACAGAAGGAAGGAAGAAACAGGGTTTTTACAGAAATGGGGTGGGAGGGAATTTAATGGCCAATGGGAATGAAAAGGATACAACAAATATTAAAATAGAAACAGAAGCTTCCAGTAGAATGAAAGAAAGGATAAGGAATTAGACATAATTAGTGAAGGAATCTACTGCAGCAGGAAACTACTGCAGTTAGTACAAGGAAATATTCAAGATTTGAAAAGTAAATGTAAATGTTATCTAGCTATTCCTTACAAGCTTCAAAAGTAATAATTACAATGGGCCTCAGCAAAATATAGGCCAGATAGTTGAATGATAAAAATAAATAGAAAATGCCAATTGAACTTACAAAGATAAATCAGAGAAAACTAAAGGGCAACTACAACAACAGAGAGATTTAAAAAAGTGATCAAATGAATCCAGGAGAAATGTATTCCACCAAAACAAAATCAAGAAAGAGAAAAACCATTGCCAAATACCGAGTTGGGAAAAAAATGAAATTGGAAAACAATAACAAAGTTAACAGAAGAGGACAAAAAAGAAAAGGTGAGCGTCAATTTTGTCCCAAAAATAAATAGGAAGGAGGAGGAGCTGCTAAATTAAAAATATCTTTCCATTTAAAAAAGTTTGTAAAAAGTCTAACTTTCACAAATATATGGAATAAAAGTTATATTAATTATGGAGCACCATAAACAATATTTCCTATTTACAGTAAAACCTCATTATCAGTGTGGAAGACTGCAATAACATCCTTATAGTCATAGAAATTGCTTTTAGTAGAATGCAGCCAATTTCTGAGATACTCTACCCCAAAGAATTACAGAGTCAAGCACATTCCAAGTAGTTGAAATGCAGGTAGTTACATTTTTGAAAGATTGGACAATTGAGGTCTGGAAGAAAATTAAATGTTGAATTAAACTTTCTTGCCAAGCTTGACTAGCTAAGTGTTGCTCAAGACATGGGTCATGAGGGTGACAGGATAAGAGGCAGACACTGCCTTGCTTGTGCAAGCTAACAATAGCTAGAAGTAGATCATACCAGTGATGAGGTATTGTTAACCTTTGTCCAAGATTGTATAGCCAATAGAGGAACTGACTGTAGACCCACAATTCTAATTTTGTATATCGCGCTGATACCCAACAAGTGCTTCTTGAAATCACTGACCAAGTATATTTAGCTATTGGCTACTGCCCAAAATTTCCTGTATAAATTTAAGATGTAACCTGACATCAATGGAGTCGTAAGACAACAGCTCCCGGTGATCATGTATTAAAGGGTTAAACTTATACCGAGGTCTGTGTCTTTATTTCTGTTCCTAACAGAGTAAAGTCTCTCACAATAAATTGATGACAAAAATACTTTTACAGTAAAATATGATAAACCAGGGCATATTTGACAGAAGGCTTGAGGCAATCTGGCACAGAAGAGTTAAAGTCTGAGATAGATTAGTCAGTGATAATATTAAAATGGCAGGGCAGGCTTGAAAGGCCAAATGACTTACTCTTGCTCCATTTTCTCATGTCTGTGTGTGTTCTCAGAAAACCACCTACCAGCAAACAGAGGATAGGATTTTATACCCTATCATAATATTGACCCAACTGTTAAGCAAATAGGCCCCCTCCTCTTGACCTTGACTCAGTCTCTCATGATTTCATATATCACAATGAAACATCCACAATGTCTCCTTCATTCCAAGGGCAATTCTACACCCACCAGCAAGCCTTTTTTCTCAACAAACATTCTGCAGCCCTGGAAACATTTTTATCAATTTCCTCTGGATATTCTATTGCTGTTGTAACCAAAGCTCTTTGCAGCTCTGGCCTAACGGGCACTTTTATATAAGTCACTAAAACTTCCCATTTTCTACATTTTAGCCATTAAAGGCCTTATTAACCACTTGAAATATCTGCTCTGTTACCTGCAGGAAATTCTGGACAGTCCAAGATCCCTCTTTTCTTTCCTCCATTCTTCTCAGAATCTTCCTATGTATTCTCTATTTTCTTGTTTTGTTTCTCCTCTCCAAATGCATTACCTCCTACCTCTCTGGACTGAATTACATTTATCACTTATGTCTCCATTAACTGATCCTTCAGTCTGTAACTACTTCATCACTAGCAATCATTATGCCTATTTTGGTTCCCTGCATACTTCTAAACTGTGTCTCCAAAATTTAAACCCAAATCACTGATATATATCACAAACAAAATAACACCATATGCTTAGGAACCTCTTCAATGTCACTGAAGCTCCCACTAACCACTATATTTCGTTTGGTCCATTAAGCCAATTTTTATTCCAGTTTACTATTTTCCCTCTGAACACCAAAATTCATTTATTCTTTTATTTCTATTGAGCTTTGAAAATATTTTATTCAGGACTGGTGATTAATCACTTAATAAAAATGTACTAGCATAGAAAATTGAAGAAATAATGTCAGAACCAAAAAGTGACAAAAACAAAATGGACTTTTCTCTGGAAAGAGAGCCGAAGAGTAATATTATAACAGTATGGATGTGGCAAAATGATAGAATCTGCCGAGCACACACAAATTATTTCTACAATTGAAGTTTCCCAGATGAGGGGGAGGACATTCTGATCCTCAGGGATAAATCAGACTGAAAATTAAGGAGAAATATCTTTACCCCCTAGAGAATGTTTGGAATATGGAGTCAACAATTGCAGGAATGACTGAGTCAAATAGATACATACCTTTAAGTGGAAGCCAGGTAAGTACAAGTAGAAGAACTTACAAACAGAATTAAGTGAATTTAAGTGGGAAGGAGACACAGGTGAAGCATAAGCACAAACACAGACAAATGAACACATTTGCTTATTTATGTATTGTAAATTTGATCTAATTTAAAAACAAAAATTCCACACCAATAACTGATAGATGTTTTGAACACTGGAAGGAGGATAAAGGAGACTATTTTTCAAATTTATGAAGACAACTCAAATGCAGTTTAGCCATTTGAGTAAAGAAGTGGTATCTCATACTCTTATCCTTCCTAAAAGATTGTATTCACCCTCAGATGAAAATATTCTTCCTGATATGCAAGTAGGGAAAAACAGAAGTTTCACACAGCTAAAAGCAGACCTCGTACATATTCCTGTGAAGCAATCAGTTTTCCGAGTGTTCAGGACATCTCTTTAATCACAGTAGCTTAGATCAGCTGTTTTTATGAGAATTGGCTTTCCTGGTGTAGCTAATATAGAAAGATGGGAGGATGATGATGGAAATAAACAATGAAAGGATCTTGGTGAGCAACACTACGGTATGGATCCTACCATGTTGCTCTGAGTTTGTGTGGCCCCATATGTGGTGATTCCATTTGGTGGCATTGCTGGCTGTGGTGTATCTGACTGGATCGTTCCTCTTCTATCAATTAAGCTATTAAAAAAAGTATAAAGTATTGTTAGTAATTAACCATAGTAATCAATGTCTAAAATTAATGCAAATTTCTTCATGGTTATGATAGGGAATTAAAAATAATGTGACTAGCTTTCAAAACATTTGAATGCAATAAATAATTATATTTAAAATAACTTCCTTTTGTTACCTTAAGTCTACCTGCCAATTTTGCAAAACAAGAGGTAAACTGGGCACTAATGTCACTATCAGAGTATTTACTTGAACTGCTATGCATGACAGCTTCAGATAAGTTAAGTTGAAGAAATCTTGTTGCTGGTTTAGCTGCCTAACGTGGCAAACCAAAGTAACCATCCAAGCAGTAATGTTGGCATCTATTTGAATTAAGTATCTCCAAGAGTCTGTAGAAGGGCTGGTTGGAGCAGCACAGCAGCATTTTGGTTAGCACAGCACAATTACAGCCCCAGCACCACAGGTTCAATTCCCACCACGGTCTGTAAGGAGTTTGTATCTTCTCCCCGTGACTAGGGAGGTTTCCTCTGGGTGCTCTGGTTTTCTCCCACATTCCAAAGATATACAGATGGGTTAGTAGTTACAGATGGTGTAAATGGGCGGCACGCTTGTTGGGGTAGGAGAGGCTGCTACCGTGCTGTTCCTCAAAATAAAAATAAAAGGTAAAACAGCTAATGATCTTTTGTGGTTGATATCTGTAAAGCATACCTCTTAAAATTAAATGAATCCTATGGCTGCTGTTATAGTGGGATTTTTAATTCATTCTTCCAATTTGCCATAATACCTAGTTATTGCTATCCTTCAGAACGGAAATAGGCAACATACCATTAGGAATGGTAAAGAAGTTATACATTCCAAAGGCAGCTTGTATACTTCTGACTGGTAGATTTTCAAATGCTAATGACACATATTAATAGTCACAATCCCATGGATTATTAAAAAAGGGTCATAAAAGTTCTTGAACAGTAACTAAACTAATAGCTCATGTAATAATTCATTTCCATGGAGACTTAAAAATGTAATTGTTACATAATGGCTTTTGAATTCATCTGGAGATATTTTTGTTGAAACAAATATTAACTGAAATCACATATAGGATTAATAAACCAGATAAAGTAGAAGAAAAAAGCAGAACAATTACAGTAATTTCCCACCTTGGTGGTAATGGCCCACAAAGAGCTGCACAGCAATTTGTAAAGATGTTCCCATAGCTATATGGATTGTAATTGTCTTTGCTTCTTTTATTGGACCACGATCCTTTAATCTACAAGAACAATATTTTTTTAAATCACATGGATTTTTCAATAAATTGGACTTTTAACATTAAAGGAAGAAGTATTTTAAATTCATATTCCCTATAGTTTTGTTACTAATCATTTGAGAATGACAATGATAAATTAAGTTACAACTTGCAGCCATAGCTGCTAATTAGGAACATCTGCAATATCACAGTTGAACCAGTCTTTGTAATGTGTTGCAGCTCATATCTAAAGAACAAAATTAACATTAGTGACTGAAAATAATATACAAAATTGCACCTGTTTAAGTAAATGCAGAAACAACTGAACTACCCACCTAAAATAAAATTTCAAGTTCTATGCTCTTGTACTTTTGAAAATGAATTGATACTTTCAGATTCTAATTTATATGGATTCTAAATAACATGGTGTTTATTAATTCATTATCCTACATTAACTTCACAATGCAGCCAGATTTTTGGTTCTTGGATCAACCACTTGCTGAAAGGAAACATGACCTGTCATGTTCAAGCTGACCCATTAAGTCCAATGCATATATAATTTTTTTTATACTCCCTTCAACAACATTATTGTTTGCAAATGATGCAACCAAACAATCATAATGTTGTCTTTGAAAACTGCAAGCACTGTATCTAGAAATGCAGTAGAGCACCGATCTCACTTCTTCACAACTGTTCAATTCAGCTGCACACTTCTCCAGGCCACTATGGAGCCTGCCTTCTAGCAGCACTTCAGTTGTTTCACATTAGCCCATTCATTTCCATAATGTTGTTAAGCATTCTGACTTTTTAGTTAACATTATCTACATTAAAATAATATATATCTATACTTTTTTAAAATTTGTGGCTTTTAAATGGCACTACTGGCTAGTTAACTGATTTTTGTCTCACCCAGTCTTGATATTTGGAAGTGCCCTGTGTCAACAGAAACTGCGTTGAGTACAAAATAATCCACCTAGGCTATTTTAACACTAATAGATTTAATCAATGGAATAATCAAGGTGTTTAAAAACCTACAAAACTAAATGTTTTTGACTTTGTCATCCTTGATTCCAACCCTTATGGGTTTCATTAAATTTGACCCTTATTCAGGTAGAGTTTCTGAATCTAGAGATTCTGTTTTATTTTAATTTTGGTGGGCTTGGTGACTAGAGATATTCTTAATGATACAATAATTTCTATCCATGCCAGGAATGCATTAAATAACTGTACAATTGCTATTAAAGGGAACCCTAGTTAATTCTGCTCTTCCTTCTCCCAGCATTTTGAGACATCCACTGAGAGTACCAACTAATGAATGGGGAAGCTCACCTAACCATTTGTTATCCTATCCTAACTAAGTAATGGGAAGTGTTAATCCTATTCTCCTTTACTGCACTGAATATCTGAGTTGTACCGCACAGAACCAGGCCCTTCTTCCCAACCTGTCCATGTCAACCAGTCCTGAACTAGTTTCTGCTGCTAACGTTTGGCTTATTTCCCCCTAAGCCTTTCCTATCTGTGAACCTGTCAATATCTCTTTAAAAATGTTGTAATTGTACTGGTCCTTTACCACTTCCCTGGCAGCTAATATCATATACGTACCACACTATGTGTGGAAAAACATGGCCCTCAGATTCCTATCAATTCTTCACACCTTAAACCTATGCCTTTGAGTTTTAAACTCCCCAACCTCTGTGACCATCCACCTTATCTGTGTTCCTCATGATTTTATAAACGTCTTTAAGATCAACCCTCAGCTTCCTTCATTTCAGGATAAGCAGTCCCAGTCTTGTCCTAGAAGCACAGGCCCTCCAGTACCAGCAGCATACTCATAAATCTTCTCCACACCCTCTCTAACTTGAACACATCTAATTTACAGTATGGGAGCAGAACTGCACATGATATTCCACATGTGGTCTCATAAAAACCCAGTACAGTTGCAACATGATATTTTAAATCTTGCACTCAATTCCCCATTTGTTGAAGCCATACACCTTCCTCACCACCTTGTTTACACTTGTCACTACTTTCAGAGAAATGTGTACTTATACCCCAAGGTCTCTTTGATCCATTACATACTCAAGGCCCTATCATCTACTGTCTAAACCCTGCCCTGATTTAACTTGCTAAAATGGATCACTTTGCACATTTCTGAGTCAATTTTCATTTTCATTCCTTTGGTCCTTTCCCAGTTAATCTAGAACTGGTTGTAACCTAAGTCAACCTTTTTCCAGTGTCCATCGCACTACTAATTATCAATCTTACTACTCATATATTTACCTATATTTTCATCAAAACTGTTATCTAGTACTGATACATGTGGAACACCTGCTCACAGGCCTCCAAACTGAAAAACAACACTCCCCTACCATCCTCTTGACTCCTATCACCAAGCCAATTTTGTATCCAATTAGCTAGCTCACTCTGGATCCACGTGGTCTCACCTTTCAGATCTGTTTACCATGTAGAATCGTGACAAAAAAAAAAATTCCTCAAAGTCCATGTAGACAACTTTTACTATTTTACCATATCAGTCCTTTTGGTCACCTTTGCAAAAAGCTCAATAACATCCAAGAGACATTATTTCCCCTTGTCCAAAGCTTTGCTATGTTTTTTTGCTTGGAACCCAAATCTTCATTCTTAACTACAATGCAGGTCTTTGTTTTGCCAAATTTTGAGATAAATAAGGTTGCTAACTAAACACAATTCCTAATTTTCAAGGAACAAATTTAAGCAAACTACCGCTAAGATAGTGAACCTAGCTACACTTGATATCAGAATTTCCAACTACTTAGCACATTAGAATGCAATAGAAACTGTTGATTATTAGCAAGCACTAGAAACAAAAATCAGACCATAAGCAAACTACTATGGAATAATTCAAAATACTTACATCTTCATTTGTTGTCTGATTTGAGCTGATCAGATAGGTATGAAATCCTGAAAGGCCAAGGATTGACCACACAGAGAAGAAGCAAACAACTGCCTCCAGTACAGTAATAATGGAATCAAGGATTAACATAGAATTAAGACTGATAAAAGAGTGAAAAACAAAGATGCACTTTCTACAATTTAAACCTATTTCTGTTGATTCTAAAAACCACTGGTAGAAAATACTGAACAGAAACTTTAAACATACATGTGCAAATATTTTATAAATATGCCATTAAAAGGTTTGAAATAAATGTTAAATTCTTGACAATGGTATTCAATGTCATATACAACGGTATTCAAATGTTACATACTTGACCACAATGTTATCTTGTGAATTGCAAATTATATTAGAATATCAGTCATTTTCCCCAAGAAGTCTGTTACATAAACATCAGTTTCAAAGTCAACTTCATGAAAAATTAGTCACTAAATCCCAGCTTTGCAACTCATAGTTACATTACCGAACATTCATTATCAATGCAATTGACGAGGGCAAAAGTCAATTGCTCCCATTTTGATTTAATTTCTGCAATTAAGTATTTTCCTTCCTATCCGGATACTCCGTTTGAAATCAGATATTCACCATAAAGAACCAAAACAATGAACAGGTGACAATATTAGTAGTGTGACGGATAGCAAGGAAGAGGCCTTCAAAGCCATCTGTCTAGATTTGAATATTTAAATTAGATTTAGATTAAGGGATTGGAGTGTTAGAAAGATCTAAGAAAGAGCTTTTTTTTACTCAGAATCTGAACTCTCTGCTTGAGAGGTGCTAGAGACCAGTACTCTCATGACATCTGTATTGCCATGACATAGATAGTTACAGATCAAGTGCTTGTACATGAAGTATGGATAGATATTTGATGGCTGGCATGGATTCAATGGGTTAAAGTGCACATTTTGTGCTGTATGACTATGATTATCAATAGACTGATCAGGTGGTAAATAGAGAGTAAATGTAATTCATTTTGGACAATATTAAGGTACCTTATTTCAGGAGAACAAACAAGGCATGAGGTAATGCATTAAAAAGCAGGATACAGAAGTGCATAAAGCATGTCACAGTATCCCTGACTTTGGCAGAACAACTGGTTGTTCTACATGAGAAACTGGATTAAAAGAAGGAAGGTCATGCTGGAACTGCATAAAAGGTTGAGTTAGTTCCAGTTAGTGCACAGTTTTCAATTATGGTCACTTTGATACAGGATATGATTGCACCACAGAGGATACAGAAGATATTTATATTACCAAGGCTAGAGAATTATCACCTGAGACTGGCAAGATTGTGATTGTTTTCTTTGGAATGAAGGAAATTGAGTGCTGCTTTAATAAAGATGCACTTTCTTCGTAACATTTTCTTCTGAATTACTGTTTTCCATTGCACTACCTCAAACGATCTGCATGGATGGCATGTAAAACAATTTTCTCATAGTACTTTGGTACATGTGACAATAATAAATCAATTCCACTTCAAATGATGAACTCCACCACGGACGGTCCCAAGCCTGGCTGCGAAAGGAGGGTTGAGCATGAAGCTAGCAACTCCGTCCTGTAAAAACCGAGTGTTACAGTAATGCCAACAGAACCTCCAACCACCTCATCTCTGGGAGAGGAAGGATTGTGCTAATGGGATTGATTTGCTAGGCAAGAAATTAAAGAAATGCATTTATGATTTATTTATTTACACTCAATTAATTAAAGAATACATTTTACCTAATATTTTGCTTCCTTATAATCTTCTTCTCCATTCAATGCTCTTAACTGCACAAGTACGGTGGTCAGATTTCCCAGTAGCTGCCATAAGTTTGCATTCTACTACTGGATTTTTTGCAGAGAACAACATTGCTGCACCTTTGAGAAATACCAGCAAGTTCAGGGCTTCGCAATCATGCAAGAAGAACATGAGTTCTTGCCTTCTTTAGCCACCTCTGCCATTTAATAAAATGATGGCTGGTCTTTTACTCTAGCATCACTTTCCTGTCCTATTGCCAAATTTTTTGTTACTTCATGTATTCAATATAATTTTTGAAAGCAGATCGATAACTAAGCCTCAGCAGTGGAAAAATTCAAACAGATAGCATCCTCTGTGAAGAAATCTCTCTTTGTTTCAATCCTAAATGGTTTGTCCTTCAATTTGAGACTGTGACCTTGAGCTCAAGAGCCCTCAGCCAGAGGAGACATCCTCCCTTTTCTACCTCATCTAGTTTGCCAAAAATTTTAAGTTTCAATTACATTATCTTTTATTCATCAAAATCGCTACAGAAAAGATTAGCCTCATTGAAGCAAGCCAAATGACAGGCTCACCTTCCCAAGTACCAACCTAGTCAATCTTTGCTGCATTTGCTCATTAACAAGTACATTCTTTTTTTTTAGCAGAGACCAAAATTACTTCTGAAGATACTAACATGGATGGAAGATCGGCTGACTGGTATGAGGCAAGGAGTTGGAATAAAGAAAGCCTTTTTTCTGGTTGCCAGCCAGCCATTTACTAGGGGTGTTCTGCAGAGGTTGGCTTTGGGACTATTTCTTTTCATGTTGTGTGTTCATAATTTAGATCAGGGGTCCCCAACCTTTTTTGCACTGCAGACCGGGGTGGGGGGGGGGGGGGGAAGGGACGGTTGCCAACGGACAAGAGTAGCAGCCAAACACGTTGCGTTTACCCTGAAAAGACTACAATGACCATGAAGCCTTGCGCGGGCACAAGTGCGCATGCGTGACTTGCACGTGCCAATTTTGTTTCACAAATCGTTTTTGGCGATTCTGTTCGCGCTGGGTGGGGTAGTTAATCACAACCGGAATATTGGTGATAAGTGGCTAATACACTCAATTTTGTTTCTAAAAGGGTTTATCTAACGAATTTAATATTAAACACACAGCGCATATTTTCCTCGCATGAATATAGTGATAAATCAGTTATCAGGGGAGGACTGGAGAGCTTGAAGTAAGTGTTGAACGAACTTCCAGTAGAAGTGGCAGAAGCAGGTTCGATATTATCATTTAAAGTTAAATTGGATAGCTATATGGACAGGAAAAGAATGGAGGGTTATGGGCTGAGTGCAGGTCGATGGGACGAGGTGAGAGTAGCATTCAGCACGGACTAGAAGGGCAGAGATCGCCTGTTTCTGTGCTGTAATTGTTATATGGTTATATAAGTAAGTCAACAGCATCATAACATTTTAAGTAACGTTTGGATATTAAACACACAGCACATATTTTCCCCGTATGAACATATAAAATCATTGCAACACACCAATATCGCTGAATCAGTGGGAGCCCTGGGCTTGTTTTCCTGCAACAAGACAGTGCCATCGAGGGGTGATGGGAGACAGCGATACTCGAAGGGGGTTCCTTATGTCCAGTCTATTCCGCAATTTAGATTTTGTTGCATTCATCGCAGAGATATGTTGGAAATGGAAGCAATGTTTTCAGTGCTTCTGTGGCTACCTCAGGATATTTAGCCTTGACTTTGTTCCAGAATGCCAGCAGAGATGTTATGTCAAACATACTTTTCAGCCCACCGTCATTTGCAAGCTTGAGGAGTTGATCTCCTTCCCGCGCTGACATGGATGACGCACGCGTAATGATCTTGCTTGCGTTCAAGCTCAGCAGTGGGCGTGACAGGGAATGAGGAAAGGTGCAGCTGACTCATATCGCCAAATCATATCATTTCCTCGCAGCCCGGTAGCGCTTGCCTTGCGACCCGGTACCAGTCCGCGGCCCAGTGGTTGGGGACCGCTGATTTAGATGATGAATTTTGTGGCCAAGTTAGCAGACAATACAAAGATAAGTGGAGGGGCCAGTAGTGTTGAGGAAACAGAGTCTGCAGGACTTACACAGATTGGGAAAATGGGCAAAGGTTAACTTACAGGTTGATGAGGTGGTAAGAAAGGCAAATGCAATGTTAGCATTCATTTCAAGAGGACTAGAATATAAAAGCAAAGGTGCAATGCTGAGGCTTTATAAGGAGTATTGTGAGCAGTTTTGGACCCCTTTATGAAGGAATTGGAGAGGGTCCAGAGGAGGTTCGAGAGAATGACTCCAGGAATGAAAAGGTTAATGTACAAGGAATGTTTGAAAGCTCTGGACCTATATTCACTGGGGTCTGGAAGAACGATGGGGGATCTTGTTGAAACATATCAAATATTGAAAGGCCTAGATGGGGGGGACGGGGGACCTGGAGAGGATGCTTCCAATAGTGGAGAAGTCTAGGACCAGAAGGTACAGCCTCAAAATACAGTAATGTCCCTTTAGAACAGAGATGAAGAGGAATTTCTTTAGCCAAAGGGTGGTGAATCTGTGGAATTCATTGCCATAGATGGCTGTGGAGACCAAATCATTGGGTATATTTAATGCACAGATTGATAGGTTCTTATTAGTAAGGCATCATCAATCACAGGCAGAAGACAGGAGAATGGAGTTACAAGGGATAATAAATCAGCATAATGAACTGCAGAGCAGACTCGATGGACTGAACAGCCTAATTCTGCTTCGTTATCTTATGATCTAAAATTACTCAAGGCATGGTCTACCAACTTATTGGAGTAATACACCTTCCCTGTTCTATTAAAATCGTCTTGCAATAAAAAAGAACAACATACTATTTGTAATTCTAATTATCCACCACACCTGCCTTTTATCTTTCACAACTTACATACAAGTCAATCACTGTTTTTAAAAACCCAACATTTCTGTTTTTGTGCTACAGTAGATAACGTCATATTTTCCACACTATACTCCATGTGCCATTTTGATGTCCATTCACTCAGTTTATCCAAATTTTCTTGAAGCTACTTTGCACTCTGATCACTGCTTGCATTGCTAGATAGTTCTGTGTCACCAGTATCTTGGATATGTCACATTTTCTGTTCTCATTGAGGACGAGAGCAGTAAGCAAACAAGTGTTCAGTGCCATCTGCCCGTGTTTGACCAGTCTCTTCTCACTGCTAGTGTTGGGCAAGAGGTACCGGAGTCTTAGGGCTCATGCTGCCGGGTTTTGGAGAAGTTATTGCCTGTACCCATTGGGTTTCACTTGCCTCTGGGGTGAATGGGCTTCACAGCTATGCTCACTTTTGGGGACCCTGGGGGTTATGTTCCATGACACAGAGTCATAGAAAGCTACAGCACCGATATAGGCCCTTTGACCAATCCAGTCCATTCCGTATCATTTAAACTGCCTAGTATCATCGAATTGCACCCGGATCATAGCTCTCCATGTACCTACCCAAGCTTCTCTTGAATATTGAAATTGAAATTGCATCCAGCACTTGCACTGACAGCTCATTCTACACTCTCACCACTCCAAATGAAATTTACCTTCATGTTCCCCTTACACATTTTACCCTTTGTCCTTAACCCATGACCTTTAGTCGTAGTCTCACCCAAACTCAGTAGAAAAAGCCTGCTTGCATTTACCCTATCTATACCACTCATAATTGTGTACTTCTGTAAAATCTCCCCTCAATCTTCTACATTCTAGGCAATAAAGTTCTAACCTATTCAATTTTCCCTGAAGCTCAGGTCTTCCAATCCCAGCAACATCCATGTAAATTTTCTCTGTACTTTTTCAATCTTACTTTTATCTTTCCTGTAGATAGGCGACCAAAACTGCACACAATACTCCAATTAAGGCCTCAGCAACATCTTGTACAACTTCAACCTAACATACCAACTGCTGCACTCAATACTTTGATCTACAAAAGGCAATGTGTTGGAGGTTTTCTTTACCACCCTATCTACCTATAACGACACTTTCAATGAATATGGACCTGTATTCCCAGATCCCTTTGTTCTACCACACTCCTCACTGCTCTACCACTCACTGTGTAACCCCTACCATGGTTGGTTCTCCCAAAATGCAAGGCTTCACATTTGTCTGCATTAAATTCTATCTGTCATTTTTCAGCCCATTTTCCCAACTAGTCCAGATCCTGCTGCAAGCTTTGATAAGTCTTCCTCACTGTCCACGACACACCCAATCTTGGTGTCATCCACAAATTTGCTGATCCAGATCATTGATATAGATGACAAACAACAACAGACCCAGCACCGATCCCTGTGGCACTCCACTAGTCACAGGTCTCAGTCAGAGGCAACCATCTACTACCAGTCTCTGGCTTCTCTCACAATGTCAATGTCTAATCCCATTTAATACCTCATCTTGAATGCTGAGCGACTGAACCTTCTTAACTGACCTCCTATGTGGGGCCTTGTCAAATGTCTGTGTAGACAACATCCACTGCTAGGAGATTTCCTCGAAAAACTCTAAGACTAGTTAGGTATGATCTACTATGCACAAAGCCATGTTGACTACCCTGAATCAGTCTATGTCTATCCGAATAATCATATAAGCAACATACACAAAATGAAGGAGAAATCCAGCAGACCAGGCAGCATCAATGGAAAAGAGTAGAGTCAGCATTTTGGGCCAAAACCCTTCATAGGACTGGAGGTAAAAAGAGATTATATATTCATATATTTGGTCTCTTAGAATATCTTACAATAACTTTCCTGGTTTATTCTTAGAGCTTTTCTTAAATAGCAGAACAACATTAGCTATCCTCCAGTTCTCCGGTACTTCACCTGTCACTAAGGATGATTTAAATATCTCTGCTAGGACCCCTGCAATTTCGTCACTTGCCTCCCACAGGATCAGAGGGAACACCTTGTCAGAACCTAGGGATTTGTCCACCCTGATTTGTCTCAAGACAGCAAACACCTCCTCCTCTTGTAATCTGTATAGTGTATACGACCTTGCTGCTGCTTTGCCTCACTTCTATAGATAGACTGCATCCATCTCCTGAGCAAAATATCCATTTAATATTTCTCCCATTTCATTTGGCTTCATGCATAGATTGCCATTCTGATCTTCCAAAGAACCAATTTCCTTCAACTTACCTGCTCAAGCAACCTCTTGCCTTCCTTCAGCCCCACAGATTTCTTTAAGTGCTCTCTTGCATTTCTTATACTTTTCCAGATCCTCATTTGTTCCCACCTGCCTATACTTGCTATGCACATTCTTTTTTTTTCTTAACCAGAGCCTCAATATCTCTCGAAAACCAAGGTTCCTTAAACCCATTATCCTTGCCTTTTATTCTGAGAGGCACATGCAAGCAATGTTTCTCAAAATTTCACTTTTGAAGACCTCCACTTATTGAGTACATTTTTGCCAGAAAACACTTGCTAGATCCTTTCTGATACCATCAAAATAGGCCTTTCTCCAGTTTCAAACCTCAACCCACAGACCAAGCCTATCGTTTTCCATAACTACTTTGAAACTAATGGCATCACGATCACTAGATGCAAAGTGTTCCCTACACAAACTTCTGTCACCGGCCCTGTCTCATTCCCTAATCGGAGATCAAGTATTGCACACTGTCTTGTTGGGACTTCTATGTACTGCTTAAGGCAATGTTCTTGAATATATTTGACAAACTCTATTCCATCTAATCCTTTTACAGTATGGGAGTCCCAGTCATTATGTGGAAAGTTAAAATCACCCATCACAACCTATACTTCTTGCAACAGTCTGTGATCTCTCTGCTAATTTGTCCCAGTAAATCATGCGGACTGTTGGGTGGTCTATAATGTAGCCCCATTAACATGGTAATACATTTCTTATTCCTCAGTTCCACCTAAAAAGCCTCACTAGATGAGTCCTCTAGTCTGTCCTGATTGAGCATTACCATAACATTTTCCCAGACTAGTAATGCCACCCCTGCCCCCTTTAATCCCTCCTGCTCTGTCACGTGTAAAACAATACTGAGCTGCCAATCCTGCCCCTCCTGCAACCAAATCTCATGAATGGCTACAAAATCATTAAATCATGTGTTGATCCATATCCTGAGGTCATATATCTTTACTATAATACTTCTTGCATTGAAATATATGCAGCTAAGAACATTAGTTGTACCATGCTCAACTGTTTGATTCCTGACTTTGTCTGACAGCTCAACATCTGTCTCCACAACCACTCTGTTCTAGAACTCTGGTTCCCATCCCCCTGCATGCCTAGTTTAACCCCATCCCTCCCTGTGCAGAACTAGCAAACCTTCCGGCTAGGATTTTAGCTTCCCTCCAATTTAGATGCAAACAATCTCTACTGTACAGGTCCCACATTCCCTAGAAAAGAGCCCAATGATCCAAAAATATGAAGCCTTCCCTCTACACCAAACCCTTAATAATGTGTTAAACTGTATGAATTTCCTATTTTTGGCCTCACTAGCATGTGGCACAGGTAGCAATCCTGCGATCATAACCCTGGAGGTACTGTCTTTCAACTCTCCGAACTCACTTTGCAGAACCTCATCCTTCTTCCTACCTACATCATTGGTACTGATGTTGGCCACGGCCTCTGGCTGCTCACCCTCCCATTTAAGAATGCTGAGGACTCGATCTGAGGATGTCCTGGACCCCCGGCACCCAGGAACAACATACCATCCAGGAATCTCATTCTTGTCCACATAACATCCTTTCTATTCCCCTAACTAAAGAAACCCCCATCACCACAGCTTATTTCTTCTCCCCGCTTCCCTTCAGAGCCATAGGAGTCATTCTCAGTGCCAGAGTCTTGACCACTGTTGCTTTCTTCTGGTAGGTCATCACAAACACTCCCCCCCCCCCCAACCCCAACAGTATCCAATCTGTTGCAGAGAGGGATAGACACAGGATAACTGACTTCCAGAGACTCTACGGTTAATGTTCTCTGTGTTATGTGTTTGCTTGCACAATTTGTTTCTTTTTTCACATATTAGGTGTTGGACTCTTTGTTGTGTGGGGATTTTTTTTTTAAATGGGTTCTATTGTGTTTCCATGTTTTGTTGCTGCCTACCAGAAGACGAAACTCTAAGTTGTATACAGTATACAAACCTTGATAATAAATGCACTTTGAACAAAACTAAAAGCTAATTCTAATGTGTTATGGGTATATTTACTCTAAATTAATTCTCAGGTTCTTATTACACCTTTTCCAAAAACTGGAAACTTATTAATTGTGCAACTTAATATGTTATCGTTATAAATAAAAAATGTTACATTATGAAATTATTCAAAAACCAAAAATACTAAAAAATCCATTGAAGAGTTGTGAAGTAGGTCACTACAAAAATGCAAACTGACACTAACCATAGTACACTCTCTGAAAGAGGAGTAAACATTCTGGATTTCCCACCGCGCCCCCCCCCCCCGACAAATGTAACAATAAAGGATATCTTGCAGGACTGTCTTTAAGCGCATTTAGAAATCCTGTCTTCTGCGATCCTATGTAAAATTGATCAAAAGTTAGGTTAAAAGAAAATTAATTCAAAAAATCAATCATGAGCAAGAGCTTATGGTTACTTTCTTAAAAGTACAATGATCATATTCAAATGTTATTAATCATGAAGCTTTAACATTGTATCCTATATTCGTCTATAAAATCGTTTCCTTTTGAACTACAACTATTGCAGAAACTTCCCACTTTTTTATCTGCATAAAAATGACATATAAACACAATGAAATGTTTAAATTTCAAATTTTACTTTGAACACCTCATTAATTTGCATGTATCTCAACGCACTAGTATGAATCCACCTAACTTTATGGCAAAGATTTATCCACCAAATAGGACAACTAAAAGATAAAAAAGGCAAGCACATGAACAAAATGCCTGAGCATCACACTGCCAGAGTTTGGAGTTCACGTCTAACTTTGAGGACTTCTTGGTCTCGGCATACTTAACAATAGAAAAATCTAAAATTTTTAATGATACAGAAATGAAACTTCTGGTACCAATAATTCAGGTAGCAATTAAATCAAATACTATTTATACATTTTATACTTAATTGATTAGTATGGTAAAAAAAAAAATCATTGGAATAGTTTTTGTGTTTGTTTTCAACCAGGTCTGAAACTCTTGATGCCAGAAATGAATTGTAAATATTATTACATTAAAAGAAAATAAATCAGCTTGTTATATTGAAGAAAACTATAGTTCACTTGGAGTACAATTAAAATATACTCTTTCAAAGATCTGAATTAAAACTCTGACTGCATTGAAGTCCAGCTATAACTGATGGACAAAAATCTCCTCTGTAAACTAGCTGGATCCTTTATAAATTGAAACTGTCTTAATCCAGTTTCTACAATGTCTACATGTTATACTTTGTGGGAATTAGCCCAGGTCACTCAAGAGGCCACAGGAGAGGGTGATATGGGAACTAAAATAAGACGATATAGGATTCTCTTTAACCTGACGAGTACAAGCACATAACAAACAAAATCCTTTAAAAGTCCAGTTTTTTCCATTTACAGTTCAAAGATTCTGTGTAAAAGAACTAAATGTATTTCTATTCAAATAAGAAATACACAACTTTCTTCACTAACATTAACTTTTATTGTTTTGCCATTAAACAAATATTAAATCCACATCTGCCCAATGTTTTTTTAGAATAAATATCTCAATGATCATGATTCAAAAGCATTCCATCAAAAATATGCTGGTGTCTACCAACTTGTGTTCCAACAAATACATTTTCATTTATGATGCAGTCATGCATGATTGACTGTCTTGTAATATAAAGTATTCTTAGAATGTGGGTTTTCAACTACTTCTACATTGAACCCAAATGCAGTCATATCCAAGGTGTTATCACTCAATCAGTAACTACCATTTGCTTCATATCAGAAGGTGGGAGGAGAGCTAGAAAAGCCACTCTACAAATAGTCCAAATGAATACAATACTTACGGAGAATGACATGAGTGATGACGAAGGCGAAGATGAATACTGTCAAAAATGACAGTGACAAAATAAACATGTAAAAAAATCTGTAGTTCCTTTTTCCCACGCAGTTGCCTACCCAGGGGCAATGGTGATCAAATCGTTCTAAAGGGGGAAGAGCAATATTGGAAAACAAATTATAGCATCAAGTTACAAAATGGAGTTTGCATGACTGGTTATTTTTAACCTAGATTGACTTCTAGCAATATCAGGAAAATATTTTGCATGCCACATCTGCTTTTCATCCAGATAAAATTTATTATATTCCAAATGGTGTTCCAACTATGGGAAGAAACATAATTGATCTGATAATATTTCATTTGCCCTCTTCATGCACTTAACATTAAAAAAGAATGAGGAAATTAAATGTGCACATATATTCTCAAATATTCTCCAATAAAACCACAAATATTCTCAAATAAAGTTGCTTTTAAACCAAAAATGTGCAATAAAAATGATGAAACCCACTAATTGTAAGACTGTTTCAACTACTCTATTCAAGCCAACAAGAAAGAATTTAATGATAAATTTAAAATTTATGAGACAAAGGAAGCTGCTCTACTTCCTCAAATGGAATACTGTACTTTAATTTTCTTCTCAATAATTAAAAATAGTTAATTTATTCCGAGATATAGAAATTCCTTCTTAATGATTAAAATATGATTCATATTCAATGGGAAAGGTTAGTACTTCAATTTTGGCAAAAAGAAATGCCAAATATTTCTGAATCATTGCTCACTTCAACAATAGAATTATGGTTCGGTACAATCCTTATGGATGGAAGCATCCACTTTCACTTCGTAAGCAGAATACAATTTAAAAAGGAATCCTGGCCATTTTCATGAACATTTTCGTGACAGCTGAGCTCACAGTCTCATGCAAAGTACAACATCCAGAAGATTACAGTTAAAAAACACCAATTATACTCCGAGTACAATGGAAAAGCTTTATTTGTTGTTTCAAAGTGTGGTATAATAGAATATCCTAAATTCACAAGCCTTTTACTCCAATTCAAAGATAGGTCAACAACTCTCTATTCTACAAGCAGAATCCTGCATAGGTGGGCAGGTTATCCTTCTTGTAGTGATATTAAACTTAGGCCCACTTGCCTTCTTTGATGGAAATAAAAAAGTTCATTCTTATAGTTTGAAGAAAGGAAAGGGGCTTCACCTTAATATTCTGGTCACTGTATATTTTTTATCCTACAAAATATTCCTCACTGTCAATCGTCTGGATATTACTGGATTCATGTTAGCAGACATTTACTCTACTTTCTACTTTAAAAAGCTGCTTTATAATATCTCAAGGCTGTAAAAAAAAAAGCCTTTTATAAATGTAGACTTGGTTATTTAACTATACATAACTGTTCGTATGTTACATTTTTCAACAAAGGATTGACATTACCATGCCGAAATCAGGCCATAAGTGAGGCAGGTTTGGCAACCAGCAAAACAAAATACATTAATATAAGCTTCCAATTGGGAATTATTCCCATTTTTGTTGCACTGTAATACACTAAAAACAAGGCTCTTGTAATTCTAGAGTGCAATGTGTACAGTTTGTGAGGGACACACATTAGAAGAGCACCAGTATGATAATGATCAAATGGAGGGAAATCCAAAGAACAGGTCTCAAAAAAGCCAAAAGCCAGAGACAATTCAAGTCATTATTTTGTATTCGCTTCTGCAGGATCTGTGTGGCGAGGCCTATGTGTGGGAGCCTGCAGAGTCTGACACAAGTGGAGTAGGTGGTGCTTGAAGAGATGCAAGGATGAGTAACTTATCAACTGAAGGATTCTTTCCTGACACAGGCTCCTGTGTGCTCTTGACAGCGTAACTCAAGGCTCTCAGTGCTGTCCTGACTGCCCCTTCCCCATTCTGAGCAGTAATGCACCTGGATTTCCACCAGTTGATGAGACTATGTTACACTTTTTCCAGGAAGCTTAGCAAACACCCTTTAATCATTCTCTACAGTCAAATAGTTATTTCTTGCCATAGCTGAACTTATTTTGCCAGTCAATTATTAGGTACAGGTGTCCCCTGCTCTTCAAACGTTCGCTTTACGAAACCTCACTGTTACGAAAGATCTACATTAGTACCCTGTTTTCGCTTTCAGAAGGTGTTTTCACTGTTACCAAAAAAAAGCAGCGCGCGGGGAAAATCAGCGTGTGAAAAAAGCAGCGTGCAATAAAAGGCAGCGCGCACCCCGAGCAGCCGCTCTCCCCCGGATTCGGAACGGCATAGCTTAAACACATGCCTGTGAGCAGCAGTTTGTAAGATGAGTTCTAAGGTATTGGAAAAGCCTAGAAGAGCTCGTAAGGGTGTTACACTTAGCATAACACTAGACATAATTAAGCGTTTCGATCGTAGTGAACGAAGTAAGGACTAAGTGAGTTTGGCTTGTGGAAGCTGACGAACATGATGTTGAAGAGGTTTTGGCATCTCATGACCAAGAACTGACAGATGAAGAGCTGATGCAATTAGAAGAGGAAAGGATAACAATCGAAACCGAATTTAGTAGCGAAATGAACGTGAAGCAACTGCGTGAGATTTTCGCTGCAATGATAAAGTACCACTTTAGTTTTGAAAGGGTACATAGCTTTAGGGCAAAGCAACACTCACAACACGCTGGAGGAACTCAGCAGGACAGGCAGCATCCGTGGAAATGTCGACTGATCGTTTCCACGGATGCTGCCCGACCTGCTGAGTTCCTCCAGCGTGTTGTGAGTGTAGCTTTGACCCCAGCATCTGCAGATTATTTTGTGTTTACGTAGCTTTAGGGCATATTTGCAAGATGGTTTGAGTCCTTACAAAGAACTGTGTGGTAGAAAAGTGCGCGAGGCTCAGCAGTCAAGCAAGCCTTCCGCATCAGCCACAGATGACAAACCTTGACCTTCAACATCGAGGCAGGCAGTCATAGGAGAAGATGAGCTGCCTGCTCTAATGGAAACAGATGACGAGATGACACCCCAGTGTCCCACCACCCCGTGATTCGCAGAGAATGCAGCGGTAGCCGGGAGGCACACAGCACATCTTTAAGAAAAAAGCCGAAATAAACATGCTAATTAATTAGGTGCCGCCCGACACGTAATTAATTAGCATGTTTATTTCGGCTTTTTTCTTAAAGATGTGCTGTGTACCTCCCGGCTACCGCTGGACCCCTGCATGCTTCGCGGTTTGGTATCGGTTGGCGGCCTGGAAGGCGGGGCCACTACACCACCCAACCTGCGACGACTCAGTCTAACACACCACCATCAGTGTGCTCGGCACTGAACCAATTCTGGTAAGTGATACTACACTGTACATACATTATTTCTACTTTATATAGGCTGTGTATTTTTACGTGTTATTTGGTATGATTTGGCAGCTTCATAGCTTAAAGGTTACTGGACAGCGCCTGTGCCGCGTTTTTGCCAACAGCGCTTGCGTGAGATTTTCTGCCGACGGCGCTTGGGTGAGATTTTTGCTACGGAGAACAGTGCAGTGATGATTGTGGAAAAGTATTTCTACTTTATATAGGCTGTGTATTTATCATATCATTCCTGCTTTTACTATATGTTACTGTTATTTTATGTTTTATGTGTTATTTGGCATGATTTGGTAGGTTATTTTTGGGTCTGCGAACGCTCACAAATTTTTCCCATATAAATAAATGGTAATTGCTTCTTCACTTTACGACATTTCCGCTTACGAACCTTTTCATAGGAAAGCTCTACCTTCGGATGGCAGGGGAAACCTGTATATGAAAAATGTGTCCTATCCATCTGAGCCAAATAGCTGGTTATTAGGACCTCACTGAGGATGCTGGCCTGGAAGATGAAACTCATGTTGGTCACTTATTGTGCCAGTGGAGACTGGAGGATTTTTGTCAGCATTGTTAGCATCTCTCCAGTGCCTTGAGATACTTCCTTTCTCTTTCAATCTTTTTTTATTGACTTAAAAGAATAAGGATAAATACAAACCAGAGGAGAGGTTATCTCAAATACATATTTCAATAATAGTACAAACAAGGAAGGAACATACACTGTCAAAATCATATATAGTATTAAACTAGTATAAAGAGAGAAAAGAACCACTTCTCCCTTTAACAGTTCATAGAAAAAAAAGACTCAAGATTTCCTGTTATTGAGGGAAAAAAACCCCACTGAACTAACCTAAAACAAAAAAAAAGGGGGGACTGGGCAGTCCACTTTGAGGATACAGTTAAAAAAAAGGGAAAATCCTTCTAGTCAAATCTAAAACTTTGCGGAGAAGAAGAAAAAAAAACTTGAAAAGTAAAAAGAATTAGATCAGATGAAAACATTGAATAAAAGGTTGCCAAGTTTGCTCAAATTTAAAAGATGTATCAAATGTCCGACTCCTTATTTTCTCCAAACTTAAACAAGACATAATGGAGAAGAGCCAAAAAAAATACAGTAGGTGGATTGGGATCCTTCCAGTACAATAGAATAGCTCTCCTAGCCAATAAAGTTGAGAAAGCTATTATGCGTTGAGCGGAAGCAGGAATGTTTCCTGCATCCTTTGGAATAATCCCAAAGATTGCCATAAGTGAATTAGGTTATAGGTCCAGACCTATGACTTTTGATAACGTTCTAAAAACATCTCTTCAAAAATTATTTAACTTTATGCAGGACCAAAACATATGAGTTACAGTGGCCACCTCAGTGTTGCATCTATATCACAGGTAGGATTTATATTAGAAAAAATATGCACTAGTTTATCTTTCGACATATGTGTCCTGTGCACTACCCTGAACTCAATCAAGGAGTGATGGGCACAGATAGATGAATTATTAAACTAAATGTCAAATTTTATTCCATTGATTATCTGAAAGTGACTCTTGAAATTCCAATTCCCAAGCACATTTAACCTTATTATTAGACATCATTCGTAAATTCAATAGCCGTTTATACATGATGGCTATCAATCCTTTTTGGAATGGTTTAAGCTGAAAGATAACAGCTATCATATTTGGTAAATGAACAAATGGGTAATTCAGTAACAAATCACGTAAAAAAAAAATTCCTAACTAGTAAATATCTAAAAAATTGTGCATTGGTTAAATCATATTTGTCCACTAGCTGCGAAAAAGACATTAAACAATCCTCTAAAAACAAATCTAGAAAAGTTTTTATTCCCTTAGTTTTCCATATTAAAAAGGCCTTATCTAAAATTGATGGTTTAAAAAAAGTTAAAATGGATGTTACTATCCATTTTAACTACTTTTTTTAAACCATCGATTTTAGATGAGGCCTTTTTAACATGAAACTAAGAGATACTTCCTTCAGGTAGTCCATTTCTTGGAAGCACGCAGGGATCAGGATTGCTGCAACTTGCTAAACTACAATCATTGGGTTGTGTTTGAGATCTTTTTCTCCAAATATTCTTTTACAAATGTTACACTTAAGGTTATAGTGGATTTCATCAGACTTGATCGCCCTTCCTGAGGGGTGGTTCCCAAGATATGAGAAAGACATATAATAAAAGAGTTCATGATAGAGTCAGGGTAAAGCAGTAATAAAGCATGGAATCAGGTCCTTTATCCCAACTGTTCCATCCCAACCTCCCTGCTCGCCCCAGTTGCCCACATTTGGTCCTTAACTCTAAAAATCAACTATTCTATACATCAAGATTTCACCACCACATACATCATCCCCTCCATTCCCTTCATGACTCCCTGGTCCGACCTTCCATCCCAACTCGCCTCTCCTCATCTTACAGTACACTTGTTCCATGCAACTGCAGGAGATGCATCATCTGTTCTTTCGCCTCTTTCTTTCCCACCACTCAGTTTATCTTTCCACATAAAGCATACTATGCTTGTTATTTTTCTAATTTACTGTCTTGCCCTTGGTGTACAGAATGTCAAAATAGGCTTTATGGAAAACCTGTGTTCAGTACTCAAGAGCAACACTGAGTTTAATGTTGCCTATCACTTAAATTATCCATACTACTCCCACTCTGACCTCTCTGTGATATCCTGAATTGTTACAAGGATGTCCAACTTAAGCTTGAGGAACATTACCTCACCTTCAGCTCAGCTCGCTACAGCTTTGCAAAACCAGTATCAAACTCATTTAACATAGCCCACTTGCGCTTTGCATCAGAAGTGGCTATTTCTGCTCCGAGTCATCCACTGGTGACATTGGCTCAGCTTTTCTGTCCATAGTTATAGCCTGGCGAGTTGGGCACGTCCAGCATCCCTACTATTAGCAACACATTGTTTCTTTCTGCTATCACTTCAATTTGCCTCCATTATTCTATTGATGGGCCGGCTGGTGGTGTAGTGGCATCAGCAGTGGACTTCAAGGCAGACGGTCCTGAGTTCAAACCCAGCCAGGTCCCAACCTAGGCAGCAGTATCTGCATGGAAGAAAGGCCTGGCAATCTACTTCTGTATCTTGCCACGCAAACCCTAAGGACCCTATCGTCCACGAGGTCATGAAGAGCCAGACTCGACTAAAATAAAACACGACATTCTATTGATAGGTCAATCCCTGCATCTTATCACCATGACAACTCAGACATCACCTTAATATAAAGATACCTTGCCTTTATTCTATCCACTACTTCTGCAATTTAAAACTCTCATTTATTCTCTCCTTCCCAGTTCCAAGAGTATTTTTTGATCTGAAGCTTCCCTTTCCACAGCTGCTGCCTGACTTACAAGTTCAAGTTCATTTTCATTCAACTGTACACGTTTACCATCAAACGAAACAACATTCCTCTAGACCAAAGTGCGCAACACAGTACATATAGCTCACATACATAACTGAGTATTATCACAAATAAATTAACAAATAATAAGGTGCATTAACAACACAAATGAAAAAGTAAAGAGTAAAACACATCTGGCATTTAATACATGGTGAGACCTGGCTGGTGGCAGGGAGTTCAGTCGTCTCATGGCTTGAGGGAAGAAGCTGTTTCCCATCCTAATAGTTCTTTTGACAAGGTCCCACACAGGAGATTAGTGTGCAAACTTAAAGCACACAGTATTGGGGGTATGGTATTGATGTGGATAGAGAATTGGTTGGCAGACAGGAAGCAAAGAGTGGGACTAAATGGGACCTTTTCAGAATGGCAGGCAGTGACCAGTGGGGTACCGCAAGGCTCAGTGCTGGGACCCCAGTTGTTTACAATATATATTAATGACTTAGATGAGGGAATTAAATGCAGCATCTCCAAGTTTGCGGATGACATGAAGCTGGGCGGCAGTGTTAGCTGTGAGGAGGATGCAGGGTGACTTGGATAGGTTAGGTGAGTGGGCAAGTTCATGGCAGATGCAACTTAATGTGGATAAATGTGAGGTTATCCACTTTGGTGGCAAGAACAGGAAAACAGATTATTATCTGAATGGTGGCCGATTAGGAAAAGGGGAGGTGCAACGAGACCTGGGTGTCATTGTACACCAGTCATTGAAAGTGGGCATGCAGGTACAGCAGGCGGTGAAAAAGGCAAATGGTATGCTGGCATTCATAGCAAGGGGATTCGAGTACAGGAGCAGGGAGGTACTACTGCAGTTGTACAAGGCCTTGGTGAGACCACACCTGGAGTATTGCGTGCAGTTTTGGTCCCCTAATCTGAGGAAAGACATTCTTGCCGTAGAGGGAGTACAAAGAAGGTTCACCAGATTGATTCCTGGAATGGCAGGACTTTCATATGATGAAAGACTGGATCGACTAGGCTTATATTGGCTGGAATTTAGAAGATTGAGGGGGGATCTTATTGAAACATATAAAATCCTAAAGGGATTGGACAGGCTAGATGCAGGAAGATTGTTCCCGATGTTGGGGAAGTCCAGAACGAGGGGTCACAGTTTAAGGATAAAGGAAGCCTTTTAGGACTGAGATGAGGAAAAACTTCTTCACCCAGAGAGTGGTGAATCTGTGGAATTCTCTGCCACAGGAAACAGTTGAAGCCAGTTCATTGGCTATAATTAAGAGGGAGTTAGATATGGCCCTTGTGGCTAAAGGGATCAGGGGGTATGGAGAGAAGGCAGGTACAGGGTTCTGAGTTGGATGATCAGCCATGATCACACTGAATGGCAGTGCATGCTCGAAGGGCCGAATGGCCTACTCCTGCACCTATTTTCTATGTTTCTATGTTTCTTGCCCTAATGCTGTGGTACCTCCTGCCTGATGGTAGGGGGTCAAAGCGATTGTTGGATGAATGGGAGGGATCATTGACAATGTTAAGGGCCTTTGTATGCAGCACTCCTGATAATTATCTCTGATGAGTGGAAGAGAGACTCCTCTCTTTGTAGGGCTTTGAGGTCAGATACCTTGCAATTCCTGTACCACGGTGATGCAGCTGGTCAGTACATGTGCAACAGTGCTCCTGTAAAAGTTGGTTAAAATGAGGGTGGGGGGGGAAGCATCACTCATCTCAATCAGGAAGTGGAGATACTGCTGTGCTTTCTTGAACAAAGAGGTGTTGTTGAGGGACCAGTTGAGATCATCCATTATGTGCACTCCCAGAAATTTGTGCTCCTAATTCTCTCCATGGAGGAGCCATGTATGTGCAGAGAGGAGAGGTTGGCCTGCACCTCCCTAAAGTCCACAATTATCTTTTGATTTTGTCCACGTTGAGACTCAAGTTGTTGCGCTTGCACCATTCTACCAGTGGCTCTACCTCTTCTTCGCACACCGTCTGACATTATTGCTGATGAGCCAACTACTTTTATATCCTCAGCAGACTTGACTTGGTATGATCTGGATCTAGCAATGCAGTCATACATCAGCAGCGGGCTGAGCACAACAGCACTAGGGAACGTCAGTGCTCAGTGTGATAGAGCTAGAGATGAATCTGCCAACATGGACTGATTGCGGACTTTCTGTCAAGAAGTTCAGGAACCAGTTACAGAAGAGGTGTTGAGGCCCAACGAGAGCACTTTACCCGCCAGTTTCTGAGGGACCGTACTGAACACTGAGCCAAAGTCAATAGACAACATCCTGGCATACAAGGCACCACTTTCCAGGTAGGTTAGATCGGAGTGGAGTACAGAGGTGATGGCATCATCAGTGGACTGACATGAGTGATAAGTGAACTGGAAAGGGTCCAATACAGTGGTGAGAAGAAATTTAATGTAATCCATAACCAACTATTCAAAGCACTTCATTATTGTTTGTGTCAGTGCCACTATCGTTCAGGCTGGATACTGTCGCCCTCTTGGGCAATGGGATGATGGTGGCTGCCTTGAAACCTGACAGGACAGAGGACTGTTCTAGAGAGATATTGAAGATGTATTTTTGAACCTTAGTTAATGGGGCTACACAGTCCCTCAGCGCTTGACCAGGTATGTTTATCAGGCCCCACAGCTTTGCGTGGGTTGACCCTAGCGACAGTCTTCCTCACATCAGCTGCGACCAGAGTGCCTCAGGGGAAGGGGACCTTCCTCACCAGTGCACGGCTTTGTGCATCAAACCAAGCATAAAAGATATTGGGGAAGAGAAGCATCACTGTCGTTGATGTGCAGGGTGAACTTGTAATCTGTTACTATCTGAATGCCCTGCCACATGTGCCTCGTGTCACAGAAATGGCTGTATACAGTATTCCCTGTGAATAATCCCTTTTTGTGCTCCTGATGGTGTGGGAAAGCACAGCTCTTGCTGACCTGAGAGCTGTCTTATCCCCCAATCTGAAGGCAGCATCCCAATCGCTCAGCTGCGCTCGGACCTCTGCCAGTAACCATGACTTCTGATTTTCCCTCACACAGTTGAGTTTATAACGGTGATGTCCTCAGTGCACTTCACTATGCAGCCAGTCACAGCCGTACTGCGTGTAGCAGCATTTCCTGCCTTTATTCCATGAAGTTGGCAGATTTTTTTTTCTTTAAATTTTAAAGGTTAGCTCAAAAATTGAATATTGACAAGAATAAGGCTTAAAGCTTTTTTTTAAGTCATTCATATCATTCATATTAAAAATAGTTTGAAAATCCACATGCAAAATCATGAGATCTTTGTAACTTCATTTGTCCATGCTTGAGCAGTTTCAGTCAAGAATAATATGATCGATTTAGTCTTAAAAACATGGTATATGCATGATTTATTTAAGGTACAATTAGTCAAGTGATGACTGATTAGGTCATATACTGTATCTTGAAAAGCTGGGATAAGCCAATATTTGGCAGCCTTAATTTCAGGCTTCAAAAAAAAAGTGTATTTGTGTAAATATGTATTTGAAATTGCATCCTTATTAAAGAATTAAATAGATTTAAAACGGTTTGAATTTTGCTTCATTAAAGAGTAAAAATATGTGCACAAGATAGTAATTATAAATAATGTTTTTCACTAATTTCAAAACTCTGGAATAAATGGCTTCTCCTTTAAAGGCAGCATTTCAATATCATATGGGCAGAAATAAGTTCTTGAAAAATTACTTTCTTTGCTTTGCAAAGTTTTGAAACGCTTTTCTAAGTTACCTACTTACATACTATAATTGCCACAAAGGCCGCAACGTTGTATCATTTTTAATGCATGCATTTCTAAATGACAATAAATGAGGACTGAGTGTCCTCATAATCTAAAAAAAATCCCAATTACTGGAAGATTTCACAGTTACCAAGTTTTATTTTAACTTCTGTCCATTAATTATCAGCTACTTTTGTTCTGGGGAATAGGTCTACTCAGTAGATATGTTCTCACAGGTCATATACCATGCAGTTATACCCCTTGGGGCTCTTCCTCACAACCTTTCATCAATGCCCCAAGGCTTCAGATTGTTTCTTTGTACCTCTTTCAGATATCCCTTGGTGAACCACCCTTGCTGCAGCTGCCATTGTAGAAACACTGGAATATATAACTTTAACATTCAGTCTGGCTATCCCAGCAGAACTCTGCTAAAGTATCAGATATCACTATCTGTGATATTGCACACAAAAAGAGCAGAGTTTGTAATCCAATCCTGCCAAAATTATGTGCTATTTTTAACAGGAGCAGAGATTTCTAATAAGGCAACAAACAATTACCCAAGTCTCATAGCCTTGAAATAGCATATTCAATCATCTAAGTTCTACAACTTTGAAATTTTGCAATCAATCATACTCCTTTTAATTGCAACTTCACAGTTCAATTAAACATCTATTAGTTATGAAAAATCTTGAACAGCTTTCCAAGTAAATTCCTTACCTACACAGTTATCACAAAGGCTACAGTGAGAGGCACGTGGTGGACGGAAGATCTTACAGGTGAAGCAGTATTTTAACTTGACTGTCTGCCCATTAATTATCACCTCTTTTGTTCTGGGGGGAGGACGATACCCACCTCCTGAACTTGAACCATTGGCAATATCTGCAAGGGAAAAGGAAAACAAAGTTTTAAAATGCACAACTGCAGGATTATTTTATTTGATATGCTTCTTTTAAAATACCATATAATACATTCATTTGAAGGCAATTAGTTACTGATGAACTATGGTTAACAAATAGCAAGTTGGTTCAGCCTTATTTTGTTTTAAGCAAAAAGAACAGAATGCTGACTACTTTCAATCAAAAACAGCATGAGAAATGCTGTATCAGGTTGGTACCTTGGCATAAAGTTAATACCTTTCATGAGTTTTGCATGTGGCAGTGACTTTCCATAATACAAAGAAGTTAATGGAATTGCTATTGTTACGTACCCCGTAACTGGGTTGCCAAACCAGCAGAAATGGATCACTCAGTTGGAGTCTGGATTACTGGAACTAAGAAAGTTTTATTAAAGAAATAAACAACACAGTACTCTAATCAAAAGGATATAAATGCAACAGGTTAGCAATGAATAAACACACATGTACACAGAACTAGGATAATAGGATCAATCAAGCTCTATCGTTGTCTAGGGGGAAATGGCAAGTTTCAAAGTGACACAAAGTTCAGGTCACAGTAATCACTGCCGTGGCGGTGGACAGGGGGAGGGGGAGGAAAGGAGAGAGAGAGCAAAAGCAAATGCATATTCAAACGGCTTCCACACAGACCTTTGATATTCTTCACAGTCAGCTTTCGGGCGAGCCCTTTGTAATGTCTTCTGAGGTCACCGACTGTGACCCCTCCATTTCAGATACGATCGTTCCTCTGCAGTGAACCTGGCACCCAGGCAAGGGCGGACACACACCAGGTTCCCACCGATCGTACCTTTCCACCCTGTGCGTCTATGGCTTGGTCCCGCGATCAGCCCTCCAAAACTCACACCGACTTGTGGGAGACGCACCGCTTCCAGGGTCTCGTTACCTCGTGGTGTCGTGTGTGTCCTGCCTTAGCGAACCTGTCCCTTTTTATCCCCCTGCTGGGGTATCGCCTGTCCATCACACTTCAAACAGTTCAGGGTTCAAAAAGGAGCCGATCTTGACAGCTCTCAGACCGTATCTCCTTCCGTTAAACTCTCCCGTCTCTTCATTAACATTTCCAAATGCTGCTCCATTGTCTTCCTTATCTCTCTTTCTCCTGAAGACAGGTGGCAGATCAACTGTTGATCCCACTGGTGCTAGCACAGGACAGTTAACATCTTAATCTATGTGTACTTTTTGTAACCCTCTTTCGTCACACTATCGATTAATGTGCTATACGAGTTTCCAGCTATTTCAATGGATATGATACAGGGCCCAAAACTGCTCACATTACTACAAATGTGGTCTGACCAACGCCTCAGGAGGTTTGGAAGAATTTGGCAAAACCTAACTGAGGTCCATTTGATTTGCCTATTTGAAGGGAAAGGAATGAAGAACAAGCGGGAGGCTTTAAGGAGTATGACATCAGGAATCCAGGAGCAGATGTCTCCAAATGGATGAAGAAATTTACGGAAACTTGACTGATGAGGGGTATTGAGGTTCTAGTCACACTTGGAGTACTGCAACAGTTCCGGTCACCCTTTTGTTGGGCAGACATGCTTAGATGAGAAAGAATGCAGAAATTATTGATGAGGATGTTGCGAGGACTAGAGGGCCTCAGTTATAGGGAGAGATTGGCCACGCTAGGTCTTTATTCTTTATAACATAGGAGAATGATGGCCAACCTTACAGACATGCTATGAAAGGCATATATAAATTTTTCCAGTAAGATGGCGGCGTGCACAGATGTAGCAGCCACTCCGGGTCCAAAGGCGTATTTGTTCATCTTGTATGCTTTTAAGATACCAAGAACATCATGCACTGCAGGACTATCCCATCAGTGAGTTGCTCGTTAGCGATGGAGCTAGACTTATTGTGTACCGTTTTCATGTTGTTGCCTAGATTTGTCGTGTGTCGATGGATGGTGTGTAAATGATTGTTTTGGACATTTTTACTATGACCTAAAGACCCTGTTGGATATTGGTAATGTAGAATCCTGCAAGTCCAGTTCACTGGTTCATTGATGAGATAGATGGTGGGGGAGCTGCATGGCCTCGGGTATGCTGAGGAATAGCTCGAGGCCGCGGGGATGCCTGTGGCAACAGGTCAGGTGAGGAGACAGTGTGGGAGAGCCCCTGTGAGGCACACTGGAATCTGTACTTGGCCCCTTCCATCAGTGCTGTTGTCCCATGTTCGTTCAGTAAAAGAACAAGCTGGACCAGGACAACGTACTATCAGTTCTACAGTCATGCCACGTAGGAATTAGGGTTATATTTTTTTCCTTTGAGACTTTTTTTCTGAAATCGTAACAATATGTATGATTTGTGCTGTGTACTATTTTGCACTTCGGTCCTGGAGGAACGCTGCTTTGTTCGACTATATTCATGGATGGCTGAATGATAATTAAACTTGAAGGTAGATGGCAACTGATTTCCCCCCCCAGGGTAAGGAACATAGATTTAGGATGAGAGGATAAAAATGTTAAAGACTTGAGGAGAAACTTTTTCCACATGTGGGGGAGGGGGGTGCATAAATAGATATAGTGATTGAGGGAACTCTAATAATATAATTTAAGAAGCATTTGAATATGTATATAGTATGCCAAGGCTTAGAGGGATGTAGGCTGAACTCAGCAAATTGGGACGAGCTAGGTTGGACCTGTACCTATATTGTATTGTTCTATGACTACACAATAATCTGTCACTATGACCAAAACCCATGAAATATAAAGAACAATCGAAGTAGAGATAGAAAATCAACTAAAAGACAGGAAGCTGTCATGGATTTTCCAGACAGGATATATGTTAAAATTAGTTGCCCACTGGTCAGTATTTGAGCTACTGCATTTCCTAATAAAGTGGATTCCAGTTAATTGGGACACATTGGGACCAGTACATTTTTGCCCAATTAAGCAGCTACCCCAATTAGCCAAAGTTAGTTTAAAGGTATAAAAAAGACACTACTGTTTAACTGAGTAACAATTTATGTACTTAAATGAAATACAGAACAAATTAGAATGCTACCAATACCCCCACGGTAGTATAAAACCATTTGATACTAATAGTTGTTGACAGAGGAATTCATCTGCCATGTTCTTTTGATTGACTGTAAATGAACAAAATCAACACAGACACAGTGCAGATGAAGGACTCCCTTCATACAATGCTTTAACCCATTGCATCCTCCAAATCTTCCTTTTCATTGTAACATTCAAGATGATTGTCGGTACTGTACCTTCAAATTCTTCATAGGTCCTAATTTGTTGAAGTAGCAAAATCATTTCACTTTCATTCCCAACAACTTATGGCATCTCTGAGCCTGAATCCTTGACACCGTGGTGAGCAAAACAGTTCCTAATTGTCTTACCATTTATTTCTCACCAACTACCAGTGACAAAAATTTATTGCTTTTTGAAAACACACACAACTGACACTACTTTAAAAATGATCGTTCTAAGCATGTACTGTATAACAGCCACACAAGTGATGAAGAAACTGTTCAGCAACAGTCTCCTGCCCCAATCAAATGGCATATTATCCCAAAGAAGTGAAGGGAATCAAGCTATTTTTTCATTTTGTTCTTTAAAAGTCATCCCAAATAAACAGCTGCTCTGATTTATCGATGGCCAAATTAACCAGAATCCACTGTATATAAATAACTTGGACTTGAGTGTGCAGCATAGCTTTCACTTTTGATGAGCTGGTGTTCAGAACTGGAGTGAATTAAGAGATTCATAAAGGTCTTCATGAGGATATAGACAAGCAATGGAACTGACAGACATGTACCAAGCAAAAACTGGAAGAAAAATGTTAACAGTTCTGTTAGAAGAACAAAGAGAAATAATATTATATATAAGATGGAATTACTTACTGGAAATACTCAATGAATTTTTATAACAACCTTTTCTAGGTACTCACTATACTCTGGATAAAGGTGTTACTTTCCAGGACTCCTTTAAAATTTCTCCCTGTTATCTTTTATCTGTGCTCTCTAGCTTTGGACTCCCTAGCCCTGGGAAAAGATCATTACTGTCCTCCACCTTTATCCATACCCGTTCTGATTTTATACACTTTTATGAGGTCACCATTATTCTCCTGCACTCCAAGAAATAAAGATCCAGTGTGGCTAACCTCTCCCTACAAAAATGCTGCAAAAAGTAGTGGATACAACCCTGTCCATCACAGATACAGCCCTCCACACCACTGAGCACATCCACACAAAACATTGTCACAGGAAAGCACTGCCCACCCACCACCCAGGACATGCTCTCTTCTTGCGACTGCCATTGGGAAGAAGGTACTGGAGCTTCAGGACTTGCACTACAAGACTCGGAAACAGTTATTACATCTCAACCATCAGGCTTTTGAACCAAAGGTGATAACTTCACATGCCCCATCATTGAAAGTTCCCACAAATAATGGACTCACTTTCAAGGACTCTTCATCTCATGTTCTCGATATCTATTGTTTATTTATTATTATTATTTTCTTCTTTTTGTACTTCCACAGTTTGTTGTCTTTCATACATTGGTAGAATGCCCATGTTGGTGTGGTCTTTCAATTATTCTGTTATGGTTATTATCCTCTGGATTTATTGAGTACACCCGCAAGAAAATGAATCTCAAGGTTTACACGGTGACATATGTTTTTATTAATAAATTTATTTTGAACTCTGAACTCAGGCCCTCTAGTCTAGGTGACACTCTCACAAATCTGTTCTGCACCCTCACTAGCGTGACAAAGTCCTTCCTATAACCAAACTATACGCAATACTCCAAGTGCAGTCTCACCAACGGCTTACATAACTGCAAAATAAAGTCCCTAATCCAAAACTCTATGCCCTCATTGTTGATGGCCAGCATGCTACATGTGTTTTTTCACCACCTTGTCTACGTGTGAGATCACTTTCAGCAAACTGTGCATTTGTGGTTCCACTCTCCGTTCCACAACTCTTGTCAGTGCCCTGCCATTCACTGTATGCTGTATCCTGGTTTGACTGTCCAAAATGCATCACCTCACACTTATCTAAATTCAAATCCATTTGGCTCAGCCCATCTCTGATTATTGATCAAGATCTCTTTGTAATTCATTGTAACCTGCTTCACTATCAATAAGATCCCTTAACTTAGTCACATCAGCAAACTGTTGACCATGACATGTACATTCATATATAAATAACTTACATAAATAATGAGTAAAGATCTTGTCCTTTGGATATTTCCCTACAACTGAAGTCAGGCTAAAGTGTCCCCTGGACTGCTATCTTTCTTGAACAAAGGAAAAACATTATACAGCATTCTGGAACTTCACCAGGGACAATGACATAGCAAATGTCTCTCCACGACCTTTGTGATTTTTTTTTTCTCTAGCCTCCCATAAAGTCTAGGGGCTGCGGGACAGGGTGAACTTGGCCAGGCCCAGGGAACTTGCCCATCTTGATGCACTTTAAGGCTGCAAATACCCCTTCATTACTTATGGCCCTCATTTCTTTGGCACCCATGTTAATTTCCTTCGTAAACACTGAGAGAGATAATAAGAATCTCAGCCACAAAAACATCCTCTTAAAAACCACATGGTCTTACAGAGGACCTCGATTTTCTCTAGTTATCTTTTCGTGTGTGTGAAGATGTTGATATAACTGAAGTACCTTTTGGGAATACCTTTAACCATGCCTGTCAAAACCAACTCATACCTTTTTTGCCCTCTTGATTTCCCTCTTAAAAGGTCTTAAACTTGATTATATTCATTCAGGATACTTTGCACTCAGCTGTCTCAAGACAATATATGCTTAGTTCTTTTTCCTTACCAGAGCCTGAATACTTCTCCTTAGGCAGGGTTCCCTGAATTTGTTATCTCTACCCTTCACCCTAAAAGAATGTGCTGTCCTTGAACTCTTGATATGACCCTTTTAAAAGCCTCCTACTTTAAACAGTCAACACCACTTAGATCCTGCCTAATGCCCTCAAAGTTGGCCCTGCTCCAGCCAGGGACCTGTTCTGATTTTCTGCCCACAACTATTTTAAAGCTATGGGTCAGTAGACCCAAATGCTACTTCAGACTTGGTCCACCTTGTTCCCCAAGAGGAGGTCGCCTCTGCCCCAGAAGAAATCCCAATAGTGTAATCCAAGAACCTAAATCCCTGTCCCCGTCATAAGCCCATCAGTCACACATTCATCTGGCCTATCTTTCTACTACAGGACTCAATGAAATGTTGCACAGGGAATCCAGACATTTAAGGTCCTCCATTTTAATTTCTTACCTCACTTCTAGAAATTTGAAAGGAAAGAAATCTGTGGGGTACAAGGAGAAAGCAGAGAATTATGCCTGGCTGCATTGGCTTGATGAAGTCAGCTTCACCTTGAACATACTAGGTGTCTTCCATGCTCTATCCAACAATTATGAATAATATCTCCAGTGCCTATTCAAGGCAAGTCACTGCAAGTGTTTAATTACCATTTCTTATGCATCCTTGCAGATGAAACCAATGTCAGTAGACATTTAGTGATTTTACGTACTGAGGGATCAAGGTATATCAAATTTGTTCACAAAAAATACCAAGTAGTTTGTACGTCAGTAACATAGGATGGCGTAGGTTTAACAATCCAGAAACAGGTAATTTGTTCTCAAGGATCTACATTGGTGGTTGATACCACTCCTTTGCCTCTTTCCACCTTCATTCATCTCAAACATTATTATATCCTTCTATTTGCTTCCTTCACACACTCATTCAGCTTGCTCTGAAATGTGTCTTGGGTCTTCAACTCAACTATTCTTTATGCAAATATTTTTATACTAAGTTTGTCAGTGACAACCTTATATATTTGTACATAGGATTGATATTTAAGATGTGATTCTGTCTGGAACTCATGAAATTATTTCAATTCCTATGTCTAAAAACAGGTCAGAAGCTCTTGTCCTGTGACATGCATCTCACTCCAATGAAACCCCTAAGTCTCCATCCTTGCCTCATTCCCTCCTATCCAGAAAACATATCAGAACAGAAAGCGATACTCCCCACTTGCACAAATGAGTGCAACTCCAAAGCTACCCAAGAATTTTTGATTCCCCCCAATTAAAAGTCTACTTGACGCCAGATTTATCCCCTTTATACATTCATTCTCTTTGCTGTCAGAGCTCCTAAGATGAGCCATCTCCAAAATGCACCGTAGCTGCTCACCACGTAATGTTGACAGAACAATCCAAACCTATCGTCTCTACCAAGAAAGTCAATGCAGGTACTCTTCCAAGATACACACTATCTTGATCTTCCCTACCAGACAACACAATGGGAATACATTCATGGTTGTCAAGGTCAGCATATGATGAGGGGGAGGGGGGCGTCACGTGATGACGTGGGATTGAGACGTGTAAATCCAGCTCTCCCATAAAAAAATCAGCAAAGTACCGTTTAAACAAAGTAAAGTTAATGAATACTTTCCGAAAACTACTTATAAACTTTGTAAGACTACTCTACGATATGCCTCGTAAACCGCAACAGAAGAAGTCTGTTGTTGTGAAGTCGCCGCGAGATGGGGAAAAAAAGAGCCTACTGCAGCCATGGAGCCTCGGATTCAGGTTGGATCTCCTTCGGAGGAGACGTATTTTATCTCTGGCGTAAAATAACAGGGAGCAATGGCGGCAGTAGCGGTCTCTCGGAAGAAGATGCCGGAATTGCGCATGCGCAAAGAAGTACGCATGCGCAAATCGACACAATTTAAACTACAAGAACCGACGGCCTCTGCAACTGAAAGCAACTCAGAGTTAGAATTGGATACCGCAGACAATACAGATGAAGAGGAGGAGGAAGAACTGGAAGAGACTGAAAGTAAAGGAGACAACGGAGACATAAGAGAGGCTTTATTGCAATTAACGGCTGAACTATGAAAATTAAGAACAGAGCTTAGAGACGTGAAGATGTGCTATGATAAAGCTACGAAAAGACAGGATAAAATGGTTAAGAAACTTCAGAAGATGGAAAGAACAATGGAGCATATTAATGATAGAATGGAAAAAACAGAAAATGATGTGTTTATCTGGAACACGGAAAGAAATCGACTCTTGGAGAAAGTGGACATGTTGGAAAATTTTAGTAGATGTAATAATATTAAAATTGTTGGTCTTAAAGAAGGTATAGAAGGAGATAATCCAATAGAATTTTTTCAAAGATGGATCCCGAAAACCTTGCAAATGAAAGAGGAAGACCGATCAATTGAAATTGAGCGGGTACATAGAGCTCTAAGACCAAAACCACAAGATGACCAATATCCATGATCAATTTTAATAAAATTCTTAAGATTTCAAGACAAAGAAAGGATTCTACAGGCGGCTGCCCAAGCTGCCAAGAAGAGAAAAGGGCCACTGATGATAGAAGGGAAGAAAATTTTTTTTACCCTGACATAAGTTATGAACTTTTGAAGAGAAGGAAGAAACTTAATCCAGTGAAAAAAGCCCTATGGGATCACGGTTATCAATTTATATTGCGTTATCCTGCAACCCTGAAGATTTTTTTTGCCTGATGGAGAAAAAAGATTTTTTGATGATTACCGGAAAGCGGAGGAGTTTGTGCGAGATTCTTTGAATATTCACCAGATACAAGAACAAACCCAGGGGACCGAGATGGATTGAAGATGAAGACAGGATCAAGGATTAGGCCTGTTGGTTTATTAGGTGGATGAATATATAAATATATTATTAATTATATGAGGGAAAGGAAGAAAGGTTAAAATTTGAGGAATATTAGCTGGGAATAATGACATTAATTTTTTTTATATATATATATAAAACACACACAATTTTTAGTTTCGGGGAGCTGGAAGAAACATTGACCAATCGCTACGTTATTCATGTGTGCAAGCGTGGCACTAGCTGCGACCCGCACAATGAAGGGGGGTAGTGTTGTGTATCTCTTCATTCACAACATTAGTGGGGGGGTATTTTGTTTTTTCTTTTTTTGTATTTTATCTATCTTTTTTTTCTTTTTGCCTGGATGATTGGGAGGGAAACACATAGCAACATGGTGAAGTTTAAAGAGATTCCCCAGGGAACCATGAAAGTTGAGAAGCTAAGTAATGTTTTAGATTTTAAGAGATAAATATGAAACATTTTTGAATATTTGGAGCCCTTATTTACAGCTCCGATGATAAAGATCTTGGTTCCTTGGGGAAAGTAACAAATATATATAAAATTTATTTTTAATCCCATGGAGCATGTGCAAATCTTCCAATACTCAGGCGGTTCTTTTTTTTCTTCTTTTTTTCTTTTCTCTTTAGGTAGGAGTATATATTGGGGGGGGGAGGGTTAAGGGGTGAGGGAGGGTAAATATTATTTTCTCGTATTCACTTTGAAAACACAATAAAAATTATATTTAAAAAAAGTCAGCATATGATGCCAATTCTAATTGTACCTGAGGACATAAGTAAGCTGTTCTCAAGTTCTCAGTGGTGATTTTGAATTGAAAAAAGCTGACTTTGTCAACCTTATCCAATCTGTAAATGAACAATATGCAAATAAAGTCAGAACTGAATATTGTACTCTGATTAAAACCTCCTCAAAAATATTAAAATCATTTTGTGGTGCCTTGGCATTTTCTGCAGTTTCCTTTTGTACGTTTTAATTCACTGATTTCATCTTTTTTCCAGAGAGCAGAGTCTAAGGAAAATGGATAATTTAAAACTGAAAACTGAAAATGTTGTACATTCGAAACACTCAGCAAGTAAAGCAGAATTAATAAATATCTGGAAGGATAAAGACCAACTGGATATCTCAAACTTGCCTCAAAAGCAAGGCAGAAATTCACCTAACAGCATCATCAACTTTGGAGTTGCACTCATTTGTGTAACTGGAGAGATTCCTTTCTGTTCAGATGTTTTCTGGAGAAGAGGGAATGAGGCAAGGACAGAGGCTTCAGGGTTTCACTGAAGTTCACCAAGAGCTGCAATACACCAGAATTATTGTATTGTAATGCACCTCTTAAATGCAAGGCAATGGGTGAGTAAATAACACAATGCAAAAAAAAACTCCGAACTACACTGTATTAATTTTCTTTCACACCAGTCTTCTCCTGCATTACTAATAGAGACTAACATAGCTTTACAACATTGAGGATCTATCACAACAAAGCATATTTGCGTGTGTGTTATAAAGCATATTACATGAGCTCTTTCTCATTCTGAATGAAACAAGGATTCAGTGGTATTGTGATACATATTATAGTATCAAAATAGCATGCAACAGTAGAAACGTCTGGGAAAGCTTGCTTTCACCCAATCCAGTATTCCCTTTGTCCTGTCCATCCTCTCCACCCTCAATGCAATTTAAAACAAACTTGCTTTCTCAGTTTTGGTGAAGGGTCTATGGTCCAAAACATTAACACTGTTTCTCTTTCAACATGTTGCCTGAACTGCTGAATGTTTTCAGCAAGTTTTGTCATTACTTCAGATTTCTAGAATCTGCAGTTGTGCTTTATTTTGATTTTCATCAAATCACATCCAGAGTTGGTTTGTTGGAAAAATCAAAAGTATTACAGAGTCCTGAAGCACAGGAGGAAGCCATTCAACCTGTAAATTCTAAAAGAGTTTTCATTTAGTCTCAAATTCTTGCTCCTTAGCAAAGTAAATTTCTTCTCGAGTACATATACACCATTAAAGTTACCAATAAATCTGCTTTCACCATTCCTTCACATAATGCATCCCAGATGATGGCAACTTGATAATCAAGTAGAAAACAAACTTTTCTTCTCCAACACTTTTTTGGCTAATTATTCCAAAACTTTCTTCTGATTACTGGCTATAATGCTAGTGAGAAAAAAAATTCTCTCTCTCTCATCAGCTTCCACCAAAATTCAGCTCCAATTTACAGCACTTGTCTCAAACTCTCCATTCCATACTACTTGCCAAAACATGGGATTGCTTTCAGGAATTAACTAAAATTTCATCCACAACCTACTAAACTAATTTTCTGGGCCACTCCCTGAGATAAAACAAACTGTTAACCTTTATAGCCGTGCCCACTGATGTTTGGTGTTCAACATCAAATGAACCAAATTCTATCTCACCCACTACTTCAATCTCTGCTCATTCGGCTGAAATCTTCAGACATGCCTTTGTTACCTCAAATATGAAACATTTCAAAGTTCTATTGGCTACTTTTCAACTTGCATCCTGAGCCCATCCAAAACTGTGCCAAGCCCCATTCACCCACCAATCTGTGGTCAGCCATTGGCTCATGGTCTAACATTGCCTCAATATTAAGATATTAACCCTTGCTCTCGAATCAATCCAGGCCTTATCCTCGTCATGTCACTAACATACTTGTAACACTAATGGGCATCACCTCCAAATGTATACTTCCTTTCTTCTCTTGACTTTATAACCTATTTTTAGCTGGAAACATTACCATATGGCATTCAATCTCTTTTGTCCTCTAGCATATCATAAGACTTCCTTTTTATTCTTTCTGCCTCTCCTCCATCCTTTGCAGCATAAAACCCTTTGTCACATCTCATATTCCCCCATTCTGAAAGATTTACCCTGTTCCTTTCTCCAAAGAAACTGAGAAATACTTCAGCAGTTTTATTTCATTTGATGGCTCATATGTGTATCCAATTCTGGTATCAGATGCACCCATCTCTCTACTACAAGCAAAGGTATTATCAACCATTCAAAATATACATTTTTCTCCATAAATATCTAGGCTTTCTCCTCTCCCACACCAAGAAGCTTCTATAACCTACTAATCCAAACAAGTTTAGGTTGCTTGATAACTCCTGCCATTCAATGCCAAATTTTATTATTTATTGATCCAGTGAAGCATTGTTGTTCACTTCTCTCTCTGTAACATACTTAAGTTCAACATCACATTATGAAACAGAACAATGCATCATATACCTATGGACATATGCTACACCAATTCCTGATGAAATAATTTGCTGTTATATAGATTCAGCTCAACTAATTAAACTTGGCTCTGTGAATTTTTATTGATTGGATAAGGATTTGAGAGGATTTAACATATTTTAATAATTTACAAAATTATTTCATCCCACCTTCTGTTTTCACATGAAATGGTATTAACTCAAGCTAATTGGAATGTGAGATACCAGTCACCTCTTGCTCATGTTTTGGTCTCTAAAATGACATTCAAATTTAACGAAGGTAGCCCTACTTACAATCACCTTCTGCTCTTTAGAAGTGTTCTGGATTCAGTTTATCAATTTCTAAAATTAAACTGTAAACTATAGTTGAGAATAGGAAAAGAAGAATTCCCATTTATGCATACAAGAGGTTTACCATACAACTTAAAAATTATGGAATGTTTAACTTCTTGAACAAGCCTGCGACTGTTTAGTATCTGCTTCCTATAAAAAGGTAGTAGCCACATATGCAAATATGCAACAGCACATGCAATTATCAACTGTATGCTTGCTCTATCCCTCATCATTTATCCAAATGAATCATAAAAGTTAAGGACACTTTTTAAAATTATTTTGAAGTGTTCAGGAAAAATGACAAAAATATCAAAAGATGTCTGAAATACATAGTTAATAAAAAGAAAGAGGCAAAGCATTCACTTCTGTTGAGATGCAAATAACCACAACTGCAACTTATTACTAAATGACACATGATCATCACGGCTGGCTCAAGTACCTTGCATATATTGCCAATTCATAAGCTAATGCAGCTGCATGCACTAAAGCAGCCCAAGTCTGCACTTCACTTTTCAGTAAGAGGTTGGGTTTAAATATACTGTTTTGTGTGGGAGTCCTTTTATAACTAAAACATTGCATTAGTTCACAAACCCGAGCTCTAACAGCACACAATAATAATTCTGACCGGCACTTTAGTGACATTTAAACATTAACTACTTAAAACCAAACTGTAATATCCTCTGCATTAAGGAGCTTTCACCCAACTATTGTTCCTGACAAAAATTGTCAAGATTTTAAAGATTAACTTTTTTTTAATACAGAAAATCAAAAAGACAAGTGGAGGAGAGAGGAGAGACAGAAAGACAGTCCTTCACTGTTACCTATCTGTCTTTCCAGGTCTGCTGCTTCATCTTGCGTGGCACGAGGTAGAACTCCTGGATCACTGAAGCTTGTACGAAGCAACGTTCCCATCACAAAAAAGAACAAAACTCCTGCTATCGCTGGTATCACGGGTGTGATGTTTACTGCTAGGTATGGACAGCTGTTAAAAATATAAATAAAAAAAATTAAAACTGGTTTCTAAAATGGCACACATCATCGTGTACATTTAGGGGCAGTGACAGAACTTCCTATCTTGAAGAACTATGTAGTCCCAGGATTCAAAGATAGGATTAAGAATGAAGAGCCAAACTTTGCGACAGAAATTACAACTGCCACCAAAAGGTAATGATGGAATCAAGTTCCTTCTTCAGTTTTTCCGGGTCATACACAACTCATCACTTGAAGAATTAATAGACCTATATATCCTAAAAAAACAACTCAAATGGCACAGTTAAAATAGTAACAGCTATAAAAGTTAAAATGAATTCTTACTATAACAAGTTACGTAAAACATTTCCTGCTATCCAAACTCTAGAAGTTAACAAAACAAATATAACGTCAGTAAATTTGGCACATACTGTTTACAACATCTCAGTACCACCTCGGTCACTTTACTGCTTTGTCGAGTAATATCAATGTGTCAAAAGTGTCACCATTGCATTACAAATATAAGTAATGGGCTGTGAGTAGCCAGTAAGTCCTACTGTATAAAGGACCTTGAAAGAAGAGGCTCAAAAGACTAAATTGTCTCCTATAATATGGGGCACTGCCTAAATGATGTGAAAGATAAGACATGACATAATCCAGGATTTATCAAATATCTGCTTCTTAAGATTCATCATTTAAGTTAATACAGTCCTCAAATTGTGTGCAATTACATTCACAGAGAAACTTCAAAAACAAAATCTGAAAATCTGAGGACATTCTCAAAAGAATTGTTCTTGTGTTCAAAAAAAAGCTGGCTGTTCCCACCTTCCTATAAAGGGGGAAATCATTTTCTACTCTAAATTAGGAAGCTGTACATATTACTTTCATGTCCTCTTCAAAGTTCTCTAAAGTTCAAATGCACTGATGTAAGTTCAAAGAATCTTATAGCCCATCTTCCCATAATAGCTCTTTACAAGAAAACCTTGAAAATGCATTTAAGAGAAGGCAAAATCCTATTAATACAGTACCCCAGTATTACAAGTTTGACAAGTGCCCAGCAATACGGTTCCCAACTAGTGCTTTTCACTCTACCTCAGTTTTATACTGCTACAGACCTGGGTCCACAGCACTGCAGTCCCATATACATGTTATACAGCAACAGATCTGCACTCAACAATATTAAGTCTAGAAATGGATATGGACCTGAGTTTATTGTCATATGCACAAGTACAATACATGTATGCAGAGACGCAAAGAAAAAACTTGTTGCTTGCAGGCACATAGCAGCATTCGCAATAAAAACATAAATTTAACATAAATTAAACGGGACCCAAAAATGATACAGTGCCAGGGAGGGGAGAGGTGTATTGGATCCCCAGAACCTATGCCCAGAACTAGTCAGATGATTAGTGTCATGCTTTCTGCCACCAAGTCTAGTGCCTGCTCCCCAAGGCTGGGCTTATGTCATGTAGACTGGACACCATTTAAGTGGGACGGTTGGGTGAATCCCATCTTGGATTTCCTGTGCACCACATGGCACAGAGCTTACAGGTGCAGAAAAAACAGTGCTGCCATGTCACTAGCTGCTCTTTTTAAAGAGCAGTATGGCCCTGATGATTTCTGGCACCTTCTCATAGCCCCTGCAGATAAGCATCAGCCATCTTCATGTGAAAATCAGTTGCAAGTTGTTCTGTATCACACAATACTGCACAAAGTAAATGACCGCATTCCAAAACTAAGCACCCTCAGCCACTCAGATCAAGTGACGGAGTCAATGTGGCAAAAATTCTGCAGGTGTCCAGCACCAGCTGCTGGCCAGCCTCTGGAAGAATTCTGCCTTTTTCTTCTCTCCAAGAGAAAACTTACATAACCTCTCTAACATTGTGTCAAGGTCCAAATAAAGAGCTTTTTCAGAAGAATCAAAATCATTCTTCAATGATTTTATTAAGGTAATTAACATTGCACTGTGAAAATTAAAGTACATCCTGCAAATACTGATCTAAGGAACGAATGGTAGTTCCTTCCCCCATTTCCCAAGAAAGGCAAATAAATTAAAGCCACAAGTAAACTGTCAAATTCACACCTTCAAGTGCCTTTTGCAAAAATGTTTGTTTCCACTCAAAATAAATGAAACTGTTTCCATGGCCAAATTAAATGCAGTAAAGTCATCAGGATTTCTGCCCCTATCTTCAGGCAGTAAAATATGAAATGAAATCATGTTTCGTTATGAAAGCATGAAGAGTGGTCGTATGAAAAATTACAATTGAATGGGATTAATTTCACGGAGCTGAGAACTGATCTGACTGTTCAAAGATTGGCAGGCTAGTGGGCATTTGGTTGGGGCAGTTGTAGACTAGAATGTACATCGAGGAGGAAGGACGTCTAAAGTGTGAGCTCACTGAGTGACTCAAGATACCCAGGTTCAAATGAAAAGACAAAGGAGGCTTCTGTTGAGCTTTAGAACGATATGGCCTCTTCGCCTCCAAGAGACAGCAGCAGAAATACTGATACACAGAGACTACAGGTACAGTGTTGGTCTTCCAGAATGGAGGAACTACACAATGAAATCTGCAGAGATTAATACTATGAACCCTACTTTATCTTTATTTTGGTATTAATTTGTGTAATAAAGACATCACTGTCAAAGCCAGCAATACAATTACTGATCTCACTGAGAAGAGATACAGTGCACTGCTCGTGTCCAAACATTAAATATATACATAATGCCCCTATAGTTGCTATCCAGGATTTAGACCCTGGATGGGGATATACTAAAAAGTCAGCTTAGTGTACAAGTTTTAAAGAAAATAGGTACCTTCTACCCTGGCCTTCTAACTGGTAGAGGGTCTGTGTTCAGCAAATGGCATCACTGGAAAATCCATGAATGAATGGCTGGTTTCTTTGATGTGCTGAGCAACTACCACAAATCTATGCAATTTCTTGCAGTCACAGACAGAGCAATTGCCATACCAGACCGCAATGCGTTCAGATAAGATGCTTTCTATGGCCCATCAATAAAATTGATGAGAGTCAAAGGGGAGATGCCAAATTTATTCAGCCTCCTGGGGAAATTGTGCTTTCTTGGCCAATGCATAGACAGTTTCCTTTTTTCTTATATAACTGGAGCATGTACAAAACCCTTAAGTCAATGACTAGCTTGTAACTGGACTGGGGTAATCAAGTTCTTCAGCACAGAAACAGTCCCTGTGACCAAAATTGCCAATGTTGACCATGACGCCTCATCTATTCTAATCACATTTGCCCACATTTGGCCTGTATCCCTCCACATTAGGAATTCAGGAACCTGTCCAAATGCCTTTTAAACACTAACTGCATTTGCCTCTACAGCAGCTGTTCTATATAACCAGCACCATTTCTGTGAAGAACTTGGCCTTATGATCTCTCAAAAGATCTTTAAAATGTCCTCCATTCTCACCTTAAACATATGGTTTAACCTCTGTATTTTCCTCATGCTAGAAAAAAGACGCCAACTATCTCCCTTTCTATGCCCTTATAATGTTATGGCCCTCAAAGCCACCTCGTAAGCCCTTCATTCCTAGCAATATGCTGGTGAATCTCTTCTGCATTCTTTCTCACGTGATCACATATTTTGCATAGTGGGGCAAGCACAGCTATACAGAATACTCCGAGTACAGACTGACCAATGTTTTGTACAGTTCTATTATAACATGCCAACTCTTATATTCAATGCCTTAACCTATGAAGGCAAGCATACTGAATGTCTTTTGACTATGCTCTCCACTCTCCATCTGTGTGCTTCTAACCCATGGTCTCTCTATACAGCATCATTCTTGAGGTCCCTGCCATTTACGTACATGTCCTGTTGGTATTTGATGGCCCACAATTCACTCACCTCAGTGGGCTAAAGGGCATGTTTCCTTGCTGTGAGACTCCATATTGTTCATCATTTGATGAGGAAAAATGATGCAATCAATAAATTTGAGTTAGACTATTCGAAGTGAACTCAGAAGCTGTCATTTGCACAAACATTCAAAACTCCCAATCCCAAAAAACAAAAATCACATTGAAAAACTTTGATTCTGTGCCTTCAGCACCAGTCATTTTAGAGATAAACCAAATTCCTGTACCAAATGAGACCTCAGTTATTTTAGTCCCATCAACAGAATGAAGGCACACCAGCAGCTCTACTTTATTAGGAGTCTGAGATTTGGTATATTACCAAACACTCTTGCAAATTTCTACAAATGCACAGCAGAGAACATTTGGACTGCTTGCATTACAGCCTAGTACGGAGCCTCCCGTGCACAGGATTACAAGAGACTACAGAAGGATGTAGATTTAGCCAGTTCCATCACAAGAACAACCCTCCCTGCTATCAAGGACATCTTCAAGAGGTAGTGATTCAGGAAGGCAGCATCCAGCATTAAAGATCCTCATCAACTGGGACATGCCTTCGTTGTGTTACTTCCGCTGGGGAGGAGGTACAGGACCCCACACTTAATGCTTAAGAACAGCTTCTTCCCCTCCACCATCAGATCCATGAACACTACCTCACAATTCACCTTTTATGCTATTTATCTTGTAACGATTGAATCTAATGATTTTGCAATCTAATGGTTCTTCAGGTCAATAATGATGCATAAAATCTATTGCTAAGCAATTTTATCAAGTGTTACAAGAACTAAGAATGAACAAAGAAAAGACAAAAAGGGGAAAAACTATCATGTTCATCTCCTTCTCAGACTAGAATAACAAAAATTCCAATGATAACTATTAATGACAACTATGAAGTAGCCAGATCAACTAAGTAGTGTGAGACCTGCTACAGAAAACTAAGACGCTTCTAGAAAAACACAGCAGCAACTGTACCACAATTGCTGGAAAATTCACTGAACAATTATACGTATACAGATGATTTTATAAAAATACAAGCAAGCATAGCAAACTAGAAATACAAAGAAAATACCAGCTCTACACACTAATTCAACATTTTTATTTATTATTTATTAAGATACAGCATGGAATAAGTCCTTCCAGTTCTTCAAGCAGTGCCGCCAAGCAATCCATTGACTTAATCCAAGTCTTATGGTGGGACAATTTACAATGACCGATTAACCTACCAACTGCTGCGACTTTGGACTGTGGGAGGAAACTGGAGCATCCAGAGCAAACCCACACAGTCACAAGGAGAATGTACAAACTCCTTACGGACAATAGCATCATTGCAACTTTTTTTTATATCTTACGCTATTCTGTCACCGCAAAACATTTTTAATGACGTACTTTTAATGACAGTGATACTAAACCTGATTCTGATTTTGATTCTGCTTACCCTGTCCTTATAAACATGTCCAACATGTTGCCTGACTTTGTTATCTCGGATGACTCCACTCTTTTTCATTCAATATAGACAAAGACATCTCTTACAACTTAACTGTACCACTCAGAATCAGATTTATTATCACCATCTAATATGATATGAAATTTGTGCTTTTCTAGCAGGCGATTATTGCAAAAACATAAAATTACTATAATTTACAAAGTAAATAAAGCAACAAAGTAATAATGAGGTGGTGTTTATGGACTATTCATAAATCTGATGGCAGAGGAGAAGAAGCTGTTTCTGAACCATTGATTGTGGGACTTCAGGCTCATGTACCTCTTCCCTAATGGTGGCAAAGAGTGCATGTCCTAGATGTTGAGATACCTTAATGCCTTGATGATGGAATTCACCTTCCAAGAGGCAGTGCCTCAGAAGATGCCTTTAATGGTGGGGAGGGCTGTGCCCATGATGGAGCTGCCAAGTCTATAACCCCAGGCAGCTGCCTGTGATCCTGTGTATTGCAGCCTCCTTACTAGGCTGCGATTCAACCAGCCAGAATGCCCTCCAGTCTACAGAAATTTGCAAGAATCTTTGGTAACATACCAAATCTCCTCAAACTTCTAATAAAGTAGAGCCCCTTTCATGCATATCCCTTTCACCTTCTCATCTCACTTCTGAATCATATAAAGAATAATTTGTCAAAAGTCACATATAAATGCACTTTCAAACCAGAACTACCTTCTAGCTTTTGACTTCCATTCACTGTGATATTCTGATTGTTGTTAACACATTAAATTATTTGCTCTGTATATTCTTTCTTACTCCCCTTCTAGGTGGAAAGCGGCCAGTGAGTGAGTGGGCCAGTGAAGGAGTGGAACTTTGAGGCTTTGACTCGAGAGGCTTCAATGAGAAGAGGTGAAGGACAAGCTTGCTTGCAGTTAGTCTTTACAATGCCTCCTGAGACGGTGATGTGCCTCTCATGTGAGATATGGCAGTCTTGGGGGAAGTCCCCTCTCCCACAGAGTCACATCTGCCAGAAGTGTATATGGCTGGGCGATCTGGAAGACCATGTAAGGAAACTGGAGCAGCAGCTGGATGACCTTCGACTCATAAGGGAGAATGAGGCAGTCAGAGATGAGAGCTACAGGGAGGTAGTCACACCTAGGCTGTCGGAAGCAGGTCGTTGGGTGACAGTCAGAGGGGGAAAAGCAAAGGTGAGCAAACAGGTAGTGCAGAGCACCCCTGTAGCCATTCCCCTGAATAATAAGTTTACCGTTCTGGATACTGTTGGCGGGGATGACCGACCAGGTGTGAGCCAAGGTGGCAGGGCCTCTGGCACTGAGTCTGACCCTGTGGTGCAGAAAGGTGGGACGGAGAAGAGGAGAGCTGTCGTCATTGGAGACTCTATAGTCAGGGGAGCAGACAGGAGATTTTGTGGACATGATAAGGACACCCGCATGGTTTGTTGCCTCCAGGGTGCCAGGGTCTGAGATGTCTCTGACCGTGTGCATGACATCCTAGTATGAGAGGGAAAGCAACCAGAAGTCGTGGTACATGTTGGTACCAACGACATAGGCAGTAAGAGGGATGAGGTCCTGAAGTATGAGTTTTGGGAACTAGGCAGAAGACTGAAGAACAGGACCTCAAGGGTGGCGTTCTCAGGATTGCTGCCAGTGCTACATGACAGTGATGGTAAGAATTGGAAGAGATGGCAGTTGAATGCGTGGCTGAGGAGTTGGTGCAGGGAGCAGGGTTTTAGATTTTTGGATCATTGGGATCTCTTCTGGGGAAGGTGGGACCTGTACAAATTAGATGGGTTGCACCTGAACTCAAGGGGGAGCAATATCCTTGCAAGTACGTTTGCTAGCATATTTTGGGAGGGTTTAAACTAATTTGCAAGGGGGATGGAGCGATAGAGCATTGAAAGAAGTGCATGGAGTAAAGCCAGATCTAACATATAGAGAGGCTTTGAGGAAAGAGAAGCAGAATAAATGATGTAAAGGTAGTAAGGCAGAAGGGCTGAAGTGTGTGTACTTCAATGCAAGAAGCATCAGGAACAAAGGTGATCAACTGAGAGCTTGGATACATACATGGAATTATGATGCAGTGGCCATTACAGAGACTTGGATGGCACCAGGGCAGGAATAGATTCTCAATATTCCTGGATTTCAGTGCTTTAAAAGGGATGGGGGGGGGAGAAAGGGAAGGAGGGGTGGCATTACTGGTCAGGGATACTATTACAGCTACAGAAAGGGTGGGTAATGTAGCAAGATCCTCTTCTGAGTCAGTATGAGTGGAAGTCAGGAACAGGAAGGGAGCAGTTACTCTATTGGGTGTATTCTATAGGCCCCCTGGTAGCAGCAGAGGTACCGAGGAGCAGATTGGGAGGCAGATTTTGGAAAGGTGCAAAAATAACAGGGTTGTTATCATGGGTGACTTTAACTTCCCTAATATTGATTGGCACCTGATTAGTTCCAAGGGTTTAGATGAGGCAGAGTTTGTTAAGTGTGTCCAGGACGGATTCCTGTCACAGTATATGGACAGGCCGACTAGGGAGAATGCCATACTAGATCTAGTATTAGGTAATGAACCGGGTCAGGTCACAGATCTCTCAGTGGGTGAGCATCTGGGGGACAGTGACCACCACTCCCTGGCCTTTAGCATTATCATGGAAAAGGACAGAATCAGAGAGGACAGGAAAATTTTTATTTGGGGAAGGGCAAATTATGAGGCTATAAGGCTAGAACTTGCGGGTGTGAATTGGGATGATGTTTTTGCAGGGAAATGTACTATGGACATGTGGTCGATGTTTAGAGATCTCTTGCAGGATGTTAGGGATAAATTTGTCCCTATGAGGAAGATAAAGAATGGTAGGGTGAAGGAACCATGGGTGACAAGTGAGGTGGAAAATCTAGTCAGGTGGAAGAAGGCAGCATACATGAGGTTTAGGAAGCAAGGATCAGATGGGTTTATTGAGGAATACAGGGAAGCAAGGAGCTTAAGAAGGGGCTGAGAAGAGCAAGAAGGGGGCATGAGAAGGCCTTGGCGAGTAGGGTAAAGGAAAACCCCAAGGCATTCTTCAATTATGTGAAGAACAAAAGGATGACAGGAGTGAAGGTAGGACCGATTAGAGATAAAGGTGGGAAGATGTGCCTGGAGGCTGTGGAAGTGAGCGAGGTCCTCAATGAATATTTCTCTTCGGTATTCACCAATGAGAGGGAATTTGATGACAGTGAGGACAATATGAGTGAGGTTGATGTTCTGGAACATGTTGATATTAAGGGAGAGGAGGTGTTGGAGTTGTTAAAATACATTAGGACGGATAAGTCCCTGGGGCCTGACGGAATATTTCCCAGGCTGCTCCACGAGGTGAGGGAAGAGACTGCTGAGCCTCTGGCTAGGATCTTTATGTCCTCGTTGTCCACGGGAATGGTACCGGAGGATTGGAGGGAGGCGAATGTTGTCCTCTTGTTCAAAAAAGGTAGTAGGGATAGTCCGGGTAATTATAGACCAGTGAGCCTTACGCCTGTGGTGGCAAAGCTGTTGGAAAAAATTCTTAGAGATAGGATCTATGAGCATTTAGAGAATCATGGTCTGATCAGGGACAGTCAGCATGGCTTTGTGAAGGGCAGATCTTGTCTAAAAAGCCGGATAGAGTTCTTTGAGGAGGTGACCAGGCATACAGATGAGGGTAGTGCAGTGGATGTGATCTACATGGATTTTAGTAAGGCATTTGACAAGGTTCCACACGGTAGACTTATTCAGAAGGTCAGAAGGCATGGGATCCATGGAAGTTCAGCCAGGTGGATTTAGAATTGGCTTGCCTGCAGAAGGCAGAGGGTCGTGGTGGAGGGAGTACATTCAGATTGGAGGATTGTGACTAGTGGCGTCCCTCAAGGATCTCTTCTGGGACCTCTACTTTTCGTGACTTTTATTAACGACCTGGATATGGAGGTAGAAGGGTGGGTTGGCAAGTTTACAGACAACACAAAGGTTGGTGGTGTTGTAGGTAGTGTAGAGGATTGTCGAAGATTGCAGAGAGACATTGATAGGATGCAGAAATGGGCTGAGAAGTGGCAGATGCAGTTCAATCCAGAGACCTGTGAGGTGGTACACTTTGGAAGGGCAAACTCCAAGGCAGAGTACAAAGTAAATGGCAGGATACTTGGTAGTGTGGAGGAGCAGAGGGATCTGGGGGTACATGTCCACAGATCCCTGAAAGTTGCCTCACAGGTAGATAGGGTAGTTAAGAAAGCTTATGGAGTGTTAACTTTCATAAGTTGAGGGATAGAGTTTAAGAGTCGCGATGTAATGATGCAGCTCTATAAAACTCTGGTTAGGCCACACTTGGAGTACTGTGTCCAGTTCTGGTCGCCTCACTATAGGAAGGATGTGGAAGCATTGGAAAGGGTATAGAGGAGATATACCAGGATGCTGCCTGTTTTAGAGAATATGCATTATGATCAGAGATTAAGGGAGTTAGGGCTTTACTCTTTGAAGAGGAAGAGGATGAGAGGAGACATGATAGAGGTGTACAAGATAATAAGAGGAATAGATAGAGTGGAGAGCCAGAATCTCTTCCCCAGGGCACCACTGCTCAATACAAGAGGACATGGCTTTAAGGCAAGGGGTGGGAAGTTCAAGGGGGATATTAGAGGAAGGTTTTTTACTCAGAGAGTGGTTGGCGCATGGAATGCACTGCCTGAGTCAATGGTGGAGGCAGATACACTCATGAAGTTTAAGAGACTACTAGACAAGTATATGGAGGAATTTAAGGTGGGGGGTTATATGGGAGGCAGGGTGTGAGGGTCGGCACAACATTGTGGGCCGAAGGGCCTATAATGTGCCGTACTATTCTATGTTCTGTGTAGGTGTAGCTCCTATTCTCCTTCACTCCCTCAGATCCAAGGAACAAGATCTTCCAACACATTTGTGTTGCTCACTCTTATCTGACACCATTTGCTCAGGTCCCACAGTCATCTGATTTTCCCAGCTCAAACTGCACCCAAGTGACTCCTCCCCTTCCCCTTATTATTCCTGTCCCATGAAATTCATTTTTCTCCAGCTTCATTTCCCATCTTATGCTGTCTTAGGTCTATGCATTACTTTATTACCACTAAGCTGTTAGTCAACCTACTGACATTTAAAACTGCTCTTGGGGTATTGTAATGCTCACTTCAAAGCAGACATCAAAATTCCTATCCTGATTTTCCATGATCTTTCAAACTTTAAACCTATTTCTAACGTTGGTTTCAGTCCCAGATATTATTAACCTTTCAAATTCATCACCCTTTTCCCTGTAACTTCCTGTTAATCCCTTTGGTCATAGAGACAAATAAAAGTACAGCACAAGCAGGCCCTTTGGCCCATCTAGTCCATGCTGAACCATTTAAACTGCCTACTCCCATTGACCTGCACTGGGATCATAGGCCTCTATACCTCTACCATCCATGTACCTACGGAATCCTATCCTAATCATTGAAATCAAGCTTGCATGCACTTGTGCTGACAGCTCATTACACAACTCTCATGACCTTCTGAGTGAAGTTGTTTCACTTCATGTTCCCCTTAAACTCTTCACCTTTCACCCTTAACCCATGACCTTTGGTTGTAGTCCCAAACAACCACTGTGGAAAAAGCCCGTTTGCACTTCCCCTACCTATACTCCTCATCATTTTGTATACCTCTATCAATTCTCTTCCTCTTCTGCATTTCAAGGAATAGAGTCCTCACCTATTCAATCTTTCCTTGTAACTCGGGTCTTCCAGTCCCAGCAACATCCCGTCATTTTTCTCTGCACTCTTTCAATCTCATTTACATCTTTCCTGTAGGTATGTGACCAAGACTTCACGCAACACTCCAAATTAGGCCTCACCAATATCTTGTACAATTTCAACATGACATCCCATCTTCTGTGCTTAATATATTGTTTTATAGACCAATGTTCTGAAAGCTTTCTTTATGACCCTATCTACCTGTGTCGCCACTTTCAATGAATTATGGACCTGGATTCCTTGATCCCTTTGTTCGTACCCCATCTGTTACTTATTTTTATGCACACATTCTTTCTCTCACTCTCCTTTTTCTCCCTCTGTCCCTCTGAATATACCTCTTGCCCATCCCCTGGGTTCCCCCCCCTCCTTGTCTTTCTTCCCGGACCTCCTGTCCCATGATCCTCTCGTATCCCCTTTTGCCTATCACCTGTCCAGCTCTTGGCTCTATCCCTCCCCCTCCTGTCTTCTCCTATCATTTTGGATCTCCCCCTCCAACTTTCAAATCCCTTACTCACTCTTCCTTCAGTTAGTCCTGACGAAGGGTCTCGGCCTGAAACGTCGACTGCACCTCTTCCTACAGATGCTGCCTGGCCTGCTGCGTTCACCAGCAACTTTGATGTGTGTTGTTTGAATTTCCAGCATCTGCAGAATTCCTGTTGTTTCACTTTGTTCTACCTGTTCTCGATGCCCTACCATTCACTATGTAAGACTTGATTGGTCCAACCGAAGTGAACCTTGCACTTGTCTGCACTGAATTCCATCTGCCATATTTCAGCCCATTTTTCCTGCTGATCCAGATCCCACTGCAAGCCATGATAGCCTTTCTCACTATTCACTATACCCCAATCTTGGTAGAGCAGGAATATTCTTTTTCATCCGCACCAAATTATTCAAACAGAGCTATGACATTTCTACTACTTCTACTCCATGAATTGATCTTTGATCTCCTCAAAAACATTATTCTATTTAATAATATCTTTCAACCTATCACCAGTTTCCAAATTAAAATTTACAATCCCCAGCTCTACCTCGACATCATTCTCAAAGTTGCAGCCTGCTGCAACAACATCAAACAGAATAATCTATCTTTACCTGAGTTGTGGAAGACCAAGGTAAACTGGATGATGGATAAAGGAATCGACACAGCAGATTTGTATTCCACTAAGCTACAACCAGTCCTGAGGAAAAGCACAGGCTATTTTGGTAATGTTCTGGACAGCAGTTTGTTGAATCATGACATCTTCAAATTCTTCACAAGTGGAAAATACAGCCACGGTTGCAATACGCTGTGTTTGGATGCAAAGAACATGAGATTCTGCCCCAATATTCTTATACTGGATGATTTGTACCTGTACTGCAAAGGAGATCTCAACCTCTGCCATCCGAAACTGCATCAAGATTGGTGAAAGTTGACCAGCACTTCCTTGTGGAAAGAATGGGCATGTGGTTCCATACAAAGGCATATTCTATTTTGGAGTTGGGCTCCCCCACAATCACACAAGTCTCCAGCCATATACAGTGAAGCTTCTTTCCAGGGTCTTCAAAATAAGAAAGATATAAAGGTTTGACCATGATTGGGGAGAGCTCATGTAAGAAACGCATGTTTAGACTATCTGAAAGTCATAAGGCAAGAGTTCTCATGTGATGCAGGGTAGGAAGACCGAAGGAGAAGGATCCTAAATGAGGACACCTTCATCTTATAATTTAAGTACTAGTCACTGGCTTTAAGATGGTCGAGCACATGATCACTAGTAACCTTTGGTATAGATGGCATGGTTGGCAAAGGAGGTTAAAAATTGGCAAAAAAGGTTAAAAATTGATACAGCGGTAGCAGCATATACATTCTTGAAGGCATTTTGTGCACTACAGAGGGAACTTTATTCTGAATGTGATCTGGATGCCCTTGATATCAAAGTTGGGACTGACATGGGCATCTCTACTATTGGTATCATTTGGCTTTAGAAGCATGAGTTCAACCAAAAATGTACCCTCTACAAAGTATTTCAAAACAGAATTTATCCACTGGGCTTAAAAAGCAGCATCACTTGACATGCTATTTTGCAAATTGATCTTTCTCTTAATATGCAAAAATGCTACAGCCTCGGGCACTCTAAAGTTTCCAAACTAATAAACATTGGTAAGTCTGTCTGACACAGAATATCAGCAAGTTGCTATTTTAAACATAGAGCATCACAAACTGCTTTTGTTCGTCTCAAACCTACAAATTGGTAAACATGCTTAAAAGAAGGACATGCATGACTTAACTAAATTTAAGTCTGATCATTTCTAAACAGAATCAAGCATTATCTGAACCGTACAATGAAATCTATGCAACATATGTTTCTATGTTACAACCAGCATTCAGTGATACCTAAGTGATTCCAGTTTTTCACTTAAATGGTAAACAATTCCAGCTCTTCAAAAAGTTTGCATAGTGAAATACTAAAGATAATTAAAAACTCATCAGTAATGTTAAAACACGAGAAAGCCTGCAGATGCTGGACATCCAAAGCAACACACAGAAAATGCTGGAGGAACTCAGCAGGTCAGGCAGCATTTATGAAAAGGAACTGAAATCGTCATTTTGGGCTGAGAGCCTTCTTCAAATGCTATTTTTCCAATTCTATTACACAAGGGAACTTAAAATAAAACAAGATAAGCTTTCCTGGTGTGCTTGAATGCAATGAAACAAATCTGTCATTTTAAGTAACAGGAGTATCAAGTTCCTTGCCTTATTAAGAAAAATATTTTCTGGTTGCAAAAATATAATGAACCCTAAAACATAAGACCATAAGAGAGAGGAGCAGAATTAGGCCATTCGGCCAGTTAAACCTGCTCTGCCATTTCCCTCTCAACCCCATTCTCCTGCCTTCTTCCCGTAATCTTTCCTGACATCAAGAATCTATCAACCTCTGCCTTAAATACACCCTATGACCTGACCTCCACAGCTGCCTGGTATAACGGATTTTACACATTCACTACCCTCCAGCTCAAAGAAATTCCTCCTCACTTCCATTCAAAAAACAGACGTCCCACTATTCTGAGGTTATACCCTACGGTCCCCAAACTCCTCCACTATAGAAAACATTCTCTCCACATCCACTCTACCAAGGCCTTTCAAGATTCAATAGATTTCAATGAGATTCACCCCCCCCCATCATTCTTCTAAATTCCAGCAAGTACAGGCCAAGAGCCATCAAACGTTCCGCATATGATAAACCTTTTTGTGAACCTCTTGAACCCCCTCCAATATCAGCATATCCTTTCGTATATAAGTTGGCCCAAAACTTTACAAAAATCGTCGTGAGGCCTCATCAGTGCCTTATAAAACCTCAGCATTACATCCTAGTTTTTATATTCTAGTCCTCTTGAAATGAATGCTAACATTGCATTTGCCTTCCACACCACTGACTCAACCAGCAAGTTAACCTTTAGGGAATCCTGCCTCAGGACTCCCAAGTCCCTTTGTACCTCTGACTTTTGAATTTTCTTCCCATTTAGAAAATAGTCCACACTTTTGTTCCTTCTACCAAAATGCATAACCATACACTTCCTGACACTGCATTCCATTTGTCACTTCTTTGCCTATTCTCCTAATCTGTCCATGTCCTTCTGCACCCTCCCTGCTTCCTCAATACTACCTGCACCTCCACCTATCATCATATCGTTTGCAAACTTGGCCATAAAGCCATCAATATCATCCAAATTATTGACATACAACGTAAAAAGAAGCAGTTCCAACACTGACCACTGTGGAACAGCACTGGTTACCGGAAGCCAATGTGAAAAAGCTCCCTTTATTCCCACTCTTTACCTCCTGCCCATCAGCCAGTATTCTATACGTGCTAGTATCTTTCCTGTAATATCATGGGTTCTTATCTTGCTAAACAGCCTAATGTGCAACACCTTGTCAAAGGACTTCTGAAAATCCAAGCACACAACATCCAACAATTCTCCTTTGTCATCCTGCTTGTTATTTCCTCAAAGAATTCCAACAGATTTGTCAGGCAAGATTTTCCCTTAAGCCATGGGCTTCCAACCCTTATTTTATGTCATGGACTCCCACCATTAACTGAGTGGTCTGTGAACCCCAGGATGGGAACCCCTACCTTATAAGGAAATAATGCTGAATTTGGTCTATTTTACCATGCGCCTCCAAGTACCCTGAAACTCATCCTTAACAATTGACTCCAACATCTTCCCAACCTCTGAGGTCATGCTAACTGGCCAGTAATTTCCTTTCTTCTGCCTGCCTTCTTGGAGAGTGGAGTGACATTTGCAATTTTCCAGTCCTCCAGAACATGCCAGAACCTAGTGATTCTTGAAAGATCATTACTACTGCCTCCACAATCTCTTCAGCTACCCTCCTTCAGAACGCTGTGTGCAGACCATCTACGTTCTACCTTCAACCTTTCAGCTTTACAAGCACTATCTCCCAAGTGATAGCAACTGCACTCACTTCTGCCTCTCGACACTCTCAAACTTCTGGCACATTACTCGTGTCGTCCACAGTGAAGAATGATACAAAATACTTACTCAATTCATCTGCCATTTCCTTCAGTCCCCCATTACTACCTCTCCAGCATCATTTTCCAGTGGTTCGATATCTACTCTCGTCCCTCTTTTGCTCTTTATATCTGGAAAAAAAACTTCTGGTGTTCTCTTTATTGTTGCAGGCTAGCTTACCTTCATATTTTATCTTTTCTCTCATGGCTTTTTTAGTTGCCTTCTGTTGGTTTTTAAAAGCTTCACAATCATCTAACCTCCCACCATTTTTTCCTCTATTATATGCCCTCTCTTTTGCTTTTATTTTGGCTTGGACTTCCCATGTCAGCCATGGTTATGTCATCCTGTCTTTAGAATAATACTTCTTTGGAATGCATCTATCCCGCACCTTCCAAATTTCTCCCTGAAATTCCAGCCTTTGCTGCTCTGCCATCACCCCTGCTAGTGTCTCTTTCCAATCAACTCTGGCTTGTTCCTCTCTCATGCCTCTGTAATTCTCTTTATTACAACTGTATTACTGATACATTTGACTTTTGCTTCTCCCTCTCAAAATGCAGGATGAATTCTCTCTTATTATAATCACTGCCTCCTAAGGGATCCTTTACCTTAAGCTCACTCATCAAATCCGGCTTGTTACACAACATTACTAAATGACAATAAAAGAAGACTGCGTGTCTTCATAATCTAACACACGCTCCAGAATAGCTAATCCCCTAGTGGGCTCAACCACAAGCTGCTCTAAAAAGCCATCTCATTAGACATTCTACAAATTCTCTCTCTTGGGATCCGAAGTCTACACCAACCAATCTTTACAATTTCCTAATCTATAAACACACTGAAATCCCCCATGACTACTGCAACATTCCCCTTTTGACATGCATTTTCTATATCCCGCAATAACTTGCAGCCTACATTCTGGTTACTGTTTGAAGGCCTGTATACAACTCCCATCAGGGCCTTATTACCCTTGCAGTTCCTTAAATCAACTCACAAGGATTCTACATCTTCCTATCCTATGTCACCTCTTTCTAAGGATTTGATTTCCTTACCAAACTTAGCCATGTCACCCTCTCTGCTTTCCTGTCTGTCCTTTTGATACAATTTACATCTTTGGATGTTAGCTCCCAACTATAGCCTTCTTTCAGCCACAACTCAGTGATGCCCACAATGTCATACATGCCAATCTTTAACGGTACTACAAGATCATCTACCTTACTCCAAACACTGCATGCATTCAAATATAACGCCATCAGTCCTGTATTTGTCACCCTTTGATTTTGTCCCAATTAAACTGCAACTCATCCCATTGACTGCAATTTTGCATTTCATCTGCCTCTCCTTCCTGACAGTCTCACTGCATACTGCCTCTGCTTGCATACCAACTGTCCCCATCCTCAGCTCAGTTCCCATGCCCCTGCCAAATTAGTTTAAACCCATTCCAACAGTTCTAGCAGACCCACCCGCAAGGATATTGGTTCACCTCACGTTCAAGTGTAACCCGTCCCTTTTGTACAGACCATACCTTCCCCAGAATAGATCCGAATGATCCAGAATCTGAAATCCTGCCCCTTGCACCAGTTCCTCAGCTATGCATTCATCTGCTAAATCATCCTATTATTATCCTCGATGGCATGATTTTCCCCAGAGTCTGGAGGTCTCCCAGAATTCCCGCATCTCACACAAAGAACACAATACAGCCCCTGAAACCATCCTCTCTTGTCCAACAATGCACTAACAGATGAAAAATGAAGAAGAAACTTACCAAATACTTACCTCTCCCCAGGCCTGATGAGCCAAAACATGCTATAGTGTACTGAGTGCATCCCACCACTTTCGTGAGTGGTGAAGTAATGGTTGCTGGACAAAGTCCATCCAATCAGCTACAGCAAAGGAACACAAACAGAAAATGCTAGAAATACTGCACATGGGAACAGCAGACAAAGTTCAACACAGAAACAGGACTTTCAGACCATGATGTTGTGCTGAACCTATTAAATTAGTAATCAAATAGCCAACCAAACTAATCCCTTCTGCCCACACAATGTCCATAACCTTTCATTTTTCTCACATTCATGGGCCTATCTAAACATCTCTTAAAAATTCACTAATATACCTGTCTCTACCACTGCCCTAGGCATGCACCTTAGGCAGCAATTAGGTCTCTGTCAGCTTTGACCATCTGAACACTGCAATCTTTCCCCATTCTTCTTTATAAAACTGCTTAAGCTCTGTCAGATTGCATGGGGGGAGGGGGGGTCGTGAATGAACAGCCTTTTTCAAGTCCAGCCACAAATTCTCAATTGGATTGAGCTCTGGACATTGATTTGGCCACTCCAGGACATTAACTTTGTTTGGTTTAAAGCCATTTCTGTGTAACTTTGCCTTTTTGCTTGGGGTCAAGGGCCTTGCTGGAAAACAAATCTTCTCCCAAGCTACATTTCAATTGCAGACTGCATCAGGCTTTCCTTCAAGATTTCCTCGTATTTTACTACATTCATTTTACCATCTACCTTCACAAGCCTTCCAGGGCCTGCTGCAGCAAAGCAACCCCACAGCATAATAAGGCCATCACCATGCTTCATGGTAGGGATGGTATGTTTTTGATGACGTGCAGCGTTTGGCGTTTGCCAAACATAGTGTTTAGTCTGATGGCCAAAAAGATCATTTTGGTTTCATCAGACCATAGAACCTTCTTCCAACTGACTTCAGAGTCTCCCACATGCCTTCTGGCAAACTCGAGCCAAGATTTCATGTGAGTTTTTTTCAACAGTCATTTTCTTTTTGCCACTTTCCCATAAAACTGTGACTGGTGAAGCATCCAGGCAACAATCTCTCCCATCTCAGCCACCGAAGCTTGTAACTCCTCCAGAGTTGTCATAGGTCTTACGGTGGCCTCCCTCACTAGTCCCCTTCTTGCATGGTCTGCTCTAGGCAGATTCACAGCTGCGCCATATTCTTTCCATTTTTGATGATTGACTTAACTGTACTCCAGGGGATATTCAGTGACTTGGAAATGTTCTTGTATCCATCTCCTGACATGCTTTTCAATAACCTTTTCGTGGAGTTGCTTAGAGAGTTCTTTCGTCTTCATGCTGTAGTTTTTGCCAGGATACTGACTCACCAGCAGTTGGACCTTTCAGATACAAGTGTACTTTTACTACAATCAATTGAAACACCTTGACTGCACAAAGGTGATCTCCATTTAACAAAATATATGACTTCTAAAACCAATTTGCTGTACCAGTGATGACTTGATGTGTCATATGAAAGGGGGTGAATACTTATGCAATCAATTATTTTGTGTTTTATATTTGTAGAGATCTGTTTTCACTTCAACACAAAAGTCTTCTTCTGTTAATCAGTGTCAAAAAAGCCAAATTAAATCCACTGTGATTCAATGTTGTAAAACAATAAAACATGAAAACTTCCGAGGGTAAATACTTTTTATAGGCACTGTACATATTGATTTAAGGAACCGTCCTAGATGCACTTTTACAAATTCAGCCCCACTTAAGCCTCTTGCACTAAGGAGGTCCCAATTTATTGTAGTGAAGTTCAAGACCCTGTGACAACAACCCCATTCTTTTTTTTAAATACACACCTTTCCTTAATCTGCCTGCATATCAGTTCCTCAGTGTCCTGGCAGCTATTGAAGGGGGTCTGTGGTACAATCCCACACCCTTCCTATTTTTGAGGTCTACCTCTTCATTATGTCTTCTCTGAGTGCAGCTGTGATGTCATCCCCAATTAGTAGTACAACTCCCAACTCACTCTTTTATTTCACTCTCTATCTTTTCTAAAACAATGAAACCCTGGAACATTAAGCACCCATTCCTGTCCTCCTTTCTGAAAGAGAGTTACCATTTCAGAATGGAGACCCTTCATCAGAATTGAAAAAGAGACAAAAGTAACAGGGAAGGTGAGGGAGAGAATCTCTTTGGTAGGACAAAACCAAGGTAACTGTGGGGATAGGCTGTAAACAAAGTTATCTGATCAATGGAGTACATAAATCAAAGGATGTAGATTATAGAATGTCAGTGTTGTAAAATGCAGAGCAGGAGAACAAGCCCAGCAGGTCAGGCTCAATATGCACTCCACTCCCACACTGGGACCATTTAGGGACCCCAATAGTCTCTCTGTGAACCTGTGATTCAGTTGCATTTCTTCCTATCTAGTGTTGAATGTTCACAATATGGTCTCCACTGCATTCAGAATTAGCATCAGAATCAGGTTTACAATCATTCACAAATACAATTTTTTTTGTAGCAGTACAGTGCAAGACAAAAAAACTATGTTACAAAATTAGTGCAAAAGAAGATTAACAAGTAATGTTTATGAGGTTCACGGACTGCACAGAAATCTAATGGTGAAGGGAAAGACTCTGTTCCTAAAACATTTGTGTATGTTGCCCTGATTGTACACATTCAGGTTACTTCATTTCTTTCTGTATTGGTCATCCATCTATTACATTAGCTCTACTTTTATTTTCTTTCCTTTTCCCTCTCCCTCTCAGAGTGGAGCACATGACCTGCCTGACCTGCTGGGCTTGTCATCTTCCTCTGCAGTTTGCAACTCTCACGCATTTATGTCAATAGTTCTTTCATCTTTGTTCTCACTCTCCGACTGCTCCCAATTCACTCATCAACCAGATAACGTGGTTCCCTAGCTTTTACTTAATCAGAGACACACACCCCTGATCCAGAGCTTTACAAACTTCTGTCTCCTTTATTGTTCTGGCAGAGGAAGTCCAATTTGAAACGCTGACTGTATCTTGCCCTACAGATTCTGCCTAACCAGATGAATATTTTAATAATTTTCTGCTTTTGTTTTACATTTTCTGTGCTTTCTTTTGGAGTTTCACAAAGGGAGGTGGGGGGGGGCAATGATAGATGCGATGTTTAGGGAAGAAAGCTTGGTGTATGACCATAAACATTCTTGTTCTGCATAGTTCAATTTTCTGAACACAATTTTAAAACCAGAGCTGTGTACTATATTGTCTGACTACGTACAGCCAATCACTCTTTTCTGTATGTACATAATACTATGTAAAACAACCATTTTCTACACTTTTAAATTTCATCACATAACGTACTTTGCCCCTGATGTTTTGCAATGGTCATGAGAAATATAGAGGAAAAGTATTTGTGATCCCTTTACTCTCAAAGGAATGAAGGTGTCAGAAAAGAAACTCAGTATACTTTGCTCAAAAATCATTCAGTTGGAAATGAAGCAATGATGTTGAAGGGTCTCTAAAGTCTTTTCGTATTTGGGTACTGTTTCGTTCACTCTGTTATAGAAAAGACATTATGGAACTGAAAGGGTACAGAGATTTACCAGGATACTGCCAGTAATCAAGGATTTGAGTTATAGGGAATAGCTAGGCAGGTTCAGACTCGGCACTTAGGAGATTCCAGGCAAGATGGTGCCAGCATACAATACTTCCTCAGGTCACATCTTTCAGATCGTCCACAAAACTGTTTACTTAACTTTTTTACATCATCGTTTTCTCTTAAATGTGTTTCTGCAATATACAGTTTGGAGATCGATTGAATGATCTAGCGCTTTGCTGTCTCTGAGAAAATTCCAAGAGGTGAAGCTTAGAGATGGGTCACAAGCCCATGATCAACTCCAATTCGCCTATTAAAGCATCCATTAATCACCAACTAAAGCATCAAGAAAGATTGAAATGTCAAGGCGAACGAGGGTTCAGCCTCTTGCTCACTGCTGTGACGGTTTTCTCACTACTGCCACATCAGGTGTCTATGTGTGATGGCCTATTGCTCACAGCTCCGAAGGGAAGGCCTCTGCGTTCAAGTTCTTTTTTTCTCTTTCTCTCTCTCCCTCCCTTGTTGCTGTAGGAGGATGTTACCAACTTTCTGTGATTTATGGCTTGGATGTGGACTCTTTCAGTTTTATGGTTTTCATGTTCTGTGTTTTTGCCCATTCTCTCTTACTGTTTGGTGCAATTTGTTAGGTTTTTGTGCAGAGGAGGGGGAGGTTAAATGTAAAATGATTTAAAATAGATCTTAAGGGCAACTTCTTCACACATACAGTTGTGCGAAGAAGCTGCTGGAGAAAGTGATCAAGATAGGCAAAACAACCATTTAAAAATACGTAAACAACAGGAATTCTGCAGATGCTGGAAATTCAAGCAACACACATCAAAGTTGCTGGTGAACGCAGCAGGCCAAGCAGCCTCTGTAGGAAGAGGTGCAGTCGACGTTTCAGGCCGAGACCCTTCGTCAGGACTAACTGAAGGAAGAGTGAGTAAGGGATTTGAAAGTTGGAGGGGGAGGGGGAGATCCAAAATGATAGGAGAAGACAGGAGGGGGAGGGATAGAGCCAAGAGCTGGACAGGTGATAGGCAAAAGGGGATACGAGAGGATCATGGGACAGAAGGTCCGGGAAGAAAGACAAGGAAGGGGGGGGGGACCCAGAGGATGGGCATGAGGTATATTCAGAGGGACAGAGGGAGAAAAAGGAGAGTGAGAGAAAGAATGTGTGCATAAAAATAAGTAACAGATGGGGTACGAGGGGGAGGTGGGGCCTAGCGGAAGTTAGAGAAGTCGATGTTCATGCCATCAGGTTGGAGGCTACCCAGACGGAATATAAGGTGTTGTTCCTCCAACCTGAGTGTGGCTTCATCTTTACAGTAGAGGAAGCCGTGGATAGACATGTCAGAATGGGAATGGGATGTGGAATTAAAATGTGTGGCCACTGGGACATCCTGCTTTCTCTGGCGGACAGAGCGTAGATGTTCAGCAAAGCGGTCTCCCAGTCTGCGTTGGGTCTCGCCAATATATAAAAGGCCACATCGGGAGCACCAGATGCAGTATATCACCCCAGTCGACTCACAGGTGAAGTGTTGCCTCACCTGGATGGACTGTTTGGGGCCCTGAATGGTGGTAAGGGAGGAAGTGTAAGGGCATGTGTAGCCCTTGTTCCGCTTACACGGATAAGTGCCAGGAGGGAAATTAGTGGAGAGGGATGGGGGGGATGAATAGACAAGGGAGTTGTGTAGGGAGTGATCCCTGCGGAATGCAGAGGTGGGGGGAGGGAAAGATGTGCTTAGTGGTGGGATCCCGTTGGAGGTGGTGGAAGTTACGGAGAATAATATGTTGGACCCGGAGGCTGGTGGGGTGGTAGGTGAGGACCAGGGGAACCCTATTCCTAGTGGGGTATACGTACATGGATAGGAGGGGTTTAGAGGGATAAGGAGCAAATGCAGAAAATGAGACTAGCTTGGTCAGCATAGGTACGTTGGATCAAAGGGTTTGCTTCCATGCTTTATTAGTCTATGATTCTCTGTCTGCAAAAAGAAGCACACATTCAATCTAACTAAATTTCAAATACCAATTTAGAAAATGATGGAAGGTGTCCTTGACACTGCTACTGTTCCAGTCAAGATGGCATCGATCAGAAGTCCATGCAGGCAGCAGACACGAGGTGATGAGTCCAGAGTTCGAGGCCTGGAGCTCAGGGTCCTGTTATCAGCGAGTCCTGGGGTTGATACCAAATATCAAAGCGTGAAGTTTGAGCGAAAGTTTGGACTTCGACACCCAACTTTAGGTGGCACTACTGACTGGAAGCTCACCCACAACCAGACTTGTATCAAAATATATCATGGATCCTCCTGGGTCTAAATGTCGAAGCACAACACGATTCCAGAAACTTTACGAGATGTGATACAGTGGTCTAAGGCTGACCTCAAGGGCAATTAGGAATGGTTAATAAATACTGATTTTGGCACCAGTGCCCACATTCTGTAATTAATCAAGGAACATCACCTCTTCATTATGTGGCAGCCCATACAGATCTTTAAGACTGTGCGAACACTATTTCACTGTTCATCTTGTAATACTCGTATGCTTAAGTATTTCATTTTAGCAGTTCTATAAAAGCAGGGTGTCCTGCTTTTAGAATGTTTCGGTTAAGAGAAAAGAGGCAATGATATGGTTTGCAGATTTTCTTCAGGGCAGGAGCTGTGGAGAAGACAGGAGGGAAAACGGCTGAGGGTCTTGCACAAAATGCTTTGTGCAGATGAACGGCTCCAAGGAGGAAGGGCCAATATTCCCAACAGAGTGCCTGTGTGTTCGAGATGGATTTTGAGTAACATTCAGAACATGGTCTGTGCTTTCATGCAGACTGTAGGTCCAGTGTGCAAGTAAAAAGACAACTTCAAGATGAGCTCCAACTTCATATGCACATTTGGACTGGGTTAACTGTAATGGGCCATGATTTTTCCTTTTCTTTTTCCTACTTACTATTTGATAAAGCTAAAATTTGTAAACATACTTTCTTTATAATTTTCTGCGGTGTATGATCTGTCATTTCTTGCTGACTGACAATTGTGGGAGGCAGCATTTACGGCATTTGCTCAAATCGAGGTTTCATTAACTGGAACATCACAACATTCCTGTTTGGTTGAACACCAAATCATACCACCCCTAGATGTATATTGTTTATGAAAGGTGGCCTTCTCACTGCTGAGTCCCATGGCTGTTAGCAGGGTTGGTTAACGGGCCAAGTTTGCCTATGAGCCCGGTGGGGGAGGGGGAGGGTTACACTCTTTTGCACTATTTATTATAATATATAGTAATTTTTGTCTTACGCTGTACTGCTACCAGAAAACAAAAAATTCACGACATGTCAGTGATAATAAAAATGATTCTGAGATAGTTATGGAGGAACAAAATTTGATATTGAAGGAGTTGGAAACAAATAACAAGAAAGTATCTGTGTAAAGGAAAAGTTGATATAATGCTGATTCAAAACTGGAAGAGATCTTACAAAAAGGGAAAAAGCAAAAAATGTTTCATCAGTGACCACATATAAAGGCTAGGCAAATGACAAACAGATGTCCCCTAAGGAGGACCAGTCACATAGAAGCAACAATTAATAGCAAAGGGCAAAACAAAAGAACAGATGAGGGAAATAAATGGTACACACAACATACAGTGAGTATACAAGCTGTTCAAATTGAGTTCTAGTGGGTGAAGGAAATGCAGAAAAATTATCTGCAGCCTAGGAACATGTTGGAAGAGTAAAGACAGTAAGCACCGTAATAGAGAAAAAAAGTGGTTCTGAAGGTTCTGTCCACAAGGTTGATCATCCAATGAGATAAGGTTTATTAACATCATGTGACAGATATCAGCTGTTTTCCCCCTCATTCCACAAATGCTGCTTACTTTGAGCATTTTTTTTATTATTTCAGATGTCCAGCAACTTCAATGTTCTGTCTTCATTTTCAGTATTGGCAATCTTCTTCCCCCAGCGCCATTCATTTCCTTTTACTTCTGACACCTCATGAAGATCAGCAATGATTAACAAGCCACCAACATCCTCTTAGCCAAGACCACTAACTTTTGCATCATCTTGTTTCGCTTGGCCTCCACCCATTACAGACATTCACTTTGGTTTCTTCATCCATCTCTTATCTGGCTAATCTGTCTTTATGATCTATCTTCTGACTAAAACTTCAGCTGGTCTTTGTTCTATACATTCCCATCCCCATCCCCCTCCAGGAATAAAATTAGATAACCTGCAGGAAAATTGCTGAACAGCAGTACTTGCAATATATCAAGACACTGATCCACAATGGACTCCACAAAATAAACACATTGCAGCTACTGCCTGGCTAAAGAATATTCAACAGAACAGTCATTCAGTTTGGTGTGAAACTAACAGCATTTCACTGAATGGAACTCTTCTATAAATGTGAATACACTGAGTAGTTGTTTTAGTTAAATTGGGTACTGATTTGCAAAAGGCCCCCTTTCATGTATTATTTTCCTTCAACTGGGAAAATAATGAATCTCTTTTTTCTCAATTTCGTTTGTGCTTTGACAACCTGAATTTCTTGGATTTTGGTAGTGGTTTAAATTTTCATATTATTGCTAAATTCAGTATGGTCTCCTCAACTATTCTCTCCCTGAAACTGCTATCCATATAGCTCCATTTCCTAACTGACATCTACTTTCCCCTCTACATTTGCAAACACTGTCCATCATCCTCTTAAAACTGATGGGATTAAATTATCTTATCCTTCTCATTCCTCCTTGACCCTTTCTTTTTAACTTGTAACTGGTCTTTCTAAAATTTGCTTCATCTCAGACTTCATTCCTTTGAACCACCTGGAGATACAGGTTCTTCCTAGGTTATGAACACCCAAATTGCCTACATACCAAACATACAAATGAGTATTTGGGAGACCTGTGGAATGAAATTGCCAGCTGCTGCAGTAACATCGTTGTTTCTGTCAGAGAAATCTTAATGGTTGAATTAAATACCTTGGTTTAACTGCACATTATCACTGTTTGGGCCATGCTTTTATTTAAATATATTACTGATGCACTGCATTTCAGACTTGTGAATTGTTTGGGTTATAAATAGTCCTCAGGAACTGAACCTATCGTAACCTTGAAGGAACCTTCATTTACTTCTCAAGTTAGTATAATGAAGTCACTTGGGAGTATATCTAAGTATTTACTGAATTGTCAAATATAACCACAAACAGGGTTGCCATAACGGAAAAAAATTACCTGTTAGTTTGGATTCAAAACACAAGGCAAATCAATGACATCTTTTGATATGTGTATGGATAGCAAATGTCTGAAGACTCAAGCTGCTAGAACAGAGCCAAAAGTTTACCACAGTTCCAAACTGGTTACATATATTATGTTGCTACCTACTCAAAATCTGTTGTCACAATTAACCTAGTACTTCAACAATGTTAAATATCACTACTACTGAACTAATTCTTTTTAGTATGTTGTTCATATCAAAATCACTGGTTTGCCAGCCAGTTTCTTCAAATAACATGGAGTATCACAGTTCAAGAATCTTTAACCCCCATTTCAATACGAATGACATAATTATTGAGACAAACTCTGCCCGAGGAATAATGCAACCTGTGCAGCATTAATTCTGACAACCATCAGTTGGGCTATTTTCTGCTCCTTAAGTACAAGCAAACATCCATTAAAAAAAATTTGGATATCCATAATTAATGAAAAATTCCATTTCAACAGAACAAAGTGAACCTATGAACTAAGGAACAAACTGCCATCAGACATGGTAGATGCGTGTTAAAAGAAGTTTTAATAGAAACATGGATGAGAGGGGTGTGAAGGACAGTTTTCCAGGTGCAGGTAGACATCACTTAGCAGAAAATTAGGTTAGCACGGACTAGACAGGCCGAAGGGCTTGTTTCTATGCTGCAGTGCTCTGACACTTCCAAATTGGCTAAGTTAGCTAAGTGGAGAAGCAATAGATGAAAGTATCTCTTTTCCACTGGAAAAACTATTTCCTAATGCTATTAAGTAAATCTGATTGTTTAAAATATCAGTTATACCTCAGAATGTATCTGCATTCAGCAAAGGTTTTAAAGAAAGCATGTTCATATCCCCATTAATTTATTTTTTTCATGGCAGATATATTTAAACTAAAGTCATGGAAGTTATAATAGTGCTTTACAAATCACTGGTTTTAGCGCAGTCAGGCTACTGCATCACTTCCAGTTTGTGTAATTAAAATTACAGCTACAGAGAGGATGCAAAGCGTATTTACGGGAACACTTCTAAGCCTGAGGAAAATCAGTTATGTAGGGTGATGAGAGAAGACTGCCTTGTTTTTCTTGGAGCAGAGAAGTGATTAAGCAGAATGATCCAAAATCATTAAATGTTTCAAAAGAGTAATGGATGAGAAATTTCCCCTGACATTAGAGTCATAACCTTCCTTAAAATAAAATGCAATGAATTGGAATTCATAGCTCAAAAGGCTGGTATAACATATTAAATTTTATATTTCAACAAGAGATCATAGGAAATTGGTTGAGTTGTTGGCTATTCTGCCCAATAAACCTGTTCCATCAATCAACAATGTCACAAGGGGTCCTCAGCCTTTATATTGCTATGAACTAATACCATTAAGTAAGGGCTCTGTGAACCCCAGGGTCGGAACCCCTGCTTCTCAAAGTCACTTTTCTACACTTTCCTCAAAGGTGCAGAGCAATCTAATGTAAAGAATCCAACGACTGACCACTGTGAGAGTTCAGAAATTGCTCTTTTCAACTCTCAATGTTCAAATCTTTGTGACTTGGATAAAACCTTAAAAGAAAAAATACACAATGCAGAGCAGAAAATATATTTTTAAAAATTGCAGCGTCAAAGAGTCAGAGAACACTATAGCACAGAAACAAGCCCTTTGGCCCATCTAGTCCATGCCAAATTATTATATTGGCTAGTCCCATCAACCTGCACCGAATACTCCCCCCATCCATGTATCTATTCAAATTTCTCTTAAATCTTGAAATCGAACCCAAATACATCACTTCTGCTGACAGCCTGTTCCACACTCTCACCACCCTCTGAGTGAAAGAGTCCCTTCATGTTCCCCTTAAACATTTCACCTTTCACCCACCCTCAGCAAAAAAAAAGCCTGTTTACACTTACCCAATTTGGTATACCTATCAAATCTGCCCTCATTCCTCTATGCTCTAGGGAATGAAGTCCTAACCTGTTAAACCCTTTTCTATAACTCAGGCCCTCAGGTCCTGGCAATATCCTTATAGTTCTTTTCTGCTTTCCTTCAATCTTACTGATATCTTTCCTGCAGGCATGTGAGCAGAACTGCACACAATACTCCAAATAAGACCTCAAAAATGTCTTATCCAACTTCAACATAAATTCCAATCCCTGTACTCAAAACTTTGATTTATGAAGGCCAATGTGCCAAAAGCTCTCTTTACGACCCTATCTACTTGCGATGCCACTTTGACAGAGTTACGAATTTGTATTCCCAAATCCCTGTGTTTTACTACACTTCTCCGTGTCCTATTGCTCACCATGTAAGCCCTACCCTGGTTTATCCTCCCATTGTGTAACACCTGTCATTTTTCAGCCCATTTTCCCAGCTAATTTAGATCCTGCTGCAATGTTTGATAGCCTACCCAGCTATTCAGTATGCGCCCAATCTTGCTGTCATCTGCAAATTTGCTGATCCAGTTTACCACATTATCAGCTAGATCGTTGAAATAGATGACAAACAACAACGGACCCAACACCAATCCCTGCAGCATACTACTAGTCACAGACCTCTAGTCAGAGAGACAACCATCTACTACCACTCTCTGGCTTCTCCTGTGAAGCAAATATCAAATCCAATTTACTATCTCATCCTGAATGCTCAGCGACTGAATCTTCCTGACAAAACCTCCCTCATGGGACCTTGTCAAAGGCCTTGCAAGTCTTTGTAGACAATATTCATTGCCTTGCTTTCATCAACTTTCCAGGTAACTTCTTTAAAAATCTCTAAGATTGGTTAGATACAACCTACCATGCACAAAACCATGTTGACTATCCCTAATCAGTCCCTGTCTATCCAAATAATTATATATGTGGTCTCTTAGAAAATCTTCCAGTAACTTAAGCACTAATGATTTCCCAGCTTATTTTTAGAGCCATTCTTAAACAACAGAACAACATTAGCTATTCTCTGAATCTCCAGCACCTCACCCAATGCTATGTATATTTTAAATATCTCTGCAAGAGCCCCTGAAGTTTCTGTACTAGTCTCCCACAGGGTCCGAAGGAACACCTTGTCAGTCCTGGGGATTTATCCACCCTAATTTGCCTCAAGACAGCAAACACTGCTTCCTCTATAATCTGTGTATGGTCTATTAATACAGACGCAAAAAAAAATCCATTTGGGATCTCCCCCACTCTGATCTTCCAGAGGATCAATTTTGTCCCTTGCTATCCTTTTGTTCATAAAGTATCTGTGGAAGCCCTTGGGATTTCCCTTCACCTTATCTGCGACAAACTCAAGCCTTCTTTAGCCTTCCTGATTTCCTTCTTAAGAGTTCACTTGCATTTCTTATACTCTCTAGTACCTCATTTGCTCCTTCCTGTCTATAGCTATGTACCTCTTTCTTCTTAACCATGGGATTAGTATCTCTCAAAAACTACATTTCCCTAAACCTGTTATCCTTGCCTTTTATTATGACAGAAACATACAAACTCTGTACTCTCAAAATTTCACTTTTGAAGGCCTCCTACGTACCAAGCACATCTTTGCCAGAAAACAACCTGTCCTAATCAGATCCTTTCTGATGCCACTAAAATTGGCCTTTCGCCAATTCAGACCCTCAACCCAAGAAATATTCCTATCCTCTATTATTATATTGAGATTAATGGCATCATGATCACTAGATGCAAAGTGGTCCTCTACACAAACTTCTGTCATTTGCCCACATTCCCTAATAGGAGATCTGGTATTGCACTCCCTCCTGTTGGGACCTCCATGTTTTCCTAAACAAATTGCACAAACTCTATCCCATCTAGCTCTTTACAGTCTGCTGTGACGAGAATACACATAGATAAGGTGTTAGCTGTCCTGTGTGATCAGCAGTTGGTCTGCCACCTGTCCTCAGGGGGGAAGGAGAGATAAGGAACAATGAAGCAGCATGTGGAGATGTTAATGAAGGAGCCATCAGTCTGGGTATTGCCAAGATCGGCTCCCCCTTTGAACCCTGAACTGTTTGAAGTGATGGACAGGCGATACCCCAGCAGGGGGATAAAAAGGGAAAAGTTCGCTAAGGCAGCACACACGACAACCGAGGTAACGAGACCCTGGAAGCGGTGTGCCTCTCACGAGTCGGTGGGAAGTACCGGACAACGCACAGGGTGGAAAGGTACGATCAGCGGGAACCCGGTGTGTGTCCACCCTCGCTTGGGTGCCGGGTTCACTGCAGAGGATCGACCGCATCTGGAGGAGGGGTCACAGTCGGTGACCTCAGGTGACATCACCAAGGACCCGCCCGGAAAGCTGCTTGTGAGCCATATCGCCGGTCTGTGAGTGGAAGCCGTGTCTGAATGATCAGTCGTTCCCGTTCTCTCTCTCTCTCCCCCCACGTTGTCCATCGCCATGTTGCATTTATTATCCTTTCGATTACTGTGTTGCTTGTTTCTTTAATAAAACTTTCTTAGTTCCAGTAATCCAGACACCAACTGAGTGATCCATTTCTGCTGGTTTGGCAACCCAGTTACGGGGTACGTAACATAAGTGGGGTTCTCGTCCGTGATTTTGAACGCTAAATTTGGGACGGAGTAAATTGGTTGGGTTAAAATTCCCGAAAGAAAGAAAAGACGAACAGCAGAAATGGAGGCTGAGGAATTTATAAAGGCACCGACCTTGGAGACATTAGAGGATGCCAGGAAATCGGAATTGGTAGCTGTGGCCAAACGGTTGAATCTTGCTAAGGTGAAGTCGACAATGAGGAGAGAGGAGATACACAGAGCTATTGTAGAGCACTATGTATCTAAAGGTGTGTTTCCCCAAGGCGAGCTGGAGGTGGTGTCTATTGAAAAACCTGCTGGAGACGCGGTACAGGTACAGCTTGAAAAACTGAGACTCGAGCACGAGTTCCGGGTACGACAGTTGGAGCGAGAAGAGAAGGAGAGAGAGAGAGAGACAGACAGTTGGAGAGAGAGGAGAAAGAGAGGGACAGACAGTTGGAGAGAGAGGAGAAAGAGAGGGACAGACAGTTGGAGAGAGAGGAGAAACAGAGGGAAAGGGAATTTGAGCTGGAGAAGTTAAAGATAAGAGCCGAGCAGGGGCTCGTGCCGAACCAAGGTGGAGGGTTCCGGGCGACCCAGGAGGTTAGGCTGGTTCCCCCATTTGACGATACCGACATGGATCGGTACTTTCTCCACTTCGAAAAAGTGGCTATAAGTCAGGACTGGCCGAGGGATAAGTGGGTTGTCTTACTTCAGAGTGTACTGAAAGGGAAAGCCCAAGAAGCTTACTCCGCTTTGTCCGCGGAAGATGCCCAGAGGTATGAGGTGGTGAAAGAGGCCATCCTCAGGACTTATGAGTTGGTCCTGGAGGCATACCGGCAGAGGTTCCGGAATGCGAGGAAGCAGTGGGACCGCACGTATTTGGAGTTTGCCCGTGAGATGCAGACATATTGTGAGCATTGGTGCGCCTCGAAGGGGGTAGAGGGGGATTATGACAGACTGCTGCAGCTGATCCTCATTGAGCAGTTTAAAGGTTGTGTCCCTGAGGGTATGAGACCCTACCTCGATGAGAAAGAGGCAGCCACGTTAGCCGCAACTGCTAAGTTAGCGGATGAGTATGCGTTGACGCATAACATGAAGTTTGCCCCGAGTAAACCAGAAGGGTAGTCAGGACGGCGGGGAGAGTCCGCCGGAAAAGTCAGAAAGTAAGCCGGGGACTAGTGAGAAGGATAAGGTAGACCGGGAGTAGTCTGGAAGGAAGTCTCCTGGGATCGTCTGTTATAATTGCGGGAAAGTCGGACACTTTGCGTCCAGGTGCTTTGCCCCAAAGAAGGAGACGGGAAAAGGAAAAACAGCGATTTTGAATGGCTGTATCGAGCTGTTAAGCGAACCGCTAGGGAAGGACAGGTCTGAAAAAGTTCAGGAAGGGCGCGAGAGGTTTATCTCGGCCGGATTGGTGTCAGTTAAGGAGGGGTTAAAACCAGTTCCAGTGCGGATCTGGAGAGACACGGGAGCGTGTCAGTCACTAATACTGAAGAGTGTATTAGAGTTTAGCTCAGAGACCCAGACTGGGGAGGTAGAGGTCAAAGGTGTTGGGGAAGGGACAGTGTCAGTCCCTTTGCACCAGATACACTTACAAAGCAACCTGGTCTCTGGACTAGTCACGATCGGGGTGAGGTCCGAATTACCTATGAAAGGTGTGGAAGTCTTGCTCGGTAATGACATCGCCGGGGGAATCGTGTTCCCAGCCGTGAGATTGACAGGTCAGCCTGCCAGCATTGAGGCCCCGCCCCTGGACTCACAGGTTCATCACGGGACCGCGATAGTAAATTTGGCTGACACGTTTCTGCCAACCTTGTACGAGAAGAGGGTAGAAAACGGAAAGAAAGAGTGTAGTGAGACAAGAGGCAGTGAGGGAACTGGGACAGACGTAGCAGTAGCCAGGAAAGAATCCGTGCAGACGCAGGAGCGAGACAAGGGGCTGATGGTTTCGGCAGAGACAGCTCTCTCTGACACAGCTTTGACGAGGGAACTAGTAGGCTATTGTGTGGAGGAGGAAGTGCTAAGGAAAAAAGGGAAAGCAAGTACAGTACCCGTAGATGAGGAGTGGGGGGTGGTGCAAAAGAGTTATGGGGATGAGGTTTTTAACATGGCCCACGAGGCACCCCCCGGTGGACATTTTGCGGTGCTGGAGGAAACAGTTGGTGGAATCATGAAAGAGATTTACCGGCTGCCCAGGGGGAAGGATGTTATTGATCATGACCGACGCGAACTGAGACGGTCACAGGCTTTTGATATGCTAACAAACCTAGTCGGTGTTAGCGTGGAAATCAATGAAGCTAGGGGCCCCCTGATAAGAGGAAAAAAACATTTTGAAAAGATTAGTATGGGATCAATCAGATGGGAGAAGGCTATTGTTTTGGCCAGGTCTACTGATAAGGTCTCTCCCTTAATCCCCGAACAAAGCGAATCTTTAGCAGAAGTAATTAAACGACTCGCACCCGTGTGCTTGATTGTCCCGAGGCGATGCAAAGAACTGGGACGTTGGGTGATGTCTGTTAAATAGGGCAGCCTAGCAAACAACATCCATATATAATGAGTAATTCAGTGACTAAAGGGCTGATGAACACAGAGGTGTGTATTGGCAATTGTCTGAAGCCAGCTTGATAGTGAACCTTGAAAAAAATGAATTCGGCCACACGAGGGTCACTTACCTGGGAATTGTGGTGACGCAGGGGCAGCTGGCAGCGATGCAAGCTACAGTGCAGGCTATCACTGACCTCTCAACCCCGACAGACAAGAGGGCCCTCAGAAGGCTCTTGGAGATGGTGGGGTACTGTAGGAAGTTTTGCAATAACTCTGCGGTCACTACCCCTCCCCCTCCTACTAAGCCCTTGCGAGAGAAAACTGAGTCGGAATGGGACGACCCTTGTTATTGTGGTCTGGGACAAAACCAAATGAGAGGTTACATTGATCGAAATTCATCAGTGTTTTTGGCCACTATGAAGTTTGCTGAGTTGGAGCCTGGTCTAAGGGATTATTAATAATACATGTAAAAGGAACAGAAAATGTGATGACTGTCTGTTAAGGTGCTGACAACTTCAAACTCGCTGTGTTAGCCAAATAGCTGATAAAGATGTATATTTGTGCGTGTATCAAATAATGTATTCATGTTTGTAATTTTTACCTCCCGGTAAAAATCCTTAAAGGGGGGAAGTGTGACGAGAATACACATAGATGTTAGCTGTCCTGTGTGATCAGCAGTTGGTCTGCCACCTGTCCTCAGGGGGGAAGGAGAGATAAGGAACAATGAAGCAGCATGTGGAGATGTTAATGAAGGAGCCATCAGTCTGGGTATTGCCAAGATCGGCTCCCCCTTTGAACCCTGAACTGTTTGAAGTGATGGACAGGCGATACCCCAGCAGGGGGATAAAAAGGGACAGGTTCGCTAAGGCAGCACACACGACACCCGAGGTAACGAGACCCTGGAAGCGGTGCGCCTCTCACGAGTCGGTGGGAAGTACCGGACAACGCACAGGGTGGAAAGGTACGATCAGCGGGAACCCGGTGTGTGTCCACCCTCGCTTGGGTGCCGGGTTCACTGCAGAGGATCGACCGCATCTGGAGGAGGGGTCACAGTCGGTGACCTCAGGTGACATCACCAAGGACCCGCCCGGAAAGCTGCTTGTGAGCCATATCGCCGGTCTGTGATTGGAAGCCGTGTCTGAATGATCAGTCGTTCCCGTTCTCTCTCTCTCTCTCTCCCCCCACGTTGTCCATCGCCATGGCAACGATTACTGCAAACTGAACTAAATTGGACTGAACTTTTGTGTCACTTTGAAATTTGGTAATTTACCAATAGACAACGAGAGAGCTTGATTGATGCTGTTATCTTAATTCTGTGCACATGTGTGTTTATCATTGCTTAACTGTTGCATTTATTATCCTTTCGATTACTGTGTTGCTTCTTTCTTTAATAAAACTTTCTTAGTTCCAGTAATCCAGACTCCAACTGAGTGATCCATTTCTGCTGGTTTGGCAACCCAGTTACCGGATGCGTAACACTGCGAATCCCAATCAATGTGAAAAGTTAAAATCACCTACCGCAAACTGTTTCTTGCAATAGTCTACACTCTCGCTACAAATTTGCTCCTCTAATCCCTGCTGACTATTGGGTGGTCTATAATATAATCCCATTAACATGCTCATCCTTTTCTTAATCCTCAGTTCCACCTCAGTAGACAAACTCTCCAGTCTGTCCTGTCTGACCACGGTCAGGGAAAATAAGGCTAGTAATGCCACTCCTCCTCCTTTAATCCCTCCTGCTCTATCACATCTAAAATAATAGAACTGCCCATCCTGATCCACCCTCAACTACATCTCACTAATGGCTACAGTGTCATAGTCCCACTTGCTGATCCATGTCTTAAGCTCATCCCCCTTTCCTAGAATACTCTTTGCATTGAAATATAAATATCTCAGAACATTAGTCCCACCATGCTCAACCTTCCAATTCCTCGCCTAATATGTCAACTTAACAGCACAACCACTTTCCCCACAACCACTCCACCATCTGCTCTGGTTTCCAACCCGCTGCACTTTAGTTTAAACCAACCCCACTCCCCTACCCAAGTGCAGCACTAGCAAACCTTCCTGCAAGGATATTAGTCCAACTCCAGTTCAGATGCAAACCATCCAGCCTGGACAGGTCTCACCTTCTTTGGAAGAGAGTCCAACGATCCAAAAAATCTGATGCCATCCCTCCACATTAAACTGTATTATCTTCCTATTTCTGGCCTCACCAGCACGTGGCACAGGTAGCAATCCTGAGATCACAATCCTGGAGGTGCTGTCCTTTAACTTAGCATCTAACTCATTGAACTCACTTTGCAGGACCTTGTCACACTTCTTACCCATGTCATTGGTACCAAGGTGGACCATGACCTCTGGCTACTTGCCCTCCCACTTAATGCTGTGAACTTGATCCAAGATGTCTCTGAGCATGGCACCCAGGAGGCAACATACCGTCTGAGAATCTCATTCTCATCCACAGAACATCCCACAAGAGGAGCATTCCACAATCCTGCCTGCCATCTCCACTGTTTTCACTGTGCAATAAGAGTGAAAAATTAAATTTAAAAAAACTACCTACCGCCTTTATCTCTTCTCGCGAAAGCCTCTACAAGCCAAAGTCTGAACTCCCCACTCTAACAATGGCCCATTTCAACAATGGCCACTCTCACAATGGGCTCCCTGCTTAAATGTAACTTCTTTTTAATAGACTTTGCCAAGTGCCTAATTTTGTACACTTCACAATCTTCTCATGAAGAGTGGCATGCAGACTGTCCTGACCACACCCGCTGACTTTTGAAATTGCCCTCTCGCTATACACAATCAAATGTCTCCTCGTGATGTGTCACATGCAGAATGTCCTGACAGTCCCCACTCGCTTCTCATGAAATTTCTCACTTGTTGCACACACACTAACATCTCCTAGAGTGTTGTTCCAGACAGCTGGCCCAGGCCTAATGGGCTGAATAACCTCTTTCTCTGCTTATAATTATATTTTTGGAATACTGTATGTTAGAGCAACTGCTTGCTTAAAAAGCAGTGTGCAAGTTTGAGCCTCCAGCTAGAACAGTCAAGTGTTCTTTGCTTCAGACCCATGTGACACTGATAATGCTAGAACTGTCACAGCCACCAGTATACATTGCATACCAGGATGATATTTTTTGGTAAATACATCACACAATTTTCACGCAACACACATAAAAATTGCTGGTGAACGCAGCAGGCCAGGCAGCATCTCTAGGAAGAGGTACAGTCGACGTTTCGGGCCAAGACCCTTCATCAGGACTAACTGAAAGAAGAGCTAGTAAGAGATTTGAAAGTCACCATTTTTTAAAAATTGGTTATGGACATGCAGTAATTTATCTGGCAATGGCATGCCGGCAGATCCCATATATTAAATATTCGACTGTTGCGACATTGTAAGAGAAAGCTCCTTCTGCTGATAAAGGTGTTGGATTACCATACATGGCACTGATCTGAGATTTCATCAATATTGTCACTGTATAATATGATAATTATAATAAAAAGGTTTTGACTAACTTGGGCTGGAAAAGAAAAATAAAAAATATACTGGCCAAGCACTCAGCTCTAGATAACCCTGCTAGACAATGTATACAGTATGCATGTGCATTTAGATTTGGAAAATAAAAAATCCTAACAGTGAACCTACACAATATCTAGGTTCCAGAAGTGAAAAAATATTTGTAGTATGTTTTTCCACTTTGGCTTTCTTCCAATATTAATATTTTAATATTCACTTCAGTGATTAATACATACTCAAAGAAACACATCTCTGCTTTTGAATTTACTTGTCAAATCTTACATTTTTATAATTTTACAATATGGTGGGCTTGTCTAATAGAGAAAAAACGTTGGCAATGTGTAAAAGCCTCATGACGAGGCCATTGTGGGTTTACAAATTTGTCATTTTCTACTCTTATTTGTATACCGCATTAAAATGCCAATCCAGCTTGCTGGAGTTATGGATTGCTCCCACGAGTTGGCATTCAATTAGATTTCAGAGTGCAGTGCATGGAGTACGAAGCAAATTCGCCCACCCCCTCACGGAGGCAGGCTAAAACATTTAATATTTTAGGTGCATACTCACATTGGCATAGCTGATAAGAGAAGCGTTAAAATAGAGCTGAGAATAGTTTGTTCAATCTCCCACGGCCAAAGAAGATGACAATGCATTAAAACCTCCAATGTTTAACAAAAATTAAACACAAAGAGATTCTACAGATGCTGGAAATTCAGAGCAACACACAAAATGTTGGAGGAACTCAGCAGGTCAGGTAACATCTATAAGTGAATAAACAGTCAATGTTTCAGGGTGAGACCCTTCATCAGGAGTCTGAAAACAAAAAAAAACAATAAATCATACTTGGGAGTATTGTGCTCAGTTCTGGTCACTTTATCATAGGAAGGGTGTGGAAGCTTTAGAGAGGGTACAGAGGAGGTTTATGAGGATGCTGCCTGGATTACAGATAATATCTTACGACGAAAGGGGGGGAAAGCGAAGGTGAGTAGACAAGTAGTGCAGAGCATGCCCGTAGCCACTCCCTGAATAATAAGTTTACCATCCTGGATACTGTTGGCAGGGACGACCGACCAGGTGTGAACTATGGTGGCAGGGCCTCTGGCACTGAGTCTGACCATGTGGTGCAGAAAGGTGGGACGGAGAAGAGAAGAGCTGTCGTCATTGGAGACTCTATAGTCAGGGGAGTAGACAGGAGATTTTGTGGACATGAGAAGGACACCCACATGGTTTGTTGCCTCCTGGATGCCAGGGTCCAGGATGTCTCTGACTGGGTGCACGACATCCTGGTACGAGAGGGACAGCAACCAGAAGTCGTGATACATGTTGGCACCAACGACATAGGCAGGAAGGGGGATGAGGTCCTGAAGTGTGAGTTTCGGGAACTAGGCAGAAGGCTGAAGAACAGGACCTCAAGGGTGGCGTTCTCAGGATTGCTGCCAGTGCTACGTGATAGTGATGGTAAGGATTGGAGGAGATGGCAGTTGAACGTGTGGCTGAGGAGTTGGTGCAGGGGGCAGGGTTTTAGATTTCTGGATCATTGGGATCTCTTCTGGGGAAGGTGGGACCTGTACAGATTGGATGGGTTGCAGCTGAACTCGAGGAGGAGCAATATCTTTGCAGGTAGGTCTGCTAGCATGGTTCAGGAGGGTTTAAACTAATTTGCAAGGGGGATAGGATCCGGAGCGATAGAGCAGTGAAAGAAGTGCATGGAGTAAAGCCAGATCTAACATATAGAGAGGCTTTGAGGAAAGAGAAGCAGAATAAACGGTGTAAAGACAGTAATGTAGAAGGGCTGAAATGTGTGCACCTCAATGCAAGAAGCATCAGGAACAAAAGTGATGAACTGCGAGCTTGGATACATACATGGAATTATGATGCAGTGGCCATTACAGAGACTTGGCTGGCACCAGGGTAGGAACAGATTCTCAATATTCCCAGATTTCAGTGTTTTAAAAGGGATGGGGGGGGGGAGGGGAGGAGGGGTGGCATTACTGGTCAGGGTTACTATTACAGCTACAGAAAGGGTGGGTAATGTAGCAGGATCCACTTTTGAGTCAGTATGGGTGGAAGTCAGGAACAGGAAGGGAGCAGTTACTCTATTGGGAGTATTCTACAGGCCCCCTGGTGGCAGCAGAGAAACTGAGGAGCAGATTGGGAGGCAGATTTTGGAAAGGTGCAAAAATAACAGGATTGTCATCATGGGTGACTCTAACTTCCCTAACATTGATTGGCACCTGATTAATTCCAAGGGTTTGGACAGGGCAAAGTTTGTTAAGTGTGTCCAGAACGGATTCCTGTCATAGTATGTTGACAGGCTGACTAAGGGGAATGCCATACGAGATTTAGTATTAGGTAACGAACCGGGTCAGGTCACAGATCTCTCAGTGGGTGAGCATCTGGGGGACAGTGACCACCACTCCCTGGCCTTTAGCATTATCATGGAAAAGGACAGAATCAGAGAGGACAGGAAAATTTTTATTTGGGGAAGGGCAAATTATGAGGCTATAAGGCAAGAACTTGCGGGTGTGAATTGGGATGATGTTTTTGCAGGGAAATGTACTATGGACATGTGGTCGATGTTTAGAGATCTCTTGCAGGATGTTAGGGATAAATTTGTCCCTATGAGGAAGATAAAGAATGGTAGGGTGAAGGAACCATGGGTGACAAGTGAGGTGGAAAATCTAGTCAGGTGGAAGAAGGCAGCATACATGAGGTTTAGGAAGCAAGGATCAGATGGGTCTATTGAGGAATATAGGGAAGCAAGAAAGGAGCATAAGAAGGGGCTGAGAAGAGCAAGAAGGGGGCATGAGAAGGCCTTGGTGAGTAGGGTAAAGAAAAACCCCAAAGCATTCTTCAATTATGTGAAGAACAAAAGGAAGGGGGATATTAGAGGAAGGTTTTTTACTCAGAGAGTGGTTGGTGCGTGGAATGCATTGCCTGAGTTAGTGGTTGAGGCAGATAAACGAGTGAAAATTAAGAGACTGCTAGACAGGTATGTGGAGGAATTTAGGGTGGGGGGTTATATGGGAGGTAGGGTTTAAGGGTCGGCACAACATTGTGGGCCGAAGGGCCTGTACTGGGCTGTACTATTCTATGTTCTATGACAGGAGTGAAGGTAGGACTGATTAGAGATAAAGGTGGGAAGATGTGCCCGGAGGCTGTGAAAGTGAGCGAGGTCCTCAATGAATACTTCTCCGGTATTCACCAGTGAGAGGGAACTTGATGACAACGAGGACAATATAGTCATACTTTATTGATCCCGGGGGAAATGGGTTTTCATTACAGTTGCACCATAAATAATAAATAGTAATAAAACCATAAATAGTTAAATAGTAATATGTAAATTATGCCAGTAAATTATGGAATAAGTCCAGGACCAGCCTATTGGCTCAGGGTGTCTGACCCTCCAAGGGAGGAGTTGTAAAGTTTGATGGCCACAGGCAGGAATGACTTCCTATGATGCTCTGTGCTGCATCTTGGTGGAATGAGTCTCTGGCTGAATGTATTCCTGTGCCCACCCAGTATATTATGTAGTAGATGGGAGACATTGTCCAAGATGGCATGCAACTTAGACAGCATCCTCTTTTCAGACACCACCGTCAGAGAGTCCAGTTCCATCCCCACAACATCACTGGTCTTACGAATGAGTTAGTTGATTCTGTTGGTGTCTGCTACCCTCAGCCTGCTGCCCCAGCACACAACAGCAAACATGATAGCACTGGCCACCACAGACTCGTAGAACATCCTCAGCATCGTCTGGCAGATGTTAAAGGACCTCAGTCTCTTCAGGAAATAGAGACGGCTCTGACCCTTCTTGCAGACGGCCTCAGTGTTCTTTGACCAGTCCAGTTTATTGTCAATTCGTCTCCCCAGGTGTTTGTAATCCTCCACCATGTCCATACTGACCCCCTGGATGGAAACAGGGGTCACTGGTACCTTTGCTCTCCTCAGGTCTACCACCAGCTCCTTAGCCTTTTTCACATTAAGCTGCAGATAATTCTGCTCACACCATGTGATAAAGTTTCCTACCGTAGCCCTGTACTCAGCCTCATCTCACTTGCTGATGCATCCAACTATGGCAGAGTCATCAGACAACTTCTGAAGAGACAAGACTCTGTGCAGTAGTTGAAGTCCGAGGTGTAAATGGTGAGGAGAAAGGCAGACAAGACAGTCCCCTGTGGAGCTCCAGTGCTGCTGATCACTCTGTCGGACACACAGTATTGCAAGCACACGTACTGTGGTCTGCCAGTCAGGTAATCAAGAAGCCATGACACCAGGGAAGCATCCACCTGCATTGCTGTCAGCTTCTCCCCCAGCAGAGCAGGGTGGATGGTGTTGAACACACTGGAGAAGTCAAAAAAACATGACCCTCACAGTGCTCACTGGCTTGTCCAGCTGGGCGTAGACACGGTTCAGCAGGTAGACGATGGCATCCTCAACTCCTAGTCGGGGCTGGTAGGTGAACTGGAGAGGATCTAAGTGTGGTTTGACCCTAGGCCGTAGCAGCTCCAGAACAAGTCTCTCCAGGGTCTTCATGATGTGGGAGGTCAATGCCACCAGTCTGTAGTCATTGAGGCCACTGGGGCACGGCGCCTTCAGCACAGGGACGAGGCAGGACATCTTCCACAGTACAGGAACCATCTGGAGCCTCAGGCTCAGGTTGAAGACATGGCGAAGTACTCCACATAGCTGAGAGGCACAGGCTTTGAGCACACTGGTACTGACACCATCCGGTCCTGCAGCCTTGCTTGGGTTGAGATGTTTCAGCTGTCTTCTCACTTGTTCAGCTGTGAAGCCCACCGTGGTGGTTTCATGTGGGGAAGGGGTATAGTCATGAGGAGGGGTAGGAGGGGAGAGTGGAATATGTGTTGGTTGGGGGCCGACAACAGATGACTCATGTGGGGGCCACATTGTCAAATCTGTTAAAGTACAGGTTAAGTTCATTGGCCCTGTCCACACTGCCTTCAGCTCCTCTGTTGCTAGTTTGCCGGAACCCAGTGATGGTCCTCATCCTCCTCCAGACCTCTCTCATGTTGTTCTGCTGGAGTTTCCACTCAAGCTTTCTCCTGTACCTATCTTTAGCCTCCCTGATCCTGGCTTTCAGGTCCCTCTGTATTGCCCTCAGCTCCTCCCTATTTCCTACAAATGCTGGAAATCTTAAGCATCACATCTACAGAGGGAAATAAACAGTTGACATTATTCCCCTCCATTCATGCTGCCAGGCTTGTTGAGTTCCTCCAGCATTTTGTGTGTTGGAGGACTCTAGGATATGGGAAGAAACCTGAACACTCTGAGTGGATATAAGGAGAACATACAAACAGCACCTAAGGTCAGTCTGGTAGCTGGCGAGAAGGGGAAATCCATGTGAGGCTCATGGGAAGACAAGAAAACGTTTCAGAAATATACAAAAGAAAATGGAATTGATGAGACTACTCTGGGAGGAGCCTCCTACTTTGTGTGAAAATATTAGGAAAAATGTGCCCAAGTATTTCCACCAATGAGACAAGAACCCTCGCTCTGGATTGCAAAGGTGTCACAGCAGCCGGTGGACTAAGTGCTAATAGCTACCTGGTTAGCCTCAAAAGGTACTCATCACACAGTTAACAGAAATGGAACTATACCATTGCAAACTATAGGGCTGTATGAGGAAAGGCCATAGTTCAGGCCCCACCCACCACTGCACACAAATCAGCTAACACTGAAGCATTTACTTTGTAACTGGATATTTACTGATGTGTTAATATTGCAATGGAATAATATTACTTATTATGAAAATGTTGACTTGAATATTGTTTGTTTATCCATTTTAGATTTTTATGAATACAGTTCATTTTGAAATAAATATGTTTTGATAACACTGATAGAGATGGATTTAATCTAGCATGGCTGGGAAGTGGGATTCTGAATATAGATTCAGAAAGGAGAAATGATAGACAGAAAATAGTCAAGCAAGTTCAGAAGGAATAAAAACAGACAAGGGAAACAAATAAAATAAGAACAAGAGACTGTAGATGCTGGAATGTGGAGCAGAGAATGAAGTGATGGAGCATATCCGTATCAGAGACAAGAGCAGAATCAGGCCATTAGGCCCATGTGGAGACAGTATCTGTTAATGCTTCAGATTAAAATCTTGCATCAGGACTGTGCATGGAGAGGGGAAAAAACTAATTAAAAGAGGGAGGAAGAAGCAGGTGTTGTCAGGTGATAGGCAGAATCAGGTGAGGAGGGAGATGATGAGGTGAAACCAGGGAGAGTGGAGATAGACAGATTGGAATGTGTAAGTGGAAACGAAAGGCTGCAGATGCTGGAACCTGCTAAGGAAAATGATAAATGGAACCAGATAAGGGAAGATGAGGAGCAGATGCAACTAGTTTGGGGAGGGGATAGGAGAATCAGAAGGGTGCAGTGTGTGGGTCACATCCAGATGGAACTAGATGGTGGAAAGGAATGGGTCAGAGATGGTGGGAGGAGGAGGGGAGGGAGAGCAGAAGGACAAAGAAGGCAGCACAGAAAATCTGGGCTACCTGGAGTTGGAAAATTCAATATCCATGGTGCTGAGTTGCAGACTACCAAGGTGGAAAATGAGCTGGTGGTGTTCTTCTAGTGTGTATTTGGCCTTACCCTGGCAGTGAAGGCCAAGGACTAACAGGTTGTGTGGGAACAGGAAGGAGAGTTGAAATATATTGCAACTGGAAAATCAGAATGGCCACTGCAGCGAGAGCATAGGTGTTCCATAAAACAAATCGCCTAATCAGTGTATGGTCTCAGAATGTACAGGAGACCACACTGAAAGCACCCACTGCAGTAGACAAGGTTGGGGGAGGTGCATGGAAATTTTTGATCTAGAAAGGAGGGCAGTTTGGTTTGAGGGTGTAGAAAAAAATGTTGCACTTCCTGCAGTTAAAGGGAAAGTGACAGGGCAGAGGAAGAGAGAGGAAAAGAATATGTGCCTATATGGTGGGACCACATTACATGGTCCTTCAACATTTCTGCCAGCTACAAAGGCTGGTAGGGTGATAGGTGAAAACCAAGGGGAATCTACCTCTGTGCTGTTCATGCAGAAATGGGCTGAACAATAAGTGCAGGTATAGCTCCATCAACAACAGTAAAGGGGATGCCATTTTTCCTGAAGGAGGACATTTCAGATGTCCTTAAGCAGAAAAGCCTTATCCTGAAAGCAGATACAGCAAATACGTGGAAACTGGGAAGCTAAATCGTATAAATGTTAATCACATCAGACCTTCAGATATAGTAATAGAATTAGGCTATTCAGCCCATCGAGTCTGTTCCACCATCCAATAGCAGTTGCTTTTTATAACCCCATTCTCCTGCATTTTCCCATACCCTTAACCCCCTACTAATCAATCCCTGCCTTAAATACACCCAATCACTTGGCCTCAACCACCTCTTGTGGCGAATTCCATAAATTTCTGCATTTCTTAGTTTTGATTGGATATGTCTTTTCTTTGAGGCTATGGCCTCAGATCCAAGACTCTTCTCATAATGGAAACATCCTCTCTTTGTCTACTCTGTCTGGCTGGTTTCAATAAAATCTCCTCTCATCCTTCCACACTCCATTCAGTACAAACCCAGATATATTAAACACTCTTCATATGTCAAGCCTTTCAGTTCTAGGATCATTCTTGTGAACCTCTTCTGAATTCTCTCCAGGACCAGCACATTTTTAAAATATTTTATATATAAGTAAATAAATAAATGGGCCCCAAGGTTACTCACAATATATCAAATGCAATCTGATCAACACCTTATAAAGCCTTAGGAGTACACACCTGCTTTTATATTCTAGTTTTTTCAAAATCAAGACTAACAATGCATTTGTTTTTTTTAGATACTGACTCAACCTGCAAACTAATCTTAATGAAAACCTCAACTAGGACTCCCAGGTTGAAATGCAAGGAAGCAGTAAATAAGGAAAATAAAATGGGAGTGCAGATAAACAGAAACAATATTTACTTCAACAGAAATCTTTCAAAATTTTCAGACTAGGTGCAAGAGACATTAAAATGGATGAGAACACCAATATTGGTTGAAATAGACAATGAAATTAGGACAGAGTTCAAAATAACAACACAAGACCATATAGATTGAGAGGAAAAGGAGGAGAAAAGACTTGATGGAGGTGTATGGGGGGTGTCAGAGGTAGGTTCTCCCTTGCCCCAAATTCAAGTTTAATTATCATTCAATCGTATATGAATACGGCCACAAAACTGCATTCCTCTGGAGCCAATGGTCATACATGGCACAAGACACATAGCACATAAGACAGCAGTAAACATCCAGTCACACAAAAGAAAATAATACAGCCCAAGCCCTTAACAAAAGAAAATAATACAGCCCAAGCCCTTAACTGACACGTACTGTAGTTTGATGGAGCATGAACGTTGTCAGCAAGAACAAACCCTCAGCAGTCTGTAGACGAACACACACGTGCAATCCAGCTTGACTTCCACTGTGCGAACACTGGAAGGCATCACCAACAGGAGGGGCCTGCTCCCAATCCAACATTAATGCCACATCAATGTCTCAGGCACTTCCCCTCCTGGCAGCTGCAACAGGCGACGTGGCGGTATGAAGACTAGTCCTCACTACAGCTAAGGCCACACAGCTCCCCCGCTGTCAGTCTCACCAATAAACCAGTGAAGCAAACTTGCAGCATTCTACGTTACCAATGTCCAAGACAATCACACACTGTTAGACTGCACATTGCCTTTGTGCACCGACTCTGACACCCTTCTGTGGCAAACAGCAACATGGTCTACACCAAGTCCAGCTCCTCCACTAAGAAGCAACTCGCTGATGGGGTAGAGCTACAGCACTTGAAGTTCTTAATGTCCAACGTATTACACATAGAGTGGTGAGTGTGTTGACGCACTGCCAGAGGTGGTAATAGAGACAGATGCAATTGGTGACTTTAAGAGACTCTAAAATCGACAAATGAACGAAAAAAAAATGGAGGGTGATATGGGAGAGAAGTGTTAGATTGATCTTAGAGTAGGTTAAAATGTCAGCACAACATTGTGGGCCAAAAAAGGTCTGTATTGTGCTGTAATGTTCTCTAAAGTAAAGGAAGGAGGGTTAATTGCTGTTGTGTGCTGGGGCAGCAGGCTAAGGGTAGCAGACCATCAACAAACTCATTCGTAAGGCCAGTGAAGTTGTGGGGATGGAACTGGACTCTCTGACGGTGGTGTCTGAAAAGAGGATGCTGTCCAAGTTGCATGCCATCTTGGATAATGTCTCCCATCCACTACATCATGTACTGGTTGGGCACAGGAGTACTTTCAGCCAGAGACTCATTCCACCAAGATGCAACACCGAGCGTCATAGGAAGTCATTCCTGCCTGTGGCCATCAAACTTTACAACTCCTCCCTTGGAGGGTCAGACACCCTGAGCCAATAGGCTGGTCCTGGACTTATTTCCTGGCATAATTTACATATTACTATTTAACTATTTATGGTTTTTATTACTATTTAATTATTTATGGTGCAACTGTAACGAAAACCAATTTCCCCCGGGATCAATAAAGTATGACTATGACTATTCACTACAGCATGCCTGTACCCCTCCAGAAACAGCTGAAGAAAGATACTATAGATGCACAAATAGAGAAATAAAAGAAAAAATGCCACAAATATTCAATAGGCTAGGCTACATCCGTGGAAACTGCAGAAAGGCCATTCAGTTGTACATTGATACTCTGCCACATACATCTCCAAGATCATGGCAAATCTATTAACACCACTTTCTTTCACTGTTCATCAATATCTAAAAAATGTATCAATCTCCGCCCTAAGTATCTTGATTAAATGAACTTCAACACTCTTGGATAGAAAATTCCAGCTATCCACCCATATGAGTGATGAAATTTCTCATCTGCTCTAAAGGCTGATCTTTTATCTTGAAATTATGAACATTAGTTTTAGGCATCCTGGTCAGAGAAAATATCATTTCTGCACCCACCTTGTCAAACCCCATAAAACTTTGCATTTTCAATGAAATCGCCTCTCATTCAACAAGATACAAGAGTAAAGAGCAAGTCTGCATAACCTCTCATCACATGGCAAAACTGGCAATCCAAGAAACAATCTGATGAGTCTGTGTTGCACTCCTATATTGCAAGTATATCCTTTCTTATATAGAGAAACAAAACCTTTAAACAAAATCTCAGCGGTGGTCTCACCACAGCCCCATATTTCCACTTCAGAAGCTTCCTGGTTAAATTATTTCTTAAGTAGCTCAATAAATATTAATCAAGGCTGTAAATGGCTGTCCGTCATCTTGACAACATGATATTTATAACTGTTTATATTACCCAATATGGCAATTGATGCTACACAAATGCAATTCTTAACTAAATTTCTCATTACAGATTTACTGGAGATCAAATAAAAGTAACATCGGTTCAAAATTCATAACACTAATGGGGAAAATGTGAAATCATTATTCTGGATAATTACACCGATGTCAGTATGCAGAATAGGTCTGATCTACATGCTATATCATGGATTAAAATATTCCCTAATTTTGAGAGTATTCAACTCCAGTTCTATTTCCAATTAATCTTTCCACACCCCAAAATGACAAGTCCCATTAAAAAAAGGCAGGTTTCCAAAACCACCAATTCAAAGCTGACACCAGGAAGTTTACAAGACCGGGAAAAAAAACTTCCTTCCCACTGCAGAATGGCACAAAGTAACTGAGACCACTTTATCTATTGTCATTTGTTGCTACCTCTCCCTAACTGTTCAAAAACACCAAAATGTCCTTCCCAACCCCGCTTACTTTTCAACCAATCCAGTTCTTAAAAAAAATTAATACATTAAAACAATACTTCAACAGAAGAATCCTCCACTCAATTCTTTGTATTATTAATGCTCCAACATGTAATAGTTCATGTATAAATAATACTTTGTATTTAAATTAAAATGAATGCTTTATTTTAACCTCAAAACAAAAAGAAATGCAGATTTCAAATTTTAAATTCAAGGCCATTTCCTTTTACAAAGAAGAATTTGTATTGAGAACAAACACAAAGAAGTGTTTAATAATTTAAACAATTCTTTAATAAACAAACATGTATTTTGTGACTGAATCAACACAATGTAGGCAAGTGAAACAAAGGAAAATCCTGCGACACAACTTCTCATTTAAATTGCCAAAGCATATATGCTTACTCTATACTAGCTGCAAAAATAAAGTGCACTATTAATTAAGTTTCTCAGCATTAAAGATTAATTTGATCATGGCTTGTGCTCATCAATTTCAGGAACAAAATCCTCTCACTTCTGTCATCCATACAATCACAGGTAACACAACCTTAAAATTACTGCAATGTCTTCTTTGCCCTAATAATTTGTCTTGGCCTAATTTCAACAGAGGTGACAATTTTGGACTAAACTTGAATCACGAAGGGATGCTTGACAACTGTGAGAGGGCTTGAATGCCATCAACTGCTACAAAGGAAAACCAAGCAATGGAAATGACAACAAGCTTTCACCCAAATGAGCTTGATGCTATTCATGCTCACTTTGACCAGCAGATTATAGAGCACCTTCATGAACCTGATAACCTGCGACGACCCTGTCATCTCAGTACAGGTGTCCCCCGCTTTTCGAACGTTCGCTTTACGAAACCTCACCGTTACGAAAGACCTACATTAGTACCCTGTTTTCGCTTTCAGAAGGTGTTTTCACTGTTACGAAAAAAAAGCAGCGCGCCCTGAGCAGCCGCTCTCCCCCAATTCGGAACTGCATTCTCCCCGACATTGCTTTAACACGAGCCTGTGAGCAGTCGTTTGCAAGATAAGTTCTATGGTATCGGAAAAGCCTAAAAGAGCTCATAAGGGTGTTACACTTAGCGTAAAACTAGACATAATTAAGCGTTTCGATCGTGGTGAACTAAGTGAGTTTGGCTTGTGGAAGCTGACGAACATGATGTTGAAGAGGTTTTGGCATCCCATGACCAAGATCTGACAGATGAAGAGCTGATGCAATTGGACGAAAAAAGGATAACAATCGAAACCGAATGAGTGATGATAAAGTACGACTTTAATTTTGAAAAGGTACATCGGTTTAGGGGATATTTGCAGGATGGTTTGAGTGCTTACAAAGAACTGTGTGATAGAAAAATGCGCGAGGCTCAGCAGTCAAGCAAGCCTTCCACATCAGCCACAGCAGATGACGAACCTTGACCTTCGACATCGAGGCGGGCAGAGATAGAAGATGACCTGCCTGCCCTAATGGAAACAGATGATGAGATGACACCCCAGTGTCCCACCACCCCAACCCCCAGGCCATAGACAGATACCGATTCATGGAGAATGCAACGGTAGCCGGGAGGCACACAGCACATCTTTAAGAAAAAAGCCGAAATAAACATGCTAACTAATTAGGTGCCGCCGACACGTAATTGTCGGCCCAGATTAGAGACGACGCAATCAGCAGTCACCTCTGATCTGGGCCGACAATTACGTGCCGGGCAGCACCTAATTAATTAGCAAGTTTGTTTCGGCTTTTTTCTTAAAGATGTGCTGTGTGCCTCCCGACTACCGCTGCACCCCTGCGTGCTTCACTGCAATGTATCGCTCGGCGGCCTGGAGGCTGGGGGCCACTGCACCACCCAACCTCCGACTCAGCCTAACACACCATCATCAGTGTGCTCGGCGCTGTCTTCCCGATTCCGGTAAGTGATACTACACCGTACATACATTATTTCTACTTTATATAGGCTGTGTATTTTTACGTGTTGTTTGGTAAGATTTGGCAGCTTCATAGCTTAAAGGTTACTAGAGAGCGCTTGCGCCGTGTTTTTGCCAACAGCGTTTGCGTGAGATTTTCGCTACGGAGAACAGTTCAGGCAATGATTGTGGAAAAGTATTTCTACTTTATATAGGCTGTGTATTTATCATATCACATAAAGTATTTCTACTTTATATAGGCTGTGTATTTATCATTCCTGCTTTTACTATATGTTACTGTTATTTTAGGTTTTATGTGTTATTTGGCATGATGTGGTAGGTTATTTTTGGGTCTGTGAACACTCACAAAATTTTCCCATATAAATAAATGGTAATTGCTTCTTTGCTTTACGACATTTCAGCTTACGAACTGTTTCATTGGAACGCTCTACCTTCGGATGGCGGGGGAAACCCGTATCTAAGGCCAACTAGTGAGCATTCTTTAGGAGGGCGAATTCATGGAAAACATCGGATCCAGACGGCCCACCTGGCCAGTAACAAAGACCAGTGGTCATCAATTGGCTGGACTGCTTATGGACATCTCCAGCCTCCAACTTTAGCAGTCTGAGGTACCCACCTGCTTCAAGCAGGCTTCTGTCATAGCAGTGCCCAAGACGAACATGGTAACTTGCCTCAAAGGCTATCATCCAGTTTCATGCATTACAACGGTTAAAAATTACCCTCGATGTACATTTCTCCAACAGTTATTGTTTAGAAAAAGTGTTTTGGATCAATCATAAATTATTGATCTTAAAATATTCTTAAAAGGAGAGAGGAAAAGAATATGGCAAAACTAGCATATTAATTTGTAATTTTTTTTCTAAAGCTAAAATAGGTGTTAAAATCTTAGTTTCAGCAAAGAAAAAGTCAAATTCAAATTTATTGTCCTATGTACAAGTACATACAAGCAGTATACACAAGGTTCAGTTACAGGGCTTCCACTTTTTTATAGTTTGTACAAGTAACTTGGATGAAGATAACAAAGATATGATTGCTAAATTTGTTGATGGTAGGTGAAAAGACAGGTAAGAATACAAGTTGCAAGGACACAAAGAGGACATAAAGGAATAATTACACCTGCAGTGAATGAGCAAAGATCTGGGAAATGTAATCTAGTGCATGAAAATGTGAAATAGTTCATTTCAGCAAGAAAAATAAAATGAAGCATCTTTCTTAAACAATGAAATATCGCACAGTTCTGAAATGCAACAATCTTAATTATTTACAGAGTCTTCTTCACATTATTTATCAGTTTTTGTTAATGGATAGTTATCAGAATTCCATGTTATTTATTTTCCTATAAATGTCTGTGAGAAAATGAATCTCAAGGTAGTCTTTGATAATAAATTTACTCTGAACTTGGAAAAGCAGAAGGATCAGGGCATCTAGTGTATGATTCAAAGAAGGACAATGTCATGAGAATTAACAGTTTTATCAATTACTGACAGGGAATTGAATACAAAAGTAACAAAGTTCCACGACAGTTGCACTGGGTAGCGAGACTACATCTGTATATCATATACAGAACAGCTGTTCAGGTTACAGAGATTCCCCCTTACAAAATACTCAAATCACTACCCATAAATTTGGGATACAGACCATCCACCCCACACATTCCCTCTTCTGCCCTCTTCCATCAAGAAGATACAAACACATGAAAGCACGTAGCACCAGATTCAAGGGCAACTTCTAATCCTGTTAAAAGTCTACTGAACAATTCCCCTTTCATGATAAAATGGAGTCTTCACCTCACAATCTACTTTGGCTTGCACCTTTACTGTCTGCCTGCATTGCACTTTCTAACACTTCACTGTGCATTCTGTTATTGTTTTCCCTAGTACTACTATCAAACACACAGATGATATTAAATAACCTGTATGGATGGCATACAAAACACAGTTTTGTCAAGTGGAGACTTCTGTATAAGGGAAGGGTTTCACAATATTGAAAGCATTTTGGAGATTTACTTAACTAATATCTGGAATGGTTTGCCTTTTGAGGGAAGATTTGAATAGGTTAGGCTTGTATCCATTAGAGATTAGAAGAATAAGAGGATTTAATTGAAATATACAAGACCCTCAGGAGTCTTCACAGGGCAGATTAAGAAAGAATGTTTTTTTTCTTGTGAGAAAATCTCAAACTTGGGACCATTGTTAAAAAATAGGGATCCATTTAAGGCACCAAGGAAGAGAAATATTTTCTCTCAGAACTGAGTGCCTTCGGCGTTTTATAATGCCAATGAGGGACGAGTCACAGTTCCATATTTTATTGTCTAACCATAGAAATTGAGGAGGACCAAGGGGGCGTGTGATTCAGGAAGATTAAATACAGTAAATAAAGAAAAGAAACAAGTCATTTTTTCAAATCCTCCGTAATGCTAGGCTCATTATTGCTCATTCAGTACCATATTCTAAAATGAATTACAACCAGCATCAATACAAGTCAGCTTCAAACAACCAATCATTTATTGCATGACTTACTGCCATTATCACGTCCCAGAAAAAAAGAGTGAACTCCAGATGGCAGCACTGATCATTATAAGATCATAAGACAAAGGAACAGAATTGGGCCATTCAGACCATTCAGTCTGCTCCACCATTCCACCATGGCTGATTTATTAACCCTCTCAACCCCATTTTCCTGCCTTCTCCCCATAGCCTTTGACACCCTGACTAATCAAAAATCTCTGCTTTAAATATACTCAATGGCAATAGATTCAACCAATTCACTACCCTCAGGCAAAGAAATTACTCCAACTCTGTTGTGAATGGATATCACTCTGTTCTGAGGCTGTACCCTCTAGTTCTAGACTCACACTATAGGAAACATCCTCTCCACATCCATTTTATCTAGGTCTTCCAATATTCGATAGGTTTCAATGAGTTCTCCTCTCATTCTCCTGAACTCCAGCAAGTGCAGGCCCAGAGACATCAAATACTCCTTATGCATTAAGCCTTCCATTCCTGGAATCATTCTTGTGAACCCCCTCTGGACCCTCTCCAATGCTAGCATAGTTTTTCTTAGATAAGGGGCCCATAACTGCTCATAATACCCCAAGTGCAGTGTGACCAATGCCTTATAAAGGAATGCTAACAGTGAATTTGCTTTCCTTATCACTGGCTTAACTTCCAAGTCAACCTTTAGGGAATTCTGCACAAGCACTCCCAAGTCCCTTTGCACCTCAGATTTTTGAATTTTCTCCCTGCTTAGAAAATAATCTACACCTTTATTCCATCCAACCAAATTACATGGCTGTACACTTCCCTGCACTATATTCCATCTGCCACTTCTTTGCCCATTTTCCAAATGTTTGTCCATTCCAAACATCTGTTCCATTCTTTGTGATGATACAAAGGTTAGGGGTGCTGTGGATCGTGTGGAGGGCTGTCAGAGGTTACAGCAGGACATCGATAGGATGCAAAACCAGGGTGAGAAGTGGCAGATGGAGTTCAACCCAAATAAGTGTGAGGTGGTTCATTTTGGTAGGTCAAATATGATGGCAGAATATAGTATTAATGGTAAGACTCTTGGAAGTGTGGAGGATCAGAGGGATCTTGGGGTCCGAGTCCAGAGGTGACTCAAAGCTGATGCACAGGTCGACTCTGTGGTTAAGGAGGCATATGGTACATTGGCCTTCATCAATTGTGGGATTGAATTTAAAAGTAGAGACCTAATGTGACAGCCATATACGACCCTGGTCAGACCCCATTTGGAGTACTGTGCAGTATTTGAAGGATGTGGAAACTATAGAAGGGTGCAGAGGAGATTTACAAGGATGTTGCCTGGATTGGGGAGCATGCCTTATGAGAACAGGTTGAATGAACTCAGTCTTTTCTCCTTGGAGCGGCGGAGGATGAGACGTGACCTGATAGAGGTGTATAAGATGAGAAGCATTGACTGTGTGGATAGTCAGAGGCTTTTTCCCAGGGCTGAAATGGCTAACATGCAAGGGTACAGCTTTAAGGTATTTGGAAGCAGGTACAGAGGAGATGTCAGGGGTAAGTTGTTGTTTTTTTTTAAAAAAAGAACGCAGAGAGTGGTGAGTGCATAGAATAGCCTGCTGGCAATGGTGGTGGAGGCGGATATGATAGGGTCTTTTAAGAGACTCCTGGATGGGTACATGGAGCTTAGAAAAATAGAGGGCTATGGATAATTTCTAAAGTATGTACATGTTTGGCACAGCATTGTGGGCTGAAAGGCCTGTATTGTGCTGTAGGTTTTCTATTTTTCTCACAATCTGTCCAAGTCCTTCTCCAGACTCAACACTGTCTACTTCTTCACCCGTCTTTGTATCATCTGCAAACTTGGCTACAAAGCCAACAATTCCATCATCCACATCATTGACATATAACATGAAAAGAAATGGTGCCAACACCAACCCTTGCAGAATACCACTTGTCACCAGCAGCTAACCAGAAAATATCCCTTTTATTCCTACTCTTTGCCTCCTGCCAGTCAGCCAATCTTCTATCCCTGCTAGTATCTTTCCTGTAATACCAAGGGCTCTTATCTTGTGAAGCAGCGTCACGTGTGGCACCTTGTTTAATTGGATGTTCAGAAGGCCTTTGACAACATCTACTGACTCTCCTTTGTTTATCCTGCCTGTTAGTTCGTCAAAGAATTCCAACAGATTTGTAAGGCAAGATTTCCCCGAGAAACCACATTAACTTTGGCCTATTTTATCAAGTGCCTCTGAGTACCCTGAATCCTCATCCTTGGAGTCCATAATTAAGTCCATCTTCCCAACCTCTGAAGTCAGACTAACTGGCCTATGATTTCCTTTCTACTGCCTCCCTCCCTTCTTAAAGAGTGGAGTGACGTGCAATTTTCCAGTCCTCCAGGACCATTCCAGATTCTTGAAAGATCATTACTAATGTCTCCACAATCTCTTCAGCTACCCCTTTCAGAACCCTGAGGTGTCATCCATCTACCTTTCAGCTTTCCAAGCACCTTCTCCTTTGTGACTACACTCACTCCTGCCCCGACACTCTCGAATTTCTGACATACTGCTAGGATCTTCCATAGTGAAGACTGATGTAAAATATTGAAGCTTGTCTGCCATTTCTCTGTCCCTCATTACTACCTCTCCAGCAGACTGATATCCACTCTCACCTCTCTTGTATTCTTAGTGTATCAGAGAAAAATTCATATCCCCTTTTATATGATTGGCTAGTTTACTTTCATATTTCATTTTTTTCTCTCCTTATAGCTTTGTCATATTGATCATCTACATCTTACAAATAAATCTCAAAATTTCAATCATGCAAATACATGAAAATATGTCAATCATGCAAAGAATAACATCGTTAAACTTCAGTTAAAGGGCACCATGAGTTAACAATTAGTTAATTAATAATGATTCAGCAATGATCATTGGAGTGAAAATGAGCAGCTCAGTTCAAGCCTTCATCAATATGCTGAATATCATAGCTGAAACTGCAAGAAATTGTAATTATTGCAAACTACATAAGGCAACCACATGCAGTCAGATAAAGTGGAACATTTTGCTGGAGCTCAGCAAAAATTAAACCCAAATGCAATGTGGCAAAAGACTTCAGAATGTTGGCTGAATACAAGTTTATGATTCTCAATTTAACCATCAATAAGTCTAATCACATAAACCACTTCAAGATGTGTACCAACCCATGCAAAAATTAAATCGGAAACAACTTTGAAAGCAATGGCACAGCCTCTGATCCTCTAACTCTGGCTGTCTGCCTCAAGGTAGTGTATGACATCCAATACCGGATGCAACTCTCATCAGGATTCAAACATTGTGGGCTAATTTGGCAAAGAAATTTGAAGAGCAAATCATTCATGATTCAATTTAAGATTAAAAATGCAATTCAAAAGGTCATGTTCACCTTTAAAATTGAACAGTTTTTTTTTTAAAAAGGCCATATCATTTCAAAATGTTTAAATGGCATCTACCCAACAATGTGGCAAATTGCCAGGTGTGTCCCATCCACAAACAGCAGGATAAATTCAACCAGCTAATTACCATCCTATTAGTCTATGCCCAATCATCAAAGTTATGGAATGAATGATAGATAACATTATCAAGTGACACATGCTTAGCAACAACTATCTCACAGAAGCTCAGCTTGGGATCTGCCAAAATCACTCAGTTCCTGACTGCATTACAGTCCTGATCCACACATGGTCAAAAGGAGGTGAACTCCAGAGGTGAAATGAGAGTAATTGCCCTCAACATCAAGGCAGCATTTGATTGAGTGTAGTATGCTAAACCGGAGTCAACTGGAATCGGGTGAAACCCCTCCACTGCTTGGAATCATACTATAATCATAATCTAATCATCTCACCATAAGTGCACACAATTGGATGGAGCAATATCAGTTGGAAGATCCAATGTCTAAAGCAATGCGACTGTAATCAAATGAAAATTGTCGTCACTTTCATGAAAATTAACGTGTTTCAATTACTTTGTGTTTTTTTGATAAATGAAAAACATACACTAACGATCCACTTTATTAGGTACAGGAGTAGATCCCTATGTGCTCTTCTGCTGTAATGCATCCATTTCAAAGTTCAACTTGTTGCACGTTAAGAGGCTCTTCTGCATACCATTGTTGTAATGCATGCTTATTTGAGTTACGGTCACTTTGCTGTCAGCTTGAACTAGTCTGGCCATTTTCCTCTCACCTCTCTCATTAACATTCCCATCCGTTTTGCCTTCAAGAACAAAAATGAACTATTCTCATCGTTGAGCTCCATAGCTAAATGCCTTCTTCGCATGTTAGGAGACATTAAAAGCTTAAAAATTACTTTCAGGTTTCACAGCTGGCAAAGTTCCAGCTCCAACTCTCAAAGCCTGTCATGGCATTTCAGGAGCAAGAATTCCATACAATACCACCCATGTCTCAGACATTGTTCAGAGTTTGCAGCTGGACAGTGCAGAGGGCTAACAAAATTGACTCAGCCCAAGGCACGCAGGCTGGAATGTTCATGAACATGTTCCAACCAGTTACTTATTTTATCAACAACTGGATGTGATTTTATAAAGCCACACAAATTCAGCTATTAACCTTATTGTAATTTGAAAAATGAGGAAACATTTTACACTTTAATTTTGCCTTTCACAATAGTAAATACTGATTTTCAGTATTTTTTACTATATATTTGCAAGAAACAAAATCCCAAAAACAAAACAGGAATGAGACATATAAATGACTAATCATTTTGAGGGTCTTAATTGAAAAAATGTTGCCAGAACACCAGGAGATCACTATCATTCCGTCAAATACTGTCACAAGATGTTCCATACCAGGAGTCGGCAACCTTTTTGCCTCTGTGGGCAAAAGTGCATATTAATAAGCGGATGGTGGGCCAGATAAATGCCATAAAAAAAACTTAAAATATGGGAATTATGCATTTAAAAACATCTAGTTATGTTTTGCTTCAAATTAATGAATAACACATGCTAGAAAATCATTTGTGTTTAAGGTTGTCTACCCCTGTTCTATACCCTTTAAAGCTTGGAGAGGGTCTCAGTGCACTTCACTAATTAAACAGCCAATGACTATCTCACACACGTATCTGAATGCTCAAAGAATATTCATATCTTGAAAAAGGACTTGAATGCATAGACATCTATACTCTGAAATAGGAAGAATATAATAAATCAAAGTACATACCAGAATAATATCCTGGTGTAATTATATCAAACATTACATTAATCTTTAAAAATTGATAGTGATAAAATTGATAAAATTGCTTAAGTACTGGCATACGGTGTATTGGCCTTCATCAATCGTGAAATTGAATTTAGGAACTGAGAGGTAATGCTGCAGCTATACAGGACCCTGGTCAGACCCATTGGAGTACTGTGCCCAGTTCTGGTCACCTCACTACAGGAAGGATGTGGAAGCTATAGAAAAAGTGCAGAGGAGATTTACAAGGATGTTGCCCGGGTTGGGGAGCATGCCTTATGAGAATAGGTTCAGTGAACTCGGCCTTTTCTCCTTGGAGCGATGGAGGGCGAGAGGTGACCTGATAGAGGTGTATAAGATGATGAGAGGCATTGATCCTGTGGATAGTCAGAGGGTTTTTCCCAGAGCTGAAATGGTTGCCACAAGAGGACACAGGTTTGAGGTGCTAGGGAGTAGGTACAGAGGAGATGTCAGGGGTAAGTTTTTTTTTTACTCAGAGAGTGGTGAGTGCGTGGAATGGGCTGCCGGCAATGGTGGTGGAGGCAGATACGATAGGGTCTTTTAAGAGACTTTTAGATAGGTACATGGAGCTTCGAAAAATAGAGGGCTATAGGTAAGCCTGGTATTTTCTATGGTAAGGACATATTCGGCACAACTTTGTGGGCTGAAGGGCCTGTATTGTGCTGTAGGTTTTCTATGTTTCTATGTTACTTGACAAATGATTCCTTACAATATTCATTAGAGCACTCAAATGCCAAACCAATTATACAAAACAATATTTTTTAAAAAAGTCTATTCTGATTTCACTTTCCATCCATAAAAGACAGAGTTGAAGAACAGTACACAATGGATTCTAATTTATTGGTCCATAAAGGACAAAAATTCTTACACTCTTAAAGGACAAAAATTGAGAAAATAGCCAGAATTTCTTTTGTTTATTTCATTGATAATACCATGTTGTTCCAGTCCTTTTCCTTTCCTACCCGCCTGGCTTTACCTTCCATCTTCTAGCTATCCTCCTTCCCCACATTTTTATTCTGGTGTCTTCCCCTTTCCTTTCCAGTGCTGAGGAACAGTCTCAGCCCAAAACATTCACTATTTATTCATTTCCATTGATGCTGCCTAATCTACTGAGCGCTGCCAGCGTTTTATGTGTTGCTTTGCATTTCCAGCATCTGCATAATTTCTCATGTTTACACCATGTCAATTGTCGTAAAAACCCACCTGGTTCACTAATGTCCTTTTGGGGGGGAATCCTGCCATCCTTACCTATTCTAGCCAATAATTGACTTCAGACCCACAGCAATGTGGTTGACTCTTAAATGTCCTATGAAATGGCCTAGCAAGCTATTCAGTTGTATCCAACCGCTAAAAAGAAAATAATAAGGAATGAACTCAGATGGACAAGCTGACATGAACCTTGGCACTGGAAACAATAATGGCAAAACTTGCCCTGTCAACCCTGCAACGTCCTCATTAATATCTGTAGACTTGTGCCGAAGTTGGGAGAGCTGTCTCACAGACAACACCCTGACATAGTTGTACTGACAGTATCACACCTTACAGTTAACATTCTGTACTCCACCATCACCATTCCTGGGCAGGTACTGTCTCACCAGCAGGACAGATCTAGCAGAGGTAGTGGCACAGTGGTACAGTAGAGAGGGAGTTGCCCTGGCAATTCTCAACATTGACTCTGGACCCCATGAAGTCTCATGGCACCTGGTTAAACATGGGCAAGGAAACCTCCTGCTGATTACCACGCACCATCCTCCCTCAGTTGATGAATCAGTACTTCTCCATGTTGAGCAGCACTTGGAGAAGGCATTGAGAGTGGCAAGAGCACAGAATGTACTCTAGGTGGGGGACTTCAGTGTCCATCACCAGGAGTGGCTCAGTAGTACCAGCACAGACTGAGCCAGTCAGGTCCTACTGGATATAACTACTAGACTGGGACTACAGCTGGTGGTGAGGAAACCAACAAGAGGGAAAAACACATGATCACATTCCCACCAACCTGCCTGCCGCAGAAGCACCTGTCCATGTCAGCATTGGCAGAAGCGACCGCCACACAGTACTTCTGGAGACTAAATCCCATCTATTAGTCGAGTCACAGGTGAGAGCTGAGTATCCAGTGAGAACCAAAGGTGAGTGAGCTGCCCCAGAATATACGTGACAAGCCCCATACATGGCAGTGTCCACTTGATGAATTCTCCTGTCAATAAGTATGAGGAACTAAAACTCAGTTTTATAATCTTTTATAGAGGATTGACAGTGTTCTAATTTGTTCTGCATTTCATTTAAATACATAATTTGTTACTTAGTTAAATGAGTTTGCCTTTTTTTATATACCTTTTTAAACTATTTTCTTGGAACTTTTGCTAATTGGGGCAGCTGCTTAATTGGGCCAAAATATGCTGGTCCCGATGTGTCCCAATTAACAGGAATCCACTGTAATTGGAAAGCACATTGAAATGAAAATTAATATTCAAGAAAATTACATTGAATTATATATCTAGGAGCGCAGTAATGAATGGTTGCTGACCAAAAAACTTTGGTGTTCCTTGAAAATCTTTTAAATATTGATGCGGTTTCTTTAAAAAACTGAGCAGATTACACAGCTGCACCTGCTGGTCTTAAATGTGTTATTAACAACACGTCTATAACAAGTTTGGAGGAACTATACCGGCAGGCAGTCAACAAAGCATAAACTGAGAAAGATATAAAAGGCAGGAGATGAACCAAAACTAGGAATTAGTGTTTTCAAAGAGTGAATCTTTTTCCACAGACATGTTGGCCAGCAAGCTTTATACAATCTCCTTTTCTTCAACGATTGCATGAGCCTAGGGAACTACTGGAACAACAAAGTAAAGGGGGAGGGGTCAGGAAACAACAGTCTTCCTGGATTACATACTATTTTCTTAAGTCATTACCATGTTTCACAGCTACCAAACTTTACTTGGTACCAAAATACCTCAGGCAAATCAAGCAGTGTTTAATTTTTAGAAGAACATGTAATTTAGTTTCTGAAATATGCAACAGAACCATTTGTTCTGGATCAATCTGTCTGTAATGATTATAAAAACATAGTTTTCCCATTAATCAAGTTTTTGGTACCTGATAAACTTAGCTAAGAACAACTACTGCAAACTACAAAATTGGAAAATTACAATCCATTAAAAACTATTCAAAAACTCGACATAAATACTTCAGAGAATATGAAAAGTCATTATTTGTTAGCTAAAACTAGAATTAGACCCAATGTAAGTTAACTGTTTGGATGAGCAAAAATGAATTGCTAGCAATATAAACTAGATTTTGAAAATAAAATTTTTCTCCTCAATATTCATCCATAATCTTACAATATAATTTAGACACATTTTCAAGCAAGGGCACATTTATCAAAATATTCCAACTTGTACCTTCAGCAATTTTAGTTCTGCGAGATCATTTGAGTCCACCCTGCCCCCCTACTTCATTAAGGCAAGTTTTTTTTAAAAGATGGCCAACCTGTCTGAGGTATTCCTGCCTTTAATCATCCACAAAAATCTTGAATTGACATGTTATTTGCTCAGGATCTGTAGGGAAACACACTGAAAAATGGTTGCAGCAAATGACTTGGTAATTGCAAAAGATTCAAGGACTGAAGTTTTTCTCTGACAATGCAGTTGCTTCAAACTTTGAACCTGTATGTAAAATGGACAGTCTCGCTCCAGTGTATTACAAGTTTCACCATGCAATAACAGAAAGTAATTACAAATGAGGGGCTTGGTCATTTTGAACTCACGCAGAATGAAAATCTTTAGTACCTATCTCTCCAATGCCACATCTATTTATTTACTTAGAGTTCCTTAATGTTTACCTTCTCCACATCCACCAACTCCACTGGTTCTTCATAACTTAATCGCTTTAACAAAAAATTACTCTTCAAAACTCAAACCTTCTATGCAATTTTCTTTCACTGACACTGTCTTATTCCTTGCAGTACTTTTGCCATCCCTTCAAACCTTCGCTCGAAAAAATTGGAAGCCTTCATATAATCCCCTTTTATTCCCATCCAAATGTACTCACAGCTTATCATGTTATTAAACTGTTCTTGTATAGCCTTCACCTTTGTTCCCGTTTGTTTAGCCAACAACCTTCATCTCAGACATTGAGGTTTTTCCACTGCTGAACTCCCAACCCGCTCTGCCTGGCTTCCTGACATCAATGGTGGCACCTACACTACAGTGCTGCCAGAGGTAGCATACTAGTTAGCATAGTACTTTACAGCACCAGTGACCTGGGTTCATTTCCCACCGCTGTCTGTAAGGAGTTTGTATGTTCCCCCTGTGACCGTGTGGGTTTCCTCCAGGCGCTCCAGTCTGTACTGGTTGATAGGTTAATTCGTCATTGTAATAAGTCCTGTAATTTTTAATCTAAATGTGCCTAATAGTAGTCAAACTCACAGCCAATAGTGAGGAAAGAAAATTAAGTTAATATTTGAGAAAAATATTTGATCTGATACAGCTATACGTGAATGAAAACATTTGAGTCACAAAATCTAATTAGCTACTTAAAATGTTATTGCTTGTATATTTAAGTAGTTAATTAGATTGCACGACACGAGATGAAGACTTCAGTACATCAGAGTAAAGTATATTTTAAACAAAGGTTTGTCCAAGTCTGATACCTTTTTATAATAAAATTCAAACCTCAGAAGGGAAAAGAAAATACTCAATCTAAAAATTACTTGTCATTTTTACAAAGCATGAAACTCTTCTGATATATGATGAATCTGCTCAATTTGATGTAATACTTCTAGATAGTGCTAAATCTAAAAATACTCATGTACTTTTGAGTTTCATAATGACTTTAAAAATGATTGTAGGTAATCATTGCAGAAGAAACTCAAAAGCACAAGCGTTTTTAGATTTGCTGGGCAGGATGGAAACACAAACTCATCTGTGTGTGCAGCCAGGGATAGTAAAATTTGATGAATTCAATACTGTTAATCAATGCTGAAGAGAGACATTGCATTATCGGTCACACAGCAAACAAGAAATCTATAAAGGGGTTTGTGTGTGTGTGTGTGTGTGTGTGTGTGTGTGTGTGTGTGTGTGTGTGTGTGTGTGTGTGTGTGTGTGTGTGTATGTATATATCTATCTATCTATCTCTTGGTTAAATAAGCTTTTATTTGGCAGAAATTCCAACATACTTCACTTCTGAGACTACCAGCTCCTCCATAATCGCACAGATATTCCTATGCTCCAAACAAAATGACTAGTTAATTGACCATGCAAGTAACACTTACAATTTTGTATTGTGCAAAAATAAATTTTAAGTTCAATACCTGTCCTTTTACACCATTTCACTTGAAAATATTGGGTTTTGATTATCCTTTTGTAAATTCCGTTATCAAGTTGTAATACACTAAACTCTAGTAATCCCATTTCAGAATTGGAAGATCTTAATAGCACAAGAAGAAATCTGTCAGCCCTCAGCGCATATTCCTGCAACTGATTCATCTTCGAGTATATGTCCAATTATATTTTGAAACTTCTGACAGAATCTGCTTCCATCAGCTTTTCAATCTCTCCAACCCTCTGTGAAATGAAGTCTCAGTTCCTCTCTAGTATTTTTTGCCAATCATTTTAAGATTTGTGACCCCAGGTTACTGACAAACATTCAAATAAATCCATTTTCCATACCTACAACTAGCATCCTGACTATGTACTGGTGCCCTACTTCAAAAAGACAGCTATTAAATTCCACAGAACCAGACATGTGGAACCTATCCACAGTCATGTTACCACTTTCCCTTAAATATTATGCACAACTCTCAGTAGCTGCGGAGCCAGGTCCTAAATCCAGATGTACACAATAAAAGCAAAATCTTACATTTGCTAAATATCTGAAGAAAAGACGAAGCACTGCAAAAGAAAGTTAGCATTTCAGGTTCTTGACCTTTCATGATAGTCAAATGTTGTATAAATTGGCATTTCCTATATTTTCAGGTTTTTATTAAGCACAAAATCCAGATTGACATAAAATAGATCTTATAAATGGAGGAAATGTATAGTATACACGAGGGATTCTACAGATGCTGGAAATTCAAGCAACACACAAAGTTGCTGGTGAACGCAGCAGGCCAGGCAGCACCTCTTCCTAGAGATGCTGCCTGAAATGTACAGTATTTTGCTTTTTGACTGTCAATGAACACTAGATAATTACAGTATCAGTTAAGAATGCACATACACAAAATTGGCACAAGGAAGGCGGGAAGAAAGAAATATTTTGTCAATATCATTGCTTCTATACACGAAGTTAACGTGTGAACTATATTAGCCTAATTGATCCTGGACCTCCAGCACTTTTTCAAATCTCCATTGGCATTACTCCAACCCTACTCCACTTGGTATTTATTATACATAATGAAGTAAAATAGCTCTACCACAACAGGACATAACTTGGTTTTAACTCGGGATCAAGCAAAGGCCCTTCAAAGGAGTAAGTATGCCAAATTTTAAGTCTATTATTATGAGGTCTCAGGGTACTTGGAGGCAGATGATAAAATAGGCCGTAGTCAACATGGTTTCTTCAAGGGAAAATCTTGCTGACAAATCTGTTGGAATTCTTTGAAGTAACAAGCAAGATAGACAACAGAGGATTGGTTGATGTTACTTACTTGGATTTTCAAAAAACCTTTGACAAGGTGCCACACGTGAGGCTGATCGGCAGGAGGCAAAGAGTGGGAATAAAAGGAGCCTTTTTTAGTTAGCTGCCAGCAACTAGCATAGGGATCTATGCTGGGATGATATATGTCAATGATTTGGATGTTGGAATTGATGGCTTTGTTGCAAAGTTTGCAGACAATATGAAGATTGGTGGAGGGGCAGGTAGTTTTGAGGAAGAAAAGAGCCTACAGAAAGACTTAGAAGGTTAGGAGAATGAGGAAAGAAATGGTAGATGAATATAGTGTTGGGAAGTGTTTGGTCATGCACTTTGGTAGAAGAAATGAAAGGGTTGACCATTTTCTAAATGGAGAGAAATGCAGAATACTGAGGTGCAAAGGGACTTGGGAGTCCCTGTGTAGGATTCGTTAAAGGTTAATTTGTAGAGTGAATCTGTGGCAAGGAAGGCAAACTTGCTGTTAGCATTCATTTCAAGAGGACCAGAATATAAAAGCAAAGATGTAATGTTGAGATTTTATAAAGCGCTGGTGAGGCCTTACTTGGAGTATTCTGAGCAGTTTTGGGCCCCTTATCTTAGAAAGGGTATGTTGACACTGGAGAGAGTTCAAAGGAGGTTCACGAAAATGATCCCGGGAATGAACGGCTTGCCATATGAAGAATGTTGATGGCTCTGGACCTGTATTCACTTGAATTCAGATGAATGAGGGGTGACCTTATTGAAACATAACAAATGGTGAAAGGCCTTGATAGAGTGGATGTGGAGAGGATGTTTCCTATGGTGGGAGAGTCCAAGACCAAAGGACACAACCTCAGAATAGAGTGTGTCCTTTTAGAACAGAGATGGGGAAGAATTTCTTTAGCCAGAGAGTGTTGAATCTGTGGAATTCTTTATGTATATTTAAGGCAGAAGTTGACAGATTTTTGATTGGTCAGGGCATGAAGGGATACAGGGAGAAGGCAGGAGATTGGGGCTGAGAGGAAAATTGGGTCTGCCATGATGAAATGGCCTAATTCTGCTCCTGTGTCTTATGGTCTAAGCTTTCTAGCCTAACTATACATGACTCCAGCCTCAAAGCCATGACTTTCAACTGTCCTTTCAAATGGCTGAGCATATAATTTGGTTATGATATAATTGCTCCACTGAATTAATTTAACTAATAAATTGACACCAAGTGGTTAACATAGGAAACAAATTCAGTCGCGGCAAAGTTGAACCCATACTTCTTGACCTCAGTGTGTGGAATTCAGGAGAGATAACTTGGAGTCAAAAGGAAAGTTTTGTGGGTAAGAACAAGTTCTGTAGGTTGAAGAGGAATTAGTTGGGTCTCTTTTCCAAAATGCAGAGTGCTTTGGAGCCTTTCTGATGGGTAATCAAAATGTACAAGACTAAACATCCAACATGAAAATGAGGTGGCAAAGACCAGGGAACTGAAATAGTGCAGAGCATGAGAGATGTCATGGATAAAGATAGGAAGGAACTAGACCAGGTGAACAAAATAGAGTCAAGATATGAGAAGGGAACTTCAGTAGGAAGGGAACAAGCAGAAACAATGGACCTACCAGGGCAATTTGGTTTGTGAAGTATTAGAAACAAGCAGTGCAGGGTTGGACAGTAATGAGGTTGGAGGCTGTGAAGGGGAGATCACTGGAAGTGATGAGGCATTGATAATACAGGAGACAGTTGCCTGATGATCCATGATTAGGTCCTGGTCCAGCGATAGGCAAGAGGAAATCTTCAAGAGCTACCAATCTGGCCTCTGCAAAGTAGAGATTAGTCCACCAGACTACAACAGCACCAAGGTGATGACAGAGGTTAAAGGTTCAAGCGGGCGAATTTTCACAAGGACATAACAATTTCTAAAATTCTATTTCAACTACCTCCTCACTTGGTTGAGGAGTAGGGAAGTGAAACATATTCCCAGAATCAGGTGAAAAGCTCTGTGGCATCAGAAACATAATGGATAGTTGCTAAGAAGGGGAAAAAACTTCCAATAAAAAGCATCAAACTGTAATTGCTGCTTGTTATGGCTGGCATTGTAAATTTAGTTTTGAACTTTAGTTGCTGAAAGAAAATAGGCACGTGGGATCTTAGTGAATTGGGAATCATTTGACACTTCCTGAAGTTTGTTATTAGTTACATTCAGTGGTTCAACTTTGAAAGTGTGACAGTAACTAACAACTAATAGGTAAAATAACGAAGATACAAATCCAATGTGAAAGGCATAGTGAAAGAAAATTACTTTTGGACCAAAAAGAGAAAAGGTTAATATTATATTTTTACATATTGTATGAATTAGTCTGAAGAAATGAAAATCCACACTTGCAACTGTTGACATTCAATTGTCCAAAATTGTCTTTCAGTGATGAAAGCTTTCACAACATGAATACAGCACTTAAGACAGGAATCAACATGCCAAGACCTACTGAGTTTCATTCACTACACATGTACAGTAACATTGACTCATGATCAAAATGCATTAGAATTTGCAGTTAGAGCAGACCAGCGGTTTTACAAATTCAACTGCATATCACCCACACCCATACACTTGATACTGCACTTCCCATAAATTATCTTGAAAAATATCAATGCTGTTGCTTTCACACCAAATTACGGCCCTGTGTTAGAAGGCTGGGGGGTGGGGGGAGAAAGTGTCTCATTTCAGATTAATAGAAATTTAGAAAGTTGATAAGGCAGGGTAGTAAAACAGGCGAGAACATTCTAGTGTTAGAAAGACACAGATATAGAGAAAAAAATTGGAAGTACGCTCTTAGAAGGTAAATGCAAAAGACAAGATTCCTGATTTTTTAGTGGATGCACAAAGCACTCATAACATCTGATGGTGTTAGATGCAATCTATTAGATATTACAGAGACCAAGATTGGAATTTAAAAATTGCAGAATCATTAACTTTCAGAGGAGATAGGTAAAGTGGAAAAAGAAACAGAATAACCCTGATAATGAAGAGTGCATTAATGTCAATGGGAAGGAAGGATCTTAGTTCTGAAAAATCTAGATGAAACAACAAGGGGCAGAATCAGAACCAAAATCAGGTTTATTATCACTGACATATTTCATGAAATATGTTGTTTTATAGCAGCAATACATTAAAAATTACAAGTTACAAAAAGAAATATTAAAAAATAGATTAATACAAAAAGAGCAAAATGTGATGTAGTGTTCATGACCTGCTCAAAAATGTGATGGCGGAGGGGAAGAAGCATTGAGTGTGCCAGAAAGACAAAATCATGAAAGCTTTTAATATAGACAGAAATGAACCAATTAGCAAATGTTCCTGGTGACTGTCAGAATGACACAGGAAAACCTATACAAGGAAATAAAGCAATGGGAGAGAATTTCAACAGATATTGTTGGAACAAATATTGTCCCAAAAACGGCAGAAAACAACAGGTCTTGAGAGAATGAGGAATTTCAAGACATTTACATCAATAAACCATATTACAGAAGAAAACGAGGCATAGAAAAAAAATATCAAAATCCTCGGATCTGCATCTCAATGTTTCAAGAGGTGGCAGCTTCTGAGTTTGTTGAGGAGCTGGCCAATGCATTTTAAAATGTCTTAAATTCTGGAACAGTTCCCATAATTGGCAGGTAACCCACTATTAAGAAGGAAAGAATAAATGAAGTCAGCCTAGCATGATAAGTCAGGAATATGCTTCGATCTGTTTTTAAGGACAGTGCAGCAAAGCACACAGAAAATAATAAATAGGATTGCATCAAGACAGCATGGATTAAAGTCGAACAGCACAAAAATGGTTCCCATGGCAGACACAATCTATAACTGTCAAGCACCCACCCCATTAATCCCATTTTATTCTACCTACATGTCTTTCAACTGCTTCAGATTCTATCATTTTCCTACACACTAGAAGCAACTTAGTGGTCAATTAACTTACAAACCTGCATGCCTTTGGGACACAGGAAGAAATTTGTGTAATAACAAGGAGAATAGACCAACTCCATATAGACAACTCCTGAGGGCAGGATTGAACCCACGCCACCTCATCAGCCCTAGCGGCTGTGACACTATCACAAGTTGAAAGAGAAATTGCATTTGATAAATGTGTTGGAGATTTCTAAGACTGCAAAGAGATAAAAGGAACCAGTACATGTTATGCCTTTGGACTTTGAAAGAAAAACAGCACTTGTTTTTTGAATGCCTAAAGAATACAATGTTTTGGTGACCCATGGGAAATTGGTGTCATTTCACACAAATGACTTAAAGTTAACCAGATCAGGAAAGCAAATAATAGATTAGCCCTGAATACAAAAGGATTTGATTGTAATTGCCTAAATGTCTTTGCCCTTACAAAGGAACATGGAATCATATTTCTGGTCCTGGTCTACCTACCCCGAAGAAAGGAAATTCTCACAATTTAGGGGCTTCAATGTAAGTTCATCAAATTAATGCCTGGAATGGGAAATCGCTCAGGAAAGCTGGGAGACTGAGAGGTGCCCTGACAATTGTAAAGATAGAACACAGAAACAGCATCTTCAGCCACTGAGTCCTTGCCGACCATCACTAATCACTTACACTAATTTTCCACTAATCTTATTTTATTCTCCCCATTTTGGAATCAATAACGCCCTCACCCCCAAACACCAATCACCTGTACACCTCTCCATGACATTTTTATTTCCCCCAGTAAGAAAGAACACCTGCAGAAACGGGTGCTCTGATTACACAGAAACAAGCTCTTCAGCCCAACACATCCATGCAGACAGATTCTCATTAAATTCTGGGCCCAATTGACTAGAATCTAAGGAGAGCCACACCATAACTTCCCATTGGGGCAGCCATGTCAAACTATACTGAATTTCACATAGACCAGGCCTAAAATGTTGCCCCCATTGACCTTCTTACTTCTTCAAAAAAGTTCAATCAAATTCATGACGCAATCCCCCAACTATAAAGATGTGCTGCCCATGCCTAATCAACCCGGTTTTCCAAATGGTTGTACATCTTATGCTTCAGAACCTCTCTAGTAACACCTACCACAGATGTTGGGCTTACAAATCTAAGGGTTTTGCTTGTATCCACTCAGAAATAAAGGCACATTAGCCACACTGTACTCTTGCACTAATGATAAGGAAAAAAATCTACATTCACAGCACAGATCATTTTTAACTTTTTTCTTCATCTAAGGCTATGGAGACTCAGTTGCTAAAATGTTTTATACATTTTTGTGGGATATCAAGGAAACCGATGAATATTGTTAGTACTGTATTAGAAAGTAGCACTGAGACATCAGCCAGGAACCAATGGACGGAAGAGTTGGCAATTTCCGTTTCGTTTTCTAAGTTCCATCCGGAGATTGAGTTGCCATATTATTTTGAAAATGAAACTCATTAATCAGATGCTACTACAATACAAATGCCTCTAAGGAAATTTGAAACTCATCCTACAAATTGCGATTTAAAATATACCAAACACCGGGAAAGTTTTATTTTTGGACATGAAGATGTAGGACAAAAAAAATGTTGGGGGTGAAATATCTCTAATCTACTAGTTAGCAGAAAACACACTCTTCCCACGTTGAAGCATATAACGCGCAACTGCAGGTTTCAATGTATTCCCCCAACTTGCTTTCGCAATATTTGTCAAACCGATACATTTACAATAAAAATCAGTTTAAATATTCGCATCAGCTCTGCATCTTAGAACAAAATCCAAACACGCAAAACTTTATGATTCAACATTACTTACTCGAACGCAAAAAAGAACCCGCTGGTGACCACGATCAATACAAGTGTGAGATAGAAAACCCCCGTCTGACTGGCCATCATGATTCTGCCATCGCAGTAAAATTTATTTCTCCCTGGGAAGACTTCCCATTTCCTCCGCGGAATTTTCTTCTTTTTAGGAGACTCCATAGGAGACGAGCTCTGAGTGGCAATCTGACTGTATTCGCACTGTTTCATTGGGGACGGCATCAACGCGCGGTGTGATATTCTCACTTCAGAAGGACAATCACTAAAATCATGCGGACGTCAGGCTAGCTGAAGAAAAAACACAAAAGCATCCCAACCTTGTACGTATGGGGCTTGCTTCACGTTGTGTAACGATATGGACAGTCATGTTTTTTTAAATATCCAGTAATTTTCTATGATGGTATTTGCTCATCTTCGGTCACACCTTCTGCTCTTCATTGCAAGTACAATTCAAATGATTAACAGCCACGTTTCCTCTTCCTGACACTCCAAATGACAGTTACAAGAAACTAAATCTTGCAATGAGTGACGCACCCGAGTCAAGTACCATTTGAAATCACCAATTTTCTTCCTGAAACAATAATTTCTATGAACATTTACAAAATTCTCGCTTGAAATTGCCCTAATCTTCCGAAAGTGATCTATTGGGAAAATACTCAGAATCACACCTGTCCGCTATATAAAAAAAAGCAAGTTCCGCATGGAATAAATGGAATAAACAATTGAGGAAATCCTCGCAATCCCGAGTCCCTGGAGATTGAACCACCTTCTTCGATGTTAACAGATAATCTGGTTGTTTGAAGAGACCCTTCACAATTCGATATCCATGCGTGTGAAGACTAGAGGATCCGGACTCGCCAACTGGCACTCCCTCGCCTTTGAACTTAAGGTGCCCGCAGTGAACGAAAACAAGTGTAACTACGAACAACAACGAAAATGAATCAACGAGATAGGGTTCAACCGGGTTTATTCCCAGTTAGTCGCCACATTTCCAGGCGGAAAATCTGAGCACTGAAAGATGGCTTCTGGAGATGAGTGCTGCGGACTGGAGACACTCAGATAACAGCGGACAGCGCCTTACTCTGGCCACCACAGCCACTCTCCGTTGCTACCCTGCCCGGGGATGCCTCCCGTCCACGGCTGACACAACCCTGACCCCAGCAATGGGAATCTCCAAATAACGCCTCAGTTGAAAACGTTCAGCAGGTAACCAATCGAAACAAAGGGATACGGCGGAAACTCCGTTTGCCCTCGACACTTCCTGTGAGAAAATAACGATTTAAGTAACAAACCGGGGGGACGACACCCACTGCCACCACTCCGCTCCGACGGTGCAACTGAGGGGTATTGAGGAGGGGGAGGGCGGCAAAGCCTGCGTTGCTTCCTCAAAAACAACACGGACGAGTGTCGGAGGATGGTGTATACACTGCATTCAGGGAATTGTAGTCTCCTGGGTGGCGAGTCGTCTAACGCTGAAGGCTTGGGAAAACTACCTGTACCATGATGCAGTGCGCGGATTCACAAAGGTTGGGAACGTCGGGCTGATTTCCGCCTGCGTCCAATTTCTTCTCTCTCTTTTGGGTGGGGGCGGGTTCCCAGCGACAGGCCCCGCTCGCGCACCTGTCAATCACCGCGGGTTCCGGCGCCGCTCCGCCCGTTTGCTGTCCACCGCAATGGACGGTGACAGCGGCGGCGAATACTGAAGAACGAAGCAGGATTCGGCTGTGCTTGTCCAGAGAGGACGAACTGAACATTGTTGGACTAGATGCATGGATTTTGTTGCAAACTGAACGCATAAGTAGTTATTGCTCGATTCAGGTTTATAGATGGGAACTCAGAAAGAAACGTTCTGTCCCGAAGAAATGCAAAGCGAACGTGTTACCAGAAAACCCGAAGTGCAGGCCCTAAACGAGTCACTCGGCTCCAGTGCCGCAAGTAAAGTGCAAATGATTAAAGGTAAATCTCATCTTCTGAACAGTGATACCGAGAAAGCCGATTACCCGTGCCTCCGAAGGAAGTCTTAAATCTCTTTACATAAATACAAAAGATTCTGCAGATGCTGGAAATCCGGAGCAACACACATAAATGCTAGATAGAGGAACTCAGCGAGTTGGTTAGCATCGATGGTCGATGTGTCCAGCCGAGACCTTTCATTAGAACTGGTCTCGGTCGGAATCGTCGACTTTTCATCCTCTTCCGGAGATGCTGCCTTACCTGCTGGGTTTGTCCTGCATTTTGTTTGTGTTACTCTTAAATCTGTTGAGTTCACGAGTTCCTTTAGCTTAAATTCTATTGACATGTTTTTTACCCATTCCTCATTTCTCATCACAATTGTAAACATAATTTTTATGAAAAGATTTAATTCTAGTCACTTGACATTTTCAGGACTTAATAATTATTCTTCTCTCCTGAAACATGGATTAGGATCTCAACCCTGTTAGAACTCAAATCATCGATTTCACTGTGGACAGACACTTCTGGCTCTCTTCTGCACTAATTATATAATACCTTATAGACTTGAATTAATAGTTGTAGAAATTTGTTTTAAATTGCACAAAATCTTTTATGACCACTGGAATTCAATTTTTTTTGCTGCCTTCATCCAGATATTACTTTGCCCAATGATGTATGGACATACTTGTTTTGCATTCTCAGATGCTGTCACTCATTCTGGTATTCAGCACCTAAACCTTCCATGAGAGTGTCAACTGCTGCAGAGGTTGCTATACTACTGGCCTCTTTCTTCTTCCCCTGCAGGGGCAGTCTGTCACATTCAAGCTACAGGTTACTTACTATCTCCTGGGATCCACATTCAGAGTCAGAATTGTTATCACTGACCTATGACAGATCTCTTAAGTATAGTGGAGTGAAGGGATGTGGGGAGAAGGCAGGAACAGGGTACTGATTGTGGATGATCAGCCATGATCACAGTGAATGGCGGTGCTGGCTCGAAGGGCCGAATGGCCTACTCCTTCACCTATTGTCTATTGACATGAAATTTTACATTTGACAAGAGATTTCCTGCTTCCCACATGTCTTGAAGCCCCAAAGTTGAGTTTGAGCAATTGGAAACTCATCCTGCAGCCACATGGTTATCCAGAACACACACAGTTTGCTGGAATTTGAGAGTGACACAAGTTACAAGCAATCAGCATCTGCTCTCTCAGTTGTACAAATGATTATGTTAACTCTAATATCACTTACTCTTGTTACGTATGCCATATTGTTAGTCACTGATGATTGTACACTTTAGATTAGTGGTCACCAACCTTTTTAAGCCCAAGATCCTCTACCTCGACCTCAGTGAAAGGCAAGATCTACCTACTAAATCGTTTAGAGAAAAAATAGCTCAGATCGTACTTCCAATTTGAGGCCTTTTATTTGGGTGAATTATATTTGAATTACACAAAATACTTTTGTCATACTTTCAAATTAATTCAAACAAGAAAACACTGTAACTAGCATATCAAATGGGCCATAGCTGTCTTTCTTTAAGAATATTACAATACTTCACACCTTTAATTCTAAGTTTCATTATTTAATTTTATTTCAACACGAAAAATAAATGAATAAAAATTGACTTGCACTCGGTGTGATGACTGGGGCTGAATACTTTCTGCTAGTTCCCTGAAATTTGGCTCATAACTACAGACAGCCAGTCTGAGACAGTCTGTGAGGTGTAGGGTTGCCAACTGTCCTGTATTCCCCCCGCTAAGGTAGAGTGTTCCTATGAAACCTTTTGTGCCAAAATGTTTTACGCCAAAGAAGTAATTACCATTAATTTATATGGAAAAAAATTTTGAGCATTCCCAGACCCAAAAAAACCTACCAAATCATACCAAATAACACATAAAACCTAAAGTAACACTAATATATAGTAAAAGCAGGAATGATATGATAAATACACAGCCTATATAAAGTAGAAATAATGAAAATTAAGCCAAAACCGATTGGTGGGGTAAAGAAAAGAAATCGGCATGTACGCACATGCGCACACAGGTACCCGCGCAAGGCTTCATGGTCATCGTAGTCTTTCTCGGGGTAAACACAAATATCCCGGGATTTGACTGCTACTTTTGTCCATTATTTGGGAGTGAGAAAGTTGGCAACGCTAGTGAGGTGTCAGTAAATCAGCTCCTGTACTTAGATTTAATAATTTTCATCTGTGAAAATGCAATTTCACATAGATAAGTTGACGCGAAGTAGGCACTGACTTTTAGTGGTATAAAACCAACGTGCACATGGCGCATTGCTGGGGCCCTATCAGTAGTAATTGCCACCAGTTTATGAATGGGGATGTCATTTTCACGGACATTTTTTTAAAACTCATTGTAAATATCCTCACCTCTCGTTCTTTCCTTTAATTGCAAAAGAGTGAGGAAGTTCTCCTTTGTTGTAAAATCCTGGAAAGCCATTCTGACAAATACAACAAGCTGAGCTGTTTGCACTACATCCAGGGATTCATCGAACTGTAGTGAAAAATATTCACGTCCTCTGATAGTGACTCTACCCTCCTTGTCACTATTGCAGGACCAAGCAAGATATTACATATTGCGGTTGTGATGTCGTTTTGTTTTTAAAGTCATTAAAAACAGTCTGTGCAGTAATGACCATTGCTTCCTTGAATAAATCGCCATCTGTAAAAGGCTTCTTGTGTTCAGCGAAAAGGTGACTTACACGAAATGATGCTTCAATAGCAGCCTTATTTTGAGCAGCATGTTTTGTGAAAAACTATTGCTGGACCTTCAACCCCGATTTCAGCTCAACTTTCCAGGTACGAATTGCGCTCTTTGGGGAGTAGGTGTCTTTAAATTCCTGGTGGTTGGTGTTGTGGTGCCGGTCCAGATTCCCTCTTTTAGTCAGTGTTTGTGTTTGGTGGCACAACATACACACACACTTGTCTTTCACCAAGGTAAATAGAAATTCCTCTTCCCATTCTGGATGGAATTTGTATGTTTTCGCCTTCTTTCGTGGAGCCTCCACTATGCTATCAGGATATCACGAGCGATTGCTGATTGCGTCGCTTCTGATCTGAGCCGACATTTATGTGCCGGGGGGGCACTTAATTAATTAGCTTGTTTATTTCGGCTTTTTTTCTTAAAAATGTGCTGTGTGCACGTGGCCCGGAGGTTGGGGACCACTGCCGTATATTGATGTTTGCGACAGTCAGTACTCTTATCCCTAATCTAATTGGTCACTTTGATGCAGCACAGGCTACACTGGAAATGCGGTGCATGGCGGGGGAGCTACACACATGCGCACTGGACAGAAAGAACGGAACTAAATCCCCGCAACCTGGAAACAATCTCTCTTTATAAACAGCTTCTTAGCGAAAATATTGCTATATTACCATATCCTAATTAGTATTACTTACTTTTATAATGCTCACATTACAACAGTATTTGTGTATTTATTTTTGATTTTTCTTTGGGATCTACTGGGAAAGTCTGAAAGATCGGTCGATTGCGATTGACGGGTTGGTGACCCCTACTTTAGATACTTGAAACTTTTCCATCTGTTGACTATTTTACAATGTATTTGAAAATGGACTTTGGTATTTTCTGATATTTTGTCAGGTGGTCTGTTCCTTGGTTCTGTGGCTACAGCAGGAATGCTAGCTGGTTTTGGCACAACACTTGCGATGGCAAAAAAGAAAAGTCCTGGGTGGTTTAATAAGGTAGGTGTAACAGCAGGTCACTGTATTTAATACTTAACATTCTACCATTAGTAAATCAAATTTACTGATCTAACAGTAATTCAGTTCATCGAGTTTTCACTAAACTAATACAGCTGTACAATAATAAGCAGGTTTAGATTTGTTTCTCTAGCTCCAGAAGTAGACAGCTTATTTCTACTGCTTACTGATTTTTTTTGAGTTTCCATAATCTGCAAAATTTTGTTTAGCTTTTATCTTTAAAGAAAAACTGCCATTTTGTCGGAAGATAAAACTAAATCCAAAATTGGCAGTTTACGTCACCATCACAAATAGTATATTTTTTTAAATATTTAATTTAATTTACCAAATTTTAAATTCCCCAGTTACTGAACATTGCTTATCTGGTAACATAATCACTATCCTGTTGTAGTGTCTGCTTGCATGAAATCTTCCAGTTACTGTTGGGCAATCTCTTTGAAGCACAACAAATTTCAATTTGTACAATTCACATCCAATTTTTAACAAGGAACACAAGATTGAAAATGGGCACTTTAATTTGCAACTTTTGAACAACTGTCTGCAAAGTTTAAGCTATCTAATACTCATTTTTTGAGATATCTTCAAATTAGACATTTTATTAACCCTTAATACCAAACTTTCCTGAGATACCCGAAAAAAAAGTTGTGAACTTGTTTCTTTGTATAAATCCATCGGGTAAAGATTTAATATCTATTATTCGCGATAAGTTAGTGACCTTGAGGCATGCCCCTTTTGATAAAATTAGAACTGCCTGGGAGCATGATTTAAATATTTCTCTGTCCGACGAGTTTTGGGATTCAGTTCTTAATTTAGTTAACTCAATCTCTATGTGCTTGCCACTGCCTTTTGCAGTTCAAGGTTGTACACAGGGCTCATATGTCTAAAACTAAATTATCGCGGTTCTGTTCTGATATTAGTCCCTTTTGTGACAAGTGTATAGTGGGCGAGGCTTCTCTTATCCATATGTATTGGGCTTGTCCCAGTTTAGAGAAATTTTAGAGAGAAGCCTTTTTAACTTTATCCCATATTCTTAACTGCCACTTAGAACCTAACCCTTTGATTGCTCTTTTTGGCACCTCAGGTGAAGTTAACATGCATTTGAGTCTGACTAAACGTCGAACATTATCTTTTGCCTCTCTTTTGGCTAGACGTTTAGTTCTTCTTGGGTGGAGAGATGTTGCCCCACCCACTCATGCTCAATGGCTTAGAGACATTATGTCCTGCTTAGACCTTGAAAAGATTCATTATTCACTTCTTAATTCGGACATAAAGTTCCGTAAGGTGTGGGGACCTTTTTTTGAATATTTTCATAATTCCTCTTTAGATTAAGCTTTATCCTCCTTTTCTTTGTATTTTATTCCCTTACTTTCAGCTTTTTTTTCTGGTTGAGTTTTATGGTTTTTTCTTGTGAAATATATTACAGTTTAGGTAGGAGGCAATATACTTTTTTAAATATTTACAACTCTGTGATGACAAAAGCTCTGTTTAATTTTTCCTTACATCGAAATGGTTGGCTTGGAGTTGCGTAGTGGGGAGGATACTAACTTTATTTTATTTTGGGTGCTTTTTCTTTATTGTTATGAATTGTATATTAGACATGTTTGTTTTGCACTGTATAGATCTCTTGTTTGCTGGTGGGTTTTTTTGTTGTAGAAACTCATAAAAAATTAATTAAAAATGTATAATTCATATTCCATGCAGGTATTGCATGAAATTTCACTTTGCATATTTGTTTCTTTCTCAACAAACATTTTTTATTGCTCTGTGCTCTCTTTATTTTGAGAGTTTTTTATGGTGTGCAATAAAAGTTTGCAGCTTCACCCTTTTACTGAAGAAAACAAATTCTGTTTGAAATATTGTAAGAAATTGCCTTAACAGGCTTTTCAATGTGGCAATAAAGAAGAACAGTTTTAAAGAAAAATGTATTTTGTATTAATTATGTTATAATAAAACTAAGTATGCCCAATAAGAATTGTTTTGAGCAAACTTGAAAACTCAGTGTGAAACATTTTCCTACTTAAGTTCAACATAGCCATAATTGAATCTACTTACTTGCATTAAGCACAGTGGTGCGGCTGGTATGTAGTAAAATTCAGATATTACCAGACGAATGCAATCATACAATTTTCACTTTTTTTCTCCTAAAAGGTTGCAGGATGTAATACTTTTTACTTGTGTAAGGTAAACCTATTTTTATGGTATTATCAGAACATCAGTTTTTTTCTGTTTATTCTGTTGATGTATAAATTTAATTTTTAAAACTGCTGTTTATAATTATCTCTTGCCATGTCATATGAAGGAGTTCTGTGTAATACAAGAAACTTCTAAGTAGGTGGAAATAGAGCATTGCAAAGTTTGTATGATTTTAAAGTTCAAAAATTACCAGTCAGATATCTGTTTTATCCAGCTGGTTAAGAAGTACATCTTAAACAGTGTACACATAACAAATGCTTTCAGTGTGCCTCATAATATCTTGTCCAAATACTGGATTCCACTACAAGATATAATAATGTTTTAAAATTAATGCCTGCATTTTCATTAGAGGTCTTTTTTATAGTTATCTCTTCATTTTAGGAACTCATTTTAAGGGCCTTAAATTTGACATTTATTGCAAATCTGTTTTTGTCCTATTCTTGTTATATTACAGGTTTATGTGACATAATTTTAATATCTTATACAATTCAATGGAAAGTCAGTCAGTTCCATTCAAATTCTTTAAAGGCATGACTTTTCCCGTCTTACCCCATGACTCTGATATCTGACAGCAGCCTGGTTGTTTATATATGCGGAGCCTTCAGTGTTTGAGCTCAGCATTACTTCCTCAGTGATTAAGACTGCACACTATTTTCTGTTAAATGTTTCAAATCAATGGACATTTCATCAGAACTAGAAAATGTTGGAAACTCAAGAGGATTTGAGCATGCGCAAAGAGTTCCTGTAATGACTACTTTGGAAGACCGAAATTGTCAGTCTATTCTCACCACAGGGAAATACCATCTCCTTTTCAAGACTTTCAACCTTTGCCTCCAGAAGTCTTGAATTAACTTGGCACTTCTTAAAAATTTTTTCTAAGAGATTTTCCTATCTTCTTTAAGTACCTGTTCTGAAATGTTAAAGTTGAAGTTGAATGATACAACCAGTAAGTTGACATAATTGGGGGAAAAAGAGTTAGTTAATTGGAGGAAATCTTGCAAGTTTGATTCTAGTTGACTGATTTGATCTTTAACTCTGTTCCAATCTGCAGTGAGTAACTAAAGTAGTTCACTGGATGCAAACTATTTTGAGATACAAAACAAGTACCTTTGATATTTTTCCCCTTACATTCTAGGGTATGACTGCCACCATTGCAGTTCCTGAGAGTGGTGCTTCACTTGCCTTGAGAGCCTTGGGTTGGGGCTCTCTTTACGCATGGTGCGGGGTTGGTTTGCTTAGCCTAACCATCTGGAAGGCTGTAGGAGCACACAGTGTAAGTAACTAACTTCTTTCGACTTACCAGAAGCACCGGTCACTAAAAACTTGGTTATGCAACTTTTTCTTTTCTTTTCCAAAATATTTGGCTTTTACTTAAAATTTAACCAAACCATTTCCTCTTTCCAAACTCCTCTGCCCCAGATTTTAAGTGTTTTGTTTACTGATTTAGTTAATAGGTATTTTCAATTTAGATTTGTTTTTAGTGTTGTGAAAATAAAGCTTTGGAAATATACCTTTACAAGCTGGGTTGCTCAATCATGGGCATAATTAAAATGGATGTCTTTTCAGAGAAATTTAAACATTTTTAAGATGCAGAGTATCAGAAATGCAGAATAGTAAAAACACAGCTTCATTACAGTTAACTGAACAGTCCAAATGAAGAGTCTCTATCCAAATTGTCAGCTGTCCATTTCCCTTCCACAGATGCTGCCTGACTTGCTGAGTTCCTCCAACAGTATTTTTTTTGCTCCAGATTCCACCATCTGCAGTCTCTGAAGTCTTCTTTGCTATTATGGTTCTATTGTTCAAGGGTAGATCAAAATCCAGTTTGTCTCTGTTTTCCATACCTGGACACAGAAATCAAGAAAAGTTTAATGCAAATCAAATAAAGAACCAATAGTCTGGATTTTGCCAAATCTCTGATTATTCGACAATGATCAGAACTTGCCCTGAGTGGTCCTTTCAAGAACAGCCGGGATCTTGAGGTTCAAACTCTGCCCAGAGCAACAAGTCTTTCCCCTGTTAAGTTGCAGGAGCAAGAATCAAACTTTTATTGGGCTAGGAGCATGGCATAGGCAGGGATGACTGCTGCTGAAAGGAGAGAGGAATGTGCAATATGATTGTCAACAGTCCCATATGGGGAAACATGCATTGTATTTACACAGCTAATAGGCTGCCCCATGAAATCTCATCTCAGCACTCATTGCAATCTTCCCGGCTTAAGCATTCAGTGTTTGACTGTAGGATAGGAACAGGACGTAGGATTTTACAGTCAGCAGAGCTCATCAAATTAAATTAAACTTAACTGAACTTCCAGAGATTGCCAGAATCATTCTTACAACCTGTCACAAGATGGAAGTAAAATGTTCAGAATCTTAATAATGGGATACAGGATCAAGCCAGTAAAATACAGATTTAGAAATCCTTCTCTTATGGAAGAATGTATTATTATAAGTGAACAATTTTTTAAAAACAACCTTGAAATCATTTAACACATTGGTTGGACCACTTGGATGGGCCTATTTATCATGTGAAATGACAAAAGTTTTATTTTTGTAAATCAAACTAGAACTGCAGTTCCATTCACAAGCAAGAGAAAATCTGCAGATGTTGGAAATCCAAGCCACACACAAAAAGTGCTGGAGGAACTCAGCAGGCCAGGCAGCATCCTTGGAAAAGAATAAACAGTTGACATTTTGAGTCGAGACTCTTCATCGGCTGACAAAGTGTCTCAGAAAGAAACGTTCATTGTTTACTCATTTCCATGGATGCAGCCTGACCTGCTAAGTTCCTCCAGCATTTTGTGTGTGTTCACTGCAATACCATTGATATTTATAGGACTTGACGTGAAAGGTTTTTAAAATTGCCATAATTTTCTTGGTTACAAATGACCTTTACTGAATTTGACAATCTTGACACTCAATCCCTGAAGCAACAGTCTAACAGAGAGTAAACACTACTTGTTTTCATTCTGGGTAGAGGAACGGTAATTGGTTAATTCTTGTCTTTAAGATTCATTTAGAAAACTTTTAAGACCTATGAGTTTCAAGTCAATAAAGACATTCCTTCTATTCTTGACAATTCATTGTGGCGAGTTAACAATTGTTTTGCAGTTGTTTTCATTACACAAATTAACAGATTAGTAATCCTCTTTTCTAGAAATCCATTAACTATCTTATTAATCATTCCATTCTAAGTAATGACCTCCCTCACTGATAAAACCAATTCCCTGACGAATAATGTCAAGCTCTGAAGTGTATTGGGAAATTGCAGAATAACCACTTTACTCTCTGGTCTCGGTACTGCAAGATTGTTATTTTTAGAGGGAAAATTGTTTTAAAAATTCAGTTGTGAGATTATGCATAAATCTTTAAATACAGAAGAAGAAGAATTCAGTACTCTGATTATTTGGGATTCTTGGACTCACCTCTTGTCCATCTGAGATAAAACCTGGTCTTTCCTGAAATGGCTAACTATCCTCACTATTGTTATTGTGATACTCCTTGAAGTGGGGGTGGGGTGGGAAGGTAAATTAAATAGATTCTTTGACAGTTCCAATTTTACAAATTATTTCAAGGTATATAATTGTAAACCTGAAAATGAGGTGAAGGGATATGCTGATTATCTGCAATGGGAAAAAGAATTGCAAATCATGTGAAGTTTTTTGGAAAATGCAGTATGCTTGTAATCACATACTGTATAATACTTAATTATGTGCAATACCTAGCTGATGTAACAGCTTGTTACATGTTATGACAACGTTTGCAGGACTGCAGCAACAACAAAAGGCAAAACTGAGCCATCATTCATCCAAGAATTAGTCTTGTAGTCACAGATCTACACATCAAATAAATTAGTTAAAAGCCCCTAAGTGTCAAATAAAATATCCATCAGACATTGCATTCAAAATTTCTGCTCACCCTTCCCTCAGGTTCACCTTCTTTATGCAAGTGCCTTGCTGGGAATTAATATTGCACTACCCGATCCCACGTCACATCAGATTGGCAGTTTTGAAGTCAAGTAAAAAGCCTATTCTAATCAAGATTGGATCAAAAAAATTATTTGGTTGTTAATAAAATAGATCCCAGGGTAGTTCTTGTTAAATATAGGCATGTCCTTTTCTCACTGTTACCATCAGGTAGGAGGTATAAAAGCCTGAAGGCACGCACTCAGCGATTCAGGAACAGCTGCTTCCCCTCTGCCATCTGATTCCTAAATGGACATTGAACTCTTGGACACTACCCCTCTTTTTTTAATATACAGTATTTCTGTTTTTTGCATTTTTTAATCTATTCCATACATTGTGTGTGTGTGTGTGTGTGGTCAAGTGGTTAGGGCGTTGGACTAGCGATCTGATGGTCGTGGGTTCAAGCCTCGGCCGGGGCAGCGTGTTTGTCCTTGAGCAAGGCACTTAACCACACAATGCTCCAGTCTGCCCAACTGAGAATGGGTACCAGCAAAAATGCTGGGGGTTAACCTCGCGATAGAACTGGCGTCCTATCCGGGGGGTAGAGTCTCGTACTCAGTCCCTTCATGCCATGGAAACCAGCATAAGCACTGGCCTGATGGGCCACAAGGCTCGTGACAGACTTTAATAATAATATATATGTGTGTATACTGTAATTGATTTACTTATTTGTTATTTTTCTTTCATTTATCATTATTTTTTTCTATATTATGTATTGCATTGAACCGCTGCTGCTCAGTTAACAAATTTCATGTCACATGCCAGTGATAATAAACCTGATTTCGATTCTGATCTTGAATTTTATTCAATTTTATCAATCCAAGTACATGTGAAAATGTACCTCGTGGCATGATCTAGACAACATGTCAATTTGCTGGGGAGTATTTTTAAGAAAAGTCTGGCCTTTTTCTCAAGAAAAAGTCAATCATGAAATTACTGTTTTTCTATTTAATTGGCTTGAAATAGGGTTGTCAATTACCATGAAGGATTTCACTGGTTGAATTGGAGTGAGCTAATCGTGCACCAATATTGTGAGAATTTATTTATAGTATCTGTATAACTGAATAAGTTAGGGTCCAGTATTGTTCACAATTTATAATCACATAAGATATTCAGAATCAATTTTGTGCAAGACTCTTGATGAGATATTAAATAATGCCAAGAAATGGATAATAGGAAACAAATTGTGAGCCATTTTGAAATATAACCGGAAAGGGAATGATTCAGAACTTTTCTCATTCAAATATATTTCAAGTATTTGCAAAAATGAAGACTACTTAATTTTCAAAAATCCAAGTTTAATAAATTTAACAAAGCAAAATGACATTCCTAGGCTACAGGGGTCAGAAAACTGGGTGACTGTCAGGAGAGGGAAGGAAAATGCCTGGTTAGTGGAGAGCACACCTGTGGCTGTCCCCCTCCGCAACAAATATCTTGTTTTAGATGCTGTTGAGGGGGATGACCTGACAGGGGACGCCCACGGTGACCGGGTCTCTGACACTGAGCCTGGCGCTGTTGTGCAGGAGGGAAGGAGGGAGAAGAGGAATGCGGTAGTCATAGGGGATTCCATAGTCAGGGGAACAGACAGGAGATTCTGTGAGCCTGATAGAGATACCCGCATGGTGTGTCACCTCCCAGGTGCCAGGGAACGGGATGTCTCAGATCGGGTCCAGAATATTCTGAAGGGGAAGGGCGAGCAGCCAGTTGTCTTGGTACATGTTGGTACCAGTGACATAGATAGGACAAGGGAGGAGGTCCTGAAGAGAGATTTCTGGGAGTTAGGAAGGAAGCTGAGGAGCAGGACTTCCAGGGTAGTAATCTTGGGATTGCTACCTGTGCCACATGCTAGTGAGGGCAAGAATAGTAGGATGAGGCAGATGAATGTGTGGCTGAGAGACTGGTGCAGGGGGCAGGGCTTCAGATTCTTGGATAATTGGGATCTCTTCTGGGGGAAGTATGACCTGTTCAAAATGGACAGGTTACACCCGAACCTGAAGGGGACCAATATCCTGACGGGAAGGTTTAATAAAGCTGTTAGGGAGGGTTTAAACTAATTTGGCAGGGGGATGGGAACCGGAATGATAGAGTGGAGGAAGGGGAAAACAGAAATAAATCTAAGATAGTGAGCAGTAAAGACGTCAGGAAAGACAGGTGATGGGGCAAATTTGTAGCCATTGGGATGAGATGCAGTGCAATAAAGTTGTGGTGAAATCAAAGCGAAAAGTACCAAATACTGGTCTTAAGGTGTTATACTTAAATGCACGCAGCATAAGGAATAAGGTGATGATCTTGTCGTGCAGCTACAGATTGGCAGGTATGATATTTTGGCCATCACTGAGACATGGCTAAAGGATGCATGTCTCTGGGAGCTGAACGTCCAAGGATACACGATGTTTCAGAAGGATAGGAAGGTAGGCAGAGGGAGAGGCGTGGCTTTATTGGTAAGAAATGATATTAAATCGTTAGAAAGAGGTGATATAGGATCGGAAGGTGCAGAATCTTTATGGGTTGAGCTAAGAAATCGCAGGGGTAAAAGGACCCTGATGGCAGTTATTTATAGGCCTTCAAACAGCTGCAGGGATGTGGATTACAAATTACAACAGGAAATAGAAAAGGCTTGTCAGAAGGGCAGTGTTATGATAATTGTGGGGGATTTTAACATGCGAGTAGATTGGGAAAATCAGGTCAGCACTGGATCTCAAGAGAGAGAATTTGTAGAATGTCTGTGAGATGGCTTTTTAGAACAGCTTGTTGTTGAGCCCACTAGGGGATCGGCTGTACTGGATTGGGTATTGTGTAATGAAGCGGAGGTATCACAGAGATTGAGGTGAAGGAACCCTTAGGAGGCAGTGATCATAACATGATTGAGTTCACTGTGAAATTTGAAAAAGAGAAGCCGAAATCTGATGTGTCGGTATTTCAGTGGAGTAAAGGAAATTACAGTGGCATGAGAGAGGAACTGGCCAAAGTTGTCTGCAAAGGGACACTAGCGGGAAGGACGGCAGAGCAGTGGTGGCTGGAGATTATGCGAGAAGTGAGGAAAGTGCAAGACAGGTATATTCCAAAAAAGAAGAAATTTTTGAATGGAAAAAGGATGCAACCGTGGTTGATAAGAGAAGTCAAAGCCAAAGTTAAAGCAAAGGAGAGGGCGTACAAGGAAGCAAAAATTAGTGGGAAGACAGAGGATTGGGAAGTTTTCAAAAGCTTACAAAAGGAAACTAAGAAGGTCATTAAGAGGGAAAAGATGAACTATGAAAGGAAGCTAGCAAATAATATCAAAGATACTAAAAGCTTTTTCAAGTATATGAAGAGTAAAAAACAGGTGAGAGTAGATATAGGACCGATAGAAAATGATGCTGGAGAAATTGTAATGGGAGATAAGGAGATGGCGGAGGAACTGAACAGGTATTTTGCATCAGTCTTCACTGAGGAAGACATCAGCAGTATACTGGACACTCAAGGGTGGCAGGGAAGAGAAGTGTGCACAGTCACAATTATGACAGAGAAAGTACTCAGGAAGTTGAATAGTCTAAAGGTAGATAAATCTCCCGGACCAGATGGAATGCACCCTCGTGTTCTGAAGGAAGTAGCTGTGGAGATTACAGAGGCATTAGCGATGATCTTTCAAAAGTCGATAGATTCTGGCATGGTTCCAGAGGACTGGAAGATTGCAAATGTCACTCCACTATTTAAGAAGGGGGCAAGGAAGCAAAAAGGAAATTATAGACCTGTTAGCTTCACATCGGTGGTTGGGAAGTTGTTGGAGTCAATTGTCAAGGATGAGGTTACAGAGTACCTGGAGGCATATGACAAGATAGGCAGAACTCAGCATGGATTCCTTAAAGGAAAATCCTGCCTGACAAACCTATTACAATTTTTTGAGGAAATCACAAGTAGGCTAGACAAGGGAGATACAGTGGATGTTGTATATTTGGATTTTCAGAAGGCCTTTGACAAGGTGCCTCAAGATAAGAGCCCATGGAATTACGGGAAAGTTACATACATGGATAGAGCGTTGGTTGATTGGCAGGAAACAGAGAGTGGGAATAAAGGGATCCTATTCTGGTGGCTGCCGGTTACCAGTGGTGTTCCACAGGGGTCCGTGTTGGGGCCGCTTCTTTTTACATTGTACATCAACGATTTGGATTCTGGAATAGATGGCTTTGTGGCTAAGTTTGCTGACGATACGAAGATAGGTGGAGGGGCCGGTAGTGCTGAAGAAACAGAGAGTCTGCAGAGAGACTTGGATAGATTGGAAGAATGGGCAAAGAAGTGGCAAATGAAATACAATGTTGGAAAGTGTATGTTTATGCACTTTGGCAGAAGAAATAAATGGGCAGACTATTATTTAAATGGGGAGAGAATTCAAAGTTCTGAGATGCAACGGGACTTGGGAGTCCTCGTACAGGATACCCTTAAGGTTAACCTCCAGGTTGAGTCGGTAGTGAAGAAGGCGAATGCAATGTTGGCATTCATTTCTAGAGGAATAGAGTATAGGAGCAGGGATGTGATGTTGAGGCTCTATAAGGTGCTGGTGAGACCTCACTTGGAGTACTGTGGGCAGTTTTGGTCTCCTTATTTAAGGATGTGCTGACGTTGGAGAGAGTACAGAGAAGATTCACTAGAATGATCCCGGGAATGAGAGGGTTAACATATGAGGAACATTTGTCCGCTCTTGGACTGTATTCCTTGGAGTTTAGAAAAATGAGGGGGGCCCTCATAGAAACATTTTGAATGTTGAAAGGCATGGACAGAGTGGATGTGGCAAAGTTGTTTCCCATGATGGGGGAGTCTAGTACGAGAGGGCATGACTTAAGGACTGAAGAGCGCCCATTCAGAACAGAAATGCAAAGAAATTTTTTTAGCCAGAGGGTGGTGAATCTATGGAATTTGTTGCCACGGGCAGCAGTGGAGGCCAAGTCATTGGGTATATTTAAGGCAGAGATTGGTAGGTGTCTGAGTAGCCAGGGCATCAAAGGTTATGGTGAGAAGGTGGGGGAGTGGGACTAGATGGGAGAGTGGATCAGCTCATGATAAAATGGCGGAGCAGACTCAGTGGGCCAAATGGCTGACTTCTGCTCCTTTGTCTTATGGTCTTATGGACATTCAATAAACAGGTCCTTAAAATTGTACCATTATTAATAATCTATTATATGTTAACAAATTTTACATCACATGCAGGTGATAATAAACCTGATTCTGATTCTCTTCTCCCCCAACACCTGCAGCTGACAGAATTCAGAGAAAAGATCCAAGCAATACTCCCTGAAGTTCCAAAGAGCACAGGCATGGAGGTAGCAGAGCCATTTAGCTGGGAAGACCTGTTCAAGTCAAAATGAGAAGATGCTGATTAAATGGAACAATAAATGTGATCTCACTGTCTAGCCAATTTAACAAAAATTAGCAACTGCACCTTTTATAAGTTAAGGAACTTTATTGTGCTATTTAAAATGTATTGATATTTGAATGCTGTACAGATATTTTGAAGAATAAAATCCTATAAATAACATTTCCTTGTTGAAAATTTCCCACCTATTTTGAAGCCAGCAGCTTATTCCTGTGAAACGGACGTCTCCAGAACTGTTCATTGATTGGTGGTTTCCATGTGCACACTTTACAGCAGGAGTTACTGATAAGCATATTGCTCGGTGTTATCTTTCCCCCTTTCCGATTCTCAACATGCTGTGGTGAGTGGCCGGTCTTAGGACAACATCTCCCACTTTAAGTAGAGAGTATGCAAGTGAATGAGAACTACTCAGAGATCTTCCTCATCTGAGTTTAAGCATTACAGCATACATAGCCTTACACAGTGGGACAATTGTGACAACTTGTTTCTGTGACACCTTAATGCCTCAGTACAAATCTGAATAGTTCTGATATGTGCTTATCGTGAGCAATATCTAGCAAACAGGACCAAACAGGATTTGTAAATCCTAGAATTACTGATTTCTTTTAAATAACTGTGAAACAGATTTCACCTCTGCAGGAAGTTTGCTCTTTGCATTCAGTCTGATAGACTGCTCAGTGTGGTCTTTGCTTTCTGGGTGTTTGGAGTTTTCACTGGCGTAGCAGCACATCGGCCATCGTTGCTGTTGAGGCAAAGAGAAGATGGTATCTCTGGAAAATCTGCAAAGAGCCAACACACCATTCATGATGTTTTCCAGACTTTTATTCGGCTTTCTGGAAAATAGTGAAAAAATGTGACTTACGTATATTTATTCAGATTGCTAAATTTTACATATATTTATTGTTTTACAACTGACAAGGAAACTATTGAGTGTTCAAATATTTTTCATGCTTACCCATTGCATGAGTTCAGCTCCTCCCCCCACCCACCCCCCCCACTTCGCATGGAAGGAAACATCACAAAAGCTTCAACATCACTCTGCTCATGCTTGACACAGAGTTCTGCCCTGTACACATGAAAATACCCATTGCAAATTGCCCATTGGCTGCTGCCACCACCCCAGGTACATCCCATCAATGACCCCTGAGGAAAGGCAATGTGTATCTAACTGCAGGGGTTCAGTGCATTGTATACCCTCAAGTGCATGTACTTTGCTGCGGGAGCCATCTCACACACCTCTCACCAGAAAAATAAGCAGTAGTCCTCAAAGCCTCTAATGTCAGTCAATGAGGCAAACCAGAAGTCATAGGCGAGTACAGGGGCTGAGTCGAAGAAACACTGAATTCTTGTCGGTTGAACAGGATGTGGTTACTTTTTCCCCTCATTGGGTATTCTGTTTGAAGTAAGAGAAATGTACCTCTGGGGAATATATGAAAACATACATAAGATTTTGCCTATGACTGTATTACAGAGATTAATTCTAATGTTACAAAGGCATTTGATGCATGGTGGCACAATGCTGGTGTTTGTCAAATTACATTCCTATCTTCAATATTGTATTGGATAATTCACAACCCCCTCTCTCTAAAGACAGAACTTTGTCCTCATCTTCAATTTTTTTGCTTGACTGCCATCAACCTACCATCCAGGTTTCTCCTGTGACGGACATGGACTGTGCCTTTAAAAGGGGCGGGGGGAGAGAGAAACTGACTACAGTACTGCTGCCTGCATCTGGGTTGCTATGGAGAGAGAGAGGTGAAGTTATATGATGGACAGTTGATGTTTACAGATGTTTGGCTGCGTTTATTTAAGCAAGGTCAGATGACTCTCTCACAGACAGAGTGGAACACCGGTTAAGGCGACCGGTCAACGAAAAGAAGCTAGTGACAGAAGAGTCACTGGGTGGAACTTTCAAGTGCCCACAAGGGTGGGTTGAGGATCGATCAGGAGAATTGATCAGTGGCTATCACGGTGTGTGGAAGGGTTGACCCTGTGGAGGCTACCGGTGTGTCTACCCCTGCCTGGGTGGTAGTTTTCCCTCGAAGACGGTCCCCTTTTTGTGATAAGCTACGTCTGGCTAACTCGAGACTGGATTCGGAGTCAGACGACGGAAGGCCAACGGCACCTGTTTATTCGTTCTTCTCCCACCTCGGTTTACAAACACCTCTCTCTACCCCACCAGCTCCAGGCATTGAACTGAACTTTCCTTATATTACCATCGTGAGACTTTAAATCGTGCTACCCGAGCTTGAACGAGTTTGGGAGTTATATTTACACACATATTTACACTGCTAACTTTTGGTTTAAATTACTATAATAGGTAGTTACTAATAAATAGTGATTTTTAACATCAAAACCAGACTCCAGGTGTGTTCTGTTGCTGCTGGTTCGTTTAAACTGTTGCGTGTAGGTAACACTCCCACCTTATTTTCATTTTGGTCCTCAAAATAAGACTTTCTTGTATCTTTCGTTCCAAAAAATATTTATTTATTCCCTCTCGGGCTATCTCTCTTAACACAACTGGCTATAGACCCTCAACCCCCTTTCAGAGGTCTCTTTCAAAATCTTCTGCCTTTCTATTTATTATCCCTTTCAAAGCCTGTAAGCCGATGTTTTCAGAGAAGGATACAGTTCACAATGAAACATTATAAAGAGTTTTAAAAAGAGGATTATCAAATTAAAAGTTAAATACTCAATAATTAGAAGTGTTTAAATTAAATTAATAGGCATCTGTTAGTCTCGTGAGAACACGGAAGATTTCCAGGTCGCAGGCCTGGGCAAGGTTATATGGAAGACCAGCAGTTGCCCATGCTGCAAGTCTCCCCTCTCCATGCCACCGATATCCAAGGGAAGGGCATTAGGACCCATACAGCTTGGCACCGGTATCGTCGCAGAGCAATGTGTAGTTAAGTGCCTTGCTCAAGGACACACACGCTGCCTCAGCCAAGGCTCGAACTAGGGACCTACAAATCACTCGATGAACACCTTAACCACTTGGCCACGTGCCAACACATATTAAATTAAATCAAATGATTTCTCATATTCATTTTGGTGAACCAGCATCAGTTTAACCTGGAGACGCAAGCAATGTCAAAAACTGGAAATTAGAACAACAAACAATCTATTGATGGAACTGAGCTGAATGAGTAGCATTTGTAGAGGTGGGAGGGGGTGGGGATAAGGAATTGTTAAGGTTTTGGATTGAACCTTGCATCAGTGAGTGTCAGGCCAAACCTCCAATACATCTCAAACATTCACAGTGGAGAGATGCAGTTCAAAGACACGCTTAATGGTGATTAGCAGCTGCTCTGCCCAAGGGTTAGTCTGGTCCATATTTTCACCTCTTATTGACCAAAGTGGACCTGTTATCCTTTAGGGCTTAGAGATGACATTGCACAAAACAAATACTTTTTCAAAATATCTATTGTACAACTTTGTCTCTTAGTAGTTATGCTCAATCTACTATGGCCAAATGTGTTTCATTCCTTCGAAGCTCACTGTACCAACTTTCCAGAGCTTGTTCCTCTTTCACTTCCTTCCCCTTGAACCTGAATTGCTTGTCAGACCAAGGGCCAACCTGAAATAATTGTGGTTGCTGAGTCCATTTTCCTTTCTGAGATGCTGAATTTATTTACAGATTTTATAAATTGTTAATTGTAGATTTCAATTCAAGTTCAAGTTTAATTGTCATACACACAAATACAGCCAAATGAAACAGCGTTCCTCCGGGGCCAAGGTATAACACAGTACCAACACTCACACACAGCACAAGGCAAATATAGCACATATAATTAGATAGCCATATAGCCCAAGTCCCCGAGTATCATAGCCTGTAGTTTGCTGATGCATGCGATGTTGTCCTGGAGCCGTGTCTGCAAGAATAAGCATACAGCGGCCCTCATCATCTTCATTCTGGTGCAGGCACAGACCAAGGCAATCCAGCTTGTTTTCCACCGAGCAAACACAGCTGGGGCTGCTGCACTGCACCAACTCCGGCATCTCCTGCCCCGGGCGGTTGCAAATGTGACCCTGCGGTATGAGGGCTGGTCCTCGTAACAAGTGAGGACAGACAGATCCCCTGTTGTTGGTCTCGCCAATGAACCAGTACACTGGACTTGCAGGATTCTACATTACCAATGTCCAACAGGGTCTTGCGATCACAAGAAAAATGTCCAAAAGAATCATTGGAGGGAATATTGCTAAATCACCTACAATGAGTAATTCTGGAGGACAAACAAGTTTATAATTCACCCAGACGTACTGCATGACGGTTAACTTCATCTATCTGTCTTCTGCAATGAATGAAGCTCGGCTCCAAATGAATCCCTTGCAAAACATTTAATCAGTTGCTGAACCTTTAAAAAGTGCAGTTCCAGGCACATGGCTATTGTTAAGACTTGCTCTTCCCTGTGCCATCCACACTTGGTGAATTGTTCTCCCCCGTGCGATCCACACTTGGTGAATTGCCCTCCCCCGTGTGATCCACACTGGGTGAATTGTTCTCCCCTGTGCCATACACACTTGGTGAATTGTTCTCCCCTGTGCCATACACACTTGGTGAATTGTTCTCCCCCGTGCGATCCACACTTGGTGAATTGCCCTCCCCGTGTGATCCACACTTGGTGAATTGCTCTCCCCCGTGCGATCCACACTTGGTGAATTGCCCTCTCGGTGCGATCCACACTTAGTGAATTGTTCTCCCTGTGCGATCCACACTTGGTTAATTGCCCCCTCCCCGTGCGATCCACCCTCGGTGAATTATTCTCCCCTGTGCGATCCACACGTGGTGAATTGCTCTCCCCCGTGCAATCCACACTTGTTGAATTGCCGTCCCCCGTGCGATCCACACTTGGTGAATTGTTCTCCCCTGTGCCCTGTGCAATCCACACTTGATGGTAATGATGTTTCTGCATCTGGGATTTGCAGTCAACCAGAAGCTGTACTATGAGTGGCAAAGACTGTAAGTGTGTTTTTTTGAGAGCAATTATACCTTTAACAAAGTTCAAAAATATGTGCTCTAATATTTGAAGCTACAATCTGATTAAAGGAAGGAGAAACAGCAGGACATTAACCTGATGAGCATATTGGTAGGTAGCTGAAGAACGCAAACCAAACTTGAACTCATTTTGAACCTGAGCTTCATTCACTAAAAGGGTGCAAGAGGATAGGAGTTATGCTCAACATCTGCAAGTCCACTCTCTACTGGCTACGACCGCCTGACAATAAAGGTTCAGTAAGACTTTGAGAAACATGGATTGCCCTTTAATATCAGGAGCAACCTCTTGGCAAAGCAAACTTTGACAATGAAATTCATCTGTGCCTTCAATGCACCAGTGCAGCTTTTGGTCAAAGGAGGGCAAGTGTGCCTGAAGATCAAGATCTCAGATGTGGTACAACGTGCGTGTACTACGAGGCAACAGTGATCCTGTTCTGCTGATGGCGATTGGGCTCCCTACAGAAGACACCTCAAGGCAATGGAAAATTCAACCAGTACTGTCAGCACAAACTTCACTGAGAAGATAAGCAAACCATGTCGGTGTGCCCTCCCACACCAACACCCCAAAAGGAAACACTCATGTTTATTTATTTAGAGATACAGTGAGGAATATGCCCTTTTGGCCCTTTGAGCTGCACTGTCCTGCAACCCCAATTTAATCCTAAACTAACCACAGGACAATTTACAATGGCCAATTAACCAATCCAGTCATGAGGACCTGGCGAAAACCCACATATTCCATGGGGGGGGGGTATACAGAGACTCCTTATGAAGGACACTAGGATTGGACTCTGAGCTATAATAACTTCAAGCTAACGGCAACACTGGCGAGACACTCTCACACACAGTCAGCTCTGCGTTCCATGTCCTTTGCACTCCAGGTCTGAGCTCTATCATGGGAAGCGATGATCAGGTGGACAGAGAAAAGATTCAAGGATTTTCTTTTGAAAACACTGAAACTGGATCCTGGGAGTCATTGGCCTGTGACCACACAAAGCGGAGAAGCAGCATCAGATCCATACAGAGCATGCAGAGGGCAGTAAATGCTGGGAAAAGTGCCCTGCCTCTGTGGTTACGCCACCGTTGCTCTCTCCTCACTTTCTCATCCCTCTCAGACAACAGCAACCTCATCTGCGAAGTATCTCCACACTTCAGAATCAACTGAACCCGAGCGAAGACAAGTCATCCTCTATTCCAAGACACAGTTTAAGAAAATTAGGTATTTATATCTGAGATATCCCGAAAAAAACTTCCAGTAAATGATTAACATTTATGTTTCATTCATTATTGTTGACAGTCCAGGGTGCATGGCTTTCTCAAAGGTCAAAATTCCAGTGTGCTAATCTGCCTGGTGACATATTTACACTGTTAATTTCATTTGCCCATGACTTGTGTCAGTTATTTCTCCCCCAACGTGAAACCTACAGTGAGAAAGAGAAAAGATGTATTTTACTGGTCTTCATCAATTACCCAACCAGTACTGGGTTTCAAGATTAGTATTTGTTATTTTATTATTATTATTTATATTATTTGTATTCCTCTATTTAACAAACTATGAAAGAAAACTGCTTTTGTTTTGTTTTAATATCCCATCTGAACAATGCCACATATAAACTTTTAGACTTAATTTCTCAAATTCTATAAGACTTCCAAATTAGGTTTGCAATGAGAACTCAGCAAAGGAGAACTTTCATTGAATCAATAATGCTAACCCATTGTCTGCATCTACCCAGTTTTCATCATTTTATACCTTGGGACTGATGAAAGAAGATAAAGCATTCTTAGTAGAGATATTTATTCATGAGCATGAGCAATCCCTCATAGGAAAGTCCCTTTAGTCCTATTTTCTTTCCACCAGAAGGTTTGGAGAAAGTGTAAACCCATTCTTCAAAATATTTTGACTCTTTCAGATGAAAAAAATCATATTGCATGAAATAATCTCAAAATCTAGAAAAATGCCATCATAATCAGTGTGAACGTAAAATCCAATTTTACCTTAAAATTGCAACCTACTTCAGAATAATCTGTGTAACGGCACCATCTTCTGGATAATGGTGTACTCTGCAAGCAATTTTCATTTACGCTTGGAGTTAATCCTTGGTGGGTTACTGCCACCAAATGTTACTTGGAACAATGTGACTAATTCAGATTCCATTTTTGATTAATTGTGTATATGATTAGTGAGAAAAGAATGAGGATAAAGGTATACAACAGGAATTCTGCAGAGGCTGGAAATTCAAGCAACGCACCTCAAAGTTGCTGGTGAACGCAGCAGGCCAGGCAGCATCTCTAGGAAGAGGTACAGTTGACGTTTCAGGCCAAGACCCTTCGTCAGGACTAACTGAAGGAAGAGTTAGTAAGAGATTTGAAAGTGGGAGGGGGAGGGGGAGATCCAAAATGATAGGAGAAGACAGGAGGGGGAGGGATGGAGCCAAGAGCTGGACAGGTGATTGGCAAAGGGGATATGAGAGGATCATGGGACAGGAGGTCCGGGGAGAAAGACGGGGGGTGGGGGGAACCCAGAGGATGGGCAAGGGGTATAGTCAGAGGGACAGAGAGAGAAAAAGGAGAGTGAGAGAAAGAATGTTTGTATAAAAATAAATAACAGATGGGGTACGAGGGGGAGGTGGGGCATTAGCAGAAGTTAGAGAAGTCAATGTTCATGACATCAGGTTGGAGGCTACCCAGTTGGAATATAAGGTGTTGTTCCTCCAACCTGAGTGTGGCTTCATCTTTACAGTAGAGGAGGCCGTGGATAGACATGTCAGAATGGGAATGGGATGTGGAATTTAAATGTGTGGCCACTGGGAGATCCTACTTTCCCTGGCGGACAGAGCATAGGTGTTCAGCAAAGCGGTCTCACAGTCTGCGTCGGGTCTCGCCAATATATAGAAGGCCACATCGGGAGCACCGGACGCAGTATATCACCCCAGCTGACTCACAGGTGAAGTGTCGCCTCACCTGGAAGGACTGTCTGGGGCTCTGAATGGTGGTAAGGGAGGAAGTGTAAGGGCATGTGTAGCACTTGTTCTGCTTACAAGGATAAGTGCCAGGAGGGAGATTAGTGGGGAGGGATGGGGGGGGACGAATGGACAAGGGAGTCGCGTAGGGAGCGATCCCTGCGGAAAGCAGAGAAGGGGGGGAGGGAAAGATGTGCTTAGTGGTGGGATCCTGTTGGAGGTGGCGGAAGTTACGGAGAATAATATGTTGGACCCGGAGGCTGGTGGGGTGGTAGGTGAGGACCAGGGGAACCCTATCCCTAGTGGGGTGGTGGGAGGATGGAGTGAGAGCAGATGTGCGTCAAATGGGAGAGATGCGTTTGAGAGCAGAGCTGATAGTGGAGGAAGGGAAGCCCCCTTCTTTAAAAAAGGAAGACATCTCTCTCGTCCTAGAATGAAAAGTCTCATCCTGAGAGCAGATGCAGCGGAGACGGAGGAATTGCGAGAAGGGGATGGCGTTTTTGCAAGAGACAGGGTGAGAAGAGGAATAGTCCAGATAGCTGTGAGAGTCAGTAGGCTTATAGTAGACATCAGTGGATAAGCTGTCTCCAGAGACAGAGACAGAAAGATCTAGATAGGGGAGGGAGGTGTCGGAAATGGACCAGGTAAACTTGAGGGCAGGGTGAAAGTTGGAGGCAAAGTTAATTAAGTCAACGAGCTCAGCATGTGTGCAGGAAGCAGCGCCAATGCAGTCGTCGATGTAGCGAAGGAAAAGTGGGGGACAGATACCAGAATAGGTTCGGAACATAGATTGTTCCACAAAGCCAACAAAATGGCAGGCATAGCTAGGACCCATACGGGTGCCCATGGCTACACCTTTAGTTTGGAGGAAGTGGGAGGAGCCAAAGGAGAAATTATTAAGAGTAAGGACTAATTCCACTAGATGGAGCAGAGTGGTGGTAGAGGGGAACTGATTAGTTCTGGAATCCATAAAGAAGCGAAGAAGGTATAATCATTTGCACAAGCACAAAAAAATAAAGACTTAGATTCCATGCCAAAATATTTTCCAACAAATGAGCACTTTTCAAAACATACAATGCAGAAGACCTGTCAGCCATCTTTTAATAATTGATCTAACATACTTACAATTATTTGCTCCTTGGTTTACACTTGGTTTAGGCAAAGGACTTGCATGAACACCAACTATTTAGTGATACAAATTTTCTTTCAGGCTATGAATCTTGTTAAAACAGGGTGAATTTCTGCAAATGAACTTGGGTTTTACTTTGGTATTTTAAATGAATTTTCTCTTCCTGGCACCACTTGCTTATCTTTGAACAGAGGTAAGTGGTACTCATCTCATGCTACCCAATCATTGGCATGAGATAATACATGGAAATAGTTGTTAGTTGTATATTTGATCCTTTAAAACCTCTGTGATGGTTTCCTACTGATGAACTGAAAAACTTGAATAACATGAAGAAGTGTTCTACATCTTTAGAATTCTCCTCTGATACTCCCTAATCCTAATAGAGACTGGGTGACCTTGTGGTTAAGACAAGAGCTGATAATTGGGCAGGTATGCTAGTCATATTTGGAGTTCAGCGGTGGGGTTCATGTGGATAATAGTGGAAAAGATCACATGAACAAACGTGTAAAGAATTTCACTTCACACAAAAAGGAAACTAGAGCTGAATATAATACCATCTGAACATGGAGACAAGAATTTCAATATGGTTACTTTCTTATCATGATTGTAAGAATTCCATTTTCACATGCAAAACTAAATCTGACCCAGGGGCGAGGAAACAAGCATGTTAATTTTACCTGGTGAAGACATCAGCATCCAGAACAGATGCCTACAGCAGGTTAAATTATCTCATTGAACAAGCAGCCATTGTTTTGTTCCAGGTGTTTTGTGTCGGAAGATCAGATGCTCAGTGTAGGTACCTCCTGCTGTTTGTAACAACCCTCCTACTGGCACCTACAGACACGCCACGGTGTGACCAGACTGCTTTTAAAAAGACATCAATGTAGGGTCGATTTTCCAAATGCACCCTAACAAATCACTTTTTCCCTATTTAGATTATAATGAATTGAGCATCACTGTTTGTTTTCTGATCTGCACAGAGAGCGAGCAAGGATGCTTCTGGTGCCAAGGGCTAACAAAAATCAGGGCAAGGTCAAGTTTATTGTCATTCAACCATATACATGAAAAATGCCAAAAGAAACAACATTCCTCTGGACTAGTGTGCATAACATGGTACATATAACTCAACACAACGGATATTACCACAAATAAATTAGTAAATAGTAAAATCCAAGACAGGTAATTGCAGCCCAACCAATTATGTTCAGTGTAATTGACAGGAATATTGATTAGCACTTGCTGACTGACTCAGAGTGAGTTTCACCAGTACCAGTCTGCCCCAGACCTCATCACAGCTTTGACTCAGACCCAGACTGAAGAGCTGAATTCCAAAAGTGAGGTGAAAGTGACTGAGGGTGGCATCAAGAAACATGGGCTAAACTGAAGACAATGAGCATGAAGGGGGAGAGCATTCCAGTGGCTGGAGTCATGTCTTGCTGCCAGGAAGATGATTGGGGCAGTGTCCCCAGCCCAGCCATCTTCTGCTTTCCCTTCAATGGCTCGAAGTGGCAATGTCTGCACACATTCAATCTTTTTAGGAGGCTAAAGAAATTCAGCATATCCCCATTGACTCTCACCAATGCCATTTACAGGGGACTGGTTTGTGGAGACAGAAGAGTGGAGTATGGAGTTGTGGAAGGAATGGTACCTTTGGAATGCTAAAAGTCAGGGGAGAGGAATGGAGGGGCGATGTATCCAGTGGTGGGGCCCTCATGGGCGTGATGGAAATCACTACGGATCATCTACTGCACAACTCAGCAGAGTACGGACATTTCAAAGCCATTCTCCAAGTTTGAACATCTTTTACTCATTCCAGTTCCTTTTGATTTAAGAGGCAGCCATGGAGCCCATCAAACTTGTATCTGCGCAACACTCCCAACAACTCACACCTCCACAGCTGAGAAAAAAAATGTGCATCAGATCACAGTGACTCCAACACTGGAAATCATTCATTTCACAGTCCTAGTGCTCTCCTCTGTGACCCATTCCCCACCACCCGTCTCCCTCATTCTCAAATGCATGTCTGATTCTCCGACATGAATATTCAGATTGTGCCTCAACAGTCACACGTGAAGCATCCTCCAGTCCAATGGTTCTTCACCTTAGCCCACTCCACCTTCCTCACAACTTTGTTCCTGCAGCGAGAATCCCTAGATTTCAATTATGTACCCCATCACCCATCACGACTTTTCACCACTTACCCACAGAAAGGGGGATTATCTGCATGACCCAATTGATGGCTTTGTGGCCATATTTGTGGATGATACAAAGACAGGTGGAGTGACAGTTAGTACTGAGGAAACAGGGTGTCTGCTGAAGGACTTGGACAGACTAGGAGAATGGGTAAAGAAGTGGGAGTTGGAATGCAGCATAGGGAAGTGTATGATCGTGCTCTTTAAAGGCACAGTGTGCTTTGTAAATGGGGAGCAAACTCAGAAATTGAAGGTGCAAAAGGACTGGGGAGTTCTCATGTTGAATTCCCTAAAGATAAACTTGCAGGTTGAGTCGCTGGTAAAGAAGGTAAATACACTGTTAGCATTCATTTTGAAAGGTCCTGAGTATAAAAGCCAGGATGTAATGCTAAGGCTTTATAAGGCATCGGTCAGACCACTTTTGGAGTATTGTAAGAAGAGTTGGGCCCCATATCTAGGAAAAGGTGCGGCGGCATGGGAAAAGGTCCAGAAGTGATTGATCCCTGGAATGAAAGGGTTAACACACAAGGCACATTTGATGGTTCTGGGCCTGTACTCATTAGAGTTTAGAAGAATGGGGGAGGGGTCTCATTGAAACCTGCCAAATATTGGAAGCTTGGATAGAGTGGATGTCGAGAGGATGTCTCCAATTGTGGGAGAGTCTGGGACCAAAGAACACAGCCTCAGAATAGGGCAATGTCCATTTATAACAGAAATAGGGAGGAATTTCTTTAGCTGGAGGGTGCTGAATCTGTGGAATTTGTTGCCACAGATGGCTGTGGAGGCCATCACTGGATATATTTAAAGCAGAGGTTGACAGGTTCTTGATTGGGAAGGGCCTCAAAGTCCAAAGTAATTTTATTATCAAAGTACATATATGACACCATTTACAACCCCGAGATTCCTTTTCTTGCCTTGTCTCCGTCTTCACTCACTCACATTTCCGTAGGTTGAGCACAAGACCTGCTGAGGCTAGCTGGCCCAGGACCTAGTTGACATGCTGGAGATGGTCTTCCCAACTTGTGCTGAAAATCACATCACTGAAGTAGACCATGCAGAACTGTTCACACCCCCTCAGCACACATTCCATGAGGCGCTGAAATGTTGCTGGAGCTCCAAATGACATGACTGTGAAAAGGAAAAGTGGGGTCCAAAAAGCAACGTATTCTTTAGACTTCATCCAGTGGAACTTGGCAGTAACCTTTAAATAAATCCAGGGGGGTGATATACTGAGCATGCCCCAACCTCTCCAGTAGCTCATCTCTCCGTGGCATAGCATAAGCATCAAACTTGGAGATGGTACTGATCTTTCTAAAGTCCACATGGTCCCTCAGGGAACCATCGGGTTTAGGCACATTAACTACTTTTCTGCACCGTTCACTGTTTGATGGCTCGATGACACCTAGTTCCAACATGGTCCTATCTCTACCTTCAAGGCACTGACAAGATGCTCAGTCACTCTGTGTGGCCACTGACCAATGGGTTGGTCATCTTTTAGCTGGATGCTGTGCTTGACCAGGTTGGTTTGCTCAGGTTGTAGTTTAAACAAGATGGGGTGCTGGGAGAAGGGAACCCTGAGGGCTGTCGTTTGGTGCGGTTCAAGATGAGCTTGAGTTGAAAGGGGTATCTGTGAGCACAAGCCGGTCCTTTTCTTCAACACCTTTTCTTCCTTGTGGCTTATCATCCCACTGCTGCCAGCACCTGTCACACCGTTGGGTTTTGGTGAGGGCCACAAGCCCTTATGAAGGTGAAGACTTGAAAAATCAGACGGCAGGCTACAAAAGCACATCCAGTGCAAATGTGTTTATTGTGTGCCAGGAGGTGGAAAATCATTAGAAAAAGTGCAAAAATATTTACAGAGCAAAAAAAGGGCAAATAACAAAAATGGCAAAAGACAAAATGCAGAAATTTTGGACTACAGCTCCAAAAACATCAGTCTGAACTAACACACCGCACCTTACCACACACTCTCTCCCTCCCCACCTACAACAAAATGAGCATTTCCACCAGGATCTCCTTTCTCGCGAAGAAAAGGAGTAGTTCATTCTTTGGAATGCGGGGCAGCTATTTCCATGGGCCTGAACAATTACACAAAAACCAAAACAGGATTTCACATCCTTCTTCACAATCCACAAATGTCCACAAATACATTCATCACAGTAAGATCATTATGACATTGCGCAACAAAATCAGTCAACCACTAACCATTTTTCCAGGATCCAGCACTCTCCCCCATCCCCCAAAATGAACACTTGCACTGAGCACGTGCCACCACAAACAAGCACCCTTTTTGAGAGTCAGACCCCACCCATCAGTCAGGTGCCCTCCCTGAAAATGGAAGCAACTACGATCAGGATGCGTCAAAGAATGCCTCTGTCTTGAAATGTGCACTCGACAGGCATAACATCAGCATTGTCAGACAGACCTGCTCTGTTACAAATGATAATAATCCAACAAGCAATAAATATAGAGAACGTGAGACCAAAAATCCTTGAAAATGAGTCCATAGGTTGTGTTCAGTTCAGTGTTGGGGTCGGTGAAGTTATTGCTTCTGGTTCAAGAGCCTGATTGCTGAGAGGTAATAATTATTTCTGAACCAGGTGTTGTGAGCCCCAAGGCTCCTGTACCTCCTTCCTGATGGCAGCAGAGAGAAGAGATGAAGCCACACAAAATGCTGGAGGATCTCAGCAGGCCAGGCAGCATCTATGGATAAGAGTATACAGTCGGTGTTTTGGGCCGAGACCCTTCATCAGGTCCTGATGTAAGCAACTTCACCAGCTTTGGGGAGATGGCAGGAGAATAGGATTGAATGAAACATAAATCAGCTATGATCAAACTCAATGGGCCAAATGACCTTATTTTGCTCTTCTGCTTTACGGTCCTTTGAGACTGCAAAGGTAGAATCTGTTTCCCTCTGCGGATGATCTAACACGAAACATTCAAAAGGCTGGAGAAACTCAGATAACACAAAGATGGGTGGTGTTATGGATAACGTAGAAGATTGCCAAAAGTTACAATGGGAATCTGATCAGTTGCAGATGTGGGTGGAAAAATGGCAGATTAAATTTGATCTGAGCAGTAAAGAGTCAGAGAAAGCAGCTGGGGCGGGTACCACAACAACGCTTACAGACGCATCAAAGTCCCAAGTAAGTTTATTATCCAAGTACATATATGTCACCATATACAACCCTGAGATTCATTTTCTTGTTGGCATACTCAGTAAATCTATAGAATAATAACTATAACAGAATCAGTGAAAGACGGCTCAACAAAGGTGTTCAACTAGAGAGCAGAAGACAACAAATTGTGCAAATACAAAAAGAAGAAATAATAATAATAAACAAATAAGCAATAAGTATCGAGAACATGAAATTAAGAGTCCTTGAAAGTGAGTCCATTGGTTATGATGGAGTAAGTGAAGTTGAATGAAATTATCTGCTTTGGTTCAAGAGCCTGATAGTTGAGGGGTAGTAACTGTTCCTGAACCTGGTGATGAGAGTCCTGAGGCTCAAGTACTTTCTTCCCGAAGGCAGCAGTGAGAAGAGAGCATGTCCTGGGTGGTGGGGGGCCCTGATAGCTTAATGGAATTGGTGTTTCCATACCAGGCTGTGATGTAGACAGTCAATATGCGCTCCACTACGCAGCTACAGAAGTTTGTCAAAGGTTTAGATGACATGCCAAATCTTGGCAAACTCCTAAGGAAGTAGAGGTGCTGCCATGCTTTCTTTGTAATTGCACTTGTGTGCTGGGACCAAGATAGGGCCTCTGAAATAATAACATCTAGGAATTTAAAGTTACTGACCCTCTCCACCTCTGATCCTCTGGTAAGGACTGTCTCATGAACCTCTGGTTTCCTTCTTCCGAAGTCTATAGTCAGCTCCTTGGTCTTGCTGGCATGAGAGGTTACAACGACACAGCCGGATTTTCAATCTAACTCCTATATGCTGATTTGTAAAACACCTTTGATTCTGCCTACGGCAGTAGTGTCTTCAGCAAACTTCAATATGGCTCTGGAGCTGTGCTTAGCCACACAGTCAGAAGTGTAGAGCAGGGGACTGAGCACACAGCCTTATGGTACACCTGTGCTGATGGACATTGTAGAGGAGATGTTATTGTCGATCTGAACTGACTGGGGTCTGCAAGTGAGGAAATCAGGGTCTAAATTGCACAAGGCAGTATTGAGCCCAAGGTCTTGGAGCTTACTGATTAATTTTGAGGGGATGATGGTATTGAATGCTGAGCTATCACAATAAAGAGCATCCTGATGTAAGCATCTTTGCTGTCCATGTGTTCCAGGGTTGAGTGAAAAGCCAATGAGACGGTATTGCTGTGGGCCTGTTCCTCTGATGGGCAAATTGGGGCAGATGCAAGTCACTTCTCAGGCAGGAGTTGATACGTTTCATCACCAACCTCTCAAACCACTTCATCACTGCAGACGTAAGCGCTGCTGGGTGAAAGTCATTTTGGCAGGTCACCACGCTCTTCTTGAGCACTGTACAATTGAAACCTGCGTGAAGCAGGTGGGTACCTCATACTGCTGAACGAGAGGTTTAAGATCTCAGTGAACACGCCAGCCAGTTGATCAGCACAGGTCTTTAGTACTCGACCAGGTATCCCACCCAGACTGGATGTTTTTCATGGGTTGACCGTCCTGAACTCTGCTCGCACTTTGGCTTCAGACACTAAAATCATAGGACCATTGGTTGATGTGGGCGTTCGTGGTTCCTTCATGTTTTGAGCTCATCTGGAAGTGAAGCCCAGTTGTTGCCCATGTCACTTGATTCAACTTTACAAGAGGTGATAGTATTCAAGCCCTGCCACAACTGTCGAGCATCCCTCATTGATCCAGAATTACCACTTCACCCATGAGATGGCTTTCTGGAGATCATACCTAGACCTCTTGTAACTTTCTTGATCACCAGATTTCAATGCCTCTGATCTGGCTCTCAGCAGATTTTTGATCTCATGGTTCATCATGGCTTCTGATTGAGAAAACTCTGAATGATTTTGAGAGGATCCACTCACCTACATTTGTTTTAAGTCCATGAGTCGTGAACGCAGCCAGTCCACTGACTCGAACCAATCCCAAAGCTGCTCCTCTGTCCCCCGCGACCACCTCTTTGTTGTCCTAACCTCTGGAGCCTTGTATTTTAGCCTCTGTCTGTTTGCATGGAGGAGAAGGACAGCCAAATCTAATTTACTGAAATGTGGTCAGGGCACAGAACGGTAGGCATTCCTTATCTTAGTATAACAGTGGTCCAGTGTGTTGGGGCCTCTGGTGCTATAGGTTATATGCTGGTGGTAATTAGGCAGGGATTTCTTCAAACAAACCTGGTTGAAGTCTCCGACTATGATTTGAAAAGCATCAGGACAGACAATTTCTTGTTTGGAAATGGCATCGTGCAGTATTGTAAGCATTTGATTACTGTTGGCCTCTGGGGGTATGTAAGCTGCAGTCAGGATTATAGATGAGAACTCCCGAGGTATGTAGCATTCGACCATTAGGTGTTCCAATTTGGGGAGAAAACTGCCACATCGGAGCACCCCGAGTTCATCATGGTACACATACCTTTTCTGAATCAGCAGCTCAGTCCATTTCTTAAGTCTAGAAATCCTCAGATCCGATTGGTGTATCTGGCGTGCTGGAAGAAAGCCATGTCTCAGTAAGAGATAGAATTTAACAGGATCTCATTTCTCTCTGATAGACCAATCTTGCCCTCAGGACCGCAGTCTTGTTCTTCAGCAACTGCACATTTGCCAACAAGACGCCGGGTAGAGGAGGCCTCATCTCTCTGCCTTTCAGCCTGGTTTGTAGTCTCCCCACCCGCCCCCCCCATGGACCTGCCTCACTTCATCCGCTTAAAGGTGTCGTTCCTGCCTGATCCGCCAAGTCCTACAGATGATCGTGGGATCTGTAGATTATTAAAGTGATTTAAGAGTACATTGCTTAGAGGGAAGCTATATGCTACAGGCAGCAGTGAGAGTAATTTGAAAGCGATATTTTTAACAGTACATTTATAACTATTTCTGCAGCCCACGGAATGTTACCGATGATCACTGATGCCATCTTACAATCATGGTTTGGTATGGCAGTTTGTTTTTCCCAAGACTGCAAGAATCTGCAGAGAATTACTGACATGGTTCAACACATCAGTGACCTCCCTTCTGCCTCATCAGTCAGAAGATAAGAAAGGTTGAAAGAACATACCACCTTCCATCCTACTTTGATAAGACTAGATTGCATCTCTTACACAAGATGGAAACTTGAGACAAATCGACATCATCGCCTTGCACCTTACTGTCTTGCAAGCTCTGCACTTTCTCTGTAACTAGGACACCGTATTCTGCATTATTTTATTGCTTTCCCCTTGCCCTATCTGGATGTAGTGATGTGATAAAATGATTTGTATCAAAGCCATGCAAAACAAAACCTTTCACTGTACACCGGTACATGTGACAATAAAAAATCAATTTACTTTTTCAACTTCTCAAACATTGAACCAGTCCATACCGGTATGCAGAAACATTCAGGTGTGTGCCGATAAGTACCAATTAACATTCACACTGCAAACTTGTCTGTGTCAACAAGAGAATCTAGTCCACTCAATAGCATTACCATGAGATCCGACCATTGTTGCAAGTCCACAGTCCCTGAAAGTGGTCACACAAATTCTTGAAGCCCTGTGACAGGGGTGGGCCAACTTTTTACATTCCATGCGTCGATTTTTTCACACGCGAGTTCTATATTAACATATTTTTACAAGAATTGAATGGGGGTACAAGAGTTGTATGGCACATCTGAACTCATGAGTGAAAAAATTGACGCATGCAATGTAAAAGGTTGGCCACCCCTGCCCTATGACATAACCGCCTTTATTAAGTTGAGGCACTGAGTTCAAGAGTGAGGAAGTTACGTTGCAGCTTTATAAAACTCTAGTTAGGCCGCATCTGGGGTGTAGCATCCAGTTCTGGCTGCCCCATTATGGGAAGAATATGGAGGCTTTGGCGAGGGTGTGGAAGTGGTTTACCTGCCTGGACTAGAGCGCATGTGCCAAACAGAGAGGTTGGACAAATTTGGGCTATTCCTTTGGAGCAGTAGAAGCTAAGAGTGGATTTGACAGAAGTTTATAAAATTATGAGAGGCAGTGTCAGACAGGGTATATATCTTTTTCCCAGAATACAAATGTCTAGTTCTAGAGGGCATGCACTAAGGTGAGAGGACATAGATTCAAAGGAGATACTTGGGGATTTTTTTTCACACAGAGAGTGGTAGGTACTTCAAATTTGCTGCCAGGGTGGCTGGTGTGGGCAAATATGAAGGAGTTGCTGAAGAGGCTCTTAAGCACATTAATGTGCAGGAAATGGAAAGATATGGACCATGTGCAGAAGGAAGGGATTATGTATCATTAGCTTTATTAGTTCAGACCAACATGATGGGCTGAAGGGGCTGTATTGTGATGTACTGTTCTATGTTCTAAACTCAGTGGGTCAGAGGGAAAGGGATATTCAATATTTTGTGCCGAGACCCTTCATAGAAACCATAGAAACTACAGCACAGAAACAGGCCTTGTGGCCCTTCTTGGCTGTGCCGAACCATTTTCTGTCTAGTCCCACTGACCTGCACATGGACCATATCCCTCCATACACCTCCCATCCATGTATCTGTCCAATTTATTCTTAAATGTTAAAAAAGAACCCACATTTACCACCTCATCTGGCAGCTCATTCCATACTCCCACCACTCTCTGTGTGAAGAAGTCCCCCCTAATGTTCCCTTTAAACTTTTCCCCCCTCACCCTTAACCCATGTCCTCTGGTTTTTTTCTCCCCTTGCCTCAGTGGAAAAAGCCTGCTTGCATTCACTCTATCTATACACATCATAATTTTATATACCTGTATCAAATCTCCCCTCATTCTTCTACGCTCCAGGGAATAAAGTCCTAACCTATTCAACCTTTCTCTGTAACTGAGTTTCTCAATCAACCTTAATTATATCCTTCCTGTAATTTGGTGACCAAAACTGAACACAATACTCCAGAATCGGCCTCACCAATGCCTTATACAACCTCATCATAACATTCCAGGTCTTATACTCAATACTTTGATTAAAGGACAATGTACCAAAAGCTCTCTTTACGACCCTATCTACTTGTGACGAAACTTTTAGGGAATTTTGTATCTGTATTCCTAGATCCCTCTGTTCCACTGCACTCCTCAGTGCCTTACCATTAACCCTGTATGTTCTACCTTGGTTTGTCCTTCCAACATGCAATACCTCACACTTGTCTGTATTAAACTCCATCTGCCATTTTTCAGCCCATTTTTCCAGCTGGTCCAAGTCCCTCTGCAGGCTCTGAAAACCTTCCTCACTGTCTACCACACCTCCAATCTTTGTATCATCAGCAAAATTGCTGATCCAATTTACCACATTATCATCCAGATCATTGATATAGATGACAAATAACAATGGACCCAGCACTGATCCCTGTGGCACACCACTAGTCACAGGCCTCCACTCAGAGAAGCAATTCTCTACCACCACTCTTTGGCTTCTTCCATTGAGCCAATGTCTAATCCAATTTACCACCTCTCCATGTATACCTAGCGACTGAATTTTCCTAACTAACCTCCCATGCGGGACCTTGTCAAAGGCCTTACTGAAATCCATGTAGACAATATCCACTGCCTTCCCTTCATCCACTTTCCCGGTAACCTCCTCGAAAGACTCCAATAGATTGGTCAAACATGACCTACCACGCACAAAGCCATGTTGACTCTCCCTGATAAGTCCCTGTCTATCCAAATACTTGTAGATTCTGTCTCTTAGTACTCCCTCCAATAATTTACCTACTACCGACGTTAAACTCACCGGCCTATAATTTCCTGGATTACTTTTTGATCCTTTTTTAAACAACGGAACAACATGAGCCACTCTCCAATCCTCCCGCACCTCACCCGTAGACAGCGACATCTTAAATATTTCTGCCAGGGCCCCCGCAATTTCAACACTAGTCTCCTTCAAGGTCTGAGGGAACACTCTGTCAGGTCCCGGGGATTTATCCACTTTAATTCTCCTCAAGACAGCAAGCACCTCCTCCTTTTCAATCTGTACAGTTTCCATGATCTCACTAATTAATTCCCTCAATTCCATAGACTTCATGCCAGTTTCCTTAGTAAATACAGACGCAAAAAACCTATTTAAGATCTCCCCCATTTCCTCTGGTTCTGCTCATAGCCGACCACTCTGATCTTCAAGAGGACCAATTTTATCCCTTACAATCCTTTTGCTCTTAATATATCTGTAAAAGCTCTTTGGATTATCCTTCACTTTGACTGCCAATGCAACCTCATGTCTTCTTTTAGCCCTCCTGATTACTTTCTTAAGTATTTTCTTGCACTTCTTATACTCCTCAAGCACCTGATTTACTCCCTGTTTCCTATACATTCCATACAACCCCCCCTTCTTCTTTATCAGAGTTGCAATATCCCTTGAGAACCAAGGTTCCTTATTCCTATTCAATTTGCCTTTAATCCTGACAGGAACATACAAACTCTGCACTCTCAAAATTTCCCCTTTGAAGGCTTCCCACCTACCAATCACATCTTTGCCAGAGAACAACCTGTCCCAATCCACGATTTTTAGATCCTTTCTCATTTCTTCAAATTTGGCCTTCTTCCAGTTCAGAACCTCAACCCTAGGACCAGATCTATCCTTGTCCATGATCAAATTGAAACTAATGGTGTTATGATCACTGGAACCAAAGTGCTCCCCTACACAGACTTCCATCACTTGTCCTAACTCGTTTCCTAACAGGAGATCCAATATTGCATCCCCTCTAGTTGGTCCCTCTATATATTGATTTAGAAAACTTTCCTGAACACATTTTACAAACTCTAAACCATCTAGACCCCTAACAGTATGGGAGTCCCAATCAATATATGGAAAATTAAAATCCCCTACCACCACAACTTTATGTTTCCTGCAGTTGCCTGCTATCTCTCTGCAGATTTGCTCTTCCAAGTCTCGTTGACTATTGGGTGGTCTGTAATACAATCCCACTAATGTGGCCATACCTTTCCTGTTTCTCAGCTCCACCCATAAGGACTCAGTAGACAAGCCCTCTAATCTGTCCTGCCTGAGCACTGCTGTAATATTTTCCCTAACAAGCAATGCTACTCCCCCACCTTTCATTCCTCTGCCTCGATCACATCTGAAACATCAGAACCCTGGAATATTAAGCTGCCAGTCCTGCCCCTCCTGTAGCCAAGTTTCACTAATTGCTATAACGTCATAATTCCACGTGTCAATCCATGCTCGCAACTCATCTGCCTTCCCCGCAATACTCCTAGCATTGAAATATATACACCTCAGAAGATTTTTACCACCACACACAACCTTTCTATCAGTGGATTTGCTTGAACTTTTAACATCATTTATTTTCACCCTAGCCACACTGTCAGCTCTGGCACTCTGGTTCCCATCCCCCTGCAAATCTAGTTTAAAGCCTCCCCAATAGCACTAACAAACCTCCCGGAAAGGATATTGGTCCCCCTGTAGTTCAATTGTAACCCGTCTCTCTTGTACAGGTCCCACCTGCCCCAGAAGAGGTCCCAATGATCCTGAAATCTGAAACCCTGCCCCCTACACCAGTTCCTCAGCCATTTGTTCATCCTCTAGAGCATCCTATTCTTACCCTCACTGGCACGAAACACAGGTAGCAATCCTGAGATTACCACCCTCGAGGTCCTGCTTTTCAACTTCCTACCAAGCTCTCTATACTCACTCTCCAGGACCTCCTCACTCTTCCTTGCTATGTCATTGGTACCGATGCGCACCACGACATCTGGCTGGTCACCCTCCCACTTCAGAATGTCATGCAAGCGATCAGAGACATCCTTGACCCTGGCACCCGGGAGGCAACAAACCATCCTGGATTCTCTGTCACAACCACAGAACCTCCTATCTGTACGTCTAACTATCGAGTCCCCCATCACTACCGCTCTCCTCTTTTTCCCCCTCCCTTCTGCACTGCAGAGCCAGACCCAGTGCCAGAGATCCGGCTACTGCAGCTTGTCCCAGGTAAGTCATCCCCCCAACAGTATCCAATGCGGTATACTTGTTGTTGAGGGGAATGGCCACATCTGGACTGAAAGGTGGAGGGGAGACCACCAGTATAAAAACATTGAGAGAAAGGGTGGAGGATAGGTCTAAGTGCGGGGGTGTTAACACGGGGTTGGGGGGGCGGGGACAGAGAAAATTGCACCGGAAGCTGGGAACTGATAGGTGGAAGTGAGAAAGAGCTGAAGATGATGCAATCTGATAGGAGAGGAAGGTGGAGCATGGAATAAAGGGTGTGGGGTGGGGAGGGGGTGCAGATGGGACCCAGTTGGAGGGGTGTGAGGGAAATGTCAGATGGAGTGGGTGGAGGAGGGGAAAGAAACGGTGTTATCATGCCTGGGATGACTGCAGGGAGAACTGGAAGATCAGGAGGAGATAGAAAAGGGACAGAGGGGGAACAACTTACAGGAAGTTGGAGAATTCAATGTCTTTCCATTGGGTTGCAGTCTACCTAGGTAGTACATGTGTTTGCACTAGAGAAGGCCAAGGACAAACAGGTTGTTGTGAGAATGGGGAAGGGAATTAAAATTGGAGATCCGGAGGACGATGGTGGACAAAGTGGAGCTGCTCAGTGAAATGGTTGGCCAGTTTGCATCTGGTATCACTGGCAAAGAGGAGGCCATACTGGGAGCAGGAATACAGTCCACTCTTAGCTCTAGTGGGGCGAGGCTGAATAGTAATAAAAGCAAAATGCTGCTTAAAGCCCGAGATGTTCACAGAAGGACTTAGAGCCCAAAAAAGATGCTGCCAGAACCACCCGATACTTGTCACTTTTCATCCATTGTTCTGAAGGAGCTCAGTGAAAATGGAGTAATGTGTCCCCACTTCATCCCACTCTGTCAAGGGGTTTCAGGTCTGTATTTGGTGCTCTCTTATAAATTGTCAATCAATGTGGGAGAGTGGAGTTTCTGACCTGTGTCCTTCAACTCTGAAACACTTGAAAGCACAGCGTGCTGTACAAATATACTGCCCTGTGACAATCGTTTGCTCGACAGCCACATTTGGAAAGAGGCGACTAAGCAGTGTTGGAGAGGTCAGTGAGATCAGGTACTCTTACAGGGAATCAGAATGGGCTGGAGCAACTAAAGCAGCAAACGAGTCAATCCTTCCTGCAAGAAAGCTCGATTACCCTTAGTATTAAAGAGGAATCAGGAGAATGGCAGAAGTGGTGAATGTGAAATTCCCAAAAATGTTTTGGTGACTATATTGGTTAAGTTGTTTGAAAGTTGCTGCTGAACTTCCTGGTGAGTGTGTTGGCTCTGGGAACGGCTCAACCAACTCTACAGGTCCTCCAAGTACAAGATGGAAATTTTACACACAGATGGGGATATTCAAGTTAACTTGGCAGCTGGTGCCACAGTGGTGGAGCTGGATCAGGATGCAGACAAGTCCTGGACACCACCTACCACGAAGGGACAGACAGGTGGGCTTTGTTCCACTAAAGCAGGGGCTGAAGGTGGAGATGAATACAAGATAAAAATTTGTCTCGCTGTCCCTCAGAAAGGTTTTCCCTTCAGAACATGTAAGTGTAACAGTAAAAAAGAATCTTATGATTAAGGCAGAAAAAAGCTGCAAAACTTGTGATGAGTGCACTGAAGAATTACTCAGAGACTGAACTGAAGATTCAAACATGGAAGAAAAAAAAATTTCAAAAACTGGCTAGACGTTGGAGAAAACTGTGAGATTTGTTGTGCAGCAGAAAGAGTGAAGATGAAAGTAGTTGGTTACTCAACAGGACAGAATATGAGTGCAATACATAAACGCGAAGAAGTCTCCAGCAGCAACAGGAACAAAGACAGCATGATGGCATAGCAGTTAGTCCAATGCTTTGCAGTGCTAGTGATCACAGATTGAGGTGTTATTCCTGCCACTTTCTGTACGTTCTTCCCATGACTCTATCGGCTTCCTCCGGGTGCTCCAGTTTCCTCCCAAAATCCAAAGGCGGATGGGTTAGACAAATGGTAAGCTTTCGGCAAGCCATGTTGGCACGGGAAGCATGGCGACCCTTGCTGACTGCCCACAGCACGTCCTCAGACTGTGTTAGTCATTGACGCAAATGACACAATGGATATGTGACAAATAGAACTAATCCAATCTTTAAATAAAAGTCTAAACTCAGGCTAAATAAACTCCAGTAAGTATGCTTTCACTGTGGGAGGAACCATGACTTCTTTTGGAGATTGTCTTCACCTTTTCATGAAACTTGCAACATGAAAGAAGTGCAATCATTTTACTAAGAATTTCAGCGCAAAGGAGTTATCGCCAGATAAATTAACAGCTGGAATAATTTATAAGGACCCATTGACAACAGTTCTTCTTGTCTGAGGTTAGAAGCTTATAGGGATCATGAGAAATGTGTTATAAGTAAATTGTGAAGTCCAAAGTAATTCTGCTTGACTTGTTCAGGAAAGTAACCAAAGATTGTAAATTTACAAAGGTAGAATCACTTGCACGTGTGATTGTTCTGTAGTTTATGTTGGAGCCTGTCTCCCTATGGAAGGACAGGGACAACTGTGGATAGCACAACCATTTGACCCCTGCTGGGCAGAGGCACGTTTTGAGCACGGATATTATCATATGGTGATAATATTATCTGTATAATGATAAAGATGCTTCAATAGCACACATCAGCTGGATTCATGATACCTGTGTAAAATGACCATCAGCCAATCACCCAGCTGTTAATGCAGAACTCTTTCAGGTATTTATTGATTGAATTAGACAACTTAAACAGAGATTTTATGAAATAGTTAACCTGGTGGAACATGAACGTCGTCAATACCTGCAGCTTTGGAGATAAACCCAAAGTAATGACTGGATGGTCTGGTCAGATATTGTTGTTCCTGCAGCACTGATGACTTGGATCATTTTACTGACATTGTTACCTGATATGGATGGATTGTTCTCATGATAAAGAATTGAATAAAGCTACTAAACAGAACATTGCCTATTGCTAGTGCTGGAAGGTGCAGGTATGCACCTTCATGATGCACAGATTTTTACAAGTCCTGATGTTTGAAATAGATTTGGTATGAAGTTTAGATCGACAAGTTTCATATTTAACCACTTGCCTTTCATCTTTTTAGAAGGAATCACCATAAGTGTTGGCCATTTGGGATCGGTTCTTCATCAGCAGATTTCTAAAAGAATATGTATGATCTGGTGGGAGGACTTCACTGTTGATAGTTTCAAACAAAGTTGGGAGCAATTGTTCAAGACCACAATATACTCTCAGATGCATTTTTTCCAAAAGTGCAGTGAACAAGTGGAAATGCTAAATAAAGATAAAGTAACTTTTCAAGGTGAGTGTTTGTAGTTGTAGATGCAGATTCAGTCAGTTAAAGTACTTTTGGAGATCCCTGCAACAACCAACATGACAAGGATCCAATGTTTGTTCAGACTTGCTCAAGACATCTATTAGATATGGCAAATCTTCTCAGGTATTTAAAAAAACAATACAGAGAAGTGCAGGGGAGAATCCGAAGACGTGTTGCTGAAAAATGTTTAAGGTAGATTCTGTATATTGCTTCATAGGTGTTTTGATCTTCAGACATTACTTTAAAACATGATTTATTTCAGTCTGATCATGAAGCAGCATTGATACATACTGGATCACCAGTTCCTCCAAGAGGACTACACCTTGTCATGATTTGGGGGCTTGCGTGCCTCAATGACGCTATGTTAGCTGGAGTCAAGGCTTTAAACTTTGGCTCTTGGTAGGGTCACCCATACCAAACAGGTCAAAGAGGCAGAGGCTAGACAGAGACAAGTCTACCAGTCTAGGTTGGGAGGGGGTTGGGTCCAACTCCAGGCCAACCCTGACTGGTAAAACAAAACTGTTATGGAAACAGCAATGAAGAATCCTTCTACATCTGAGTGTGACAGTATTCCTGAGTCTCCACCCGGGACTTGCACAGCTACAGTAGTGAAAACTGAGAGGAAGCTACTGGCACGATGAAGGAAGCCCTGGATACCAGACAGAGGTGGAGGATCTTCATTGCTGCCATGAACACCTGCGGCATAACTGGCAGTAAGTAAGTAGGATAACCAGTTACCTGTACATCAGGGGCATTAACAGAAGGCAACAATGGAACGTGCGCTGATCCTGAAGGATCTCCAGGCAGTTGTGCTTGCCTGTGTTTGGAACCAACATCAATGGATGGATGGACAGTGAATGCTGAAACAGATCATCATTCATTGAAACAATTGTTCTCACAATACTAAAAGCTCTCAAACACCCCACAGAATTCAAAAATGCTACTGACATTGCAATGACTTCCTTTGAACATACTTTTCACAAAAAAGGAGGAGGGGATGGTGGTAGTGGTGGATACAATAAGCACAGATGTTAGATCACAGTGTCAAATAGGCATCAGATTTCTGCGTGGACAATGAACTCTCGTACATCACCTCACTATTTTTTGCTTCTTATTTAATTTAATGTTTTAATATTTTTTTCTTATTGTAATTTGTAGCTTTTTATTATTATGCATTGAACTGTACTGATCCCACAAAACTACAAATTTCATGACATATGCCAGTGACATTAAACTTGGTTCCAATAGTACCTGTGAAGAAAATGATCACTTCAAACACCTTCATTTTGAGATGCATTTAGGGAAGTGCTTAAAGGACTGAATGCAGATGATCCCTTAAAAGCAAATGAGAAGGTCAAGTTGGAGATGATGGAATGCCTTTGCTTTTGCTTTGGTTCCCAAGATGAGTGTTGGATTTCCTAGTGCAGTTAGTTCAAAGGACAACTTATGGTGCCAGCAACGCCAAGAGCAGCTGTCAGTTGCTGATTCACATATCTTGGCTAAGAAGCTTGCATTTGAGGAGTTTGGATCGTCTCTATTGGCTGGGAGACATCAGTGTGAAAGCAATGTACTTCAATGTGCCAAATTGGTTTGGCACATTGAAATTAGCCAAGTACAGAACTTTTACTCAAATGTGACACTATGAACAAAACTTTAGTGGTGATTAGCACCAGCCTGAAGTACTTCGCTGAACACAACCTTTATTCAAGTTTTATGGTTTACTTCATCTGGCACACTTTGAATCAAGCTCAAAAAAAGCCTTCACTCGGTCTGGAATGCCAGACATCCTGGTTACTGATACCAGACCATAATTTAGCTCCTCAGAGATTACATGGCGTACTGAGGTAGGAAACTTCAGGCATGTGACACCATCATCTCTCTACACACAATCAAATAGTAAAACTGAGAATGTATGGAGCCTGACTTACTCTGTCCAGGGAGAGCTACTATCCTTCTTTAGATGTACTGTGAGACTGACAGCAAGTGAAGGGAATAATAACTATTCCTGCGCTGAGCTGAAAGGTTTGTAGATACAAAACACTGCATCCTACTCCAGAGCCCCCCCTACAACCTTAATGGAGTTACTTCATTTCACATCAAATTAAAATTAATTTTGTTTTGTAATTAAACTTGACTATGTTTGTAATTAAAGAACTGATACAATATTTATCCAATAAAGGCATCTTTAACACTCAGGTTTATATCAGAACCACCAGGAACTAAGCAAGATTAAGCTGTATTGGTGACAAGTATGTGAAGCAGAGTTCTTACAGTGTCTGTTGCAGCTATTATAAAAACTGTAATGCTTTGAATTACAATGTTGGTGTGTGCAGCCCATCACTCACATTGTGTCTCTCAGGAGTCCACTGTGCTCCCTATCGTAGTGATGGATGAAAAACATGCTAAATCTTAACACAGAAAAATTAACTGAGCCATTATTTTAAGTGCAGAAACAGCTTCATTTACTATGCCAAGCTGACATAATGTATACCGAATGGTGACATTATAAGTAACCCACACAATTACTCATAAAGCATTGTAACTGCAGATAAAAATTGCTGCTCATTTATGTTGAAGTGATAAATGAAAATTTACTCCTTTGGCATTACCTTCTTAATTCAGTTTTTCCCTCAGCTTTAGAAACATCTCCACAGACAGCATTAGGCATAGCTCCTACTGCACAAAATAGAAATTAAAGTATTAGGCGTTGGAATGTAGAAACTAACATTTTTGCTAAATAAAGGTGACCATTTGCTGATTTATTCAAATCATCGGCACTGGGTTTAAACTGCAGATAGTCACTGGGATGCTATTTTAATCAGGTGGACAACCATTTGAGCTGACTGCAGCATGGAGGAAAGGCTTGATCAGAACTAAACTGAGTAAGGTATTTGTTTCCCAATGAGACAATGAGTTTAACACTAATGGCTGCAGTCAAAGCTTTCATACAGATAACTTTATAACATTAGATCATGAAGGATCTAGTAGTGTGATAAACAGTATGTCACATGCAGCAGGACTTCAATAATGTTCAGATAGGTAAGTGGAAATGACATCAATGTAAAGCAACAACCGCCACTCCTCAAAGAGTCCAAGTACCTTTCTGTTGACAAGAAAAGCATAGTTTGTTTACTTTTTGAGATGTAGGCAAGACTAGTAAGGCTATCATGTTGGCAGAGGAAAACCACAGTTCTAATGTGGTCAGTCCAATTGAATTTCCACCTTGTGTGGTTAACCACAGTGGGGTCATGGCCATTGAATGTCTAAGGCAAGTGATCAGATTCCCAGTCTTGTTGACATGGCTGTTGCCTGGTATTTATCTGGCGCGGATACTGTTTGCCAATTGCCTGAACACTGATACTTGCTGCATTTCGATGGGCTGCTGAGCTGCAGCTAATGGAATCAAGCATTGTGCAGTCTGCAGACTTCCTCACATCTGACCTCAGATGGAAAGAGGATCACTGACATCCTGATAACCACATTAATACAGTGGCTGTGTGAGCAAGTTGGAGCCTCCATCAATTTCAATATTTTATTTTCATCCCTTTGTGCACCCATTGTGCTTGCTCTCACCCTAAGTCATTACTCAGAGAGTTCTGACAAAGCGGAACTCCAACCTGCATAGATAAAAATGAAGTAGGTAGCATTGATACATTTAGACAACAAGGAACAAGACTAAAATTTTGGTTCGGTGAAATATGATGGGATTCTGATGGAACATTGGTGTGGACTTCTTAAAATGGTCCACTTGCTGTTAATTGTGTTGCATTGAATGATTTTAACACTCAGCATCAGGAAGACCAAAGAACGTATTGTGGACTTCAGAAAGGGTAAGACGAGGGAACACACACCAGTCCTCACAGAGGGATCAGAAGTGGAAAGAGTGAGCAGTTTCAAGTTCCAGGGTGTCAATATCACTGAGGATCTAACCTGGACTCAATATATCGATGCAGCTACAAAGAAGGTATGACAGTGGCTACATTTCATTTGGAGTTTGAGAAGACACTCGCAAATGTCTACAGATGTACTGTAGAGAGCACTTTAACCAGCTCATCACTGTCTGGTATGGGGGTGGGGGGGGGCGTGGTGCTACTGCACAGGATTGAAATAAGCTACAGAGTTGAAAACTCAGTCGGCTCCATCATGCAGACTAGCCTCTGTAGCATCCCGGACACCTCAAGGAGTGATGCCTCAAAAAGGTGGCATCCATCAATAAGAGCTTCCATCACCCAGGCTGTGCCTTGTTCTCATTGCTGCCATCAGGAAGGAGGTACAGAAGCCTGAAGGCACACACACAGAGATTCAGGAATAGTTTCTTCCCTTCTGCCATCTGATTTCTGAATGGACATTGAACCCATGAACACTACCTCATGACTTTTTTTGTAATTTTTGCACTACTTATTTAACTATTTAATATATACTTACTGCAATTCTTTTTTTTCTATTGTTATGTATTGCATTGTACTGCTGCCGCAAAGACAACAAATTTCATGACATTTGCTTGTGATACGAAAAATCTACACAGAGTGTACATCCAGTGAGCCGGTGTTCAAAGTAAATTTGTAATCAAAGTACATATATGTCACCAGATACAACCCTGAGATTCATTTTCATCCCAATATGCACTTATTGTGCATAAATTGGCTTGGCCCCTTGAGAAAATGCAAGAGATTGGGACCCAGTGTAACTCTGTAAGCACACAGTTTCTCAGCAAACTAGCCTGCTGCCAGTTTAAATGCAGGTAGAAGAGATCTGAGAAAGTTTTGTTTATGAAGCTGGGGAGTAGACAACCGATTAACTCAGAATGAATTGATAAAGCTGAACCCAAACATTACAGAGCTCAACAAAGCTGAAAATTCATAGCTAACCCAGGGCACACTGTGACTTTGATTAGGACTGCTTCGCTTCTGTGACAGAGTTGGAAACCTGCATCTAGGTGTTCCAACAGGGGATCGTGGGAAAGACAGGCATGAAATGGGCAGCCAGCAGGAAGTTCAAGGACTTCCAACAAGTTTGGCAATAGGGTGCTTCGTGGTCAGCAAATTCAGGAGGGGTTAAGTGTGCACCATTTTGTGGTAGGGCTTACTGTCTGTTTGTGTACCCAAAATACTGCACAGCTTACGAATTACTTCAGTTATTGATTCAATGTAGAAACTGAAACAAATTTGAGAGTTCCAACAACTAGCAACAAAACAAATCACCAGAGAATCTGTTTCTTGTTGGCGTGATTAAGAGATGAATATTGGTCAGAAATAGAAAGAACGTTCAGTGTTCTTTTTCTAAGTAGTATCTTAAAAGTCTGTTGCATCAAGCTCAGGCTACAGAGGAGCTTCATTGTTACTTCAATAGATTCCACCCTCCCCCTTCCCCCACCCAACTCCTTCTACTTTCTTGAATCACCACAAATGCTTGTGGGAGAGCATCAGCAAGAAATGTCCACATCACACGATTTGTACCAGCAGGCCAACCTCCAGAGCACCATATAATATCAAAAGATGTAAGCATTCTGCAGGTTGCTCAGGATTGGAAAATGGACGTGGACTTGGAAAAAAAGCTTGTGTTTCCCCCAGACATTGCAGCTACAACACTCCAGCCAGACATGATCCTGTGGTCCACAATAGCCAAGCTGGCATATGTTGTGGAATTGACAGTACCATGGGAAGATGGTGTCGAAGAAGCTTACTAGAGGAAAAAGACCAAGTCCTCTGAACTGACAACTGAAGCTGCCCAGAATGGCTGGAAGACCAGATTTTCCCTGTAGAAGTAGGATGCAGGGGATTCGTTGCTACATCTACGACCAGTCTATTGAAGAAGATGGGGGTGAAGGGTCACTCCCTCCAACAAGCAATCAAGTCCTTGTCAAATGCAGCAGAAGAAAGCAGCAATTGGATTTGGATTAAAAAGAGGCAACAACTGGGCTGCAAGATGAAGACAGGAGGGTATGGAACTGAGGGGGGTGTATCTGGGACGCCAGGTAGTACCATTGATCCCTCTGGAGACGTCGTGGGCTTATCAGCGAAACGTCAAAGAAGGAGGGTGCCCACCTGATGACCCCGATGACGTACCTACCCTCCCTGCTTGTCACCACTCCAAACCCACTGCCAACATCAAGAGTGCCAATTTACCATAGGGATTGAAACACAAGTCCTTGTAGCTCTACTTTCTGCGTTCACGACCAGTTACCAGGATGAACCATTAGGTGGCACTGCAGGCCGCCTTTGAAAAATATGAAGCGATTACAGCACAGGACAGCCATTCGCCATTCGCTCAGTAGCTCCACGTCAGCTCCCAGCAGATCAATCCCATCAATACCACTTCCCTCCTCCTCATTTCCTCTGTAAACCTGCAATTTACTCTCTCAAATACCCATCAATTCCTCTTTTGATTATTTTGCTACTTCGCCATGCGATGGGGTGCGGGGGGGGGGGGGGGGTCACAGTTTTCAATGGGCAAACTGACTTATTGACCGGCCCTATTTGCGGGGTTCTGGGAAAACCTGAGCACCTGTGGGAAACCCAGGTGAAAATGTGCAAATGCCACACAGGTGACAACCGAGTTAAGAATCGAACCACAATGAAGGGCTGTCCTCCCGTGACAAGGCCCCCACATCTGTACAGAAGGAATGCAGACAAACCAAATTATGATGCAAGGGTGGCTCACACCAGCAGGTGTCTGATCAAATTTCCAGAGTGGTATAAAATATCTCAGAAATGGTGTTACTGCACTTCATTGTGGGGGAATACTGATTTAATATAATGCTGACTAAAACGTTAACCACAGAACCTTTCTACAAATGTCTTTCTCCATTTGTCACTCATTATCTTTCATATCGCAAATAAAGTCCCGACTACAGCTTTTCTCATTCGGTATAGAAGCAGAAAAGTTGCATCCACATTATGAGATTCAGTAATGTTGTGCTGTGGAGATTATCGTGAATCACAGGAAGAACCGAGCCCGGTCTCTTGTAACTGGCTCAGTTTTAACATACAGTACGATGCTGAATTTCAACCACAGGTCTTAGGATTTTAAGTGGTCAATGGGCTTTGTTTCTTTTGGAGTGATATCCACGATCTCCCAGGCTTCCTTCTTTGATGAAAAAGTTGTGATCCATAATTATTCACTCATAAGAATAATTCCCTGCATAGCTAAAACAAGCAATAAGTTGTTATTTAATTGGAACAGGATACAAGTCCAAAATCGAGTCCCAGAGCAGCCATCTGTTGTGCCATGGCTTACATGTTATAAAAGGCTACAAAATGAAATTGGGCAGCATTGCTAATGACCTTAATGCGTTCTCTACACGTTTTGAACCAAACAGGATTGGAATGTCACCATCTGCCCCAACAACCTCCAGTGCACCCGAATGCATAGTCACCATTGCAGAGGTAAGATCAGTAGTTTGGAGACCTGGCCCAGATGGGGTTCTGGGCTATGTTCCTTAGGTCCTGCACAGATCAGCTGGTGGGGATATTTGCAGACATTTTAACTTCTCCCCTTCAGACTGAACTTCACGAGTGCTTTAGGATCACTGTCATCCTGGTATCTAAGGAAAACAAGATAATATGCCTTAATGACCACCATCGGGTGGCTCTGACATCTACCATCATGAAGTTCTTTAAGATGCTGGTCATGGCACACATTAACTCCAACCTCCCAGACAACCTTGATCCATTGCAATTCACATACCACTATCTCCTTGGACCTACACTCAACTCAAGAGCATCTGGGCAGTAAAGACACCTACGTTAGACTGGTGGTTATTGACTACAAGTCCACCTTCAATATTGTAATTCCAAGTAAACTCATAGATCTGGTACTCAATACCTTCCTTTGGATGTTTGACTTCCTGACCAACAGGCCACAATCAATAGGGACAGGAAGAAACACCTCTGCCTCTATTATTCTCAACACTGATGCTCCACACGGTTGCATCCTCAGTCTCCTACTCAATACTCATGACTGTGGCCACATTCTGCTCCAAGTCCATCCACAAGTTGGCAGAGGATGCCACCATAGTGAGCTGTGTGTCAGATAGCAATGAGTTGGAGTAGAGGAGGAAATAGGTTAAGTGACATAGTGTCATGAAAACTGAAGGGCTGGTCAAAGCCAGAAGCACATGCTCCAATGTACAAGTTTCTAGGAGTGAATGTCTTCAATAGTCCAGATCCAACCATGTCGATGCAACAGCAGGAAAACTCACCAGTGCCACCACTACTTCCTCAGGAGGCTAAAGAAACTTAGCATGTGCCTATCAGCCTTCACTAATCTTGATCAACGCCCACAGAAAGCATCTTGGCCTGGTATGCATCACTGCTCTGCCGTGACTACAAGAAACTGCAGAGTTGCAGACACAGCTCAGCACATTGTGGAAGCCAGCCTCCCCTGTATGAACTCTATCAAAGCTTTTGCTGCCTTGGGAAAACAGCCAAACACTCCACCCACCCCAGACATTCACTTCTCTCCCTCCTCACATTGGGCAGCAGATACAAAAGCCTGAAAGCATGTTACCAACAGACTCAAGGACAGCTTCTAAACTGTCATGGTAAGACTACTGAATGGTTCCCTAATCCAACAAAGATGAACACTGAACCTCCCAATCTACCGTGTTATGATCTTGCACCTTATTGCCTAAATGCACTTCACTTTTCCAGTAACTGTAGCAGTGTTATTGCTTTACCTTGTTCTACCTCAATGCACTATTGCAATGAATTGATCTGTATTGACAGTGAATTGATCTTGTATGGACAGTACACAAGACACACTTCTCACTGTACCTCAGTACATGTGATAATAATAAACTAGTTTACTAATTTAAAAATTTGATTGGTGGGAGAAATAGAGTGAAATCAGTCCTTGTATTTTTTGAGCTTGCTAACTCTTAAGGCACTGCTAGGTAGATTACTGGGATTATGTTCTAGAGTTAAACACTAGAAGCTCCACTTGAATTTTCAAGCTCTCCTAATCACAGGTTTTCTGGAAGCCCAATAAATCCATTAGCTTTCCTGGTGATGAAGTTAGATTTGTGATCTGTTGCTGCAGAGTCAGGTGAGACTGCAGGCTTTATATGACTTGCCCATCATCCAGCACAGGCAGATTTAATGCAACTCTGAAGGATCTGAAAGGCTTTTTAGCAACCCTTTGGGTAGATTGTGCTGATCCCAGCCTAAACTTCACTAGCACCACAGCTGAACTATTATTACCCACTTGAGGCACAGCAGGCGGCACGAGGGGCAACGTGGCAGCAGGAATGAAAATTCCAGTCTCAGGCCAGCATGATGCCTTCAGGGAACTTAAGTGTCCTGATGCTTTTCTACTGTTTCTATATGTCAATGACAGGGGGCTTTGGAAACATTTGAAACAAGTGATTGCAAAATTATTAGCAAATCTAATTTATATATATATATATATATATATATATACATATATATATATATATGTATGAGAAATATACTAAAATTTTACCTTTTAAATGAAGTTTGGTGACCACATTCAAAAGAATGGGGCTGGGTCACTGGTACCCGCTACGGGTGATGTAAACTGAGAGGCCAAGTACCAAGTGCACTTGCTCCTTAATCAACAACAGACAGCGCACCTTCAACTCGATGACAAGTCCTCAGATGGAGTGAGGCATCAGGTGTGCATGCAGTTTCCCTCTAATGGGTTCTCTTGTACACTGTCCCTCACTGACAGATTGGTGGTTAGTAGTCACAGCATTCCCATCTTGCTTTTTCAAAAGCCAAGTCATGCATCTACTTTGAAAAGCATACAAATGCTAACATCTCTGCTCTTTATTGAAATCTCTGGTAGATTTCATGGTGTTAATTTTGTTTGGCAGATAATACCAGTGTCACTAGCAGTATTTGCATTTGAAAGCAGGTAATGACACAAAATTGTGAGCAGTCCAAATGAAGCAGGAGATGCCCAACAGCATTTCTGCACAAAAGCTGTTGAGGCAGAAATTACATCCCAGCTATCACAAAACAGCTTCTATTTATAAGTGAGTCTGACAATGAGGAAATCGACAGGATAATAAGAAGTAACATTATACTATTTACTGATAACATCACACCATGTGATCAGCTGATTGTCAAAGGGAATCCTGATGGCATTCAGCACTGTTTGAGGCTGATTATGTGACAGGACAATGGATGTTACAAGCAAAATAACGTGCCGTAGTGGTATAAGTAGCAGAATGTAATAGACCTATTTTTTGCCAGAGCAATAAATTATTGAACTGCAATGCATCCGTGTGCTTCTTCTGAACCAGTATCCTGGATTGAATGACTTAACATCTTCAACTCTGGAGGTCAAAGCTGTATCAAACCATTCACATTACACCATTTAACCATTCAGGGAAAGCTGGCAAAAGAGAACAAAATGCTTTGGGCATTGTTAAAGAAAGCTCTGGTTAATATAAAATTATGATCAGCTGGATGAATCAAATACTGAGCTACAATGTAATCCATGTATATTATTACTATACATAAAGACACAAATCTAACTGCATCAGAATCCTAATGCTTCTTCTTAGCCAGTAACAGCTGAGGTTTTACAGAGTGGTGGGTGCCTGAAAGGTACTGGAGGCAAATACAACTGAGGCGTTTGAAAGGTTCTTAGATTAGCACATGAATGGAGGAATATCCATTTACTGAGATGCAGCATTGAATATGCCCTTCTGGCCCTTTGAGCTGCATAGCCTAACAAACCCCCGATTTAACCCCGCCTATCACCAGACAATTTACAATGACCAATTAATCTACCAACCAGTCTTTGGACTGTGGGAGGAAACCGGAGCACCCAGGAAGAACGTATGAACTGACCGTGGATTCTTTGTAGGCAGGAGAGATTAGTTAAGTTAGGAATCTAATTACTGGTTTAATTCTGTACAATATTCTGGGGCAAAAGGCCTGTTCCTGAGCAGTAATATTCTAAGTTCTATGATTTGACACTCCATTATATCATTATTTTGTGTAAAATGACAGGCACTTTTTTTATATAGTGAAATTACGGATTTCAAAGTAGAACAGAGGATGCAATCTCACTGGTTCTCCAACCAGCCTTGGACCACCTAGACAACAGCAAAACTTACACTAGGCTACTGATTATTGATTACAGCTCAGTGGTTACACCATACTATTACAGTACTAATCAACAAGACTCAAAAGCTGGGTGCTTAAACATCTCTCTATAAATGGATCTTTGACAGTCTGTGCAGATCGGAATTAGTATCTCCAACTTGATGACAATCAGCATAAGTGCATACCTCAAGGATGCGTGCTCAGCCCACTGTTCTGCTTACTCTGCATTCATGACTGTGTGGCCAGGCACAGCTCAAATGGTATCTATAAATTTGCCAGTGACACAAATGTAACAGAAGACATAGAGGAGTAAGATAGATCAGCTGGGTGAGTGATCTGACAACAAGCATCTTTCACTCAACCCCGGTAAGACCAAGGAAATGATTGTGGACTTCAGGAAGGAGAAATCAGAAGAAAACACAGCCATTCTCATCGAGGGGATCAGCAGTGGAAAGGGTGAGCACTTTCAAGTTCCAGGACGTCCACATCTCGGAAGATCTATCCTGGGTCTAACATTTTGATACAATTATGAAAAGAGCACACCAGCAACTAGTAACTAGGTATTTGAAGAGATTTGATATGTCACCAAAGGCTCTAGTAAATTTATACAAATGTACTGTGGTTGCATCACCATCTGGTATGGAGGAGCCTCTGCACAGGATCAGAAAAACAGCAGAGGGTTGTGAGCTTAGCCAGCTCCATCACGGGCACTAGCCTCATCTTCAAATGCCTCAAAAGGTGGCATCCATCATGAAGGACTTTCACCATCTAGCACATGCCCTCTTGTCATTGCTACCATCAATGAGGGGGTACAGGAGCCTGAAGATGCACACTCAATGTTTTAGGAATTGCTTCAAATTTCTGAATAAACCCATGAACACTACCTCACCATTCTGCACTATTTATCTATGTTTTTATATATAAAATATACTATTACTATTGTAATTTATAGTCATTTTTATGTATCAAACTGTAATACTGCCACAAAACAACAAATTTCATGACATATGTCAGTCATGTCATATATCAGATAATTAACCTGATTCTGATTCACATATTTGTTCACGCTGACAACAAACCAGTCAGTTTTAGGGAAAGATTATTTCAGAGGCAAGAGGCTGAACACTTAGAAAACTGAACATAAAAGTTTAACCTTTTGACTCTTGAAAAGCTTTCTCCTGCACAAGGATTAATAATTAATTTAAAAAATAATAATTAACTCTGGGTATATTGCATAAGCTTTGAAGTTCTCTCAGAGCACAATAAATTAGCATGTCCTACAAATGTCATTGATTTGCTATGCTGACACTCCATGAATGACAGGAAATTGTTCAGAATGGTGCTGGAGCCTTGCTCAGTTGGTACTATGACTTCTCATCTTAGTCAAGCATTCACTTCAGTAAAGCAGATGGAAATTCTGCTGTTCAGAGTCAACATTTGTTTGCAGCCAGAAGGCATTAAAAAAATTCATGTTATTTTTTAAAAGTATTAGTAAAACACCAGGCACACACAAATGCTGTATGTTGATTATATATGATCCCTTGCCTACAATCACAGGTCTCAAAATTCACAGAACTTACTTCATTTGAAGACAGAGGCGTGACATATACCTGTCTAGTTGACGACATTTACACACTTAGCAGGGAACAGTAAACACCGTGTAGGTCAAGTGTGCCCCCTCAGTGCATTTGATGATGACCTGGTGAGATGAGGTAATGGGTTGGGGGGAAAGGGTGCAGATTTCTGCTGGGAGTCATCTGTGTTCCCTCTCAGACAATTTGCAAATTTCAAGGAATACTTAACAATGTTCAGTGCTGTAGCTAGTGCACATTTCTTTTTTAAATTGAGTTAGACCATTTCTATTCATGACACTTCTGTGTTGCCAACGTACTAATTGTACATCAACACTAATTTAGCCTATCACGTGAAAGACAAATGTTACTTCAACAGCAAATGAAATCAGATGTCCTTACTTGTCAAATCATGGATGTTTAAATGCTTCGCACTTTTGCATGTTGTTATTATGGAACAGTTCTTCATACAAAATATGAACAGAGAGCAGAATTCCCTCTATTTGACCGAATTTCAACTTCAAATGGCATCGCAATGGTCACTTTCATTTCCTCAATGATTATTGCTGTGGCTCTCAAATCTGATCGCTGATTTATTGTCACAGGGCAGCATTTTACAATGGACACATGGGACTAAAGGTTCCTTGAGCCTGTCCTAAACTGTAAGCTCTATTTGAAACTTTTGGGCAAATAAAGCTGAACACACTTGCCTGCTGTATAACCCAGATAACGTTAATAATCATTTTCAATTAGGAACAGTCTCCTCAGTTACTCCAAGCATTCAATGTCAGTACTGTCATCGATTCTCCACGATTAACATCCTAGATGTGGGAGTAGGAGTAGGGGCAATGACCATTGATCAGAAAGTAAGTGGGGTTGACCATGTAAATATTGAGCAGCAAGGGTTGAATATCCGTCTGTGAGTGACACCTCAAAGCCTTTCCATCATCTCCAAAGCACAAGTCTTGAAGGGACAAGAATGTCAGAATACTCTTCAGTTGCTTGGAGGAGTGCAGATCCAACAACCCTTACAAAGATATGATCCAGGACAGAACAGCATCAACCAAAATGATTACCAACTCCACAATTGGCATGTAGTGATTAATAGCTTCTAGCATTTGCCAAATGCACGCACTTTACCATGTTAATGTAAGCTACCAACCCAGAGGTCCCCTGCAAATCAAACATCATTCATGGAAATCTATCACCTGCTATTCATCATCGTGTCTACACACTGGAAATGGCAATCTACCACTGTGTCTTCACAGAAAGGGTAATCAAAAGTTCATCATGGCTCAGATAGTTTGGAATGAGGCATACCAGGGATATCCTTTCCCTGAAAAATCAATAATTAACATAAAAAAAGGATTTTATTTCACATTAATAGTGGCTGAATTCAATCCAATGATTCCTGAGGTAAAGGAAAGGTAAAGAAACTTACTGTTAAGAAAGAAATTTTTTTTTGTATCAAGATGAAGGTATAAAGCTCCAAGTAAACAATTTTCTTAAAAGTTAATCAAATGACAAAATTGTATACAAAATGTAGGTTATTTAAAATTATTTCCCAGATGAATTGGCTGGTAACAAAATTATTATCCATAGTCTGTGAATTCACATGAAAAAATAACACAGCAGTTACATAAAATAGAAATACATTCAACATAAAGAATTTAATTAGTTTTCGTCTTTCTTGCCCGACATTCCAGGGAATGTACAATTGAGCTGGAAAGATTCACTGGAAGTATTTGAGATTTTCCTTTGAAAATTCAGCAAGAGATCCCTGAAGTTCCTGGTCAGGATCAGCTGGTGGTGTACTTTAAGACAGCAACAAATTTTTACTTGGAGACATGAGACAGCAGATAGCTGGAGTCAGTAACAATGCACAATCTACTGGAAGAACTTAGCTGGTCGAGTGGCAGCTTTGGGTGGAAGGAAGTTGTCAGCATTATGAATCAAAACCCTGCGTCAGGACTGTGAGTGGAGAGATGAGATAGCTGCTATAGAGAGGAGCAGTAAGAAAGGATTCCCAGGCGACTGATGGACTGAGGAGAGGTGTAAGATGACAGTTAGGTAGTGACTGGTAGGGGAAGTGAGCATGGGATGTTGTAAGACTTGGCAGGTGAATGTACTTGGAGGCAGGTGAATGTAGTTGGAGGCAGTTGGATAAAATAGGGTCTTTTAAAAGACTCTTAGATAGGTACTTGGAGCTTAGAAAATAGAGGGCTATATGGTAGAGAAATTCTAGGCAGCTTCTAGTGTAGGTTACATGGTCGGCACAACATTGTGGGCTGAAGGGCCTGTAATGTGCTGCAGATTTCTATGTTTCTAACCAAGAGAGAAAGGAAAAAGAGTAAAACATATGGAATAGGATGGGGAAAGGTAATGCAAAGATGGGAGACAGCTGCCTTAGCGGTTATGTGTATCAGGCGTTCATGCCATGGCGTCACCTGCTACTCAGGGGAGGAGAGGTTGGAGGCAGCGTGGGAGAGAAGAGGCACAGCTGGCACACTGGAATCCGTGCTGGATTAGTGGCTCCTCCTGTCAGTGCTGCTCTCCCGTGTTCATTCCCAAAAAGGTGAGCTGGAGTTACCTTCATCTTTGGCTGTGGGAGATGGGGAACTGCTGCATGCTTGTTCTTGCAGAATTGTGGCTCCAGAACAATACTCCAGCACCATCACTCTTCAGGTCATTCTAGTCAGGGACTTGTACTAATATTATTTTTTGTATGTGCTATTTTAACTATATGTGCTGTGTGCTATGTGTGACTGTATGTACTGTGTTTTGCATCTTGGCTCTAGAAGAAAGTTGTTTTATTCAGCTATATATATATATATATATGTGTGTGTGTGTGTGTGGTTGAGAAGGCCAGGGATGGATAGGTCAGTATGGGAATGGAAAGGGGTGTTGAAATGACTGGCAACTGGGCGCTTGGCACGGTTTTTGTGGACTGAGCATAGTTGTTCTGTTAAACAGTCACTAAATCTGCACTTAGTCTCATGGACGTAGGGGAGGCCATGTTGGGAGCACTGAATGCTGTTTAGGTCCCTGGATGGTGAAGGAGGAGGTGCAAGGATAATTGTTACATCTACTGTGAGGCAGGGTAAAATGCCAGGGGTAAGGGAAGGATGAGTGAGAGGGATGACCCGAGCAGGGAGCCACGATTAGTGCTTCGCTTGAGCATTCAGCAAGATTAAACTGTTGACATTCACCTTAAGGAACTGCAATAAAAGTGGGACAGGCAGCGGAATCAGTTCGCTTCCATTGTTATCAGACCTCATGGTGGTTTGATCCTGATCTTTGTAAAAGCTGAACAGTTGAACTAGTGAACTGGGGCCTATCAGGTCAGCTGGCTGAAATGTAAAATCAAAGATTAAAAAATAGGAATTTGTTTGACAAAACAACAAAAGTAATTGGCTTTCATTGAAATGGAACCATTCATAAAGCTAAAGAAAATGCAAAATACAGGATTCACTTTAAGAATCACAACAGCATCCCAGGAGCTATTTGACCCATTGTGCTTATGCTGGCTTTTTGAAAGATCTATTTAATTACACACACTTCCCTGCCCTTTCCTATTCACGTATTTATTCAGTTCCCTTTTGAAACTTTCTAAGCTGTACTGCTGCCTTGAGAGTCACAGCATTCTTAGAATCAGTTGGAAACCCACAGCATTGCAGACACCAAAGAAAGCAAAAAACGATCACTCCAGGCCTGGGAAACAGGACTTCTTATTTGCATGTCAGTTTGACATTTAATAATACTGTAAAACTGTCAAATAAAGCCTAACACTGTTATTATGCAACGTAAATAAAGCTTGTTTAAAAACTATCATTAAGAATTTGAGTAGATTTACTGTCACGGGACTTGCAACCCTTTGTTACAAGTGTTACCACAAGAAAATTTATTTCTAGTTTCCATCCCTATAATCTATCAAATTCACATTTTGCCTCCAGCTTCCAACCAACAGGACTATCTTGGGAGGACAAAAGTTTTTCACTGATTTCCCATAGGACTTATTTTCTCTGACTTAATTTCTTTTTTCCCTTTGACTTAACCAATTTCATCTATGACTCCTCTGGATACTCTAATTCTAGATGCTAATCATAATCTTTAGTCCATGTGTACACACCACTTCCTGACTGCCATCCTCTTAAAGTGATCATTGGAAATCTGTTTTGTTTTCCTGAACACTAGCCAACAAGTGGCCGTTCTGTATAACCTTCCACAAACTGGGTAAACATGTTCACATAACAGTTTTCCATTAAACACCTTTCCTTTCTTTGAAGTAAAAAGTGATCCTATGTGACCAGCTTGTTCTTGCAATGTTTTTGTAGTCACGTGCGTAAGTAATTTTGCCCAGGCCCTCCTTCTGACCTATTTTTATCCATTGCACTCACAACCTTGTTGTTGCTTTCTATTTTTGTGCAGATGGAGAAGTTCATTATTTTCAAATTTGCCCCAATGCTAGATGGGAATGCAGTCTTATTGACATCCATAACTGGCAGAATATTTCTTCCCTTTCCCTTTCCAGGAAAGAGCCCATTACTTACCATAAATTGCCTCCATCATATCTCCTCTGACTACTCTCAGCAGACCTTCCAACAATATCTTTCCCTCACAACACTCAGCCAAATCTATGCTACTTCCTGTGGCATTGACCAATCTCAAATGAATGCAGAACCATGATAGTCTTCGACTTCACCTCACATCTGTCTTCATATTCAACATAGCACACAGCTTTTGCCAGCATAATTGCATAACCATTTTACTTAAGAATATAAGTTGCAATCATAAGCCATTCAGCACTTTGTGACTGTTCGGCTATTTAATAATACAATGGCTGACCTTATATCTCAGTGTCATTTTCCCACTCTAAGCCCTCATTCCCAACAGTCCCAATATGGAAAAACTATATCCAGCTTTCTTCAATACATTCAGTAACAACCTTCACATCATAGAGAGCCTGACTGAATATCTGATGTGACTATTAGCAGCCTGATGTGGAAAGGATGTTTCCACTAGCCGGGGCACCAAGAACCAGGGATCAAAATCTCAAAAGGGTCTGTCATTTGTTAGGGTTCAGAAGGAACTCCATCACCCAGAGTAGAGGGGAACTTCAGAATTCTCTCCTCAAGAGGACAGCAAATGCTCACTGACTGTATTCAAAAGAGATGGATTTCTGGCTATAAATTGAATAATGGAATATATGCAGTGCTGAAAAGTTGAGCTGTTGTTAAAAAAATTAGCTATGATCTTGTTAAATGGTCTGCTTCTAATCCCTATATTTTTGTATGCTTCAGTGAGAAAGATGTTGGAGTCCATTATTAAGGATGAGGTTTCCGGGTACTTGAAGGCAGATAATAAAATAGGCCAAAGTCAGCATGGTTTCCTTAAAGGAAAATCTTGCCTGACAGATCTATTGGAAATCTTTGAGGAAATAATAGGCAGGATAGACAAAGCAGATAGTCTGAAGAAGAAATTAGACAGATTGGGAGAATAGGCAAAGAACTGGCAGATGGAATATAGTGTAGGGAAGCGTATGGTCATGCACTTTGGTAGAAGGAACAAAGCTGGAGACTGTTTTCTAAGTGGGGAGAACATTCAAAAATCAGAGGTGCAAAGGGACGAGAATGCTTGTTTAGTATCCCCTAGAGGCTAACTTGCAGGAGTTGGGGATGAGAAAGGCAAATGTATTGTTAACATTTGTTTTGAAAGGACTAGAATACAAGAGCAAGGATGTAACCCTGAGGCTTTATAAGACATTGGTCAGAGTGCACTTGGAGTTTTATGAGCTGTTATGGACTTATGTTAGAAAAGATGTCCTAGCATTTGAGAGGAGGTTTATGAGAACAAGGATCATTTGATGGCTCTGGGCCTGTACTCATCGGAGTTTAGAAAAATGATGAGGGGGCGGGGTGTAGATCTCATTGAAATCTATCAAATATTGAAAGGCCTAGACAGGATGGATGTGGAGAGGATATTTCCTATAGCAGGTGAGTCCAGCAGCAGAGGGCATACCCTCAGAACAGAAGGATGTTCATTTAGAACAGAGATGCAAAGAAATTTCTTTGGCCAGAGAGTAGTGAATCTGTGGCACTGATTTCAACAGAAGGCTGTGGAGGCCAAGTCATTGAGCATATTTAAAGTGGAGGTTGATAGGTTCTTGATTGGTCAGGGAATCAAAGATTATGGGGAGAAGGCAAAAGAATGGGCTTGAGAAGCATAATAAATCAGGTATTATGGAATGGCTGTGCAGACCAGGCAAGTATAGATCCACATTCACCTTCATTCCATTGGGTACAACCTTGTCACTTGTCCCTTGTGAACAGACACCAGCAGATCGTTCCTCACACCCATTCACCATGTAGGTGCATTCAAACCTTCATGCATCATTAGAACATCAAGGAAGGAACCCACCAGCCATCTTGAAACCCACACCTGCAAAAGAGGTGGCAAATATCACTGGTGCTCTGCTGTTCTTGGATGGCAACAGAAATGCAGCTCTCCCAATGGGTAGTGCTTAAACATCAGAGAGCAACATAGCATTCAAAACCAAACACTGGCTGCAAATAATACATGAGTAAAATAAGATATTCACAATGCTTTAACTTTCTTACCTTGTTATTTCTACTAAATCTCTCATTGCTGACCAGGCTTTCACAGGTGCAGAAGCTGGTGAAGGTCACAAGTAATTCTCTAGGCAGGAGTTCCCAACCTTTTTTTATGCCATGGACTATTACCATTAAACAAGGAGCCAGAAGACCCCGGGTTAGGAACACCTGCTCTAGAGGGTCTCCATTGTTCTGCTGCACTGTCATGGTACTGACATCAGCCAAGCTCCAGTTTGGGTACTCCCAGTTTGTAGTAAAACAGGTAACTTGATCTTACCTAATCTTAATGTTGAACTAATACATCTCTGCTTAGACAGCTCAGTTTCAAGCACCATCCCAGATCATTTATATTTCTATGCTTACATCATTTCAATAAATTCATTCTGTAAGTTGTCCCCAAGTCTGATGAGCAACATAACAAGCAGGTGCTCCAATCAGAACCAGACACAATGTTCTACAGGGTCCAACCAATCATTTATACTTTATTGCCCATAATTTTGTTCTGAGAACTTTCTTAGTGAATTCCCTCCTTCAAAAGGTTTACATACATCCCCAACTTTCTGTTTCTGCATCTCACATGGTTTTTCCTGCAGGAATGTTAATCTTCATCATGCTGTGAAACTTTTAATTTTCATGTTGAAGAACAGTGCTCTCATGCTTTAAAATCCTGGAAGCATATAAATGGCACAGATCCAGCCTCACAGCAAATAAACAAGCTTTTTTGTTCCAGACTCTGCTATCACAAATGGTCTCGAAGAAAGAAAATGTGTAGGTCTTTGGCTTTTAAAAATGGAATCTAAGAAGCTAAAATAAAACCATCTATTTTACTAACACATTTTAAGTTTGCAATTGTCGGCAAAACATTCATCGAATTATCTCAAAAACAGTACAAAGCAGTTCCTCAAATATTACACTGCAGACAGCTTGATCACAAAATACTGCATAGCAAATATCAGGCCTATTTGTTTAGGTATGGCTTTTTGAATCTTGTAGTTATTGACCTTCATGAACTGTTGCCACAATTTGAGGTTTTCTAAACTATGGCCAAACCATCAATGTAAAATGATGTTTGGAATACAACTGCTCACAAAATATTGTTTTAAACTTGCAGGATCTCCTAAACTGATCCCCAAGGATAAAGCACTTACATACCAGCTACACACAAGATGACAAATTTCTGACAGTCTGAACTGCAACATTTATCAGGGAAGGGCAATCATCACTGTCAATTGAAGTTTTTTTGTTATTAGCTCTTGCCTTTTAATAGACTTGCTGTCAAAAAAAAACTGCTGAGTTAAAATATCATTTGATCTTCAGAGATAAAAGATTATGCCTGTGAGGAACAAGATCAAACAGCTGGCAACTGTTGACCACTTGAATATTGGAGAACAACCATTTTAGAGGTGACTGAGAATTTATCAAATTCACTTTCGTATCTTTCAGATTTTTTTTGAAGAATCTGTGGAAAAAAATGTACAAATGCTTCTATGCTTCTGGATGTCTAGGTTCATTTGTCTCATTTGCAGCGGAATCTTGGGAATTATATGTTAATCAAGGATCTAAGAACTAGCTTAGAGTGCCTTAGTTTTGAAGGGCTCCACTCTGAAGGGTATTCACTCATGCAAATGAGCCACGTCAACTAAGTTGTCATACAAGGCTGGATTTTGCCATCATCATCAAATAAGTGGAGCAGGTTGATCAAGATCTTACTGAAATTTTCAATTTCGCATTAGAAGCCATTACAAGCACAAGGTTGCCTTGTGCAGCACCTTCACACAGCATTTGGAACTTACTTAAACCAAAAAAGGAACTGAACATCTCTCTAACACGACTGCACAGTGCAAATTCAGCAGTGTTGGTGAAATATAGTCCAAAAGCAAGAACAAGAATCATAATAAATCAAAGGAAAGAAAGCAGGAATGATATTGCTATCAATTGTAAGGTCACAGACAAACTTAATTCAGACATTGCATAAAAACACAGAAAGCAGTGAGGTGTATCATCTGTGAAACTCAGCCACTACTAGTTTTGAAAATCTGCAAAGCAGGTATCATTTCAAGGTCTACCATAACCTATAAAATTTGGTCCTTTAAGCTAAACATTGAGATTTTCTGTGACCAATCCCTCACAGTAAGCCCTTCTATTTTCTCCGGTCTAATCACTTGGACATTATGGAGCTGTCATCAGCCATATTTTGATTGAGTACTAGCTAGAATTAATGATGAAAGAAGTTGAGAAGTTTCAACACATCCATCAAGGTGTAACAAAATGACTATATACACCTGTTCCCTGTGTTAACAGTTCAAGCTTTCTACACATGATATCCTCAATGCCATGATTATCTTCACTTAAAAAATATATCAAGTTCAGTGTTCAGTCAACTCTGTTCTGTTTACAGCAACAATGTTGTACTTTGTGTGTCTTTACAGTAGTTCAGAACTCCACCTGCTTCACAACTGCCGTCAACTAACATTTGATATCAAGCCACACAAGGCAAAAACATTAATTGCAACAAAATCTTGGGTCAAAGGGTGTCAAGTGGTATAAAAATTATAGACTTGCCCATAAAAGACACAGATATAACGACAATTAACATCATAAGTCTGGAATTATAGGCGCACAGAAATCTCTGAGGATTTAGGACTGCATGATGTACAGAGATGTAAAGATTGAGGCCATGGAGAGGTTTACTAACATGAACTGGCATTTAAAATAGAGGTTTCACTTGTGCAAGTTAGGATATGGACACTGCAACTTTGTGTGAATTCAAATTGAAGCAGCTTAGAGTAAGTGAGATCAACCAGGCTTGTGTTTGAACAATTAACAGGGAACAAAGGGAAGATTAGCTCTTTTTGTCTCATGCACATCCAAACATAGTTAAATGTACCATTTGTATCAACGAGCAACACAGTCTGAGGAAGTGCTGGAGGCAGCTCATAAGTGCTGCCATGCTTCTGGCAGGAACATAGCACGTCCATAATAATCCTAACCTTAACACCTTCGAAAGGATGAAAGCTTCAACAGCAGATGGATCAAGCTGGGGACAGCACAAGGAGATGAGTTGCCAGTGTTGGCCTAAGAAATGAGAGACCTGATAATGTGGCTCGTTCTCTCTTAGTCCATGGTGACTGGCAGTAATTGGTTCTTGAAAAGTCAAGGTGTGCACTAAACAGTGGATTTACTCAGTCCCAGTGTTTCATTTGCCCACTAGTAAAAACATCCACTAAAAAATCCCAGTTCAGATCACTCACTCTTACCTGCAGGTGTTCTGGTTACTCACACCATAAACAAGAGTTTATCTCTCAGTTATCTTTTCCTTCCTTCCCTCTCCCACCTCTTAACTTTAGCCCAACTTAACCCAAATCTCTCCCATCATCTTCTCCCCACCATAACAAACACTTAGTCCCCAATTTCCCTTTCTGTTTTGGTCCACAAACACCCCTCCACCCAACTCAACCTCTTGACTTCAATATCTCCAACTTTCTTAATGTGATCCTCCAAACCACCCTTTGAATCACAATCCTTACCTTCCCTACCCCTGATCACCCTTTAAGCTATTTTTTCCTTTCTGCTCTACCAACTGATGCTGCTTCCAATTGTATCTCAGTTAAACATTATGGAGGGAGAACAAAGGAAAACTATGACCCTGTACATGAGCTATACTCTAAACATAGCATGCAAAAATGGGAGATAATGGAGGTTCCCCACAGTGAATGCACCCAAATATGAGATTTGCAAGAGGAATGGCTAATCTTGATAGAACCTGAGCAACATGTTTTATTGAGGATAGTGGGAACTCGCTATGAAACAATTTAACAATGCACCATCCAAGCTACTTAAATACTTTCATTGGTACTGGGTCACAAGCGATTCAGATCAAGAAAGATTCATGTTTTCCACTATATTGACAACATTTTACATTAGGCCTGGGATCATTAAAAAGGCAGTCCTAAATACTGATGGACTGAAAGGCAATGTTGAATATTAATAACGTATAAACATAAGACTTTCCTATTCCAACACCATGCAAGCAGCAAACCAGGTCATTAATACAAAACATTATACTGCTACACGGACTCAAGCATTACATGCTAGTTTTCTGGAGAAGGCTTTTGTACTGGTTTTTAGTTGTCACTAGCATTCTCCAGCACAGAATCAAACAACCAATATTTCCTGGGGGGGGAGGAGGGGAGTCTGCAAAAATTGCATTATTTTACAAATGGTACATTACCAGATGCTTCAAAGCACTCACTGCTTTTCAATCAAGTGAATGATACCAGCAGACGTGACCCTCATATATCAAGACATCTCTGACTACCACTTCTGATTTGTGTTTTTCCCCCACATCCCCTCCCCTCAAAGCCAAAAAGAAAAATGGTTCTTAATGTGCCTACAGAATGACTGGAAGTTTAAGCTTTCATTTGTTTATTTTTATAAGTTTTCTGTGGCTTTAAAGCTTCTTCTAGTGCTTCAACATTCATGAAAAAGATTGTCGAGTACAGCAGCCATGACATGTATAACTAATGAAAACTCTTCTCAGTGGGAGAGCGAAGAAACCATGGCTGCCCAATCAAAAATGATGTTCAAACTACAGCATGAATTCATGCACAACACTGAGCTCAATGTTTAAGATTTGATTAGTCAAGTTTGGTAAACATAACAATAGCAACTTGCAATTATTTTTACACCTTTAATGTAACAAAATATCCCAAGGCGTTTCACAGGAGTGCCAACAAATAGATTTTGGTGAGTCACACAAGGTAATATATGAGTAGGTGACTCTATCAAAGAGGTAGGTTTTAAAGATCATCTTAAAAGAGGAAAGAAAGGTAAAGCAGAAAATTCCAGAATCTATATTTCTGGGAGCTGGAAATAAAATGATTAATTTCAGAGATGATCAATTTGACAAACATGGATGAATGCAGGGTTCTTGGACGATTGCTGGTTTGGAGATGATAACAAGGCGCAAGCCCATGGTAGAATGAAATCACAGATGGAATTTTTGAAAAGGTTTGCTTAACAAAGAAAAAAAAAATGAATGGATGTCAAAAGCTGTGAGATGATCAGTTTATGCATTTTTAGTCAAGAGCAGCAGAGTACCTGAAGTTTCAAATATGGAGCAAGGAAGGCCAGAAGTGAACGCAATGGAATTATACAATCTAAAGATGACAAAAGCATGGTTTCTGCAACAGATAAGCAGGTAACGTTATGAAGGTAAAAACAGGTTGTAACAACATGAGAGTGCAGTATGACACTTCAGACAGATGTCATGGAAATGTTGTGACAGACACTAAAGACACTCGCTTTGTTCTCCCAAGTGGAAGGAAGCTTCTCGTTATCTAGTATGGGATGTCAGATAAGCTCTGGGGCTGTTTAAAGGGATGATGGTATTAATGAAGGTGATACTGAAACAGAGCTGTGTTTTCTCAACATTGGTTTGGAAACTGACAATGAACTAGGATGCTTTTGTTCAGGGGCTGCATGTAGATGAAAGGAGAAGAGGGCCAAGGACAGACCTCAGGAGACAGCATGGGCAACGGTGCAAGTGGAGAAGAAGAAGCCATTGTAATAAATGGAAATTACCCTTCCAATGTAAACGTAGTTACTTACACCTGGAAAACAGTATTACAGGATTGTGGCTACTGATGTCAAGGAATGCAGACATTTGAGAAACATGAGGAGGAATAAATTACACTTCTCACTGTTGCATAAAATGTCATTTGTAACTTTAAGAGCTGTATTGGTAAGACTGCAGAGATTCAACCAGAGATTTCAGCACAGGGATGACAGTGGATTTCAAGGGATGATGGTTGGTAGCTGACAAAACTGCTTACAACAGAGGTAAGTTCACTAGTCAGTATTTTAGTTAACAGTTTTGGAAAACCAGTTTGTAAGTCAGTGTCACAGATAAGCAAAGTTGGAGATGCCATTCAGGTGACAGAAAGAAACTAGAAGCAAAAATAGAATCCAAATATTAAAATTCTCCAGCAATTTTAACTCTGATATGCTGAATGACAGATGACCCACTGCTGGCAATGCTTTTCAACCAGCTGAATGATCAACGACATTTTGTCATGAACATTCTGTCAGATTCAACAAAGGTGAGGCTTCTCTAAATGTTAAACTTGATATAAGTAAATGCAAATTGAAAACTCCCATAAATAACATAACAGTACAACTGGTAAAATAAAATCGAATGATTGTGTCAAACGTTGTATTGTTGTTTCTGAGTTCAGAAGAATGACCCTTCTTTCAGGCCATCCATGACTGTTACATCGATATCATTGATTTAGAGTATCCTGCTGCTTCTGAGACCTCTGTTGCACCAAGGGCTGTCCACGTTTAGAACAATAACAGAAGAGAAATTGATGGACAATGCAACTAATTTTTCCTGCAGTATAATACATTTTTCCACCATAAAAATAAATTCTAAGCAGTACAGGTAGAACCTTCCAAAGTACTTGCATCCATTAAAAAATTATTCAAGAACAATCATCACAGCACTTAACAAGATTTAATGTACATTTATTCTTAACATGTGGAACATATAGTATAAAGATTTTATACTGAATAAATGATATTCATTAAGCCAGAGGAAAAGGAGGAATTTACATCAATGTTTTTAACTACATTATCTGAAATACAAATATGCTGATTCGCATCACTGAAAAATTTCTGAAATTGTGTTTCTTCATTTTTTTTTAAATTTCTGATCATTACCTGTACTTAACCTTTTCCACACCTTGATTACGAAGCAAAATGTGATCAGCTGCTCTCCTTGAAATAGAGCACAACTTTATACATACAGAAACTTGTACATCACCCTCATTGGAGATATGGCCAAAAATATATAATAAAAAAAATAATTAAAATCTACCACTTTGTTTAAACCTTACCACATCATGGAGAAAGGAAAACTGTAAACCTCATTCTAAAAGAAACAAAAAAAAAACAAACACAACAGAAATAGTTTGAGGGTATGTGCAATGTACAACTTCTATATACATTTACAGCCCTTTGGCTGTTGGAAAAAAATATCAAAACATAAACTAAGTGAACTAAGAGACTGCTGAGGACTGTCATACTGTGGAAGGTCAAGAAAGGTATGAATATGACAGTATCATGAGGAAGCAACTTGTGTTTATCATCACTTTCTCTCCCAGCCCCCCAACCCAGGTCAACAATTGTTTGCTGCTAGACTAATGCATTTTAATATTTTGTGTTTTACAGTTGACTATGCACACCTTTTTTTTGATCCCCTATACCTAGGTCACTAAGTTCTATTGCACAGCGCTTTCTGTGGTGTGTACATTTCAAAATTAATCTGTTTTTCCCCATTTTTTTTCCTTTTTTAACTGGTAAAGAATATTTAATTGTACAATGTTTGCCACATTTCAAAATTCACCTGTTTTGCTTCCAAAAATATCATACAAACATGAAAGAAACACCCAAAGGGAATCTAGGGATAGAGATGACCCCAACTGTACTAGACAGCAACTTTGGTTAAAAAAATGTTTTAAAAAGTACTTATACACATACAGCAAATATTTATTTCCATCTTATATTTGACCAATTTGACTACTTTTTAAAGCCCAATTTCTTTAGTAAACGGGGCATAGGAGCAAAGGTTACTTTTTTTTTGTTGGATAAATAATAGAAACAGCCAATCAAATGCAACTTCTTTGTCTCCACTCACACATGCTTGGCTTCCCACTTCTGTCATAACTGACCAATCATGAACAGTGTATCACAAATGACAGATGCAACCATAGAGTTCAGAACAGATGATATAGAAATATCTAGCAAGCGACCTTCGTGTAAAACAAATTCAGAGCGGTTCTCTTCTACTCTAGCCATGGCAAGTAAAGCCTTGGCTGCCCGGCACATCATGTGCACACTGGTAGGCTCAATCGGCGGAGGTTGCATGTGCATCAGGTTAGGCTGACTGTGCTGAAGTTGGGCCACAGTGAGGCCATCCTCAAGAAAGCTGATCAAGTTGCTGATGCTTCCTTTTTGCACAGCAATAGCTCTTGCAACCAACGTGTCTCCCTGGGCAAAGTTTGACAACAGAGCAACAGACATTTCTCGGCAGACTGAAATTCTCCGGTCCCCCACGTACCTAACCAAAGTAGCATATAGTTTCTCCTGACGGCTGAATGGGGGAGTTGCCAGGATGAGATCCACATTATTGTCCTGAATGCTGAGTTTACATAATGTTTCCAACACAAGTCGCTGTGGTGACAGGACTGAATTCAGTCCCACTGTTGGGAAAGGATCCTGGGCTTCTGCTGAAGGACATACCATCCAGTGTAGCAAGCCATCCAAAATTGGCAAACAAATGCTTTCTGGGTATATAGACAGGTCCAGCTGCCCAGAAATGTTGGCTAATGTAACTAAGGTGTTCTCCCGTAAAACCTCAAGGCAATCCCACCACCACTCGTCTTTGCTGCAGGCTACCCCTTCATCCTCTTCTTCCTCTTTCTCATATGTCCGTGGTGTTCGCTTTCTTTCTGGATGCTCATGATGAAGCAATATCAGCTTTCCCAAAATAAGTATTAGGCCCGAGTGTTTTGACATTTCAATATCATTCCCAGGCACAAAAGACAAGCTACGAACTATATTTGACACACAAATACAACGCTTTGCCAAAGAGTCCCGCCAGTCAGAGATTGTACACAATGGAGTCTCATCACGGCTGCAAGGCTCATCCTCCAATAACTTTATATTTCTGTGGTTTTTTGCCTGGTGGATGCCAAAGAGAAATTTACTGCTTTCTGTCTCAGAAGCTGAACCATTGGAATGGTCTTCTGGCAAGGCACCGGGCCGAGCTGACAACACATCATCTATCGTTGCTGTGATGCTCTTTTCTAGCTGCTCTTCTGTACTGATCGTTTTTTTGTTCTCATGCTCTTTTATCTTTTTCTCTTTAGTTGGTATACTTAAACATCCCGTCACCCTCTTGCGTGACAATATTTCCATTTTGCTCTCAAAATGGGTCTGAATGTGCTCTGTTGTGTCACCTCCACCAATTTTCCAATGGAGCAATCCACTGTCAAACTCCTGAACTCGACCAAGTTTATTTGTGCGATCTACAACAAAAAGGTCCTTCTTCTTTACAATCTTCAGTGGTAGCCTGTCAAATTTACTGGCTTGTTTTGGTTTTTCTTCACCAAGTTGCAAATCATCTGCTCCAAAGTTGACTTGACTGTTTTCACTTTCTGATTGATCATCATCTTGATCATCATCATCATCGTCATAGTCATCATCAATTTCTTCCCCCTCTTCTTCCTCTGTTATATCATCTTTAGTACAGTTACCATCATCTTTCTTAAATACACTGGGATCAAGCAGAGCCTTCTGACCAGGATCTCCAACCTCGTACTCTTTTAAAATTCCAAATATTTCTATCAAGCATCTTCTGAAATATTCTACTAGAAGTTCCAAGAAACCAGACAACTGCAACAAAAACAGAGATAAAAGGACTTATTTTTAGAACTTCAAGCACATTATTCTCCATTCACTTTAAATTTAACCGAACTTATTGAAGTGGCATTAGAACTCCAATCTGCAGAGAATCTGATCCAAAATGGAGCATTTTGATTGTTATTTATGTTGCTGGCACAAACTGGTCTAGGTATACCACCAAGCATTGTTTCAATTACAATGCGTATCTTCCTTCTATTTTTACCCCTCACCTTTTCCAACTGTAGCTACATAAATGTAATGCTGCATTTACAGTTATGTTTGTATGAATTTATTTATTTATTGAGACACCGTGCAGAACAGGCCCTTCTGGACCTTTGAGCCATGCCGCCCAACAATCCTCTGATTCAACCCAAGCCTAATACGGGACAATTTACAATAGCCAGTTAACCGACCAACCGGTACATCTTTGGACTGTGGAGGACACTGAAGCAGCCGCAGAAAGCCCGTGCAGTCATGGGGAGAAGGTAAACAAACTCCTTACAGGCTGCGGTGGGAACGGAACCCTGGCTGCAGGTACTGTAGAGCGTTGTGCTAACCACTAGCTACTGTGCCATCCCAATGCTTTTTAGCTAACCTACACAGACTTTCACAAATTAAGATAGAACTTCATATTCAATATTTTGAAAGCCACTCAAAAGAACACTAATTTTAATATAATGTCAGCAACAAGCTGTTCAAACATCAGCTCAGAATAAAGTACAGTTTGTTGACTTGGTGGGCATGGATGAGTTGGGCGAAAGGGCCTGATTCCATGTTGTTAAACATAACAGGCTAGTACTGGAATGGATCTATTTTGCAGCAAGTTCATTATAATTATTTAATTTATTTTCTTGTGACTAAGAGTGCTGACACTTACTCATTAAATTCTAGCATATTGCGCCAAAAGCAAGAGAATACAGTCATGTTCAACAAACTACTAAAGATCAGTCAATATCACAAAAATTGAAGATTTCAGGAAGACATACTGATGAGATGGAAGGACAACTATCAGATTTTATTCTATATTTAATTACAGAAAAATGTGATGATGCATCTTGGAATTTGAGGAAGCCATAATTAAATGATAATACAAAATAAATTTTGCAGCTTCTGAAAATCCAAAACAAAAAAACACCCAGAAACATCTTTAAATATTGAGCATCTCAAGTCACCATTTGGAGAAAAAAATTCACATATTAGGGTATTGATCTTTTATTATTATAGTTTTGATGAAGGGTCTGCAAAACCTGTTCAGTGATTCCAGGTAAATATATCCTTTTTGCTGTAATATCTTTCTTCTGTGTTTTTTCCTCTACATCTTATCCAGTGCTTCAATATCCTTGAGAGGGAAAAATAAAATCTGCAAAGCTATGCTCTTTAAACAGTTCTTACAGCTGAAAGACAGAGTGGGATGAACAGTAGATATAAACTGAAATCTCAAAATTCCTTTGAATGTTTATAATCAAATGTGCCAAGGACACCTTGTCATATTCAAGCAAATAACATGACTAGACCATTCTAAATTTAAAACTACTTATTTTCTGAATAAATCATTCACCATACTTTGATCTCAAAATCTATAGCTTAGTTGAACACAATTTGCCACTGTACAGTTTTTCACCATGTTTGCTGATCGGTTTGGTTGAAGAAGATCTTGAGGAATAGCAGTTGGGAAAAATGCTAGTTATGATTACGACTGATTATGAGGACACGTAGTCCCCTTTTATTGTCATTTAGTAATGCATGCATTAGTTAATCTAATTTCTCTGATTACTTGTGCAGAAAATGACTTTTAAATTATGATATCCACAGGAAAAGTTCAAAATGTACAAACTTGCGTAAAAAGATAAAGAATAGTTGGGAGAGAATCAATTCAGCAATCACCAAGCTTAGACTGAAACAGAACTCTCAGGAAAGAGGATCATAAAATTCTAAGACACAATGTCTGAATTTCAAGGTGGTTTATTTACCTGGGAGAGGTTGAATGTCGCTACAGTGCTATCATCATAAAGTAAGATGTTGATGGTATCCAGAGCCCAAGTGCTCTCAGCCAAAAGGCCAGACTTGAGTGACATCATAACCCGCCATGCCTCTGGGGCTCCTGAAAAATTAGGAATAGCAGTTCAAACAGGTATTAGTCAAACCTGAATTCCTCAGTTAGACCCATATGAATATTTGAAATTATACTGAATAAGCCTCAAGTAAAAAGCTCTGTCAGTTATGGTAACAGTGAAACTGCTGGATTATCCGACTGGGTTCAGTTAATCAATCTGCTCATTTGACTCTTGTCAACCACACTAATATAGTTGATGCTCAATTGTTCTCTCAAGTGACCTGCCAAGTTGGTCTGTGTAAGGGCAGTTGAAAAAAAGCTTCACAATCAAGGCAACAACACTGTGAATGAATAACAAGATAGTGGAATTCAGAAACATAGATAATTGTGAGAAGAGTAATGGAATAAAGAAATCCATAAATAGATTAGTGAAATCAGATAACAAGATGTACAAAGTGCTTAAGTGTGGGAAATAAGAAAGAGAGGCATTGGACTGGATTGAGTCTGAATCATCCCACACTGCCCGTTCTCCTGTGGGATGTCTGCGAGTGAATTTATCTTTTGTGCCTGTTCCAGTCCCACTGTACTTGTGGCCTCACTGCTATTCTGTAAGGAAAGTCCTTGAGCCATGACCAGGCTTTTAGCACAGTAAACTGAAGCCTTATCCCGATACATATTTTTATGTGCAAAACTGATGTAAAGTTAAAAAATTACTTTGTTTTAGTTTGTTCAATTGTGCTGTGAAATTTTAGTAAAATTTCTTGATCTTCTGTAACTTGATAATTAAACAGCTATGTAAACAGTTTTCAATGCCATTAACAACAGTTCTGTTAATCTAAAATGTTTGAAGCTGTAATGCTAGGTTAGTTTGCCAAATGGTATTCAAATCAGACTTTGAAATAACTCTGCACTTAGTTACTCTTAACCTTGTGTTAAATTTTTAATTTTCTTTTAAAGGCACACATAAATTTTTATTAGATTTTTTTCCAATTGGATTGAGTCATCAATTATACTCAAGGATGTCAGATTCTTTTGGCATCATGCCTATTCATTTTAGCAAGTATACTGTGTAATCTAAAACACAAGAAAATTGCTCCTTAAGATCAACAAAAGGAGGTGGGAATTAGAGATATCACAAGGACATGATAGATAGATGGGGCAGTCCATTCAGTCCTTTGTGCCTACTCTACAGTTCAGCAAGGTCATTGCTGATCTTTTACCTCAGTGTCACCTTAACACATTCTTCCATGCTCTTAATTTCTTAAAAGTCTATTGATTTTTGTCATGAATATATTGAGCTCTTGATCTGTTTTGAATATACTGCACAACTGAGCTTCCACACCTTCTTGGGTAGAAAATTACAAAGATTCACGACCCTCTGGGTGCAGAAATTACTTTTCATCTTTCTCATGAATGGCCAACCCTCAATCTTCAGACACCTCAACAAGGGTAAACATATGACCAATATTTAGTCTGCCAAGTTCTGCAGTAATTAAGTATCTTTCAATCAGATCTTTTCCCACTTACTTAATACTAAGGAGTATTGACACAGTCTGCTCAATTTTTCCCTCACACAACAATCTGACAAACCTTCACAGCTCTCCTCTTTTGCAAAGATATTCTTTGGGTTGGGAGACCAGATTTGTTTATAATATTTATGATCTGGTTACGCCAGAACCCCATATAATTGAAGCAAGACATCTCTACCCTGCTGATCGAATGCTGTAACAATGAAGGCTAACATGCTGTTTGTTAGCTATTTCCACTGCTTGAAGTAAGGACATGTTTACTTTCAGTGATTTATGGTACACTAAGTGCTTCTGAACACTAACTCCTTTTAATCTAAAATTACATTTAAAAAATTCTACTATTGCATTTTCTTTCTACCAAACAGGATATCACCACGTCTTTCCATGTTACCATGTAATTGCCTGTCCAGTCATCCTGCCTCTATCCCCAAAGTTTCCCTGCGTCTTCCTTGCAGCTCGTGCTGTATATCATCAGTAGGCTTTAGTATATTGCTATTGATTATCTCATCCAAATCACTGATATAGATTGTGAAGAATTCTGGCTCCTGAACTGAGTTATGCATCCACGACCTTGCAATTCTGAAAATGAGCCATTTATTCCGACTCTGCTTCCAGCCTGTTGAACCAATCCCCAACCCACACCAGAAAACTGTTCCTACCGTACACTTAATATTGTTATCATCTCAAAGTCCAAGTACACAACTGGCTCACTCTTTTTAGTTACAGACACAAATATTTCCAGCAGATTTGTCAAATGCAATTTCATTTTAATAAATCCATACTGAGCTTGCCCAATCCTTCTATTATTTTGTAGGTGTCCTAGAATATTATACATTCCTTAATTATAGATTCAAGTAATCTCCATATTACTCTAGGCTAATTGGTTTGTTCTCCCTCACTTTCCTGAAATGTTAGGGTTAACATTTCTACTTTCCACTCTGTGGGACACTTAAGAATCAATTTTGGAAGATGACAACCAGTGGTGCATCCACTATAGCCACAGTCACTTCCTTCAAAACCTTCAAGGCAGATCATTCGGTTCTGAGGACTTGCTACCTTTTGAGATTATTACATCATGAAGTTTGGAAGTGGGGATGCCCAGCAATAAGTAGAGAATGTTCAGTTCCATTTGCCCTTCTTCAAATACAGCAACACCCAGACAACATTCAGGTTTATATTTACAAATGGCATGCAACGCTGGAAAGTCATGATCAACACATGCATAGAAGCACCACCATCAAGCACCAGCATCATGAATGTGGCTGTTACTTTATTGTCAATGGGTCAATAAACTGGACCTACCTATTCAAAGCATTGGAAGGGCGAGCATTTTTAACACATGGACAGGAGTCTGTATCTCACCACCAATTTTTATTTTAAGGATAAAAAGACTGGTAATAAATGCTAGCATTGGTAATGACATAACAATGTAATTGAAGAAATATACGCAGATTGACTGTTGCTTGATTTTTGCAGATGGTAGCTGCAAGTTCATGTAGTTCATGCAGTTCAATATCTATTTAAAAAGACATTTATTAAATCCTTATTTTATCATTCTAAGCTCCTACATCCAAATACTATATGATGAACTGACTTGATACATGTAACAATAATTACACTCTTCAGCAAAAGGGAAATTGTAGCATCTCCATAAAGACTGCAAGATGTAATTACCCAAGTTTTCAGAGGTACTTATTGTAAAAAGGGATGGAAACATATATTTATATACTTCTACTTACAATCTTAGGATTTCTTCAAGCACTTTATATCTAATGAAATACTTCTACAGTTAAATGTCACAGATGAGAGATTTCACTCCATCAGCAAGGACACTCACTACGCTGGATATGCCCTCTGCTCATTACTACCATCAGGGATGAGGCACAGGAGCCTGAAGACATACATTCAACATTTTGGGAACAGTCTCATCCCCATTTCCATCAGATTTCTGAACAACCCATGTACACTAGCTCACTACTTTGGTCTCTTGTGATGCTATTTATTGCAACTTACAGTAATTTTTTTTAATGTATTATACAGTACTGCTATCACAAAATAACACGACATATGCCAATGATAATAAATCTGATTCTCATTATATTTTGTTTACAAGGTGCTGGCCTGGATTAGATACTCAGTTCTTTGGAATGAGGCGGAAATCTAAAACTTACGGACTTAAGACCCAAGTTTGCTCCAACCACAGAGATACACGGGGGAAAATACAAGCAAAACATGTGCACAGAATTAAGGTATTAACTATATTATTATAAAAAGAGATTTAATGCAAAGCCAAACAAGAGAAAATCTGCAGATGATGGAAATCCAAACACATACAAAATGCTGGAGGAACTCAGCAGGCCAGGCAGCATCCACGGGAAAGAGTACAGTCAACGTTTTGGGCTGAAACCCTTCTGCAGGACCGGAGAAAAAAAAACTGAGTAGGTTTAAAAGGTGGGAGGAGGGGAAAGGGAAACACAAAGGTGAAACCTGAAGGCGGGGTGATGAAATAAACAGCTGGGAAGTTGATTGGTGAAAGAGAAAGAAGACCATGGAATAAAGAAAAGGTGGAGGAGCACCAGGGGAGGTGCTGGGCGGGCAAGAAGATAAGGGGATAGGAAATGGTGAAGCAGAGGGGTAGTCAGGGCATTACCCAAGTTTAAGAAATCAATGTTCATGCCATCAGGCTGGACGCTACCCAAATGAAATAATAGGTGTTGTTCCTCCAACCTAAGTGAGGCCTCATCACAACAGTGGAAGAGGCCATGGAATGACATACTGGAATGGGAATGAGAAATGGAAATAAAATGGGTGGCTACTGGGAGTTTTCGCTTTCTCTGGTGGACAGAGCGTAGGTGCTCAGTGAAGCGGTCTCCCAATCTACATTGGGTCTCATTGATATACAGAAGGCCACACTGGAAGCACCGGACACAGTAGATAACCCAACAGACTCACAGATGATGTGTCGCCTCACCTGGTAGGACTGTTTCATAGTCATACTTTATTGATCCCAGGGGAAAATGGTTTTCATTACAGTTGCACCATAAATAATAAATAGTAATAGAACCATAAATAGTTAAATAGTAATATGTAAATTATGCCAGTAAATTATGGAATAAGTCCAGGACCAGCCTATTGGCTCAGGGTGTCTGACCCTCCAAGGGAGGAGTTGTAAAGTTTGATGGCCACAGGCAGGAATGACTTCCTATGACGCTCTGTGTTGCATCTCGGTGGAATGAGTCTCTGGCTGAATGTACTCCCGTGCCCACTCAGTACATTATGTTGTGGATGGGAGACATTGTCCAAGATGGCATGCAACTTGGACAGCATCCTCTTTTCAGGCACCACCGTGAGAGAGACCAGTTCCATCCCCACAACATCACTGGCCTTATGAATGAGTTTGTTGATTCTGTTGGTGTCTGCTACCCTCAGCCTGCTGCCCCAGCACACAACAGCAAACATGATAGCACTGGCCACCACGGACTCGTAGAACATCCTCAGCATCGTCCGGCAGATGTTAAAGGACCTCAGTCTCCTCAGGAAATATCGAGACGGCTCTGACCCTTCTTGTAGACAGCCTCAATGTTCTTTGACCAGTCCAGTTTATTGTCAATTCGTACCCTCAGGTATTTGTAATCCTCCACCATGTCCACACTGACCCCCTGGATGGAAACAGGAGTCACTGGTACCTTAGATGTCCTCAGGTCTACCACCAGCTCCTTAGTCTTTTTCGCATTAAGCTGCAGATAATTCTGCTCACACCATGTGACAAAGTTTCCTACCGTAGCCCTGCACTCAGCCTCATCTCCCTTGCTGATGCATCCAACTATGGGAGAGTCATCAGAAAACTTCTGAAGATGACAAGACTCTGTGCAGTAGTTGAAGTCCGAGGTGTAAATGGTGAAGAGAAAGGGAGACAAGACAGTCCCCTGTGGAGCCCCAGTGCTGCTGATCACTCTGTCGGACACACAGTGTTGCAAGCACACGTACTGTGGCCTGCCAGTCAGGGAATCAAGAATCCATGACACCAGGGAAGCATCCACCTGCATCGCTGTCAGCTTCTCCCCCAGCAGAGCAGGGCGGATGGTGTTGAACGCACTGGAGAAGTCAAAAAACATGACCCTCACAGTGCTCGCTGGCTTGTCCAGGTGGGCGTAGACACGGTTCAGCAGGTAGATGATGGCATCCTCAACTCCTAGTCGGGGCTGGTAGGCAAACTGGAGGGGATTTAAGTGTGGCCTGACCATAGGCCGGAGCAGCTCCAGAACAAGTCTCGCCAGGGTCTTCATGATGTGGGAGGTCAATGCCACCGGTCTGTAGTCATTGAGGCCGCTGGGGCGCGGTGTCTTCGGCACAGGGACGAGGCAGGACGTCTTCTACAGTACAGGAACCCTCCGGAGCCTCAGGCTCAGGTTGAACACATGGGAAAGTACTCCACATAGCTGAGGGGCACAGGCTTTGAGCACCTTGGTACTGACACCATCCGGTCCTGCAGCCTTGCTTGGGTTGAGATGTTTCAGTTGTCTTCTCACCTGTTCAGCTGTGAAGCCCACCGTGGTGGTTTCGTGTGGGGAAGGGGTATAGTCATGAGAGCAGGGTGGGGGACTGTGAGGAGGGGTAGGAGGGGAGTTAGGGCCCTAAAAGGTAGTGAGGGAGGAGGTGTAGGGCCAGGTGTAGCTCTGTTCAACTAAGTGCCAGGAGGGAGATCAGTGGGGATGGATGAATGGACAAGGGAGTCATGCAGGGAGTGATCCCTGTGGAAAGCAGAAAGTGGGGTGCGGGGGGGAGGAAGGAGGAAAAGATGTGCTTGGTGGAGATGACGAAAGTTTTGGAGAATTATGTTCTGGACGCGGAGGCTGGTGGGAGGTGAAGACAAGAGCAACCCTATTGCTGGTAACGTGGCGGGAGGATGGGGTAAGAGCAGACGCATGAAATGGAAGAATGCGGTTGAGGACAGCATTGATGGTGGAGGAAGGGAAGCCCTTTTCTTTGAAAAAGAAGGACATCTCTTTAAATCTGGAATGAAAAGCCTCAACCTGAGAGCTGAGAGCAGATGTGCTGGAGACGGAGGAATTGAGAGAAGGGGATGGCGTCTGGTGGCTGTGAGAGTCTGTGGGCTTACAATAGACATCAGTGGATATGCTGTCTCCAGAGACAGACAGTGAGATCGAGAAAGGGGAGGGAGGTGTTGGAAATGGACCAGGTAAATTTAAGGACAGGGTGGAAGTTGGAGGCAAAGTGGATGAAGTCGATGAGTTTGGCATGGGTGCAGGAAGCAACACCAGTGCAGTCGTTGATGTAGCATAGGAAAAGTGCAGGACAGTCACCAGTGTAGGCTTGGAACGTAGACTGTTCTGTGTAGCTAACAAACAGGCAGGCATAGCTGGGACCCATGGCTACAGCTTTTGTTTGAAGGAAGTGGGAGGAGCCAAAGGAGAAATTATTTAGACTGAGGTCAAGTTCCGCTAGGCAGAGGAGAGTGGTGGTGGAGTCTGGTGTCAAGAAAAAAAATGGAGAGCTTTAAGGCCTTCCCGGTGGGGGATGGAGGTGTAGAGGGACTGAACATCCATAGTAAAAGAAAGTAGATGGGGGCCAGTAACCAGAATCATTGAAAAGATCCAGAGCATGTTAGGTGTCAGGAAAGGACTGAACTAGAAGGGATAAAGCAGAGTTGAGGTATGCCGATATGATTTCAGTGGGGCAGGAACAAGCTGAAACAATGGGTGTACCTGGACAAGCAGGTTTGTGGATCTTGGGTAAGAGGTAGAAACGGGAGGTGCGGGGTGCGGGAACTATGAGGTTGGTGGCGGTGGATGGGTGATCCCCAGAGTCAACAAGATTGGTGATGGTGTGGGAGACAATGGTCTAGTGTTCCTCAGTGGGGTTCTATTCCAGGGCCAGGTAAGAGGAAGTGTCTGAGAGTTGGCGCTGGACCTCAGCAAAGTACAGGTCAGTCCGTCAGACTTCTACAGCACTCACTTTATCTGCGGGTTTGATGATGAGGTTAGGATTGGTGCGGGTGGATAGATGGATAACTGAACGTTTGGAAGGATTGAGGTTGGAATTGGAGAGAGGAGTGTTGAAGTCCAGATGGTTGATGTCCCATTGTCAGTTGGCAATGAAAAGATCCAGAGCAGGCAGAAGACCAGGGCAGGGTGTCCAGGAAGAGGAGGAGGGTTGAAGAATGGAGAAGGGGTCATCGGTGTGGGGTGGTGAGTTCTTGCCAAAGAAATAGGCTCAGAGATGGAGCCTATTAAAGCAAAGACAGAAGTCTTTTGTTGTAGTATTTTTAGGGTAATAGTTAAAGGCATTGTTCAAGACAACATTTAAAATTACAATATTTAAAAGACATCTGGACAGGTTCATGAATAAGAATGATTTAGATTTGGAGCATCTGGGCCAAACGCAGGCAAATGGGGCTAGCTCAGGAAGGCAACTTGATAGCATTCAATGAGTTGGGCTGAAGGGCCTTTATCTGTTCTGTATGACCATGTGATTTGTAGTGTCAACAAAGACAGACAACCTCACTTTAATGTTCTAATCTGAAACACTAGGATGCAAAGTACAGAGACAAATTAGAACAAAACCCAGCTTGGTGGCAGGAAGCATAGTGGACAACTGGAAGGCAGTTACCAGCCTGGATTCCATAGAGCTCTGTACTCAGTCCCACTTTTCATACAGATTCATGATTCAGACTGCTCTAAAGGAGCATGAAGAAGCTATTTGCAGATGAAACAAGCATTGACTATATGCTGCTGACAATAAAGGAGGAGGATTTATTCTGCAGGAAGAGACTGACATCTAGACAGTTGGCCAAGAAGCTGACAAATCCAGAGTGGCCGAGTAGGTTGAACTGCTACCTCACAGTTCCAGTGGCTCAGGTTTGATCCTGACCTCCAATCTCTTCCGTGCAGAATTTGCATGTTCGCCATGGCCATGTGGGAATCCCTCCCCTCTCCCAGTGCTGCCGAAGATCAGCTGGTAGGTAAATTTATTGGCTACTGTAAATTACCCCTCATGATTTAAAGAGAACAGACAGATAGTTAACGGGAATGAGGTCAAACAGGTTACAGGAAACTAAGTGGGAATCGATGGGATTCCTCTCAGAACCAGTAGAGCATTGATGGGCCAAATGGTCTCCTTCTATGTCACAATACCAGTTCCTCATCACCATCACCACCCTCCTGGTGAAACTGGTCCTCACCCTCAGAAATTTCTCTTTTGGTTCCTCCCACTTTGTCTCAAGGTGCAGCCATGGGCATCAGCATGGACCCTGGCTATGCCTGTGTTTGTGTTTGTGTTTGTGTTTGTGTGGGCTACGTTGAACAGTCCATGTTCCAAGCTTTCTTTGGTAATGGTCCTCAGCTATTTCTTTGCTTCTCCACCCTGCCCTTAAATTCACTTTGTCCATTTCTGACTCCTCTCTCCCCTTTCTCAATCTCTTTGTCTCCATTTCTGGGGACTAAGTGTTTACCGATATTTTTTATAAACCTACTGATTCCCATGGCTATCTTGACTATACCCCATCTCATCCTATCTCCTGCAAAAATGCCATTCCCTTTTCTCAGTTCCTTCATCTCCACTGCATTCGTTCCCAGGATGAGGCTTTCCTTTATAGGACATAAGAGATGTCCTCCTTTTTCAAAGAAGGGGGTTTCCCTTCCTTCACCACTGATGCTGCGCTCACCCACTTCTCCTCCATTCCCCTGACATCTGCGCTCACCTCATCCTCCTGCTGCCTTAACAGGGATGGAGTTCCTCTTGTCCTCAGCTACCACCCTATAAGCCTCCACATTCAACACATCATTCTCTGAAACTTCCACCAACTTCAACAAGACTCCACCACTAAACACACCTTTATTCCCCCTCCCCCAATTTCCTCTTTCTGCAGGCATTGTTTCCTCCATGATTCCCTTGTCTATTTGTCCCACCCCACTAATCTCCCTCCAGGCTCTTATTCCTTCAAGTGGCAGATATGTTACACCTGCACATTTACCTCCTCCCTCACCTCCATTCAGGGCCCCCAACAGTCTTTCTAGGTGAGGCAACACTTCAACTGAAAATTTGTTGGGGTTACCTGCTGTATCCAGCAGCCTCCTCTACACTGGTGAGACCCAACGGAGATTGGTGGAATGCTTTGTTGAACTCTTTGCTTCATTTGCAAAAAAGCAGGATTTCCCAGTGGCCAACTATTTCAATTTCAATCCCCATTCCCATGTTGGTCCATGGCCTCCCCTTCTGGCAAGATGAGGCTACTCTTAGGTGGGGGGGGCAACACCTTATATTCCCTCTAGGTAGCCTCCAACCTGATGGCATAAACATAGATTGCTACAACTTCCAATATTTTTTTCTCCTCCCCCTTCCCTCTTCTTCATTTTGCCCCCCTTACCTCTTCTCCTCACCTATCTATCACCTCCCCCCAGTGCCATACCTTCTTCCCTTTCTCCCATGATCCACTCTCTTCTCCAGTCAGATTCCTATTCTTTCAGCCATTTACCTTTTCCACCAATCATCTCCCAGCTTCTTACTTCATTCCCCCCTCCCCAACCCACCTAGCTTAACCTATCACCTTCGAGCTTGTACTCCTTCCCCTCCTCCCATTTTCTTACTCTGACATCTTCCCCCTTCCTTTCCAGTCCTCATGAAGGGTCTTGGCCTGAAATGCCAACTGTTTATTCACTTCCATAGATGCTACCTGACCTGCTGAGTTCCACCAGCTTTTTGTATGTGTTGCTCTGGATTTCCAGCAACCGCGGAGTCTTTTGTGCTTAAAAATGCTTTCCTTTCTTAGCCTGGACATGGAATACTAGAGCATGGAAATGGTGTCAAACTATTTTCAATCACAGTTAGTCAGACAACAGATTGAATATTCCACTCAGTTCTGCTCACCAAATCTTAGGAAAAATATGCACAAGAAAAGAGATTTACAAGGATGTTGCCATTACTGCAAAATTTTAATCATGACAAAATATGGAATAGGTTGGAATTCTCCTTGAAGCAGAGAGACATAATTACTGGAAGTTCAAATTGATTCATTACAAAACAATTACTTTGCTTTGTACAGGGGTTAAAACAAAGAGGCAAAGATTTAAGGTACAGAGCAAAATACTGAAAATGCTGGAGGATTTCAGCAGGTTAGGCAGCATCTATGGAGGGGAATAAACAGACAAAAGTTTGGACTGAGATCCTTGATTTAAAGTAATCTGTTGGTGGATTAGATGGGAGATGAAGTAAACTCACATATTCTGAAACTCCCTGACTGTAAGAATGACAGGGACTGAAATGCAGATTATTTAATAGGTACTTGGAGATGTAATTAGAGCTGTGATTGATGGATTACAAATCTAATCCTGGATAGCGGGACTAAGCTCGGTCATACTTTTTCAACCAGTCACCACATTATGGGCCTCATAAAATTTCTATGATTCTACCACAAAAAAAAACCCAAAATCATAGAACAGAAAACTACAGCAATCTGACAGAAAGGTGTTACATTCAGGTTGAACTAAAATTACATCACTCTTTAGGTCTTTAAGATTTTTTCAATTTACAGTGCAAGTTTTTTGGCCTCTGACAACCCAGGTGCATCAAACCCTCTTTCTCAGGGCTGTTCTCAATATTGTGGCCAACTTTCCTACAGATGAAAGCAATTTGAGGAGACTGATATGAAGTGGTTTACCATTTACTATCTGGTTCATGAATAACATGTTGAAAGATATAATTGCACCATTCAAGTGCCAAAGTTAAGTTATATTTGCATTTGTTTGATACCTTTGTTGCTGGAGGGGAGAGAGGCAAGGTGAAAAAAATGAAAACGTTCAAGTAATTAGCTGTTGACAGGCATACCCTTTATCCTCACCATTTAGAAAGTATTTCTAAAACATGTATTTTGCATGAAATGATGTCAATCAATATTACAACACAAGAAACACGAGGTGAGAACCCCTTTAGCATTACCTGATTTTTAAAAAATATTAAATTTAAGGGATCTGGTGCTGAAATATTTGAACAACCCCTAATCTTTTTTAAAAAAAAGTTTACATATTTTCTCACTTGTAAAGTATCCAAGACTTCCAATTTAACAGCTGTTAAGTTGTTATCAGTGCTACTATAATCATTTCATGAACCCAAACTTAATTCAAATGTAAAAGTTTTTACCAGTGTCTTTTGAGGTAAGTTTTCGTCTTGCTTTTAAGACTGGTTGCGATGCTTCCACTGAACCAGGAGGAAACGTAATTTCCCGCCTCACAGGGGGAGGCTGCTGTTGTGGAACAGCAACTTGAGAGGCTGGAACTGGAGGACCAACTTTCTGCATCTTCATGGATGACATGTACGGAGATTTATTGGGGGACATTCTGTTTTCTAGAGACCGTTGAAATGGAGCTGGACTGGGAGCTCTGGAAATGTGGTTTGGCATTGAAGGAGGAGTCTGGTAGGAGGACTGAGAAGGTCGCGTGATAGGAGCCATAGAGGCTGATTGCATGTACGAAGGCTGACGTTGATTCATGTGGGAGGGCCATTGGCCTTCATGATTTATTCTCTGATCAGGTAACATCATTTCTTCAGTGCGATTCATCCCTGCATATGGCGATGCCTGCGGAGGTGCTCCAGGGCCTTGCCGGTTTGGATACTGATAAGGCATATCATTTCGTGACTGCCACATCCCCTGTTGTGGCCCTTCAGTAGAGGACACTTGCATTGGTCCTCCCATCATTTGTGGTGGCATTCCATGCTGTTGCATTGGACCTGGACCCTGCATCCTGTCTCTGTTATATGTCAATGGGTACTGACTTTGCATGGATCTCCTGTCTGGTCCAGTATAAGCATTTCCATATTGATTGTACATTTCCTGTTGCTGGCTGCCATACTGCACATTGTACATATCACTCTCATGGCGCTTTGGTGGGGGACCATACATGCCCTCCATGGGCCGTTTATAATTCTGCACAATAAAACAAAAATAAACATGAATACTTGTGTGAATAATAATACAATGTACTCTTTATAAATGACACAGTAACAAAATCATTAAGGAAGTCGAAGCCCAATGCCTGGAGACTGGAAGCATGGAGGCCTGGGGTTGGATGACTGTCCATTCATTGGTTTGAGCGTGTGTGTGTGCACGTGTGAGGGAGGATAGGGCTTGTTTTGCAGTTGTTGTTTTGTTACATGTGTTCTGTGTTGCTCTGCTGAGCATTATGGGCATGCTATGTCAGTGCTGGAATGTGTCTACACCTGTGGGCTGTGCCCAGCACATCCTTGGGTGGGTTCCTTGTTAATGCAAATGATGCATTTCTCTGTATGTTTCAATGTACGTGAGATAAATAAATGAATCTAAATCTAAAAACAGAAAATGCTGCAAAAACCAAGACATTCAGCAATTGCGGACACAAAATCAAGTCAACATTCAGTGCTGTGTACCTTTTATATGAGTTAACCAGGTTTAAAATACACAGAGAGGACACGGGATTGTGGTGTAGAAAACATGATGAACAGAGTAGAAAGAAGTTGAAATTAAGTGACAGAAAGAGTGGAAGATAAGAAAGGTTGGTAATGGAATAATTGAACAGAGCACATGCAAAAATGCAAAGAATAAATTCAGGGGATCATTATTAATTTTATTGTTCATTGATCATTATATTTTTAAACTTTATCCACTGCCAACTAGAACAAGGATCTAAATTATGATCAAGCTACGTACAAAAACATGGTTATTTTAGCATAACTCACGGAATTAGTAATTGCGCATCCTAGAAAGAAAGAAGAATTTTTTGCAGGTATTGATGCAAGCAAATTACACTAATTAAAACTTTGCCAAGTTTGAATTTGCTTATTTTCATGCCATTAATGTATCTGAATTTCATGAACAGTTTGATTTTGAACACCCCACTCCCCAACTGCATGAAAAAATAGATAAACATGGCATACACTAAAAAGATAACTTTTGCAAGTTAATCTTAATGACCATATGTCTTCCAAATTAATGTTTAAATGCATGAGTCTGATGACATGACTGATGAAAATTTACCTGGAGAATGAATTCACGGAATGTGGACTAATTTCAAATCCAGTACAACTCAACATGAGGAAAACGTGGGCCTGCTGATTTCAATGATCAAATCTGATGAATCATTTCAGCAGTCTTATAATGGAAGTCAGTAGCCGCATTAAAATGTTGTGGAATTTGGAATTTCTGAAAATACCGATACTAAATCAAAATTTATCCTTCTATCTGAAATCAATATTCGAAGCGAATACGGGAAAGGGCAAGTTGGGTCACAAATCTTAGTAAAAACTGGAGGTGCCTGAAAGGACTAAATGACTTCTCTCTGTTCCCATATTCATAAATACAACTGACTTACTGTATGCAAGAAAACTGGCATCTTATAGACAATGTGTTTTTGACATCTTTAAGGAGAAACTTTGTTATCCAACAACAAATCTTGATTTAGCCTGAACTACTTATGTCAAGTAACATTCTTTTCCTAGGGTGTATGTAAACAGAGGTAACACTGCATGCTGATGACCTTTCATCAAAAATGGACATCAGAAAAATCAAACAATTGTATAGTATTAAAATAGAAGGTTATTTGTACTATTCTTGTTATGTTCATCAGTGGTAACTCTAACAGATGGTTCTACCTGCTGCTGAGGATACATTCCAGTCTGATGGCCTCCATATGGTGTTTGTCCAGAAGGGGGTCCTTGGCCTGGGTATTGTTGCCCATAAAGATCGTGCCTGCAGAAAAATGTTTGCACGGTTGTGTATTGTCAAAGATGCAAACCAAAAGTTTGACTGCCATATTATTAGTTCATAAATTTGCACTTAATTACACTCAGTTCCATCTGGATTTTAATTATGCCAACATAGACATTTTAAAAAACATTACAGCCACTTTGGTAATGCAAATGTCAGTACTTTGAAATGTCAAGCTAAATTACCAACAAGGTAGCAGACAAAATAAGAAATGATAAATTTCAAAGGTCTGGTAATGTGATTCTAACTGCTGATATGATACAAAGATCCTTATTTCCAAATTCTTTCATGGGATGTAGGCATCACTGACAAGGCCAGTATTTACTTCCTACACCTAAAGGACAAGCAGAAATGGTGGTTTACCTGAACCCATCAGAAACAGGGAGTTTCAGAAGTTTGACCCACAACAATAAAAAATCCACAATATTATTCCAAGTTAGGATAGTGTGTTATCTCTACCAGTGTTTGGTTGCCATGTTCCCAAGAGGAATGCAGTTTTGTTCGTATGACTATTAAGCTACAACAATTTTATCCTTGGTATCTAGATTTATATATAATGGTATATTATAAGCATCATCCAGAATGCCAGATTAAGGAAAGTGGTAGACTAGTGGTCTCAATTAGCAACATAACAAAAATATTCATTCAGGGAATAGTAATGTTTGTGCAAACCTCAGAACGTGGTTCCAGCAACATGTGAGAATGCCTTCTTGCATGGCAAATAGACTGGGGTAAGAATAGAATTGTTTTTGAGAGGTACCATGGAACAGACAGGAGACCTCAGAAGAGTTGACATAATAGTCAATCTGGTCTACTTCCTGTGTCAATAACAAACACTATTCGACCAAAATATATTGGAACAGAAGTAGGCCATATGGCCAGTCAAGTCTGCTCCACTATTTGATCATGGCTGATCCATTTCCCTCTCAATCCCATTCTCCCGCTTACTCCCCTTTGCATTTCACGCACTGACATAAGAATCTATCAACATCTCCCTTAAATACACTCAATGACCTGGCCTCCACAGTTGCCTGTGGCAACAAATTCCACAGATTCACCACCAACCAGCTAAAGAAATTCCTCCTCATCTCTGTTCTAAATTGTTTCCTCTATTCTGAGACTGTACCCTCTACTGAGTTGGAGATGCAGTGGTTTAGCTCTTTTTCCTACACACTAAAATTTTGGAGAATCAAGGAAAATGTCACAAGTGATTAATAATGAAAAATAATGTTAAAAATTACCTTTGTTGTGCAGGGTAGCGGTTTGGTGAGTACATACTTGGGTCATTGTTAGAAGGTATCATGTTGGACTGACCTCCTGGAGGTCCCATACTTCCTTCAGGACCCATTCCATGTTCAGGCCTAGAACAAGAACACAGAGCTTGTTTTCCAAAAATATCTATAGGGAACTATGCAGTGAAAGCTTACTTGACTGAAATGTATAAAGTCAGAGAAAAAAAAATTCTACCTTATTGCACATGTTTTCTGTATCTACGGTATAATACCAAACTCATAATGTAGGATGCAGTAGCAACTTACAAAAAACTTGCTGATTTTCAAAAGAATTGTTCATGGAAAATCTTCTTACACTAATCTTATTTAATCTTCAGTAGAGCTCTTGGATTCCCTCCTTCTATGGTGATCTTATATACTTTCCTGTCATTCTGACTCGTTCTCTACCTTTCAGATGTACTGATAGCACATAATTTAGCACAAAGCGGATGAGCTTAGAGCTTGGATCAGTACTTGGAGCTATGATGTTGTGGCCATTACAGAAACTTGGATGGCTCAAGGGCAGGAATGGTTACATAGAGTGCCAGGCTTTAGATGTTTCAGAAAGGATAGGAAGGGAGGCAAAGGAGGTGGAGGTTTGGCAGTACTGATCAGAGATAGTGTCACGGCTGCAGAAAAGGAGGAAGTCATGGAGGGATTGTCTACTGAGTCTCTGTGGGTGGGAGTCAGAAACAGGAGGGGGTCAATAACTCTACTGGGTGTTTTTATAGACCTTCCAATAGCAACAGGGACATCGAGGAGCAGACAGGGAGACAGATTCTGGAAAGGTGTAATAATAACAGGGTTATTGTGGTGGGAGATTTTAATTTCCCAAATGTTGATTGGCATCTTCCTAAAGCAAGAGGTTTAGATGGGGTGGAGTCTGTTAGGTGTGTTCAGGAAGATTTCCTGACACAATATGTAGATGAGCCTACAAGAGCAGAGGCTGTAACTTGATCTGGTATTGGGAAATGAACCTGGTCAGGTGTCAAATCTCTCAGTGGGAGAGCATTTTGGAGATAGTGATCACAATTCTATCTCCTTTACCATAGCACTGGAGAAGGTTAGGAACAGACAAGTTAGGAAAGTGCTTAATTGGAGTTAGGGGAAATATGAAGCTATCAGGCAGGAACTTGGAAGCAAAAATTGGGAACAGATGTTCTCAGGAAAATGGACGGCAGAAATGTGGCAAATGTTCAGGGGATATTTGCGTGATATTCTGCATAGCTACATTCCAATCAGACAGTGAAAGGATGGTAGGGTACAGGAACCGTGGTGCACAAAGACTGTTGAAAATCGAGTCAAGAAGAAAAGCTTACAAAAGATTCAAAAAACTAGGTAATGATAGAGGTCCATTAAATGATAAGGCTACCAGAAAGGAGTTTAAGAATGAAATTAGGAGAGCCAGAAGGGGCCATGAGAAGGACTTGGTGAGCAGGATTAAGGAAAACCCCAAGGCATTCTACAGGTATGTAAAGAGCAAGAGGATAAGACGTCAGAGAATAGGACCGATCTAGTGTGACAGTGGAAAAGTGTGTATGGAACTAGAGGAGATAGTGGAGGTACTTAATGAATACTTTTTTTTAAGATTAGATTAGATTATGAGGACACTCAGTCCTCGTTTATTGTCATTTAGAAATGCATGCATTAAAAAATGATATAATGTTCCTCCAGAATGATATCACAAGAAAAACACAGGACAAACCAAGACTAAAACTTACAAAACCACATAATTATAACATATAGTTACAACAGTGCAAAGCAATACCCTAATTTGATAAAGAGCAGACCATGGGCACAGTAAAAAAAAAGTCTCAAAGTCTCAATAGCCTCATCATCTCACGCAGCTGGCAGAAGGGAGAAACTCTCCCTGCCATGAACCTCCAAGCGCCGCAAACTTGCCAATGCAGCACCAATGGAAGGACCCAACTGCAGCAAACTCTGAGTCCTTCCGAAAACTTCGAGCCTCCGACCAGCCTCTCCGAGCACCATCCTCTGTCGAGCACTTCGACCCCGCCTCGGCCGCCGAGCAACAAGCAAAGCCGAGGACTCAGGGCCTTCCCCTCCGGAGATTCTGGACCACACACTAGCAGCAGCAGCAGCTGCGAAGCAGGCATTTCAGAAGTTTCACCAGATGTTCCTCCGTGCTCTCACGTCCGTCTCCATCAAATCAGGATTGTGCACCGCACCTTACGGAAAAGGACCTTGGTGATTGTAAGGATAACTTACAGCGGACTGAAAAGCTTCAGCATGTAGATATTAAGAAAGAGGATGTGCTGGAGCTTTTGGAAGCATCCAGTTGGATAAGTCACCGGGACCAGACAAGATATACCCCAGGCTGCTGTGGGAGGCGAGGGAGGAAATAGCTGATCTTCTGGCAATGATCTCTGCATCAGCAATGGGGACGGGAGAGATTCCAGAGGATTGGAGCGTTGAAGATGTTGTTCCCTTATTCAAGAAAGGGAGTAGAGATAGCCCAGGAAATTATAGACCAGTGAGACTTACTTCAGTGGTTGGTAAGTTGATGGAGAAGATCCTGAGAGGCAGGATTTATGAACATTTGGAGAGGCATAACATGATTAGGAATAGTCAGCATGGCTTTGTCAAAGGCAGGTCGTGCCTTATGAGCCTGATTTAATTTTTTGAGGATGTGACTAAACACATTGATGAAGGTAGAGCCGTAGATGTAGTGTGTATGGATTTCAGCAAGGCATTTGATAAGGTACCCCATGCAAGGCTTATTGAGAAAGTAAGGAGGCATGGGATCCAAGGGGACATTGCTTTGTGGATCCAGAATTGGCTTGCTCACAGAAGGCAAAGAGTGGTTGTAGACAGGTCATATTCTGCATGGAGGTTGGTGACCAGTGGTGTGCCTCAGGGATCTTTATTGGGACCCCTTCTCTTCCTGATTCTTATAAATGACCTGCATGAGGAAGTGGAGGGATGGGTTAGTAAATATGCTGATGACACAAAGGTTGGGGGTGTTGTGAACAGTGTGGAGGGCTGTCAGAGGTTACAGCAGGACATTGATAGGATGTAAAACTGGGCTGAGAAGTGGCAAATGGAGTTCAACCCAGATAAATGTGAGGTGCTTAATGTTGGTCAGTCAAATATGATGGCAGAATATAGTATTAATGGTAAGACTCTTGGCAGTGTGGAGGATCAGAAGGATCTTGGGATCCAAGTCCATTGGACACTCAAAGCTGCTGATCAGGTTGACTCAATGTATTGGTTTTCATCAACTGTGGGATTGAGTTTAAGAGCCAAGAGGTAATGTTACAGCTTTATAGGGCCCTGGTCAGACCCCACTTGGAGTACAGTGCTCATTTCTGGTCACCTCACTACTGGAAGGATATGGAAACTATAGAAAGGGTGCAGAGGAGATTTACAAGGATGTTGTCTGGATTGGGGAGCTTGAGAATAGGTTGAGTGAACTTGGCCTTTTCTCCCTGGAGCAACAGAGGATGAGAGGTGACCTGATGGAGGTGTTTAAGATGATGAGAGGTATTGATTGTGTGGATAGTCAGAGGCCTTTCCCCAGGGCTGAAATGGCTAACTTTCCTTCAGGGAAAATCTTGCCTGACAAACCTTTTGGAATTCTTTGGAGAGATTACAAGTAGGGTAGATAAAGGAGATGTAGTGGATGTTGTATATTTGGATTTTCAGAAAGCTTTTAACAAGGTGCCGCACATGAGGCTGCTTACCAAGTAGAGAGCCCAAGGTATTACAGAAAGTTACTGGCATTGGCTGATTGGCAGGAGGTAGTAAGTGGGGTTAAATGACCCTTTTCTAGTTGGCTGCCAGTGACTAGTGGTGCTCTGCAGGGGCTGGTGTTGGGACCGCTTTTTTTTACGCTGTATATAAATGATTTAGATGATGGAATAGATGGCTTTGTTGTCAAGTTTGCAGATGATACGAAGATTGGTGGAGGGGAAGGTAGTGTTCAGGAAACAGGTTGGCTGCAGAAGGACTTAGACAGATTAGGAGAATGAACAAGAAAATGGCAAATGAAATACAATGTTGGAAAATGCATGGTCATGCACTTTGGTAGCAGAAATAAATGTGCAGACTATTTTCTAAACGGGCAGAAAATTCCAGAAGTCTGAGATGCAGATAGACTTGGGAGGGCTTGTGCAGAACACCTAAAGGCCAATTTATACTTTTGCAACAAATCTACGCCGTAAGTACAGCGTAGATTTTTCGCATACCCTACCCCATACCCTGACGCATACCTCCCCAAAAACGTAACCATGTGTCGTGACGACGCAGACCGCAACAACTGTGATTGGTCTGCTTGGTAGCATCGCACTTCCTCCTACGCATTTCCAGTTGCTTCTTCTCGTCAAATCGTCAAATCTACCTGCTGACATCCGAAAATATTTGAAATGCATTTCCTCGTCCATGTCTCTCAGTGGCCGGACAAGCACAGAAAATTCACTCTCCTTCTGCCTCAATCCGTTCAATGGTCGTACACACCATCTCCTCCCACGTCTTCTCTCTTTTCTGCCTTGCAGTAATTTCAATAAAAGTAACTCTTCTTCAACTTTTATTAGCTCCAACTCCAACATGATGCGCTCAGTTTCAGTCGCCATTGTTTGAAGTGGCATAGAAACCCCACTGCCAACTAACGTTTTGGCAGTGAATTGCAGAGTGACACAGACACACCAACACACAAGTATAAATGCTCACAACGGCATAGGCCACTTGCGTAGGCTACAGCGTACAGCCTACACAGAAGTATAAATCAACCTTAAAGGTTAACTCGCAGGTTGAGTTGGTGATGAAGAAGGCAAATGTAACGTTAGCATTTATTTCAAGAGGTCCAGAATATAAGAGCAGGGAGGTGATGCTGAGGTTTTATAAGGCACTGGTGAGGCCTCACCTGGAGTACTGTGAACAGTTTTGGGCTCATCTAATAAAAGATGTGCTGGTATCCGAGAGGGTTCAGAGGAGGTTCACAAGCATGATTCCGGGAATGAAAGAACATCATACACAGAACATTTGATGGGTCTAGGTTTGTACTCACTGAAATTCAGAAGGATGAGGGGGGATTCTCATTGAAACCTTTGAAAGTTGAAAGGCCTAGACAGTGTAAATGTGGAAAGGATGTTTCCCATGGGGGTGGGGGGAGTCTAGGACAAGGGGACACAGCCTCAGGATACAGGGGCATCCATTTAAAACAGAGATGTGGAGGATTTATGGAATTTATTACCACAGGCAGCTGTGGAGGCCAGGTTGTTGGGTGTATTTAAGGCAGAGCTTGATAGGTTCTTGAATGGATACGGCATCAAAGGTTATGTGGAAAAGGTTACGGGGAGCGGGACTGAGGAGGGAGAAAAAGGATCAGCCGTGATTTAATGGGATAGCAGACTTGATGGGCCAAATAGCCTAATTCTGCTCATATGTCTTGTGGTCTTACAAGAAATAGGAACCAGAGTAGATAATTTGGCCCCTTGTGCATGCTCTATCATGATGGACCTTTCACCTCTGCTTCACTTTTCAGAATTAACCCTATTTCCCTTGATCCCTTAAAAATTCTATCAAGCTTAAGAGAATTTTCAGATTCACCACCCACTGATCAACCACAATGTGAGACAGTGACAACTGCTTCTAGACATTTCAGTCAGGTGAAGCACCAACCTGACATCTAGCCTAATGAGCTCCATATGATTTTTTAAAAACATTTCAATGGGAAGGTCTCTCATTCTTCTGAACTGAAAACTGTTTAGAAGTCTGCTTAATTTTTCCTCTTGTTGCAAAAATATTGTGAAATATTGAAAAAATACCATGTAATGAATCAATCTGCTGAGTGTTTGCTGTACTACTTCATCACAAATAACATCCATCTGCAGATTTATTTACTTATTGAGATACAGCACAGAATAGGCCCTCCGAGCCACACCGCCCAGCAATCCCTGATTTAATCCTAGCCTAATATTCCAATATTCCAGATGTGATCACAGTGTAGTTAATGTAGTTCAACAAGACAGTTTTGCTCTTAAATTCAAATCCTCTTTAAGTAATTGCCAATAGACCGTCTGCCTTCTTAACCAGTTAACTTTCAGTGATTTATGTAGATGGAAGTCTTGGATATTCCAACATCAACATGATTTCATTTCTCACCACTTAAAGTCAAAGTAAAACATTCTATGTTTTCAACTGGGGTGAAAGACTTCATGCTTTATATTCCATTTGCCACATAACTCCTTCAAGCACTTAACTGGCCGCTATCCCTCGGCGCCTTTACATTTTCCCACTGCTCACACTACCACCTAGCAGCAAATCTGAAGATGTTACACATAAGGTGAAAAACAAAATCCCGAAATAAAAACAGAACATAATGTAATACTCATTAGGTCAAGCTGCAACTATGGGGAGAGAAAAAGTGAATCTTTCAAATGAGTAACTTTTTTATGAGAATATTAAACATTAACTGGTTTTTCCTTCTCAGGCGCCGCCTGACTTGCTGGGCATTTCCAGCATTTTCTTTTTATATTTTTCAATAAATTACACTTGTGGCCTCCTCCAAGTCATTGACAGAGACAATAAATAACTGGGGCCCCAGCACAGAATCCTGTGGCACCACAGTATTCACAGCTTTCCAACATAAACATTTACAATTTATTCTTAACATTCCTGAATATCCCCCAGACCATGTTCGTTACCATTTTATGTGTGGCCTTAGCATTATTGCCCATTTGTTGTGTATATCAGCTTCTTGAACTGCTGCATTCCTTCTGAAATTATGTCCCTTGTGCTGTTGGAAATGATCTGCCATGAGTTCATCATCCAAGTCCAGATGGATGTTAGGGAGTTAGAATCAGGGCAGACTAGGTAAACAACTGCAGTGCAACTTTTAGATACCTTACAAAGTAGCCACATGAGTGCCAAGTAAGATGGCTGTTTGGTTCTGGATGATGCTGATCATCTTTAATGCTTTTGAAATAGCTCTTGTCCAATAAGTGGATGGTATGACAATGCACTCCTGATTTCTGCCTGCAGGCTATTTGCCATAGTATAGCCAGCCTCTGACCCCTCCTTTTGGCTGATTAGTTTCAATTTCTTGTCAACAGTCACCTCAGTATATTAATGGCAGGAGTCTGCGCAATAGCAACACATGGTTGGGTAGGTGGAGTTGCCAAAGCCTTTACTTCAACACAAAATCAAATCCTGAGTCTAATGAATATTCTCCATCTGATTGCATTCAAGAACCTCATTCAAGACTAAGGAGCTGGTGGTAGACCTGAGGAGAGCTAAGGTACCAGTGACCCCTGTTTCCATCCAGGGGGTCAGTGTGGACATGGTGGAGGATTACAAATACCTGGGGATACAAATTGACAATAAACTGGACTGGTCAAAGAACACTGAGGCTGCCTACAAGAAGGGTCAGAGCCGTCTCTATTTCCTGAGGAGACTGAGGTCCTTGAACATCTGCCGGACGATGCTGAGGATGTTCTATGAGTCTGTGGTGGCCAGTGCTATCATGTTTGCTATTGTGTGCTGGGGCAGCAGGCTGAGGGTAGCAGACACCAACAGAATCAACCAACTCATTTGTAAGGCTAGTGATGTTGTGGGGATGGAACTGGACTCTCTCACGGTGGTGTCTGAAAAGAGGATGCTGTCTAAGTTGCATGCCATCTTGGACAATGTCTCTCATCCACTACATAATGTACTGGGTGGGCACAGGAGTACATTCAGCCAGAGACTCATTCCACCGAGATGCAGCACAGAGCGTCATAGGAAGTCATTCCTGCCTGTGGCCATCAAACTTTACAACTCCTCCCTTGGAGGGTCAGACACCCTGAGCCAACAGGCTGGTCCTGGACTTATTTCCTGGCATAATTTACATATTACTATTTAATTATTTATGGTTTTACTACTATTTAATTATTTATGGTGCAACTGTAACGAAAACCAATTTCCCCCGGGATCAATAAAGTATGACTATGACTATTCTTGGTAAAAAGCTGCATGCTTGATTAAGATTACCAAATGCTTTTCCTAAATATTCACTTGCACCACCAGTGGTGAATTGTAGTGTGTATTTATCACCTCTCAATGCTGCATTTTGCATTGACAAAATGAACAAGGTGAATGATGCATTGAGACACCTTCACTTCCAAGTTCCCATCAGACACCATATCGACTTGGATGTCTACTGTGGACCCTTCATCATGAGTAGCTGTAAATAATGCAATTCCTTCAACTTGCAGCATTGTGGTAATACGAGAATTGTGGCAATTCAAGTACCATTACCTTCAGGCAGGGTAGACAATAAATGTTTGTCAGGACATCTGCATTCTGAGATCAAATTAAAAATAGGTATTAGCAGAATTTCTAATGCTACTACTAGGAACAAAAACAAAAATGATTTGTTCTATACTCAACTTGAAAAATAAAATAATGATTTTTTTTAAAGCTCCATGATAAGAATGTTTTATTTACCTCCTGTCATAACTGGATCCATAAGCATACTGTTGCCGCTGACCCATACTCAAGTTGCCCATTCCTCCTGATGGAGTACGGTTATACAGATCCTGCATCCCACTGTTAGGCATGACTCCAGGAGGCATAAAAGGATCATTACTTCCAGGCACTATGGTGAAATAAGTCAAGTTACTTAAAAAATACAAAGTACAAAGTACAAAATTAAATGGCGTGCTGCAAAGTTAAGGTATAAAACCTTCCTGCAAATTTCTCTCTGCGTATCGCAAGGTCTAAGTTTGAAATGGATAGAAATATTATATTTTGACACTATAGTGATGTGACTACTACAACAGACTTAATTAGTCAAATACTACTTCATCAGCTATCCCAGGAAAAAGTAATCACGGTTTCATTTCTGAGAAGTGTAAAATATTCAATCACTGATGCAGTATCATGGGGTACATCACAGCACCTTCTCTATAAGTCCAAGGCACAGAACAGATGCACTGATGGAAATGTTCCTGGTCAAGAACTGGCTGCAATTATAAACAGCTCACCTTTATAAAGTATCTATATTGTCTCTTATTCCCTTACTGAAGTTAGAAAGTAGATGAGTTTTTAAAAAGATTTTCAAATGTAACATTTTAAAGCTACTTCAAAGATTTAGATTTCATAAGGATTTCTTTATCTGAGAAACATGGGGGGGGGGGAATGCTCAATCAGATATTTTGGGGAACTGGCTATACAGGGTAGAGAGGCACAGTAGTTATGTCACTGAACTAGCAATCCAGACCCTGGACTTAAGAAATATAAAATCCATCATGACAGTAAAACAATTTCAATTGTTCCAGATATATTTATTTAACTAACAAATCACTAAGCAACTCAAGTGCATTAAAACTGCTTGTTCATACATGTTGAAGATGAAGCTCGGTATGACAGACTTCTGTTTCTAGTTGAGGGTGATATTGACTATGTTGATTGTACTAGGTGAATGTACAGATCACTTGAAACCTGATAGCCATCTACATCTTTTCACATATGTATATTTGTAGACATGTTTCTATATTCTTACAGGTACAAAACTCAAAGATAAATACATGTGTTTTCTGGAATGCAATGCAATAGTGTTAAAGACTGATTAAGGGAAATGATGCACAGACCGCTATTAAAAAATATTAGATATGTTAAATGAATTATTTACAAGTGCAAAGAATGGACACATTTCAGTTAAATTATACCTTTGCCAGTAAAGCATTTTATCAAGAAATTCAAGGAATTAAATGCACAGTTGACACGAGGAAATCTGCAGATGCTGGAATTTCAAGCAACACACATAAAAGTTGCTGGTGAACGCAGCAGGCCAGGCAGCATCTCTAGGAAGAGGTACAGTCGACATTTCGGGCCGAGACCCTTCGTCAGGACTAACTGAAAGAAGAGATAGTAAGAGATTTGAAAGTGGGAGGGGGAGGGGGGAGATCTGAAATGATAGGAGAAGACAGGAGGGGGAGGGATGGAGCCAAGAGCTGGACAGTCCATTGGCAAAAGGGATATGAGAGGATCATGGGACAGGAAGCCTAGGGAGAAAGAAAAGGGGGAAGGGGGATAAAGCCCAGAGGATGGGCAAGGGTTATAGTGACAGGGACAGAGGGAGAAAAAAGGAGAGTGAGAAAAAGAATGTGTGTATATACATAAATAAACAAACAACGGATGGGGCTGTATACACACGTTCTTTTTCTCTCTCTCCTTTTTCTCCCTCTGTCCCTCTCACTATACCCCTTGCCCATCCTCTGGGCTTCCCCCCCCCCCTTTTCCTTCTCCCTGGGCCTCCTGTCCCACGATCCTCTCGTATCCCCTTTGCCAATCGACTGTCCAGCTCTTGGCTCCATCCCTCCCCCTCCTGTCTTCTCCTATCATTTCGGATCTCCCCCTCCCCCTCTCAAATCTCTTACTATCAGTTAATCCTGACGAAGCGTCTCGGCCCGAAACGTCGACTGTACCTCTTCCTAGAGAAGCTGCCTGGCCTGCTGCGTTCACCAGCAACTTTTAAATGCACAGTTGATCTAGATTCAGATTGGTTGGGCTCTAGAAGTCTTAAAGATGTAAGTTCAGATACACAAGAGCATGATAAACAGAGGGACAAAATCAGATGATTATGTTAAACTCTCAGGTAGTTAGCTGAGCACAGGAAAAGGAAATCTGAATATAAACAATGACTGATGGACTTTACTTAAGCTCATGCTTTTAAAGCACAATGTACAAAGAAGATGCATGAAGCCATTGGAACATATTTAGCTCATAAAGAAGAGGTTAACAGTTGCCTTTAAGAAGAAGAAAATGGCTATCTTCACAAATAAGTATTCACCCTTGGTCCTTATTAAAATTTCTGGACATGTTTAGACTTGGCACATTAAACAATAAGATCCAGTGAAACAAAATTATCAATTATCCACTAATCACACCAGATTTTGCATGCAGATACTCCAGCATTGTCCAGATTACTTTGCATTAATAAAGGTAGATGCAACTTGAATGTAACCAGCCATTGATTGTAAGCACTGAATCAAACACAAAGCAATGCCCAGCTTGCGGATGCCTGTCTGAATGTAAGGGTAAATTACCTAGTGAAACTGGCTTTAATGATAAGAAACTGCAAACCACAAATAGGAAGATCCCACAATGGATTCTTTACCTAGAAGATGGCTGAGCAGTGAAAAGCTACAATTGGACACTGGACAATGAGCAAGGAAAGAGGGGAAAAATTTACTTGGAATTCACTGATTATTATCCAGTGTGCTGAAATGAGCAAGTGCATGACTGGATTTATTTATGATTCCCCTGACATATACATAAATAGAATAGCAAATTTTGGCACAATGTGCTTTAAGTGAAAGTGGAACATCTATAATGGATGGTCACATTATTGTGTGGCATTAGTGCCTATTTCACCATCTGTCAGCACACAAAATAAAACAAAAATCAGTAGTAACTTCTTCAGATCAAAACATCTGAGAGGAGCAGATGGTAAGGGCAATTCTCTGAAGACAACCCCCATGCTGGTATAGAATGATTGCTTCATAAAGCTAGGTAACAGCTTTTAAAATTAAGTAGCAGAGTTTAAATGCTTACACTTTAACAGGAATTTCTGAATAGGATAACTCATCTTAGCTTTTGATGCTCAATTCTGAAGGGATTTACTGTAGCTGCTCAAACAGATTCCATATGCATGAGTAGGTTTATAAATATCTAAATACATTCATGGCTTTCAACTGGGCAGAATGAGTATGCATATTTCTGGTATGTCGCAAGATTTCCCTGATCAAAATGCATTCAATTCAATTGGTTATATTTAGGTTATTAACTTCAATCCTGAGCCTTTCTGCATATTCTTGGTAATAACTTTCATTCTTCCTCAGTGCTATTTTCCCATCTTAATTGGAATTTTAAAGTTGGAAATTAAAAGAAGTATTTTCTACCTTTCCTCATACCACCAAAGGGATCCTTATTGGGTTCATATGACATTCGACTCATCATTTCAGGCATATTCATGCCTGGTTGATATGGTGTATTCGGTGTCATGGAGCCCCATTTCTGAAATGCTGGGTCACTAACATCCGAGAAGGGATCTTGTACGCTGATTGCATTATTCCTGTTCAGGTTAAAAATAGAGACACTGATGCTCATAAACCGATAGAGATCAATAAATACAAAAAAACCCAAAATAAATTAGAATAGAAGTGGTTTCTATGGTTAATATTTTATTATCACATAAAGCTCTTACTTTATTTAGAATATGGGGTAGCCCACCTCATGAAGCATACAATGAATTTTGATGAGGTGGAGCACAGGTTTACCAGATCGTGCCTGGAGCCAATGGGGTTATGTTATGAAGAGATGTTTCTTCGATTAAACTTCAGTGTGGAAGATGGAGAGACAATATAATTTGTCTTTAAAATGGTGAAGGATGGTTATAGTTTATTGAAGAGAAACCAACTATTTCCTCTTTTGGGAGGTTTCAGAACAAATAGGTATGACTTTAAAATTGCAGGAAGGTTGTTCATGAACAAAATAGGTAATGCTTCTTTGTACAAAGATTAGTGGAAGTCTGGAGTTATGTACTCTGAAGTCATTGAGGTCAATTGAACATCTCTAAACAGTTAAGAGTTTTGTTATGCAAAGGTATTAAAGATTATGAATTCAGGCAGGTAAATGTACTTAAGATACAAATTGGTCAAGATCTAACGGAATGTGAAACAAATTCAGGGCTGTATGACTAACTCCTGTTCTTATTTTCCCTATTTCTAATTGTCAATGAAAAAACAGTCTACCACTTCAGAACATTGTATTCCTTTTTCTACTGGGGGGTCCCAAAAGTGAACTACAGGTACTTGCTGTTCAAGTTTGCTTTAATCAGTTCAGTTATTTTTGCCATCTACATTATAGTCACCAGCAGAAACGTCATGCGGCTAAAGCACTTTGCTTGCAACAGGCAAGCAACAATGACTGCGATGCAAAAACTGCAGATAATTCATTATGCAACAGTTCTGAATGAGAGCAACAAGTTCAGCCTTCAGACTACTCTATCCTTTCAGCTGACTGAATACATACAAACAGCATTCAGGAAAGATAACAGAGAAAAATAATTGCAACATGTTGCATTGTTGCCCGCGATCCACAGAACTTCTGCATTATTGTTGTAACAGGGAAGGGCACGTATTGACCTGACCTGACATTCAGCCTAATGCCACTTTAAGCTCGTTAGAATCAGTTAACAATGCCCCAAGGAATTGTAAAATTGTTATGACAGTTTTACTTTTAGATAGAGACAGACTGCTGTGAGCTTAATTCACTTGCATTTATAAAGGAATCCAATGATCCCAAACAATACTGGGGTCACAGATAATTAAACTCCAACAGTAATGCTCAAATTAGTCTGTGAGATGACACACATTACAAATCATAATGGTCTAATTTCAAAGGGAGCTGCCCGTGGATGTTAATTGGGCATGACATGCTTAAGTATGTCCTGGGCCACCACTCATCATTATTTTAAGGACTTCTTTCCCCTAAATAAAAAGCTTGTACATTATAATTTGCTCTGATTTTATGCATGTGCAATATCTGCCAAAATGTCTTGCAGCCAATGGTAGAGTGGGAATATTAACTCTTAAATAAAGAGTGAATAAATAATGCTGAATAAACTTTACGCACAATAGCCTGATGCCTTATTTTATATTTTGGTGTATAAATAGTCCTCCAATGGAACCTTCATGATTTTATTTTTCTATATTCTAATGTTTAACCTTACATAATTTAGGAACTATTGCATTAAAACACATTAAATGTTTGGCTTATAAGGTTTTTTTAATTAATAACTCAATTCATATTTTTAATATTACTGTGTGATAAGATGGCACTGCAAGCTATTATAAATGAGCACCTAATAATTTTCAATGAAAAACTGACAAAGTAGTACTGGCAGAAAAACGATTTGTTTAACCTAAATCCTTTTTCTCTATTCTCTCCCCCTTCTATTTGAACCCCATTCTTTTCAAATTAACACAGCGATGACAAAAATAAATCTCAGCATCTCTCTTCTTTTAATGATAATTTGAAATTAACAATCCTTTCTCACTGAATTACCAATTGGGATTTTGAATCTATGGAGAATAAAACAGAATATTTGGCACCTTTTGTTAGTACAGCTAGCCAATAAGCCTCACCATCCCCTTCTCCTTTCACTACCAGTTCATATTTGAAAAATTATTACTGGTGGCTTCCAGTACCCTTACAGGCTATGCAATACTGATTATAATAATTTACAACAATTTGAAGGAATAATCATTCTTATTCATTCTTTAGAGAAAGCTCCTCTTAGTTTGAACCAAGACTTCTTTTTAGCCATTTCTGCTCCAATGAACATAGTCAGTTATACCTCCAGCATAACTCTATCTGCCAATCCTGGTGCCACCCCTGTGAATCTAACCTGCAACTTTCTGTACTAATAATAATTATTAAATAATTGTTTGCTTACTTCCAGTAAAATTTACTTCAGAAAAGATTATGACTTTAATGGCATTAACACCAAAAGTCAGTGATGGGGTCTGTCAGTGCTGAACTTACACCGACCTTTCTATCTTGACAACAGTAATTCATTTCTCAAAAAGCAGTAACAATTCAAAGACATTTGTTTTACTATATCAATACCTGTTCCCTTGCATGGGTGTCATTTGTCCATGGGGTGTTGATACAGGAGTTGGTGGCTTCAAATCCCCACTTTCTGCCATTGAGCTGCTTGTGGACTGAGGTGTCTGTGGTCCTTGTAGAGAACCGGAACCTGCTATAAAATGAAAGATTGTTTTTCTTATACATGTATTTTATATTAGTTTATCAACTCGTTTGTATGGTGATTTACTTCAATCAAGCAATTCCTGTGAAGATTCTTCAAATAACTCTAGTGTCTCATGACTGAAAATGTTCACAGTACAGATAACATAATAAAAGACTAAATCCCCTACCAAATTTAAAAACAGAAAACAATTTAGATAGAAAGCATATCAGGTAAATACTGTGGAGAGAGAAAAACGCAGCTACTGTTTCAAGTTGATTACCTTTCTTTAATTAATTTTCTCACACCAATGATCCTAGGAGGCTAATGACTGAACAACTGTCAGGATCAGACTAGCACTTCTGGCTGCAAGAAACATAACTCCATATTGAGTTGTAGGCAACAACCAACAACTCACTTCAATCATCTCTTTTACTGGCCAGCCACAACAGTTGCTGCAAGCTTAGTGGGTTATTATCCATTCTGAAAGTGGTTATGCTGGCTTCAGTACATCTATAGGAAACAGTGGCCAACAGGGGTAAACAAAATCTAAAAATCTATACTACAGCAGTCAGTAGAGCTTCATGGTTGCTTTCCCCCTCCCCCACCCCCCAAAGTCAACCGATGGTGCAAGCATCAGTTAGCAGCAAAAGTCCTTGCACGTTTGGCTGACTTGGGGCGGGCGGGGGGGGAGAAACAGTCCATAAAGCTCTATTGACCACTATAGTGTATATTTTTACATGATTTTTCCTGTAAGCCACCATGTCTTATAGATGTACTGAAGCTAGTAACAGTCATCATGTGGCCTAACATAGTACCAGCTTGCACAAAATTCAATATTTAACTGACATTTTAAACAGTGCAAAGTAAAACTTAGAGCTTAAACATTAGATCAAGGAAGAAGATGAAATAACATTAACAAACATTTAAAAGTATATTTAAAAACTCATTTATATTTATAATATTTCTGTGTGGCAATAACAACACACAAGTTAGGACCAGAGTGGTTATTAAGCAGTATTATGGCAAAGTATACTATTATAAACTCCCTAGTCATGCAGCAAAATTTAACATTTTTTCCCTTATATTACACCTGTGTTAACTTTTGTAACATTTCTAAATATATAATGCACATCAGATTATTACACTGGAGGACACTGCAAATAGTACTTCTGTGGAAAAGCAGAGTATTATTGACAGGAACTTCCAGATGTCTGAATTTATGCTGTCATATTCATGGTGTGGTAACAGTGAATGCTAAATATCCAGCCCTTTGTGAAGTCAACTGGCCCTGTGACAGGCCAACATAATACTCAAGGGAAGTGCAAACAAGAGATTATTAAGATCAGGGACAATTGTCTTATTGGATAGGCACTTTTAAATCCATGGGGAAAGAACTGTTACAATTAGGTGATCACCTCACAATTTGACCGTGTCTTGATATTTTTATGGTGGGGTGATAGGTTGTGGTGAAGTAAACTAGGGTAAATCATGACAAATGTTTGAAAAAAAATTAGCTTTGAACTGGATATTGACTTATCAAGTGTACCAAATGAAGCTAGCAACATATTATTTATTATTTCCATTGTTTCCTCATAAAGTGTACATATTTTACTCAGTACTGAAGACTGCAAAAAGAGACATCAAAAGCATAAACTCAAAACAACATTCAGTTCAATAAGAACTACCAGTGGTATATACGCCACAGTAAATTTCAACTAATCAACTTTAGAAAAGTAAGCAAGCACATTATGAAACAACGACATCATGGAAAGGAAATGTTTTTCTGTGGAAATCCCTGCACAGTTTCCAACTGTATTACACAGGATATAACAGATATGTTAGGATGCACATCAGGTTACAAGTATTGGCGTCAGCACTGAGATACATCATGACAGTTGCTTCTATATGTCGATGTGTGTGCACTTCACATTTAGCTTATGAATATAGAATGCAAGGGAACCCCAAGAAAAACGGAACAGTTAAAAGACTAATCCAAGAACTGTAACTTAGATACATGGGTAATAATCATAAAATAGTTTCTTCCAAAATAATCCAAAAAAAATACTGATCCGGGATTGATTAAATTCATAAGGATTAATTTATTACAGTTACAGTAGAAAAATGGCTGAAAATAATTTCCTTAGGGCTGCAGCAGTTTATTAGCAGCTTCTATTCATTCCTACAAATACCACATGGCATGCCAATATTTTCTTCTTCAGAACATGTGAAATCAGAACATTAAATCCTTGCTAATAAAGAGCTGGCAAACTGCAAGGATTTCCCTACTTCTTGCCAGGAGCTGCAATTTATTCTCCAAAGTAAACAATAAAAGGTTACTGGAGGTTAAGTATGCACACACACTTAAGACTACACTGCCAGCCATCATGCTGGGAAGACAATTCACTCAGTATGAACTCACGGCCTTACTTTTAGGAGCAGGATGTTGTGGGACCAGCAGTTAATCTGCACTGATCAGAGGTCACTTGGAGGTAATTTCTGTTTATATTCAAGACCATTCCATCTAATTTATCTTGCCTCAAATATTTCCCTATCTCAACATGTGACATTTCAATGACCACTTGTCAGCAAACACTCAGCAGTATTTGGGAAACTTGCTGACAATGACAAATATGGTTTGTTATGATTCATGTTGCCAGGCAGAAAGAGAAACCAAGAAAAAAAATAGGAATTATCCCTGATTGATAATCACTTAGAAAGCTTTACATAATATTTAACAGCTGATAAGTCTGTGCATGAGGTAGCCAAACAGGACATGCAAAGAGAAAGCTCCTAAAATGCTTTTTAGCAGCACAAACACATGGGGGGGGGGGGAGATGATAGGGAAAAAACAGATATTCAAATGAGGGTCTATCATGTCAAACTGAGAAAGGAAAGAAGCAAGGCGTAGCAATAGTAGTTCATATGAAATAGTGTAACAGTCAGAATCTTAAGTAAATTAAGAACATGGGGGGGTGAATAAAAAGAGCAGAAAATCGTTATGAAGACATGTTTGTAGTAAAACAGGGATTGAGGCCATTTTAGCTCGAGCCTGTGCTATACTCAATGAAATCATTGCTGATCTTACACTCAACTGCAAATACCTCCATGTTCTTTGGTGTACTATTTAACAGAAAGCTATCAATCTTAAATTTAATATTAACGATGGCTTTGTGAAAACTTAGTATAACGAAAGTTAATTCCAAGTTGCCTGCGCATGTGTGCATCATTCTTGAAAGACAGGGATCTGATTTTAAGAGTTACCATTTGGAGCTGTGAAATAGCAGCTTTACTACGTATTCTGCTGTGTGGTTATTTGCATCAATGTGTCATGGACTTGTTCTGCAGTTCTTTCAATTGTTGTTACCTTCAATGTCACTAACTCTGAAAACCAATTAAGAAGCAGCGAGACACATTTCTGCCACTTCTTCCTACCCTACCAGATGGTCTCTACTTACTGTGCCCTTGACTCTGTAGCTATGGAGTGGTCTCTTCCACATTCAATTCCCAATTAAATTCTGAAAATTTCCACTAACTTCTCAGTATTTGCTTTTTAAGAGAGCAGCCTAGTCAGATTGCTGTACCAAGACACCCATTCTGTAACTTTTTGAACCCTTGGACAGTACCTCACTTTTTTAATATACAGTATTTCTGTTTTTTTGCACGTTTTTAAACTATTCAATATACGTATATTTATTTATTTATTTTTTATTTAATTTTTTTCCCTCTCTTCTATATTATGTATTGCATTGAACTGTTGCTGCTGCTAAGTTAACAAATTTCTCGTCACATACCGGTGATGATAAACCTGATTCTGATTTTTTTATTGCAATCTTCCTTGGTACTAATTGTAATATCGGGTGATCTGAAACTTTAGTTATATCACAAAAAATTTATGATTCCAAATTTTTAATGCAAATAAGTGGACCTTCTGCCTGATTTCCATGGAGATTGAGTTAAACCGAGCTGGTCGTGCATCGTAAGTGAAGATTAGACATCCACTGGTCATACAGCAGCCAAAGATTAACAGACGAAAGATAAGTGTTTCTGTCCTGGTCCAGCGATTGGCAAACACTATGAGGTAGCTGAGTCCACAGTTAAAGGAGGGCCTTCTTTTGGTTCAGGTTGTTGTATCTGGGTGATAAGTGAGATGCTGGGTGACTGAAAAGTTAAAGTTTGACCTGGGAGATGAGTATTATCCTAATTTAAAGATTACACTGAAGTTCCAACAATGCTGCATTGCACTTCTACTGCTAGTGGCTCTTCATTACTAATCTGAGGTTGCACATTCATATGGCCATGTGGGATGCATAAATGGCTACAGAGGAAAGTTTTTCTCTGGACTGTGTTTTGGTTGATCAATGAAACATTAATAGAAAGTGATGTGAGAAACAGGGCATCAAACCCTCACATCAGATTTTGTGGTGTATTATTTGTCTTCTATCTCTAAGTATTTGAAAAAAAATCTAATTTCAAATGAGGGGCCATTTCAAAATGCAGGGAATAAAAAACAATTTGTTCTATATATTTTTATTTGAGTGCACAGGAATTCTATGTGCTTTGAAACGTAGCCAAATGCTACAGGTGTCAACTGAATGTTCTTATAATAGAGAAACAAAGTACACATTCATCACTTCCCACATCTTCAAAATGGGTAACTTTACATGAAGCCAGAATAACCAAGCTCAATGCACCTGTAATTCAGCTCATAATAGAGCAACTTGCTTCCAATTGCCCCTCTTTGGAGACCATTACTTGTAGACTACAACTTTATCAAGGTCTCCAAAGTTGCTGCTTCTATTAAAGCCACAAAACACACTCACTAAATCTTCACTAAAATGTAACTCAGCCTCTGGAAGTGTGAACGTTCAAAGGAAGATAGTTTTAAAATATTTAAGTTGTGCATAAAATAGTTTCTTGTTTAAAACTCAGAAAGGAATACATATTTGTCCACAAGGTGGTATCATTGAAATGATAAGCAAAAGTTTCTTAAAAGACTTTTATCATCTTAGTCAAAGAGCAAAATATTTTAAAGACAATAATACAGAAATAATTCAGCTTAAGCAGAGCCCAGTGCTGTGTTTGTACTTACCAGGAGAAGGGGGTTGTATTTTAGGTTGCTTTTTGGATTCAGCAGAACTGAACATCTCAGGAGGGGGCTCCTCTCCACGTTCAATCTTACATTCAAAGGCAAACAGGTACTGAATGTACTGCTTTTTGAGTGAGCTTGCTGCACTGCTTGACGTCCCTACGCTCAGAGCTGTTGCCAGTTCACGCCATTTTTTGTTTTTGTTCACCTGGGAAGAAAAAGTTAAAATGAGAACCTGTTTGATAATTATTTCAAAAGAATTTGAAATACAATATTTAGTTGTGTTCTTGAATTCTCTGACCATCTTTTCCCTCACTTTTGAAGATCCAAAGCATCTTCTAAAAGAAATTTCACTGATCATAAACAGAATGAGTTGAGTTTGAAGTGAATTGGGAATAGGATAGTAAATAGAGGTCGAGAGGCCTAACTGGAAATTTACAAAATTCACTTGCCAAAAATGTTGAAGCAACTGAAAGAGAATGTTCCTGTTTGATTAATCTTGGACAAATTAGTTCAAGCAAGTGCTTCTGTATTTTTTGGGTGGTGAGTTGGGGTGGGGAAACATAAAGAAACAGATTAGGTAGAAAGAAACAGGTTTAAAATGACAGAGTACTATATTTAACTATATTAAAAATGCTGCTTAATCATATGGCTCCAGATCTAATTGATGTTGGTCTACACATTGACAGGAAACGCTACAGTGAGATGAGAGTGATTGCCCTTGACATGAAGGTTGCTAATGGTAACAAGAAACAAGAAAGTAACTCTTCATTTGATGGCCTCATACCAAGCCACATAAATATTACTGTGGTTGTTGGAGGCCAATCCCCATGACCCATTGTTGCTGGGAAAGCTCTTGAGGAGAGTGCCCCAGGGTCTAAACAGCAGCTTCGCTGTTGTTTCTCCCTTCACTTTAAAGTCATGAATGGGGATATAGAGTCATACAACTCAGAAGCAGGCCTTTTGCCCCATCCAGTCCACTCCAATCATCACACACCTACTTACACCAAGTTCCATTTTATTCTCCTCACATTACCCTCAATACCCCCTAGATCCTGCCACTGATCACTGGTGATCAGTTTGGATGTGGGAGGAACTGGATCAGCCAGGGGAAATACTTGTGATCACAGGTAGATGATACAAACTAACACTGTGGTCAGAATCAAACCTGTTTTGCTGGAGCTCTGAGGCAGCAATTCAACCAGTTGTGCCACCATGCCAACCGAAGCTGTTGATGGTACAGCATTCAGCTGTATTCACAATATCTAATGCAATAAAGCAGACTAGATGCACGTATAGCAAGATGCGAACAGGAAATGAAAATAAGGACCTCATCCACAAGCAAAAGTGAAACTTGCTGGTTTATCCATTATATTTTCAATCTTGGCCTTTCAGGTAGCAAGCGTCATTTATATCTCAAATCCAGGCTGATGACCAACTCTATTAAAAAGGAGCTCAACTCACCCACAGCATTCTGGCACCCTGGGGAACATATCTGATCATAATCTTAACCAGACAAGCCATGTAAATGCAATGGCTACAAAATTAATTACCAGCAGATCATTTTGCTGGAAACATTTCTCACTCCTCATAGACTTAACACTCTCTGCATGGTGCAAATTAGGAGCTTGATGGAATAATTTCCAATTATTGCATGTCTGTAGTCCTAGCAACATAATCAAAGGCAACACCACAGCTACTAAAAACAACATCTATATGAGGCATTATAAAAAACTGCCTCATCCACCTCAATCTCAGTTATCAACTTTATCCACCTCGAAGGACTGGGGCAACAGGAACACACTGCCTGGAAGTTCTGCTCCAAGTCGCAGACTATTCAGATTTGTATATATATTCATCAGAGCAAATAAGAAAACCAATAGATGCTGGCTTAGCCAGTGAAGGCTACATCACAACTCTAAACATACACCTGGCCAAATTTTCCAAGTAAAATTTTGACTTCCTTCTGATTACAATGAGCTGAGTTGTTCATCACATTGTGCCCAGTATCTCAGTTGTACAACCACCTGTGATTGCACTAATCACTTGACCCAGGTTGACTAGTCAAATGAAGCCAAACTCAGGTATATTACTCACACTTCTGCCCTATCTTAATTAAATTTTAATGTTGCTGGGTTGAAATTTAATCAATTTACATAACTTTGTCCACTAAAGGTAGGTGACTGCAGTCACAGTAACGTGTACTGTATGTCCTGTTCCACTGCAGTGTTTATTCAATTGAAGACCATCAGATTAATTATCATTAAATTTCTTACCTGTGATCTTCATTCTCTAATGGGACATATGCTTCCCTTAATTTTTATACCAATCTACCCTGCTATATGACAAACCACTGACTCTGATCCAATCACGTATCATAAACCCATGCTAACTCACAAGTGAGTCTAATTTTGGATTCAGGAATATGTGTGGTGAAACATGTAAAAGTGCAACTTCATCTCAGGGAAGCTGTCAGTCTGCAACTAATACTGAGCCTGTCCTACTTGCTTGTAATTCAATTTCACAATTCTCAAACTGGGCTTCTGCTGTAGTGGGACTTAATGTCATACAAAGTAATGTATAGAACAAAATCTCCAGACTCAAAAGAGTACAATACAGAACTTTTACTTAGTACTAAGCCACAATAAACAGTGGATGATAATTGGTCTAGTACTTGGGGAGTAAAATATAAAAATGAAAGCTGAACATAAGAACGGTTTATATTTCAGTGATATTACAAGATGGGCAGTGAAATCTTCCTTTATGCTCTGATGTGTATGCAGTTGTCAAGCAACCAGGCTGCAGTGACAATAAAGATTTTAATGTTATGTTTACATGCAGATCATTTTACAAACTACAAGCATCCTTGAAATATGTTAAATGATTCATCACAGCCCACGTTGTTACTTTGTCAAAGTTAATAGAAAGATTTTTCTCTGCAAGACTTTTACCAAAACACACTGCAAAATGAATCTTTAGTTGCAGTAACATCCAAACATCAGACAAAATACGTCCAATAAATAATCCTGAACTACACAATATATTTATCAGCACCTACCTGTGCTAGACCGCCAATCTCCTTGACACAAATGTAAAGTCGATAGAGATCTAATGGCTTCTTGCCCACAGCAGGCAAATTAGCCACTGGAGTTCCTCTCTCCTCCATGAAGGACAAATAACGGTCTACCCACATTTTACGCTCCTGCTCATTCCCAAGTTCGTATAGCTTGGTTATTTTCTCACCAGTTGTGGAAGAATTTGATTTCTGGAATGAGCAGGAAGAACAAAGCAGAAATATGAATGTTTTTAATTGCAAAACAGAAGTGACAATGATTGAAAAACAGAGTCAAGGAATGAAGGCTACTAGTTCTGGCAGTCACCAAGTAAACAGTTCATTGCTATGTTTCCATTCCAGTGCTTAGTGCTTTTATATTTCATCAATATAACAATTAGGACTTTAGGTCAATGACACAAGTTTGTGGCAGAGGCCAAATAAAAAAAAAACATGTACAATTTGGCCTTTCCAAAACAAAGTTTGATCACGTATTTCAATCTATAGCCATTCATCATCCAGTAACACATTGTTAATTTATTTATGAAATATAACCAATTTTCCAACCAGATTACAACAGAAAATTTGCCAAATTATTACTTATTTGGAGTTCTGAGTTGCTGGCTGTATGAAGGCAAATGCACTGTTGTATTTTTTGTCAGGTGTGCACTAAGGCCACCTGGTCAATAAAATACAAGTGTAACAAACTAAAATGTGGATGTGACATACAATACTATTCGATAGGAAACTAACCCTTCCCAGGTTTCATGTTTCTTCAACCTGTATCACTTCACTTAGGTCTATAAACAGTGAACAAATTGGTTCTTCTTGAGTTAATGGTTGAACTCAAGATTACAAATTTTCTGCCAATTATATGAGTCAATTGACAGCACTGACAAAAAAACACTGTATTTATTTGGGCTTCCTTCTTGCCTGAAAAACACATCCAACCTGGGCTGGAACCCACTATAGTATGTTCATATAAGCTACGAAGTGTTTCACAATAAGGGGGAAGGCTGACTTCAGACAAAACAAATCACATTAATTCTTCCTGTTTTTCTCAATGATGAAAACATGACTGTGTTGAGTTCTAAAGATGTTTCTCAACTGATAATTAATAATGAAAAAAATTCCATTAACATTTTAAAGCTGCATAAAGAATACTTATACATTTGATAATTTATGTTGCTGTCACCTGCTCAGAACATTTCAACAAAAATGTTGGACAATAACAACCTTAACAACATTTTTACCATGTTTCCTGAGTTGCACCATTTAAAAAAATATTTTTTATTACTATTTTCATCCAGAATTTCAACTGCAGATTGGATGCTGATACATTATACTTGGATATCACTATCATTGAACACAGAATATTTTACAACTTTTTAAGTACCTAAAATTTAAAACATTGTTATAAAAATATAACATAATAGCATACTAATCATAATCATTGTACTGAATAACATAATAGTCAACACAATTTCCACACTTCTTTAATGAGAATAACTCATGATTCATCACAAAAAAATCAGAATTTGTTAATGTAGTACTATGAGATTTGGACCTGAACTTAATGATATATTCTCCTCCACTCCTGAAACCACCAACTTCTCCAGGAATTCAACTTTACTTGCTGTACCTCATCAAGGGGTGCTCTATAAAGTGAGGCTCTATAGATGATGCTAAATGGAGAAGATCAGTCAGATATATAGAAAACACTGTAGGGAAGTTCAGCTCAGATTACCACATATTTTTCCAGAGGGCATCACCATGTGCAGCAGAATCCCTGCCTTGTGAAATGAATCATGTCTGATTGTGGTACCCATAATACTGGCAATGATTGGAATGATTTAGTGTCAGACTACAAAGTAGCTTTACTCAATGGCCCACTGGAGCTTCAAAAACTAATTACTATATTCTAGGAGCATTCACAGGCATTCTCCACAAATGAGACTGTTAACAACAATGGAATTGGAGGCAACAGTTGAGAAACAGGAGACAGAGCAGGAAACAGAGAATGAATAATGACTACACACTCAAAATGTAAGAATATAATTAGTTTAACATCTCCCAGGAATCTCCCTTGGGATTTTAGTTTTTCATTATATTTCATGAATGATCTGGATCAAGGAAGAACAATGTATCCAAAAGTACTAACGAAGGACAAGTTAAATGAATAATATTGGAAGCAGATATTTACAGTCTACATGTTAAATTGGTGGGCAAAACTGTGCCAGATTGATATCAATGCTGCATCAACTGGGAATGAAGAAAGACAGAATAGGTTTGTTGACAGACTTAAAGAATAATACATGTGGTTGTGGAGGAACATTTAGGAGCCCAAAAATAAAAAATACCAAAAACATTAACTTTAAGGGTTAATGGAATGTTGGCCCTTATCTCAAGCAGGCGAATGGACAAAGGAGTGGAATTAATGTTATAATTGTACAGGGCTGTGAAGTACTCTTGCTCTGGGTCTAAGTAATCACTTCTGCCCAAGAGCAGGGGATTTGCAACGAATTGCTCTACAATGAATTGTGGCAGACTTGATGTGGCAATTACAATGCTGCAACATTTTCACTCAATGATCACCAAGGTATGAATGAAGGTGGAACGAATGAACTTCCTCTGCTGGCTGTGTCCAGGACAGGGCAGCACAATCTTAAAATTAGAGCATGGCTGCTTTGGGATAATATTCTGTTTTTACTTTTACACAAGGGATAATGGAGCTCAGTAATTCTGGCAAAATGTAACTGATGAGACTTGGTAAAATTAATGTGCCAGAAGTGAAATGAATATTCTTGTTTTGCTACAGTAATAGGAGTTATGAAACCGAGATGGTACACTCATTGAGTGGCATAAAAGGACTGAGGAACTGAATGAACAAAATACATTTCTACATTATGCATTTGGAAGAAATTAAGAACTGCCTTTTAATTGTCTACTTCTACAATAATCTTTTTCATAGGAATCTTCAGTTGGAGCCTTTTCAACATTTGTTTCAGCTCAATCTGGAAAGGGCAGGGAAATCTGTAAACCTGGCTTTATTTGTTAAGGCCTACAGTCTTGCTACACAAATAAGGATGGTGATAAAATGGACCAAAACTTTCAAATTCGTTTCTTACTTCTACTTTATCACATTGATTAACAAAAAATAATTCATTATATAAATAAATATTAAATGAACTACAAATAAAAATGTGAGTTAATTTGGTCAGTTGAACATTTACATTTGTACCTGTATTTAAAGAACTTTACTTCAGTCTATAGCTCTAAGAGCTTTCTAAAAATCTTTTTAGAATGATTGCACCATTTATATTGCAACACTTATTCCGAAATCTGTTCAGCAATTACCACAATTAGCAGGTTATGTGGGAAATTCAAACAATTCCCCCACCCAATTCCATCTTAAATTATTCTTTAATCATAGCACACAAACATTACAAAACATATAGGAAAATAAAACAGAGCCACTTACAGGGCTTGACGGAGTCTTTGGCCAGCCTGGGCTCCTAATGCTATCACTTTCATCTCCATGCACTGAGGAGATGCTAGCAGAGCTTGGGGACAAGGGGGAAGGGATTGGCAGGTTGCCAGGAGTAGGGGGCTGAGAAATACCCTGTGAGTTGTAGCTATCCTGTAGTAAAGGGACAAAAATACAACATAGGCAGGACAAATTTCATTCAAGAGAGGAAAAGAGAGTTATATTAACTGAATTTACATTTTGCCTAACTTTAACTTACAGATAAAACAATTAAAACATTAATAATCTGCATAATTTTTTTTTTAAATGCTGAATGCTTTGCTGAGCCACCATGCTTAATTTTTAAGCTGATATGAGATGCTTAGCACAAGAGATATTCCCACAAAGGAAGCCATTAACCCAGTTTTATTTAAAAAAAAAGGCGGGAAAGCAAAATATTAAATGTGCCTTTGCTGCTGCAAATGCCGCACAGAAAGCCATAACTGGAGGAGAAACAGCTGGAGTTAATAAAACCAGGCAAGAGTCTCTGTACCACCATAATGCCAGATTTACCACTGTTTTTAGTGACCTTAGAACTAGTAACTTTCTCACCTACAGGATCGGAGGATAAGACACACAAAAGAAGACATGCAGAAAATAGAAGAGAGGCTGAAAACCAAATGATGTAATATAGCAGACTTGTCCAGCCAAACCAACACCAACCGTGCTAAAGAAATACCTTAGATTTGCTCTCAGTTAGAGGGAGGCCTTCTTCTTTGATATCCATTTTCTGAGGTACCTGCAGTTTGGACTCGCCTTGTGTCATCATGTCAGCTCCAAGACCCATTGAAACTATTTACAAAATAAGAAGTTGGACAATAAAGTTAATCCACTATATCTGTCACACACACAGATACATATTTCCAATTTTCATTCAAGCTATTGTTGGGAACTGATAGGGATAAAACAAACAGAGCTTCATTTCAAATATACTAATAAAAACTGAGAAAACATAATTCTAAAAATAAGGAAGTCTCATTGTTTGTCAATCAAACTTCTCACCGCTTGAATATCCTACTTCAAACTAGCCACTTCACTCATTTTTAAAGTTCATATGCACAGTGTACAATTTTCCTAAAAAAAATCTTAAACATAACCACATAGGCCCATCAATCACAATTTATGAGGAAAAAATGAACAGCACTTTCAAAAATATTGAGAGGCTGCAATAAACCTGATTTAAGTTCAGATTTAAAATGCTACTCATTAAAAACACTGTTACTACAAGCAGGATGCTTACCATATACTTACATTCATTCTAAACAAATGAACATACCAATACAATCATTCTACCTGAACCATGTTCTCTATATGTAATATAAATTGAGCAAACACTATTTGTGTTTCACACATGGAATATTATCCTCATCCAGCAGCTTTAGGTACTGGTGAATAAACTAAAGACATTTCTCCTTCGGCTCCCACCAGTTTTTCCAGATTTGAAGGATAACCATGGCACCCACATCGGCCCCAGCTATGCCTGCTTTTTCGTTCGCTATGTACCACAGTTCATGTTCCAAGCCTTCCCCGGTAATGTTTCCCAACTCTTTCTCCACAATAATGACGTTGCATTGGTGCTGCTTCATGCACCCATGCTGAGATCATCAATTTCATCAACTTTGTCTCCAACTTCCACCCTGCCCTTAAATTCACCATCTATTTCTGACACCACCCTCCCCTTTCTTGATCTCTCTGTCTCCATCTCTGGAGACAAACTGTTGAGCGACATCTTTTATAAGTCTACCGTTTCCCATGGCTATCTTGATGTTACCTCTTCCCATCCTGTAAAAATGCCGCTCCCTTTTCTCAGTTCCTTCATCTCTGCCACATCTGTTCCCAGGTTGTGGCTTTCCTTTCCAGGATATCAGAGATGCCCTCCTTCTTCAAAGAACAGGGTTTTCCTTCCTCCACAACTGATAATGCCCTCACCTGCATCTCCTTTATTTCCTGGATATCCACGGTCACCTCATGCTCCTGCCACCTTAACAGTGATCAAGTTCCTCGTCCTTACCTAGCACCCCATGAGCCTCATCATCCAACACGTCATTCTCCACAACTTCTGCCAGTTCCAAAGGAATCTTACCACTAAACACATCTTTATCCCCTTCCCCACTTTCCACAGGGATCATTGCCTCCATGATTCTCTTATCCATTTGCCCCTCCCCACTCATCTCCATCCCGGCACTTATCCCTGCAAGCAGCTAAGGTGCTACACTTGCACATTCACCTCCTTCCTCACCTCCATTTAAGGCCCCAAACAGTCCTTCCAAGTGAGCTAACTTGCAAATCTGCTGGGATCATCTATTGTATCCGTGCTCTCAATGCGACCTCCTCTACACTGGTGACACCTGTTGTAAATTGAGGGACCGCTTGTCAAACATCTGTGCCCCATCCGCCAAAAGAAGAACTTCCTGGTGGCCCAATATTTTAATTCCGATTCACATTCCTGTTCCAACGTGTTGGTCCATGGCCTCCTCTCCTATCAAATTCCTTCATCTCCAGCCCTTTACCTTTCCCAACCACCTGGTTTTACCTATCACCTTATAGCTATCCTTCTTCCTCTCCCCCAACCTTTCTATTCTGGCCTCTTCCCCCTTCCTTTTCAGTCCTGAGGAATGATCTTGGAGCAAAATGTCGACTGTTTGTTCATTTCCACGGATGCTGTCTGACCTGCTGAGTTTCTCCAGCATTTTGTGTTTGTTGCTTTGGATATCTCGCATCTGCAGATTTTTTTGTGTTTATGAGGGCATGGAGTCCTAGTTTTTAAAAATTTGTTCATAAGGGAGGCATCAATCCAGTCAAATATAAATGTTTAATAGTTTAATTTTTAGTACATTTAGGAATTAAACTTAAATTTCTAGAATTACAAACAGAAGGATATGTAACAAATTAAATTGTCTGTAGGTGCAGTCTTTTACTGACTCTGTTGTATTTCTTGGATTTACTGCGTATGTCCGCAAGAAAATGAATCTTCGGGTTGCATAAAGTGACATATGTGTGACTTTGATAATAAATTTACTTTGAACTTTGAAAATTAGTCCAACATATCAGCTTTCACCACTTAACTTTTCCACCATGTAAATTCAAAGGATTTACCAGATGATTGCCTCAAAACTATGCTTTGACCAAATGTTTCCACCCAAAATTCAACAAGGCATCTCTGCCGAAAACAATGCCTCTCATTTAGTGGGCAACACTTCAATCAAAAGGGAAAAAACAAATGAATCGGCATTTATAAAGTGCAATGTCCTCAAGGCATCTCAAAGCATTTTACAAGCAATGGGAAACCTTTAAAATGCAGGTGATATGTTAAAGAAATTGACAATTATCATGTGTTGGTTGACTCAGTAAATTAGTGCTGCTATTTTCAGAGAACAAAAACAAAATATTGGGGATACAAGCAGGTCAGGCAACATCTGTGGAGTGACAAGAATACTAATGTTTACAGACAATGGCCCTTTATCAGATTTTCATCATCTGCAGATATTTGCTTTTGAATAGCTATTATTGGTCTTTTGATTAAAGAATATTAGCTGGGATGCTGACATCCATTAAACTACCAGAGCAATGACCCGAAAGAGAGCAGCTTGGTCAAACAGAACTTCTCAGTTCTGAGGTGCTGGCTCAGATTGCAGGTAAACCACGCTGTTCTCTTTCAGAGTTCATAAGATGGTAAAGATAAATCATATATTCAGCTTACAGAATTACAGAAAAGTCAAAACTTATCGCATACAGTGAGTCAACAGCCTTTTGTGCCCATGTAGACGGCTTACTTAATTCACACTCCTGCTGTCTGCCTAAAATCCTCCAGGTTCATCTTTTTAAACAAGTACACAAACCCCCCTTTATGATTATTTGTGGAACTAGCTTTCAGCAGCTCTTCAGGTCTGGTGTCCGATTCTCAAGTTTGCTTATGAAAAAGTTTAAATGCAAATAAATTGGACTCATTTACACGATACAGCCATTGTTGGTAGAATCTCAGCTGGTGATGAGAGGGTGTACAGGAGTGAGTTATGCCAACTAGTGGAGTGGTGCCACAGCAACAACCTGGCACTCAATGTCAAAAAGACGAAAGAGCTGACTGTGAACTTCCAGGAGGGTAAGACGAAGGAACACATACCAGTCCTCATAGAGGAATCAGAAGTGGAGAGAATGAGCAGTTTCAAGTTCCTGGGTGCCTGAGGATCTAACCTGGTCCTAACATATTGATGCAGCTATAAAGAAGGCAAGGCAGCAGCTATACTTTATTAGGAGTTTGAAGAGAGTTGGTACAACAAATACACTCCAAAACTTCTATAGATATACTGTGGGAAGCATTCTGACAAGCTGCATCACTGTCTGGTATGGAGGGGCTACTGCACAGGACCAAAAGAAGCTGCAGAGGGTTTAGTCGGCTCCATCTTGGGTACTAGCCTACAAACTACCCAGGACATCTTCAAGGAGCAGTGTCCATTATCAAGGACCTCCAGCACCCAGAGCATGCACTTTTCTCACTGTCACCATCAGATAGGAGGTACAGAAGCCTGAAGGCACACACTCAGCGATTCAGGAACAGTTTCTTCCCCTCTGCCATCCGATTCCTAAATAGGCATTGAACCCTTGGACAGTACCTCATTTTTTAAAATATATAGTATTTCTGTCTATTGCACGATTTTTAATCTATTCAATATATGTATACTGTAATTCATTTATTACTATTATTTTATTCTGCTTTTTGTTCTTCTACATTATGTATTGCATTGAACTACTGCTGCTAAGTTAACAAATTTCACATCAAATGTCAGTGATAATAAACCTGATTCCGATTCTAATTGTTATGGGCAGGTTTTGAAGTAATTCTCAACCCCTAATAGTGTTTCACTCTCCAGGTATTATACAGGTCATTCAGAGTTCAGCGTCTCATTTTGCATTTATCCAAAAAAAATGTTAAAGATACATGTTAAAGATATGTATTTCTAATTTACCATGGAACATTTAAACTATCCAAGCAGATGACAAAATGATGTGACCTGAAAGGATCCATGTTCTATTTATGTATTACTCTTTGCATCCATTCACCAGCAAATTTCTGACAGCGTTATTGGGTGACCCATCAGATATAGTAGCCCTAATACACAATTCACTGCATTGACACACAGCGTGATATTTTTCAGCATGATGAGCCATGCTCACAATGGCATGGAGCACTTATGAACTCATTCTGTGCAGAAAATTGTCAGGAGTGGCTTGTCACCTGAAGTGAGGTGTTCCCACTCTCCCATGTTTTCTCTCACCTCTTATGGCAGACATTTCTACAGTTACATGGTTACTGTGGAGATTGTTTCTTCAAGGCTCTCACAGTATCCTTTGTATAAACACTGCAAATTCTGCTCACAAACAAGAGAAAATTTGCAGATGCTGGAAATCCAAGCAACACACATAAAATGCTAGAGGAACTCAGCAGGCCAGGAAAAAAATACAGTTGTCGTTTTGGGTCACAACTGTTTCAAGAACCAGATGGGTAAAGTTTTGTTATGTGTGGACCAAAATGAAAACTACCATAATGATTTTCACACTAATTTTTGATGGTCATCAGATATGGTGTGAGCACTATACCAGAGTATCTGCTCAGTGCATGTAAAAGGTTCACTCCAATTTCTCATCACTCCTGTTCAGTTTTTTGCTACTCTGTTCAATTAATCCCTAATTATTTAATACTATACACAGTAGTGAACAGTCTGTAGGACAGCCCAACCCAAGTCCAACTATTCTTTTAGACAAAAGACAAAAAAACTATTGTGTATAAATCATCTACACAAGATAATTCATAGGAAATTCTACTTTTATTTGGGTTATGAAGGCCCATTCAAGATGTAGAGTAAACTTCTTCAAATTTGCTTAGAAACAAGTTACTCAGATTAGAATTTTGCCTACCATTTTATTATTCAACAGGATAACCTTGGTGCAAAAATCAAGATGTTCAACTTCCTTTTTTTTTAAAAAGAGGAAGGGTAGTTTATAAGTGACTGTATATGAGCTAGTCTGGAGGTGGCACTGTGGTTCAGTGTACTGTGCGAGTGGGCAGGAAGGAGAACACAGCATTAAATTAATTAAATAAAAGCTCATTCATAACTGCATGACTTATTTTAGCAAAAATCCTCGCTGTCTGGGACTGAGCTGTAATGACAGCAGCAGCCCTGGAACATAAAGAGAATAAAGGTTTCAGGAATGGCACATCAGATGTGTATGCACTGTAACAACTCTAGCTTTATTCTGACAAAGTTTCCAGTTTGAACTTCAAAAGCCTGTGTTTCCAATCTCTTTGAATACAGGCAAAGTGATAGGTTTAATTAAATATATTGACAAAGAAGCAGGGCACAAGGTATTTCATTTCTAACTAAAAGTAATCTGTGCTTATACACAATGCAAGATGCAGATTAGGTAAGAAGTGATTGTGCAAGTTGGCATTCTCCCTTACAAGTAGGAATATGTCCTGATTTGGCAAAGTAATACCACACAGCTTGCCAACTAATTTCCCCGAATGTTGCTCTCTGGCTGCTGCAATTACAATTAATTATTGCAAAAAACATGCTTACACATTGGAGCACAGTGCAGCTATTTTATGACGGCTAATCTGTGAATGGATTTTGCACAAGTTTTTTTTTCCTTCTTCCTTTTGGATTCTGGCACCAAGCAATGCCTGCTCATCATCTAATATGAGAGCATAATGCCAAGATAGAGCAGTTTCCTCGGCTGCATTACAGTAAATAAATGTGTTATCTCTAAATGAATACAGTGAATCAAATAAATGGCATGAAATCCCAGGATACAGTGTGATCTTGCTCTACAAATCTGTGCTAATGAATTCATACCAAACTGAAATATTCTTGCAAATAAAACATTTGCCCATAAATAAATTGCATGTCTATAAAACAAAAAATCTGTTGATTTCATTTGACAACCAGATAAAACAAGATTTTGAAGACACAGTGGCCATATTCATGGAGGATCTGAATTCTGAGAGCAAGCAGTGTGTCTTTTAAGAGCAAAAAAACTGCTGAGGGAATTCAGCAAATCAGGAAAAGGCATTGCCAACATTTTGGTGGCAATCCTGCATCAGAACTGAGAATGTAAAGAGGGATTTAGCTAATCTAAAGTTGTGAAATGAGAGCTGGCAAGATCCAGATGAGGAGGGTTTGATGAGCAGATGGACCCAGGTGGGAGAGGGCAGGGTGGACATAATGATCAAAATTGGGAGATGATTGGTGGAGGCCACAAAGGGCTGCAGATATAGAAGCTGACCAAAAAAGGTGATGAGTGGAACCAGATAGATGATGGGCAGGTGGGAATAATAGGAGGGTATAATGAAGTGTGTATGTGTGTAGGAGGGGAAATGGTTGGATAGAAGGGTGAGGGAGCTTAGATGGATCAGAAGAAAAAGAACAAATGGGCTGAGGGTTACCTCAGACTGGTGAGTTCAATATTCATGTTGTTGGGATATAGACTAAAGGACAGAATATGAAGTGCTGTTCCTCTAATTTGCATTTTACCTCATCCTGGACAGACAGGTTGGAGTGGGGAAGGGGTTGGAATTTAAAATGTCTTGGAATTGGGAGTTTAAGATGACCATTGCAGACAGAGTACAGGGGCTCAGCAAAGCAGTGCTTGGTTTCACAGATGTACAGGAGGCCACATCAGAAGCATCAAATGCAAGAGACAGGGTTGGAGTAAGTACACGTGAGTGAAAGGCTGTTTAGTGCCCTGGATGGTGGTGAGGGAAGAGGTGCACGGACAGGTGCTACACCTCTCATGGTAGCAGGGGAAGGAGTATTGGGAAGGAGAGGGGTGAAGGAATCAGAGAAAGTAGTTCCAACTGAAAGCATATAATGGGGTATGGGGAGTAAGCTGTGACTTAGAGTGGGACCATACTAGATACTTATGATGGTGGAGTGAAAACTAAGGGCCAAGGTAATTCTACCTCTGCCCTGTCTGGGCAGAAATGGGATGACAGCAGAAAAGTGGGAATGGAGGAGATGCAGGTGAGGGATCTATCAACATTAGTAGAAGGGAACTTGTACAATCAACATTCTAGAAATAAACTGAGGGAATGGAGGTAAATAGCAACCGGATGTCAAAGCTTTAAGATGAAGCGGTAGAGGTCAGGGAATTGGAAGTTGCTAGAATCATGGACAGTACGAGGTGTTCCGGATGTAGGTGGGAAAGATCTGGGGCGGGGGGGGGGGTATGCAGTTATGTCTCCAGTGCCTTAATCACACTACCTTTCAGATAACATAAGACACATGTAAAATTTAAATATAATGAGCATATTAAAATATGAGTAGAAGTTTGCCCAATATCACCACCTGTGCCAGAAGTTGAGTGAGAGCAACTTTGTTCATTTTACAGAATTTAGCCATTCTAGTGCAACCTCTATAGCAATGTGCATTAAAAATTTCTGCTGCAAACAATGCAACGCAGGACAAATTAAGCAAGGTCATTTAAACAGCTAACTTTCAAACAGACTATACGGGGAATATTAGTTTATACTTTTCTGGTTTTTCTTATTTAAAAACAACATTGTTTAATTTTAACATATACCCAAATTATCAGACACCACAAATGGTAACAGGACTACTGAGTGCAGTCAAGGATTCAGGGTTATCCAGACCAGGTCTCTTGTTGACAGTTAAAACTATTGCAGATGCTGCACAAATTCTTGATCAAATAAATTCGTAAGTACAACCAATGCAAAATTCCATTCTTACTGTAAGATGTCCAAAATGAAATACATAAATCTATATAAATCTCCATTAGGCATTGATTTGCTTGTATATTGTGGCTATTCCAACCTAACTTATGATTGTCTTCATTAAATAGACTTCAGACTACACAGAGTCTGATTTATGGTTAATTTAAAGAGTACACAATAATAAATGCACAAGGTTGAAAAAATTGCTCTTATTGGGGCCAAGATGATTAGCATCAGCTTCACAGTCACAAACCACGCACTCAAGGCAGGTTGACGTATGATTTCTGATTCCAATATTACTATTAATAAGGGCAAAACAAGGGAGAACCCGTGTGTTGAAAGCAAGAAAATTCAGTTCAGAATTGTGTTAATATTATCGAGTATGCCCTGAAATATTCTGCGTCCACCAGGATGTTAAAATATGGTCTCTAATGTTTCTTGCAAGACATTCAGGAGGAAAAAAAGAATTGAGAACAAATAGATGAAAAGCACAGCACATGTTCATTCGACAGACTGGCCAGATCAGATATACACATACCTGTTGAGTCAATCGGTCAATTTAAACCTCTTAATTATTCTACTCATAATTGATAAAATCACCCAACTCAAAAGTGGGTTACTACTGAAGATATGCACAAGATACCAGTAAACATCATCTCTTCCTGGTGGTTATGCTGGTGTGTTTGCTCCCTTCAAATTGTAGATTATAAAATTCACTATTAAAAATACACCTTGAATAGTTTCTGGTAAAATCTAAAGCACATATGAGAAACTATCTTAGAAATGTGTTGTGTATTTTACATATTTTTTCTCCAAAGGCATAAATCTATCCTCTTACAAAAAAAACAATGATCTTGCTTGGCAACCTAGTTTGCAGAAATGCAAGTAATCCTGTCAGCATTATATGCTGGCCTCAGGAGTAAACTCCACAGTTCAAACATCCTTCAAGGCAGCATAGGTTAATCTTGGGTATGGAAGAATCAGCAAATCAGTAAAGAATCAGCCAAAGGATTAAACAGTTTTTACAAACCTGGAGCTTAACCGTGCTGGTCAGCCTGAAAAAAAGACTCAATTAAATAAGCTTGACTCTCAACAGGAAGGTCATGAGTTTAACTGCCAGAATTTATGATTGTTCAGTTCTTGCTGTCTTGGATTGGATAAAAATTTAAGTTTACTTGGGTGCATGAAATAAAATTCTACACTCTGGTGATGAAGGAGTGTGTGTAGGGCTGGTGGGAGAGGGGTGGTTAGAGTGGGGAATGCTGTTATTGGCAGTCAAAATACTCCCTTAATTGCTAATGATCTGAAACTGGCAGTCAAAATATGCTGACTTTATCAGCCAGTTGCATCTTACCTAATTTTTCTGATTGATAGACAATACCTTTTCTCAATGAACTATATGAGAATTTCAAGCCAATTTTACATACATAAAATCAATCCACACAGGAGCTGCATAACAATCAGTAAATAGGTTATTGACAAAAAAATTGTCTTCTCAGATAAATGGTGAGCATGAAGTAATAGCTAAATCCTGAATGAATGCCCTAACTGTTTCAGTTTTCAAATAACAAGACTAGATGTGTATGATATATTCAAAACTGATAATTTGGTCAGGTACAAGCTTTTTCAAGCCTGCATTGGAGTGGTGATAAAATATGGTGGCACTTCAATCAGCTTTTTAAGATTTGAAAAATAATGTTCTGCTTTGGGACAGCTAGTGTGAAATCCATTACTTGGGATCACCCAAGTCTATTGCTCAAGCTGTGAAATAACATTAACTGCTTATTTACCTCAATTTACAAATTAATAAAAGAAATTAAACAAGACCAAACTATTTCCATATGGTTTTAGACAAATGTTTATATTTCCTCACAGTTATTTTCTCTTACTGGTGCAAAATCATAAACTTTCTCACTGTTGTTTCCGATAAACAAATCTAATGCAAAAATCTTTTGAAGATTTTATTTAATATCCTGAATCCTACACAGAAAATTATTTAATAAAATGCTGAAAGAAATCAAGAAGTAGGTTCAAAATTCATGACATTTCCAGTGCAGTCCATTGAACTTATGAACATGCTAAATTGCTTGGATAATAAGTTATGAGTAGGTTGCTTTTCAAGTTTAGTCTATGTTGCTTTATAATCTGAAAGTCACTACCAAACTCTGCACAATTGTCAAAGCTATTTTCAGTTTAGTTTAACGGAACTAACAAGCAAGAACTGAAGTGATCTGCAGCCTGCTGCACAGCATTTCCTGTATGATACAAGTGAGTGGTAACTTTGTCATCTCAACAAGCTTCCTTCTCTCCCCACAAACTACACAGCCGTTAGCTTACCTCACATTTTGGGTCAAACTGAAACAACTGCTGGGCAAGATAATCAACTGCAAGAATACCCACCTTATAATGATTCATTGCAATAAAATCATATTTGAAGCAATGAAACTAATCCCTTGCTCACCAACATAACTGAGCCATTTAACAGTAACATAACACCATGAAACACTCATGCAACTGCACAAAAGGAGCCATTATAGAAGCTTGTGCCAATCTTTTAAAGTCATAATGTGACAAGGAAGAGAATTCTAGAAACTTTGAGCTTACCATAATTCACAGCAGTTTCAAGGGGATCAAATTAGAATCTATATATGAAGCAAAAATTTGATCTAGGTTCTGCTTTAATTTAATAAAACCAGAAAGAAAAGTGACTGAAACCATTAAATCTATGTTACCCGGTGATGACCTGGTTCACTTGCTGACCAATGGATCAGAAAATTAGAGGTCTGAGTCAGAGTGAATTTGCAGTGAATTACTTAGGAACTGCTATACAGTTGGGAATACCATTTCTGACATGAAACTAATGTCACATCATTGCTTCTACTTAATCATGTGGATGCTTCAAAGAGTATGAAATTATCTAAGAGGAACAGGGTATGTTTGACATTTATTTCTAAAAACAGATCATTTGTCTGCTAGCTGCTTGGTGAGTTCTGGAAGTAAATAACCAAAATAGGGTATAAGGGATTCTGGTTTCACAGGCATATGGTTGGTTCAAATGCCCTCAGAAGTGACCAAGCAGGTTACCCAGTTTACAATAAAACAGGATAGATAACCCAGCTTTACCTGAAGCACTAAATCTGGACATAACACACCTGATAGCCCTGCAAGTAAGATCAGAGACCAGGTGTTTAAAGTGGAAGTGATGTCTCATAGATGAGGCAACAACTTCATACATTTACCTTCTCCTAAAATAATGAAACTACAATGTAGGAGCACATAATGAAGCACAAGCTGCATCCGGGTCTAAGCTCTGCCATTCATTGGGATCATGGCTTTCCTAGCACCTTAGCACCCTCTTATTCCAGAACAGTATCTCTATATCCCTTGATGTTTTCAATATAAGAAATCCATAATTTCTGCTTTGAATGAACTCATTAACTAAGCTCCCACAGCCTTTAGGAGCAGACAACTCAAAAGATTCACCTCTCTCTGTGAAGAGAATTCTTATTTCAGTCCTAAATGCAGTCCCTTCTTAATGTGACTGCTGGTCCTGCTCTTCAATCAGGGGAAGCATCCTCCTTCCATCCAGCCTGTTGAGCTCTGCATGAACTTTCAGTTTTCAATACTGTTACTGCTCATGCTTCTAAACACTAAAGTTTACACGCATAGTCTACATAACTGCTCCTCATACAGAACTGCTATCCCAAGAAGTAGCCTAGTGAATCAATTACCTACATTTTTTTTACACAAGGAGACAGAATCTATACCCAATATTCCCAAGTGCCTGAATACCAAGGTTGAACTTGTACTTTGTATTTTCCTAAGTCACCAGGATGCAAAAGTGTTTGTGTTTTTGTACATTTGTCTTTTGTTTTTATGTACCTTCTTCAGCATTTCTTGCTTTTAATTTAGTAGAACACAAAATAATCCAATGATCTCAAATTCTCATTTGATAAGGCTGACTGCTCAATGTATGTCTATGATTAGTAGATTTACAGTTCATTGTTTATTAGTCAGCCTAACCTAGATACAGAATCTTAATATGCATTTTCTCACACATCGCAAAGGTATTAGGATTGGTAGGTTAACTGTAAGTTGTCCCCAGAGTGTAGGTCAGTGGCAGAGTGGGAGTTGGGGGGCAGGGGGGAGTTGATGGAAATATGGAAGAATAAAACATTGCAGGATTAGTGTAAACGCATAATTGATGACTGGTGCGGACAGCAGCCCGGAGGCTCTTTACTGCACTTGATGACTCTTTCCAGTTAAAAAAATTTGAATCTATCATAAAGGAAACCTAATACATTAAAAATCACAGAGTAAATACCCCACTGGCTTTAACTGCTATGGTTAATGGATGCAAGAGTTCCACAGGACAGTAGATATATTTTTTGTTGATGGGATCATTGGCAATGTTGCCAAATACTTGCTGTCTGTAACTACCTCTCAACTAAAAAGGCACACAGTATTCCAGAGGCTTTAAATGGTAGTACAATGACATGCTTGCTTCTCCACTCAAATCCTCCAAAGAAAACCAAAATACCATTTGCCTTCTTAATTGCTTGCATTTGAGATACTTGCTTTTCATAACTGGTAAACCAGAACATCCAATTGTTTTTGTACATGAACAATTCCAATAATACACTGTCTTATTTTATCCATCCACTGAAATGGATAACTTCACATTCGCTCACCTTATCACATTGCAACTTCTAAAAATGCCTTTATCCTCAGAAAGCTAAATTTCTCAAATTCACATCTGAAGGAAATACTGTGATAAACAGAATCTGAACAAACTAACATCGGGAAGGCTTTGGGATGTCATTACTCTAATTTTCTTTGTGATTTAAATATTCCGAGCCACAAGTGCACAAAATAATCAACTCAAAGAAAATCTGCTTGAAAATTACTTCATCTCAAGAAATTTCCATTCTGCATTATATTTTGTTTCTTTATTACATGAAGGCACAACAAAGTTCATACTAACCTATTTACTTCCTTTTATATCAAAAATGAAATTTAGAAATTTAAAATATAATGGCTTTAAATTTACTAGAGTCAGAAGTCCAAAAGCTGAGTAAGTTGGATTGTGAAATTTATTTTGATACACAGAGGTGCTCTGGAATACTAGAGTGCTTAAGGATAATGTCTTGTAATGCTTTTTATGGGACTTCTACAGTTTTCAAAGCAATATTAATTGCCTAATATTGTTGACTTTTGGCAGATAGTTTGTACGTATCCTTCCTGGAAATGTGATTTTAACAGGCTACTGCCTGACAATGGACATGTCACATATATATTCCCTTAGGAGTATGTGCTAATTGAATTGGTATATGTTCAAAACTATCCATGGGACAGCCAGTTGAAAGGGTGGTACGTTTGTCATTTGGTATCTCCACTCTTTAGCTTGGGCTGGTGAGTGTGAAATGATGCACTCCTTGTGCGATTTACACTGGGGTTCTCTCTGTTCTTGGTGGATGGACTTGTGGTCTTCAGTGTCTCCTGAATGCTCCTCCTCTATTTTGCCTCAAGAACACCCTAGAACTTAGTAGGAATGTTGCAGTTTTTCCAAGCGTTTTTGAGAGCATCTTTGAAACATTTTCTCTGATTGCCCAGTAATCTTCCCCTGCAAGTAGCACCGAACAAAGTCCCGGTTTTGGGTTCAGAGTGTCAGTAAAGCCAACTGAGTCAATAAGGGAATTAGTGCCAGGGCTGTTGGCCTGTTAAGGATACTTAAAGTGATTTGTTATCCTCCCAGTGGATCTGGAGGACTGTTCATTGGTAGAATCTTCTCAGTCCCTTGTGATACATTGGGAAGATAGCCCAGATCTCTGAACATACTGAAGACAGGGATCAATGCTTCCTGTTTGAACATAAGTTTGGTAACAGGTTTGAGTTTTTGATCTTTAAATCCACTTTTCTTCAGTAAGCATGTTGTAACCGATGGTGAAATTGTTCATCAATATTTATCTTTGTCAATAAATACAAGAAGGAAAATTACCTACTTTTTCCTGGCCCTTTGTTACTGGGGAGTGTTGTTGTATAATGGGGTCAATTTAGCAAAGGACTTCGGTCTTGTGGGTGCATACAAGACCCATCTTCTCATATGTTTCAGTGAATAAAGCTAACAGTGGCTTAGCGCTGAATGCACACAAAAGAGAACATGGTAAATTGCCGAACTAGGGGCAACATTCTTTCATGGAGTTTTACAGCATAGAAACAGGCTCAACATATCCAAGCCCATCAAGTACATATCTACACCTATACCACTTGCCAGCATTTTGCTCTGGAAGGTCAGTTGATTTAGCTTACTAATAATCCTGTATACTTTATCCACTTTGGCAGGAAGCTTGGAGGGGAGTAGCAGCATTTCAAACAACAATGTCAGGGCAATGGAGCAATCTTACCTAATTCACTAGACCGAGCTCTCTTTTTTACCCACTGGTTAGAGTCAAGGCCTGCATGTCACCATAATGCAAAGGTAAGAAGGGGAGAAATTTCTATTGGAACCAAGTTTGAGAAGGGTGTTCAACAGCCCCTCCTAATTGACAATCAAAAGTTTCAGCAAGGTTGAGAAAGACTGTAAATAGTAGATGGCACCTCCTCCTGCTTTTTCTTTAAGTTGCAGAGTAAAGATCATGTCCACAATGTCCCTTAATACTTGCTCATGAATTATATTAAATCTGACCTTTGGGTAAGGCACTAGATGTCTGGCATCTAGGAATCATACCCCAAGCATAGAATTAATGTCTTCTCCGAGTAAGTGAAGGTACAAAAAGTTGTACAAAAATGCAGACAACTGGACATTTTGATACTAAGTTAAAGGAAGCTAATTTGCCAATGATCAGATTCTTTGCATTGCTTTCTCTTCAATTTGTAAGAAATAATCTGCAGTCGATTTATCGCCCTTCCCTAAAACAACTGAACTGTTATAAGACAAAATAATTGTTCAAACAGTTTATCTGTTACATCTCTGATCAATAAAAAGGAGATATTTCTTTTCTTAAGTACCTGCAAAATGCATGAATTGGTAATTAATATGCATTGCATTTCATCAATACCTGCAATTTTCTTAACTCCTGAAAGTGCATACAATAGAGATCAAACCTCTTCCCTAGCTTCTCAAAAGGGAACTATGTTCTTTTCAACAGTATAATTCTCCCCATTTTGAACGTGATTTACCTGAAGAGCTGTTCACCATATTGGATGCCATGTTGTAAGTAGTGGTCTGAGGGTTCATCATTAAAGAACTGTTGTTCATTGGTTGGCTGTAGGGAGAGCTCGAGCCCATCATACCACTTTGGTTCATGCCAGCGTATCCAGCTTGCCTGAAAAAAAAAGACAGCATACATGGTTGTTTGCATAAACATCACACAGATAGACCGAGAATGTAAAGCAAGATACAAAGGTACATATCTGACAGCAGCAGCATGCTCCATGATCAGTAACATGGGGGGAAGACTCCAGGGCTGGAGACAGATGCTGGATTGAAAGCAACAGTGTGGAACACCAAGGAAGAGCAAGGATAAAGATAAAGAATGAAAAGAGGTCAAGTGTTAAGCAACAGCAAGCACAACACTGGAACAGCAATAGTTAAAACAAACCGTATCCCGTTAAGCTCTCACACGTCACTCAATATCATTGCCAATTTTCAGGAACATTTATACCACAGAATTACCAGAACCATTGCAAACGGCATGGGTTTGATTTTTAAAATTCATTTTCTATTTATGTCCCAATATACTGTACTTTAATGATTGTTTGTATATTATAGATACCCAGGAACATTGAGAACTGATAACCTAAGTGTCACCAACACTAGGCAAGCTATCAAAATAAATCAACAGCACTTGCTAATATGGATGACAACTAGTGTAAGCTTTACTTATAGTTTTATAATATACAATAACCATTTACAAAATTATAATCAACACATTTCGTTGGAATCCCTGAAGGACAGTGAAGAATTCTCCAAATTTAAAGTCAGAATTAATATCAACAAGAAGGGTTTATTGTAAAATACTGTAACCAATGAGCATTTCACCCTGTATTTCTGGAATTTCAAGATGGTGGGACAATTCTAATTTCTGATTCTTCTAGATTACTTGTCAAAGGGTGTGTTGTTCCCTAAAACTCATGCTGTTACCCATTCATAAAATCTATCCCTTTTACTTCCAACAGATTTCAAAGATGGAGCAGAAAAAGATCTTGATCTTCTCTTTCAAGTTCCTTGGAAGCTGTCACTTTACCTCCGACACAGCTTACTATTCTTAAATAATACAAAAGTTGTTAAATTATATATCCTGCCAAAGTCGTGCCAAATGTCATAGAACACTGAAAGTGCAAAGCTTTATTAGTGAATTATAAGACACAGGAGCAGAATTAGGCCATTCAGTCCATTGACTCTGCTCCACCATTCCACAGCTGATCACGGACCCCAGTCAACCCCATACACCTGCCTTCTTGCCATATCCTTTGATGCCCTGACCGATCAGGAAACTATCAATTTCCGTCTTAAATGTACACATGAACTTGACCTCCACTGCAGTCTGTGGCACAGCATTCCACAGATTTACTACTCTCTGGCTAAAAAAAATTCCTACTTACGTCTGTTCTAAAGGGTCACCCCTCAATTTTGAGGCTGTGCCCTCTCATTCTGGATAGCCACACCGTAGGACGCCTAGCACTTTTTCCTTTGTAATAGCAATGGCACTCACTCTTGCTCCCTAACACTCACTGACCTCTGGCACACTGCTAGTGTCTTCCACAGTGAATACTGTTGCAAAGTACCCATTAAATTCATCTGCCAACTTTCTGTCCCCCATTACTACCTCGCCTGCATCATTTTCCAGTGGTCCAATGTCAATTCTCACATCCTTTTTACTCTTTATATAACTGAAAAAGCTTTTGGTATCCTGCTTTATATTATTGGCTAGCCTGCCCTCATATATTTCATCTTTTCCCTTCTTATAACTTTTCAGTTGCCTTTTGTTGGATTTTAAAAGGTTCCCAATCACCCAACTTCCCACTCACTTTTGCCACCTTATATGCCTTTCCATTGGTTTTTATGCAGCCCTTAACTTCCTTTGTCAGACATGGTTGCCTACCCCTGCCATTTGAGAACAACTTCCTCTGTGATGAAATTACTCATGTCCACCAGTACAAGAGATAAACCTGGACTATGAAAGAAACAAAATCAATCCGAACACTGTCCAAATATGCTTCCTGAAAAAATGTGTGCAGAGGATCGCGAAGGAAAAAACATATCGTTTGGTCAAGGTGAACACCACCAAGTTTAGCGTTGATCCTTTTCAAAATAAAAACTGTCGAGACTCTGTTTAAACCACTAATATTAAAAAAAAATGGCAATTGGAAATAGTTCTAGCAATTAAGAGTTGAAACATTTTGCAATCGACACAGATTAAATCCATTTGTATTGAGTCTTCCTACAAAGGAATTAGAATCTTAAACCATTGGTGCTCTTCTAATACTCAGTCTAATAAAATCTGAAATTTTATTTATCCCGCTGGTCAAATTGACAGCCTAGTAAGCTGTGCTATTTTCTCTTGTTGTTAAAAATGCATCACATTTTATGTTGTTGTTGTCTTTTGACATTGATCTTACAATTTTGTTTCATTAATTGCACTTGTAGAAAACAGGCCAAGATCTTAGTTCCTTTTCTACCACTAGAAAGCTTGTGAATGTGGAGTTATTGGCTAATCATTGAAATCTCTATTTAATTTAGAATGAATCAGACACAAGACAAGGAAAGCCACAGAAATAGAAAGCTCTGAAAGCTTCAGCTCGGAAAAGCTCAAAATGACTTGTTTCTCCCAAACATGCATGTTTTAAGTTATAGTATAATTTATTCCAAAATATTATTTGCTCAGAAAAATCTATCTAATTTGAACTTGCATTAATCAATCTGTTTCATCTTTCTTTATGGACTGGTTCAAAGAAATAACATTTCCACTTTGCTGATATATTCAAAATCATTAATGGTTCTGTTAACATAAATAAGGAAAAACTGACAAATGGTAGTGGTTAGAAAAAGAGTAAACAGTGGTAACGAAATTGCACAAGAACTAGAGCAAAATTTTAAAATATAATTCTTGAAATAACCATGAACACTGATGCAATAACAACTTTATGAAGAAAATTTGATAAGTATTTGAGCAAATATAGAGCTATGATGGAGTATGGGTAGGTGTACAGTTCAAATAAAGGAATTTTACAGCTTTTGTTCAGCAAAAGACTTTTAAATATGAATTAGTTTCATTTTAAGCATGTTGTTTGTGTAATTACATTGTTTTCTCCAATGTAAGTAATGAACTACTTCTCTGGTATTAATGATTAAGCAAAAAAAATTCACATCAAGCGCGTAAGAAACTGTGAAGAGATGGTTGCAGATGCCCAGAACAACGGTAATGAAGGAAGATTAGGTTGAATGAACACAGAACTGTGGCTATTCCACTCACTAATTACAATTGATGTTGGGGAAGTGCCACAAGTTCACTATATTTTATAATACTAGAGAAAAACAGAAATAAGTGAAAGCAATCACAACTGTTGCTCTGTATAATCACTTGAAATGCCATTACGCTATTTAAGGATTTATCTTGCCCAGCATTTGCATTATTTCCCTTCAGAGATAATTAAGCAATTCATATTGAAAAGATACAAATAGTTGATGCTAAAATAACTGGTTTCATTATTACCCACTTAGATACTGAGACACAGGGCAGCACAGGTCAACTCAGTTCAAGGTAGGATATGGAATCTGTTGTGGAACAGATAACTGGTAAATGAGACAAGTTCAGGTGGGCAACTTGGTCAACATAGACAAATTGGACTGAAAAGCCCATTTCAGTGAGAGATGATTTCTGAGAAGGCCAGCAAAAATAGCGCAGCTTATTAGGATGTCAATTTGACTAGTGGGATAAATCAAATTTTAGATTTTATTAGACTGAGGAATACCAGCAGAAGAATATCAATGCTTCAAGCAGAGTCCCAGGATACATATGGAAAGAAAGGAACTAACGGTCAGCTGCTCTCTGGGACTTCATTTTAATACACTCAGAGTTAACCAAGATTAACTGTTGCTTCCTATGCCTTTGAGTCAGTCTCAGGCAACAATACACAACAGCTTGATGATGGTGTTACCTACATGGGATGCTCAAATTTTTACTATTATAGCTCACCTTTTTAAAAATAAGTATTCAGAAATTAACTTAATAATCAGTATCAGTAATCTCAGTGCCAATTTAACACATTTCCAGGGGATTTTTAAAAAATTTCCATCAAAGAACATAGTTTCTTCAGTGAATGATTATTAAAAAGCAATGCGGATCAACAGGAGAGTTAAATTAGCTGTTTGCAATGTTTTGCAATGGTGTGAGACTGCAGGGTTTAACATACAATCTAGTTTTCCTTCATTTTGGATCTTGGAATTTTAAAACACACTTAAGATGCAATAAATCACATAGTAAATACTGGCTCAATTCCAAATCTTTACTCTGGGGAGATCACAATATGAAAGTGAACTATTAGTAGAACTACATTTGCAAATAACTGTAAGCAATGAATTGTTAAATATAGCTGTGGGGAAGTTAGGCTGCAAGAACTTTTTATTTTGGAAAATTAAATGTTTTCCCCAAGTGTAATTTTTTCATTAAGATGAACATCAGGAAACAAGTCTAAGAAATTCATCTGCAAATTTTGACACTAGAGTTTATTTATCACTTCCAAAAGATATTTTGGCCTGTGACATAAAACTCTTTATATTTAAATAATTTCCATAAAACTTTATTAGGATCTTCCAGGGCACAGTCTGCCAAACATGAGAGGTATTCTTTAAACAGGTGTGAGTAGATATTGACTGAAAATACAAAAGATAGCTTCAACTTTACTCAAAAATTTACTCAGAGGTAGTGCAACCCAAAGCACTATCCCATTAACTACGAGCTGATGCAGAGTCTCAACACAAAACCTCAATAATTGCTTTCCTCCCACACATGCTGCAGAGCTCCTCCAGCTTGTTTTATTGCATGTGAAATTTCCAGTCTTTGACTCTTTCTCAAATCTATTGTGCTTTAGGAGAGAAGAATGTCTGGCCTAAGGCAAGCAGCCTGTGTTGGGAAACAGTGTGGGAACTAACATCCAAGAAAACGTAATAAACTAATAAATGTGACAAACTTCTGACGCTGTCCAAGAAACAGCAGAAAATATTTTGATTGAATCCATTTTAAGATAAGACCATAAGATACAGGAGCAGAATTAGGCCACACAGCCAATCAAGTCTGTTCTGCCATTCAATCATGTGTAAGTTTTCAAGATTCAAGATTGATTAATGTTATTTCCAGTACATAAGTGTAAAAGAGAATGAAATAATTGTTACTCCAAATCTCATGCAGCACAAAGAAACACAGTAAGATAAAGAACACAAAAAACTTAATAAATATAAATACATAGAATAGCTTATATACATAGATTGATTGTTTGCTCATAAAGTAAAGCCCCTCCTCCCCTTCCAGGTGAGCAGCCTGTAACCACAGCAAAAAGCAGGACTCTGCGGCCGGGCTAGACAACATTCCAGCCGAGTACTCAGGAAGTGTGCACACCAGCTCACTGACATCTTCAACACTTCACTCATCATCATCAACCATCATCATCCCTGTACCAAAGAACACTTTACACCTTCAGAACTAATTGACCACCATCCCCCCCCCCCCCCCAACAGTGGCACTGATACCAATCATCATGAAGTGCATTGAATGGCTAGTAATGACACATATCAAAACCTCCATTCCTGCCACATTGGATACTCATCAATATGCTTACCAATAGAACCATTCCATGACAGATGTCATAGCATCTGTCATGCACAGGCCCTGACCCACCTAGAAAACAAGAGCACTTATGTCAGAATGCTGTTTCTGGATTTCAGTTCAGCTTTCAAAAGTATTGTCTCACAGATCTTGGTGAGCAAGCTATTCTTTGGTTTAATACACCGCTGTACAACTGGGTGTTGGACTTCCTAACCAACAGACGTTAGATAGTCAGGATACACAACCACTCCTCCCTTCCATCATCCTCAACGTGGGTACCCCCCCACCCAGGGCTGTGTGCTGAGCCCATTGCTGTACACTCAGCTCACATATGACTGCATGGCCAAACAGCCAAGTAATCACATTGTCAAGTTTGCTGGTGACATGACAGTGGTGGGGTTTATCACCAACAACGATGAGGCAGCCTACAGAGAGGAGGTGGAAGAGCTCAAGGCCTGTTGCTAGGTAAATAACCTCTTCCTCAATGTCAACAAAAGAGGTGATCAACTTCAGGAGAACTTGTACTACTCATGCCCCACTTTACATAGGCATCACAGCAGTGGAAACTGAGAGCAGTTTCAAACTCCTGGGAGTGCACATCTCACACAATCTTTCATGGTACCAGAACACATTCCACACAAGCAGGAAAGCTCACCAACGCCTCTACTTTCTGAGGAGGCTGAAGAGAGCTGGACTGTGTACATCCATACTTATGTCATTCTACAGATGCACAGTAGAGAGCATCCTAACATACTACATCACTGCATGAACAGAAACTCCACTACAGTGGACAGGAAGGATCTACAATGGGTAGTCAAACTGCTCAATCCCATTGTCCCACCTTCTGCCTGTAACCTTTAAACCCTCACCATTCAAGTACCAATCAATCTGTGCTCATATTCACCAAATTACTCATTCAGTTTTAAAGGGATGATTCTTAATTCTGAGACTGTATCCTCACAAGTGCATTCAAAACTTTGGAAAGTGGTGGTTAAGGAGACTGTGGATGCACAGGTAGTCATATTGCAAAATTCTGAAGATTCTAGAAGAGCTGAATCCCACTATTTGAGAGGGAGAGAGGAAACCAAGAATAATAGAGCTGTTAGACCGACATCTTTCATAGGGGAAATAGTCACATTTATTGTTAAGTAACTGGTACAGGACACTTAGAACAGAATGAGTGCTCAAAACCTAACTGGATGAAAAAAAGATTTTGACAAACCTGTTAAAAGTTGCCTTTAGGTTTTAACCAAAATACATCAGAAGAAAAGAGCAGAACTGAAAATATCAGTGTTTTAGAAAACCTTTGAAAGAGTATCCCCTAACAGATTTTTGAACAAAAGAAGAGCCCAAGAGAATATAGCGGTGTGGATTGAGGACATTATATTCAGAGAGCACTACAGCACAGAAACAGGTGCTATGCCTATTTGATTTGCTCAACTGTTACTCTGCATTGTCCCCATCAATCTGCACCTGGATTGGAGCACTCCATACTCTTCCCACCCAGATACTTACCCAAACTTCTCTTAACATTCCCTCTAATTTGTAATGACCAATGTGTGCAAAAATGTTGTGCTATGCAATTTCTTCAATAAAAACAGTATAGATAAGCCAGTCCCAAAATCTGCAGACAAATTATCACAAACTCAACATTGTCACCAGTATCTGCATCAGAAACTTGAAAGGAGGTATGATTTCATACAATCACTTAACATGTCAAGAAGGTAGAGGGTGACAACCTTTAAGCGCAGTTCAAATTTCTTTGGGCACTAGTAGCAAAAGACGTGTGCACATACACACCTTATAGGGAATACTGAATCGAACCCGCATTCACCACTTCTGCTGAGAGCTCATTCCATGCTTGTACCACCCTGACTGAAGTTGTTCCCCCTTCAGGTTCTCTTAAAATACTTCACCTTTCACCCTTAACCTGTAGCTCTAGTTTCACCCAATCTCATTGGAAAAAGCCTGCTTCTATTTACCCTATCTATACCCCTCACAATTTTGTATACTTCTATCAAATCTGCCTTCATTTTCTTACACGCCAGTGAATAAAGTCCCAACCTGTTCAACGTTTTCCTGTAACTCAAGTCCTGCCAACAGCTTTATAAATGTTCTCTGTACTCTTTCAATTTTATTAATCTTTCCTGCAGGTAGGTGAAAGAACTGCAAATAATACTCCAAGGGCCAGAATTCAATTAGATTTGCTTTAGTTGTCACATGTTCATCGAACATAGAGTGAATTGTGTCAAATCAAATCACTGAGGATTATGCTGAGCAGCTTGCAAGAGTTGCCACATTTTCTGGCGCCAACATAGCAGGCACATAACTCACTAACTCACGAATTGTGGGAGGAAACCAGAGGAAATCGACTTGGGTGTAGGGAGAATGTAGAAAATTAGACAGAGTGGTGGGATTGAAACCCCAATCATACAGCTGGTGCTGTAATACATTGTGTTATTGTGCTGGCCCATGTCATTTTCAGTTGAGAGTCTGTGACTAGTAGGGTAACAAAGAGAGTTGTGCTGGGCCCCAGTGCTCACAATTTGAGTAATTTGGGTAATTTGTGTTGTGATTCTCAAAAAAAGGTCTGGAGTCCCAGGGTAGAACTGGGTCTTTGGTTGCTCAAACTAAGCTTGTACAATAATAACTAAGGATCTATTCTTTCCTACTCTTCATAAGTGGTTCTTTGACTCTACAATCAAATAACAGGATTATATTCTGCCTAACTTCTTTCCCAGGTTTTTTTGTTTTCAAGACTTGGTTAGGTCATTGCTACACATTTACGATACAAAGAACTAAGATACAAAATTAAGCTACAAGAATAATTATGTCTTAATATTACACCTTTCAAAATTGCTTTTTTAAAATAAAAGTGCAATATTGTGTCTTGGTTTGACAGGCTACAATCAGAAAGTAAGAAACTGAAAATCGCACTACTTTTCTCTAAAAAATGTTTAAGGTATAACAACAAAATGAAAAATACTCTAACCCTATGTACTATAAGAGTTTAGTAATCAGAACGCACCTTGAAGAAAATGAAGAGCTTTGACAGAGATGTACTAGAATATGATGCATTAGGGTAAGTTCAACAGAAAAAGCTATTACCACTGAAAAGGTGTTCAATGAGAAGAGGAAAAGGATTTAAAGTATACAGGGGGAGGGGAATTGCAAGGAGGAGTTTTGCCAAGGACTGTCATGATCTGGAATTTTCTACTTGTGAGAGCTGTAAATCAGGAATTTCAAAGGAGGATTTGAGAAAAAACAATGTTAAAAATTGAATAAATGTCTGATAATAGTATGTTCCATCCTCCTTTCATATAATATTGCTCAGAATTGCATCAAGATAAGGAAAGAAACATGGACTAACTAATTCAACTCCCAAGTTCAAGACCAAACAGCAACACAGAAAGTTTATCAACCACAAACCAAAAAGGGCATGTGGAGAGTGAAGTGATAGTGCAGAAGTGTAGGCTACGCAAAAAGTCTGTGTTCTCTGGGACATGAGTATCTTCTTTCCCAAAGTCAGCCGCTGTCGAGTATCACTGTTAGGGGATCTTTATCATTCTGCATCATGTTGTCTTCGTGGAAGAGGAACAGCAAAGATACTCAGGGACAGAAAACAAAGTAATAAGATAACTCATTTAGACAGTTTACAAGCTACAAATAGATATCAGGAGATTAATAAAGCTAAAATATCAACTTTAAAACAGCACAGAATTTTGAAATATTTTTTGTGAAGGAATGACAACCTGCACAGGTAAAATGAGCTTCCTTTGAGAGTCAAAAGGATTGTGAAGCAGTATTAAAAACCAAATTACGTCTCAATTACAAGGTCTAATACTGCAGGATTACTCGTCATAGAGCTTAAACTTCTCAAGAGTACACCTTGTGGAAGACTGGGAAATTGCAGTTAGCAACCTCAGTTCTTTTATTTTATTTGCAAGATCTGGGCTAACAAAAATATCTCTATCGTGAAGAATTGGTGGCAGTTTTTGCATGGGACAAGCAGGTTCCTGGGCTCATTCAGGCATAGCTCCAATACCACTCACCCGTGGAATGGCAGAAGATGCACAAACTCTCCTCTGACCAGGGTCCTTTACTCAGCCTCTTAGCCAGAGTAAGGAGACCAATCTGTAGGGGGAAAAGAAAATAACCTTCAGTGGTCCAAGCCACTTGAGAGGCACATAGTACATCTGCCCACCATACACTGATGGTGTATGGAGCTACCACCACCTAATTATCATCTGGTTGGCACTTGCATTGTAAATCAGAAAACTTCCAGTTATGGTTAACTGGATTCTGCTTTTCAGGGGATCGTGTGTTGCCATCTGGTGTAATGGCAAAAGAATGATGGACTCCTACAACAAAAGCAAATTCGGAGAAAGGGAGTTAAAACATTTAGTTTAGGCAAAATATTTCAAAGAACTTCAAATTCAGGCACTGGCTACTACATGCACTACCAGGAATTAAGTATTTTTCTAAAAAAATTGCATCTGAACAGGAGTCATTGTTAATGCAGTGAGAAATCAACATTTAAGGGTCAGCACATTTACAAGCAAAGTTGGCCATGCTGCAGACTTCCAGGAGCATAAGCTAAATAGATGACGTGACAGCAGAAACTGGCATTGATACAGTTTAATATATTATAAAGGTCCAAGATCTATTAGGGAAATATGATCAAACAAAATTTGAACACAAAGACATGTATTTAACACAGGTGTCCGATAACTTGGTCAAATAGCAGACACAGGAGTGGAATCTGTGATGAGGGAACAGAGTTTGTGGTCAACAATGTCTCAGGACTTCCAAATATTTAGCTGAAGGAAATTTCTGTTTGCCCAGAAATGTGATACTTTATCAAGCACTGCAGACTGAAGACAGTATGTGATTTCTACACTTCATGGTCGCTGTCACAAAACACATCTTTTAAAATATTGATAAAAAGCTGTTTTGTAAATTGACACCAATTAATAACAGTTAGTCCAATCATCTACAAGGGACAAATATAATACAAGAGACAACCTGCAGTGTGCCTACAGGAAACCATGAGATTTCTGTATTGAGCAGAAATATTAAGTGTCTAAGGTAAAGACTACTCTGAAAGGAATATATGCAGCTCAATTGCACAAAATAGATGATATTTGTAAGCTAGATAGCATGATTATGTAAAACGAATTAGTTTAAATGTTGATGATGAAAATGCAGTAACAATAAGTCTCAAACTGAAATATGATGGATATAATTTTACAAGAGATAGCTAAAGTTTAAAACATTAAAGATCAAAGTGCTAAATTAGAACTTCATTTTGTTAAGAGGCATATATAGCTGTAATTACTAACAGATGCTAGCAGAGAATGTATTTCTTTCCCTTTGACATTTCAATGCACTGTACCCATTTATTTTAACATCCTCAGCAACCTTCAGCCCATCATTACCACGACATTGCTAGGGCTTCTGAGAAAAAAAGGCGGCAAGCAGTGCTTTGCTGGCATTATCAACAAGAGTATGAATTATATATGTAGCCAGCTTAAATACAATACTTTCATCCACCATAAGCAATCTGTGATCCTTGGAGAACTTCAAAAGACGATAAAAATTCTACTGAAAATTGCCCTAAAAGCTCGTAAATGAAACATCACTGAACGCAGAGACTTTTCTTCCCCCTCATTAACCCTGTACTGCTGAGGTCAATTCATGAAAGCGAGATAGTTCATCAGTCCAATAGAGATAGAGGTTCTGTCACATTCAGTGGCTGAAAATTCCTCTTTGCTCCAAGTGCGCTTTACCCAAGAGACTATTTTTAGAAGTTATGGCCTCCAGATATTATTGAATAAAGCAGATAAGGAAAACCTAAATGCTGCCTATAATGTGCCTTGCTTTCATAAATCTGTGTTTAAAACAAGCTTTAAACCCATACTCTATTCTTATCTCTGCATTTTGAGGCCAAACTTGTATACTTAACTACATTTATTATTGCTTTAGAAAATTTACATTGTGCCAATATCATATAGTGGAACATTGCTTTGCAAAATAAAATAGCAGAACTGGAAAAAGAACAAAAGTGCAGTGAATGGCAAATGAATTTTGTTACTCTGCCAATGACCCAGTCAATTTATTATTCCACAAGCAGCAGAGTATCACAGGCAAGGAAAATCTGAACATTGATCTGCTATCAAAATTGTATTATGTCCTTATTAGTGAGAGTGAAAAAACTGCAGTATCTTTGGATTATGTCCGAGCAAGGTCCTCTGTAGTCAAATGATTTGTCATTATTCTTAAGATTCATGCATATTTGAGGATGAAGGAAACATACAAGGACCTAGGTCAAATAGAGGTACATGCACTCAGAGGAGAAAGAACCCAGTCGGCAGAACAAGTGAGTAAATGCACATCAAGGAAATTCAAAGCTAAATTGTGTCTGTTTTAATGCAAGGGGTATAATAGGTTAAGCAGATGAATTCAAATTTTTAATTAAGATTGTGGTCCATGATATTGTTGCCATCAGTGAAACATTGTTAAACAATGGGCAGCTCTGGCAATTCAATGTTACAAGGTACAGAATTTTCAGACGAAACAGAGGCAGGATTAAAATGGGAGAAGGTGCTGCAATGTGAGTCAAAGATTTCATTTCTTCAGCATTGAGGGAAGATATCCTTGAAGATGCCTCAAACAAGGTCATGGAGAGAGATTAGATGTAAAAAGGGTGCCATCACCTTGCAGGGGTATCTTAAAAGTCATCTCCATAGGCAAAAGAAGTTAAAGAAACTGACACACAAGTACAAAGAGATAAGATTGGTTTATCATACTGTTTGCCTTACTCAGAATTCCTCTGTCAATAACTATTAAGAATGAATACACAGTTTTACAATACTGCAGTACTATTGGCAGTGTTCTAATTGGTTCTGTATTTCATTTAATTACGATTTGTTAGTTAAACAGTTTGTCTTTTTTTATACTTTTTAACTATTTCCATAATACTTCGGCTATTTGGGGCAACCGCTTAATTGGGCCAAAATGTACTAGTCCCAATGTGTTCCAATAAACCAGAACACACTATATTCAAAATTATTGGTGTTTTATAGTTCCATCACTACACTAGACAATGGGGTGACCCGTGCAATCTGATGTGAACAGAATGAACATTAAATTTTCCTGAGTGCTATTGATATCGCTTTGCTTTGGAAATTGAAGAAGAAAACCTCAGTTTATTAAAGAAGAACGATGCATAGCAAGGCAAATATAGCTCCTCCTCGTCTAACGAAGGACACTTTTGATGGTATCATTTCTGGTTGATCTGCCACCCTTGTGCCTCTCACTGTCATTCTGGAGACATGCAGTCCTTTCATTCATCGTCTCTTAAACTCTTCTGCTGTTTATTCTTTGTCTCTGATCTTGGAGAAGTGCATTTCTCTGCTTCTTTGTCTCTTTCTCTCTCCTCCTCCTGTGCCTGTTTTTGTCATTCTGGAGACATGCAGCCTTTTTATCCCCCGTCTCTTCATCTCTTCTGCTGTTTGTTCTTTGTCTCTGATCCTGGAGACGTGCATTTCTCAGCTCCTTTGTCTCTTCCTTTCTCCTCATTCTGTGCCTGTTTTTGTCATTCTGGAGATGTGCAGCCCTTTCAACCCCCATCTCTTCATCTCTTCTGCTGTTTGTTGTTTGTCTCTGATCCCAGAGGCATGCATTTCTCAGCTCCTCTGTCTCTTCTTCTCTCATCTCTTTTGTCCTGACTCTTTGATCCTGAAGTCGTGCAGCCCTGGCCTCATCTGATTCTTGTTCTCTCCCTCTCCTTGCCGCTTCCTGATGACATTTGGCATCATCTCTTGACCACAACGTCCCCCTTCTCTTTCCACGCAGCATAATTAAGCTGACCGTACTTTTTTTTACCCTAACGCTGGATAGAAAATATGAAGCAGTAACACCAAAGCCTCCAGGATGCTGATTATTCTTGATGTGGTTGGCGCTCTCCTAAATGGACGTGATATAATCACCGTTGTCCTTTGACTGCAGCAAAGGATTTGATAGGTGCCTCGAAGTACATCATTACAATAAGATTTAATTATCTCTTATTGATGGGTCTCAGTTTGACCTGTCCCAATCCTGCACATGCTGATGGTGATTAGCAGAATGTGACCGCTTGAAATAGAGCTGCCCTGCCCTGTTGCTCCGGTTGGTGTCGCTGCTGTGAGCATCGTGAGTCGCTTCTGAGGCTGGCCATGCGCATGCGTCGTGGTATCGCGTCGCGTTGCAGTTTCCATCATGGCTGACATTGGCTCTTGGGTGAAAGCGGAGCTGTTGATTCTGGCGAGTGAGCAATTTTTAACGACTATATAACCCTGAACCTTGCCTGCATTCTGTAAGTTAGCGCATTTTAAGCCAATTTAGCCAAAAATAGTGCCACTGTAATGCACCGTTTGCACTAATTCGAGGTTACAAACAGACAAATGGAGCATGAGTTTTAATAGTATATAGATAATCTTGGGTCAATGGGTAAATCAGCTGTGAAAGCAATTCTTCTGCTGGACGTTATTTATGAAAACAGATCCTTGTTCCTGTGCTCCACAGGACTTCACTTATCAGGTCTCTCAAACGTGCAGACCAAGTTACAAACCACGTCAGTGTGGACCTATGAGCAGAGAAAAAGACGGCCTCAAATTTTATGCTAGTAGCAGTCCTAAATTGCCTTTCTCTAGTTTCACTATGTTCATTTGTTTGACTTTGCACTTCATAATTAGTATGACATGTAGCTCAATTTCAGTGCTGCACTTAAATTGGTTCAAAACAACCAGTTTTGGGGGAGATTTGGTGTAGTGGTAATTACCACTGGATCAGTAATCCAAAGACCCAGTTATACACTGGGGAGATGAGCTCGAATTCCACCATGGCAGATGGTGGATTTGTATTCAATCAAAATATCTGATGACCATGAAACCATGTTGATTGTCGTAAAAACCCATCCGGTTCTCTAATGTCCTTTACATCTGGTCCCTTAATGTCGTAAGATCATAAGATATAGGAGAAGTAAGCCATTCCGCCAATTGAGTCTGCTCCGCCATCCAATCATGGGCTGATCCAATTCTTCCAGTCATCCCCACTCCCCTGCTTTCACCCCATACCCTTTGATACCCTAGCTAATCAACAACCTATCTATCTCTGCCTTAAATACACCCAATGACATGGCCTCCACAGCCGCTCGTGGCAACAAATTCCACAGATTTACCACTCTCTAATTTCGCCATATCTCAGTTCTAAAAGGACGTCCTTCAATCCTGAAGTCGTCCACTTTTGTCCTAGTTATTACCATGGGAGATAACTTTGCCATATCTAATCTGTTCAGGCCTTTTAACATGTGGAATGTTTCTATGAGATCCCCCCCCATTCTCCTGAACTCCAGGAAATACAGCCCAAGAGCTGACAGACGTTCCTCATATGGTAACCCTTTCATTCCTGGAATCATTCTTGTGACCATGTCCTTTACCTAGTCTGGCCTATATGTGGCTCCAGACCCACAGCAATGTGGTTGGCTCTTAAATGCCCTCTGAAATGGCCTAGCAAGCCATTCAGTTGTTTTCCAACCACTAAAATGAAAATAATAAGAAATGAACCCAGATGGTGAACCCGGCATAGACGTAGGCACTGGAAATGACAATGTCAAAACCAGCTCTGTCGACCCTGCAAAGTCCTCCTTACTAACATCTGGAGACTTGTGCCGAAGTTGGGAGAGCTGTCTCACAGACAACACCCTGACATAGTTGTACTGACAGTATCACACCTTACAGTTAACACCATTCCTGGGTATGTACTGTCTCACCAGCAGGACAGACCTAGCAGAGGTGGTGGCACAGTGGTACAGTAGAGAGGGAGTTGCCGTTCTCAACATTGACTCTGGACCCCATGAAGTCTCAAGGCACCAGGTTAAACATGGGCAAGGAAACCTCCTGCTGATTACCACACCATCCTCCCTCAGCTGATGAATCAGTACTTCTCCATGTTGTGCAGCACTTGGAGGAGGCATTGAGAGTGGCAAGAGCACAGAAGGTACTCTAGGTGGGGGACTTCAGTGTCCATCACCAGGAGAGGCTCAGTAGTACCAGCACAGACTGAGCCGGTCAGGTCCTACTGGACATAACTACTAGACTGGGACTACAGCAGGTGGTAAGGAAACCAACAAGAGGGAAAAACACATGATCACATTCCCACCAACCTGCCTGCCGTGGAAGCACCTGTCCGTGTCAGCATTGGCAGAAGTGACCACCGCAAAGTATTTGTGGAGACAAAATCCATCTCTACATTAAAGAACCCTCCACCACGTTGTGAGGCACTACCACCATGCTAAATGGGATTGACTTTGAACAGATCTGGCAGCCCAAGACTGGGCATCTATGAGGCGCTGTGGGCCATCAGCAGCAGCAGAATTGTACTCAACTTCAACCTGTAACCTCATGGCCCGGCATATCCCTCACTCTAACATTACCACTAGGCCAGGGGATCGACCCGGGTTCAATGAGCTGTGCAGGAAGGCATGATGAGAACAACACCAGTCATACCTCAATATGAGGTGTCACCCTGGTGAAGCCACAATTCAGAATGACTTGCATGCCAAACACCATAACCAGCAATAAACAGACAGAGCTAAGTGGTCCCACAACCAACAGATCAGATCTAAGCTCTGTAGTTCTGCCACATCCAGCCGTGAATAGCGGTGGACAATCAAACAACTCACTGGAGGAGGAGACTTCACAAATACCCCCATCCTCAATGACAGAGGAGCTCAGCGCACTTGTACAAAAGACAAGGCTGAGGCATTTGCAACAATCTTCAATCAGAAGTGCCGAGTAGGTGATTCAGCTCGGCCTCCTACAGAAGTCTCCAGCATCCCAGATGTTAGTATACAGCCAATCCGATTCAGCCCATGTGCTATCAAAAACAGTTGAAAGCACTGGATGCTGTGAAGGCTATGGGCCCAGACAAAATCCCAGCAATAGTCCTGAAGACCTGTGCTCAACTTGCCGCGCCACTAGCCAAGCTGTCCCAGTATAGCTACAGCACCGGCATCTACCCGGCAATGTGGAAAATTGCACAGTTATGTCCTGTACACAAGAAACAGGACAAGTCCAACCCAGCCAATTTCCACCCTATCAGCCTACTCTCAATCACAGCAAAGTAATGGAAGGGGTCATCAACAATGCTATCACACAGCAGCTACTCGGCAAGGATCTGCTGACGGATGCCCAGTTTGGGTTCCATCAAGGCCACTCAGCTCCTGACCTCATCACCTCCTTGGCCCAAACATGGACTAAAGAGCTAAATACCAGAGGTCAGGGTCTCAACATCAAGGCAATATTTGACTGAGTATGATATCAAGGTACCCTAGCTAAAATGGAGCCAATGGGAATTATGGGGAAAACTCTCTGCTGGTTGGAATCATACCTGACACAAAGGAAGATGGTTGTGGTGGTTGGAGGTCAATCATTTCATCCTCAGGGCATCATTGCATGAGTTTCTCAGGGAAATGTCCAAGAACCAACCATCTTCAGCTGCTTCATCAATGACCTTCCTACTGTCATAAGCTCAGAAGTGGGGATCTGCACCATTGGTGACTCCTCAGATAGTGAAGCAGTTCATACCCAAATGCAGCAGGACCTGGACAATATCCAGGCTTGGGCTGACAAGTGGCAAGTAACATTCGAGCCATGGAAGTGCCAGGCAATGACCAACTCCAACAAGAGAGGTTCTAACAATCGTCTCTTGACATTCAGTGGCCTCACCATTACTGAATCTACTACTATCAACATCCTAAAGGTTACCATTGACAGGAAACTGAACTGGTCTAGCCATATAAACACTGTGTCTACCAGAGCAGGTCAAAGGCTAGGAGTCCTGCGGCGTGTAACTCAGTTCCTGACTCCCCCAAGCCTGCCCACCATCTACAAGGCTCAATTCAGGAGTGTAATGGAATACTCGCCACTCGCCTGGATGAGTGCAGCTCCACTGACACTCAAAAAGCTTGACACCATCCAGCACAAGGCAAGGTTGTCCACTTGATTAGTACCGCTTCCACAAGCATCCAATCCCTCCACCATCGACGAACAGTTGAAGCAGTGTGTGCTATCTACACGATGCATTGCACTGTACATCAAATGTTCCTAAGGCAGCATCTTCCAGACCTACAGCCACTACCATCAAGAAGGACAAGAACAACTGATACCTGGGAACATCACCGCCTGGAAATTCCCCCCCCATATCACTCACCATCCTGACCTGGAAACATATCATTGTTCCTTCATCGTCACTGGTTCAAAATCATGGAATTCCTTTCCTAACAGCACTACAGGTGCACCTACACCTCAGAGACTGCAGCAGTTCAAGAAGGCAGCTCATCACCAACTTCTCAAGGGCAACTGGGGATCAGCAATAAATGCTGGCTTAGCTGGCAACGCCCACATCCCGCAAATTAAAAACTTCTAACTGTATTCCAGTAACTGATCAATGATCACTCATTGAATTTTATTTTGTTAAAAGTGGCTCTTTATCTCAAATTTGTAAATGTAAATATACCTACTAATCTGCATCTGAAAGGAGGTGATATCATAGTGGCTACAGCAAAGTTTGATGAATGGTTTGCTCTCAACAGTTACTGATCTTTTTCAAAAAATGACCAATAATATTTATTTTTAGATCCTTCTGTAAAATTTGTACTAGCCATTTTATCCTCCATTTTTTCCAAGATATAGAATCTGCTTCTAGACCCATGGTTTGGTAATACTTTTCAATACATTCCATTTTTTCATTGAATAGCAACCAGAATCAATGGCTACAACTTCAAGCACATAAATAGTTATCAATGTCTTCCCTTACCAAATTGTACACCGAGAGGAGATTTCAATGGTATATCTTTGTAACACACATATCCAATGGAATTATAAGTAAGACTTGCAAAATCACTTCCATGAGTAAACAGTAATGCAAGCTTTCTGTTTTTTTTATCATTATAAACCTGATAATATCTCTGTTTTCATTAAAATGTATTGGATTGGTGTCTAAGATTCAGTCCGGAATCACAGACAATACAAACCAGAACAAAGGTATGCCCTCCTGAAAAAGGAAAAAACACATAACAAAAAACTCAAAACTCTAAGTTCTCAGCCTTTTCAATATCATAGACTTAGAGAGTTCAGCTGTTTTTAATACATCAATATCGGTTTTATTGCACATTTAAACATGGAGCCTTTAAAAACACATTGCATATGTAAATTGTGTTTTGTAACAACCTAGAGGCAAATACTAGAAGAATTTTACAATGCTGAAAATGTTCATCTAAACTCGTTTACATCAAATCATGATCATGTGAACTTTTCTTGTTGTTTTTAGTTGTGTTAGAACAGCGGTCCCCAACCACCGGGTCGCAAAGCATATGCTACCAGGCCGTGAAGAAACGATATGAGTCAGCTGCATCTTTCCTCATTCCCTGTCACGCACTGTTGAACTTGAACATAGGGCTGCCAACTATCCCGTATTTGCCAGGACATCCCATCTATTGGGCTAAATTGGTTTGTCCCGTATTTCCCCCGCTAAGGTAGAGCATTCCTATGAAACTTTTCATGCTGAAATAGCGTGAAGCGAAGAAGCAATTACCATTAATTTATATGGGAAAAATTTTTGAGCATTCCCAAACCCAAAAAATAACTGAACAAATCATACCAAATAACACATAAAACCGAAAATAAATAACAGTAACATATAGTAAAAGCAGGAATGATATGATAAACACACAGCCTATATAAAGTAGAAATAATGTATGTACAGTATAGTTGGGAAGATTAAGGCAAAACTGATTTGTGGGGCAAAAAAGAATTGGCACATACACACATGCGCATGTCACGCATGCGCACACAGGTGCCCGCGCAAGGTTTCATGGTCATGGTAGTCTTTCCTGGGGTAAAGTGTCCTGGGATTTGACTGCTACTTTTGTCCCTTATTTGGGAATGAGAAAGTTGGCAACCCTAACTGTAAAAGATATGTTGAGATGAGTTTAACCCTACTTGAAACCACCACCCCACCTCCCCACACCGGTCAGCCAGTCCGCAAGAATATTGTCAATATTCAACCGGTCTGCGGTGCAAAAAAAGTTGGGGACCCCTGTGTTAGAAATGCAAAGATTACAAGGAATTTCATAACATGGGTTCCATACCTTGAGATTTTGTGTACACTTGAAGAATAAATGTCAATGTTCTTATTGGCAAAGTAACAGATATTGCAGCAGACTGCTGGGGAGAGGACACGATATGCACAAGAAATGGCACAATTATTGAAATACCCTGAGTCCTCTTGGACTAAAGTCTTCAGTTACTGTTTCCAATGATTTCATCAAAACCCGCCATTTTAAACAAAATGCGGTTAATCATTTCACTTTGAGGCTAAAATTAGGAGGTGCAGGTGGTCTGTACCGCTTAGACACTTTTCCAGACTATTCTGGGGAATATTGAGTAAAAGGCCAGTGAGTTTAGGATGCACCTTCAACTTATTCAACAATCAGCTCAAATGATACTGGCTGAAGCTAGAAGCCAACCTCTCACTATTCAAGGAGAGGAGCTCCTGAAATGTTTTTAAAAAAAAGGCAAATAGAGTTATGACTCTCCCCATCTTCTTCCACTAAAAATAGCATTGATATGATAGATCACTCTTTAAGGTAATTGTTACAGTCAATGTTGGGGACATTTTTCCAATAAATCATGTGAAGATTCCTGCTCCATATAATATTGCACATACTAAAAAATAAATCTGTTCGGTTAAAGTTCAATCGAATGACTTAAGGTATCAGAGAGTTAGACATGCTTGTTCAGCTCTTCAAATGGGTCTTGAATAAACTGTGTAATGAGAAGGACTTGAAATTTTTCAATGCAGTCCCCAGTCTTTGTAATGTAATAGCTCTGCACTGCGGTTTACAACTTCCCTATTAGGTAGGAAGAGGTTCAGCCATGCCAAAAGCCATGCAGGTGTGAGGCATGCATTTTATTTTCATTCTTTCATAGCTCTGGTTAGTACAAAACATAACTAAACAGAATCAAAAAAGGAAATCACAAAGAACAATCCTCTTTTTTTTTTGCAGTCGGGTTATAAATTCTGCTGGGATACACCATGGTCCCACAGCAGAACCAATCATATAACAGCTACCTACCCGTATTGGTCAGGCTGGTACATCAAGGGAGCCTGAGTGTTGCCATAGTTGGGATGTTGTGGTGGAAACACAGGACGTCCACCAGGCCCAGTCTGACTGGGATAACCAGGCGACCTAATGTACGGTGGCCTAAATTGGGAAAAAAATAGCTCCTTTGTTTTTATTCTGTGTCAGTTCTTCATTTAGCTGTTACAATTTAACCCATCAATCCTCAACAATTAAAATGAGATCTGAAAATTTAACAATCAGTTTAAGCATGATGGGTTTTTAAAGTTTAATTTCATGTTTTTCTATGTCCAATAACCTTTCCTTAATTTTATAAGTATTTAAGGTTTAAGTATTGGATTCTCATATATATTAATTCATTACAAAATTAATAGTGAGAACTTATCAGATTTGAAGATTGACCATTTACATTAAAACTGGTATTTTTTTCCATTTTCTCAATTGGCTGTTTTCATCTTCAATTGATAACTTTTGAGGTTCACTTCCATGAATTGAATTCATTTGCCAAAACATTGTCCGGTTGATCATGCAATAAGAATGCAGGGACTAATTTCTGACAGACTAAACAGGCTAAAGGAGAGGTCACAGCATCGTCCGATTCTGTCTTCACTGGATGTCTACACAAGTGAGTCCCACCACGAATCATAGAACATTGGAGACACAAAGATCAGTAGTAATGTCACATCAACAGGTCTGGATGAAGTCAACTATTTTACTACAATAGTAATTAATTCTGAGACATTATGGCCTGTATTTCTTAAGTGTCAGAGTGGATACTATCCTTACTGAGCTTTTATTTATTTCAGGTTTCAGTTGCTTTTCAAGCAATTCTAAACCGAAACAATGGAAACCTAGTCATTGAAAGTTGTGAATGCACATTGTTATAAACCTCTCTTACAATATGCATGATAGTTGGTTTTATTCTTCTCACGGCGTAATATTTTTCATTGAGGTTTCTTATGAACTATGGGTTATTATACTTAAAATGTAACACCTTATTATACGTCTTTTTTGCAGGGTAGGTATGTGCTCATCATTTTCAATCATATTGCTGGTACAGCTATAAATGTGCATTAGTTACTTTTCATCAAAACCATTAAATTTGGTGGATAACTTGATGCAGTGCTGAACAATTCAGCTCACGGAATGTTCCAGCCCAATCTCTGATGAGTACAAAACATTGCAATAGTATGAAAACAAAAATTTACTGACTTTCCCTATTCCTGATTACTAGTCAGTTACTCCTGCTGTGACATGCATAAGCAAATTTTGAGAAAGGATAAGCTTGAATTTTCTGCAGTCTCTCTATTCCACTCTGGTTAGACTCTATTAATGAAAAATGCTAACGTGGACAAGGTACACAAGAAATTTAAGGGATAGTCAGGAAAGGAGAGAAGGGCAGAAGAATAAAGAACACACACAAATTAAGGACAATCCTTCTCACTAACCACACATTCAAAGAACTATGCAACCAGAGTATATATACACCACCTGACAGAATAATAAACTGCTTACTGAGTTTTGAGACAGGTTAATTTTCAGAATAGATTCTAGTTACTCAGGTATACTATCAAAAGATCAATTTAAATTATGCCAAATTTTAAAACAATAAAATTTCTGAATTAGTTTGTATGAAAAGAGATATTCAAATAATATATTTTCACATTGTACAAAAGAATCCAATACTTAAACTTTAAAACTGATCCACAAAAATATTCTGAACACAACCCACCAAAACACAAATCCAAAACATGTATAACAAAGTGTTCTGGTTTGACAAGGTGCCTGTTTTAAAACAGTGTTAAATAGGTGTTACTTGACAGTAAACCATACGGAAACACAGAGTTCTTCAAATTGCTTCTCTCGCTAAATTGTAAAAACCGAGAGGTTTATTGTTTGTATAACAAGGCTGTCATATGGAACTTCTAGCAAATCAAACAATATTCAACCAAATCTAATATTCAGAAAGAAAGAGTTATTCAGACTGGGTGTTAACTAGAAAATGATTAACATTTCCGAAGGAAACTGCAACTCTAATTACTTCAGACAGAGTAAAGGCAGATTGTTTATTTTCATTTATTTTCAAATATTCAGAGAAAATGTGAGTAAGAATTAAAAGAACTCTTTAAAGCCTTGAAATAGTGTAGTGCAGCACCAGGTTTATTTCAGTCCTGCAATGGTAAATTGACCTGTGTTTATTAATATAAATACTTTTTAATACCTCCTTCTCACTAGCTGATCATCTATATATTTGTCCAGCTGAATTATAACACTACTTCACAAAAACTGTTCAAACTGAAGATATGTTGACGGTCCTGAAAAAAAATCTCGGCCTGAAACGTTGACTGTCTGTTCATTGCATAGATACTGCCTGGTCTGGCGAGTTCCTCCAACATTTTGTATATGTTGCTTTGGGTAGTGCAATAGCTTAGGTACCTGATTGCTTCTCATTGGATAACACATATTGTTTCTACACAACTTGCATCCAAACAAGGAATCACAAATGGAAAGGGCTTTGCCCAATTTATAAGTAAGGCTAAAACTGGGTGTCTCGTATTCTCAGTACTCTGCTCCCAGCCCATACAAATTGCACTTTTAATAGCTAAAATTGCAATCTTTGTGTTGTATGCAAATTAACAATAAACAGAGTGTATCAGATGATCAAAGAAAACATTCTGTGCAAACCAACGGCATATTTCCTTCATATATGTTTCGTCATATATTCTCCACTAAGCATGCATCACCTGTAATGCTCTGTACTTCGGATGAATTTTTGGTTTGCTGATTGCCAACACTGCAAAATGTTGCACGAATAGTTACATATTATTTCTCACATGAAACTGTAATTATTGAATGTTAATGCACATAAATATTTTGGACATGGAGTGTAAAGCAACATATTCTGGGAGAATTGGAACTACATTTAAACTTTAAAATACTTGACTGCTAACAACATTTGCTTATTGATGAGTAAAATTACTATAAAATTCAATATTGAAGAATGAGCAGCAAATAAAAAATATTCATTTCAGAGCAATTATCCTTCCTTCCTGCAATTATAGCAAACGGAGTGAAAACTAGCACAAGATATTAACTATTGAAGGGAAATATAAATAAACCAACAGAAACTAATTCTGTATCATACAACATCAGAACCACAAAATAATGCCAATTACATCATTAACTTCTCAATTCAAACATTCAAGGCTTATATGTGGCTGCATGAATGGTAACAGGACACTAATTGAGAAAGGTAAAAAGTTACCCAGCCTGCACTGAACAGCCAGACAGAGTGAACCAATGTGTAATGGCTGTGTTAAGTTTCTAGCTCAGTCATTCAAAAAAAGAGAAACATTCAGAAGCTTCAAAGCTGGTGGAAATAAAGCAAAAATCAACAAATTACCAAGGAACTACAATAGTAGTCCACTACAGCAGTATGTCCCAACATTTGTATCAGAGAGGGCTATATCCCGGGATAATGGGGGCAAAAAGTAATATTTTGTCAATTTATCAGTAATTTAAGATTTTCTGCTTCAGTTTGTTTTCCAATTCTGTTACAGGTATTTCACCTCAAGTATTTCAGCGCAAGTTAAATATACTTGCACCATAACTTACTCCAATGACATTCCTCGATTATTCCAACAGGGAGCACATTTGAGGTATGCAGCCCAATTGTTAGCTCCTAGGGACCCACTGAAATGCTTTGCTTCTACATCATGTTCATCAAACAACAAGAACACGAACTGATTAACTGAGAATGTAATTCAGTATGTATGTATGAAAGACAGTTTGTTCACTAATCTCATCTGATATAAAGTCATACATTTCTTTGGAAAGAATGTGAACTGAACACAGTTCATTCTTGCAACTAAGTATATTCTGAAATACTCAGAATTGGATTTTATTCATAGATTTTCTCAGATATTATTTGCTTTATTAAAAAAGAAACAATTGGAAATTCAGATTTCTGGAAACATTTTAAATATAATGATTGAATGTTAAATCTCCTGACAATATTTTATTGTCTTGTCTAACAATAGATGAAAGTGAATTTTTTTTTTGGGAAAAAAAACTGATATGAAAATATTAATTTTCTGGAATCTGCAGTTAAAAGTATTTCTTCCAATTGAAACACTGTGCTGTGCAAGCCTAACAATTGTTACTTACTTAAATCACCTACAGCTTCTTTTAATAATTGTTCACGGTAATGTTCTGTATAGATTTATTCATTTTAGTTCCTAGGCAAAAATATCACTGGTTAACAATAAATACTGAGATGTACTTTGGTAATTCTGTCAAGCAACTGCCACAAGAATGGCTGCACTGATAAACAAATGTATGTGTATATGTGTAATATCTGCTTAGTGAATGGAAATAGCCCTTTGAGAACTGAGAATAAGTAAATGTTGTAACTGTGGTCAGTTTATTTTATAATCAAAAGGTAAAAACTGATAATACTTTTGATCTTACTCTATTTGGAGAGGAGCACAAGCTGCACTTAAAATCTTTAAGTCATTGCAAATTTCTTTCAAATGTCTATCTACTTCAGTAGTTCAAACTGAGAAAAAGGGATACAAGGTCTATGGCTTCATATTTTCAGTCTTTCCTAACTTCATTATTCAGCCTGCTTGTCAAAACAACGCAGTTGTGGAATCACCCACAAGGGGGAATGATTTGAAAAGTGCATAACTGGTCAGGACTATGTTTCCTCCCCAAAAGAGTCTCTAGTCCGGTGTGTACTGTACCTGTTGGAATCTAGAGAATTGAGAAGTTGTGCATAACATGGGCTGCACAGAGACAATCTGCATGCAGCCGTTCTGAGTTCTGGAATGCTTGACTGACAGTAACAACATGAATAAACCATATACAACTGTTTAGAAAATGACACTATTATCCAAATGCCTCATGACAGGAACCACATTTAATATCTGACAAGTATATTGCCATTTATCATAAATTAAAGCTGATTAAAACCACAGAACAACAGTGCTCTGCACCGTACCAGTGGAAATTTCCAAATTTAATTATGCCTAATTTAAATCAGCCACATATTTATTTCTTAAGAATGAATTTCAGTGTCAATCAGAGCCAAAATTTACTTGAGTGCCTTCATTAACGTCTTCTATTTTGGAAATTTCAAAGACGTTTACAAATACAGCATCCAACCTATAGAGACAATTTTGTTTTTTGCATACCTGTTTTGAGCAGAGTTTGCTGCAGCCTGCATCACAGCAGCAGCAGCCTCCTGTGCCTTGCGATTTACAGTTGCCATTGGCGGTCCCATCCCTGCGCCAACCTGCTGTGACATGCTTGGAGAGTTTGGGGTCATATTGCTCATGTTGCCAGAGTAAGGCCAGTTTGACATCCCTGATGATGACATTCTCCCTACTGTCATGTTACTGCAAGGTTGAGTTGGACCCTGACCATGCATCTGGTTGTTCATATTCATACTCATGTTGTTATTCATGCCTGGACCTGGACCACTGTAGTTGGCGTTCGGTACTCCACCATAATTAGGCGGTCTGGGATAATTACCTAAAACAGAAAGCCATTGGAATAAGTTGGTCTCAGCCTGCAATGAAACATCTGTGGTCAAAAACATAGGATGAAGCAATTACTCATCAGTTGAAATAGGTAACTTTATATGATTTTAAATGACAACTACTGGACAACTAGAACAGAGACGTTACAGACCCTTTAAAAGTGAAATTTGGCTAGGAATAATATTAAGATCATAGTTCTAAAGCATGTATCTACATCACAATAATAATTAATTACAAGTTTCAAATAAATATTTAAATTTTTCTTCAATTAGAGTGCTGAAGGAAAACATTAAAACAATAGACTGCAAATCTCAAAAGTCCTTCCAATGCTGAAAATGTAATTTTAATAACTGAAAAGTAAACCAAAGCTGAAAGTTACTCATGCTTAGCCACAAAGAGCAAGTTGCAAACACTTCATCAACTAATTAGCAAATTTAAATTGGTGTACCTAATCAAACATCTAAATTGACATCTATCTGAATAATAATATGTGCCTTGACTATAGAAGGGTATTTGTTTAATGGATTGAATAGTTTCATGTACATTTGGGGATATTCTAAACCATCTTTTTTTGCCCGGAATCAAGTCTGAAAGGAGCCCAATCTGTAAGGAGTGTGCACATTCTCCCCCTGACCGTGTGGGTTTCCTCCTACATTCCAAAGACATATGGGTCAGTAAGTGTGGGCAAGCGATATTGGCACCAGAAGTATGGCTTCACCTGTGGCTGCCCCCAGCAATTACTCGGACTGTGTTGGTTGTTGATACATTTTACTGTATGCTTCAATGTACATGTGACAAATTAAGCTATCTTTATCTTGCATAAATTGTGTCCAACACAATGTCAGTATCCGATGTGCAAATCAAAAAACTCATGGATTTAATAAGTCTCAAGCTCTTTGTACAGCTTCAGGCAATAAACAACCTGCTTTAAACAGCATTCAATGCAAGTTTTTTTCTCTTGCAGAAATACATGTACATCACGGTGTGTTATACATCTTGCTTGGGCATAAATATACTGTATGTGTTAATTGATGGAAAAATCATTAAAATTACATGTGAATAGCTACTCAGACATGACGACAAGCTTTCAAGGCTATGAGCTCAAATTTGCACCTGATTTCAGCGTTGTGGTTAATCTAAAATGCTAGGGAATAGAAGAATCAGTGATGAAGAATTACTGGATAGATTGCAACATTCTTCAATGACCTGATCTATACACTTTGGTTAGGCACAATAATACTTTCCCTTCCGAAGGAAAACTGGGATAAGTAAGTTTTCAAATCAGCTGAATATTCACCTTCAAAATAGAATATATGAGCACGTATACAAAATTGTCACCTGCCTCTAGCATTAGCTCAATAATGCATTTATCTCTATTAACAATAAATAATAAATATTATGTGAGCCTTGAAGAACACGTCAAATTTAATTTGTTACTTGTGTTATACTCCAGAAACCATTTCCATTAAATGCTTCTACCCTTAAATCTTTGAGTATAAGATTGCCTTGGCTATAAAATTCACACAAAGTATTTGACAAGTGAAAGTTGAATTTAATCATTGAAATTTGTAAGTTCTGTCAATTCTTAGTAACTACCAGCATTGTATTTTAGGACATACAGCTTTACATTCACAGAGCACAACCCCATTCCCCTCCATTACAAATCCAAATATATATTTTCAATTCAATGCCATCCACAAATAAAAATGAGCATTTATCTACAAACTTCTAAAACTAAACAGATGTGATAAAGAAACAACTTAGAAGACCATATTGGGAAGCACGCTTAGCCAAATCACATGGTTGCGAACTAAAATTGCATTGTAGAAATTAAAGTATATGAAATAACCTATCAATACATTACTGAAGTATTTTACCATCATAGATATCATCTTGCAACTAAGATGGTAATTTCTGTCATGAAGTGCTAAGGCAGCAAAACCTTACAAAATATTTTGCAAAAGTGTAAATGAATAAAATAAAAAGGCCGATCCAAAAGGAAAAACAAGAAAAAACTAAGCTGAAGAAGTAGGTTTTAAAAAAAGTTTTCAAGTGAGGAGTTTGGAGAAATAAGTGAAATCAGAGAAGCAGCTAGTGGAAAGATGCATAACAAACCAGAATGAGATATTGTGTGAAGAGCTAATGGGTTAGAGAATTTAAGCTACAGACAGGTGAAGGCAAGGAATTAAACTCTGGAACTGGGGACAAAGAACTGGAGATGTGAGAAACAGGCTTGGTTTTTGACACGCTGGGGGGGGCAGGTAGGTGTTGGTTAAAATTCTTCCTTTTTTTTCAATATCACAGAAGGCATCAAAAATACTGAAACCTTGTGGATCCGACTTTGAAGCCAACAGAAAGTACTCATTGTGCAGAGGATCACCACTGTTGTAGAGTTATTAAGTACTATAGCATTGAAACAGGCCCTTAACTCCAACTGGACCATGCCAACCACAACATCCTCTGTTAGTACCAGTTGCCTATGTCTGGTCCATAACCCACAAAGTCCTTCCCCTCCATGTACCTATCCAAATACTTCATAAATGTTGCAAGTGCACCCACCTCAACCATTTCCCCTGGCAGCTCATTCCAGGTGCTTGCTGCCCTCTGTGGAAAGAAATTACCTGTCATATCTCTTCCCTCATATCTTGTATCTGTGCCCTCTAGTTCTGGACTCAACACTGAGAAAAAGTCTATCCATACCACCTTATCCATATTTCTCATTTTTATAAATTTCTGTGAGGTCACTCCTCCTCCTCCTTCACTCTATCCTCCCATCATGTCAATCCTCACCCTATAACTCAGGCCGTCTAGTGCAGACAGCATCCTTGTCATTCTCTTCTGCACCCTTTCCAGTTTAACAATTTCTTTCCTATAAGAGGGTGACTAAAACTGTACACAATACTCCAAGTGCAGCCTCACCTCCAACTTATATAACTTCAACGTAATGTTGTAACTCCTAATGCCCTACTGATGAAGGTCAGCAAGCCAATCACCATATCTACTTGTGCCGTCGCTTTCAGTTTACTACGCACTTGTACCGTTCCACAGCACTCGTCAGTACCCTGTGGTTCACTGTACAAGTCCCATCTTAATTTGACTGCCTAAAATGCATCACCTCACTTAATTAAGTTGAAATCCATTTGCCATTCCTCAGCTCATCTTCCTAACTGATAAAGGTCTCCAGGCAGTTCATTGTAACTTGCCTCACCATCAACAAGACCCCTTAATTTAGTATCAGCAAACTTGCTAATCCTGCCATGAACATTCACATCCAAATCATTTACATAAATAATGAATAAGAGATCCCAACACTAACCACTGGGCACAGCACTAGTCATAGGCATCTAGTCAGAGAATCAGACTTCAGCCATGACCCTCTGCTTCCTATTATTGAGCTAATTCTGAATCCACCTCTCTAGGTCACCCTGAATCCCATGCGACTGGACCTTCCAGATCAGCCTTCAATGCGGGACTGCTAGTGCATCTGGGGCACCATGGTAGCATGATCCTATTACAGCCCGGGCATTCCGGAGTCCAGCGCCATTCTGTACACCCTCCTTGTCTAATGCTTGGATTTTTCCCTGTCACTCCGGTTTCCTCCCACAGTCCAAAGACATATCGGGTAGGTTAATTGGTCATTGTAAATTGTCCCATGATTAGGTTAGGGTTATCAGGGTTGTGGGGTTGCTGGGGCAGCATGGCTCAAAGGACTGGAAGGGTCTATTCCGTGCTGTATTGCTAAATAAAAAAACAAGAAGTTTTTTTTAACTGAATTCTCCCAGCAACACACACTGTCTTCATATTCTTAACCAAATGAATATAGACTGCTTGCATTAGTTCTATGTTCTTACAGGCTGTGAAACTATGATAAAAATAAGAAAGTGTATTAAATTAGAAAACACATTTAAACATTCTGTTATTGTACATCTTTTTGGAATGGTTTTTAAATAGCCAGCCTTAGAATCGAGAACAGTGCGTACAGGTTACTTAGTAGAAAGCATGTGCATTGTTTTTCAATTGTTGACAGGTTTAAAAGATTTTTGGTCAGCAATATCTCTAATATTTGCCTGAAAACAGCTATGACCATTCTATGGAAGACAAAGCAATTGTCTAAAAGTAGCTAAATGTTGCTTTATCAGTTCCTTGAACATTTGTAACATGAAAATAGACATTCTGTTTAATCTGGTAACTGTTCACACTAATTACATTATTGTTTATAATTCTCAAACTAGAGGCTAACAAGTGACATGAGAAAAAGGCAAGCCCTCCCACAAAGCAGCATGTAATTGTACTTCCATGTTACTTTAATCGGTTAGTAATTTGTTGGCATAAATCCTGATGGGCAACAGATGATGAAGTGATTAAACAGAATCAGTTGAACAGATGCCTGACCGGCACAGTTCAGCTGGACTCTGAGCAATCAATTTTCTCCCAAGGCTTTGGTGAAATTTCTTCAGTGAAGAGTCTGTTACACAATAAGAAATTCTGATGAATCTATCGGGCACTGAACATAACTCATCATAAACAAGATAACTGGACAACGTTATGGCAGAGGAGAAATCTGAACACGGCACAATCATGGACTTGTTTGTTTTAAACACTGACCAATGTTGGTCATATTTATGGGGTTCTGACCATTCATAAGTTAAGATTCTAAGCATCATAACCTAGAAAATTGCACTTTTTGTATCCATGTGTAGTTTTAAAGAATTGGTTCCAGGCACAGAGTGGCTCCGTGAGCAGCAATCTGTTTTCTGGGCCTCAAATTCAAACTGAGCCCGGACTGAAGAGATTAGAATTAATCTCTTTCTTTTCTGTTTTTATATTGGTCTGCTTTCAGTTTGAGTTCTAGCATTTACACTGATATATCCAGGTGGCTGGACGCATCCCTTTGCAAACTCAGGGATCGGGACATTTTCATTGCATTGTGCCTGCTTCGATCCTTTGACAGCTGGCAAGGCTGATAACTGCTCTGCTGAAGGTACCCTGAGGCTCTTCCAAGACAATTTTCCTGAGTCCCTTGGAGCACTTAAAACTCACTGCATGAGAATAATCTATCTCTTTCCAAGGTCCTGCAAGAACTTGTGGCAGTTCTTAGCTGTGGAGCTCTGGTGGGAGTAAAAATTCTGAGACTGTTTAGATGACTATCCCACAGAAAAGGTTTAACAAAAACTATGACTGATATTTTCTTATAGCACAGTACAGCACAGGAACAGATCTTTCAGCCCATGATCAAGTTCAAGTTTATTGTCATCTGACTACATATAAACAACCGAATGAAACAACGTTCCTCTGGACCATGATGCACCCACACAACAGATATTACACAGAACACAAAAACCAAAATATTACAGTATAAGTTAATGAAATATAATTCAAAGTGCACGTAGTAAAGCACAGCACAGGTAAATAGTAAACAGCTCACCATCCTAGTGATGTGATCTTGGTGGTGTCAGGGTGAGCTTGAGGGATGAAGCTGTTATCTAGTCTGACAGACCTAGTCCTGATGCTCCTATACCTCCTTCTTGACTGTAGAGTGTCAAAGAGATTGTGGGATAGGTGGTAGGGATCCTCAACAATGCTTCGGACCTTACGCTGAACTAATTAAATTAATAATGTCCAGCCAAATTAATCTCTTCTGCCTACACAATGTCCATATCCCTCTATTTCCTGCACATTCATGTGCCTATTCAGAGGCTCTTGAATGTCTCTATCATATTTGTCTCCATCAGCATCCTGGCCGCACATTTTGGGCACCTACCACTGAGTGAAAATCTTGTCATACACATCTCCCTTGAACTTACCTCTTCTCACTTTAAATACATGATCTCTGGTTTTGGATATTTCAACCCCAGGAAAAAGAGTCTATGTGCCTCTCAAAATCTTATTATCCTCAATCAGATTTTCCCCCAGCCTCCACCGCTCCAGAGAAAACAACCAAAAGTTTGTCCAAACTACCCAGAATAGCACATCTCCTCTAATCCAGGCATCTGGTAAATCTCTTCTGCACCCTCTCCAAAGCCTCCACGTCTGGCAACCAGAATTAAATGCAATACTCCAGACTCCAGATGCAACCTAACTAAAGTTTGAAAAAGCTGCAACATAACCACCTGAATTCTATTTCTTGACTCATTAAGGACAAGCGTGCCATCCTATCAACCTGTGTAGCCCCTTACGAGGACCCATGGACTTGGATCCCATGATCTTGCCATTAACAGTGCACTGTCCCTTTCCTTTACATCTGATCTCCCAAAATGCAACACTTCACATTTAGCCAGGTTAAACTACATCCATTTCTTTGCCCATATTTGCAACTGATCTATATCCCACCATATTCTTTGTTAGTCTTCTATACTAGCCACAACTCCACCAATCTTTGTATCATCTGCAACTTACTAACCCACCTGTTATGCTTTGTAACTTCAAAATATTCAACTAATTTAAAGGAAAACACGAGAATCTGGGAATGCGGGTCTATCTTCAGGTTTACTTTAAGCAAAGCACGCACGTATCACATGGTAGCGCAATGACATATGCAAGTAACGTATTTTTACATATAACCCATAATTATTTAAACAAGAATACTTAAACAACATACACACACAATTACAAAAATATTATTGAAATATTAAATACACAACACTCTTCTTTGCTTAGTTATAAACTCTAACTCAATATAGAATGCATCTCAGCTACATACACACTATACTATATAACTATTATATACAGACATCCACAGCATTGTAAAACAAGCTTAAAGATTAAATTGCTGTGGTGGCTTTCTCACTCTTGTGGAATAACATTTTTCCCTGACCGGGGGTGGGGGGGTCACTCTACTTGGCAGGTGAGATAAATAGCTGTGGAACAATCTCAGGTTTGGAGGGCCTCCTCTGTGGTGGCTGTGCCAGTTGACTCTGAAACAACAGGAAATGATTCTGACAGCTCTGAACACCTTTCTTCTCTGTCCTTTTTCTTCTTCTAGTTTGCATATCTTGATGTTGGGAAGGTGTATTTAGCTCACTGGAATATTCTCTTATTTATCGTTCTATTGCTCGCTTTACAATCTGATCCCTCCTCTTGGTTTCCTCAACCACATCATCATCTGATGAATCCTGTGATTTCATGTCTCCATTGACACCTTTCTTTTTGGTCTTCCATTCAAAAATGGAAGATGGGCTTTGGTCTTTGCATCTACTTTTACAAGCAGTTTTTTGTCCCCCACTTGAAGTTCATGCAATAACCTTAACGTACACAAAGTAGATTCTGGTTCTTTATACTTACAAAAGTTGAATGCTTGTATCTTTCCTGAAGCTCCTTGAACTCTCTCCCAGCTTAAAACTAAGCCACATTTTGCAAGTAACTGTCTGATTAGCACATTAAAAGCGTTCTCAGATAAGTTGCCTAAAAAAGCTATTGTAGTTGGACCACTACTTTTGTCACTTTCATGACTCCTCTGAGCAGCATGGTCCCTCCTTGGTTCAATATGCTTTCCAACCAGAGGCACAGAGGCTGGCACCAACATCTGTCTGTCCTCTGTTGGAAACAGTTCTTAATGCTCAGCATAGAGACAGTTATGGCCTCATCAGTACATTTCTTAATTTGCTTTCATATGGCTTTATTGTAAGGAATGTGGTATGTAAATTGTGGAACAACCTCCAATCAAGTTGTAGTTGTCTCCACCAATCATGCCCCCGTAATGTTGATCCTTCTGTTTTTACCACATACAAGCTCAATGTAGCTTGTTGGCTGGTGTATCATAGTTAACGAATGTTATTCCCACAGGAGTTACCTTTTCTCCAGTATAAGTTCATAGTTGAATATCTGCAGGCTTCAGTTTGGTATCTTTGAAATGCCATTCAAACTCATTTTGTGGAAAGACTGAAACAGCTGAGCGAGTGGCCAATTCCATTTTAATTAATTTGTCATTTACTTCTGGCGTAAGCCATAGTGCTATTATTAATTTTCAAACTGTAAACCTCAAGACTACACAATCTGTGTCACTCTCATCATTATCAGGTTTTCATCAACAGTATGCAGATTAGTGCTGTTTTTGAAACTGCAACTTGACTTATCATTTTCTCTTCTCTGTGCAGTCCATTTATTTTGTCTGCCCAAAATGGACTTTGTAGGTGACCGACTTTATTGCATATTCTGCAAGTTTCAACTTTAAATCTGCATTTGTTTGGTGCATGGGAGACCCTGCCACAACGGTAACACATTTTGTTCAGCCAGGCTGATGTTGCGACGCTGCAGTTTTGTTAATGTTCACTTTCACTCCTTACTGCAACTCAATTGCGTCTGCAGTTTCCATTGAAACCACAATTTCATCTGCTCTTTTAAATGTAAGTAGAATATTTTCTTTTAAGATTCCGCAAACTAAACAATCTCTTAGTATTATTAAGCCTACTACCGAACTGACAATGCTCAGACAATCTCTTCAATTCAGCCATATATGCTGAAATGGATTTCACTTCTTTTAGATTCTGCTTATGAAGCTTAAAATGTTCTACAATCAACAATGGCTGAGGTTAGAAATGCTCCTGCATTACATTGACAATATCAGTAAAGTTCATTTTGGATAGTTTGGTTGGAGCAGTGAAACTGAAGCAAACTGTGCGTTTAAGCCCAATGAACTCAGCAAAACTGGTACTCTTTTCTCATTGGCTACTTTATGTGCTTCAAAATATTGCTGAATTGGTTCAGAATACATATTCTAGTTATATCTTGTGAAATCAAATGTGTCAATTTTTCCAATATAACCAGCCGTATCTGTTTTTTTAAATGATTATCATCACCTTGTACTCACTCTTTGGGAACCCGTGAATTCTTCATTTTACTGCCTTTTTAAAAAAATTTGATCATGTCTTCCCTTCTGAAGAGCATGTGCTACGCTGATCTTTAAAAAACTCGACATTGCTCGCTGCATTTTTTTAAGTTGGAATATCTTGCTGTGCTTCAACAGGACGATAACCATATGACATTCATTTTAAAAAATACCTCGTCACTAATGTTATGTTTGTAACTTTAAAACATTCAACTAATTCAAAAGATGAAGGAATCAGGAAATGCAGGTCTAATTTCGGGTATACTTTAAGTGAGGCGCACACGTATCACGTGATAGCATGATGACATATGTAATTAATGTATTTTATATATAACCTACAATTAATTATTTAAATGAAGAATACTTAATCAAACTCCATATATATATATATATATATATATATATATATATATATATATATATATATATGCGCACACACTCAAAATTACTCAAATATTATTGAAATATTAAATGCACAGCACCACCCATCTATGATTCATCCAGGTTACTGTATGAGGAATCCCAGCGGATTCCTGTGGAACACTACTACTCACAGACCCATTGACCTGCCAGAGTAAGTCTCACTGACTGTCACCTTCTATGTTCAAGCCAGTTCTGAACCCAAATTGCGAATTCATCATGAAACCCATACATCTTAATCTTCTGGATAAGCCTCCCATGAAAGATCTTGTCAAATGGCTTACCAAAATCCATGTGGGCAACTTTCAGGGCTCTACCTTCATTAATCACTTTTGCCACCTGCTTGAAAAGCTCAGTCTGGTAGTAAGGTAGAACTTGCCCCTCAAAAAGCCATGCTGACTGTTCCTAATTACATTGTGGTTTCTCAAATGCTCATAAATCCTATCGCTAAGAATCCTCTAGAGTAACTTCCATACCACTGATGTGAGATGCACTGGTCTATAGTTATTATCCTTATTTCCTTTCTTGAATAATGAAACAACATGAGTTACCTGCCAGTTGTTTGGGTCCTCGCTTGTAGATAGAGGACACACATTGGTTAAGCCCCCAGCAGTTTCATCTCTTGTCTCTCTCAATAACCTGGGGTATATCCCATCAGGCCTGGAGACTTACCCATCTTAATGTTTCTGAAGAGACCCAACACTACTTCCTTCTATCTTGAAATGCCCTAACATATTAGCACACTCTACATTGCTCTCCCTATTCTTCATGGTAAAAACTGACGCAAAGTACTCACTTAGGTTCTCACCCACATGCTCTACTTCCAAAACACATTCCCTCTTTTATCCTTGAGCGGTCCTATCCACTCCCTAGTTATCCTCTTGCTCTTAATGTATGTATGGAATGCTTTGGGATTCTCTTTAATCTGATTTACCAAGGACTCTTCATGACCCCTTCTGGCTTTTGTAATTCCCTTCTTGAGTTTTTTTTTTCTGGCTGCTTCATAATCGTCAAGAGCTGTGTTTCATTTTAGCTTTCCGAATCTCACACTTTCTTGTTCTTCTGACAACCTCCACATGACATATGCAGATTGCCCAAAAACAACTATTCCATTAACTCTCTCTAGTTCCTGTCTAATACTTTTATAATTTGCCCTGTTCCAATTTAATATACTCCCAAAAGATCCATACTTATCCATATCTACCTTAAAACATGAGGAGCTGCGATCACTGTTCCACAATTGTTCTCCCACTGAAAGGCCAGCCACTTAGCCAGGATCATTACCCAATTCCAGGTCCAGAATGGCCCCTCCATTTGTTGGACTATCTATATCCTGTTTTAAAGACCCTCCTGGATGGACCTAACAAATTCTGCCCCATCTAAAACTAAGGAGATCCTAATCTACATTAGGAATGTTGAAATTACCTTTTCAATGACCCTATTTAGACATTTCCCTAATCCGCCTGCATATCTGCTTCTCAATGTCCCCCACCCCCACCCCCAGGTTGCTATGGGTGGGGTTGGGGGAAGGGTCTAATTACAATGATTGCACTTCTCTTGTTTTTAAGTTCTACTCATTTTGATTTAGTTGATGAGGTCTCCATTATGTCCCCTCTAGGTACAGCTTTGATATTGTCCCAAATTATTAGCACAATGACCTTTTCTTCACATAACCTTCTCCTCTATCTTTTCTAAGACAATGAAACCCTGGAGGCATCGATTCCAGTCCCTCCCTCAAACAACTTTCTGTTATGGGCACATAATAGTTCCATACCCTGATGCATACTCTAAGTTCATCACCCTAACCCATAATACTCCTGGTATTAAAATACACACACTTTAACCCACCTATTTCATTGTGACTACTACCTTGATCTTGCTTGTTCTTACTATTCATGACAGTTCCTTACTATTCCTTTCAGTCCCTCCACTTTATGACCTGGCAAACTAGTTTAAATCCTCCCAAGTAGCACCAACCAACCTCCTAATCAGGTTATTGGTTCCCTTAAGATGCAGCCTGTCCTCTTGCACAAGTCATGCCTGTCTAGAAGAGGTTCCAGTGTTCCAAGAACCTGAACCTTGCCCCATGCATGAACTTCTCAATCACACATTCATCTGTTCTGTTTCTTTATTCTTGTCCTAACTAGCACATGACACCGGAAGTAATCCAGAGATAACTATCTTTGAGGTCCTTTTTCAATCTCTTTCCAAACTCCAGGTACTTTCTGCTCAGGACCTCTTTCCCCTTTCTGCCTATATCATTAGTGCCAATCAATACCATAATCTCTGACTGCTTAGCTTCCCACCGCGCCCCCCACCAAGAATGTTCTGCAGCCATTCTGAAACATCTTTGATCCTGGTATCCAGAAGGCAACACACCATCTGTTGTCTGTTTTGCGGCCACAGGATCTCCTGTCTATTCCCCTAACAATTGAAACTCCTATCACCATTGTTTTGCTTGACTTTACCCTTCCCTGCTGAGCCTCAGAGACTGGTATAGTTAGCTATATATATTTTTTAATATGAGAAAAGCTCTGTAGCCCAAGGTACTTAAAACTTCATTGTAGAATTTGCTTTCTCAATTTTTGTAAATAAACATGTATGTCAATTTGTCCTGGTAATTACCAAATAAATCACACCCATTGCACAGGAAGGTTCCTGCCTCTATCTAGTTCAGAAAGTTTTTCTGGAATTGTATTATGAAAAGTAGTTTAGGAAGCAGTCAGTAAGTCAAAGAATCTCCCACTATTTTCAGGAAAGTGGAGTTCAGAAATGTATTGTTTTGACTGAACAAGAGATGGGTGCATAATCAAGCTATTATATTGTACAAAACTACAATGCTTTGATTTACTGATCATAAAAACGTGACCACTCAACAAATCGTAAGGTGCAACTTTTGTTTTATCCATATTATGCAATGTGTTATGAGCAGTGGATCATCAAAGAATATCTCATACAACAACCTTGTTTTAATATAACTTTATGAATAACCTGGAAACTCCATGGACAAACTGGTAATATGTGTATTGAATAAAAATCAAAGTGCCTGCTTCTCCTTGCGGGGGGAATTCAAGACAAGACAAGCAAAATTGAGTTCTTCCCCAAATCTGATACCATGTGGAGAATCTACACTGCATAAGACCTGGAAGCTATTTAAGTGTTTGGGCATGGATGAACATGATAAATCTTGAAAATGCTAACAGCTGGACACACTACAGCTTACAAATTGGGTCTGGGCAATGTCAACCCAGTTTCTAAGCCATTTAACTACAATAAATGGACTGGGAACAAATTTGGTAGGAAGAAAATAGATCGACACAACAGCAGTTAATCAAAAACAGCTGCAAGCTGTAAAATTTACAATGATGAAGCTCTTGGCAACATTCAGACATGTATATGCCAGAGAATTTAATTTTGCTAACTATAACAATCCACTTGTGACTAAATTTTTTAATGCTCAAAATGGAATCACCCAATAATTTGTTTGCAGTAACAGATTACAAAACAAGAATAAAATTTAATGCTAAAAGTTAAATTGTTAAATAACCTAAATACAGCCCTACAAACTAAAATCAGCATTTATGCCAATCTTTTTAGGCTGGGCCAGGGTTTGAAAAAAAGGCTCTCACATTCAACTATATTGTTAAATCTAAATTGAAACCAAAACATTTTTGAAAAAAGGCACTTTATTTAACGTAATTTTCAGCATGAAAACTTCTTGCAGATTTTTTAGGAATTGGTCTAGACTTCCAGCCACTGACTGCATCTAACTGAAAAGGATGAATTGCACACTATAGTAATCTAGTATTGGCAATTAATACACACTGGCTCCATCGCTATGGCCTGATTAACCGCAGATTCACAAAACGTTTTACCTTCCCTTCTCCCAAATGAATTTAATTTAGTGTTTTAATGCCCACTTTCCTCTCTTTTGTTCTTTATATTTATGTTGTGCTGTGTATAAGATTTCTCAACTACCAAAACCCTCCTATTTTGTACTTTCCTCTGTCAGATTCTTACCTCCAACAGTCTCGTCGACGATCTTTGCTACTTCCAGACCGACAGCGCCCCTTTCCTTTCCTTCCGATCCATGGGTGCTGCCATTTCTTTTAACTGTCATGGCACAACCTGCTCCAGGAGAAGCCACAGTAAACACAAGGACCACTGTCTCCTTCACAACTCAGCTGCCAAATCTATTAATAGTTTCCTCCCTTGCTCCTCAAACCAGGTTCAATGGATGAGAATTAGTAGTAGGCCAGAAATCTGAATATTTGGACAGTAGTTTCCCCCTTTTCTATTTTATACACTTGCCTCATGAGCTTTGTCACTTCTTTTTTATCTTCCCTTTTTAAGCTCTAGCTGTCCATCTGCCACCCTTCTCCCCTTTATTTCCTGTAACACCTTTTAAGCAACAGAGATTTTCATTATTGTTTAAGTTTCATTTCTCTGATGCATCTGTTGGAAAAAGCTTTGTTTGTTACAATCCAACAGGGACTGTAGTTGGATTGTCCAGTGATATAATTTGCTCAAAGTAACATGAGCAGAAGACTACACAAGGCTGAGATGAATAAGCATAATAAGTGGGATAAAGACAAATTCACATAATCCAAAATGAACAAACAGTAATAACCACAGTGCACTGTGGCATCATTCATCTGTTTTGAGAAAATACAGTATGTCAACTGTGGCTTCTCCTACGATCTTGAATCATAAAAGTTTGACAGATAGTATTTAAAATAAAATCTTAATAATGCGAGCCCTATGAGATCCTTTATCTATGTATTTATGACACAGGTAGTAGCACAGAGCGCAGACTATTTGGAAATCAAGGCAGGTAATAGTTAAGCAAATTCTACACCAAATAAAACTGGATCCCTGACCTCAGACAACTGGGAGGGTATTATTAATCAGAACCTCCTTTGCAAAGAGCTGAGGATGGCTCAAGTGCTAATCCACATTGAGGACAACTCAATGAATTCCTTCCAATATGGGACAACAAAAATGTCCAATAAACAACTTACAGCCACAGTGATGTCAGAACCAAACCAATATAAAACCTGATTCAGCAGTGCAAATGTAAAGGATTTATTTCTCAAAGTGTACTTTACAAGCTCAAGAGACTCCAGACATTGCAATCAATTCCGCATTTTCAGGTGATACAGGGAATATGTCAGCCAATTTGGCACAGCAAGGTCATACAAAAGAATAAATGACCAGTTTGTTTTAGTGAGAAATGAATGCTAGCCATGACACTGGGAGAATGATTTAGTTCATCAGATAGTCCCATTAGATATTTTGTACTCACCTGCTACAAAAAGGGTTTTCGTGAAATGCTTAATCTGAAAAACAGAATTCCTCTCAACCGCATTGCAGCAGTAACATTGATTTTGTGCTCAAATCTCTAGATAGGGAGTTGAGCTCAAAACACATGTCAGAGATGTTAAAGTTGAGATCTAATTGGCACACCGTTTAAAACCCTCTACTTCTTTCTTTCTTGGCATAAACCCTTTGACAATTACAAAAGAAGACAGTCTGTCCTGCTAACCATATGGCAGCAAATGGAAAACTGTCATTGTAAATGTATTCATGCTAGATCTCAGCAATCCTGGGTTTAGAAATCCGAAGGAGTTTCACTACAGGTTTGGAGCCATTCAAGTCATACAGCTTGAGGTCCCTGTGCCAAATTTTAAAAAGAATTGTCCCAATAGTTCTACTTCTCTTGATCTACAATGCTGCAAATTATTTTAATTCCATCTTGCAAGTTAATATTGAATCTACATCTAACATCCTTTCAGGCAGTGCATACATATAAGAATTTTATTCATAAAATGTCTTCTCTCACCTTTACCCTCTCTCTGGTTCTCCTACTACCTACGTTGATTGAAAGTGAAAAGCCCTTTTTTCCTCTGCTTTATGAAGACCTTTCTCCGTGAACATCTCTATCAAACATTCACCTAACCTCCTCTGTTCCAACAACAGTACTGGGGAAATTCTCTTGCTTTATATTTCATATTACTGAAATCTTCACCTCTGGTATCATTATTTCATTTGAAGCATTACATATAATAATTTGATAAACATGGCACATTTCAGGAATGCAGCTAGGCCTTCTTTATACAGCACAAACACTGTACAATGGATGGCCAAAATGAACACACTTTTTTCTCCCTACAGTGCGATAATCTCTATTAAATTACATGGGCTCAGATTATGCACCAGGTTTAAACTGGCACAGAGTGCAAGAATAGATACCTCAATGAAAAGCCAAGTGAATCTCTGCTCATCGCAGCTGCATGAAATCATGAGAAATACAGGGACAAAACACAACGGCAAACTCCCAGTGGAGTTGATTCAACAAGGGCACAGTGCAAGTTTCAGTAACAGTGCACAAAGTCTGGAGCTTGTTGACTCTCAGCAAAATCCAGGTCGTCATTGCCATCATCATTAGCTACTTGTCCATGCAATGTTATGCTGATAACTAAACCTGGCTCAGACTCAAGACTAAGCTGTCAATTTTAGGATATAGATTACTTGTCCCTAATCATATAAAAGTTAAAGAGCCTTATAAAAACCAGAATTCCTTCATTACATGCATGTCTAATATCTGTGCCCTAGCACATCCAGGGCATTTGAATATATGAATTAGAAGCAGAAGTAGGCCATTTATTTGCTCCAAGACTCCGAGGAAGGGAGGTCCAAAGACTTACAATCCTCAGAGAAAAAGATATCACCTCACTCCATTGTGATTTTTTAAAACAGTGATTCCTTGTTCAAGATTCTCCCAAGGAGGAAGTATCACTTCTAGGTCCTATTCACACCCTCCAGAATCTCATGTTTAGTGAACTCCAATGCATATATCATAGCCTGTACATTCATGCAATACTCATATAAACATGCCCCCTAATGCTTCCAACATTTCAAATTCCTTCCTTAAATAAAAGACCAATACTCTTGATGGTCTGATGATCTAACCAATGCATTAGATCACCAAAAGATACTGATCTTACTTTTTCATTCAAATCCTTATGTCTTTTCCTACCTTTGTCTCACCAGATCAGCAGCCACATGCTTGGTGTCATCATCCAAGTCACTTCTACAATTTTCAGCCCAGCCCCAGTTTCCATGGCATTCCACTTACTTCACAGTTTCAACCCAGAAAAAATACCTATTACTGCTTTCTCTCTACTTCCTGTTAGCCAAGCAATCTTCTATCCATGCCAAAATATTTCCACCTACTCCATGGACTTTCATTTTCAACAATAATATTACATGTCATATGGTAAACCAATTACATTCTACTTTATTTCTTCAGTGAACTCCAATAACTTGGTCAAACATAAGTTTTCTTTCATAAAATCATGCTGTATTTTCCTAATTACCTTAAAATTTTCCAACTGCCCTGCTGTAATATCTGGCCTGTAGTTTTCACCTTTTTTGTCTCTACCTTTTCGGATAAAGGAGTTGTATTTGCTGGTTTCCAATCCAAAGGAACCTTCCACGAATCTAGGGAATTTGGGAAAATTTAAAACCCATCATATATCTCTAACCCAAGGATGAACTCTATCAGGACCTGAAGACATGTCATCCCACAGGTCCAACCACCTCCCTGGTGACTGGAAGTTTCCTGATTTCCTTCCTCACTTCCAGTTCCTAATTAACAAATATTTCTGGGATGCAACCTGAGCTGCCTTCATTGAAGACAGATCAAAATATCTGTTTAATTTAGCTGTGAACTCCTTGCCTTCCATTAATTCATCAGCTTTTTAAAAAAAATCTAAGTTCTTGCTATATTTTTACACATTATTGGCTAGCTTTTTTATTCTAGTCTTTTAGTTATTCTTTATTGTTGTTATATTTTGTCCAGTTGTTTGTCCAGAAATCTTATCTTTGCACAATTATACATTATTTCATTAAGTTTTATATGCTTTTTTTAAATTAACCAAGGCTAGTCGGTCTCCTCCCCCAACCCCACAACTTCTCTTTCTCACAGGAATTTAAGTATTCTGATAGATCCCCAAAAGTATCTGCTACACATCTCGACTGACTAATCCTTTACGCCAACATGGTGGTTGAGATGGTATTCATTTGAATATCTTTGAGGAATGATAAGTTTGTAACATATTGACTGATAAGATTTGGGATTGGGTACAGGGGAAGGAAGATACTTTATTAGTAAACTCCAGCCCTGAAATAGATATTGTGTTGAGATTCATGTTGTTGAAGTAACGTTGAACAGAATATAGAATTTATCACATATTACTGGGGAAAAACCATATGCAGTATGCATTAGAACACACACTAATCAACGTGCAATCATATGACTGTGGACTCTGATCAGTGCACTGTAAATAAAATAGGAAGGGAAGCCTTTGAAATAAAGTAATTTTAGAATAAGTAGATTTACAGTTAAATCTTGAAAACATGATTTTTAAAATATCTTGCAGATCCTCTAAAAGTCAAACAATTAATTTAACTATTTTGGGAACAAATCAGAATGAAGACCTCTTCATCATCCAACCTAATCTATGCTCCTTATGTACAATGGCAACCAAAAGGCTTCTTGGAATGTATATACTTAAACTCCCCGAAAATAATTCAGCGTTCTACTCCAATGCATATCAAAACTTGCATATGAGGAGTTTTTTGACTCAGCAAATAAAAACTAAGAGAAAGACTGGTTATATTTCATTGAGGTGAGCTTGTTTTCATCCAGGAATTAGCGTAGCACATAGTAAAACAAAATCAAGAGAGAATGGATAGCAATGTGAGCGGAAGTAAGTTACCGGGGGCGGGGGTGGGGTGGGGAGAACTGGACTGGTGACATTGCTCTGCTGTGAGCTGGCACAGACCCCATGGGTCTAATTGCTTCCTTAGTTGTAGAGCAGGACTACCATAGTATGTAAAAAGTCCTTAACGGTTATATCTTGATTTTTATGACTTTAATGGTAACACTGAAGACATTGCCAATTTTACCAATATAACTTCTGATGCTCCTCAAAGAAGATATAGAGATCCTGAAAGAACTCCAGCCATGTGGTGTTCTAGCCTGTCTGAATTTACTGTATAACAGCATTATCTGGACTGTACACATTATGGGGGCTTTTGTAAGTGTTATTTTAAATCAAAAGTTCAAATTAAATAGTAGCTTTGTCAAGGCTATTTCATTTTCTGCAAAAAAAAAGTGCTGAAACCACCAGTTAATCCCTAATATTTACACATACCATATTCATTAAAGTACTTAGATTTTCTTGTGTCCTATGCTAACTATCTGCATTTGACTCCCCATTGTTTACAGCTTTGCCTCTAAATTGATGCTACAACCATCCAGAGGTGTTAAACTAATCCGAATGCCACGGACAGGAATTCTTGTCAAGAGTATCAGAAGATCAGGAATTTATCTTCAAAAAGTATCCCCAGGAGCTCTAGCAGCAGTTGATGCGGGGGAGTGGTGGGGTTTGGGGAAGATGGAAAAGCTACCAGATGGCTGATAATATCAATGTGGATGAATTGGGTAGGGGGTGGGGGAGAGAAGAAGTTGTGGTAAGGAAGAATAAGTCCCATTGTCTTGGAAATATTTTCCCTTTTCGATATTACTGTGACTGTTTTCAACATCCTTTCTAGCAATGTCTTCCAAAGCATTAACAACATACTGAAACTTACTAATTTCAGTGAAGAAAACCAGGCAATCATTACATATATCTTTACATTTGTTATACTGTAGTGTGCTACTAGAAAATGCTTGTAAGAAGTTTGGCTGGCTTTGCACAGTAGGTTTCCAATTGGTGAATCAATGATTCATTCATACCTTTAAAAAATCATTTCCTTTTCTTACCTTGTGGCCCAAACTGGCCACTTTGGGGGCAATAAGTGCTGCTGGAATTGGTCTGCTGATAAGACCCCATACCAGTGTGCATCTGTCCAACAGGTGATGGGTGCGGAGACATGGGAGGACCAGTTTGCTGTGATCCATATTGAGATACCTGTGCATTTCTCTGGACACCTGGCATGAAACCTAGAAACAAAGACAATATGTAAGAAGTTTAGACAGATACATAAAAGACAGAATCTAATTATAAAGCTAACACCACCTTGCTGGGTAAAGCTCTTCTTTAAAATTAGGGTGCCAAATGCTTCTTCAGCTAAATGTCATGGAGAACCACCCACTTTCCTTTCTATCATTTAATCATACTAACAATGCAGTTAAGATAAACTGAGTTACAGTCATAGTCATACTTTATTGATCCCGGAGGAAACTGGTTTTCGTTACAGTTGCACCATAAATAATAAATAGTAATAGAATAGTAATAGAAAATAGTAATAAATAGTTAAATAGTAATATGTAAATTATGCCAGTAAATTATGAAATAAGTCCAGGACCAGCTTGTTGGCTCAGGGTGTCTGACCCTCCAAGGGAGGAGTTGTAAAGTTTGATGGCCACAGGCAGGAATGACTTCCTATGACGCTCTGTGCTGCATCTCGGTGGAATGAGTCTCTGGCTGAATGTACTCCCGTGCCCATCCAATACATTATGTAGTGGATGGGAGACATTGACCAAGATGGCATGCAACTTAGACAGCATCCTCTTTTCAGACACCACCGTCAGAGAGTCTAGTTCCATCCCCACAACATCACTGGCCTTACGAATGAGTTTGTTGATTCTGTTGGTGTCTGCTACCCTCGGCCTGCTGTCCCAGCACACAACAGCAAACATGATAGCACTGGCCACCACAGACTTGTAGAACATCCTCAGCATCATCGGGCAGATGTTAAAGGACCTCAGTCTCCTCAGGAAATAGAGACGGCTCTGACCCTTCTTGTAGACAGCCTCAGTGTTCTTTGACCAGTCCAGTTTATTGTCAATTTGCATCCCCAGGTATTTGTAATCCTCCACCATGTCCACATTGACCCCCTGGATGGAAACAGGGGTCACTGGTACCTTAGCTCTCCTCAGGTCTACCACCCAATGTCTTTTTCACATTAAGCTGCAGATAATTCTGCTCACACCATGTGACAAAGTTCCCTACCGTAGCCCTGTACTCAACCTCATCTCCCTTGCTGATGCATCCAACTATGGCAGAGTCATCCGAGAACTTCTGAAGATGACATGACTCTGTGCAGTAGTTGAAGTCCGAGGTGTAAATGGTGAAGAGAAAGGGAGACAAGACAGTCCCCTGTGGAGCCCCAGTGCTGCTGATCACTCTGTCGGACACACAGTGTTGCAAGCACACGTACTGTGGCCTGCCAGTCAGGTAATCAAGAATCCATGATACCAGGGAAGCATCCACCTGCATCGCTGTCAGCTTCTCCCCCAGCAGAGCAGGGCGGATGGTGTTGAACGCACTGGAGAAGTCAAAAAACATTACCCTCACAGTGCTCGCTGGCTTGTCCAGGTGGGTGTAGACACAGTTCAGCAGGCAGACGATGGCATCCTCAACTCCTAGTCGGGGCTGGTAGGCGAACTGGAGGGGATCTAAGTATGGCCTGACCATAGGCTGGGGCAGCTCCAGAACAAGTCTCTCCAGGGTCTTCATGATGTGGGAGGTCAATGCCACCGGTCTGTAGTCATTGAGGCCGCTGGGGCGTGGCGCCTTCGGCACAGGGACGAGGTAGGACGTCTTCCACAGTACAGGAACCCTCCGGAGCCTCAGGCTCAGGTTGAATACATGGCGAAGTAGTCCACATAGCTGAGGGGCACAAGCTTTGAGCACCCTGGTACTGACACTATCCGGTCCTGTAGCCTTGCTTGGGTTGAGACGTTTCAGCTGTCTTCTCACCTGCTCAGCTGTGAAGCCCACCATGGTGGTTTTGTGTGGGGGAGGGGTATAGTCATGAGAGCAGGGTGGGGACTGTGAGGAGGGGTAGGAGGGGAGAGTGGAATATGTGTTAGTTGGGGGCCGACAACAGATGGCTCATGTGGGGGATGGGCAGGGGTCACAATGTCAAATCTGTTAAAGAACAGGTTAAGTTCGTTGGCCCTGTCCACACTGCCTTCAGCTCCTCTGTTGCTAGTTTGCCGAATCCCAGTGATGGTCCTCATCCCCCTCCAAACCTCTCTCACGTTGTTCTGCTGGAGTTTCCACTCAAGCTTCCTCCTGTACCTGTCTTTAGCCTCCCTGATCTTGGCTTTCAGGTCCCTCTGTATTGTCCTCAGCTCCTCCCTATTTCCATCTCTAAACGCCCTCTTTTTAGCATTCAGGATGTCCTTAATGTACTTTGTCACCCATGGCTTGTTACTTGAATAACAAAGGACAGTTCTTGTCGGAACATTGCAGTCCACACAGAAGTTAATGTAATCAGTGATGCATTCCGTGAGGCCATCAATATCCTCTCCATGTGGCTCACAGAGTGCCTGCCAGTCTGTCACCTCAAAACAACCCTGGAGTGCCTCATAAGCCTCCTCCGACCATTTCGTCACTGTCCTCGAGGTTGCAGGTTTACTCTTCACCAGAGGCACGTAGCAGGGTTTTAGATGCACCAGGTTGTGATCTGACCTTCCCAGTGGGGGGAGCGGAGAGGAGCTGTATGCATCCTTGACGTTAGCGTAAATCAAATCCAGAGTCCTCTCCCCTCTGGTTGTACAGCTCACATACTGTGTGAAGTTGAGCAGTGTCCTAGCCATGGTAACCTGGTTGAAGTCACCCGAGATGGTAATGAGGGCACTCGGGTGCTGGGTTTGTAATCTGGCTATGACAGTGTAAATGATGTTACACGCCGACGTCGGGTTGGCAGAGGGAGGGATGTACACAACAACCACAATTGCATGCGAGATTTCCCTTGGCAAATAATATGGCTGGAGTCCAACAGCAAAAAGTTCAATATCCAGTCAAGGAGCTAAGAAGGTAATAGTACTAGCTAGTTTAGTCAGTGAACATTGGTTAAACTGTGCTGTTGTTATGCTCTCTAAAATAACCAATTTTGAGCTGACTGGTACACATTTGCTTGACTTACACAACAGTACAAGAGTATTTAAATGTGCAATCAGAAATGTGTTACGAATGTGCACAAGATGCTTGCCAGGGCCCATTTGCCACACTCCCTTCAAGCACACTGGGGACCGATTTCCCACTCTTCATTTAAATCATGAGGCCTTGCTTCTTCTGAATGGGTTCACTGGAAAATTTCTCATATAATTTACATTATTGTGTAATATCCTAAAATAAAGTGAATTAAAATGTGCTGGTGTTTTAATAGGAAAATCATCCACTAATCTGGGGAATCTGCCAATTTAGTACCACTGAAGTCCCAAGGGTACCAGATTGTCTGTGTCTTATGGTACATACTGTTTGCAAAGCAGAAGCTTGAATTGGTCAAAGTGAATTAAACAGTAACTTTAAATACATAAGGATATAAAAAATACCAGGCTATGAAGAAAAATGCCATGGTTTTGATCTGGAGGTAGTGAAATTGGTACTAAGTACATTTATTACTGAACTATATATGCAGTATACAACCCCGAGTCAGTTTTCTCACAGACAGCCATGAAACAAAGAAAAAAAAACACCATGGAACCTGTTCAACAAAAAACATCAAACTCCAGTGCGCAAACAAACCTAAATTATACAAACTGCAAAAAAATACAGAATATATAACATTCAACCACAAATGATCAAAACAGTCCAGGCATATTCAGTTCAATTTAGCCCTGTGTCATTCGTTAACTTTAGGCTGCAGAGCCAACAATCCAAATTTGCACAAAGTAGCAACAAAACAGGGGAAACCAGAAAGCAGAAACATATCATAACATGAACTACATGGGCACAAGCCTCCCCACCACCAAGGTCAAAATGTGATGCTTCAAGATGGAGTCAGGAGTGAAATATGCCATCCACTGGAGTGGTGTCCTAGCAACAATCTCGCAGTCAACGTCAGTAAGATGAAAAAGCTGATTGTGGACCTCAGGAAGGGTAAGATGAAGGAACACATACCAATCCTCATAGAGGGATCAGAAGTGGAGAGTGTGAGCAGTTTCAAGTTCCTGGGTGTCAAGATCTCTGAGGACCTAACTTGGTCCGAACATATCCATGCAGTTATAAAGAAGGCAAGACGTTTCATTATCAGTTTGAAGAGATTTGGCATGTCAACAAATACGCTCAAAAACTTCTATAGATGTACCAGGGAGAGCATTCTAACAGGTTGCATCACTGTCTGGTATTTGGGGGGGTGGGGGTGGGGGTGGGTTGGGCTACTGCACAGGACCGAAAGAAGCTGCAGGGGGTTGTAAATTCAGTCAGCTCCATCTTGGGTACTAGCCTACAAAGTACCCAGGATATCTTCAAGGAGCGGTGTCTCAGTAAGACAGCGTCCATTATTAAGGACCTCCAGCACCCAGGGCACGCCCTTTTCACACTGTTACCATCAGGAAGGAGGTACAGAAGCCTGAAGGCACACACTCAGCGATTCAGGAACAGCTTCTTCCCCTCTGCCATCCGATTTCTAAATGGACATTAAACCCATGAACACTGCCTCACTTTTTTAATATTATTTGTTTTTTGCATGATTTTTAATGTATTCACTATACATATAACTGCAATTTATTTACTTATTATAAATATTTTTATTTTATATTTTTCTCTTCTTCTATAATATGTATTGCATTGAAATGCTGCTGCTATGTTAATAAATTTCATGAGACATGCCATGATAATAAACCTGATTCTGACTCTGGTGGTATCCATCATGAAGGACACTCATCATCCAGGAATTGCCCTCTTTTCAATACACCATTCAGGGAGGAGGTACAGGAGTCTGAAGACACACATTCAAAGTTTTAGGAACAGTTTCTTCCCTCCATGATCAGATTTCTGAATGGTCCATGAACCCATGAACACTACCTCAGTACTTTGATCTCCTTTTGCACTACTTAATTTGTTTTTATATTTGTTATTGTAAATAGTGTTTATATATATATATATATATATATATATAGTACTGTACTGCTGTTGCAAAATAATGCCAGTGATAATAAACCATATTGATTCTGAAGAGATATTAAAGATACTAAGTTGAACAGAATCTCTGCTTTAAAACTCTAAAATTTATGAATTATGTCTACATTTCTGAGGCCTAAATGCTTGGAAAATATGACTGGTGAGAGAATTATAAATTCTAAATTTTATTACATGCCCAAGAATAAAAAAAGCGACAAATATGAAAACTGTTTGAATCTCAACAGAACGTCCTTTACTTCAATTCTACTGTATTATACTCAGCCTCACAAATATTCAAATATCATTAGCATGATACAAAAAGTCATTTAAGAATAAGAATATGGAAAGCAAATCCTGAAACAGTAAGTTATTATCAGGTATAGTAACTGCTCTTGCACAGATGATGAACCCATTACTTGAATTTGAATTTCAAACTTCTACTTTACATCATCACTTTATATTTGGTGAAGTCGAAGATCAGTTTCATATTTTATATTTTGTGAAGTTGACAATGATCAGTTTCTGATAATTTATTTGAATATTAAATATTTAACAAATATAATTTTCCAAAGTGGTAGTTTGTCAAATGTAGATGCTTCATAAAATAAGTTGTAAATCAAGTAGTTGCCAAGAATAAATTAAAGCACATGCCCTAAACAATATTACTTAATTTATACAATTAGATTCAAAAACCATACAGAAAGTAAGTTATTGATGTTACTGACCTCTATCTTGTGACATTGGCGATTGGTTCATGGCTGGATGAGAGCTAGAATCTGATTGGCTGTTGGGAGGCTGAGCTGGCATCTGATTTCCTGCATTGTGGAACAGCATTTTAGTTTATCAGCAGAAGACTTAAGTAAAGCTGCAAGTTACTACTTTGAACTTCTTAAGAGGCTTCATTGCAGAGCAACCATACTGCAATGTATTTGTTTGGTTCGAAAGAAGAAAGACTTTCTTTCCTGAAATCACACAGACTAGCTTATAAAGTTTGAAAAGAAATCACCACATGCAATTTTTTTGTGGTTAAAAATAAAATCTGTCAGTATTTGGCTGGTAGAATCAGAATTCAAATAACACACATTGTGGACAAAATAGCAGAAATATGAGCATTTTACAGAAAATTTTCTAAAAACTGCAAGTTCGGATGATCTGAAGGCAGTGTCAAGGAACAGTTGAGTGATAAAAGTGTGATTTGTAAAATAAAGCTTTCCAAAAACAGACATACAGAAATAATTGCTCCACAGACATTTTGTGAAAAGTCTCCATTCTTTCAAAGTAAATCCAGTCACTAAACATCAACAGGCCACATAATGTAACAACATCCCTTCAGACCATGGTGCACCCATAAAAACGTACAGTGCCGAAAAAAGAATTCAAACTCCTTGTTAAGTTTTCATGCTTCATTGTTTTACAACACAATCACAATGGATTTAGTTTGGCTATTTTGAAACTGATCAACAGAAAAAGACTTTCATGTCAAAATGAAACAGATCTCTACAAAGTAATCTAAATTAATTACAACATATAATAATTGATTGCATAAGTATTCACCCCCTTCAAGTTAGTATTAACTAGATATACGTTTGGCAACAATTACAGCCTTGAGTCTGAGTGGATAGGTCTCTGTCAGCTTTACACATCTGGACACTGCAATTTTTCCCCCTTCTTTACAAAACCGTTCAAGCTCTGTCAGATTGCATGGCGATCGTGAGTCAACAGCCCTTTTCAAGTCCAGCCATGAATTCTCAATTGGACTGAGGTCTGGACCCTGTCCTGGCCACTCCAGGACATTAACTTTGGTGTTATTAAGCCACTCCTGTGTAGTTTTGGCTTTATGCTTGTGGACATTGTCTTGCTGGAAAACAAATCTTCTCCCAAGTTGCTGTTCTCTTGCAGACTGCATCAAGTTTTCCTCCAGGATTTCCCCATATTTTGCTCTATTTGTTTTACCCTTTACTTTCACGAGCCTTTCAGGGCCTGCTGCAGTGAAGCATCCCCACAGCATGATGCAGCTACCACCATGCTTCACTGTAGGGATGGTGTGATTTTGATTATGTGCTGTGTTTAGCTTATGCCAAACATAGTGTTTAATCTGTAGGTCAAAAAGCTCAACTTTGGGTTTTATCAGACCATGGAACCTTTTCCCAGCTGATTTCAGAGTCTCTGACATGCCTTCTGGCAAATTCTAGCTGGGATTTTATATGAGTTTTTTTTTAACTGTGGCTTTCTCTTTGCCATTCTCCCATAACACTGCGACTGGTGGAGCACCCGCACAACAGATGTTTTATGCGCAGTCTCTCCCATCTCAGCCACTGAAGCTTGTAACTCCTCCAGAGTTGTCATAGGTCTCTTGTTGATCTCCCTCACTAGTCCCCTTCTTGCACAGTCACTCAGATTTTGATGACGACCTGCTCTAGGCAGATTTACACTGTGCCATATTCTTTCCATTTCTTGATGATTGACTTAACTGTACTCCAAGGGATATTCAGTGACTTGGAAATATTCTTGTACCCATCTCCGGGCGTGCTTTCAAATAACGTTTTTGAGGTTATCCCTTACTCACTCTTCCTTCAGTTAGTCCTGACGAAGGGTCTCGGCCTGAAACGTCGACTGCACCTCTTCCTAGAGATGCTGCCTGGCCTGCTGCGTTCGCCAGCAACTTTGATGTGTGTTGCTTGAATTTCCAGCATCTGCAGAATTCCTGTTGTTTGCGTGCTTGAAGTGTCCTTTTGTTTTCATGGTGTAGATTTGCCAGGATACTGACTCACCAGCAGTTGGACCTTCCAGATACAGGTGTATTTTTACTACAATCAACTGAAATACCTTGACTAGACACAGTGCTTTCCAATTAACTATTTATGTGACTTCTAAAATCAATTAGCTGCACGAGTGATGATCTGGTGTGTCATATTAAGGGGGGGATTGAGGAATACTTATGCAATCAATTACTTTGTGTTTTATATTTATAATTAATTTAGATCATTTTGTAGAGATCTGTTTTCACTTTGACATGAAAGAGTCTTTTTCTGTTGATCAGCGTCAAAAAAGCCAAATTAAATCCACAGTGATTCAGTGTTATAAAACAATAAAACATGAAAACTTCTTGGGGGGGGGGAAGGAATGCTTTTTATAGGCACTGTATATCACACGAAGCACATAAAACAAAATATTACCACAAAGAAGTTAATAAAATATAATTCAAAGTGCATGTGGCACCAAGGACAGGTATACAGTAAACAGCTCACTGTCCTAGTGATGAGATCTCAGTGGTGGCAAGGTATTCATTAGCCCCTCAGCCTAAGGAAAGAAGCTGTTATCCATTCTAGCAGTCCCAGCCCTGATGCTCTACACCTCTTTCCTGACGGTCGTGGGTCAAAGAGATTGTGGGATGGGTCATAGGGATCCTTCAACAATGCCTTGGGCCCTTTGCATACAATGCTCCCAGCAAATATCAAAATGGGGGGGATGGGGGGGGGGGAAGAGACCCTGATAATCCATTTTAACTCTCCTCTATAGGGTCTTGCGATCCAGTGCCTTGCAGCTACACAATGATGTAGCCAGACAGGCACCTCCTCTGGTGTTCCTGTAGAAAGTTGTTAGAACGGGGGTGGGGAGAATTACGCGCCTCAATTGCCTCTGAAAGTGTGGATACCATTGTGCTTTCTTGACTAATGAGGAGGTTCTGTGAGTCCAGGTTAGATAGTTTGTTTTGTGGACATCAAGGAACTTTGTGCTCTTCACTCTCTTGACAGCAGAGCCATTGATATGTAATGGAAAGTAGATGACCTGCACCTTCCTGAAGTCCAGTTCTTAGAGGACATAGGAACAGAATCAGGCCATTTGGCCCATTGAGTCAGCTCTGTCATTTGATCTTTCAACCCCATTCTACTACCTTCTCCCCCAAAACTTTGATGCCTTTCTGATCAACTTCCACTTTAAATATCCCAATGATTTGGCCTCCACAACTGTCCGTGGTAATGTATTCCACAATATTCTCTGTTCTCTAGCTAAAGAAATTTTTGCTCTTCTCATTTCTAAAGGGACGTCCTTCTATCCTGAGGCTGTGTCCTAGACATTCCATTCCTCATCCACTCCATATTGGCCTTTCAATATTTGGTAGGTTTCAATGAGATACCTCCTTATCCTTCTAAACCCCAGCGAGTACAGACGCAGATGTTCAAATGCTGCTCCATGTTAATGCTTTCATTCATAGTCATAGTCATACTTTATTGATCCTGGGGGTAATTAGTTTTCGTTACAGTTGCACCATAAATAATTAAATAGTAATAAAACTATAAAGAGTTAAATCGTAATAATGTAAATTATGCCAGGAAATAAGTCCAGGACCAGCCTGTTGGCTCAGGGTGTCTGACCCTCCAAGGGAGGAGTTGTAAAGTTTGATGGCCACAGGCAGGAATGACTTCCTATGACGCTCAGTGTTGCATCTCGGTGGAATGAGTCTCTGGCTGAATGTACTCCCGTGCCCAACCAGTACATTATGTAGTGGATGGGAGACATTGTCCAAGATGGCATGCAACTTGGACAGCATCCTCTTTTCAGACACCACCGTCAGAGAGTCCAGTTCCATCCCCACAACATCACTGGCCTTACGAATGAGTTTGTTGATTCTGTTGGTGTCTGCTATCCTCAGCCTGCTGCCCCAGCACACAACAGCAAACATGATAGCACTGGCCACCACAGACTCGTAGAACATCCTCAGCATCGTCCGGCAGATGTTAAAGGACCTCAGTTTCCTCAGGAAATAGAGACGGCTCTGACCCTTCTTGTAGACAGCCTCAGTGTTTTTTGACCAGTCCAGTTTATTGTCAATTCGTATCCCCAGGTACTTGTAATCCTCCACCATGTCCACACTGACCCCCTGGATGGAAACAGGGGTCACTGGTACCTTAGCTCTCCTCAGGTCTACCCCAGCTCCTTAGTCTTTTTCACATTAAGCTGCAGATAATTCTGTTCACACCATGTGACAAAGTTTCCTACCGTAGCGCTGTACTCAGCCTCATCTCCCTTGCTGATGCATCCAACTATGGCAGAATCATCAGAAAACTTCTGAAGGTGGCAAGACTCTGTGCAGTAGTTGAAGTCCAAGGTGTAAATGGTGAAGAGAAAGGGAGAGAAGACAGTCCCCTGTGGAGCCCCAGTGCTGCTGATTATCCTGGGATTATCCTCATGAACCTTCTATGAACCCTCCCCAATGCCAGCATATTCTTTTAGATATAGAGCCCAAATTTGCTCACAGTACTTCTATGATCAGATCAATGCCTTATAAGGCCTCATTATTACACCCTCGTGTTTAAGTTATAGTCCTCTTAAAATGAATGCTGGCATTGCATTTGCCTTCCTTACTACTAACTCAACCTGCAAGTTTGCACCTTTGATTTCTGAATTAATTCTCCATTTGGAAAATATTCCTCCTAGCAAAGTGCATGACTATATCCTTCCAATCTTTGCCCATTCTCCTAATTTGTCAAAGTCTTTCTGCAGGCTCCCCACTTGCTCAGCACTACCTTCCCCTCCACCTATCTTTGTATTATCTGCAAACTTGGTCACAAAGACATCAATTCTGTCATCCAAATCATTAATAAATAATGTGTAAAGTTACAGACCCAACACTGAGAACTGCAGAATATCACTAGTCACTGGCAGCCAACCAGAAGTCATCCTTATTTCCACTCTTTGCCTTCTGCCAGCCAGCCAATCTTCTGTCCATGCTAGTATCTTTCCTGCAATACAACAGGCTTTTAACTTGTTCAGCAACCTCAGGTGAGGCATCTTGTCAAAGACCTTCTGATAATCCATGTAAACAGCATCCAGTAACTTTTCTTTATCCTGCCTGTCATTCCCTCAAAGAATTCCAACAGATTGGTCAGGTAAGATCTCCCCTTAAGGAAACCATAGGACTTCAGCCTATTTTATCATGTGCCTCCAAGTACCCCAAAATATCATCCTTAATAGTGAACTCCAACATATTGCCCACCACTGAAGTTGGGCTAACTGGCCTATAATTTAACATTAACACTGCTGTCAATAATTGACCTGGCCTTGGTATAAAAGGAATGAAACTCAGTAACACAACAAATAGCAAAGATAATTACAATATACTGGACTAATGAAACAGACTTGCAACACATGAAATTTAATGTAGAAAGCGGTTAGTTTTCGGGGAAAAATGAAGAAATGCAATAAATACACAAACATTTGTACATAAATCATGGTAAATTTTAAAGGGCAGTAGAGAAAAAATGTGCATTCACAACTCTTTGAAGATGGAAAGACAAGAGAATTTATATAAAAGGCTTATATATCTATGGCTATATAAACAAAAGGTAAACAGTACAAGGTAAGTTATGTTATAAAACACAAAGTGGGTATAATCAGAGTTTTACGTTGAAATCTGCAAAAGATCTCAAGGTCATAGTGACATTATAGACAAAATCTATTAAACAGCATCATTGATGACAGACCAGATAAAAGAGAAAATAGAAAAGATTTCTTTTAGAACAGGGAAGGTTCAGTGAAGAGAATTAAAAGGGGCATACATCTTGAAAGAATTTTACAGAATGAATAAAGATAAGCTATTTTTGCCTTGCAAATTTGATTGGATACCAAAGATGAATTTAATAGAAAATTGCAAGAATATTAGAAATGACATAAAAAACTAAAATGAACAAGGAAAATACATTCAGCTGGCCAAGAAGAAAAAACAAAATATTAGCTGTTTTTCTCAATAAAGATGCTGCCAGACCCAAGTATTTCCACTGTTTCCTGTTTTTATAACAGATTTCCAGTTTCAGCTTTTTATTTTCAACTCCTGAGAAAATAATATATCAAGCAGCAGTTTGTTGTTTGAGATGCACTGCCCGAAAGCATAATGTAAGCAAATTTTCAAAAGGGGATTGGTTAACTACTTGAAAGAGAAACATTTGTTTTGATATGGGGAAAGAATAAGGGAGTGGAATTTAATTGCACAACTTTTGCACAGAACAAGATGACCTGCAGATGTCTTCCTTGCATGATGTAGCCCTTGACAAGCATCTTCTCTTCTTCGTAAGCAATCCCTCAGAATCTTTCACACTGGCATTATGAATGATGAGATGATTCAATACGGCCAACATGGGAACCACAAAAGGGGCCCATTGAGGGAATGGTAGTGAGGTGGCACACACCTCTCATGGCTTACATGTGTTTCTGCATGTTCCCAACAATACCATTCTGAATCTCCTTCTCCATTTGAGTGGTCATAGATCCTGGGTTCCCAGGAGTCATTGGGGATGTTGCTCTTCTTCAGGGAAGCTTTGAGCTCATTCTTAAATCTTTTCTATATGTCTGGCAATCTTCTCCACTGGAAGAGTATAATCCGATGGATGTCATTCCCCACCCTGTTATGTGGGTCTACCATCATGCAACATGACATCATTTCAGAACAGATTTAGCAGCCTGGATATCTGTAAAGCACTCAGTCATAACATTTGTCGCAGAATTCTATTCCAATTAATAATTTCATAGCCAGGGACATTCCTTACAACTAATTTCATCAAGTCAGTGGCTTAACAAGAAATACATTGCAAGAACAACAATTAATTCAGGCGGTATCAAAAGCATGAGAAATAGTACCTCATCATACGTGCTGCTCCTTCACTGATAGCAGTGCTCATGGTTTTTCATCAATGGACATAATTCTACTGAGTTAATGTTTTCAATATTTTGTAATTTTAGGCTGAGAGGATTAAGTTTCCAATGTCAATCATAGAATTTAACAGCTCGTTTAAGACTTCAGTATCTTCTTTGTTAAGGATTGTCTCTCTTTTTCTAAAGAGAGGTCAGCACAACAGTGAATTGTAGGTCAATGAACTGAATACCATGGCTGAAATATGTTTTGTGAGTTTCCAACTTCAAGTGAGAACTTCAAAACAGATTAGTGATTACCAAACAATTATAAGAAAGACCCAGGTATTTTTTTCATTTTGGTACATAGAAAGCATTACAGGACTGTTTTGAAATAACTGACTAGAACATGCTCAGGAAGGCATCTACTATGACCATCACATTAACGTCAATGAATATGAGAGATCTGTGACTGGCTACATAGAGAAATGCATTGCAGATGACACTGTTATCAAACTCATCTATGTGACGGCAAATCAGAAGCCATGGCTGAAGCAGAGATCCGGGTGCTGTCGTCAGATGAGGATGATAAGACAGCTCTCAGGTCATCAAGAGCTACACTTTCCCGTGGAATCAGGTGGGCAAAAAAGGATTATTCATAGAGGATGTATGCCCATTTCTGTAACACCAGAGACATGAGGCACATGTGGCAGGGCATTCAGACTATAACAGACAAGTCCACAGTGATGTTTCTCTTCCTGATACGCTAAATTTGGTTTGATACACGGAATGATGTGCCCATGAGGAAGGCCCCTCTTTCCCCCAAGAAGGCAGGCACCCTCTCTGGCCACAGCTGATGTGAGGGAGACACTAGACAGGGTCAACTCATGTAAAGCTGCAGGTCATAATGATGTAACTGGTTGGGTGCTAAGGAACTACTCAACTGAAGTTCTTAAACACATCTTCAACATCTCACTGTCCCCTCAGGCTTCAAGGTGGTCACCATCATCCCACTGACCAAGAGGCGACAGTAACCAGCCTCAATGACAGTGGCACTGACCTCAACAATAATGAAGTGCTTTGAGCCGCTGGTTAAATCCCATCTTCCTGCTACACTGGATCCTTTCCAGTTAGCTTATCACTCTAACCAGTCCACTGATGATTACGTAGTCTCTGCATTCCACTCAGCCCTGATCCACCTGCAAAATGGTGCTTCAAATGCCTGGATGCTATTTATTAAATTCAGCTCACACTTAATAGGATTATCCCTCAGAAGATGGCAGGTAAACTGCCCTCTTTGGGTTTCAACACCTTTCTCTGCACTGAATGATTAACTTCTTGCCAGAAAGACCACAGTCAATCCCTGTTGGCAAAAACATCTCTAATCTATCACACTGAGCATTGGCACTCCCCAGGGCTGCATGTTCAGCCCACGTAGGACTGCCTTGCTAGGTCCAGTTCAAATCGAATCATCAAGTTTGCTGCTGACACAAGTGGTTGGACTCATTAACAACGATAACGGCACGACATACAGAGAGAAGTGGAACATTGGATAGAATCAATCTGGACAAGACCAAAGAGATGATTGTAGACTTTAGGAAGGTGCAGGTTGGCCACTTCCCTTCATTGCACATGCACGGCTCCTCCGTGGAGAAAGTTAGGAGCACCAGGTTTCTGGGAATGCACATGATGGATAATCTCACTTGGTGCATCAACACCACTTCTTTGGTTTAGAAAGCACAGCAGCATCTCCACTTTCAGAGGAGATTGCAATGAGCGAGGCTAACATCTTCCCCATTTTAAACAGATTTTACAGGAGCACCATCAAGAGTGCCCTGAACATCTGCATCACTGTCTACTAGGGGATCAGCTACACTGGACTGGGTGTTATGTAATGAACCGGAGGTGATCAGGGAGTTTAAGGTAAAAGAACCCTTAGGAGGCAGTGATCAGAATATGATTGAGTTCAATTTGAAATGGAGAGAAAAATATATATATATATAAATAAATAAAACACAAACACACACACACACCCACACAGTCTCTCGAGAACATGAGATGAAGAGCCTTGAAAGTGAACAGTTCAGTGATGGGGTATGTGACGTAAGTGAAGTGGAATCCTTGGAACAAACTTCAGTAATTTGCAAAGGAATTAAGGACTGAGTTAGAGAAAGGTGTATGTAAGCTGCGTAAAGGTACATAATATGAATGTACATTAATATTGAGTATTTTACATTTTTTAGTCATTTTACAAACTTCTTATGTAATATCACTTTTGTATTATTCTTACATTAACTTATTTGTTCAAATTTAATAACCTTGGCAAACAAGTAGTGAGGTCTGCCATGATGTGTTATGAACGTTGACTTAAGTTTCTCCATCTGGATGGTTTCAGGCCAAACTCAGTGGGTAGGGGTATGCCAGCTTCATCAGATGTGATGGAGATCATGAAATGGGGTTAATGAAAAGGAGTTCTTGCTGGAAACAAGCCCATGCAGTTCATGGGCTTCTGCAGGATACTTTACACTAAACTATTTCATAAATGTAAATGGAAAAGTTCAGAAAGATAAGTCTGTTAAAAGTCAGGTGAAACAAAAAAAAACAATAAAAATTAGTAGCAGAGGTAAATAAACTCTCTAGTTTGACATGACAGCAGACAGTAGCAGTGGTACATAAATTGGCTGTATTCAGGTTCCCACACCTAAATCTTTGATTTGAATGGTGTGTGGTGTTTAATAAATAGACTCTTATTTCTATTTCAAGACTTGCCAGAACATTAAGTAAAACATTACATAAGGTTTATAAATTAATCATTTCATTTAAAATTAAAAGCCAACTGGGAGATCGCGCAAAGCTACTGAAATGTTATAATAAAAATAAAATCTGCAAAGATATTTTCAGTCAAAGTAAGTTAAGAAATAGTTCTAATGCAGCATTGTTCATGCAAAGATTTTTTATGATCTTATAATAAATTCACTATGGACTCAAGACATGGTCCTTTGAACTATCTATACTCTTTCAGATGATACTAATTAAATGAGGCTCTTCTAAAAGAAGATGCAGCAGATAAAATGCAACAGAAATACTGGTCAAGATAAAAGGCATTAAAAGTTGAATGGATACATTTTAGAAATAAAGAACTGTGTATTATAATATTTTGCACCAAAAAGGAGAATAGAAATTCTGATTAAACTTGCAGCATGGGTAGCTAAGATCATAATAAAGGAATGTTTGGTTTTAGACCTACAGACCTTGAGTACAGAAAGAAGACGACAATGTTGAGCTCATGTAAAAAAGGCTTGTATCATGCTGGGTACAAAGCACCAATACTTGGCACCATAAATTGGAAGAATGAAAACAGGAGAGTAGATTTACTTGGCTGTTAACTAGTTTAGTAAAAGAGAAATGTAAAACTGGAATTTTTCCCTACATCTGCAACAATTATAACATACCATAGTGATCAATTATTTTCCAGCACAACACAAGATACTTGGAGGATATAAGGTGCAATGAAGATAATTTTGTTTAAAGAGCAAATTTTGTTGAAACAGAGTTGAAAAGGTATTTTTTGAAAAAAATCAGAATATTTGCATAAAATACCTCAAGCAAGAATGGGATTAGAAATCATATGGAACAAAGCAATATCAAAACTTCATGGGCCAAATGGTCTGCTTCTGTGCATACTACAATTCTAGAACGGTAACTACAATGAAAAAAAATGCAAAGTTACCTGGTACACCTGCTGGGGACATGGTCCCAGACCTAGATTGGTTACTTCCAACAGGAGAACCAACAGGGGAAGGAGAGGGTCCTCGAATGCCAGACAGATGAGGGGAAGCATGGGGCGAGAAGGGAGATTGTGCAGGGTTACTCTGTTCTCCTTGGCCACTCGAGGATCCTGAAGCACTAACTCCAGAACTTAAAGTTCCTTCTGTCCCTGTTGGCAAATCATCAATGGATCCAGACAAATCCTAGCAAAAAGAAAACAAAGACACAATTTGATATTTAAACATGTTATGCAATTATCCAAAAAGTTTCATGTAAACATCATTTTAAGTTGCTTTTTAATTACTGATCTGAGTATACAATGCTTCGCAGTCAGGAATATGATCAGAATATTTTGCCAGCCACTACAAGACCACGTTGGCACGTGGCCAAGTGGTTAAGGCGTTCGTCTAGTGATCTGAAGATCGCTAGTTTGAGCCTTGGTTGAGGCAGCGTGTGTGTCCTTGAGCAAGACACTTAACCACACATTGCTCTGCGACGACACCAGTGCCAAGCTGTATGGGTCCTAATGCCCTTCCCTTGGACAACATTGGTGGCGTGGAGAGGGGGGACTTGCAGCATGGGCAACTGCCGGTCTTCCATACAACTTTGCCCAAGCCTGCGCCCTGGAAACCTTCCAAGGCACAAATCCATGGTCTCACAAGATTAATGGATGCCATTTCTTTTTCTAACATTTGGTAATATTGCCATCAGTACAATAATATGTGGAATTAAAAGGTCAACAGCAGCATGGATAAAAAATCAGCTAATTGGCATAAACCAATGTTTTTTAAAATGTAGGAGAGCGTAGAGAGGAGATTCAGCAGGGGTCAGTTTTAGGACCATTTCTTTCCTTAACAAAATATTAATAAATTGGACTTGGGTGTACAAGGCATAATTGTAAACAACACAAAACTTGTAGGTATAGTGAATTGTTTGTTGAATGGACAGGAATTTGGCAAATTAAATGCAGAAAAATGCAAGGTGTTACATTTTGCTGAGGACTAGAGGAGGCAAGAAAAATGCAGAAACAGGGAGGTTTTATAAATAGAGATGTTGAGTACAGGAGCAAAGAACTTTGAATTACATTTATAAAACTATTCCATAACAAGCGGTAGACACAATGGCAAAACTAGTTGAGCTTCTGTCTCACAACGCCAGATGTCCTGATCCAATCCTAACCTTGGGTTCTATCTTTATAGAATCTGCATGTTCTCCCTGTGTCAGCATGGGTTTCCTCTGGGAACTAAATTCTAAAGGTGTGCAGGTTGGTAGATTAAATGGCCACTGTAAGTTACTCCAGTATGTTGGTGATACTCTGGTATGTTGATAAAAGTGTGGGAAGAATTTTTAAAAAGTGTGGTTGATGGTCATGCAAGGGGCTGAAAAATCTGGTTCCAAGTTGCACCCCACTGTGCAGAGGAGATTTCACAGAATAATACAGGGACAAAACACTTCACTTGCAGATCAAAATAGAAGGTGTTTTATTGAGGGATAAGGAAATGGTAAAAAAATGAAATTTTTTGATAGTCTTCACAGATGTTACAGCGAACATCAGGAAATTAGAAAACTAGAGACCTACAGTGAATGAGGAGCTCATATAAATTAGTTTCTGTACAAAATTAATATCAAAGTATGTAAAAGGATTTGAAGCCAATAAATTCTCAGCTCTTGATGATGACTTGAATCCTAGTTTTGCCAGTGAACAAAGACCACAACAAATGAATTTCAGTGAACAATTTCTATTTTTATTTACTGATAGTTAAATCATATGTTTCAACATATCTTGGAAAAGCAGGATTATAGGAAGACCATTAGCATTAGATAACTCTCACCCTTTTACTACTTTATATCTGATAATTTGAACAATGGAAAAGCAAAGTACTGAAGTTGCCAAATATCAGAAAACCAAGAAGTTTGTCCATTACTACTTGTAAATAATATAGTATTGGGTCCTCTGGAAATGGAATAGTATCTATTTAATAGAACAACAGAATATACATTATTACTGCTTGTATATCTTGTGAAATGCTCATAAATCAGCTAATTGTATTTGGATTCAAGTAATTTCCGATCAAGTCGGGTTGGTAATTAATACTTCACTTAATCCCTGCAGGGAGGAAAGAATGACAGGTCATAGACAATTCCTTAGTGAATGCTTTTCAGGAATTTCCTCATAAACCTGATGTAACTCATTCACAGACAAGATTCTCATATGACCTTTTCCCTTGTCCTTCCTCCTCCCATGTACTGTAGTACATCAAACTAAGCAAGCACAGACTGGTTCAACACTTCAGAAAGCGTTAACATATTCTCTGTCACCCCTGATATTTGACACATTGTAAACATCACTTGCATGATGCACAGAGTACTAAAATTAAGGTGAAAGATTTTACTGCTTTGTTTTGCTTATTTCCAAAGATATTTTTTCTCTATTTTTCTTAAAATACCTCCAAAATTTTTGGACAGGCTAGATTTCTATCAACAGCAAAGTGAAATGAAATAATTATCACCTTGGCAGAATATTTTCATTGAAAATACCACAATCAAAATGTTGCAGTTTATATCACTACCAGCACCTTGTGAATACTGAAAGGCCTGGATAAAGTGGACATGGAGAGGATGTTTCCAATATTGGGAGAGTCTAGGTCCAAAGGGCACAGGCTCAGAATAGATTAAGGCCCCTTTAGAACAGATGTGGAGGAATACATTGCCACAAACAGCTGTTGTAGCCAAGTCCTTGGGTATATTTAAAGCAGAAGTCGATTGGTTCTTGATTAGTATGGGCATCATTATGGGAGAAGGCAGGAAAATGGGGCTGAGCTGTAAAATAAATCAGCCATGATAAAATAATAGAGCAAACTTGATGGGCCACTTTCTGAGTCCTCAATCTGTACAAATCTTTGACTACAAATAGAATTGTGTGCATTATACAAATGATGTTCACAAAATTAAATCATTAGAAAGATATTTGGAATTAATATTGGCAAATGTCACTCAACAACAAAGTTAAGTGTCAAGGTTCCTTAAGATAGTAATTGCGCCAAGGTAGTGCAGCAGTTAGCTAAACACGATGACAGTGCCACTGAGCTGGGGTCAATTCCAGCACTGTTTGTAAGGAGTTTGTATGTTCTCCTCAAGACAGCATGAGATTGCTCTGGGTGCTCCGGTTTCCTCCCACTTTCCAAAGCGGTATGGGTTAGTGGATGAATTTGACACACGTGTAATTGGCCAGTGCAGGTTCATTAGGGCGGAAGGATCTATTACCATGCTGTATCTCTACAGAAATACAAACCCCATTTCCAGAAAAGTTGGGATGTTTTCCAAAATGCAATAAAGACAAAAATCTGTGATATGTTAATTCACGTGAACCTTTATTTAACTGACAAAAGTACAAAGAAAAGATTTTCAATAGTTTTACTGACGAACTTAATTGTATTTTGTAAACATACACAAATTTAGAATTTGATGGCTGCAACACACTCCACAAAAGTTGGGACAGAGGCATGTTTACCATTGTGTTATATCACGTTTCCTTTTAATAACACTTTTTAACCGTTTTGGAACTGAGGATACTAATTGTAGTAGATTTGCAATTGGAAATTTTGTCCATTCTTGCTTGATATAAGACTTCAGTTGCTCAGTCCGTGGTCTCCGTTGTCTGATTCTCCTCTTCATGATGCGCCATACATTTTCAATAGGAGATAGATCTGGACTGGCAGCAGGCCAGTCAAGCACACACACTCTGTGTCTACAAAGCCAAGCTGTTGTAGCCCGTGCAGAATGTGGTCTGGCATTGTTCTCCTGAAATAAGCACGGACGTCCCGGGAAGAGACATTGCCTTGATGGCCTAATATATGCCTCAGAGTCAATGGTACCTTCACATACATGCAACTCACCCATGCCATGGGCACTGATGCACCCCCATACCATCACAGATGCTGGCTTTTGCACCTTTCGCTGATAACAAT